>NC_090934.1:983711844-984961844 GCF_040938575.1 Ambystoma mexicanum | reverse complement strand
CCCACGTGGTGCTGGACTCCTCTGTTGTTGGTATTCCCCCTCTTTCACCAATAATATCCTTTTAGCTTTTCAAAGGTCAATTTAGACTTTGACTATTTATCGTTCAACACAGTTCAGTTTCATATTGGCTCTTCTCTCGATTCACCGGCTGTGATGAACCACTTGGCTTTCTTTTCCTTCGAGTCAAGATTGGTACTACAGAGACCTGCGTCTCTCCCAGGCTTGGTTATCAGCCGAGGAGTCTCATGTACCGTAGACATCTGCTGCAACACACGCTGGCTATTGGTCGCAATATTATAATTCCTTCTACAGAGGTGTCACAGGCCTTGGGCGGAAAGGGCAAGGACTCTTCTCTCCTTGTCACCCCCTCGGTATGCGCCGTCTTTCTCCTCCTGTTGAGCTGCCATGCTGAGTTAGCTCTCACGTCGTGCGGTCTGCCTTGCTCGTCTTGTGCTCCACCTTTTATCCCTGTGGGGAAGGGAAAGGGCCATCAGGTGAGTATGATTCTGGTTAATTGCCTGATTTTGCCTGATTCTTGGGTTCGGACATGTCAGGTAAACGGCTTTAGTGTTAGTCCGTTCTTTTTTTTGTCAGGAGAAAGTGTTTGTGGCAGAAAAGGTGGGGTTACAGTGTCAGAGTATCCTACGGGATATAGAGAGGAAGAGATATTGTATGGGATCATAACCCTTGTACTAGAGGGGTTTGTGGTGATCTCTGAAGGGTGGCTTTTGTAAGGTATGTGAAATGAGCAAGAGGGTTTGTGGGCACTGTGGTTGCTGATCACATTCAACTGGCAGTTCGGAAAATGATTATAAGAGGGATGGGCGTAGTAGGGTTTGTGAAGTAAACGGGAATAACCGGGATCGTGAACTGAACATAGGAGATTGTAGTAACGGTGGTGTTTTGGCAAGGTAGATTGGGTGTTCGAGAATTAATTATCAGAGGGACATGAAGACGAATGATTGGGAATATCAGGGTAGCAGGGATTGTGGGAGTTGTGTTTTTGATGGCAGCAGGGTTTGGGCTCCTATGGGACTTATCATATATGGAGGGGTCATTGCTTTTGGATAAGAGGGATTCAATGAGAGGTATTTCACTAGGAAATGAGATTGGTTTGGAGTAGCCCATAGCATTCTCCGATATTTTGTCTTCTTCTCTGGTGCATTGTGAAGATGAAAATGTTTGAACCATCCAAAGTGCATGGAGACTTGCAACCATTTTCTTGGAACAGTGATCCTGTTTTACATTTTGCTGTGGATAAGCCTTCTCACCTTTTTTTCTTATTCTCTTTGGGAAATGTTTTAATCCCACTGGAGATCCCAATGATCAGCCAACAGTTGAACATTTCAACCTTAGTAACAGCACACACTCCAAACCCGATACATAAGAGGGAGGCGCAGGCTAATGTGGGAGGAGTCTCTACAAAAATAAGCATTTACCAACTAGAGTTAGAACACCTCTGGACAAGCCAGTATAAACCTGCGGTGGGCCTAGTGTCCAACGCTGGGTACATAGACTATTGGTGAAAGATTAATCTAGGCTAGTGGTCCCTATGATGCACATCACAGACACCTATAGGGACATGTTGAGCTCCAACATAGAAGCTTTTGCCCAAAGAGCATTGTTAGATCCAGAAGATGATCTAGAAAAGTTAGATAACATGGCAGACCATGTCTGTTTTGTGCAATAATTTGACACCTTCCTTTTCTATAAGCGGAAACCTGACCAGCAGTTTGAAACAACCCTCTGGAAGCATTGTCTTGTTCCTCTTTTGGACTCACCACCGGAGTTTAAGACACACTTCCCTTACATACCAAAGCCCTAAGTGAAAGAAAAGCATTTTGCACAAAATGGATATATATTCCCCCTGCCTCCTACAGTTGGCCAGTGTATGTGGTCTACACTTTCTGTGGTCTATGATGAAGCATTCTATGAACAATGACAGAAAATACATGGAAAGACACAGCCCCCCTTTACACGTCATGGGCGTGGGGGTGACTATTGGCAAGTGCATGGAACAGACACGCTAAATGTACCATGTAGACATCCATATTTTATGTTTTCTCAATCAAACTCATTTTGCGGTAATGTGTAGTCCAACATATTTACCCACTTATCTAGACTGTGAGGTCAAGGAAGGTGGCTTTTGTGGACAACTAAACAGCCTAACAAAGCAATAAAGGTAGGTGAATATGAACATATTACAAATGCCTGAGGCCTTGCAGTAGACTGAAATGTTGGAGGCAATGAATGTCATAAATGACACAAAGGTTTAAGCGAAAGGCCTTACACAGCTTAGGCTTCACAAAACCCTTCTAATGGCAAAGAAAGAACCTGTACATGGGGTTGTTAGTGTAATAGATATATGGGGAAAGTCAGGTAATTGGTCAGCAATCCTAGACATGATATGTCACCTAGAAAAGGCTAGGGACAAAAAGGGAGGCAAAAGAAGCTGAGCCTACTTGAAAGAAAACTGTCATAAATATCGAAGAACTGGACGTACTGCCCATCTAGATGAGCCATTTTGCAGCCGATGACAACTTCATTGCATTGCAGTAGGGAATATACAAGCTGTAGAGATGTGGTAGGTGAATATTGTAAGGAAGACATGGTATCAACAGTAAGACAGACACAAGTGACCACAGTTCAAGGGGAAATCCTGAACATCAAAACGGGTATGAGAAACACCTATCTAATTGTAAATCTACAGATGGGAGCAAGCTGTGACCATCAAAAACAATTAACCTGTCCTAGCGGTGTCTTGTCAAAATAAAATTGCATACACTAAAAAACCTATTGCCAATCCTTACCTCTAAATACAAATGGTTTAGGGAATAATGTCATAAAAAGAAACAAATGTTCAAAATGATATGTCAGTATGTTCAGGCTGTTGGCCTTCCTTCCCCATGTTTTCATCACATGACAAGGTGTTTCACTCGAGCGTAGCACACTTTCTGGCTTCTTTGGCATGAGCACCCAATTCAATTACCAGCATCAGGGCCTTCTATGCCCAATTCTCTTTACTTATCAAAGGCTCTTGATTCAGAGGGTCTGATGTACAAAAGAAACAAAAAGGTGTTTTCCTCTCACAAATACTCAATTCAGGTGACTCACTCTTCACCCAAGATCCCCCTCAGCTGGGCTCAGATTACTTTCTTACAATGTTCAGAGAATATTCTTTCTCAGGTGACCCACAGATCCTTCTTCTTAAACAATTAGTCTCCCTCAGCCGGACTCGGACCAATTTTAGTTTGTATTAAACTATCAAAGACATTCGAATGTGCACAGGGTTTAGCTTGACCCGTTAAAAGACCACTTCGATCTCACAATTCCCTTTTCACATTTGCCAAATAGTTGGATACCTAACATAGACCTTCGAGGGAGCACCCACATGGCGCCAGACCACTCTGCTTATGGTATATTTCTTGGGTTCAAAGGTTCAGTCACTCCTCTGTTTTCTCAATTACATGTGCGTTGCTCTTCACATACGCTTCACACATTGTTCTCTTTAGATTCTCCATACAATGTTGCTGCTTGCAACCTTGGTTCTAACACAGGCCGGTCTGGTATCAGTCTCCCCGACTCACCGGTTGCGCTGACTTAACTGGCGCTGCTTTGTTGTAGAAGCCAAGGACAGTACCACAGTGGCAAACGCTCCTCCCCTCCTTGGTTATTGAAGCGGGAGAGCCCAGGGTACCTCCGACACCACGCAGGTTTCTTCAGCTTTAATTCCAGGTCTTAGGTTTCTTATTTTCCAAGGCTCATGAAAGTAACGGTCTGAAAAGGTCAAGGGCACTTCCCTCCTTGCAACCCTCTCTGGTCTTGCCTTATTTCTCCTCGTATTAAACTGCCATCTTGGAACTGCTGCTTCCTCATGTGCTTTGCCTTGCTCAGAGTGTGCTTTTGAACGCTGCCTTTTATCCGTGTGGGGAAGAGTGATGGAAGTCAGGTGTGTATAATGATCAGTAATTTCCTGACCTCGCCTGACCATTGTATTGGGACATGTCAGGTATACGGCTCTGGTGTTAGACCATTTTCACTCACGGTGAGCTGTCTGTGCGAAGGTGTTTGTGTCGGGAAAGGGCGGGGTTGAGTTCCTAAGTATCCTACCTGGTAGGATGGGGCAAGGGGTGTTACAGGGAAGGGGATACAGCGTCTCACCATCCGGTGTCCCACTCCCACTCCCAGAAGACTCCTCATCCAGGTGATCCTCCCGCACTGGTCTGCCCACAGGAACTGGATCCAAAAGTGATGGCCGTGTCCTGGCCACCTGGATGACAGATCCTCAGGGACAAGCGGGTGAGACACCTTCAGGTTTCTCACAATATGGTGCATATCATCCAAGAGGACGAACAACAAGGAATTGTTCACCTTCGGAAGATCACAGACTTCCTGGACGCACTCTATGCAGGTTTTTACGGTTCCAGATGGGTCAATCAAATATGGCCAGAGCAACGTGCATACCTGAATCGATCAAGACAAGCTGTTACGAAGTTCGTTGGTCGTGTAGAGTATGAACAACCCCTCTGTCCCCAAGAAACACCCTGACGATAATAGATATATTGTCAGTGTGAATATTAAGGCCACAGGTGGAAGTCCGGAAAACCAGGACACGGGAACAGCCGGAAGAACCCCTTGAGCGCTGTAAGGCAAGGTACAGTGGTTAAGTAAAGAAACAGGGCCTGAATACCTCCATGTTGATAAACCCAAAATACCAGAATACCTGTGAGATCTTGGGTCAAGGCATGGGTCTCCTAGCTGTAGCTGGAACGAGCTATAGGGTAGAACAGGTAACCACCTATTTGCAGGATCGAGGTCCTAGCCAGTGAAGGGTTAAGCAAGAACAATCCGTGGAGCAGGCAAGGGTCGTAGTAGGCAAAATCCAAAAGTACTAAAGGGTTAAGCAAGAGCAATCCGTGGAGCAAGCGAGTGTCAGTAACAGGCAAATCCAAGAGTACTTGAAGGGTTAAGCAAGAGCAATCCGTGAAGCAAGCGAGGGTCGGTAACAGGCAAATCCAAGAGTACTTGAAGGGTTAAGCAAGAGCAATCCGTGAAGCAAGCGAGGGTCGGTAACAGAGCAGGTCCTTGAACGAAGAGAGAACGTCACGTGAACCAAAACGAAACAGCTGTGAAGCAACGCCTTCGGTTCACAGACTCCTTTTATCCCTGGAAGGGACGCACGTAGAGTCACGTGTGAAGCGAACCGAAAGCGTTGCAATGCTGCTAGGCAACCAAAGTCACGTGATCCGTGTAGCGCCGGGAGGCGCCGGTCTCCGCAAGGGATGTGAGTTCCTGAAATGACGGAGCCTCCAGTTGATCTGCCACCGCCGTGAAGGGCGATAAACACCCGCTCCCCCAAACATGCCATGCCGTGCCCTGATGTGTGCGACGTGAGTGGGGGACATAATGCACGAGTGTCGGGGAGTGCGGGAATGGATAGACAAGGAGGGGCGAGCGGAAAGGTGCGTCCGTGGTCTAGGAAGCGGTGTGACTGAATCCCCCCTCAAAGGCCCACGACCCCGTGGGCTAGTAGAATTGTCCCTATGAAACCGAGAAACCAGAAGCGGAGCCCGGACATCCCGGGAGAGAACCCAAGAGCGATCCTCGGGACCATAGCCCAGCCAGTCCACCAGGTATTGAAGACGACCCCGATGGAAACGGGACCCAAGGATGGCACTGACTTCGTAAACATCCCGGGAAGCCACCGAGACAGGAGCGGGCGGGACCAGGACACGGGTAGGAGCAAGGTAAGGTTTAAGGAGAGAAGTATGGAAGACCGGGTGAATCCTCCAAGAAAGGGGAACCGAAAGCTTGAGAGCCACGGGATTCAAGACCCTGGAGATCCTATAAGGACCCACAAAACGAGGTAACAACTTGCGACATCCAGGGATCCGCAAATGCCTGGTCGAAAGCCACACCCGGTCGCCCACCTGATACTCCGGGGCTGCAGCCCGTTTGCGATCAGCCTTTGTCTTCATAACTGTCTGGGCCTCACGGAGATGGACCAAGGTCTGGGCATGGACACCGGCCAGATCACGAACACAGGCATTAGCAGCGGGAGTAGTAGAGGGGAAATCAGGAAGTGGAAGGGCACGTGGGTGCTGCCCGTATAGTGCATAAAAGGGCGAGAAACCAGTGGTCGAATGACGGGAGTTATTATACGCAGATTCAGCAATATATAGCAGTTTGGCCCAGGAGTCCTGGTACTGGAGGGACAAACACCGCAAGTACTGCTCCAGAGCCTGATTCACCCGCTTGGACTGCCCGTCGCTTTCGGGGTGATAAGCCGAAGAGAAGCGAGCATCGATCCCCAGAAGTTTGGTGAGAGCGCGCCAGAAACAGGACGTGAACTGTGATCCACGGTCTGATATGATGACCTGCGGTAAACCAAAGAGGCAGAAGACAGATCTGAAGAACAAGCGAGCCAGGGTTAGAGCAGATGGTATACCAGTACAGGGGATAAAGCGGGCCATTTTGGTGTACGAATCGACAATAACCCATATGGTATCATAGCCCTGTTTGCGGGGTAGGTCAGTGATGAGATCCATCGAGACGGTGTGCCATGGTCTGGGAGGTACGGGTAGCGGTAAAAGTAGCCCTAAAGGCCGTCCTTTGCGTGGTTTGCATTGGGCACATATGGAACAAGTGTTGACATAATGTTCGACATCTTTTCTCATGGAAGGCCACCAGCACCAGCGTTGCAACAGGTCCAGAGTACGCTGTTGCCCGGGATGGCCGTTTACAGCAGCATCGTGTGACCATGTTAACGCCTGGTTGCGTACGTCACACGTAGGAAGGAACAATTTGTCGTGGATAAAAGGTAACCCCTCGTGAAGGGCAATGTCCCATTCGTTGAGTGCCTGAGGATTCTGGGAAACCCAACGCTTGATGTCAGTAAGCATGGTGGGGGATGGAGTACAAGTACAGATGACATGGCCCTCTCCTAGCAGTGTGTCGGGGTACACGGGCAAGGACTCCCCTCCGGGAGAACGGGATAAGGCATCAGCCTTGCCATGAATGCGAGCTGGTCTGTGTTTGACCACAAAATCAAACGCGGCAAAAAACAAATGCCACCGCACCTGTCTGCTGTTCACACATTTCAGAGAGGCCAGGTCCTGTAGGTTTTTGTGGTCTGTATATACCACTGTCTGATGTTTTGCTCCCATGAGATGATGACGCCACGTTTTTAAAGCATCCTTAATGGCCAATAGTTCTTTTTCGGTTACTGTATAATGTGATTCGGCCACCGAGAACTTTCGTGAGTGATAGGCCACTGAATGTAGACAACCGGTGGTCGGGCACGGTTGAGACAATACTGCGCCTAGAGCAAACGAGGAGGCATCTGCCTCCAGAACGTAGGGGAGATCGGGATCAGGATGCTGCAAAACAGGGGCGGACACGAACCTGGCCTTGAGTTCCTCAAAAGCCTTCTGATGAGCGGAGGTCCAAGTGAACGGGACAAGGGGGCTGGTCAGAGCGGTCAGTGGAGAAACAATAGAAGAGAAGCCGACGATGAATCGCCGGTAGAAATTTGCGAAGCCGAGAAAAGATTGAAGTTGTTTCAGATTTACGGGAGTCGGCCATTCCGTGACGGCATGGACCTTAGATAAATTCATGGACAGGCCTCCAGGGGATATGTGAAACCCCAGGAACTCCACTTCCTTGGAATGAAATAGACATTTTTCAGGTTTGGCAAATAAGGCATTAGCCTTAAGGCGAGAGAGCACTTCCCTAACATGCCCGACGTGTTCCTCCAGGGAGGATGACTAGATCAGAATATCGTCCAGGTAAACCATCACGAACGTATCCAGGATGTCCGAGAATACATCGTTGACAAAACGTTGGAACGTGGCAGGAGCATTACAAAGCCCGAAGGGCATTACAGTGTATTCGAATAAACCCTGTCGGGAGCAAAACGCCGTCTTCCACTCATCCCCAAGCCGCATACGAATTAGATTGTATGCCCCTCTGAGGTCCAGCTTGGTAAAAACAGATGCTGTAGTCAACCTGTCCAGTAGCGTGGATATGAGCGGAAGAGGGTACCTGTTTTTTATGGTGATGGCATTTAACCGTCTGTAGTCCACACATGGACGGAGATCGCCCTCCTTTTTTGGCACAAAGAATATCGGACTAGCAGCCGGAGAACAAGAAGGACGTATATGACCCAACTCCAGAGCCTTTTGTATGTACTCTTTAAGGGCTTGCTCCTCTGACCGTGACAACGAATAAATCCTACCCCTGGGTATAGGAGCATCCGGAACCAGGTCAATCGGACAATCGTATGGTCTATGAGGGGGAAGGCCCTCAGCAGTGGCCTTATCGAACACCATGTGAAAATCGTGGTAGGCCGCAGGTATGTTGGCTGTGACAACCCCCACAGTGTGTGAAAGCACAGGGTCCGAAACACTGTCGTTGATATGGGTGGCAGCCATGGCACCAAGAATCGTGGCAGGAGTGGACAGTGAATCTGTGTCGATGAGACACAAATGTTGACACACATCCGATTCAAACGTGACCTGTCCGTTGCCCCAATTGATCAATGGGTTATGTTGTCGTAACCATGGTATTCCCAGTATGATGCCGAACAGTGGTGTATTCATCAAATCAAACGCCAGGGTTTCTCTATGGATGTTTTGAATCACCACTTCCATAGGAGCATTTTGGAACCTGATCGGGCCGGAAGATAGCGAAGTACCGTCCACAGCATGCACTGGTTCCGGATGTTCCTTCCTAACCAGGGGCAGATTGAGACGATGGGCCAGGGAAATATCGATGAAACAACCAGTGGCCCCAGAATCGATCACAATATGGACTATGTGTTTGATCTCCCCAGTGGGTTTTAGCAGGGCATGGACCACTATCGGTCTAACAGGGCCAAAGGCAGGTTCGGAGGGGGTCGAAGACAGGCTCGCCGGTGCCCCCTGTGTCATGGGCGAGCCTTCGGAAAACCTGATGTTTTGTTCTGGGGGCGTCGGGGGCATTCCCTTACAAAGTGTCCGTTTAACCCACAATAAAAGCAGGCCTTGTCGTTTCTCCGGCGTTCTCGTTCGGATGGGGTTATCGGACTACGGATACCTCCTATTTGCATGGGTTCAACAGGGGCGGTGGATACGGGATGTCCAGAGTGGGCAGAGAAAGATGTTCCGGCCCTTCTCTCGGATCTCCTTGCGTCTACTTGTAAAGCAAGATCCACCAAATCCGAGAACACTGAGGGAAGGGCAGGAACCACTGAGAGAGCATCTTTCATGGAGTTGCATAGGCCCCGATAGAATACGATTGCTTTTTTCTCCTCTGGCCAGGATGTTTCAGCCGCGAGTTGGTTATACTTAGTGATGTATTCTATCAAAGTTTGTTTGCCTTGTGTTAGATCCAGGAGTTCGAGATCTCTAGAGTGAGCTTTGTATCGTGTATCAAAGATTTTGGCCATCTCTGTTACAAGAAGATCAAAGTCATAGAGAGCGGGATGGTCGTTCTCTAGCATCGGATTGGCCCAGGTGGCCGCTACCCCAGACAAATGGGACAGAAGAAATGCGGCCTTAGTAACAGAATCGGGGAACGCTAAGGGTTTGCACAGGAAATGTAACCTACATTGATTGATGAAGGTACGATACTTCCGAGGATCCCCCTGATAACGTTCGGGGGCAGCAAGGGGAACGGGCATAGGAAGCAGTATAGGAGTGGGTGCAGGGACCATGACCGGGACTGGTTGGTCTGAGGGGACTGTGTCACCGAATTCAGCATCCGTGGGTAAAGGAAAACGTGTGCTTTGCAGGGCATCCAGACGGTGGTGTATTGCTGCCGTGGCGGTAGTCATGTCGGTCCTAAGAGCCGCCACTGCTTGTAACAAAGCGGTCACTGAATTCCCGGCGGAGGGATCCATACTCTGGACGACCAAAAAAAAGGCTTCACAGTCTGTTACGAAGTTCGTTGGTCGTGTAGAGTATGAACAACCCCTCTGTCCCCAAGAAACACCCTGACGATAATAGATATATTGCCAGTGTGAATATTAATGCCACAGGTGGAAGTCCGGAAAACCAGGACGCGGGAACAGCCGGAAGAACCCCTTGAGCGCTGTAAGGCAAAGTACAGTGGTTAAGTAAAGAAACAGGGCCCGAATACCTCCATGTGCATAAACCCAAAATACCAGAATACCTGTGAGATCTTGGGTCAAGGCGTGGGTCTCCTAGCTTTAGCTGGAACGAGCTGTAGGGTAGAACAGGTAACCACCTATTTGCAGGATCGAGGTCCTAGCCAGTGAAGGGTTAAGCAAGAACAATCCGTGGAGCAGGCGAGGGTCGTAGTAGGCAAAATCCAAAAGTACTTGAAGGGTTAAGCAAGAGCAATCCGTGGAGCAAGCGAGTGTCAGTAACAGGCAAATCCAAGAGCACTTGAAGGGTTAAGCAAGAGCAATCCGTGAAGCAAGCGAGGGTCGGTAACAGGCAAATCCAAGAGTACTTGAAGGGTTAAGCAAGAGCAATCCGTGAAGCAAGCGAGGGTCGGTAACAGGCAAATCCAAGAGTACTTGAAGGGTTTAAGCAAGAGCAATCCGTGAAGCAAGCGAGGGTCGGTAACAGAGCAGGTCCTTGAACGAAGAGAGAACGTCACGTGATCCAAAACGAAACAGCTGTGAAGCAACGCCTTCGGTTCACAGACTCCTTTTATCCCTGGAAGGGACGCTCGTAGAGTCACGTGTGAAGCGAACCGAAAGCGTTGCAATGCTGCTAGGCAACCAAAGTCACGTGATCTGTGTAGCGCCGGTCTCCGCAAGGGATGTGAGTTCCTGAAATGACGGAGCCTCCAGTTGATCTGCCACCGCCGTGAAGGGCGATAAACACCCGCTCCCCCAAACATGCCATGCCGTGCCCTGATGTGTGCGACGTGAGTGGGGGACATAATGCACGAGTGTCGGGGAGTGCGGGAATGGATAGACAAGGAGGGGCGAGCGGAAAGGTGTGTCCGTGGTCTAGGAAGCGGTATGACACAAGCTCAGAGAAGGCCATTTCAGGGTCCACCTACACTTTCTGAGTATACTCAATAAGACATTCTATGGAGTATCAGCGTGGGACACAGACTCCTTGTCATATACACTTCATGGGTTCCTGAATATTCCCATGCTAGCAAAAACACCTCTAGTGAGTGAAGGACTGCAGTCCTGGGCACCATGCATCAAGTAGAGAAGAAATGGATAAAACTCTCTATGAGGTGCCCTGCACCCATGACTCTGTGAATAGTGAGGACTCTACTGTACAACTGTATTCCCTGAAGAACTGTGTGGGAAAACCCCTTAGAAGATGCCACACATTCTCCAGTTCAGCCCATGTGTCAGTATGGTCTAACTTATCCTCTTCTTCCGAATAGGCCCCCGACTCCCCTTCCTCCCTTTCCACCTCACCTTGAAGTCTCCGGCGTTGTGACAGCGTTGGGTTGTCTTTGGCTCGAGTCTTTACTCCTTTTTTTTGCAGATGAAGGCGACCAAGGTAGGACGCCACAGTGACACCCAAAGGGTGATCTGTGGCAACCCTCCGCAGCTGCCGAGTACTGGGGAAAAAGCCAAAGGCATAAAAAACCCCGGAAGAGATGAGATTCTGCAGCTGAAGGGAGCTCGAGTATTATGACTCCAAAGGATACTGTAGTGAAGTAGGAACGGATCCAACACAGCGGGGGTGGAGGTGCTGACAAGAAAGGCAGATAGCGATAGAAAGAGTGAAGCCGTAAGTACTCCAGCCAGAAATGGTAGGCAAGGCAATCCGAATAACAGGCAGTGGTCGATACACGGGAGGAGCAATAGGTAAATCCAAGCAGGAATGGGCGAGGCAGGGCAATCCGATATGCAGGCAGTGGTCAATACACGGGAGGAGCAACAGGTAAATCCAAGCAGGAATGGGCGAGGCAGGGCAATCCGATATGCAGGCAAAAGTCGGAACCGGGAAATCAGTGGAGAGAAAAGAAAAGAAGGAGAGAGGAAGGAGAACAAACTCCGCGAGAGAGGAAGGAACCAGGGTAGCCAGGAAAAAGTAAACTGAAAGAAACGAAGGGAAGCGCACTCACGGAAGACGGGAGGGTGGAAGGGAATATTAAGAGGATCAGAAAAACAGGCGGGGAGGAAAAAATGGAAGAAAACAGTAATAACCAGAAAGGGAATACCAAACGGAGAATAGCGCAGGCAAGAGACAGAACGAAAACTGTACGTTGCAACACAACCCGACCCCGGAAGTGAAATGTTTAAATACCGGTGTCGGGAGGCTGCAGGAACAACTAGACCGACACCTCACGTTTTCATTGGACGTGATGGTGCCAGCAAAGGCGAACGCAGTCCCCACCTATTCCACAGCCGCCAGATACCCCGCGGTGTGACACCATGTGTGCAGAATTTTAACTCAACCAAGTGCATTCTGAGTGCAAATCGAATGGAAACCTTCAATAGCAAACCTCTACTACTACCTAATGGATCCTACAGTGTGCAGTTCAATGCTTTATGGTGTGGTGTGTCTTTGAGGATTGGCAGCTTGATCACTGTCTCAAACGTGGTGAACTATTGCAGTATCATTCTGCATCCACCAGTGCGGACTGAGCTAGTGCTATTGGACTGACCTGAAGTGAAGCTATCACCACTGAAGTTCCCACAACTAACACTGAGACTGGCATATCTCAGGGATGTCAAAATACGCAGCACTAGCACCACAGTCACTTTCGTAGAAGCATCAAACAGAGCACTGCAGTTGGCCAAGGACCTACTGGAAGAATACCAGAATGGCCAAAGGAGATACATGTCATATTGGTAAGCTCTATTCCAGCAAATAGGAACTCCTTCCCGAGCTCCATCTACTGGCTGACAAATACAGTTGCTTCCTTCAATCCATTGAAACATTTTTGGGACTTCTTCAGAAACTTAGGCACAGGGATCACACCTGTGCTCTATATCCTTGTAGCTGGGTTCATCCTGATCATCATTTCTACTTCATCATGATAAGTAGCAGTGACCCTCTCAATGCACCAAGGCTGTATCCTGTTATCAAGCTCAGCAATGGAAGGTTTTATGTCTGTGATATCCGTGTCGACCTCCCCTTCCTCCTCACCTGTCTCTTCAGATGAGAGTTCGCGTCTGTGTACCTTCTTCCTTGGTTTCTTCTTTCTTGTGAAGAGGTACGGTCTTCCACGGTAAGAAGCCACACTGATACCCTGTAATACAGGGTAGCAGAGGGCCTCCCTCCCGCAGGGACCAAATGGAGAGGAAAAAAGCACCAGCTTAAAAAAACCTCTCAGAGTTTAGTTGTTGCAGCGGATAGATGGTTGGATCGTATGGCCCTGGAGCCAGAAGGAAAGGTGGCCCGGATCTTTGGTGGAATGGAAGCCCTGAACGGTGAGGATCCAGTGGCACTGAAGGGGACAGCAGTCCTCGGGTGAGTAGAGGGCCGTAGAGACTTTGTGGCGGAAGGCGGTCCTTGGGTGAGGGGAGCGCCGTAATCCGTGGAAGCAGGGATAATGGAGCAAAATGAAAATAAAGACAGCAGGAAAAGGGGAAGGCAGTAAGAAAACAGAACAAAGAAGCGGGCTGAGGCCCGGAAGAGGAGTAGCAAAGAGAACAGAACAACAAACTGGAAAGCGAAGGGGAAAAATACACGGAAGAAGAAAAATGGAGGAACAAGGCAACAGGACCGGAGAGGACGGGTAGCAGGAATGCAGAACTCAAGGGGTAAAAACAGGAAGAAAGAGGTAACAAAGACCCGAAAAAGGGTCAAAAAGGCACTAGCGAGAAAAAACACAGGAGCGGAGCGACAACAAAAGTTGCAAAGCGCCGAATGGAAAAGAAGGCGGGGTTAAATATGGAATTGGAGGAGACAGAGAAGACTAGACCGATAACCAGGAAGTGGGGAAACAAAGCGGAACAACTTAATGGTGCCGCCAGTGCCAAGCGTTCCTTAGCCGCCTGTGGCGTTTGCGAGTCGGCGGCATGACACCTGTATAACAGAAGTAAACTATTTGGACGTTTTTCTTGTGGTGAACATCTACCCATCTCTGGTTCACTAGCAACTATCATCGGCTGCAGGTTTTCTGCTGACCAGTACCTGGTGCAGCTGTCTCTTCTCAAGAGGAAATGTTTATGTTTCATTATTTAGTAACTAAGTGTAGATTGTAAGTGAATTCATTTAGCAAAAAAGTATTCTGCTATGTTCTACATGCTCGTTTGTCTCTTCACTTGTATTCCCATGATACCTATGATGCCTCCACAGCCTTTTTTACGTCTCATGAGGGAGTGAAATGCATTACCCATGTCTGCTCATATTAGGCATGCTTAAAGCGGCATGTGGCCTGAGCCGCAGACCAGGCCTTCTTGCTAAATGCACAGGGCAATGAAAACACTTTCATGTTAAGTGAAATTCAAGACGCAATATTTGCTTTTGCAGGTTGCGATGAAGTACAGTAGAGGTTTTTCCACTAGTCTGGGTGCCAACAGCCCTCAGCCAGGTACATCACACCCTTACTGTGTAAACAATGGCGTTCACTACTATCTAGGCTTCTTCTGGGATGGAGGCCAATGTTCTTGCAAAATACAAAACATAGATAACAGCAAACAATGCAAACTACAAAATGCAGTCCTTTCTGTAGTTGTATTCTATTGTTTTACATATGATTCTGTAGTTCGCTGACACATCTGTTGAAACAATTCATAGGGCTGAATGACGACATGTCCTTGGCCAATGTTTACACATGAAAGGTGCAGTCCGCTAAAACATATTTGTAGTCCTAATTCTTATTAGCGGATGATGCTTTTGTTCTCAATATTTTGTTTAGAAACATTTTCAGTGATGGATGTATTTTGGGGATTGTAGGTATGGAATAGGGGCGGCCCTAAGAGTATATAACAGAGTACGCTCAGCCCCTGCACACAGATGTTCAAGGCAGCGTATTCGGCAAGCAGCCGGGGCAGACGCACACTGCTGGTTGGAGAGGGAGCACAGAGGTTTCCAGTTGGGAGGGGCCAAATCCCTCTTTTTTCTTTTACTGGATCTGAATGCCTTCAAGCTGGCTTTTGGCTGTTTTGAAACATTTTAAGTCCTTAAAGGACTCTACTTGTTGATTCTTGATCAGACTATGGATTCCGATTCAGCTGCTTGGGAAACAATTCTGTTTCTACCCCCAAGGCAAATCATCTCACCACCTTAAGAGCAAACACCTTATTTTGGAATGGCTATTTGCTTGCACCATTCATCAAAATGGACATTTAATTATTTTTGGATGCTTTTTATCCTAATTTTGATACTTTTTTAATGAAAAGATCATGGTGCATCAATAGGTGGCTTTTTAATATTTTGGGAATTTTTCAATGTTTTTCGTTTTTCTTGAATTGTGGATAATCCCAGGCATCCAGTATTCTCCAGCCCTCTTCACCTCCTTACCTTCTATAGTTAGTGAGAATGAGGATGCCTTTTACCCTTCATTTCATATCACTAGAGAAATATATTTAGGTATTGATTGAAGCAGATGCTTCTATGAGATTGCTTATTATGATTTGGTGAGGCAGGTGCTCGATTGCCCAGCATGATTTGTGAGGTTACATATCACAACCTACATATCACAACCTGGAGAGGCAGCTAGCTAATTTTTAAGGTGACTAGGATTTCTTGGAGAAGGTTGATCAGTTTTAGGGCCTCATCATGAGTTGGGCGGTATCCCAGCAGTGTTACCGCCCAATGGTAATAGCGCTACCTCAACTCGGTCTGGTGCAATTGGCGCCAGATCATGGGTTGCGGCAGGGCAGTAAATACTCATTCCCCATTGTGTCCACAGGACCCACTGGGGCTGGGGAGCACTATTACCACCGATGCAATTACCGTTGGTGGCAATAGCACCAGAAATGGCAAAAAACAGCCCAAAAATTGTCATTTTCCACCCAACTCGTGATTTGGCCAGCCCCTAAATGCAGCAGTAATACCGTTACTGCCACATTTAAGGGCTCAGGCCAAACCCGTGATGAGGCCCTTAGTCTTGATTTGAAGTAGTGGCAATGACAAAGATTTCAGCCTTTTTATGAATAAATTTGTTAATTTTAAGTGTGTTGTGTATGGTGACGGCAATAATGTTTTGTATCATCAATTACTCATAATTAAAAAAATGTTTTTTCATGGGAGTATAAGAAGCATTCAATGAGTGTTTATTATTAAGTGTGTGAGAAACCTGAATGTGTCTCCCTAGCTAGTCCCCAGGGAACTGTCAAGCAAGAGACAGGACATGGCCATAGCTATTGGATCCAGTTCCTGGGATGGTCCAGTGAGGGAGGATCACCTGGATGGGGGGTCCTCAGGGAGTGGAAGTGGGACACCGACGGGTGGGACACGGTGTCCCCCTTCTTTCAACCCTTTACCCCATCCTACCACGTAGGACATTCAGAACCACTGCTCCCCCTCTTTTTTCACACAAACACTTTCGCACACCACGAAAAACAACTGTTGTGATCTTGATGGTCGTGCAGATGAGGATACCTCCGTCCCCAAGTACCACACTGGTAAGAAAGAAATCACTACCAATACAATCCTTGAGGCCACAGGTGTAGAGTGCCATCAAGCTGGAACCAGGAACACCGGAAGGGCCCCCCTGACCACTGTAAGGCAATGAATGATTAGGTCAAACAGTCACAATGATAACAATGCGATATTCTGGAAGAGTGCTAAAATGGCTTACCCAGATGTGCTGGTCAGAAAACCTTGAAGGGGCAAAGGAAGTAGAAGGGGTCAGAGATGGCACTCTTGGTGGAACACACCTGCAGTTCAGGTATCAAAAGGAAGATCCGTGAACAGTCCGTTTAACAATCCAGGGTCGAAAGCCAGGAAAACTATCACCAAAGTCCAGAAACCAGAGTTCCAAACGTTATGCAAAGCCAATGGTCGTAATACCTGAAGATCAAAGTTCGCCTGAGCCGTAGAAAAAATCCAAAATCAATCCCTGTAATGTTCCGTGGTCAATGTAATCCAATATCCTTAACGAGGTCCAAAACGCCGTGCAGCACTCCAAGAAGCAGCTGTGAAGCATTAGTTCCGTGTTTCCCCTGTCCTTTTGACTGCGTGAAGTGGTCATGTGATGCAGTCACGAGGGAAATGCGGGAGCCGCGTCATGTGACCTTCGATGCTGCACGGGGAGCCTGCCGGCGATTGAACGCTTGCTGCCGGCGGAAGTGCTCCGTGCGTTTATGGATGAACGCTGTCTCCGAGCGCCCGTGGGCGAGCGCCGTCCCGGAGAGAAGGGCCATGGCAAATTCCAATGCAGGAAGGGTCGTAGGCGTCCCTGGTAGTTCTGTTGCTGAGTGCGGTGAGGATCATGGGGAACACACCGGATGACGCGTGCAGGGCTTGAAGGGGTGGCAGATGTGTGTTTGGGAGGCTGTCTGGCAATGGTGAGCCTGGGAGGAGGCGTGACAACAACAAACTAACTATAGAGCTGTCTACCTGACTTGTCCCGACACAAGGGTCAGGCAGAGTCAGGCAGTTGACCAGAATCACACACACCTGACGGCTCTTTCTCTTCTCCAGAGGGATAAAAGATGGAGCACAAGAGCACATTATGAGCAAGGCAAACCGCACGACAAGAGAGCTATCCAAGCATGGCAGTACAAGAGCAGGAGAAAGGCGGCGAGTATCGGAGGGGTGACAAGGAGAGAAGCGATCTTGCCCTTTTCCGACCCAGACACGCAAATCCTCAGCAGAAGGAAACATAATACTGCGAACAATAGCCCCAGTGTGTTATAGCAGAGGTCAATGGTACACGGATCGTGACTATGCTGATAAGAAGGGCAGAGGAGAACCCTGCTACCGTGGTACCGGCCTTGACTCCAGATAGAGTGAAAAGCCAATCGTTCATCAGAGCCGGTGAGTCGAAGGGGAACCGATAAAGAAACTGAACTGTGCTGAATGAAAGTGGCAAAGTGCAAATTGAGGAAAGTTCAAATAACTGTAAATTGTTAAGGGAAGACCAGCTGTAGAGGGGTACGGCACCACTTGGATGCTCACTTGAGAGACTCTGGTTGATCCCGCATTGAATGAAACTACTGATACCAGAAGGCCCAAGGCGACCCGTCAAGGTCAAAGTGGTCATGTAGGGGTCTAGCAAAATCCCTGTACAGTCGAAAGTCTTGGACCGACAAACCATTGAAAACACAAGGGAAGTAAATCCTGCATCGGAAGAAAGTAAAAGGAATTGTGAAATGACAAGAGTGAACCCGGCAGAGGGATGCCAATAAAGAGGGACAAAGTCTAAAGTCCCAAGAACAGTGTATTGCCAAAAGTGAACCCGGTAGGGGAATGTCCATGTTGAACTGTTTAAAAAGACATTAAGATTTGTGAGTGCTAAAAGAGAAATTGATTTGTGAAAAGCCATAGTTGAACCTAACAGGAGGGAGGCTGATATTCGAGAGGGGTCTATGTCTGTTTTGTTTGTTATTTGAACCTCAGAAGCAGGAGAGGGAACCTCCGGAAATTCTAATATTGATAAGAACTGTTTGAGGGGTCTGTGCCTGGAAGAGAGGCACCCAGGGTGAAACCATCACCCAACATACATTTGGAACAGAACTTCTTTTGTTTGTTATTTTTGAAACCCATCAGGTCCTTGGGGGACAAGAGACTTTTTGTAGAAAGGAGACTAAACCACTGAAGGTACTGATATGTGAACCGGAATTGTCTCGTGCGGGGAAATCTCAAGAGTGTGCTGTGCTCAGGACTGCGGCCTTGTCCCGTGCTCAAAATGTGGGGAAGCGAGACCCCCGGCTCACACTTCCTGACTTATCATTTGTGAACACTTCTTTCGTTCTTGTGAACCCCATCCCACACTCTTTTGTATTTAGCATAAGGATTGGCAATGGGTTTTTCTTAGTATATTATTTATTTTATTTATTTGAATTTGTAAAGTGCATTGCAGCCCAGAGGCATCGAGGCGCTGTTGCATGAGATTGTCTTGGTTACATTTAAGAAGGCTTAGTTCATGGTTGTTGCTCAGGGTTACATAGAGCAGACATGCAGACATAATGAATTAATTGCAATACCTGCACAAATATTTTGTGAGGGAAAGTATTATTAAACGATAAAAAATGCAATAGACCTCAGAATGAATTAATTTAACATACATACAAAGGTGGTTGCAAGGTTAAGGTCTCGTACTGTAACATCATCAAGAACATTAATTGCTAAGTTTACATGAAAAGCATAGTTTTTATTGCTTTACGAAAGGCTAGGTGTGGGTCAATCCCCTTGATGTGAGGAGGTAGGGAGTTCCAATGGGCCGCAGCCATGGTGGGAAAGCTAGTGGCTCCTGCTTGAACTCTACATGTTTTAGGGATGGCAATTCGATTGGTGTAGGCCCTTCTGATGGGTCTATCAGAGATCGGTTTGGCTATTCTTTGAACCAGGTAGAGAGGTGTCCGATTATGGAAACATTTATGCGTAAGGGCAAGAGTTTTAAAGATGATCCTCTCTTTAACGAGAAGCCAATTAACTTGTTTCCTAGTCTCAGAGATATGGTCCTTTCCCGAAATACCAGTGGCAGCCCCGAGTGCATTGTTTTGTACTATTTGGAGCTTAGATATATTTCTGCCAGAGGTCCCAACAAAGAGGGCATTACAATAGTCTAATCGGGAACCAATAATTGCTCTTGCAATGGTGAGGCAGTTCTGTTCTGAGAGAAAGGGTCTTGCCGCATTAAGTAGTTTAGAGTGATATGCTGAGGTGGAGGCAATGGCATTGACCTGCCTATTCATGGTACGGTCGGAGTCCATAAATACACCCAGGGTCTTGACAGACTGGGATACCTTGATTTGTAGGTTGTTAAACAAGTAGGAACTATATTGTTTGTCCAATCTTCCAAAGGTGTCTGGTGATCCAATCAGCAGAAGTTCGGTTTTCTCGCTATTAATACACAGCCAGTTTTCTGCCATCCAGGATTGGATCGTTGAGTATATGGTATCAAGGGTGTTCAGGTCGGACTTGGTATCACCAGTAAGAGGGATAAGCACCTGAGTATAATCAGCATAATTGGTATATGATACCCAGGGCGTCCACAATGTTCCACAATGGCCTCGTAGAAAGGTTGTAGAGAGTGGGCGCTATGCAGGAACCTTGTGGGATACCACATTTTATGTCACTTGGGTGTGCACAGGCTGAGTCAGAGAAGACTTTCATGACCCTTTCTTGAAGAAACGAGGTGATCCAAGCACATGGCTTTGGGGGAGAATTTTGCCGCAATGGAGAGATAGTGGCAGTCTTGTGATCCACCAGGTCCAACGCTGCAGATAGATCAAGGAGCAGTGTCAGAACTCTATAGTATTCCTGGTTGGAGTCCTGCTTCGGCAGTTGAACCCGTCGTGTAGTAGTGTATAACAATCGCCTGAGGAGTTAATTGACCCAAAGATGGATGGACGCCACAGGATTCCGCTGACCTGCAAAGGAAAGTCAAGGTTGGTACAAAATGTATGCACGTGAACAAATGACAAGGCAAGATCTAGGAGTAGTACCTTTGGACTAGCAGGTAAGTTCCCAGTACTAAGATCAGTAATCCTGAAGATATGTTAACAGGCATAACCTATGAAGTGGATAACAGCATAATGGAACTAGGTTAGTTAACCAAGAAGAGTAGCAGTATCACGAACAGTATAACAAAACAAGACAACACTCTTACCATATGCCCAAGAGTAGGGTTCTGCAGATTGTAGTAACCCGGAAATGGATTAGTTAGGGAATGATGTTGGGAAAACCTACCAGCCGAAGAACAGTTCTTGTCTAACTGGGGTGAAGAAATGCTCCTCCTAACAACTGCCGACACGAGAACGCCTAGCAGAGTTCCCAGAAGGCAGTCCCAGGTCAACTGATGTGAAGAAGGCACCTCCTAACTCCCACCGGCACGAGGACGCCTAGCAAAGTTCTCAGGAAGCAGTCCAAGTTCAACTGAAGTGAACAAATGCTCCTCCTAACACCTGCCGGCACGAGGACGCCTAATGAAGTTCCTGAAGGCAGTCCGGGTACACGCGAGGAAAAGAGTGTCGATCAAGGTAAGAGAACAAGGATTCCTAGGGTAGTGCGGAAATAGTGTTTTGAATGTGTGTGATGAACACCTAGTTGCGAGAGCAGAAAGAGTAGTCTAGGGTTCCGGGCCAATATCCGTGCAGACAGAACGAAGTAGAAAATCGGCAAGCATAACAGGTCAAAAAGCGTTCCAATGGTCGTAACATGGTTTTTATGAACAGACAGACAGGGAGCAAGACAAGGAGATTCCGTAGGACGTAGCCGGGCAGGTAACCATGAAAACGAATTCACCAAAATATACAAGGCCGTAGAAAACAAATTTAGAAGCAGTGAATCCAAAAATGGGCGGGGCATGAATAGGAACCATAGATCACATGACAAGATGAAACCGAGCTTAACGTGAAAAGACACGTGACTGGATGAACGCGGAAGGACCACGTTTCCATGGTAACTTGCAACACCACCTAACTGATACACGGCATATATTCACGGCCTTAGGATTACGTGGAACAGCTGCCTGAGAGTGCGAACGCGAGGGAGAACTAGGGAGCGGAACCCTTGCTTGAATTTGAGTTCTTATTTTCCCCAAGTGTCTGGGCCAACGCAGTTTCCTGACAGTATCCTCCCCCAATGGTGACACCCCCCTACCTGACGAAATGAAACGGGAAATGAGTCGCGGGGCATGGATATTAGAGGCAGGTTCCCATGTTCAATCCGCCAGACCATAGCCTTTCCAGTCCAGCAGAAACAACCTAGTACCCCTGGAAACCTTAGTGTCCAGGAGAGCATTGACTTTGTATTCCTCTGAGCCCTGAACCATAACAGGGGAAGGGCGACCAGGCAACCTAGTAGTCTCCCCACAAAGCTTGAGTAGCGATATGTGCAATACACAATGTACTTTCCATGACTTAGGAAACTCCAACCTGACTACCACTGGATTAATTAGTGCCTGTACCAAAAAAGGACCCAGAAAGCGTGTCAATAGACACTTATGGCCTGGGATGCAGAGGTTTTTGGTGGACAGCCATACCTTGAAACCAATGGAATCCCGAGGGCCCTCCTGTGATGATGGAAATGCATCAGAGGGACAGGGCCTCCGTATCCATGTCCTTTACTGCTTTTTATCGTGTGTTCTGTCTTGTTTTCCGTGCAGGAGTTCATGTGGGACTCCTGGCGGTGCAGCTATCTCTTTTGGTTTGGTGAACAGACCCATGGGATACCCGTATGGCACCCATGGGTGGGGGTACAACCCTGTGCCCCTAGTGTATGTTTTTGGGCACCTGTGGGTGGCCCATAGAGCAGGGTATGGGCTGGTGGCAGCTCCATGCTGAATTTGAATTTGACAGGTGCCCCGAGTATCCTCCATTTTGGGATACCCAGGCCCTGCCATTGGACTCGGTTGATTCCTGATAGGAAACAAGATGGCCCCTGTGGCCTCTTGCTTTCTATTGCCTATTACCTTGTTTTCCCAAAGTCCTGGGAAGCCCTGGCTCTGTCCCTTCCCCCTGACCGGCTGTTGAGTGGAAGTTCCATATATGGTGTTGTTGTGAAGTCCAGGCCAGACTGGCTGGAGCCTTCCCAGTGACTGTATGTTGTGGGTACAACCTGTGGGTGGGACCTGGGTGAATGGAGTGTGTGACAAATACGCATTCTGTGTTGTGGGTGTCTAGTATCTGGTGTTTGACACAATGACTGAGACAGCCCTGCCCGAAACTGATATGAATGCAGTGTGGAGTGTTGAATGGCTGGTACTTGGCCCAATACACATAACTTGTTTTGACTGTCTGGAGAGGAGTGAATGGCCTGAATGGACTATGCACCTGATTGGATGCCTGTCTGCATGAATGCCCTTCTGACCGATTGGTTGCCTGAGTTTGACCCAGCAGAATGAATGGGAGATCAACTAGCATATCTGAGGGCCTCTCACTGCTAGAATTCGTGTTCAGAAGCTGAAGAGTAACTGGAGTGAAACTGAAGCTTGACCTTGAAGCCCTGATGGAAGAGAAGAAATGCTGTTGCTCTCCTTCATCAATCTGAAAGCTGCTGTGTCTCCAAGGACTGACCCAGAGAGGACCTGGTAAGAGGTGATGGAAGAGAGGAAATGCTGTTGCTCTCCTTCATCAATCTGAAAGCTGCTGTGTCTCCAAGGACTGACCCAGAGAGGACCTGGTAAGGCGCCCTCTGTCAAATTAATCATTACAATTTTAACAACTGGCAGGTTACCCCAAGGTCTCACCGTTACCTCTCTTCCTGTCCTGTGTCTGACACCTTCCAGCAGGGGAAGACTCTCTTTGTTCCAAACGGGGAGATGAAAGCGAAAGCCTCCCAAGTACCTCTTCCCCCTCCCAGATAAACCAGGTAGGAGAAGAAGTCCCAGGGAAACCCTCTGGGGAAGAAAACCCCTGTACCGAAGGTTGGGGGAAAGATGTCTTCAATTGCAGGCGGAGATTCAGGTGAAGTCCGGAGGACGTTCGTCTTGAAAGAGAAAGAGACTGGTAAGTATAAACAGGTAAGTGGAAATATGGAAATGTAAGATGTTTAGGAATGTTGATTACCCTTAAACAGGAACGATGTGTGGGAAAAGGTGCCAGTCAGAAACTTCCGAAAACTTCTACGATAGTAGAAAAGGTTTTGATTAGAACTAGTAAGATAACTAGATTGAATAGGGGAAAGCCACGGGGAATCTTTACCTGAGAAGCATGAAGGGCGGAGCTAGGAGTTGTTTTGATAGTGCAGAGTTTTGCACGGGCGGTCACAATACCGGTGTGCCATAAGCCTGTAACTATGCGAAGGAAGATGGAATAGTGAGTTGAGAAAGGTAGAGAAACAGGAATTCAATATGCCGGAGAATCCCGAATGAAGCTTACCGCGCTCCGGAACGAGACCGGTGGGCAAACTTGGAAGAGAAAGAGATGGAGTCCGTGGAATCGGGGGACAGAGAGGCGGTGAGGAATGCACTGAAGAGAGACAGAGCAAGAAAGTTTAGAAGGCTGAAAGGTTAATGTTTAGCAAGCCGTATCAGGATACCTAGATGCGAACTTACGTAGCGTTGTTGAAGCAGAGTAGCAACGCATTTGTGTGCTGATCACAGGAACAGATATACCTACACTCGGGTAGGGAGAGAGCACTTCCTGGATACCGAGTCGTGCAGAGGCTAGACCCGCATCTCTAGTTACAGCGGCCATCTTGCTAGTAAAAAACGGCTGACACCCGCCGTCCTAAGGTCCATCGATGCCACAAGGACCACCGCCTTCGAAGGGGCGTGACACCCTCTTCCCGAGCTACGAGGGACCATCGTGCACCAGCTGATCTTTGCCAAAGCTCCCTGGTAGATAGACCTACGACAGGCTGCCAACGGAGACAGGGACTGCTGCGGAATCGAAAAGAGAAGCGCCCGGAGTGTTGTCCACTACTGTCGATGACCACCGTCGCCGACTGGAGCCGCCGTGCTCCCGTTTGCCTAAGAACTTCATTTGATCCAAGGACACTCTCGTTTGCATCGCCGTCCGCTTTAGCCCGCTGGAGAAGGCCCGACCGTTGACGCGCCGAGGAGCATCCGCCGGTGGGTTTCTCGCCACTTAAAGACCACAGAGACGCTGACGACTCGACGCCCTTACTGGGCCACAGTTCTTCATCATCTCTTTGCGGTCCAGAACTATCGTCACTGAGGTGCCCCGCACGCCTCCTCCTTGCAGGATGCCAACGCTCCGTCGTCGACGAGCACCGCTAGGAAAGAAGCTGCCACTTCACCGCCGTAGTTCACCCAGTTCTACGTCGGTCGTTCGACGACCCGTGACTCCTGCCTTAAAGGGAGGGAGCTCAAGAAGGGCCGTCTTTTTCCCATCGACGAACGCTACAATTCCAGGTACATTGGGGCTGCAGAACTATTGTAGAGGGAAATAAGACTTAAGAACAATATATGGACTGGGCTTGTGCTATATCTTTATCTTACAGGTTGCCCAGGTGGAGGGATCTCCACACAGAACTGTGCTTAACGGTACAGGCCAGTATTCTGCCTATTCTTTCAACCATCTTGCTTTCCTTCCTATTTCTATTGCTGGTTTCCTTTATATTGATCTGTGTGACATTTTGACAGTATAGTTGATGCACTTTAATGAGATCTGATAATACTTGTGGTACCACTTTAGAACTGTATATATTTGCCATTATAGATTAACTAAAGCACAAAGTGAGTTATTGTAATAGTGTACATAACCTTGAATATTAATTATATAAAGACTGTGTTTTAACTAATACAGTGTGTGGACATTCCTTTGTGGGGGCTTGGGGACTAGACTGTACTTAGGAACCAGCCTGCATCACCTCCTGCGAAGCTAGGCCTTGATTGCTCGACCACGTACCAATAATAGAGAATCTTGGCTGGGGTCCTGTGTGCCTCTCCTCTACCATATAGAGAGCGGAAGTACAGACACCCCCCTCCAGTCTTTACACTGGTTGCAGCGGTGGGATGCTTATGGTTTTAAGAATCAGTGTCTAACCGTGCCACTTACAAAATATCTGCACTTTGTTAAATTAAGGTTTAGTTGTTTACAAAATAACTGCATTACAAGCAATGGAGTCTATTGCAAATGGTAAATTGACTAGGATGAGCTTAGAGGCTCTCCAGAGTGCTTGTGAAGCCAGGGAGTTAGACTTTGTGTGGATAAGTCTAGGGCTGAGCTGATAGCTGTCCTGGTGGACTACCAGACTGATTGTGAAACTCTTGAAGGGGGGATGCAACCAATGAGGACTCTGCCCCTGTGGGTTTTGCTGAATCTGTTTCTGGGAATGCCACCATTCCTGCTGCCTCTGTTCCAAACCCCAGCAAGTCCTTGGAGTTTGAGTTATTAAGGATGAAATTGGCCTTTGAATACCGCAAGTTGGAAATAGATGCTGAGCTTAAGAAAGAGAAGCTGGCACAGCAAGTGGAACTCAAGCATAGGGATCTTGAACTCAAAGACAAGGACACTGAATGTCAGAGAATCCAGCTAGAGAAAGCTACAGTGGAGACTTCAGCTAAACCCATTGAGAGTGTCAGGTCCCCAGCCACCAAATTTATGAAAGATTTGGTTGGTGTGTTTGTGGAGGGTTCTGATATCCTCCAATGGATTGAAGCATTTGAAATGGCTTGTGCAATTCATGATGTTGATAAGAGAGATT
The DNA here is from genome assembly GCF_040938575.1 of Ambystoma mexicanum. Classification (NCBI taxonomy): domain Eukaryota; kingdom Metazoa; phylum Chordata; class Amphibia; order Caudata; family Ambystomatidae; genus Ambystoma; species Ambystoma mexicanum. The sequence continues at coordinate 984,935,682 of NC_090934.1, read as the reverse complement.
GGGCTAAGGGCCTCATTACACGGTAGGCAGAGAACCATGGCGCTATTAGCACCATGGTTCATGCCGGTAAAATACCGGCACCGCCTTGGTGGAAAGGGGAATTAGCGCCCCATTCCAAGGTTGGCGGGCGGTAATTCCCCCTTCCACCATTGCCCTTCCCCATTCCCATTTTTGCCCCATAGGGCTCTATGGGAATGGGGAAGGCGCTAATTACGGTACTGCAAATTGCGGTACCGTAATTAGCTCCACTGGTCCCTTTGCGGGTTGGTTTTTAACGCCTGCAAAAAGCAGGCGTTAAATTCCCCAACCCGCAAAGGGACCTCGTAGTAAGGCGGTAAGGATTTACCGGTACCGGTAAAATACCGGTACCGTTAAACCCTTACCACCTACCGTGTAATGAGGCCCTAAGTCTTTGTTGAGCAGAGTGCCTCAGACTGGATATGACTGTATTCTGAAACTGAGTGTGAAAGAAAGGGGTCAGTATGAGTGCATGAAGTCTGCTTTGATTGCCAAGTTTGGCAAGACACCTACCCAATACCTTAAAAGGTTCAGGGATTTTAAGAAAAGAGAGAATGTGTCTTGGTTGACTGGGTGAGTGCTGCGCACATGAACATGATGGGGTGGATTGATGGTTAAAAAGTGAAAAAGTTTGTTGAATTGTCTCACCTTTTGTTTTTTGAGCATTTTTCTGAAGCCTGTTCACCAGAGCTGCGTCAGTATGTTGCTGACCAGAACATTTTGGATCCCTGTAAGATGGCTAGGTTGGCAGACAAGTGGGTCTCCCAACGGGTGTCCCCTAAGGACTCCACTGGGAAGGACAAGGACAAAGAAAAGGGGGCCTCTCAGAAAGCTGAGGAGTCCCAAAAGCAGTCACAGTCGAGTAAACCAAAACCTTCCTCTCCTAAGACCCAAAGATCTAGTGGGGATAAGTCATCTGTGGGTGGGAATAAGAGTAGAGGTCCACCTGCTGCAAAGCAGGCTCCCAGTGCTTCCAGTACCGTACCCCGCACTCCCGGCACTTGTTGGGATTGTGGGGCTCTGGATCACAGAAGGGGTGACTCCAAATGTAAAGGTCTGGCACTTGGAGTACAGGCTGTCAGCCTGAGCTACCCTTACCCCATGTCTGAGGTGGAGGCCACTGTCCTCCCCTCCTCTACAGGAATCACATTTGGTGCTCCTGTAGGGATTTCCTTAGTGTCCCTTGGGGCCTGGGACCAGTACGCAGAAGTACTGGCGACTATCCCGCAGAACACCCGTAGGTTTTTGAGAAGTGTCCTCTTGAATGGCCAGCTTTCTACTGGCTTAAGAGACACTGGGGCAAGCATGACAGTTTTGGACAGGACCCTGCTCAAGCCAGAGGACTATGTAGGTGCTCCTCTGAGAACCACCAGGTTAGCTGGTGGGCCTCCCAAATTATCACCTGTAGCCTTAGTCACCCTCATGATTGGAGAGAAGACAGCAAAGCTTCCTGTCCTGGTTCAGGACAATGTCCCTGCTAACATTCTCTTAGGCAATGATCTAGTAGAGGTGGGGTTGATCTCGGATGGTCTTCCACTGACAGCTGCTGCAGTCACTATGTCACAGGTGACACAGGGTCTAGCTGTGAGTCAGGTACCCGAGCCAAAGGCGAGGCCTAAGGTAAGAAGAAGGAAGAACAAGAAGGCCACCTCTGTGCAGGGGGCTCCTTCTCTTCCTGCTGTTGCTACAGCACCCATTGGGATCCATGCTCCGGACAGGCTTGCTCCAGTGGAAAAGCCAAACTCAACTCCTGAGGGAGAAGAGACAGAAGACTCTCCTGTGGGAAAGGTTCTCAACCCGTAGGATCATCCCGACCTTCAATGCTTGTTAGCTGAAGGGGGACACTCCCGGGCAGACTTCTGTAAGGAACAGAGAGAGTGCCACTCTCTCGAGGGTCTGAGGAAACAGGCCCTGTCCCAGGCACAAGGAGAAGTGCCTAGGACATTCTGAATCTATTGGGAGGGTGAGTTCCTTGTTAGTGAGCCCACTAAGCCTGAACCTGGTGCCCTCAAGAGGTTGGTGGTACCCCAGGTTTACAGGCCCTTCCTGCTGCAGTTGGCGCATGAGGTGCCCTTGGCTGGTCATCTTGGGAACAAGAAGACTAAGCAGAGGCTCTCTGCCCATTTCTACTGGCCACGGATGGGATTAGAGGTGGAGTCCCATTGGAGGACCTGCCCAACTTGTCAGTTGTCTGGCAAGACTGGAGGCAGTGTCATTGCCCCACTGCAACCATTGCCAGTGGTTGGCACACCATTTGAGAGGGTGGGCATCGACACTGTCGGTCCCCTTGACCCTCCCACTTCAGGTGGACATCGATTCACCCTGATCTTGGTAGATCATGCCACTAGGTACCCTGAGGCTATACCCCTTCAGACTGTAACTGCCAAGGTGGTTGCCAGCGCTCTCCTGGGCATTTTCACCCATGTTGGATTCCATAAGGAGGTTGTCTCTGACAGAGGATCCAACTTCATGTCCAGTTACATGAAAGCCATGTGGAAACACCCCCAGACAATGGTCTGGTTGAGAGATTTAATAAAACTCTCAAGGGCATGCTAGGCGCTTTGGAAGAGCCCCTAAGGAGGAAACGGGATCTCCTCCTGCCATGCCTGCTGTTTGCTTACAGAGAGGTACCTCAAGAGGGTGTTGGTTTCAGCCCCTTTGAGTTACTCTTTGGACATCCCTTGAGGGGGCCCCTTGCTTTGATCAGAGAAGGTTGGGAGGCCACCCCTCCAGGTCCCGCAAAGCAAGTGGGGGACTATGTGTTAGGCCTCAGACGGAGGATGACACAGATGATGGGTCAAGCAACAGCAAATCTCAAGGCCAGCCAGGAATTAAATAAGTACTGGCATGACCTTAAAGCCTTGCAAGTGGATTGGACTGCGGGACAGGAAATCCTTGTGATGGAGTCTACCAAGCCTCAGGCTTTGGCAGACAAATGGACTGGACCCTCCAGGATAATCTCCAAGATGGGCGAGGTCAATTATCTGGTTGACATGGGAGCCTCGGGGGTAGCCCCTTAGGTATTCCATGTTAACCAGCTCAAGCCTTTCCACAGGTGAGCAGAAGTCTCATGTCTCTTGCTAGCTCCAGAGCAAGAAGAGGATGATAGTGAGCCCCTTCCTGATTTGCTGCATAGCAACCCTCAGGATGGCTCAGTGGAGGGAGTACATCTCTCTCCAGATCTTTTTTTTAAACTTCTTTTTATTATAAGCGTGGCAGCAAAACACAGGCGAACAGCGTCAGGCAGTTACAGTGTAAAAGACAACGTACAAAGCGTAGGTGCGCAGGGGTTACTACAGATGGTGAAACATTCGAAGAACAAAATACAGTCACAACGTAAAGAAGGACATCAGGAAACTATGGCAGGGGTAAGGACCCAAGCTGGTGGGGGGAAGCGGGAGGGGAGGAGGTATCCGGTGTCTCGACAGGGTCAGACATGTAGGAGCGGAACCTGAGCCAGATGTTTCTAGGTCTGGAGTGGGTGGGTTGTAAGTGGGACCAGGCTTTCTCGGAGTCAGAGGCCCACGTGACCGCTCTCAGCCATTGGGCGTGTGTGGGAGATGAGGGGCGAAGCCAACAGAGCAGGATGGAGCGCACCGCGAGAAGCAGGCAGAGACCAGCTAGTTTCTTGGAATCTCGGGGGAGGCCAGGGAGATCATGAAAGAGGCATACCAGCGGAGAGAGAGCAATGGGGTGCTCAGTCACAGCGGATACTGTCAAACAAACGGCCTCCCAAAATTGTGCGAGGCGGGGGCAGGACCAGATCATGTGGATGTAGTCGGCATCATCCTGGCCGCATCTGGGGCAGCTGGCAGGGTGATCGCTGGACATACGGTGTAGTCTGATCGGGGTGTGGTGAAACCTGTGAAGCACTTTGAATTGAATAAGTTTAAACCGGGAGTTGAAGGAAACCCATGTGTGCGTTCGCATAGGTGTGTCCAGCGATCATCCGACATCTCAACAACGAGGTCTGCCTCCCAAGCGCCTTTCAGTTCAGCGAAGTCTGGGACCGATCTGGATTGTAGCATGGTATATAACCTAGAGATCTTACCCCTCGTGGGGCCGGGGGAGGAAAGCTCCACAATGGCAGGGTCGTCAGCTGGCAATGCAGGGAATGTTTGGTAATGCCGCTTAAGGGTCCTACGAAGAGATGCGTATTGAAGCCATACACTCCGGTCTCTTCTCAAGGGCAAGGGGAGGTTGGGTCACTCGACGAATATACCCTGGTAAAACACGTCGCGTAACAGCTCGAAGCCCGCGTCCGCCCATCGTCGAACCGTGCCCGGTGGAACCCGCGGGACCCCAGGGAGAAAATTCCAAAGAGGGAGATTACCATGGAAGGCATAGGCAGTCCCCGTCAGCTTCCACATTTTCGCCAGTGCAACGGCTGTGCAGGCGACCAGGCTCTGTGAGTCCTGTGCCAGGGGGGCGGGTTGCAACACCAGGGAGCGGATGTCCCGGTCAATCACCGCAAGCCTCTCAAGTCGGACGTGCGGGGGGGGATCCGTAGTATTAAACCAGTAAGAGGTATATTGGATTTGGGACACCGCCAGTATTTAAGAAAGTCAGGGGCACCGAAGCCCCCGTTAGACATGGGAGTGGAAAGGGTCCCGATTTTAAGGCGAACCGCACCCGAGTGCCAAAGAAAGGAGTTCACGGTGCGGCTCAAGTCACGAAAAAAGCCCACCCCCGGCCACAAGGGTATGTTAGCGAACCTGTAGAGCAGCTGGGGCAACACCACCATTTTCAGCAGACCTATCCTGCCAGCCAAACAAATCGGGAGTTTATCCCAGACCTGGATCTTAGCTGTCAAGTGTGTGAGGTACTCCTAGTAGTTTTCATGGAAGGTCAGCTCGCGCTGGCGAGTCACCGCCGTCCCCAGGTAGGTAAATGTGTATTGGGCCCATGTGAAACCGAAGGTGTCGGGGGGAGGAGAGGTGCATTCCGTGAGCGGGAAAAGAATGGATTTTGAGCAATTCACTTTAAAGCCCGAGACTCGACCGAACCGAATAATGTCCGCTAGTATAGGGGCTAAGTTGGTGGAAGGGGAGCGCACAAACAATAACGCGTCATCCGCATAAAGGGACACTATGTCCGTCTGTCCCGCGGAGCGGAGGCCCCTATGGGTGTGAAATTGGCGGAGCATGTCGGCGAAAGGCTCGATTGCTATAGCAAAGACCAGGGGAGAGAAGGGGCACCCCTGTCTCGTCCCCTTGGCGATCTTGAAAAGGGGGGAGTAACGGTCGCCGGTGCTGACCCTGGCAACCGGATCGGAGTAAAGCAATCTGACCCAGGAGAGAAAAGAGGGGCCGAATTTGCAGCCCTCGAGGACCCGCCACAGATACCTCCATGAAACCGAGTCAAACGCCTTTTGCATGTCAATGGTAGCCGCCACTGCGTGTGTCTCGGGACTGATTCTGTCAATAATGTTGAATAGGCGCCTCAGGTTCAGGGAGGTAGAGCGACCCGGGATAAAACCAGCCTGGTCCGGGTGGATAATAGATGGTAGGAAGGGAGCAAGCCGGAGAGCCAGAGCCTTGGCAAATATCTTGACATCGCAGTTTATGAGTGAGAGCGGGCGATACGAACCGCACTGTGAAGGGGGTTTACCGGACTTAAGTAGTACTGTGATTGTGGCCTCGCGGAGAGAAGGGGGGAGTACCCCGGCCTCCACAGACTCCTCCCAGAGAGCCAGCAAGTGAGGGAGCAGTTGTGGCTTGAAACGCTTGTAGAACTCGACCGGGACACCGTCCGAGCCAGGGGCCCGGCCCGAAGATAGGGAATCAATAGCGTCCGACAGCTCCTCCCGCGTGAGAGGGGAGTCGAGGGAACCCGCGGTCTCCGAAGACAAAGTTGACAGAGGAAGGGCATCGAGAAAGGAGTCGATTTCCGCCACCGATACCTCATCAGCGTTGGAGTATAGGGATTCGTAGAAGGTGAAAAATTCCCTGTTGACCTCCTGTGAAGAGAAAGCCATAGAGCCATCAGATCTCTCAACCCCGAGGATGTGTGAGGACCCCGTCTCGTGTCGGATCAACCGAGCCAGAAAGCGGCCAGGGCGCTCTCCCTCCCCATACCTCCTTGCCATGCCAGGGTTATCGAGGAACCTCTGCTCGCGGTCCGCAAGAGAACGGAACTTGTCCAATTCCTTCCCGATGTAAGCCAGGTTGCCTGGGGTAGAGTGAAGTGAGCATGTAGCTTCCAGGGTCGAGAGTCTAGATTCGCTGGTGGCAAGGTCTCTACGGATCGACTTAAGGACCCCATTCTCCTTGGACAGCGCAATCCCTCTAATATACACCTTGAAGGACTCCCATAAGGTGGCCTGAGACGTTACTGAGCCCGTGTTGGTCTCAAAGAACTCCTCGATCGACAACTCGAGTTCATTAATTGTGTTACGCTCTTAACCAATACGTTAGAGATCACCCACCTGTCGATGCGAGAATAGGAGTCATGAACAGAGGAGTAGAAAGAGTAGATGCGAGAATCCGGGTAAAAGAATCTCCATGAATCCACCATGGCTAGACGGGGAAGGGAAGACAGTGCAGAGTAAGCCGCCCTGGAGAGGTGACGGGGCCTGGAGCCTGATCTATCAAGAGCTACATCAAAGATTGTGTTGAAGTCCCCACCCCAAAGGATTGGAACAAGGGGAAAGCCATCGAGAAGGGAGGTGACCTGCACATAAAAATCCGGGTCATCCAGGTTAGGTCCATAAATGTTCAGAAGAACCACTTCCTTGTGGTGTAGCATGGCGTGGAGCAATACATATCTACCTTGGGGGTTGATTGTCGAGGAGATGGGGGTGAAATGGAGGCTCTTGTGAATGAGGGTCATGACTCCCCGGCTTTGGGTGGAATAGTCGGTGAAAAACCTATGGGGGCCCCAGGATTTGGCAAAACGCATGCATTGTACAGAACGGGCATGAGTCTCTTGTAAAAAGAGAATCTTGGATCCATGGCGCTCGGCCTGCAACTGAAGTTGCCTCATCTTTCTATAATTACCCAGTCCCCGTACGTTCCAGCTCATAAAGGTCAGGGCACTCTCAAACACAGTATGATGGCGTTCGGGAAGAGAAGAATGTCAGTGACCAAAGGGTCGGATTCACGGTCCTACGACAACAGTACCAGAGTGCCTCAGCACAGTCCGCCTTCGCTGCCAGCGCTAACTTTTCAATAACAAAAACCACAACATGACCCACCCCCACCCACACCCCCCCCAACCAGAGGGATGACAAGCCCATCCCCTTGCAGACAAAACCAAAACAAAGGCATCAGCGCCTGGGGGCCTGTAGGCCTGACTGGCCGTAACGCTCCGGGTTGCAGCAGAGCAAGTAGAACATAAGATGCCCACAATGGAGGTAAAATGTAGATTGGACAAAGTTCTTGCACGTGGCGATCCGGGCGGGCCCTGTAAATTGAACTGAGCAAGCAGGCTACGGGATGAAGGATCAGCGTGGCCCCGGTATGGGAAGGCGGAGGGGTCCAGGCGCCCCCCGTCAGGAACCTAGGATAACTGCTGAACCGAGGTCAGGGGAGAAGGATCAGCCAGGGAAGTGTTCATCAATGAATTTGGAGGCCTCCTCTGGAATCGTGAAGAACAACACCTGGTTGGCGTGCTCTATGCGGAGCTTGGCGGAATAGAGCATGGCATATTTGATTGAGTGGTCACGTAGCCTGCGTTTCACCGCCTGGAAGGTCTTGCGTTCCAGCTGGACGGCCGTTGAGAAGTCCGGGTAAAGATGAATCCTTGCGCCGCCCAGTAATAGCTCACCTTTGAGTCTTGCGGCCCTGAGGAGGGCGTCACGGTCGCGGTAGTTCAGCACACGAGCTATGATGGGCCGAGGTGGGGCGCCGGGCCTAGGTTTAGCCACCAGAGCGCGGTGTGCCCGCTCAATTGCGAAGTGTGGAGAAAGCTCGGGCTCATCAAGGAGCGACAGAAGTGTGCGCTGAACAAAGTCCTCCATTGGCTCGTGGATTTCATCCTCGGGGACCCCAATAAGGCGGAGATTGTTGCGCCTCGAGCGGGATTCCAAATCTTCATTTTTCTTTTCCACCTCAAGGACACGGTTGGAAAGAGCGGCAACCTCGGTACGCAGGGCCCCCAGCGCATCCTCAGCGGAGCCAACCCGCGTCTCAACCTCCGATACACGGCTGTCCGTCCTCTCAATGTGGGCCTTAATAGAAGATATGGTGCCGTTCATATCGTCTAGTTTTGAGTGAAGAGCAGTGAAACCCTCCCCTATAAAGTCCATCATATTCTGGGACTCCAGGGCTGCGTCGGGCGGGGCGGTAGAGGCCTCCGCAGCAGCCTCCCCAGATGATTTCCCCGCAGCCTTCGCGAACATATTGATGGAGCTCTGCTTCCTCGCGCCCCTTTTGTTCATCCTGGCAGTTTCGGAGATGGAGGAAAAGGGAGGGGGAGAAATGAGAACTTGATACTGGTGCAAGGGACCGCTCTCAAGATCGCCGGGACCGATGCATATACAGGGTCAATGCAGGCGTGGAGCAACTAGTGGGCTCACCAAGAGTCCGGAAGGTGAGGAGTAGAAGAGGCTATGACCCCTCGGAGGCTGGCGGGCAGATGTTGCCGAGATTGGTGGCAAGGGGGATACAGCAGGGCCAAGCGTGGCCAGGCGATGCAAGTCACAGTGGCAGGTGCGGTGCTCCAGTGAAGCCCGTGGGGGTGGCAGTGTAGTGTGTGCCCCGACTCCGCAGCTCCAAGACACAGGCAACAGCAGGGTACGTTGCCGCGAAGAGTGCGCCGCGGCCTGGCCGGTCACCGTGTCCGGGGCGACCCAATAGGCCTCAGGCAGGGAACGGCAATGTCAGCAGGGAGGCAGGACCCAGGCCGGGGTGGGGGGTCAGCGCCGTGCCAGGCCCAGCGGCGGCGCCGGCCTGAGTGCAGGGGGACCACTCGCGGGACAGGAGAGAGAGCGAGTGTCCGGTCCGGGGCCGCAGCAGCCAGGCACAAACCCCCCCCCACACGCCCCCTACCTCTCGAGCACTCCGGTGTCGTCGGGGCGCCTCGGGATCTGGCTTGAGGGCCCGGGGCTGGCCAGCACCGGCGGGCCACACCGAGTAGGTGGAGGGGCCAGCAGTCACCGACCATCCGGGTCGGGACGCGCGGAGGAGCGGAGAGAGCCCTGGCCGGCCGCGATGGTCCGGCGCGCCTCGCCGGGTGGGCGCCCCTCCCCCAGGGCGGCCCGCAGCGCCGCGGCCTCAAGTGAGTAGGAGAGCCGACGCCGCCGGAGCCGCGGGGCGGGGAGAGCAGGAGGTCACAGCCGCCGACAGGGAAGGAAGGCACAGCCCCGTCCTCGGGGCGCGCAGAGGCTCCAGGCTTCACACAGCCGCGGCGGCAAGGCTCACGAAGGATCGGGTGCAGTCCAGCAGGGTCACAGGCAGCGTCGGGCGGTACTAAACAGGATCAATCGCTCTGCCAGTCCGGAGCGCGACGTTTAAGCAGCCATCTTGTTTGCCGCGCAACAGCGGCCCCCCCATCTCTCTCCAGATCTGACAGAGCAGCAGTGGACCTGCAGGGCTTTGCTCCAGCAGTATGCCTCTCTGTTTTCCCTGACACCAGGCCTTACACTGTGGTGTAGGCACGAAATTGACACTGTTGACAGTGTACCTGTCAAAAGCAGGTGCTACCGTATGTCAGATACAGTTAAGAACCACATCCAGGCTGAGGTCGCCAAGATGTTGGATCTGGGTGTTATTGAACCCTCAACCAGTCCCTGGTCCAGTCCAGTGGTCCTTGTCCCCAAGGCAAGTTCCCAGGCAGATACCAAGGATTGGAGGTTCTGTGTTGACTACCGAGGAGTCAATGCTGTCACCAAAACTGACGCGTACCCATTGCCCAGGGCTGATGAGCTCATGGACACCATAGCTGCTGCCAAATTTGTGAGCACCTTTGACCTTAACACAGGCTATTGGCAAATAGCTCTGATGGACCATTCCAAGGAAAAGACAGCGTTCTCAACACCAGAGGGACTCTACCAGTTTAGGGTCCTGCCTTTTGGGTTGAAGAATGCCCCTGCCACCTTCCAGAGATTGGTCATCATGCGCTCAGCAGGCTGGAGGCCTTTTGTGTGGCCTCCTTAGACGACATTGCTGTCTACAGTTCCACCTGGGAAGAGCATTTGACACACCTGGATAAGGTGTTGCAGGCCTTGAAAAGGGCTAACCTCACTATCAAGGCCACCAAGTGCCTGATAGCTCAGGGTAAAGTCACATATCTTGGCCATGAGGTAGGAGGGGGTCAAATCCAACCTCTCCCCAGTAAGGTACAGGATGTACGTGACTGGGAGACTCCCAATACTCAAACCCAGGTGAGAGCCTTTTTGGGCATCACTGGGTACTATCACAATTTCATGGCAGACTATGGAACTATAGCTGCACCCCTGACAGCTCTGACTTCACCCAAACAACCTATGAAGGTTAATTGGACTCAAGACGGTCAGAGGGCCTTTGATGTCTTGAAAGAAAGTCTGTGTAGGGCACCTGTGTTGTGTGCGCTGACTACAGCCGACCCTTTATCGTCCAGACGGATGCATGCGACACCGGAATTGGAGCTGTCTTGTCCCAGTTAGATGACAAAGGGAGAGAACATCCCATCATATTCATCAGTAGACAACTCAAGGGTAGACAACTTAGGTGGGCTACTGTTCAAAAGGAATGTTTTAGTATAGTTTGGAGCCTTTAGCATTTTAGGCCCTACCTTACAGGGTCTACCTTCAAGGTCCAAACAGATCATAAGCCCCTTAAGTGGCTTATGCAGATGAAGGGTGAAAACTCAAAACTACTCAGGTGGTCCATTATCTGCAAAGGCTAGACTTCACCATAGAGCACAGACCAGGGAAGGGTCACAATAATGCAGATGGCCTTTCCAGAAGGTATGTTGACCATCTAGATGAGGGTGTCTATTTCGTGGGAGATTAGGCACCCTAACCTCAGTCTGGGGCAGGTGACTGATGCTGGAAATGTATCGGAGGGACAGGGCCTTGGCATTCTTGGCCTTTACTGCTTTTTATCATGTGTTCTGTCATGTTTTCCGCGCAGGAGTTCATGTGGGACTCCTGGCGGTGCAGCTCTCTCTTTTGGTTTGGTGAACAGACCCATGGGATACCCGTATGGCACCCATTGGTGGGGGTACAACCCTGTGCCCCTAGTGTATGTTTTTGGGCACCTGTGGGTGGCCCACAGAGCAGGGTATGGGCTGGTGGCAGCTCCATGCTGAATTTGAATTTGACAGGTGCCCTGAGTATCCTCCATTTTGGGATACCCAGGCCCTGCCATTGGAATCGGTTGATTCCTGATAGGAAACAAGATGGCCCCTGTGGCCTCTTGCTTTCTATTGCCTATTACCTTGTTTTCCCAAAGTCCTGGGAAGCCCTGACTCTGTCCCTTCCCCCTGACCGGCTGTTGGGTGGAATTTCCATATATGGTGTTGTTGTGAAGTCCAGGCCAGGCTGGCTGGAGCCTTCCCAGTGACTGTAATGCTCACCTGATTCTCGCAGAGGCGCCGGTCTTGACTGGGCGACTACCGTATCTTCAAAGGTGATGTGCAGCACCCGGTTGGCTCTTTGGGCTGGACCTCTGTGCACTGTATGCCTGACGTGTAGAGTAAGATGTCTGCAGATAGAAAATATGGGGTTAATGAACTGGGGTTATTGGGGTGTCCCTATCTCTTTCCTCTTCTCCTCTCCTGTAGACCCCCAAAGGTTAACGCTCTCACCTTAGGTAAGTGAATGCCGAGCTCTCCATCTGCCTCGGGGCAGGGTGCTGTAATCAGTTTCTTCACTGGATAGGTAGCGCAGGCCTCTTGACTTCAGAGGACTGCTGTCCGTCGTTTACTGCACGAACGGTAAGTTTCGAGTAACTCAAATGTCTTTAAAGTCTTTAACAATGATGTCTCTTGTTTTGCAGGGTTCCGGCGATGGCGGATGACGGGCTGAAGTTAGTTGAAGATGGAGCCCGTGTGAGGAATAGAAGCGCCTGGAAGCACGTAAGTAAGCGCTTGTTGCCAGCTTCACGATGCGCTCTAACTGTCTTTTTATTTTGCAGGTGCAAGTTCGGAGCAGCTGCAGGGTGCCGGAATACCCACTGGGTTAGATGTGGAAAGGAGTATTGGCACGTGAGTATTAAAGTTCCCCAATGTCTTTAAACGCACCTTGTTTTGTCTTTCAGATGCGGGGTGCAGCGCCGACGGCCTCCGGAGCGTGCGAAGAGTTGGTAAGCTTTTGTCTTTCAGATGCCGGAATACAGTGTGAAGACCTCCGGAGCGCACGAAGAGTAGGTAAGCCTTTGCCTTTCAGATGCCGGAATGCTAACCTGTTCTTTCTTGTCTTTATAGGTGTTGCTGAAGACTGGATTCAGGATGGTAAGCCTTTTTCCTTAGGCCCAGGACCGGATGCAGAAGACACGATGAGCGTTCTGCTGCAGAGGGTGCAGAATAACGCAAAGCAAGATTCATCCACCGGGTGTGGTTTAAATAGCCTCCTGTAGTGCTTAGGTGTCTCCTTCCACAGCCACGCCTAGGTAAGAAAAGAGTTCCTGGTAAGAAAAGAGTTCCTGCCTTCCAGAAGAGTTCCAGTGTTCTGAATCTAGGGAGTGGCTCCAGCCCCACCCAACAGGAAAAGTAGTTCCAAACAGAAGAGGATCAGAGGCTCAACTGGCAGGCAAGTAAGCAGCATGGTCTGCTGCAGGTAAGTCCACCCAAGCATTATGAGCCCGGCGCTTCCAGCGCTGGGACTGGGCATATTTATGAGCCTGGTGCCACTGGCGCCAGGACTGGGTCCAAAAGGTCCCAATTGGGACTGGTTGGCACTCGGAACCTGGGTTATGGATCTGCTTCCAAGGGAGTTGGGAAAACCCTGACCTTTTGGAAGCAGAGATCATGACAGTGACTGTATGTTGTGGGTACAACCTGTGGGTGGGACCTGGGTGAATGGAGTGTGTGACAAATACGCATTCCGTGTTATGGGTGTCTAGTATCTGGTGTTTGACACAATGACTGAGACAGCCCTGCCCGAAACTGGTATGAATGCAGTGTGGAGTGTTGAATGGCTGGGTACTTGGCCCAATACACATAACTTGTTTTGAGTGTCTGGAGAGGAGTGAATGGCCTGAATGAACTATGCACCTGATTGGATGCTTATCTGCATGAATGCCCTTCTGACCGATTGGTTGCCTGAGTTTGACCCAGCAGAATGAATGGGAGATCAACTAGCATATCTGAGGGCCTCTCACTGCTAGAATTCGTGTTCAGAAGCTGAAGAGTAACTGGAGTGAAACTGAATGTTGACCTTGAAGCCCTGATGGAAGAAAAGAAATGCTGTTGCTCTCCTTCATCAATCTGAAAGCTGCTGTGTCTCCAAGGACTGTCCCAGAGAGGACCTGGTAAGAGGTGATGGAAGAGAAGAAATGCTGTTACTCTCCTTCATCAATCTGAAAGCTGCTGTGTCTCCAAGGACTGACCCAGAGAGGACCAGGTAAGGCGCCCTCTTCCCAAGCTACGAGGGACCATCGTGCACCAGCTGATCTTTGCCAAAGCTCCCTGGTAGATAGACCTACGACAGGCTGCCAACCAGAGACAGGGACTGCCGCGGAATCGAAAAGAGAAGCGCCTGGACTGTTGTCCGCTACTGTCGATGATCGCCGTCGCCGACTGGAGCCGCCGTGCTCCCCTTTGCCTAAGAACTTCATTTGATCCAAGGACGCTCTCGTTTGCATCGCCGTCCGCTTTATCCCGCTGGAGAAGGCCCGACCGTCGACGCGCCGAGGAGCATCCGCCGGTGGGCCTCTCGCCACTTAAAGACCACAGAGACGCTGACGACTCGACGCCCTTGCTGGGCCACAGTTCTTCATCATCTCTTTGCGGTCCAGAACTATCGTCACTGAGGTGCCCCGCACGCCTCTTCCTTGCAGGATGCCAACGCTCCGTCATCGACGAGCACCGCTAAGAAAGAAGCTGCCACTTCACCGCCATAGTTCACCCAGTTCTACGTCGGTCGTTCGACGACCCGTGACTCCTGCCTTAGAGGGAGGGAGCTCAAGAAGGGCCGTCGATTTCCCATCGACGAACGCTACAATTCCAGGTACATTGGGGCTGTAGAACTATTGTAGAGGGAAATAAGACTTATAGAACAATATATGGACTGGGCTTGTGCTATATCTTTATCTTACAGGTTGCCCAGGTGGGGGGATCTCCACACAGAACTGTGCTTAACGGTACAGGCCAGTATTCTGCCTATTCTTTCAACCATCTTGCTTTCCTTCCTATTTCTATTGCTGGTTTCCTTTATATTGATCTGTGTGACATGTTGACAGTATAGTTGATGCACTTTAATGAGATCTGATAATACTTGTGGTACCACTTTACAACTATATATATTTGCCATTATAGATTAACTAAAGCACAAAGTGAGTTATTGTGATAGTGTACATAACCTTGAATATTAATTATATAAAGACTGTGTTTTAACTAATACAATGTGTGGACATTCCTTTGTGGGGGCTTGGGGACTAGACTGTACTTAGGAACCAGCCTGCATCACCTCCTGCGAAGCTAGGCCTTGATTGCTTGACCACGTACCAATAATAGAGAATCTTGGCTGGGGTCCTCTGTGCCTCTCCTCTACCATATAGAGAGCGGAAGTACAGACACCCCCCTCCAGTCTTTACACTGGTGGCAGCGGTGGGATGCTTATGGTTTTAAGAATCAGTGTATAACCGTGCCACTTACAAAATATCTGCACTTTGTTAAATTAAGGTTTAGTTGTGTACAAAATAACTGCATTACAAGCAATGGAGTCTATTGCAAATGGTAAATTGACTAGGATGAGCTTAGAGGCTCTCCAGAGTGCTTGTGAAGCCAGGGAGTTAGACTTTGTGTAGATAAGTCTAGGGCTGAGCTGATAGCTGTCCTGGTGGACTACCAGACTGATTGGGAAACTCTTGAAGGAGGGGATGCAACCAATGAGGACTCTGCCCCTGGGGTTTTTGCTGAATCTGTTTCTGGGAATGCCACCATTCCTGCTGCCTCTGTTCCAAACCCCAGCAATTCCTTGGAGTTTGAGTTATTAAGGATGAAATTGGCCTTTGAATCCCGCAAGTTGGAAATAGATGCTGAGCTTAAGAAAGAGAAGCTGGCACAGCAAGTGGAACTCAAGAATAGGGATCTTGAACTCAAAGACAAGGAATGTCAGAGAATCCAGCTAGAGAAAGCTACAGTGGAGACTTCAGCTAAACCCATTGAGAGTGTCAGGTCCCCAGCCACCAAATTTATGAAAGATTTGGTTGGTGTGTTTGTGAAGGGGTTCTGATATCCTCCAATGGATTGAAGCATTTGAAATGGCTTGTGCAATTCATGATGTTGATAAGAGAGATTGGGCTAAGGGCCTCATTACACGGTAGGCGGAGAACCATGGCGCTATTAGCACCATGGTTCATGCCGGTAAAATACCGGCACCGCCTTGGTGGAAAGGGGAATTAGCACCCCATTCCAAGGTTGGCGGGGCGGTAATTCCCCCTTCCACCATTGCCCTTCCCCATTCCCATTTTTGCCCCATAGGGCTCTTTGGGAATGGGGAAGGCGCTAATTACGGTACTGCAAATTGCGGTACCGTAATTAGCTCCACTGGTCCCTTTGCGGGTTGGTCTTTAACGCCTGCAAAAAGCAGGCGTTAAATTCCCCAACCCGCAAAGGGACCTCGTAGTAAGGCGGTAAGGATTTACCAGTACCGGTAAAATACCGGTACCGGTAAACCCTTACCACCTACCGTGTAATGAGGCCCTAAGTCTTTGTTGAGCAGAGTGCCTCAGACTGGATATGACTGTATTCTGAAACTGAGCGTGGAAGAAAGGGGTCAGTATGAGTGCATGAAGTCTGCTTTGATTACCAAGTTTGGCAAGACACCTACCCAATACCTTAAAAGGTTCAGGGATTTTAAGAAAAGAGAGAATGGGCCTCATTAGGACCCTGGCGGTAAGGGGTTTGCGCCAGCGTTAGCTGCGCCGACCCCTTACCGCCAACTACGAGTTCCCAAAGCGCCATGGTCATTTTTCCGCCCGCTTTTTGCGGGCGGAGAAATCCATGGCGCTATGGGACCTTGATGTTAATTACGCCACCGTAATTTACGGTGGCGTAATTAACTCCTTCCCCACTCCCATTATACCCTATGGGGCCGAAATGGGAATGGGGAAGGGTAAATGGGTCAATGGGGACTTACCGCCCCGCCGACCTCGGAATGGGGCGGTAAGTCCACCATCCGCCATGGCGTAAACGGACTTTACGCCATGGCCGGAAAGTCCGTCGATGGCGGAAAAAATCCGCCAGGGTCGTAATGAGGGCCAATGTGTCTTGGTTGACTGGGTGAGTGCTGCGCACATGAACATGATGGGGTGGATTGATGGTTAAAAAGTGAAAACGTTTGTTGAATTGTCTCACCTTTTGTTTTTTTAGCATTTTTCTGAAGCCTGTTCACCAGAGCTGCGTCAGTATGTTGCTGACCAGAACATTTTGGATCCCTTTAAACTGGCTAGGTTGGCTGACAAGTGGGTCTCCCAACGGGTGTCCCCTAAGGACTATACTGGGAAGGACAAGGACAAAGAAAAGGGGACCTCTCAGAAAGCTGAGGAGTCCCAAAAGCAGTCACAGTCGGGTAAACCAAAACCTTCCTCTCCTAAGACCCAAAAATCTAGTGGGGATAAGTCATCTGTGGGTGGGAATAAGAGTAGTGGTCCACCTGCTGCAAAGCAGGCTCCCAGTTCTTCCAGTACCATACCCCGCACTCCTGGCACTTGTTGGGATTGTGGGGCTCTGGATCACAGAAGGGGTGACTCCAAGTGTAAAGGTAAGGCACTTGGAGTACTGGCTGTCAGCCTGAGCTACCCTTGCCCCATGTCTGAGGTGGAGGCCACTGTCCTCCCCTCCTCTACAGGAATCACATTTGGTGCTCCTGTAGAGATTTCCTTAGTGTCCCTTGGGGCCTGGGACCAGTACGCAGAAGTACTGGCGACTATCCCACAGAACATCCGTAGGTTTTTGAGAAGTGTCCTCTTGAATGGCCAGCTTTCTACTGGCTTAAGAGACACTGGGGCAAGCATGACAGTTTTGGACAGGACCCTGCTCAAGCCAGAGGACTATGTAGGTGCTCCTCTGAGAACCACCAGGTTAGCTGGTGGGCCTCCCAAATTATCACCTGTAGCCTTAGTCACCCTCATGATTGGAGAGAAGACAGCAAAGCTTCCTGTCCTGGTTCAGGACAATGTCCCTGCTAACATTCTCTTAGGCAATGATCTAGTAGAGTTGGGGTTGATCTCGGATGGTCTTCCCCTGACTGCTGCTACAGTCACTACGTCACAGGTGACACAGGGTCTGGCTGTGAGTCAGGTACCCGAGCCAAAGGCGAGGCCTAAGGCAAGAAGAAGGAAGAACAAGAAGGCCACCTCTGTGCAGGGGGCTCCTTCTCTTCCTGCTGTTGCTACAGCACCCATTGGGATCCATGCTCCGGACAGGCTTGCTCCAGTGGAAAAGCCAAACTCAACTCCTGAGGGAGAAGAGACAGAAGACTCTCCTGTGGGAAAGGTTCTCAACCCGTAGGATCATCCCGACCTTCAATGCTTGTTAGCTGAAGGGGGACACTGTCAGGCAGACTTCTGTAAGGAACAGAGAGAGTGCCACTCTCTCAAGGGTCTGAGGAAACAGGCCCTGTCCCAGGCACAAGGAGAAGTGCCTCGGACATTCTGAATCTATTGGGAGGGTGAGTTTCTTGTTAGTGAGCCCACTAAGCCTGAACCTGGTGCCCTCAAGAGGTTGGTGGTACCCCAGGTTTACAGGCCCTTCCTGCTGCAGTTGGCGCATGAGGTGCCCTTGGCTGGTCATCTTGGGAACAAGAAGACTAAGCAGAGGCTCTCTGCCCATTTCTACTGGCCACGGATGGGAGTAGAGGTGGAGTCCCATTATAGGACCTGCCCAACTTGTCACTTGTCTGGCAAGACTGGAGACAGTGTCATTGCCCCACTGCAACCATTGCCAGTGGTTGGCACACTATTTGAGAGGATGGGCATCGACACTGTCGGTCCCCTTGACCCTCCCACTTCAGGTGGACATTGGTTCACCCTGATCTTGGTAGATCATGCCACCAGGTACCCTGAGGCTATACCCCTTCGGACTGTAACTGCCAAGGTGGTTGCCAGTGCTCTCCTGGGCATTTTCACCCATGTTGGATTCCATAAGGAGGTTGTCTCTGACAGAGGATCCAACTTCATGTCCAGTTACATGAAAACCATGTGGAAACACCCCCAGACCAATGGTCTGGTTGAGAGATTTAATAAAACTCTCAAGGGCATGCTAGGTGCTTTGGAAGAGCCCCTAAGGAGGAAATGGGATCACCTCCTGCCATGCCTGCTGTTTGTTTACAGAGAGGTACCTCAAGAGGGTGTTGGTTTCAGCCCCTTTGAGTTACTCTTTGGACATCCCGTGAGGGGGCCCCTTGCTTTGATCAGAGAAGGTTGGGAGGCCACCCCTCTAGGTCCCGCAAAGCAAGTGGGGGACTATGTGTTAGGCCTCAGACGGAGGATGACACAGATGATGGGTCAAGCAACAGCAAATCTCAAGGCCAGCCAGGAATTAAATAAGTACTGGCATGACCTTAAAGCCTCGCAAGTGGATTGGACTCCGGGACAGGAAATCCTTGTGATGGAGTCTACCAAGCCTCAGGCTTTGGCAGACAGATGGACTGGACCCTTCAGGATAATCTCCAAGATGGGCGAGGTCAATTATCTGGTTGACATGGGAGCCTCGGGGGTAGCCCCTTAGGTATTCCATGTTAACCGGCTCAAGCCTTTCCAGAGGTGAGCACGAGTCTCATGTCTCTTGCTAGCTCCAGAGCAAGAAGAGGATGAGAGTGAGCCCCTTCCTGATTTGCTGCATAGCAACCCTCAGGATGGCTCAGTGGAGGGAGTACATCTCTCTCCAGATCTGACAGAGCAGCAGTGGACCTGCAGGGCTTTGCTCCAGCAGTATGCCTCTCTGTTTTCCCTGACACCAGGGCTTACACTGTGGTGTAGGCACAAAATTGACACTGTTGACAGTGTGCCTGTCAAAAGCAGGTGATACCGTATGTCAGATACAGTTAAGAACCACATCCAGGCTGAGGTCGCCAAGATGTTGGATCTGGGTGTTATTGAACCCTCAACCAGTCCCTGGTCCAGTCCAGTGGTCCTTGTCCCCAAGGCAAGTTCCAGGCAGATACCAAGGATTGGAGGTTCTGTGTTGACTACCGAGGAGTCAATGCTGTCACCAAAAATGACCCGCACCCATTGCCCAGGGCTGATGAGCTCATGGACACCATAGCTGCTGCCAAATTTGTGAGCACCTTTGACCTTAACATAGGCTATTGGCAAATAGCTCTGATGGACCATTCCAAGGAAAAGACGGCGTTCTCAACACCAGAGGGACTCTACCAGTTTAGGGTCCTGCCTTTTGGGTTGAAGAATGCCCCTGCCACCTTCCAGAGATTGGTCAATCATGCGCTCAGCAGGCTGGAGGCCTTTTGTGTGGCCTACTTAGACGACATTGCTGTCTACAGTTCCACCTGGGAAGAGCATTTGACACACCTGGATAAGGTGTTGCAGGCCTTGAAAAGGCCACCAAGTGCCAGATAGCTCAGGGTAAAGTCACATATCTTGGTCATGAGGTAGGAGGGGGTCAAATCCAACCTCTCCCCAGTAAGGTACAGGATGTACGTGACTGGGAGACTCCCAATACTCAAACCCAGGTGAGAGCCTTTTTGGGCCTCACTGGGTACTATCACAATTTCATGGCAGACTATGGAACTATAACTGCACCCCTGACAGCTCTGACTTCACCCAAACAACCTATGAAGGTTAATTGGACTGAAGACGGTCAGAGGGCCTTTGATGGCTTGAAAGAAAGTCTGTGTAGGGCACCTGTGTTGTGTGCGCTGACTACAGCCGACCCTTTATCGTCCAGACGGATGCCTGCGACACTGGAATTGGAGCTGTCTTGTCCCAGTTAGATGACAAAGGGAGAGAACATCCTATCATATTCATCAGTAGACAACTCAAGGGTAGAGAACTTAGGTGGGCTACTGTTCAAAAGGAATGTTTTAGTATAGTTTGGAGCCTTTGGCGTTTTAGGCCCTACCTTACAGGGTCTACCTTCAAAGTCCAAACAGATCATAAGCCCCTTAAGTGGCTTATGCAGATGAAGGGTGAAAACTCGAAACTGCTCAGGTGGTCCATTATCTGCAAAGGCTAGACTTCACCATAGAGCACAGACCAGGGAAGGGTCACGATAATGCAGATGGCCTTTCCAGAAGGTATGTTGACCGTCTAGATGAGGGTGTCTATTTCGTGGGAGATTAGGCACCCTAACCTCAGTCTGGGGCGGGTGACTGATGCTGGAAATGTATCGGAGGGACAGAGCCTCGGTATTCTTGTCCTTTACTGCTTTTTATCATGTGTTCTGTCATGTTTTCCGCGCAGGAGTTCATGTGGGACTCCTGGCGGTGCAGCTCTCTCTTTTGGTTTGGTGAACAGACCCATGGGATACCCTTATGGCACCCATGGGTGGGGGCTACAACCCTGTGCCCCTAGTGTACGTTTCTGGGCACCTGTGGGTGGCCTACAGAGCAGGGTATGGGCTTGTGGCAGCTCCATGCTGAATTTGACAGGTGCCCTGAGTATCCTCCATTTTGGGATACCCAGACCATGCCATTGGAATCAGTTGATTCCTGATAGGAAACAAGATGGCCCATGTGGCCTCTTGCTTTCTCTTGCCTATTACCTTGTTTTCCCAAAGTCCTGGGAAGCCCTGACTTTGTCCCTTCCCCTTGACCGGCTGTTGGTGGAAGTTCCATATATGGTGTTGTTGTGAAGTCCAGGCCAGACTGGCTGCAGCCTTCCCAGTGACTGTATGTTGTGGGTACACCCTGTGGGTGGGACCTGGGTGAATGGAGTGTATGACGAATACGCATTCTGTGTTGTGGGTGTCTACTATCTGGTGTTTGACACAATGGGCCTCATTACACGTTAGGCGGTAGGGATTTACCGTTACCGGTAAGGGATTACCGGTATCGGTAAATCCCCTCCCCAATTACGACCCGGACATACCGCCATTAGCGGCACCGCTAAGTACGGTGGCACTATTAGCGGCAAGTCCGTGAGCACGCGCCCCCTCATTCCGGAAATAGCGGCATAGCGCTAATAGCACGCCATCACGAGCCATGCGGACATGGCAATACCGGCATGTAGTAGACCCAAAAACCCCTTACCGGCAAGGCGCTAATACCGGCATTGTGAACCACACGTTAAAAGAGCACAGCAGTGTTCCCACCTGCCACATGTTGACAAAATCAGCACAGGTGGAGGCAATGGAGACTGGCAGCACAAAAGAGCACACCACACCACTTCCCACACCCATTCCCACACCAAGATGGATGCAATACTAGCAGCATTACATGGGCTAGAGGACATGATTGCAGTGCAGCAGCTACAACAACATGCAGCACAGAGGAGACGCAGGAGGAGGAGGAGGAGGAGGGCAAGACAGGCGCAGCAAGCACCACCAGTGCACCTAGTGATACCACAGAGGCAGCCACCAATTCCCAGGATCAGAGCCAGTCCAGTCAACCTAACCCCTGAGCAGATACACACCCTGTACCGTCTGGACCGGGATACCATCACCACCATTGTAGACATGATATACAACAACATTGTGAGTCTCATTGACATCCGTACTGCCATCCCCACTCTACTGAAGGTGGTAACTGTGCTCCACTTCTTGGCTAAAGGCACCTACCAGCATACGGTAGGTCAGATGCATGGCATATCACAACCAGTATTCTCACGCACACTGAACCAGGTGCTCGATGCCCTCCTGAAGCACACAAGTCAACACATATACATGCCACGGACTCCCCAGGAGATCTCCAACACCAAAGTTGGCTTCCATTCACTGGCAGGCATCCCAAGTTGCATCGGGGCCATCGACTGTACCCATGTTGAACTGGTGGTCCCACATGCCAATGAGGTAGTGTACCGTAACAGAAAGCAATACCACTCCATCAACGTCCAAATGGTATGTGACTCCAACAAGATCATCACACATTGCTGTGCCCGATATCCCGGTTCAACCCATGATGCAATGGTCCTTCGGAACTCGACAATACCACGATACATGGAGCGACATGCTGGACAACGTTCGTGGCTACTTGGTGAGTAGCAGGCCAACCACATGGCAGTGTGATGTGGATTGTGAGTGGGGGGGTAGATGCATACTCCAACTGGGCTTGATTGGGGGGGGGGGAGATGCATACTCCAACTGGGCGTGATTGGGGGGGGAGATGCATACTCCAACTGGGCGTGATTGGGGGGGGAGATGCATACTCCAACTGGGCGTGATTGGGGGGGGGAGATGCATACTCCAACTGGGCGTGATTGGGGGGGGAGATGCATACTCCAACTGGGCGTGATTGGGGGGGATGCATACTCCAACTGGGCGTGATTGGGGGGAGATGCATACTCCTACTGGGCGTGATTGGGGGGGGGATGCATACTCCAACTGGGTGTGATTGGGGGGGGGAGATGCATACTCCAACTGGGCGTGAACTGGTGTCAGGAGAAGAATGGACATACATATTTGCATCACTGTACAGTGAGGCAGCCCACAATGGACCAGACACAAAACCACATGCTAGAATTGAGTGCCACGACAAACATATCAATCCATTACGCCAAACAGGCCATCCAAACAACATGCACACTGCACAACACACCATTCCCCCCATTACACAAATCAGCAACATGCATATAAAAATCACATCTGAAATTTACGCTGAACAACATCAGAAAAAATCCGCGCACATGAGTGCATACAAATGGATCTCCTGTAGCCATTGTAGTCAGCCACACCCGTAACCCACCACTGAATTGCCATTGAACAGCATGGGGACATCAACTAAGGAATGGCAGTGTACTAGCAGTGTGGCACTAACGTTGCCAGGGCCAGGAAACACAAATTACTTAAACTCAGGCGGGACATGGCAATCCCTGCTGTATGCATACATGGTGCATGTCCACTTGCAAGGACCACCTCACCTTCCCACATTGGAGTTACCCTGATTGCCATGCGTGCTTGGATCAGTGGATGTCGTTGAAAATGCTATGTTTGTTTGTGTGATATGTGCAGGCTCCACTTTATGTAGACACTTACACATACCCATTGTTGCACCCATGCAGCTGATGCAGGTTATCCGCTGAAGAGGTGGCTCCTTACCCCTGTGCGGAACCCACAGAACAGGCACGAAGAGGACTACAATCATGCACACACCCGTACCCGCGTGGTGATCGAGCAGACATTCGGCCGATTGAAGGAACGCTTCCGGTGCCTCAGCAGGTCGGGCGGGGCACTCCTGTACGGGCATGAGAAGGTGGCCAAGATCACCATGGCATGTGTCATGCTGCACAATATGTGTATCAGACGGAATGTGCCAATGCCCCCTGACATTGAACTGCAGCCACCGTCTGAGGATGATGACGGGGATGAGGATGGAGGAGAGGGGACTGCAGGTCATGCAGGTGGCGATGCCCATGAGGGACGTGCTGTGCGGCAGCACCTGATAGACCATTGTTTCTGATGCACATGGATTAGGAGGGTGCAATTGATGTGGAGCTCAGGGCACGGGGTGTATGGAGGACATTAACACAGTGCACCCTTCAACAATAAAGCACACATACACAATAATCAATGTCCAGTCATGTGATTATCCATGCCATTACGTGTGTATTGAGCATTATGTCATTCAAACGTGCATGTACCCTCCACCCCAAACACCCTCACCCCCCTCCCCCCACAACTCCACCAAACATGGTGTGCACATCAGTGCTGCATTAGTCTCCAAGTGTCAACAGTGACAGGCTGGCCCTACTTCCCTCCTCCACTACCACCATTGGGGGGTTGTGAGTCTGACCGCCGCAAGGACCGGCTGGACCTGCGCAGAATGGTTGTTTGGTCGGAGCTAGTAGACGAGGGGGTGGCTGGTTGATCTGCTCCCTGTGTGTGACGCATGCTCTCCATCGCCTCAGCAATGCGCGTTAGGACCTGCCTCACAGCGGCCATCTCGTCACATAGGCGCGTTGTGTTGCTGTCCAAGGCAGCTTTCATGTCCCTTGATAACCCCCGGATCTCCTCCCTGGTCGAGGCAGCCTCGCTCACTTGCCGGGCAACCAGGGCATTGAGCTCCTCCTGGCGCTGTCGTATCAGGCTCATGCTGTCGTCTGTGGCCCTGCCCCTGTTACTCCTCGGCGCAGCTTGCTGCTTGTGGCCGACATCAGGTGAGCTCGCCACCGGACTGAATGACCCATCCATTGAATCTCCGGCATGCACCTCATGGATGCTGCCATTGGATGTGTTGCATGGGCTGTGGTGTGGGGACAACTGGGTGCTGGTTGTACGCTGCCCTTCCGGTGTCGGACATGGGTCGTCCACATCACTCATGGGTGCCGTGGCTGCTGCTTCCCCGACGGAGCTATTGGCTGCGGGCGGCGTGCCTTATGGCACTGGCTCCTGAGTGGTGGGGGTGGGTGGTGTGGGTGCTACCACAGTGTCGGATGGCATTTCGACCCTTGGTGTGGTGTGGTCGGTGCGTGTGTGGCTTGTGAACGCTGGGCCACTCCAGATTTCCCAGTGCCCCTCGATGTACTGGGCCTGGTGCCTGCATCCTTTCCCTTGGCCTGCTTCTTGGGTGGTGGGGCCTGCGTTGCAGAGTCCAGCTCCTCACTGTCAGAATGTGACCCTGTGGTGGAGCAAGACAGGGATAGCATCAGTGATGGGTCAACGTGCATCATGCATATGTTGTTGTTGCTGCAGTTCTTTGGATTTGGACATCTAGTTTGGACATGCAGGTTGTTGGCCAGATGGGTGGGTCATCCGGACATGAGTCAGGGTGACACGAGTGTGAGGTGCTGCATTTGTTATTGTGGGAAGTGGTTTGCCAGTTGTGGTGTTGCTGCAGGTCCTGAGTGCAGGGGATGGCAATGGATTGTGTTTTTACTGATGGCCGCCGGGCTCTTTCCTGTTCCTGTGCGATGACGCTATTTCCGGTTCCGGTGTTTTACGGTGACCGCTAATAGCAGTGACTGCTAATAGCGGTGACCGCTAATTGCATGCAGCATGAGGGCAGAGGTGCTATCAGCACTTTGGTCGGAGCCGGAAAGGTGCTTTTGCGCCATGGCGGTAGGGTCATTTACCGGCATGGCCCTATGCGCGTGTCCGCTTACTCGTAATGGAACGCTATTAGCGGTCTCCTGCGAGGGCGGACACGCTAATAGCGCCATGCCGGTAAATCACATTTTTTACCGCCTAACGTGTAATGAGGCCCAATGACTGAGACATCCCTGCCCGAAACTGGTATGAATGCAGTGTGGAGTGTTAAATGGCTAGGTACTTGTCCCAATACACATAACTTGTTGTGAGTGTCTGGAGAGGAGTGAATGACCTGAATGCACTATGCACCTGATTGGATGCCTGCCTGCATGAATGCCCTTCTGACCGATTGGTTGCCTGAGTGTGACCCAGCAGAATGAATGGGAGATCAACTAGCATATCTGGGGGCCTCTCACTGCTAGAAGCTGAAGAGTAACTGGAGTGAAACTGAAGCTTGACCTTGAAGCCCTGCTGTGTTAGGGAGAATTCTCGTTTTATGGCTAATTTCCCTTACCTATAGAGTCCCTCAGCAGCTTTTCTGGATTTGAAGAGTTTGTTTCTTTTTTACCTGCTGAGAGTGAGACTCTTTTTCCCACTCTTAGGCATTTTTGCTATGTGTGTGTTCTAGGCTATTTTTGTTTTAAATGCCCATGGGACTTTCTCTCTCCCATAGGAACCATCTTTATGCACATGTGTTACACAGCACCCTCCGTGCAGTACCACAGGGGTGTCGTAGCGACCCCCAAACATAGACTCCATACCCTGGGACTGACTACTGTCTCCCAGGGCATGTAAAGTCCCCATTGACTTTACTAGTCAATTTCTACAAACTTAACCAGTACAACCCATCTTACTATGGAGGTACTGGAAGGGGTTAATATTTTTTCCCCTAGGTTCATTTTCGAGAGTGTACCCTAAAGTACCCCTCTAAAATGTTTCTGGCTGGTGGCAGTGGTTACTACCAAAAATATTGGACCGCAAATATTTCTCTATGGGATTTTACATTGTTCGAGGCTACTACTTTTTCTGACAGCCTCTAACATACCACCGGTGCATTTTAATATTAACTTTGCTCCAGTTGGTTTTATTTGCCAGAACTTTGATATAACTCCTTTTTTGTGTCTTTCTCTACAATCCTAACCCAGGTGGGGGATCCTTTGTTCGTCCTTTTGGCGGGCTTCTACCAAGAAGCCCTCCTTTCGGCACCACTGAGTCTGGGGTGGGTCCATTGTGTGGGAGGGGGAGTAGGACCCCTGGAAAGGGTTGCCTCAGCAACCCATGTCACACTCTATCCTGATAGGCTGGAGGGTCTCCCGCCAAGATGACCACTCCACTGTGTGAGTGAGAGCTAGGCTGGATTAATGGGTCTCTTTCTGCATAAAAGCAGGGTCCTGAGGACTGGAAGGGCAAGACGTCACCACTGGAACTATGGAACCGAAGGGGAGAGAAGCTACAGACATCTTCAGCATCTACACCGCCGGTGAAGCCCTGCCGGATCGTCTCACCACTTTTCTTCCACACGACAAGAGGAGATCTTCTTCGAAAGAGCCTCCTTCCCTTGAGCTGGTGGGAACAACCAGTTCGCCCATCGCTTCTCCGGACCTGCCTTGGTCGAATCGACAGTGCCCAGCACTTGGAGACGGATAGCCAGGCAGCTATTGACCCGGACCGCGATTAAAAGGAGCGTACCTTTTAAACTTTGTTTGGCAGTACCACGGTTGGCTTCTTCCCTGAGTAGTGCAGTACCTCGAACCTTCCTCCACGACAAGAGCCTTTCTTCCCCTGCTGGACCCTCTGAACTGCAGGATACCAGGAACAACCGCCACCGCAGGAGCCACTTCTCCACTTTTAAGGTACATTGTTCTGCCAGGCCTCCCTTTCTTCGCGGTAGTGCTAAAGGTGTTTTAAATCCTTTTCCTACCTGTAGGGTTGGCCTCCCTTCGCTCTTAACATTGTCTTTCACTTTCTGCAATCACCTTTTCAACATCGTTAACCAAAGACTTGACTGCAGCTACAAGAACATTTTGCTCCTGGGCCCTTGCCCTGTACCACTAACTCTGACACAGGCCTATTGACTCTGGTCACATTTGTTAGACCTGCTTTCTCGAGATTGATTCTCCATTCTAACTGTGTGGTGCAACCCTGTCTTATAACTACCCTTTCCTTCCCACTGCATAATCCTTGTGAAATGCCATTTTGCTCAGTTTTCATTCTCAGTATTGCTTATATTGATGCACTGTCTTGCTGAACTGGTTGACAACTGATGGGAAGTGTTGCTAGGGTGTATAAGAGCCTATTTCTAGATAACTTGTGTTTTCCCTCCCTTGTGAGAAATTGCTAGAGGTTCCCTTGTGTGTAGTTATCACTGTGCCGTTTTTCCTCAGTTTTCACTTTGGCTCACTTGGTCTACAATTTATATAGGGAGTGTGTATATTTTTCTATTGACTTAATTTAACTTGCTTGATACTTGTGATACATGTGTTTACTTGGAAGTGTATAAAATAAATATATATATACTTTTTAACTACAAAGCTTTGGTCAGTGTTTCCTTGTACCATAGTACAGTAGGCCTATTTTGTAAACCCTGAATACTGCTCATCTCCCTCTTGAGATAAGTCTGACTGCTCAGCCACAGCTACCAATTAAATCTTTGTGGTACAGACTGATACCAAAGGGGATTTATTGCTCTCACCTGTAGACCTAATCTGGTGTAGTGCTCCCTAAGGGAACTGCACTGGATTCTGCCTAACATGCTGGAAGAGAAGAATTGTTGTTGCTCTCCTTCATCAATCTGAAAGCTGCTGTGTCTCCAAGGACTGACTCAGAGAGGACCTGGTAAGGCGCCCTCTTCCTGAGCTACGAGGGACCATTGTGCACCAGCTGATCTTTGCCAAAGCTCCCTGGTAGACAGACCGACGACAGGCTGCCGACCGGAGACGGGGACTGCCGCAGAATCCCAAAGAGAAGCGCCCGGACTGTTGTCCGCCGCTGCCGACGACCGCCATCGCCGACTGGAGCCGCCGTGCTCCTGTTTGTCTGAGAACTTCGTTTGATCCAAGGACGCTCTCGTCTGCATCGCCGCCCGCTTTATCCCGCTGGAGAAGGCCTGACCGTCGATGCGCCGAGGAGCATCCGCCGGTGGGTTTTCCGCCACTTAAAGACCACAGAGACGCCGACGACTCGACGCCCTTGCTTCATCATCTCTTTGCGGTCCAGAACTATCAACACCGAGGTGCCCCGCATGCCTCATCCATGCAGGACGCCAACGCTCCGTCGTCAACGAGCACCGCTAGGAAAGAAGCTGCCACCTCACTGCCGTAGTTAACCCTGTTCTCCGTCGGACGTTCGACGACCCGTGACTCCTGCCTTAAAGGGCACTCAAGAAGGGCCGTTGATGTCCTGTCGACGAACGCTACAATTCCAGGTACATTGGGGCTGTAGAACTATTGTAGAGGGAAATAAGACTCATAGAACAATATATGGACTGGGCTTGTACTATATCTTTATCTTACAGGTTGCCCAGGTGGGGGCGATCTCCACACAGAACTGTGCTTAACGGTAGAGGCCAGTATTCTGCCTATTGTTTCAACCATCTTGCTTTCCTTCCTATTTCTATTGCTGGTTTCCTTGTTATTGATCTGTGTGACATTTTGACAGTATAGTTGATGCACTTTAATGAGATCTGATAATACTTGTGGTACCACTTTAGAACTGTATATATTTACCATTATAGATTAACTAAAGCACAAAGTGAGTTATTGTGATAGTGTACATATCCTTGAATATTAATTATATAAAGACTGTGTTTTAACTAATACAGTGTGTGGACATTCCTTTGTGGGGGCTTGGGGACTACATTGTACTTAAGAACAAGCCTGCATCACCTCCTGACAAGGTAGGCCTTTATTGCACGACCACGTACCAATAATAGAGAATCTTGGCTGGGGTCCTCTGTGCCTCTCCTCTACCATATAGAGAGCAGAAGTACAGACACCCCCCTCCAGTCTTTACACCTCCAAACGGTGTCGGTCAGCATAAGCCTTGGATTTTTCTTGGGCTTCTGTCAAATGAACACTTACTGCTTTATGCACAGCAAAAAGGTCCCGAAGGCAAGCGTGAACAGCCGGGTTGGTACTGTCCGTAGCTAGGTCCAAAGGAATGGTCCGTGGATTTTGGCGGTACATAGCATGTAAGGGTGTGGTACCAGTGGAGGCATGGATGGAGTTGTTGTAAGCAAACTCAGCATGAACAAGAACCGAAAACCATGTTTCTTGGTATTGTATAGTAAGACAACGCAGATACTGCTGTAAGGTAGCATTAAGACGTTCAGTCTGCCCATCGGTTTGTGGATGATAGGCACTAGAATAACGATCTTCAATACCAATAGAACTGGTGAGGTGTTTCCAGAAATGGGAGGTAAACTGTGTCGCTCTGTCTGATACTATAACATCTGGAAGACCAAACAGATGAAAAACATTGTGCAGAAACAGATCAGTGAGAGCAGGAGCGGTAGGTAGTCCTTTGCAGGGGATAAACCAGCCTAATTTGGTAAAGTAGTCCACTACCACACATATGGTGTCATATCCCATGACTGGAAGAAGTTCCACAATGAAATCCATTGAGATCATGGAGCATGGACGTTCAGGAACAGGAAGAGGCTGTAAGAGACCCATTGGTTTAGTTGTTGTACCTTTACATTGGGCACATATGGAACAAGAGGATATGTAGGAGGATACATCCTTGTGCATAGAAGGCCAGCAGCACCAACGTTGCAGTAGTTCAAGGGTTTTGCGTTTACCAGGATGTGCAGCCACCCATGAATCGTGACACCATTGTTAGGCCACGTGTCTCGTAACTTGATCAGAAATGTAGACATGGCCTTGGACTTATGTCAATTTCTGGATCACATCCACGTTGTAATCTTTGAGTTCACTAGGTCCTTTAGCAACCCATTCCTGGATCAAGGATTTCAATGTTGGTTGTAAGGTGCATGAACAGACCACCTGGTTATCAAAGAGGACGGTACCATTCCATGTCCGGGATGGAGAACCGTGAATCCATGAAAGGGCATCCGCTTTCGAGTTAAACTGACCTGGACGATATGTTAACATGAAGTTATACATAGAGAAGAACTCGTGCCATCTGTCATGATGAGCCGTGGTGTATTTCAATGATTGCAATGCGAGTAGGTTCCGATGATCCGTGTACACAAATCAGAGACCAACTGTAATGCCGGTGATAATTCACAGGAAGAAATAAACACTTTAATAACTGGCAGTTTATCCCAAAGACTCACCGGTACCTCTCTTCCTCTCCTTGTGTCTGCGACCTTCCAGCAGTGGGAAGAATCTGCTTGTTCCAACAGGGGGGACAAATGCGAAAAGCCTCCGAGATACCCCTTCTCCCCACTAGAAAACCAGAGAGGAGAAGAGATCCCAGGGAAACCCTCTGGGGAAGAAAACCCTGTGTCTACGGCTGCAGGAAAGTAGTCTTCAATGCAGCGGAGATTCAGGTGAAGTCCGGAGACTGGTGGTCTTGAAAAAGAAAGAAAATAGAAAGTACTTGCAGGTAGGTGAGAGGTGGAAATGTAAGAGATTATGATTCAGATTACCCTTAAACAGGAGTGGGATGCGAGGAAAGATACCAGCCGGAAACTTCTGAGAATCCCTAGGGTAGCACGAAAATAGTGAGATTAGAACGAGTAAGAGGACTGGATAGAATCGGGTTGAGGCCACGGGAGAATCTTTTACCTGGATAGAAAGAAGGGCGGAGCTTGCAGTTGATTCAGTAGTGAAGGGTGTGGAGCGAACGGGTGCGGTACCCGTGTCGCGTATGTCTGTAGATGTAAAAAAAAGGAAGAAGGTAATTGAGTGGGGAGACGTTCGGAAGGTGGAGGATCTCGGAGAGCCTGAATGTAGCTTACCGCGTTCCGGAAAGGAACCAGTGAGCCGTTTGGAGCGAGAAAGTGTTGGAGTCCGGGGAGTCGGGAAACAGAGACGTGGTACGGTAGGCACTGAAATCGAGATAGGATAAAGATTGTTTAAGATACAGAAAGGTTAGTAATATGCAAGACGTATCAGGAAGATCCTAGATGCGAACTCACGGAGCGTTGTTGTTGAGGAGTAGCAACGCAACTGTGCGTCGTTCACAGGAACAGATAAACCTTCTCTCAGGTAGGGGGACGGTACTTCTTGGATACTGAGGTGTGTAACATCTAGACCTGCATCTTTAGTTGCGGCGGCCATCTTGCCAGTAAAAATGGTCGACACCCGTCGTCCCAAGGTCCATCGATGCCACAAGGACCAACTCCTTCGGAGAGGCGTGACACCAACATTAAGTCTACATTTTCATGCTCTTTCCAAAAAGGTACCATCTTTTAGCCTTTCGGATCCTAGAATTTGTTAATTCAAAAAGGAGTTTTCTTATTTTGAACAATTTATAGCCGCTTAAATCAAAAAGTAGTTTTAAATTCTGTTCTAATGGGGGGGGGGGCTTCTGTTATAATTCGGCTCACCTTTCTTTCAACTTTCAATTGGTTGAATCAGGGAAGAAAAATCTTATTCATGTTTTTCGACTCCTCAGGTCCAGAGGCAAGTAATACTCTACTGATTATCAGAATCTAAAGGAGGTTGTCAGAAAAGTGAAAAGTTGTGTCACTTTCAACCTATCCACGGTAGTACTTCTCATTTCCTCTTTTAATAATAGTGATAAGTTTCTTTTAAGGAGGGAGACAACGAGCACCGCAATATTATCATGGAATACCTGACGTAATCTGCTGTATCCCACTTGGTCACGGTTCATTCAAATGGCTCATTATTTTCCCTTTTGGAAGGTAGGTGGGCGGTATTATTGCTCCTATCGCTACTTCTTAAGTTCAGTCTTATGAGTTAGGAGCCTGCAGGGCGAAGAGGTAAAGGCGAAGAAAAAGAAAGAGACATCCCAGATGTGGTTTTAGCATTTGACTTACCCAGTGAGTGCTTAATTTAAGAATTATTCATTTTTTAACAAACTTATTACCTCTATTTTTGTTTTTCATCATTTATTGATCTTCCGTGTGTCATATGATATTTGTTTGACACTTGTGGCAAATTATGCACGAAGGCGAGTCGCTTGCTGCGAGAAAAAAAGGAGACAGGCAAAAAATGAAAAACGCCATCTGTATTTGCCATCTGTATTTGCATAAAACAGCGGCTTGTTTAGGACAGGTTGGTAAGGAATACAGATTCTTACCTTGTTAGCTCTTCACTCTCAGGAAATCTCAAAGCCGCAGGGACATCGCATATGCGGTTGAGAAAGCATATGCTCTTGTAATTCCGACGTGTGCAGCCGGAAGTATTGTTAACACAGCCTTGATTATGAATGTGTAGTTGTGAAACCGAGTATGTTTTATGTTTATTTAGAGTGGGCTAAAAACCCGAAACAGGTACGAACAATTAAAAGTATTCAACAGGGAAAAATCACTTTCAGATGAAAAGTGATTTTTTGTCCTGAAGATGGCTACACCTGCAATAACAGACATAGTGTGAAAGTGTTTGATTGTTTCTTTGCTATCAGCCGAAACATATGTCGACTATCACAAAAGCTAAAGATTCTTAAAAAGCTAATTTCTTCATAGAGTAGTGTCTTGTGAACAACAGTGCTCTACTTCCCTGTTTTGAACAACAAAGTGTTTTGTAAGAAACACAAACGCCCGTACTAACCCCACCACATTTTTTAATGCTACGTATCAGATGAAAGTCTTCAGGTCTTTCTTAAACAGTTTCTTAGTCAAAGATCTTTTTTAGTAAAGTTTTTTATACATGTTTTTTTGATAATTGAATAAAACCATTTTTGTTGCATTTGTATGGTTTCATGACTTGTGTTGCACATTAGTTGTGTTTCAGTGGGCTGGAAGAATTTACTTCTAAAAATACAGGTGATAGATTGAATCCCTGTTGTGAGTGATTGACATTTACTGGCATAGGCACACCAACATTTAGATTACATAATTAAGAGATAGGGTCAGCACCGTCTTTGTGCTTTGTTTGTCCTACAAACTCCTGACAGGTCCAGCTACCACCAACCACCACTTAGTGGATCTTGTGGGCAAGAGTTGCCGAGTCCAGGTAGGAGGGGGCAGGCCCAGAAGGACTCAACGAGCTTGCCAATGTTTTTCAGAACATTAAGGGGGCACACCATGGCAGGCACCCACAGAGTCACTCAGCCTGCCAACTCCCCTTGCCTCCACTTTTAATATGGGTATTACAGACGCTGAACCGGGACTGAGCAGCTGGGCTATCAGCGTCAGCCCTAATTTAGGCTAGACTCACGCCAAGCTGAATCAGCGGAGGATGTTGCTTGGCACTAGCACTAGCACCAGTTTTAGCTCAGTGCGTGAGCGAAAGAGGTATCTCCACAGTCACCACGCACAAGCACAGGCACAAGGTTTATCCTGGCTCCTTAATTACTCCTGAGTTATTCACAATTACTTGCTCTCAAATATGTAATTTCTAGGTTGCAATTTCCCTCAGAGCCAACCCAGCAAGTATTTAGGATTATACGTTTTGTAACCCTGCTTTTTGCACTGCAGCAAACAGCAAACACCCACAGACTAGCTACTAGCCTAACTACTAGCAGTTTGCCACGCAGTACACTAACAGAGTGATGGACTAAAGATCAAAGATCACCCACCACAACGCCACCGAATTGCAGGACCATATAACAGTGGTCTCCGTGCAGACTTACCCCTCCAGCTTTGGCAGGCAATTCGGGCAGGTTGATCCCAGCCAAGAAGCTCCACTCATGCCCCCCACAGAACCCGGGAGGGCTGGTAAGGCCGAGGTCAAACTGCACCCAAAAGAGCCGGGGTCAAAACTGCGCCTGAAATGATCAACAATGTCGGTGAGCTGCAAGTGCACCGTAGCACAGTACAGCAGTATCACTCTCGCCTCTCAGCTACTCCATACTGCTGCCCGCTGCGGTCCGGAAACCAGGATCAGAGAAAATAACCTCTGTACGTGGAGGAAACGTGTCAGGAGACGAGTCAAGATGCACCTCAGCTCACTGCTATCTCACGATCAGAAGGAGGCCGCTTCCGACACTTTGGAAGTGTTTAACTGCATCCAAGTGAGTTTGTGCAGTCTCAATGGGCGTGGCTAGAGTAGGTCGATTTAACTGAAGAACATATTTTTGCAAAAAAGGGCTAAGGAATTCCTAAATTGTTCTAAGGTAATCGTCTCTGTCAGTTCTTCTAAGGACTTGTTAATCCATAGGGCCCCCGTGTTTTTAACACGTTCACCTAATTCTAACAGGGTTTCTCCCATGTTCAATCTAATGACACGTAACTTCTGCAGATAAAAATTGCAGGTCTGCCCTACTATTTTTAACAACCCTTCCTTGATGGATAGAAAGGTGGCTCCCTGTGCAAGGTTGAGTTGTTGATAGGAAGTTTGGAGTTCGCCTTTCAACAAGGGACCCAAATAGCATCTTTGCACGTTCTCTTCCCATCCGCGTTGTTCGGCCAGGCGTTCGAAGGTATAGAAAATAAAATCTGAAATCTTCGCCTTCAAGATAGGGTTGAAGTACACCTTTTGGTAGTAGGGGCCTTGTTTGTAACTCAATTCATTTAGTTACATTTTCTTGGAGTCTATTTTTGGCCTGTATCTGATGGGCCGCTAATTGGGTGATGACAGTGGCTAAGGCAGCCATTTCTTCCGGGGGTGTAAGGGTTCCCTCTGTGGTGTCCGAATTAGAAAAGGAACAACTCTCGATTCCCTCAGATAAGGTTTAAAAATCTTCAGAATCTTCTCATTCTGACTCTGTCGAAGGAGTGGACTGGTGTAAATTAGTTTTTAACCCTGATGGTCCCACAAACGATGAAGACTGGGTAACATGGAAAAAAAGGCTCGGAGGGAGGGGTTTTTAGAGCACTGGGTCTGATAAAAGAAAAAAGAGGATCCAAAGGTAGGAGCCCTCCTGTCCCCTGCACACTATTGGTATCCCGTATAATAACGGTTAAGAATAAATCTAAAATAAAGCATAGATATATGGTGATGTAAAATATTTAATCATATAATTTCAAGACAAACGAATGCTTCAAATTTTAGAGTTCAATGGTAAAAGACCATTTTAATTGAAGAAATATACATCAATAAATCTTGTGATGCTGAGACCAAAACCAAATGTCAAATGATATACAATATACAAATTGTTTGGGACCTTGTGGACCCAGTGCGTATATAATCACAACTCAAGTAAAAAATGGCTGATGCGTTTCGGGATCCTGTCCCTTCTTCTAGAGCCAAGCGAATTGTAAACTGTAGGAAAAATGAAATGAAGAAAGCGCATGTCAGGTTTTTTGACTAGTAAATACTCCTAAACAAAAGCGCTCACCAAGCATGTAAAAAGTCAAAGGCAAAAACCATTAATTGTGGAATGATCCATTAAAATTCCTATATTTTTAAAGAACCAAAATATCGATCATATGTATTAAACCAGTTACATATTCTTCAAAAGGCACCTATCCTCCAAGGGGGAGTTGGCAATGTGACCAATAAATAATCCTCACAGTAGATTTGTCTGAATTATAGCCGAGATGAGGTGAACAAACATATTAATTACATGAAAACATCACAGAAGATACCCAGATGTTGTTACAGGACACGGATTAGAAAGCACAGGTAGAGACTAACATACCATTAAATAGTGTTCTTGAAAAGAAAAAGTGACAGCCTCAAGGGCGTGATGTGCGGGTGTCGGTCCTCAAAATTCAGGACGAGTGAACAACTTCTCTGTCAGGGCGGCAATCTAACAGGGTAATTCAAAGAATTCAGCGCACAAGTAGCGCACGCGGCTGGCGCACAGCGTGCGCGTGCGATAGTCTGCGCCAGCCGCGTGCGCCAAAACCGAATCCGGCGCACAGCGTATTCATGGATTTTAGCTTCCCCAGGCAGCCGTGGCGCACAGTGGCGCAGTGACTCGCTGCAGCGCCAGTTACGCCCCCAGGAATGCCCCTTGCGCTGGGAAATCTCATAAAAATCACAAACCAGCGCAAGGGGCTGCGCTAACCCTGGACCATCACGGCAAGCGGCCCATGCGATTTTCAAGGGTGCGCGGGAAGTTTCACACGTCAAATCCCAGGCTACGTCCATTTCAGGGGTGCGCGGGAAGTTTCACACGTCAAATCCCAGGCTACGTCCATTTCAGGGGTGCGCGGGAAGTTTCACACGCGAAAAGCTAGGCTGTGCGCGGGAAGTCCCACACGCGAAAAGCCAGGGTACGTCCATTACAGGGGTGCGCGGGAAGTTTCACACGCGAAAAGCTAGGCTACGGGAATTCCAGGGGTGCGCAGGAAGTCCCACACGCGAAAAGCCAGGGTACGTCCATTACAGGGGTTCGCGGGAAGTTTCACACGCGAAAAGCCAGGGTACGTCCATTACAGGGGTGCGCAGGGAAGTTTCACACGCGAAATCCCAGGCTACTTCCATTTCAGGGGTGCGCGGGAACGTTTCACACGCGAAATCCCAGGCTATGTCCATTTCAGGGGGGCGTGGATAGTTGAACACGCTACTCCGATCGTTGGGTCTTCACAGGTCTTCCCTGTACAGCCTCCACGTCCCCTGCATGCAGTCCACACCACAGGGGATTACCCTGCACACCTGCTCATGACTCCCACCCCCCAGCAGTCATGGGGCACCCTCCACCAGGCCCCCACCCATGTCTCCCACCACCCCCACCCCCCAGCAGTCATGGGGCACCCTCCACCAGGCCCCCACCCATGTCCCACTCATGCCTCCCACCACCCCCACCCCCCAGCACTGTGGGGCACCTGCCAGCAGGCCCTCACTTATGTCCCACTCATGCCTCCCACCACACCCACCCCCCAGCACTGTGGGGCACCTGCCAGCAGGCCCCCACTTATGTCCCACTCATGTCTCCCACCAACCCCACCCCCCAGCAGTCATGGGGCACCCTCCACCAGGCCCCCACCCATGTCCCACTCATGCCTCCCACCACCCCCACCCCCCTGCACTGTGGGGCACCTGCCAGCAGGCCCCCACTTATGTCCCACTCATGTCTCCCACCACACCCACCCCCCAGCACTGTGGGGCACCTGCCAGCAGGCCCCCACTTATGTCCCACTCATGCCTCCCACCACCCCCACCCCCCAGCACTGTGGGGCACCTGCCAGCAGGCCCCCACTTATGTCCCACTCATGCCTCCCACCACACCCACCCCCCAGCACTGTGGGGCACCTGCCAGCAGGCCCCCACTTATGTCCCACTCATGCCTCCCACCACACCCACCCCCCAGCACTGTGGGGCACCTGCCAGCAGGCCCCCACTTATGTCCCACTCATGCCTCCCACCACACCCACCCCCCAGCACTGTGGGGCACCTGCCAGCAGGCCCCCACTTATGTCCCACTCATGCCTCCCACCACACCCACCCCCCAGCACTGTGGGGCACCTGCCAGCAGGCCCCCACTTATGTCCCACTCATGCCTCCCACCACACCCACCCCCCAGCACTGTGGGGCACCTGCCAGCAGGCCCCCACTTATGTCCCACTCATGCCTCCCACCACACCCACCCCCCAGCACTGTGGGGCACCTGCCAGCAGGCCCCCACTTATGTCCCACTCATGTCTCCCAACAACCCCACCCCCCAGCAGTCATGGGGCACCCTCCACCAGGCCCCCACCCATGTCCCACTCATGCCTCCCACCACCCCCACCCCCCAGCATGGTGGGGCACCTGCCAGCAGGCCCCCACTTATGTCCCAGTCATGTCTCCCACCAACCCCACCCCCCAGCAGTCATGGGGCACCCTCCACCAGGCCCACACAGATGTTCCCCTGCCAATAGGAAATCACAATACAGATCCCAGGATCCCATGGGCAACCACATCCCACCCCATGTCACCCCAGTCCATACACACATGCAAGGTACACATCCATTCAAAAATCAAATACCCATTACATGATACATAACCAATGAGCAGTATGCGCATGAGTCCAAGTCCGTCAGACTCACACAATGGCAACACATGACTGTGAAAACCCAGATTGTGACAGTCAACAAACCAATGAGAGAAGTCCACACAATAGAATCAAAAGAACAATGTATTAAAATGTAAGAAGGAAAAAAAAAGAAACACCTAAATGAATACACAAAGTAACAGGTAAAAAACAAAAAAAATCTAATGAAAGGTGAAATCCAAAAGAACGGGTGCAAAGTCAATCAAAATGGAAATCAAAAACAAACACATTGCCCCATGGTCCAAATAATAAAATCGAAAATATCCACAAACTATGTACAAAGATGATTGTCCGGGTCCAATATCCCTAAAAACCATAAAATGAAACCTACCCAAAACCTAACTAATGCTAACTATATACAAAAAACGTGGGCCATTGTCCAATCAACCCAAATAATAAATAAAAATAAAGGAAACCTACTATCTACATAACTATATACAAAGGCGGCGGGCCAGTCCTGCGGCTCACTGAGAGATGTTATGGGCCAGGGCATCATCGAACTCCCTTTCTATCTCCCCGAGGCGTTCATCCTCAATGGCCCCGAGGGCCCGCAGGGCTGACGCAGTGTCCACCTCCAAGCCCCTGCGGATCTCCTCGAGGCACTCGGCACGCCTCAGGGCCCTCTGCATGGAGTCCACCGCCCTGACCATAGCGAGCCGCCCCTCTTCTGCCCGCCGCCTCTCCGCATCTATTGCGTGGCCTAACCGCTGCCACACGGAAGACACATTCTGTCCAGGGTCCTCCTGCCCTCCAGCCGATGGCTGCCCCTCCGATGTTGATGGCCCCGAGCCATGACGCCTCCCACGTCGCTGCCGCTGCCTCTGCAGCCACTGCCTCTGCCAGCACGACGGCATCCAGGCTGATGGTATCCACCGACGCCGTCGTGCACGTGCCCTGCCTGATGATGCCGGCACATCCTCCAC
Organism: Ambystoma mexicanum; assembly: GCF_040938575.1. Classification (NCBI taxonomy): domain Eukaryota; kingdom Metazoa; phylum Chordata; class Amphibia; order Caudata; family Ambystomatidae; genus Ambystoma; species Ambystoma mexicanum. The sequence goes on along the minus strand of NC_090934.1, from coordinate 984,896,500 downwards.
CTGCAGGGGTCCAGTTGCCATGGTGTCCACACCAGCTGGACCACCGACTCCCGACTGTGGCAGGGATGGGATCCCCACTGAGCCGGCTGCATTGGTCGGGGCAGGTCCACAGGGGGCCCTGGTGTCAACTGGGCCGGAAGACGGCAAGGAGAACGACCGGCGCATACTTTCCACAGAGGAGGAGATGCCCGACACATTGGCCATCACCTGCAGAAAACCCACGCCAATGGCAGATCCCAACTGGGCCACGTCGGCACGGTGCTCTTCGTGATGATGTGCGTGCTCCTCCCGGGAAGCACGCACGTCATCACGAATGACCCCCGTGCGCAACGCGACCCCAATCAGGACCTTTTCCATGCGCCCACGGGTCCCCTCGTCCGCAGGTGGAGGGGAGTCAGATGACATAGACACCCCCTCCACCTGCGGACGGGCCTGGGACGGGGCATCCATGCTGGTGCATGGTGGTGCACTCACAGGGTCAGGGACAGCGACATGCACAGGCACCTCCACGGCGACCTGTGCTGCCTCCTGCCCCTGGCCCTGGACTGCACCACTTGCACCAGCAGGGATGCCCCCACCAGGCCTCAGGTGTGCCTCAGTCTCGGCCGCCTCCTCCTCTGTAGAAACCACCAACCTGGATGGCTCCTTGCCCTCTTCCGCTGTAGCTGGCCCCTGTGGGGGCTCACCCACCCCTTCCGCCGCAGCCGTGGGGGCATCCCCGCCGTCTACCTCCACAGCGCCGTCTCCGCCCTCTCCATCACTAGCCGCTGCATAGAGGGAGACATAGAACACAAGTATCAGGGCACTGTACAATGGTCCCCTACACAGGAAGCAATATCAGATGACTGGCAATGGTAAAGTACACTTCTATCATGTCCCTCCACAACACATGGGTCAGGCAATACACACACGCAACACCCATGGTCCATGGCATGCACATCAACATACATGTCCACTGCACTCTTCTAAAGTACGATGTCATGGAACTCACATGCATCATTGGTCATGAAAATCACACGCACACACTTCACCTCTGTCACATCCATGTGGCCTCGTACATCACAAACACAGTGGATACAAGGATGATTAGGCAGCATCAGTGAACCTGTACAGTGTCACAGACATGTGTCATGCATCCATGCCATTCAAAAGTCACAGACATGCAGGTCAAGCACACCGACCTCGACACCATACATGTACCTGGCATCAGCATCCATCCCTCACCCACACCCATGTCCACGAACATACACTTGCATGCTCACATGTGTCCAATCTGCATAGGCCTCCTCAGGTTGCATAGCAACACATACAACAACCATGTGATCCACAAATTACTGGTCGCACATGCATCGCCATGACAACACTGCACACATACATGCCTACAAGGCCCATTCCACACATACAGCATCACACAACCAGCACACTGCAACATGCACTGTCTCACACAGCAATGCCTGCACACTTACCGCTCAACTCCAGACGGGTCTCCCTCTCAAGGACCTGGGAGTGGAGCGCTGGGTGTATGCGTGCCAGGACCCTCATTTGGATCGAACTCATGTGGCCCCGGCCCCCCTCCACGAGGCGCCGGGCCTTTGAGAGGGTCCTGGACCTGCAGTCCTCCCAACGCTTCCTGACATGTCGGTTGTCGCGGACTGCCACCCCCTCCGCGTTGATGGCAGTCACGATGTCGTCCCAGATCCGAGTCCGTCCTTCATAGTTGGCGCGGCTACTTCCGAAGAGGGCATCATACTGCCCCAGGACTCGCTCCACCAGGACCCCAACCTCGGTGACACTGAAGCTGGGGCCCCTCTGCGTCTCTGGCTGGGGGTTGCCAGTGGTGCCAGATGTTTCAGTGCCCGACATGGCAACCCCAGAGGCAGGAGTGGGTGGGCAACTTGGTCCTGGGGCTGGGCTGTGGAGTGGTGTTCTTCCAGTCGGGAGTCTTCAGTTCCAGCAGGGGTGGACACAGCAACTGTACGCCTGCAGATGGCTGATGTGCAGGCACCAAATGGCAGGGCACGGTGGCAGCAGGCAGGCAGGCAGGCAGCAGCAGATGGCACGTGGGAGGCTGCTCGGGGCACTGGGGGGCAGTAACTCGGCCTTCTGGGCAGGAGCGTGGTCTTCCGTGTGTGAACGCGTGGCCAGCTTGATACGGAGTGAATTGGCACGTGAAAATCATGCACGTCTGCGTGGAATCCGAGGAAAGGCCCTCAGCGCGTAAGCACGTCAGCACGCGTACGCGATTTCATTGGTCCAAAGGGCCAGGCGCGTAAGCGCGCCTATGACGCACGGGTGTTTCCCAACCCACGTGAAAAAAATACACGTGCCGCGCGAGCGCGTCAGCACGCGTACCCGATTTCATTGGTCCAAAGGGCCAGGCGCGTAAGCGCGCCTATGACGCACGGGTGTTTCCCAACCCGCGTGATTGGTCCAAAGGGCCAGGCGCGTAAGCGCGTCTATAACGCACGGCCGTTTCCCAACCCGCGTGAAAGAAACACAAGCCAGTGTCAATGCGTGTGATTGGAGGCTGGCCCTTCAGCGCCTACACGCGGAAGTGACGCAGGACCTGTGGGCCTGCATAAAAGGTACATGTAGAACGCCATTTCCTTGTACGTGCTTTTCGTGGAGAGCGAGTTGGTGTATTCTGTACTTCTTGTCAGTTGACACGCGATTTACTTCACGGCGTTCAAAGGTCGTACTCCCTGTTACCTCTGACAGCTTTTTCTCTTTTGCTCTTTTTCCTGGGCCTGTTTCCTCACACAGCGTTCCCTTCTACTGTTGTCCTGTCTCCTCAGACAGCGTCCCATTCTTCTTTTGGCGGGGGTGTTGCCAACGCGCACACGCGCGTCTTTTTGACGCATTTCTCCCTGGCAGACGGTGAGTTGCGCACGCATCTATCATCTGTGCTTGCCCCGTGTGTCACGTACCTCTTCAGAGGTCAATCTAAGCTGCGTGTGACACGCATACGTTCATTCTTGTGTTACTGGATGCCACAGCGTAGTGCAGGGTTTTTTATACGCACACGTGGTCTAGGAGGGGTATCGTGCACGTTCCTTAACTTTTTTGGGGTGCCTGTGCGTTGCGTGACCCGTCATCTTTCCCCAGGGGTGTCATATAGCCTTGCCACTGCACTAGGGTACGAATACCATCTGGTACCCAACCCCTTTGACACCCAATTGCCCAGGACAATTGTGCACACCCACTCCCATACGCACAATAACATCAGTGCCATGGTTGGGAGGCGTGCAAGCCGTAAGGGTGGCAAAGGTGGCCGAGCCACACGTGGTGGCCGTGGAGGATCCACTAGGGGACGTGGCTGTGACTTGCAGGGTGCCCCTGTCCCCCCCAGTCTGGAGGACCAGTCAGGGACACCCATGCCCCCCCCCCCAGGTTGGGGGTCATGTGGCTGATACCAACCCTGATCAGCCCTTGTTGGACCAGCCCATTGTGGCACCAGACCTGTCCGAGGGTGACTCCATCGCTGACATCCAGGTCAGCAGGTCCACTGCACGTGCACCGGTGCACATTGGTGTCATCAGGACACGCGCATCTATGCCAGATAGGTCATCTGCTGCCCCCCGTGGGCAGGGTGTGGCTCCATCCACCCCACCTCTCATACACCCTGCCAAGACTGTGTCGGTCCTAGTTCATGCACCTCAGATCAGGTTGACCCTATCCCTCTACCCCCAATGCCTGCACCTACTCCCATGCTGAGTGTGCAATCCCACACACCCAGTACTGAGTCCACCACGGCTCCTGCCCCTAGTGTCCACAGCGGCGTAGGACACTCTGGATCCCCACCCCCTTCCAAGCGGAAGAGGAAGAGTGCACGTCCGGCACAGGCTGATGCCCCAGGCACGGCTGCACAGTCCAGCCCATCAAGGAAGCCCAGCTTCACAGACGCCGAACTGAATGCACTTGTTCAGTATGTGTCAGACCATGATAGGGAAATGGTCATCGTTGCAGGGTCCAAGACCACACATGCCAGACGCCAGGCACACTGGCAGACCATTGCTGACAAAATAAGTGCCCTTGGAGTAGTGAGGCGCACAGCTAGTGATTGCCAGAAGCGCTGGAATGACCTTAAGCGCAGGGCAAAGGATAAGCTGGCCTCAAGTCATGCCGCAACCTTGGTGACTGGAGGTGGGTCCCCAGCACAGGAAATAGAACTCACACCACACGAGTCCATAGCTGGATCCTACGTCACCGAGGGACAACTCCAAGGTGTGGGAGATCTCCCTGATTACGAGGCATCATCCGGTGAGTGCACATGCATGTGTGTTATATCCATGTGCATGGTGTGTGTGCGAAGCCTTCATGTTGGGTGCCTGTCAAGGGGGTGTGTGGCAGAGTTGATAGTGTCACCCATGTGCCTCATCCAGTATGTTCAGTGCAACACCATGTGCCCACAGCACTATCCCTACTGCCAACAGAGAACATATGGCCCTACACCATGGAAGTTCCCCTTGAATTGTCATTTTGTCACGACATTGTTGCTCATTCTCCCCTGTCTATTCATCTTATGTCTTACATACCATTCCTACACTTTCCCCCAGCCATTCAAGTTCCATCGTCACATGCCTGACATGCAATGATGCCACATGCTAATGCGTCCTCTGTATATACATGGCACTCAACATGCTGTCATACTCTGGAATTTGCCTTGACACCCACCTCCTACCTGTGTGCTCTTGTTCCGTCTGGTTTCAAGCCCCATTCCCTCACACTCCATGCTGCTCTTCATGGTCTATCTTCCCTGACTTCTACTGTTTAGACCATCGTGCCCTACTCACGACACCTGCTTGCAAACAGTCAAATGAGGGCACCCTGCCCTCCAATGCGACCCACCCTATTGCTGACAAGTACATCTGAGCCTACTCAAGGTTAACTCTCACTGACATCTGCTCATACATGCCTTTGCCTGTCCCATGGACCCTTCACATGGTCCCAGTCCTCTCTCCTTGCTCCTCTTCCACCATCAATGGTGTGACCCGTTGGGGTGTACTCTTGGCCTCCTTCCAATCCTCAGAGGCCACAATTGATGTGTATGGTAATGGGAGCATCTCAGTCCAAGGCCCTCAGGCCAACCTTATTCTCCTTGACAAATGCTACCCACATCTCATCAACTTCCTTTCCTCTCCTGCTGTCCCCCCTCCTCTCTCCTCATCTATCCTGCACTGCCTCCCTGCACCCTCCCATGATCCTTCTCCGCCTCCCACTCCAACTCCTACACATGCTGCACCTCTGATCTGTAGCACTCCCCGTAAGTCCTACAAGGCTGTCAACCTCCTCCACATTTACACTCCTTACTCTGCCGCTGCATCAGGCATTCCTCCAATATATGTCACTTACATGAGGTAATGCACCTTGACATCCTTGGTCTCATGGAAACATGTCTGACGGCCAGCTCTGTCTGCATCTTTGACACACTCCTACCTGACGTTCAGGAGATCCTCTCCTTGGCCCGGCACTACTGTGAAGGGGGGGGTGTGCCCTTGCCTTCCCTGAGGGTATTCCTGCCACTGTCACTCCTACGTAGACCTACTCCCCTCTGGAATGGCTTGTGTGACGTCTCTCTCCATCTCACCTCGACATTCACAAACTGTGCGTACTGCGTATCGGAAAACTGGTCAAATGTACTACTTCCTTTCTGAGTAGCATCACCTCTCCTCCTCAATCATGTCCCCAGACACTGAAATCCTCTTCCTTGGTGATGTACGCATCCACCTGCATGCTTGTTGTCCCCCCACGTGACTTTTCCGTGACCTCAGCAACTCCCTATCACCCTCTAAACTCCCGTCTGTCCCTACTCATTCTGCAGGGCACACTCTTGATGCTCTGATCTCATCTGACCTTCCCCTCTCCATCCCTCTCTGCACTCCTCTCTCCTGGAGTGATCACTTTCTCCTCTCCTCCCACCTCACCCTCACCACCCCACAGGCAAAGCCACCCTCACCACTGTCACACACCTTCTTGGTATTCCAACCCATGAAGTGTGTGTCAGTCGAGGCTTATGCTGCCAAAATCTCCCCCCCATCCAGCTCCCCCTTAGGCTCACTCCCATCCTGACAGGGCCCACTCCATGCTCCACTCTATGTCAGGTACACTGGATGTCTTTGCCACGGTCATGACAATCCGCCTGAAGCCCCATGCCAATGCTGACTCCTGGCATGACTCGGATCTTGTGAACCCAAAACACAGGTGCCGGGTGGCAGAGAGGAAATGGCCTGCATCATGCTCATCCTCTGGCAAACTGGCCTGCCGCCTGCTCCAAAGGCAATAGCGTCTCACCCTTCTCACCAAGATGAGAGCCCCAATCCAAGGGCACATATCTGCGGCATCTGACAACTCTGCAGGACACATTGAAATCTGCAAGGACCTTGCCGAGCCAGATGCAGTGTGTACCTCCCCTGTCCCCTCCGAGCCCACAGCACTGCATGACTGTCTCTGTACCCCTATAGGCCACCCCCCAGCACTTGTCTGCGCCTACCACCATCTGCCCTCGACGTTAAGTCCTACTTACCTTGTACAGCACTTCCAGCCGCAACTTCCCCTTGCACTTCATTGTGCCACCCACCTCTGCACTTGCGTTACATGAATGACACCAGCACCAGTAGGATTGTTGAATGGCATCCCCTTCTGCCCCACCACCCCTCAGTGCTCCGCTGTACCTTCATACATTTCTGTACAGGTGCTTCACGAATGCTATATGAATCCATTACAGGTGATGGGGAGGTGGAATCTCATTGTTTACTGCATTTTGTTAATGTTGACAAGGCACTGTGCATCGTGGCCAATTGGGACTAGCAGATCCATGTCCAACATGTTAACTTCTTGATGTGATGAAGCAATGTCAGGACCAGAGTGGCCAAAATCCAAATTAGTTGCCCTCCTCTCCCTCTTCACTTGGTGGCTATGTCACATGCCATGTGTGTGATGGCATGTGCATTCGACATGGCAATCACCGGCCAATGTGTGATGCCAGTGCTAGGCAGCATGGGGAGCAGGCGTTGCTCTCCATTCTCTGTGTCATCATTGTGTGCCCTGAGCCTCCCCTCCAGACCCAGTGATGGTGAATGCATAGGAGGTTTCCCAGTCATGTTGGACATGTGTCATTGAACTACTGGCTCTGTTGTTCATCAGCCCTTGTTGTATGCCATGGTGCTAATGCCTGTTTCCATTTCTCTCTTTCATGTCTTTGCAGGGGACGACGCACTTGTTGATGCTGGGGATGTGGTGGTGGAGCCGTCCCAGGAGGGCAACCCGGGCCGACCTTCCACAAGTGAGGGACGTGGTGTGTTTGTGGGTGAAAACCCACAAGTGCTGCAGGTCGTGCTGTCGAGGGGTGTCTCTGGGGGTTCCTCCCCCGAGCAGTATTCAGGTGTAGACTCGGAGGATGACACCTATGTGCAGTCGCAGGTGAGTGTTCTTGGGAGAGAATCTCCTCTGTCCGACCCACCTGCAGCCGGGTTATTGCCCTCAATGGGGATGTCAGTGTCGGCAGCTCAGCCTCCGGTGGTTACGGATGCAGGGCCACACCACACAATCTCTGATCCTGTTCCTGGGGCTGCAGATCAGAGAGGGAATGCAGTCCTGCAGCCTGAGGCTTTGCCGGCACAGCAAGGCGCAGTCCGCCTTGCCCCAGGCAGGTGTGGTGGCCGCCAACGTGGTGGCCGTATGCCACCTGGCAATACCGCTTGGGAGCAATCCATCTACGGTATGGCCACCCAACAGGCAGCATCATCCGAGATGATTGCACAGGCCATGGATAGGGTGGCCACTTCCATTGTCCCCCCAGAAAGCCTGATGGAGCGACTGGAGCAGGCTACAGAGTCCATCTGCCAGGCACACAGGGAGGACATGTTGGCGTCCAACATGGACAGGCGGGCAGGACTGGCGACTCTGCGGGAATCACTTTCCATGGAGTCCCAGCGCCACAGGGAAGGCCTGAGGGAAGAATTCCATCACCTCAGGTCGACCCTGTCAGAGCTTGAGGCTTCATCCCATAGAAGGACAGAGGAGCAGCTGGAGCGTCTGACACGGACGCTCTCGGCCGAGATGCAGGCAACTCGTGCGGAGGTCAGGTCATCCCGGAAGTTACTGCATGGGGACCTCCGCATGATTATAATCCAGAACCAGACCTTCCAGACCCGCCTGCTTGCAGCCATGGAGGAGCAAACTCGGGCTTTGCGTGGGCTGCCTCCCATTGTCACACCATCTTCTGAGGCAGCTCCCCCACCTCCTGAGTCAGCTGCAGGGTCTGGCCAGAGCGATAGCGACTCATCTCCCACAACAGAGTAGCCGTGTGGGCCACGAGCCTATGGGGTGTTTTTACTTCCCATGATCCACACAGGTGGATTGTGGCGTGCATCCTGTCCTCGGACCTCATAGGTGGCCCCCCCCTCCCCGCCGGCCCTTTCATGGCCATTTTTTCTTATCATATTTTTCTTTTTCAAGTGTGTTGCCTTGTGTGGGTACCTGGGCATACACTGTATTGTGGCTGGGCACATGCAGGCTTGTCCTGAGTTTGGTTTCGATGCTTGGGTACCTGGCATCCACACCCCTCCTGCTTCCGTTTCCATGGGCTTGCAAAGGGTGTGCCCAAGTGACAGCAAATTACACGGTGACATTGGACTCCCATGAGCTGTTGGGCAGTCCATAGTCAATACTGTGTAGACATTCATAGTGTACATTGTTGTTGCACCTAACTATGCATGATGGTTTGATATGTGCCTCAACTTACATATGTTACTCATGTTTTGCAGGTATTTCACACAGTTCTTCACACGGGCATACTCTCTGGAGTCAGACTACATGTCGGTAGATGTGCAGTGACACTTTTGCGTGGCGCCATCACTGTACATCTGGACGGTGAGGACATACCAGCACAATCAGGTATTGAGACTACCATTGATTACATGCATTGTGTCTTGTTTTGGTGGGCTTCAGGGTGGGTTGGTGTGTAATTTGATTGAAATGACTCTTACACAGGTGTGTAGTAGTGCCTCCATCACGGTTAGCTGTTCAAGTGCGGCTATGTTCCATTTGGGGCACTGCAATTTGTGACACCGGTGTCATGTTGTGAGGGTCAGTTTGTTTGCTCTCACATACCATGACATGGTGTCCTCTGTGGCGGGACTGTGAAGGGATTGGGTGACATGGCAATGTTGTCATGTAGCAATTCGCCTGTGCCAATGCATATTTGATGAATGGAGTTGTGTCTTTTCATAGTTATGCATTGCTGGTGTATGTGTAGGTAGGGGTGCACACATAGTGACACTTCCATGTTAACAATCTCAGGCTGATGTGTTTCTGACAGTTTATTGTCAAGAAATTTTGTGACATTGTCAGGTAGTGTCATCATTGATCGTCAGATGGTATGTGCCAGAGCAGTGTGCACTAGCCAGCACTGTGATTCCTAGGTGAAGAAGTTGGCCACCAGTTGCGTACGGGCTGCCTCCCCCCGTGCCCTTTCCCCTCCCATGCGCAGCGGGCGTGCATGTGGTTGTGGATGTGGGGGCACCACCATGTCCACGGGCAGGCCCCGGCGTGTTACAACGTTGTGCAGGACACATGCTGCCACTATGATCCTGCACACTAGTGGGGGAGCATATAACAGCTGCCCGCCAGAACGGTCAAGGGAGCGAAAGCGTGACTTCAGCACTCCGAATGTGCGCTCCACTATGCCCCGTGTTGCAATGTGGGCTGTGTTGTACCTTACCTCGGGTGGCGTGGTGGGGTTCCGGATTGGGGTCATCATGTGGGGGCTGATAGGGTAGGCACTGTCCCCTGCGGAGGTGGTGATGGGTATCATTAGTGGTGTTGTGACATGACCCTGTATCTGACATGCATGCATGTGCAGTGGCATTCATGCTCACCAAGCAGCCATGTATCTCCATGCCGGCCAGCCTCTAGGTCCCGGCTTAGGGTAGACATTCTGTAGATGAAGCTGTCGTGGGTGGACCCGGGATAGTTGGCATATACTGATGTGATGATTCCCTTGGCATTGCATACAACTTGCACGTTGATGGAATGCCAGTGCTTGCGGTTTCTATAGATGTGCTCTGTTGCCCTGGGGGGACGTAGAGCCACATGGGTGCAGTCAATTGCACCAAGCACTTTGGGGAATTGAGCCACACCATAGAATTCCTGGATGCACGCCCGCCTTTCTGCAGGAGTCCTGGGGAGATATATGTGCCTGCGGACTGATGGCCGTGCAGTGATGATGTTCAAGACCTGGTGTAGACAGCGTGACTGCGTGGCCTGTGACACACCACCCACTATGGCACTTGTCCGCTGAAAAGATCCAGTGCCCAAGAAGTGCAGTACATTCAGGACCTTCTGCAGGGGGCTGAGTGCTTGGGAGCACAGGGTGGGTGATGTGAGGTCATCCTCCCACTCACTGACCAGGTCCAGTATGATGTGTGCTGGAAACCTGTACCTCCCATACACCTGGTCATCAGGCATCCCGAATAGGCTGGTTCTGGGTGAGAAAATTCTGGCCCTGACTCTCCTCCTCCTCCTCCTTTGGTAACCCACAGCCACTGCTGCTAGGAACGGTATGTTCATCTTTGCACTGAGCTTGTAGGATGTTTTCACGTGAATATTTAGACGTGCCGGGTCACGTACGCCTGCTTCCTGCAGGCGTACGTCTTTCCGTATTGCCTGTTGTAATTTTGCACGTGTCGTGGCCGAGCGTGTGTGACTACATGCTCGAGGTTTACCAGGTTAAATGTACGTTATTAATATTGTAATTGCATCCAGATGTAAATGGTAACCGGGCGTTTTTCACGCGCGCTGTTGAATATGCGATTACTCGCTGTGTGCCTTTGGACCAATGAAATCGGGTACGCGTGCTGACGCGCTCGCGCGGCACGTGTATTTTTTTCACGTGGGTTGGGAAACACCCATGCGTCATAGGCGCGCTTACGCGCCTGGCCCTTTGGACCAATGAAATCGGGTACGCGTGCTGACGCGCTCGCGCGGCACGTGTATTTTTTTCACGTGGGTTGGGAAACACCCGTGCGTCATAGGCGCGCTTACGCGCCTGGCCCTTTGGACCAATGAAATCGGATACGCGTGCTGACGCGCTCGCGCGGCACGTGTATTTTTTTCACGTGGGTTGGGAAACACCCGTGCGTCATAGGCGCGCTTACGCGCCTGGCCCTTTGGACCAATGAGATTGCGTACGCGTGCTGACGCGCTCGCGCGGGAGGTTTATTTTTTCACGCGGGTTGGGAAACGGCCGTGCGTTATAGACGCGCTTACGCGCCTGGCCCTTTGGACCAATCACGCGGGTTGGGAAACGGCCGTGCGTTATAGACGCGCTTACGCGCCTGGCCCTTTGGACCAATCACGCGGGTTGGGAAACGGCCGTGCGTTATAGACGCGCTTACGCGCCTGGCCCTTTGGACCAATCACGCGGGTTGGGAAACGGCTGTGCGTTATAGACGCGCTTACGCGCCTGGCCCTTTGGACCAATGAAATCGCGTACGCGTGCTGACGTGCTTACGCGGCCTTTCCTCGGATTCCACGCAGACGTGCATGATTTTCACGTGCCAATTCACTCCGTATCAAGCTGGCCACGCGTTCACACACGGAAGACCACGCTCCTGCCCCGAAGGCCGGAATCCTGCCCCCCAGAGGCCCGAGCACGCTCCCACCTGCCATCTGCTGCTGCCTGACTGCCTGCTGCCCACGTGCCCTGCTGTTTGCTGCCTGCACATCAGCCAGGGGTGCAGTTGCTGTGACCACCCCTGCTGGAACCAAAGACTCCCGACAGCCGTACCATCGCTCCACAGCCCAGCCCCAGGACCCAGTTGCCCACCCACTCCTGCCTCTGGGGTTGCCATGTCAGGGAGCACAACATCTGGCACGACTGGCAACCCCCGGCCAGGGAGGCAGAGGGGCACCAGCTTCAGTGCCACCGAAGTTGGTGTCCTGGTGGAGCGAGTCCTGGGGCAGTATGATGCCCTCTACGGACGGATGCGCCTCGACAAGGAAGGACGGACCAGGATCTGGACGGACATTGTGACTGCCATCAACGCAGAGGGGGTGGCAGTCCGAGAATTCCATCAAGTCAAGAAGCGCTGGGAGGACTACAGGTCCAGGACCCTGAACAAGGCCCGGCGCCTCGTGAAGGCAGTGGATGCCAAGGGGCGGCGGGGCCACTTGTCGCAAGATGAACTTCGGGTCCTGGAACGCATATCCCCAGCGCTCCATGTCCAGGTACTTGGGAGGCAGACCCGTCTGGAGTCGAGCGGTGAGTGTACATGCATACTGATTGTAAGCTGTGTGTGTGGTGGTGTGCCAGGAGTGTGCATGTTGCACATGTCTTTGTGTGGCCATGTATAAATGTGTGTGTGCAGGGCTGTGAGACAAGCACATGTGTGCCTGTGATGTGTGAGACAAGGATGGTGCATGTGTGTGTGTGTGTGCTTGCAGTGCAAATGCTTGTGTGTGGGCACATGTGTTTGACTGTGCATGTGAGTTGGCATGCTTGTGGTGTGACACATGGATGTTGATTCCAGGTGCATTAGTCTGCAGCGTGTGCGTGTGTGTAGTTGTGAAGGGTGCAACAGTGTTGCTACATGGATGCAGGTGACACTGTCATGTTGGAGAGTGAATTGCAAATGTGACATTCCCGTAGCCTAGCTTTTCGCGTGTGAAACTTCCCGCGCACCCCTGTAATTGACGTACCCTGGCTTTTCGCGTGTGGAACTTCACACGCACCCCTGATATCGACGTGGCCAGGGCAATCGCGTGTGGGACTTCCCCGCACCCCGGGATACACGTACCCAGGGCAATCGCGCGAGTGACTTCTCGCGCAACCCGTTGTACACACACGCGCGAATTTTTGAACAGTGGGTGTCCGTGTTAATGGCGTACACCTTTGCACCTCATTTGTCCTTTGGGGTCACGGTATGGCCCATTGCTGTATGTGGGTGGTATTTGTTGGCGCAGGTTTTGGCGCACTTTCGTTAAGTGCGTCGGGACGCTACCGCCTGCTTACTTGTGGCGTACGTTTTTGGGCCTGTGCGCTGGTTTGATCGAGCGCTGTTTTGCCCTGTTCGAATCCATGAATACGTGTTGCCGGAGAGCGTGTGGGCGTTCCGCGCACTTGCCTCCTGTACTTCCCCGTGCCGCCCACATTCTTCCCCATTCCGAGTGTTGTGCCCCATTTTATTCCCCATTCCGAGTGTCCCGCCCTGTGTTCCGCCTACTTTAGAGCTGTGCGCTGCGCTCGGAGTGATAGCGCAGTGGCCGTGGCGCACACCGTTGGTTGACCTGTGCGCCGGCGTGCGCCGCGCACTTTTTCAGCGCACGTCCTATGCTTTTCTTACGCACGGACTTCCATGAATCGACGTGCGCTGGTTTCCCTGCGCTTTTCGCTATTTTTCGGCGCAGCGCACGTATAGGCCCCTCTGCGCCGGAATTTTCGGCGCACATTTATTCCATGAATCGGCCTGTAGATGTTTAAAGAACAATCATATGATAGATGATGTTTAAAGAACAATCATATGATATAATAATAACGTCTGAACTGACTAAAACAGAATGTCACTTACAGACTCCAATGAATAGGTGTATGTTCTGAGACATATTCAAAAATGCTAATAGAGAGCCTGAGAAAGCAAGCTAATGGAGCTCAGAGAGTAAATGTAAAGGCATACCTCTCACTACATATGCAGTCAAGTCCAAGATGGTTAAATGCTCTTAAAAATGCTGAGGGCTAAAGATGGTGCCCAGGGATAGTTAAGTCTTCAGGATGCAATGAGTTTCTCAAGTGTTCTAAAGAACGAATCCTACAACAAAATAAATTGTCTAGTTATCTATTGTCCAAATGCCCTAATGAATATAGTAGTATTATAAATGCAAGTGACCTATGGATAACTGCTACATTGAAGGTTCTAATGCTTACCCACGGCTTGGATACAAGTAGACCAAAATGTTAGTAATCCGGGATTCACGGTGTAAGCCGCTCGAAGGCTGCGACTGAAAATCACGCTCGCGTTTTGAAACTTCTTGAAATACACAGCCTAAAGGCTCCGGCCACGAATAGAAAACTGCGGGCGGAGCGTGCCTCTCAAGGGTTAAGGTGGGCTATGCTGTCGCTAGGGAAGCCGACCCATACTGCGGACTGGTATCTAGGGGGCTGCTTGCAACGATCACGCTCGAATGGGCAATTTTAATGGATCATTCCACAATTAATGGGTTTTGCCTTTGCCTTTTTACATGCTTGGTGAGCGCTTTTGTTTAGGAGTATTTACTGGTCAAAAAACCTGACATGCGCTTTCTTCATTTCATTTTTCCTACAGTTTACAATTCACTTGGCTCTAGAAGAAGGGACAGGATCCCGAAATGCGTCAGCCATTTTTTACTTGAGTTGTGATTATATACGCACTGGGTCCACAAGGTCCCAAACAATTTTGTATATTGTATATCATTTGACATTTGGTTTTGGTCTCAGCATCACAAGATTTATTGATGTATATTTCTTCAATTAAAATGGTCTTTTACCATTGAACTCTAAAATTTGAAGCATTTGTTTGTCTTGAAATTATATGATTAAATATTTTACATCACCATATATCTATGCTTTATTTTAGATTTATTCTTAACCGTTATTATACGGGATACCAATAGTGTGCAGGGGATGGGAGGGCTCCTACCTTTGGATCCTCTTTTTTCTCAGTACGGGTAGGTATTTGTGATCCTGTGCCAGGGTCACGTTTCCTCCCCCTCACCTTAAAAGATTACTTAAAATTATCTACACTCACTTCTTAAAGATTTTGAATACGTTAGGTGTGTGCATCTACATTCCCCTCTACAGTTTGTTGTATCACTGGTTTTTCTCACCAGTGTGGCACAAAGACTAGATAGCACCCCAATTTATTTTCATAATTTGCTATCCATTTGAGTATGTCCTTTTCACGGATTAATGAATTGACAGATAAACACGCCTCGACTTTGGCATTTGATGCTGATGAAGCAAAACGTATTCTGTCATTGATAAAGGACACTGAAAAATCTTTACAGAGTAAAACCAGCCCTGATCGGATTGTATTTCAATTAGAGAAACTCATCAGGAAAGAGATTGCCCAAAAACTCCATGCCAGCACGTTGGTAGAGTATTTCAAATCTAAAAAAATCCCTAGGGGTTTAAGAGTCTATTTGAGACCCAAGCTTTGCAGTGGGAACTAATCTTTTGTGGAGAAGTGGGATCGTATTCTTAATAAGTGTTCTCTTGACCTTATTTTACTAACGATAGAGGAATTATCTAAGTCTCTCACATCGATAGACTTAGAAGTAGAAACACTGAAGATTCAACTTAGTGAATTTAAGTCATCAGAGGAACTATCACAATTATTGATAGACATTAATGATAAACTTTCAACATACAAGTCAGATATCGAACAAAGAAAACTTAGGAAGTTTAAGAGAGATACCTTTGATTACTTAAACGATATTGTCTATAGCTGGCAAGAGTACTATCATCATCGTAACCTAGATAGAACAAGGCCCAGGAATCCAGATTCCTCTAATTCAGGGAATGATAGTAGCTCTAGTAGCATAGGTGAACCAACACAACCAGGGACCTCTAAACCCAGCACGGAGACAGAGAAGAGGACTCCACAGTCATCGGATATAGCCACCACACCAGTGGACTCCACAGGAACAACCTCGCCTACAACATCACCAAGACCTAACGACACTGGGGCTTTTTTAGGACTCAGAGAAAAACAAAAAGAAAAACGAGGAGAGGGCAAATCAAATCAAAAAAGAAAGAACAGATAAGCGAAAATTTAGTGGTAAACATTTCAAAGAAAATTCTCAACAGTGGTGAAATCGAGATGTTGAATCGTGGCTTATCTTTTGTCCCGACCAATAATACCACATTATTTGAAGAAAAAATGTGTCTTCATCGGCTTCTTAGAAAATTGAGACTCAAGATTTTCTTTAACTCAGATGAAAACCTGAGAACCAGGTACTCAGAAGACGAAATGCTAGAGATTCGACCAAAAAGTGACTTTGACCCGCATGTTCAGAACTCGATCTTAAACTTGTTTGAGAAAAACGTCCTCACAGACCTAAAACGGATCAACTATCAGATGTCTACACCCCACAATGTGAACAAGTGTCAACTGGATCATGTTGAAGCCTTAGCTAAGGATGAAGAATTAACTATAAAACCAGCTGACAAAGGCGGAGCCATAGTCGTAATCGACACGAAGGACTATATAAGAAAATGTGTAGAACTTCTCGATGATACTAACACATATACGAAGCTGGACGGCGATCCCCTCTTTAAAATACGTACATTGATCACGAGAGTAGTGGAAGAAGCTGTAGAAAATGACTGGATCAGCAACAAAACGAGTGAGTTTCTTGTTAATCAACATCCCATTACACCAGTGTTTTATGGACTACCAAAGATCCACAAGAACCGGAATGATCCTCCCCTCAGGCCATTGTGGCCGGAACAGAGAGCATATTCGATCCACTGGCTATATACATTGATCGTTTATTACAACCACTTATTCAAGTAATTCCAACTTACCTTAAAGATACCACTGACTTCATCAATTGTATACAAGAAGTTAGAGCATTGAGTGATGACTGCATACTCTTTAGTATGGATGTCTGTAGCCTATATACTTCTATCCCGCACGATGAAGGGATTCAATCTGTGGAGTGGCTACTCCTGAATTCACAAGCAACCAGAGGAGATCCACAACTCATCATGAACTTACTGAACCTGAAACTTAGGAACAACTATTTTAGATTCCAAGGTAATTACTATCTACAAATCACAGGGACATCAATGGGGTCAGCAATGGCCCCAGTGTACGCCAATACATTTATGTATAAGTTTGAATATACTCACGTCCTGGAAAATAGTGATTGGTTAGACAAGATACTACTATGGAAACGTTTCATCGACGATATCTTTGGCATCTGGTGTGGAACACAGGAGGAACTAACATCATTCTTCAATTACCTTAACTCAACACATCACAGAATTAAGTTCACCATGGAAAGAGGGGCCCAGTCTCTACATTTCCTAGATGTCTGCTTGGAAATCAAAGACAATCACATATCAACGAATGTCTACCATAAACCTACTGATGTGAACAACTTACTACATTTCTCAAGTTTTCACCCGAAATCTATGTTGGACAGCTTGCCTTACAGTCAAATCCTAAGGCTCAAAAGAATTATTTCTGACCCTGCAGGCCTTGATATGGAGTGTACTAGACTTATGGACAAATTTGAGAAGAGGGTGTCATGATGCCTGCCCCCGGAAGACCAGACCAGGCCCAGCAGCCCCGGAAGCAGGCATCATGCCACTTGGAGCATGCCCAAAAGCCCCAGTTAGGGGCTGTATGGGTGCAGTCCTGGCGCCTATGGCGCCAGGCTCATAAAGATAAAGTCAGTCCTGGCGCCATGGGCGCCAGGCTCATTATTGATAACTTACCTGAAGCAGACTATGCTGCATACTCACCTGAGGCAGACTATGCTGCATGAAGACTCAAGCCAAATGAGGCTTAGGAGGGACTATTTTACTGAAGGGACTATTTTGTTACTTGGGTGGGGCTGTGGAAGAATACTTACCTGGATCTTCTTCCAAGGCTATTTAAACCACGCCCGGACAGCCACACGTGCTTCGAGTTGTTCTGCTTGCTGCAGCGTAACGCTCACCGTGTTTTTCAGCAGCTCCAGTCTTCAGCCACGCCCGCTTCAGTCCTGGGACTCCTGAAACAAGAAGAAAAGAAGGATAAAGGTTAGAACAGGAGTTTTAACTTTAATCCTTACCTGAATCCTGATCCATTTCGCCACGGAGCTGAAAGACAGAAGTCTTTAAAGCATCGCTTCGCATTCCTACGGCGCCGCGTTGAACTCACCTGCTTGGCGGTACTTCAGCATTCCATCATGCTCTCTCCATCTCGTGGCCGCCCTCCGACAGCTAAGGAGACAAAGACAGCAAGGTGAGCAAGGGCACACTCTAAGGCTACACAAGCTACCCCCAAGGACTTACCTGATTTACCACGGGGGGTACTCACCTCATCTCGGGTCGGCGCAGTCAACTCTGCTTCATCGCCGTACCCCGGCCCCTAAGGGGAAAACCACAATAGACTTACCTGAATCTTACCAATTGCCATTTGGAAATCTTCAAGTGGATTAATCGGCAACCTGCAAGGAATCGGACAGAGTTAAGATCAGACATTTGAACTCTTATGAACAATTGGACTTTAGAGTCAATACTGGAACTCACCAATTCCTCTACGCCAGTGAAGTAACTGGTCATCAACACGCCCCTGCGGTCGACGCAGGATGGAGAGCTCATCCTTCCAAACCATCAGGTGAGACTAAGGAGGGGACATCAAGAGTGATCTGTGGGAAGACAACAGGAGCGGGGAAGGTGGGTTGACACTCAATTCCACGGGTGGTTAATTCCTCTTCTCCTTTGCAGAAGAATATTCCTGTGAGCCAGACAAACTAGGCTGAGCGGGCCAGTCCAGTCAGTCATCTCGGCGCTACACGTCACGCTGTTGGAAACAACAGCGGCCCAGTTCCGGTCGATGCCCCAGTGGGAGCCAGGTGAGCGTAACAGAACGCGAAGCCCACCCAAGAAAGTTATAGGAGCAGCAGACGAAAACCATGTGAAATCTGACTCGGGAAATGACCACGCCCGGCAAGCGTAGAGGTCCGCTTGCCGAGCTTAAAGAAGGACACTCTGACCTCGCATTTCACCATACCCATGGTCCTTGTAGATCCAGATCAGCCATCACGCATGCACGCAGTAAAGGTGTACGTAGACAGTGGAGCCATAGGAAATTACTTGGACTGGGAATTGGCTACCAGGATGAATCTATCTCTCACCCGCAAGACCACGGCCGATGTTGTCACCACTGTAGATGGAACAGAAATTGCCTCTGGACCCGTAACTCATTCCACTGCAGAGATGACATTGCTGAGTCAAGATGGGCATAGAGAGGCTATGGTGTTTGACTTAATCAAGGCCCCACAGTTTCAGCTGATACTGGGGATACCTTGGTTGGAAAAACATAATCCCTGTATTGATTGGCGAGAGAAGAGACTAACCTTCCCAGAATGTGCTCACACCTGCTACCCAAGGAAAACTCAAAACTCAGTCCTGGCCCCAGTAATTCCAGTAGCCATACAATTACCTGTTAAATACTAAGACTTTTAGGATGTCTTCCAAAAGGAACAGGCAAACAACTTACCACCTCACAGATCGTATGATTGTCAAATAGATCTTGTACCTGGAGCACAACCACCTTGCAGCAGAATCTATGCCCTTACGGAACCCGAAAATCTCCATTTGCTCCAGTACCTAGACCAGTACCTTGCTAATGGCTTCATTCGCCCGTCCAAGTCTCCGGCATCTTCAGCTTTGTTCTTCGTACCGAAAAAGGAAGGCGACCTTAGAACATGTATAGACTACCGCGCACTGAATCAGATAACCATCAAGAATCGATACCCACTGCCTTTGATCCCAGAACTACTAGACGAGGTGAAGGACGCTTGTATATACACGAAACTAGACCTTCGGGGGGCATATCATCTGGTACGCGTCAAAGAGGGTGACGAATGGAAGACTGCTTTTCGCACCAAGTACGGACTATTTGAGTACCAGGTGATGCCCTTCAGACTATGCAATGCACCGGCAGCCTTCCAGTTCTTCATGAACGATGTCCTCCGAGAGCTTATCGACGTTTGTGTGGTCGTTTACATCGACGACATCTTAGTATACTCTTTATCAGAATCTGAGCATGTAAAACACGTCCGAGCAGTCCTAGAGCAGTTACGCCAGCATAAATGATATGCTAAACTGGAAAAGTGCATCTTCCACACTACGGAAGTGGAATTCCTTGGATTTATTCTGACCCCGAGAGGAATCCGGATGGATACACGAAAAGTGGATGCCATTCTTAATTGGCCTTCGCCAAGTTCAATCAAAGGAGTTCAAAGCATGCTTGGCTTTGCCAATTTCTACCGCAGGTTTATCCCAGACTTCTCGCACATTGTACATCCCATTACAACGCTATTGCGAAAAAACAAACGCTTTGTGTGGACAGAGGAAGCCGAGAATGCCTTCCAAGAGTTAAAAGCTAAACTCACATCAGCTCCCATATTAAGACACCCACGCCCCGGGCTTCCCTACATAGTGGAAACAGATGCATCCAGTTCAGCCATGGGAGCAGTCCTTTCCCAAAAGGATCCCGAAACTAACCAGCTTCACCCAGTGGCGTTTTGGTCAAGAAAATGTTCAGCCCCCAAATTAAACTATGCCATAACCGACAAGGAGCTGCTGGCCATCAAGTCCGCCTTCAAGGCTTGGCGGCACTATCTACTGGGTGCCAGACATACCATCACGGTCATCACCGATCACCGCAACTTACAATACCTAAAGACAGCCAAAGCCCAATCTTCGCGCCAACTCCGTTGGGCATTGTTCTTCGCTGAGTTTGATTTTGTAATAACCTATCGACCAGGTTGTAAGAATGGTAAAGCAGACGCCTTGTCCCGGATTGGAATGGGAGAAGCAGAAATAACTTTAGGACCCGTACCCATAATTCCGGAACAGAGAATCCTTGGCCTGACATCCATACAGACACTGGAGGACATTCAAAACAAGATCCACCAACTTTTTGATTCCGTTGCTCTACAGGACTGGGCAAAGAAAGGTCCAGAGTACTCTGTCATCGATGATTTACCTTATTACCAAGGCCGGCTATTTTTACCGCAAAAAGAACTACAGGAACTTTTCATTTCCCATTACCATGACACCTTAATAGAAGGGCATCCGGGTATTGCAAAAACTGAAGCTAAAATTAGTAAGCAATTTTGGTGGCCCACCTGGCGAAAGGATGTCAAGTCATTTGTCACGTCTTGTGGCATTTGTGCACAAAATAAAGGGCAAAAGAAAAAACCTGCTGGATTATTGCAACCATTAGACATACCACCTACCCCTTGGCATACCTTGTCATTAGACTTTATCACAGATTTACCCCCGTACCAAGGTTACAATACCATTCTAGTTATTGTAGATCTTTCTTCTAAAATGGCCCACTTCATTCCTTTAAAAGGGATACCTTCAGCTTCAATCCTGGCCAAGGAATTCCTTGAAAATGTTGTCCGCCTGCATGGCTTTCCTTCAGTGTTAATTTCAGATCGGGGCAGTCAATTCATTTTACATTTTTGGAGGAAATGCTGCCAACTGGCACAAATTGATGTTAGGCTTTCGGCCAGTCACCACCCTCAGACCGACGGTCAAACGGAGAAGACCATCCAGACTCTTGAACAGTACCTCCGTTGTATGCTACATCAGTCTGTGGGGAATTGGAAAGACATTCTGTGGATCGCAGAGTATGCGTACAATAATTCTGTACACTCAGGAACTGGACAAAGTCCTTTTTTTACCATTTATGGGCACCATCCTCGAACCTCGGATTTGGACTCACCCCAGCATTTAGAGATGCCCGCAGTGGACCATCTCCACGCTGTTATTACACAAGCCTTTAAAGAAGCAATCATCCATTTGCAAAAGGCTAAGGAAAAATACAAAAAGGATGCGGATCAGCACAGAAGTGAAGCTCCTCAATACCAAATAGGGGACCAAGTATGGTTAGCCACTAAGCACTTACCACTCAAGGGGACTCGGACCTTTAACCCCAGGTATTTGGGACCTTTTTCTGTCAAGGCAATTATTAACCCAGTGGCCGTCAAGTTGGACCTACCTGCTCATATGCGAATCCATCCCGTCTTCCACGTGTCTCTTTTGAAGCCAGTGCAACCAGGAACTAGGCTAACCACTCCACCTGAACCTATCCTCATAGACGGGGAGCCCGAGTTCGAAGTCAAGAATATTTTGGACTCAAAAAGAGTGAGATCAAAACTCTTTTACCTAATTGACTCGAAAGGTTATGGTCCGCAGGAAAGGTCTTGGGAACCTAGTGACCACGTGCATGCACCTCGTTTAGTGAAGAGGTTCCATCGGGAATTTCCAGATAAACCACAGCCAAAGGGGAGAACGACTTTAGGAGGGGCCTTGAGGGGGAGTGCTGTCATGATGCCTGCCCCTGGAAGACCAGACCAGGCCCAGCAGCCCCGGAAGCAGGCATCATGCCACTTGGAGCATGCCCAAAAGCCCCAGTTAGGGGCTGCATGGGTGCAGTCCTGGCGCCTATGGCGCCAGGCTCATAAAGATAAGGTGAGTCCTGGCGCCATGGGCGCCAGGCTCATTATTGATAACTTACCTGAAGCAGACCATGCTGCATACTCACCTGAGGCAGACCATGCTGCATGAAGACTCAAGCCAAATGAGGCTTAGGAGGGACTATTTTACTGAAGGGACTATTTTGTTACTTGGGTGGGGCTGTGGAAGAATACTTACCTGGATCTTCTTCCAAGGCTATTTAAACCACGCCCGGACAGCCACACGTGCTTCGCGTTATTCTGCTTGCTGCAGCGGAACGCTCAACGTGTTTTCAGCAGCTCCAGTCTTCAGCCACGCCCGCTTCAGTCCTGGGACTCCTGAAACAAGAAGAAAAGAAGGATAAAGGTTAGAACAGGAGTTTTAACTTTAATCCTTAGCTGCATCCTGATCCATTTCACCACGGAGCTGAAAGACAGAAGTCTTTGAAGCATCGCTTCGCATTCCTACGGCGCCGCGCTGAGCTCACCTGCTTGGCGGTACTTCAGCATTCCATCACGCTCTCTCCATCTCGCGGCCGCCCTCCGACCCCTAAGGAGACAAAGACAGCAAGGTGAGCAAGGGGACTCTCTAAGGCTACACAAGCTACCCCCAAGGACTTACCTGATTTACCACGGGGGTACTCACCTCATCTCAGGTCGGCGCAGTCAACTCTTCTTCATCGCCGTACCCCGGCCCCTAAGGGGAAAACCACAATAGACTTACCTGAATCTTGGAAATCTTCAAGTGGATTAATCGGCAACCTGCAAGGAATCGGACAGAGTGAAGATCAGACATTTGAACTCTTATGAACAATTGGACTTTAGAGTCAATACTGGAACTCACCAATTCCTCTATGCCAGTGAAGTAACTGGTCATCAACGCGCCCCTGCGGTCGACGCAGGATGGAGAGCTCATCCTTCCAAACCATCAGGTGAGACTAAGGAGGGGACATCAAGAGTGATCTGTGGGAAGACAACGGGAGTGGGGAAGGTGGGTTGACACTCAATTCCACGGGTGGTTAATTCCTCTTCTCCTTTGCAGAAGAATATTCCTGCGAGCCAGACAAACTAGGCTGAGCGGGCCAGTCCAGTCAGTCATCTCGGCGCTACACGTCACGCTGGTGGAAACAACAGCGGCCCAGTTCCGGTCGACGCCCCCGTGGGAACCAGGTGAGCGTAACAGAGGGGTTATCCACATTCAGTTTTAACAGCAGCTAAAGAGAGATCCTCAGCCAAAAGCAGAGAACAACTATTGACTCCAAAAGTTAAAAACAAAGACACACCGCTACTTTATATCTCTAAATATTCCCGACAAAGCTTTCAAGTAGGGAGATGCATTAAGAAGCACTGGCGTATTCTCCATAGTGATCCTCTCCTACAGGAGTTATTCCCAAAATACCCTATGATGGCTTTCAAAAGAGGACAACATTTTAGGGACAAGCTAGTGAGAGCCGAGAAGCCTCCGAAAGAAAAACAGATGTTGTTAAGTTCAAGGAAAAAGGGAACATATCCTTGCTTAGCTTGCTCACACTGTAACAATGTGATTAAAGGAGAATTTGTAACACAGCCACTGACCGGTAAAAAATATAAACTGAAGGATTTTGCCACCTGTATTTCTACAGGAGTGATATATGCCATCAAATGTCCATGTGGTAAATTGTATGTTGGTCAGACCACTAGAGCAGTTATAGAGAGAATAACGGAACACAAGTCCAACATTAGATTTAACAATGTGAAATCTCCTCTTGCCAGGCACTTCTCACAATCTTCACACACAGTAGCCCAAGTGAAGTACATGGTCTTAGAGGTTGTCAAAAAACCATATAGAGGGGGTGATTACCAATCAACGCTATCACGCAGAGAAAAATATTGGATAGATCCTCTGGACACTCTTAGCCCCAGAGGACTCAATGAGGAGTTTTCCTTGAGATGTTTTATTTGAAATACATGTGACTGGATATGTTTTTACTTTCTGTTGACCTTTACAATATGACAAGAACATTGTCTCACTGTATGTGTTCACATCCGCATGTAGCTCGCACTGGCATCATCCACCTGTGGCAGTGTACTTGAAGTTGGTATTAATGTACAGTGGAATACCTGTTAAACATTGACATGTCCGGGATTTGTCAACCGGCCGCTGAATTAATGGGTTGTCAAGCAGAATATTGTCATAGTTTTTATGTAAGATTTACTATGCATCTGATGTTCATTTAGAGCACCATTAGTAATGAACGTTAATTTGTGTAGGAATGTTAATATCATTGTATATTAAGGATATCATTACCTGCCACCTACACAGCACCGCCTGCCACTGTGACCACTCTATAATCCTTAACATTTGTTTATATCTTCATTTGGTCCCTTTTTAAACCCATTTTTTTGTGACATTCGTCAGCAGCGGAATATCACTAATTTTGCTCTATATACAACACCATTGCACTTGTCTCATCATTTAACATTGCTACCATGGAACGTCCTATTTTTCAATATTTTCATTAATGTTGGCTACATTTTAGTACATTAGGTACATAAGCAGTAGTGTCATTAAACTCCATTCTATGATGGCGCCCATGCACCACATCGATTCCTGTATAACCTGTTTGTTCTTAGACTAGAGCACATAGTCCGTCATCTATGTTGCCCATTCGAGCGTGATCGTTGCAAGCAGCCCCCTAGATACCAGTCCGCAGTATGGGCCGCAGTATGGGTCGGCATCCCTAGTGACAGCATAGCCCACCTTAACCCTTGAGAGGCACGCTCCGCCCGCAGTTTTCTACTCGCGGCCGGAGCCTTTAGCCTGTGTATTTCAAGAAGTTTCAAAACGCAAGCATGATTTTCAGACGCAGCCTTCGAGTGGCTTACACCGTGAATCCCGGATTACTAACATTTTGGTCTACTTGTATCCAAGCCGTGGGTAAGCATTAGAACCTTCAATGTAGCACTTATCCATAGGTCACTTGCATTTATAATACTACTATAGTCATTAGGGCATTTGGACAATAGATAACTAGACAATTTATTTTGTTGTAGGATTCGTTCTTTAGAACACTTGAGAAACTCATTGCATCCTGAGGACTTAACTACCACTGGGCACCATCTTTAGCCCGCAGCATTTTTAAGAGCATTTAACCATCTTGGACTTGACTGCATATGTAGTGAGAGGTATGCCTTTACATTTACTCTCTGAGCTCCATTAGCTTGCTTTCTCAGGCTATCTATTAGCATTTTTGAATATGTCTCAGAACATACACCTATTCATTGGAGTTTGTAAGTGACATTCTGTTTTAGTCAGTTCAGACGTTATTATTATATCATATGATTGTTCTTTAAACATCATATATCATATGATTGTTCTTTAAACATTTAGATTGCCGCCCTGACAGAGAAGTTGTTCACTCGTCCTGAATTTTGAGGACCGACACCCGCACATCACGCCCTTGAGGCTGTCACTTTTTCTTTTCAAGAACACTATTTAAAGGTATTTTAGTCTCTGCCTGTGCTTTCTAATCCATGTCCTGTAACAACATCTGGGTATCTTCTGTGATGTTTTCATGTAAGTAATATGTTTGTTCACCTCATCTCGGCTATAATTCAGACACATCTACTGTGAGGATTATTTATTGGTCACATTGCCAACTCCCCCTTGGAGGATAGGTGCCTTTGGAAGAATATGTAACTGGTTTCATACACATGATCGATATTTTGGTTCTTTAAAAATATAGGAATTTTAATGGATCATTCCACAATTAATGGGTTTTGCCTTTGCCTTTTTACATGCTTGGTGAGCGCTTTTGTTTAGGAGTATTTACTAGTCAAAAAACCTGACATGCGCTTTCTTCATTTCATTTTTCCTACAGTTTACAATTCACTTGGCTCTAGAAAAAGAGACATGATCCCGAAACGCGTCAGCCATTTTTTACTTGAGTTGTGATTATATACGCACTGGGTCCACAAGGTCCCAAACAATTTGTATATTGTATATCATTTGACATTTGGTTTTGGTCTCAGCATCACAAGATTTATTGATGTATATTTCTTCAATTAAAATGGTCTTTTACCATTGAACTCTAAAATTTGAAGCATTTGTTTGTCTTGAAATTATATGATTAAATATTTTACATCACCATATATCTATGCTTTATTTTAGATTTATTCTTAACCGTTATTATACGGGATACCAATAGTGTGCAGGGGACGGGAGGGCTCCTACCTTTGGATCCTCTTTTTTCTCAGTACGGATAGGTATTTGTGATCCTGTGCAAGGGTCACGTTTCCTTCCCCGCACCTTAAAAGATTACTTAAAATTATCTACACTCACTTCTTAAAGATTTTGAATACGTTAGGTGTGTGCATCTACATTCCCCTCTACAGTCTGATAAAAGAAAACACAGGTCGAACTTTGAGGATTATTCTGTCCCAAGGCTGTATGTTGTAATGGGAGAAATTAAGAGTGTCTAGCAACACTTGGAGTTTTAAAGAATAGATCCTGTTGATAAGGTGGGACAAGTAATTGAGAGGACAACACCTCTTTCAGTGTGGATACGCGGTCAGAATCTAGGAGGTGAACTATTTTATTTTCCCCTTCCGGTGATACCACAATTATAAGCATGGGTTTAAATTGTTATCATTTGAATCATATCCCACCACTGACACCATATGTAAGGAACTCATGGTGGCAACAGTAAAGACAGACACAAGTGATCACAGTTCAAGGGTTTTTATAAAACTCTATAGGTGGGTTGGAAAAACGCCTAATCTAAACCTAAATCTAAGATGGGAGCAAGCTATGACCATCAAAAAATAATAAGGCAGTCCTATTGGCGTCTTGTCAAATAAAAGGGCCTATACTAAGAAAAACCTATTGTCAATCCTTGCAACTAAATACTAAAAGAGTGTGGGATAGGGTTCAGAAGAAAGAAAGAAGTGTTCACAAATGATAAGTCAGGATGTGGTAGCTGGGGGTCTACCTTCCCCATGCTTTGAGCACGGGACAAGGCAGGACTTCCTGAGCACAGCACACTCTAAAGCTTTCCCAGCACGAGACTACAGTTCCGTTCTCAGGTATCAGGACCTCCGGTGGTTAAGTCTCTTTTCTACAAAAAGTCTCTTGCCTCCGAGGACCTGATGTGTTCAAAATAATAAACAAAAACTTCCTTTCCGTATGTATGTTGGGTGATGACTTTTCACGCCTGCATTCCCATCATCTGGGCTCAGATCCCAAAATGCTTCTGGGGATATCCGGACCTTCGGTGGTTAAGTATCTTGCTTCCGAGGACCTGATATGTTCAAAATAACAAACAAAAGTTCCTTCCTGATTGCACTTGGTGATGATTATTCACCCCCGGGTCCCGCTCTTCCGGGCTCAGACCCCTCTTGAATATCAGCCTTCTTCCGTCGGGTTCAAACATTTTCTCTGTTACATTCACATTTCGATGTGGGAGGGCTTTTCATCCCTAAATCCCCTTCTTCCGGGTTCAGACCCTTCTCGAATGTATGCCTCCATCCGTCGGGTTCACTACAGCTTTTGTCAGTCGGAGATGGCTTTTCACCCCTGATCCCCCTCTTCCGGGCTCAGATCTTTCTCCAATGATTGCCTTCCTCCATCGGGTTCACTATGGCTTTTGTTGGTGGGTGATGGTATTTCACCCCTGGATTCCCCTCTTCCGGGCTCAGACCCTTCTTGAATGTTTGCCTCTTTCTGTCGGGTTCACTACGGCTTTTGCTAGATCAGGTTCACCTGTGGCATTCACAAGTCTTAATGTTTTTTTAAACAGTTCACTGTGATCATCCCTTTGTCGAGTTCACCCTTTGTCAAAACAATGTTCATTGAGGCATCAGGCTTCGCCCCGTTCTATCGGCATCCCTCCGTCGGGTTCACTCTTGCCAACCACACAGTTCTTTCTCTTTTCTCACTATGCAGAAATCATCTCTCTTAGCTTTCCAATTACGTGCAGGTCAAAGAATTTCAACTGTACAGGCGGTTTTGCTAGAACCCTGTGTGACCACTTTGACCTTTTCCTTCCGGTTCTCCTACGGCCTTCTGGTACTGGTGGTTTCAAAATCAGGGAATCAACCAGAGTCTCTCAAATGAGCACCCACGTGGTGCCGGACCTTCCTGCAGCTGGTTTTCCTTTAAGACGGTAACAGTTCTTTGAACTTCCCTTAACTTGTCTTTTGCGACATTCGTTCAACACAGTTCGGTTTCTTATCGGTTCTCCCCTCGACTCACCGGCTGTGATCAACCGCTTGGCTTTCCTTGTATCTGGAGTAAAGGACGGTACCACAGTAGCAGCCTTCCCTTTCTGCCCCGCTTATCAGCGTAGGTGTGCTTCGTGTACCGTTGACACCTGCTGAACACACATGTTGGCTATTGTTCGCAGTCTTATGATTCCTTCCACAGATGCTTTGCGGGTCTGGGTCAGAAAGGGCTAGGTCGCTTCTCTTCTTTTCACCCCTTCGGTTCTCACCACCTTTCTCCTTCTCTTGAACTGCTGCCCTGAGATAGCTATCTCGATGTGCGGTCTGCCTTGCTCGTAGTGTGCTCTTGTGCTCTACCTTTTATCCCCGTGGGGAAGGGAAAGGGCCGTCAGGTGTGTGTGATTCTGGTCAATTGCCTGACTTTGCCTGACACTTGTGTTGGGACACGTCAGGTAAATGACTCTGGTGTTAATCCGTTGTCTTTCGTGATGTGCAAAAGTGTTCGTGTCGGGAACGGGGGGAAACGCGGGGGATAGAGTGTCTGAGTATCATACGTGGCAGGATGGGTAATAGGGGTTATAAGAAGGGGGATACTGTGTCTCACCCGTCAGTGTCCCACTTCCATTCCCAGAGGACCCCCCCTTCAGGTGATCCTCCCTCACTGGTCCACCTTCAGGAACTGGATCCAATAACGATGGCCGTGTCCTGACCACCTGGATGACAGATCCCCAGGGACCAGTAAGTAAGACACCTTCAGGCTTCTCACAGTCCTTATTGATTTATTGTGTAAATAAATGTGACGGGCGGAAGCCTTTTTGTTACAGTGTTTTCCTTTAGTTTTTTTTAGGCAGGGAAATCCTGGTCAGGGTACGGATAGTGACACATTTATCCAACTTTTTAAGTTAATAAAATATTGCATCTTTTGAAAAACCTTCACAAAGTTGTCCACCTCACATTTCCAACCCCTAACATGAGACAGTCCCCTTTAGCCACCTATAAACCCCACTGATGTGATCTCTCAATATTATGAGTATAGAATACCAAGGACTGCCTATCATTCCCATGTATATAGAAACACTGAAAAGAGCAATGAGGATCGGTGAAGCCGAGAAGCCCAGAATGCGCTCAAGTGGTTGAGAGTGTATGATAGGTGCTGGGACATTTAAAAACCTCGACCAGCATGGAGGAGTGAGACACTGTTTAGAGATGTTTGTCCTCTCTGTGCTGACTGAAGAAGGATTACAGAAACAGGTAAGCCATTATGGGGCTGTAGCAGGAAGAGAAGAGAAGTCTTTGTTACACCTTTCTTTGGAACTTGAACATGTGTGCACTTTCAAGGCCAAAGACATTACCCTTAGCACCTTAGAGTTACTTTTAGAATGTGAGGGCTAGCATAGGATTTCTGACACAAGACATTTTACTTTGGACCTCTTGACACAGGACAGGCCCTTCGTTTTAGTTGATGTAGGGAAATAGCTCCTAGAATAGGGACAGCAAGGCATTTTCCAACCCTTTTATTATGTTGAATATTCGTTTGTAACCACAGTCATGAGTCCTCTGTGTCTGTGTCTCATTGCTGGCTCCTCCCAGAACCCTCTTGGTTACGAAAGGTCAATCTTTTAACGTCAGCCACACAACAGTAATCTACATGAAGTGGCGACTACAACATTTTTCAGTTGGAGAGGCGTAAATATTTTCCATGAAGAAGCATGAGCGATGCAACGCAGCAAGGGAACTGTGGCAGATCAGCATTAGGATTCGGACATGACACATTTCTTTAATCAAGGGTTTATTCAGATTATGTTCCAAAGAAACAATTTTCCCTAACTCTATAGGTCCAATCCCTATGCTAGAAAAGAAAGTCTAAGTGGTGCTCGTCGTCTCGTCTGTAACATAATACTGAAGTCCCCTGTCCAGAATCCTTTTTTAATCTGCACATTTTCCCTCTTTCAAAGGAAAACCGCCTAATAACAAAACTAATCAAAGGAGACTTTGTCAGCAGTGGCTGCTGGCTTCTGACCCCCACCATGTCTCCTTAGTATAGGGCTTTTGCCCATAGTCCAAGTTTCAAACAACAGGCAGTCCTTCTTGTGCTGGAAGATTATCCCAGGATTCAAGCCCTGGCCTCTCACTGTCCATTCCCACTCAGGAAGGTTTTCAGTCCTTCTCCTAACGCCCATTTTGGAATGTCAGTCTCTTTCTTTCCCCGCTCTGGGATTCTGTTTCTTCTTACTCCCCACTCGGGGGCTTTTATTTTACTTTCACCCGACTCTGAGTTTCGGTTTCTCCACTCTCTCCACTCAGGCGTTTAGTTCCCCTCTTTCCCCATTCTGGTGTTTTGGTTCTCTGCTCTCCCCACTCAGGGGTTTGGTTTCTCCCTTCTCCACTCTCGGGTTCGGTTCCTCTGCTTTCCCCAGTCTGGAGTTCAGGTTTTCCTTTTGCTTCTATGTCATTTTGCCAACAGGAATTCCCTCGACGTAATTTACTTAGCGGAAATTCTGCTGACAAATCTCATCGGTTATATACATTTTTTTATTTGGAGGGGATTGCAGGGAATTTTTTTGTTCCTCCTTTCCCTATACTAATCACCCTCTCCAAGCACCTCCATCCCCTTTTAACCACTCACCGCCCTATTTTTTCAATTTGTTTTCAGCAGGATTCTTTCAAAGTAAAATACTATGCAAGAATTCCTGTTGGCACAAGGACGTCATACGCTTCTCTTTCCCTCCTCTGGGATTCAGGTTCTCCGCTCTCTCCACTCTGAGGTTTGCTTTCTTCTCTTTTAAAAAACTCCAGGATTTGGGTACTGTGCTCTCCCCACTCTGGGGTTCGGGTTCTCCTCTAGCCCCACTCTGCAGTTTGCTTTCTCCTCTTTCACCACCCCAGTGCTTGTTG
The DNA here is from genome assembly GCF_040938575.1 of Ambystoma mexicanum. Lineage (NCBI taxonomy): Eukaryota > Metazoa > Chordata > Amphibia > Caudata > Ambystomatidae > Ambystoma > Ambystoma mexicanum. Next base: position 984,865,180 of record NC_090934.1, on the reverse strand, counting down.
GTTTCTCCTCTATCCCCTCTCTGCGGTTCGCTTTCTCCTCTTACCCCACTCCAAACTCAGGGGACTCCTTACCCTCTGCTCTCCAAACTCAGGGGACTCCTTTCTACTCTTTCCCCTCTCTGGGGTTTGGGTTTTCTGCTCTCCCCACTCTTGGCTTTGCTGTCTCCTTCTTCCCCACTGGGGGGGTTCGGGTTCTCTGCTCTCCCCACTCTGGAGTTTGTCTTTCCTTGCTTGCTCGATCGCCTGTTGGCCTCTGTGGTTGAGGAACTGCGTACCTGCTCTCCCGTTGTGGCACTCCTTGGGACTGCTGGCGAGCTTCTCCTTTTCTTCAGCTTGCGCAGAGCTGCTACTGCAACACTTCACCTGGGTGCTGTGCGGCTCTTCTATGGCAACTCTCTTGCTTTGTGGCAGCTGCTCGGGCCTGATTCCACCCGACATCTGTGGGGTGCCGGTGAGCAACCACGGGCAGTGCATCAGGCGACCGTGCTATTACTGAGAACTCTCAGGTCTATCATCTCCTCTACCGACACAGTGCAAACTTACAAACACAAACCCTTGCATGCATGTATACACACACACACATACATACTATTAGGAATCAGGAATACAACTCGGACACATGTTAGCCATGTGTTTGGTTAAAGACTTATTGAAAATAAAAGGGGTTGGGAAAATGCCTTTCTAACCCTGTTCTAGGAGGAATTGCACTGCCTAAACCAAACCTAAGGATCTGTCAGAATGTCCAAAACAAAATTGTCCCATTTCAAACGTTCTATTCTGACCCCTACACTATAAAATAAACTGTAAGGTGAAACTGGAAATGTCTTTAACCTTGGGTGGTTTAGAAAGGTTTTCACAAAAGAAGAATAAATGACTCCAGCAAAACGTTCTTCAAGGATAAAGTTATTTGCTCCAGAGAGTGACTCCCTTCACCTAGATTCCTCTTTACTCTCTGATGTTTTGCATACACCAGTTCCTTGTGCCTTTCTTGACCCACAACAATATACAAATATTGAAGTGCAAACTTGTGTAACTTTAATGGTGTAGTTTAATTTTTAAACTTTTAATTTCTCAGCCAAATTAAAATAAAGAAAGTTTTTAACTCATAAAAGGTTCAGCCAGGTGGAGAATTTCTTGAAGAAAATGGCATATTGTCAGGATAAGTTTTTGCGATCTGCCATTGAGTAACTCCGTCCATCTTTCCTCTGTCTCCGTTATTTGTTCCTGTATCTTGTAATAGCTGCCGAATCTTATTCTTTGCTCAGATAAGTACTTACATTCCATTACTAGATGAAAAAGTGTTTCAGGTTTTTCGGTGTCTGAGCAAAAGTGGCAAAAATTGTCCGATGGCACGATTTGTCTGGTTTTTGCTAAATAGTAGCAGGTTGGAATTATGTTCATTCTGAGCCTCAGATATATTGCGCAAACTTTAGAATCAGGGAAGATGGTCAGATATGCCGGTAGTTCGTTGATGGATCTGAGGTCTGTCACGCATTGTAGATTGAGGGAGTATTTTATTTTTCTTCAAGTGTTTTTATCCAATCGTTTTCCATTATTTTCTTTTTTGCATGCTGGGGGCGGAGCGTAAGCATTTCATGTTAAATTTCTTCTGATTACATTAGTTGTTCTAGGTTGGCTTTCCACTTCAGATGCATTGTGTTGTTCATTGCTTCTTCATGGAACCTCAAGATTTCGATTTCTGGTGTTTTTTCGTCAGTGAGAAGCTTTCGATACAGATCTAGTTGTTTCCATAAAACTATTGAGTTGATGGATTGTAAGGCAATTTCATGCCTAATTCTGGGCATAGGAAAGGTAGATGGAAGTTGCAAGATCTTACGCTAGAAAAGGGCCTCTAGTTTTGTCCAGGTATGATCTGGTGCATGTATCATTGCCTCTGTTGTATAGACTTTAGTCGGGATAACTTTTTGTTTGTAAAATGAAGTTATCGGTTTGAGCGAGTACTTCCCAAATTTACGCTGTATCAAACATCCTTGTCTCGCCAAAGATTGAGTTTGTTGTTCCAATTTCGTCGTACACTCCTTTTCACATTTGGATTGATTTATGAAGATACCTAAGTATTTAAAAGTTGTTACTTCTTCCAGGTGTTTGCTATTGAGGTAAATGTTCAGTTGTTTTCCATTGGTGTTTGGCAGTCTTGTCAGTTGCATGATTTTGTTTTTTTGTGGTAATAGTGTGTTCATTAAGAAGCATGTAAGAGCTTAGTTGATTGAGATTGTGTTGTAACCCTGATGGTGTCTTGTCCAGTAGAATTATATAATCTGCATATGTCATTATTTTCACTGGAGTTGAGTTAATCTTCGGAGGATTCAGCCCATCAGGTTGGAGATGAGTCTCAATATCTGCAGTATAGAGATTGTACAGTGTCGCAGCCAAGAGGCATCCTTGTTTTAGTCCATTTGCAGCGTTTATTTTAGATGATGTATGACCTTCTCTTGTGAGTCTTATTGTAATGGAGGTATTTGTGTAGAGTTGTTTAATCGGGCCCAGTATGTCATTTGGGCATTCCCATTTTTAAAGTTTGGTCCAAAGTTTTTGTCGAGAGATCCCATCATAGGCCAAATGAAGATCTATGAACGCCACGTACATTTTTGTTTTGCTGTTAATGGCTTCGTGTTTTATTAAGTTTAGTAAAAGTAGGTTGATGTTGGTCCCAACATTTGGGGTGAAGCCAGTTTGTCTTGTAGCGAAGCGCTTTGTTTGGATTGCCCGTAGATTCAGTTTTTTCAGGAGGATTGAAGCGAACAACTTTCCCAGTGGGTCCAGTAATGCTATTGGGCGGAAGATGGTCGGGTCATCCTTTGGACCTTGCTTGTGGATGGGAACAAAGGTTGTCGTTTTCCATGACTTAGGTATCTGATTGAGCTTGTTTATAAGTGTTAAGATGTTTTCCATGTGATTAGTCCATGCATGCAGATTCTCCTTTAGCATTGCATTTGAGGTCCCATCAGGACCTGGGGCAAGTGATATATTGAGTTTTTGAATAATTTCGAAAATATCTTGGTGACTGCAAATTACTGTCCATTTGTCGTTCTGTGGTTGTGGATTACTTTCACCGTTAGATCGGGCTTTATATATTTCTGTGTATTGGGCAATCCATTGATGTTCCGCCACATTTCCTGTTAGTTTTTGTTGTTGAGCAGCATTATTATTCAAGAGGTTCCATAGATCTCGAAGATTGTGTTTTTTATATGTTTCCAGGATTGCTTCTGTGTCTGATTGTAATAGCATCATCTTGTGATTTTTTATCCAGTTCCTGTATCTTTGTTTGGCTGCTTTTATTTTGACAATATAGTCCTTATCTTTATTTTTTGACAGTTGGCGGACTGTGTTTCCCATTGTTCTTTTTCTATCAGCAAGCTCCTTGTTGTAGCGATGCTGGTGAATCTGTAGAGTTTTCTGTTTAGCTATTTTGTAATGAGGTTGGAGTAGCCATTGGTAGTTTCGTTTTTGATCGTCTGGCAGAGAGTTTTGAATAAATGTTGGAGAGTGGCTTTTTGGGTTATGCAAAGTTTTTTTCCTGCTGCACAGACTTCGAGCGGAGTAGGACGCTTGGGCTCATGTTGATGCAGGATGTCTTGTCCATGTACGACTAGTTGATTGTGGTCGCTTTTCGTTGTTGCAATTATATTTGTTGTTTCTACTGCTTCTTTTAGTTTGTTGGAAAGGTATATGTAGTCAATTATGGCAGATGATTTGCCTCGAGACCAAGTGGGAAGAAGATTTCCTATTTCGTCTTTTGGATAATCTATAAGTTGTAGGTTACGGATGACGGTTTCTTTAGTCCATTTATTTGCGCGGATTGTTTGTTTTTCGATTGGCATTGGCTGACAGTCTTTTTGCCATAGATGCAGATTTAGATCTCCGCACAGTATAAATTCGACTCCTGTATATTTCTCGATCAGGTTGTCAATTGTAAGGAATACGCCATCTAAGAAGGCTTCGTTGGTAATAGCCATTGGGTTCCAGTATAAGTTCATGATTGTTATTATCCTTTCGTGATTGCTTTCCGGTGTTGCACAGTTTGGCTCGCTCTTTGATGTGATTTTAACGACTGTGTTTTGTATCCATGGATTGATATTTGTTGTCTGTAGTATAGACCATGTGGTATCAATCTTAATTAGTGTTAATAGCCCCGATGAGGGTCTTCCTTTGGTTCTTGTTGGAGCTGGATTAAGGAAGGCTAGAAAGCCATCGCAGCATGGGGTAGTGGAGAGCCAGGTTTCTTGGAAGCAAATGATCTGGTAGCAATCGAATTCCGGCGATGGTTCGTTAAACAGGTGGGAGTTTCCCCGTGTGTTCCATGAACACAGGGTCCAATTTTCTGGTCTATTGGTTGATGGTTATGAAATATTGCTTAGTTCTGCATTGTTTTGGTAATTCAGGCTATTGTCTAATCCGTATTGACGTCCGATTGGACGATCGGTGTTGTAGCTCGTCACTAGTTCCTCTTCGTTATATATGGTATTTTCAGGGGTGTCCTGTCGCCTAGTTTGGTGGTCTTCTGGAGTGTACTGTTGTCTGGCATTACGATCTTCTGGGGTGTACTGACGTTTGAAATGGTGGTCACTTCTATTTTTTGGAGTGTTAGAGAGTTTATTTGTATAATTATATCTCTCTTTTGTCTGTTTTTTCGTTGTAAAGGTTTTTCTAAGGTTTTCCTTTTTAGTGATTTCTTCTTTGCACGCTTTAGTACCAGTTGTACATCTAAAGCCCAGTTTGTTTAGAGCATCTTTAGATTTTAATATTTGATCCATAGCTGTTTTATTATGGAGTTTTAGCAATATTTTGTCGTTTGAGTTTTCGTCTGCAAAGATCACCAGGTCAATGTCTCTGGAGCGTATTTGAGTAAGGTTTGGAATGGTTTGGAAGAGGATTAGGATATTCGCTCTGTTCAGTACCAGTTCATTTGCACTGGTGGTGACATTTTCTATTTGCACTATGTGTTTCTCTGTTAGCTGGAAAGGGTTCAAAAATGTTGGTTCCGGGAGGTCTTGATTTTCTCTTTGTCGTTGTGCATCACAAAATTCTTGATATGACTCAGATTGGGAATGGCTGTTTCCAGTGCTGCTGATTGTTTTGTCGACAAATGAAGATGAGGAGATTTCATCGTAGGTTGCCTCATTGTTTAAGGTGTTAGTATGGTTAATCGTTGAGCTGTCTGAGATTTGTTCGTAAGAGATCGAATTGCTGAGGGATTGGTCTTATTTGTATTCGTCAATGGCTATCAAGATTGAGTCTTTTACTTGTCTGTTGGTTTTGTTGTTTCCTTGTGAGGGTTGATCTTCGTATGTCATTAAGTTAATTAGGTCATCCGAATCTAAGCTTTGATCCTTATTTAATGTCTTTGCTGTTGCTTTTGTTTGTTTGTTTGAAATTGGTAGTAGTGGCTTGTTGTGTTTTCTTGGGAGATTCTTTGCAGGGCTTTTAGGGTTTTTTCCTGAGGATGGAATTTTGCCTGTTTTTTCTGTTTTTTCTGGGATCAGCTTTGGTATTGGCAAATTTCATAGGAAGGCTTGTGAACCTGTTTATTTATGTGTTTGTTTGGTGAGTTTCTTTGGTGGATTTTTGTCGGTATTCTTTGCTTGTCCAAATATTCCGAAAGTGTCATTGCTAGCTATGGTTCTGGGTTCATCTGTTGGTTTTATTATTTCATTGCATGGATTTGGTACAGTTGTTGATTGTGGCAATAAGTTCGGTTGTAGTTCGGTTGCTGTTCGGTTGTTGTTGCTGGTTTCTGAGTAGGATCATGAGTTCTTTTGTAAGTTGGATCTTTTCTTCTTTGTCATTCCGTGCTGTCATGAAAAGTCTTCGTTGCCATGTACGGGACTGTTCTGCTTCAAAGTCTAGGCGCTTTCCAATTGTGTTGATGAAATCTTCTGTATGTATTTGCTTAGTGTGAATCATTGCGAGCAGTGTTGCATGGTCTCGTATATTATCTTTTGTGGCTTCGTGAAGTTTGAGAAAGGGTATCATGGATTGAGATACCACTGCCAGCAACATGTTTTGTAGTTCCATCATAGTTGTTGGAAGTCTCTGGTTTGTGCATTGTCAATCGGGGAGGAATGTCTACCTGTGTTGCTTGGTACAGGGGTTGGATAACCTGTTTCGTTTCCTTGTACTGGTGTATGAAAAGATTCTTCTCCTTCATATTCGAATTGGGTGGGTCTTGGTTCCTTTTTTATTTTAATAGAGCTGGAGTGTGGTATTTCTCTGCCGTTGCTTTGGTTTTCGTCGGAATGGCAATTTGTTTGTAGGGATTTTTTGGGTGCTGGTGTCTACGTGCAGGGTGGGTTTATCATATGGGGTGGTTCTCCAAAGGTTTCTCTCCTTCTTTCGGCACTATTCATAATAGATTCGATTTCTGTAATATCCAAGGATAAGCGGGCTGCTTTTCCTGTTACTGTGTTCAGAGGAGTTATGGTTGCTTCATTTAGTAGTTTTTGAGCATTATGAGATTGTAGCCATTGCAATTTTGCCTGTTTTGCTTTTTCTTTTTTGGTCATCTTTGTCATTTGCAGTCCTGGTGTGTTCGTTTGAGTTAATTGTGTCGATAATTCATCGCTGTGTATTTTGTCCCATGTCGCCGGGATTTCACGGTCATGGGTGCTTGTATTTCCTTGATTTTATTGCTCCGGTTCTTTAATATGTTCGTGTTCTGGATGTGGCAGAGTTTCTCTTGGATGTTCTGGATATAACAGACTTTCGCTTGGATATTCTTGGAGGGTCCGTTCCATAGCTTCAAGTTGTTTTTGTGTTTCGTTTTCTTGGAATTTGTTTGAGCTATCCGTGAGGGTCTGATCTATAGTAATAGCTTGTTTTTGTGTTTGTTTTTCTTGATTTTGTGGGTCCTGCGTAAATTCAGATGGGCCATTTTCAATAGTATTTTGTTCGAGTGCTTCAGTAGGAATATCTGTTCCAGTGTTGGTTGCATGGAGTCCGCAAAATGCTTTCCTCTGAGCCTTGTATTTGGCCGTATAGTTTGCTTTTTTTGTGTTGAGGAAGGTAGCGGATTTTCTGTCGCTTCTGGTGTTTTTGCAGACTTTAGAGTTGGGATAGTTCCGTTTTGCATCACGATGTAAGTGGGATTTCTCACTCTGAGCTCGAATGGTTGTTCCTAGTCAGAGTGTCTTTGTTCAAGTTCGGTATAGGATCAGAGGGGCAAGGGCACCCGCAGTCTCCTGTGTTCCGGGTTGTAGAAGTTTTCCGTTCAGGGGTGAAAAAGTTGTTAAAGATCGAGATCTCCTTTGTGTGATGGTCGAAGCAAAATCGAATGGTTGTTGGTAGTCGAAGAGTCTCTGTTCAGGTTCGATGCAGGATCATAGGGGGAGGGGCCCTCGCAATCTCCTGTATTCCAGATGGAATAAGATTTTTGGTTCAGAGTTGAGGAAATTATTGTGGTTCAGGATCACCTTTCATTGGAGATCAGGGTAGGATAGAAGGGGCTGAGAGTCCCGCAGTCTTCTATATTCTGATAGGGTTTCGGATCAGTGGTAGTTTCAAATGGCTCAGTGCAGGCTGTGCGGGATCAAAGGGGAGAAAGCCCCTGCAGTCTCCCGCAGTGCGTCGGTTTTCTTTGGGTTACCTTCTGATGTTAAGGCACTGCGCTGGCAGGTGTGTGTCGTTAGTACTTGGTGCAGTCTCAAGTCTCAGAGCAAGGTGCGCGGGATCAAAGGGGAGAAAGCCCCTGCAGTCTCCCGCACTGCGTCGGTTGTGTTAGCTTCTGGGATCTCAAGTCTCAGAGCAAGGTTCGCGGGATCAAAGGGGAGAAAGCCCCTGCAGTCTCCCGTGCTGCGTCGGTTGTGTTAGCTTCTGGGATTGGAGCCCTGCCTTGTCAGGTATTCACAATTATTGCTGCACTTAATGCAGTCTCGCGTGGGAGCAGGGCAGGAGAGGTTCCTTTGCGTTAGCTTCTGATGTTTCGGCGGTGTGCTGACAAGTGTGTGCCGTTGATTTATCAGCAAGATTACGAGTAGTTGGGTGAGAGAGCCGCAATGGCGATTTTCTTGATTCTCAGTTCGCAATCTTATCAGTCAGAGATTTCCTCTATGTTGAGATCTCTTGCTGGTTTCTGTGGGTTTCCAAATGGGTGGCAAGGCAGGGCAGCGCCGCGGAGCCCGCCGAGCCTGCAGAGCCTAAAGTCCAAAAGACTCTGCAGCAGACTGCGCGGCTGCTCCTCGGCTTCCTGGGTAATTTGAGGTGGAAATTAGCAACAATAGAAAGAGGACTTGGAGAGTCTTCACAATCCTGGAGCAAAAAGAGTTAGAGTCCTGCAGTATCAGTAGACCAAAAGACTCTGCAGCAGACTCTGCGGCCGCTCCGCGGCTTACTGGGTAATTTGAGGTGGAAATGAGCAGCAATAGAAAGAGGACTTGGAGAGTTTTCACAATCCTGGAGCAAAAAGAGTTAGAGTCCTGCAGTATCAGTAGACCAAAAGACTCTGCAGCAGACTCCGCGGCCGCTCCGCGGCTTCCTGGGTAATTTGAGGTGGAAATTAGCAGCAATAGAAAGAGGACTTGGAGAGTCTTCACAATCCTGGAGCAAAAAGAGTTAGAGTCCTGCAGTATCAGTAGACCAAAAGACTCTGCAGCAGACTTTTGTTTCTTCTATCCTGGTTAACACAATTTCTTTTCTGGTCCTGATGTTCCCTCTAAGGACTTCTTTATTTCCCACCATTAATGTTGCCTGATATACTCTTCTGCCAGGGATTCTGGTTTTTCACACACTTGTGATTGCCTGGTATACTCTTCCTTGAAATATATTTTGTTGTTACAGGGGGGCCTATTCTATCTGAGGAAGGAACAATATACTCTCAAAAAGCAAAAAACAGGCTAACCCTCCCTTACCAAATGTCGATCAATGGCCTAAAGGTATGGTTTGTGCTCAGGTTGAAGAAATCCAATGTACATCAGTCAGAGATATATGAAAAACAGTTTTAATGGACTCTAATTCATAATAAAAAAACAATTAGATCATAAAAACAGTACAAACACAGGTATGTCAGGTCATTCTTACTACAACTTTGTCGTCCCACATGCATGTTATTAAAAAAACTTATCCTGCTGTGGAGTTAGTACAAGGCTGTAACAATATCACCATTACTGAAAACAAGTTCAACACCCTGCTCAATGTACATGAACTCACCACTTCAACTCACAAACCATGTGGTATCTTCACTATATTTCAAAGAGACCAATTTCCATAATCGAAGTTGATTTCCCCTTGATTAATTGATACCAGGCACTCTATTTACTGCCATACAACTATCCTTTAGATCTTCCTAGTACTCTAATATTATACAACAAAGATACCAAGTGGTGAAAAATAAACAACTGTGAGAAACCAGAGGGTGTCTCACTGGCTAGCCCCTGAGGATGTGCCATTCAGGTGGTCAGGGCACGTCCATCGCCTTTGTATCCCGACCCTGGGGGTTGACTAGTGAAGGAGGATCACCTGGGTGAGCGGTCCTTAGGGAATGGGAGTGGGACACCTGATCGCGAGATGCAGTTTCCCTCCCCCCGTAACATTTTCACCCCATCCCACCAGGTAGGATACCTGGGAACTTTCCCCCTGCCCCTTTCCTACACAAACACTTTCACACAGACAGCCCGCTCTGGGAGAAAACAGACTCACACCCAAGCAATGTACCTGACATGCCCCACTACTATTGTCAGGCCCAATCAGGCAATTACTTTTGACAACTCACACCTGACTTCCATTAAGCTCTGCCACACAGATAAAAGGCGGAACATGAGAGCACACTCTGAGTGAAGCAAAACACAAGAAGGAGCAGCAATTTCCAGATGGCAGCTGAACGAGGGGAGAAAGGCGGCAAACCGAGAAGGGAGATCAAGGAGCCTTTCCAGCAAGAAACCGTTACTTTCCAGAAGCCTTCAGATTAAAAAGCGTAAGGCCAGGAAACCAGACTCAAGAATCCTGCATTGTGTGTCAGAGATACCCAGGGCCCTCTGCATGACTAGCCGAGTCAGGGAGGAACAGAAGCCGCTGTAGTACAGTCCTTGGCTCCAGGATGAAAGTAGCGCCAGAGAAATCAACGCATCTGGTGAGTTGGGGATACCGATACAAGGCTGGTCTGTCTTTAAGCCAAGGTTGCAAGCGGCAAAATTGTACTAAGAGCATAAGAGCGTAAGAGCGAAGAATATTAACGCGTGTGATGAAAGATGCGAGTAAAGCTCAATTGCCGATGGATGTTTGAACTTTAATATGAATCAGAGAAAGTACGATACAAAGTAACAGAGTGGTCCGGCACCGCGGGTGTGCTCAATTGAAGGTCTCTGGTGACGTACCCAGCCAAGAATTGGCAGAAGCGAAAGTAAAAAGCTGAAATGTATGGATGAAGTGAACTGAAGTGGTCCTTTGATGGTTCAAGCAAAACCCATCACACAGTCGAAAGTCTTCGATTTTTGATACCACAAGGAAAGCAAAGAAAGTGAGATTACAAGGTCCGAGCCCGATGGAGGGAGATCAAACGTGAACTTGCGTTTAAGGGGGTCTGGGCCCAACTGAGGGCGACCAGTGGTGAACAGTAAACTTGACAACTTCTGAATGTGAAAATCATGATGAGAAAGGATCTTTTCCACTTGTTTGTTATGCCAGGCACTCTGCAATAAGTGTCATGATACGCCCCCTGGAAACATTGGCACTGGTGGAGACTCCATTAGAATGTCCCACTACGTTCCTTTACCACTCTGTTTGCAGCGGTCTGGCCACCACCTGTATTTACCAGAATACTGGACGCAGCCTGGAGCGTTGCAACCATATTCTATCGGTGAGACGCTAGTTGTGTGTTTTCTGAGCCTTTCTTGCTCACTCTCTGTCCCGCTACAGTTGCCTGCCTTCCAAGCGTTCGGTTCTCTGTTTGCTTCTCTCTCTCTCTTTCTTGCTCTAGCCTCCTCTCTCACGTTTCCCTGTACTGAGCCTTCCGTTGTTCTTGCAGGTTTTCGCTCTTCTTGTCTCTTGCTCTCTGGGTCTCGCCTCGGTTCACCCAGTCTCCCCATTTCCTCAATCTCTTTCATGCTGTGTTTAACCCTTCTATGGTTGTCTGGTATCCCGCTTACTTCCACACCATTCCGGAGCCGCCTCTGTCAGCATGTACTTGCTGTTTCACCTGAGGTATCTGTTCTGGGGAACCTCCTGCCATTCGTGTTTCATTCATGGCTTCTCACAGTATATAATGTCAGTTTGGTTTCTTATGTGATTTGTGTACTTTTCAAGGCATTGATAGAAAAACAAATTATTTTGTTTTTGGAAACCCAGGCTTAAAAAATATTTGTGACCTATCAATGGGAAGATATATAGTCAAGTGCTTAAATCACAGCCTTAGTCCAAATACTGATGTCACCACTTTACGAAATGTGTGATTATGGGAAAATCATTTAATCTCACTGTGCCTGATCAGCTTATATTGGGTGTCGCTAGAAGTGATTTAGTTTCCTATTTTTGCTATGAAGAAAAACCCTAATGGCTGACTAAACTATTGAGTTGTTGCATATTAATAATAGTGAATATGTATATATTGCCCAGCACATTATTCTCTTGTGTGAAAATGTCTTTTAATGTATTTACCAGTGGTGTCCTAGATTACAGAAGACTGATACCACTGTTTGTAATGCTATTTACTGTGATGTTGCTTCTGATCATGCCAATCCATATTGTGCAAATTAGGGTCCTAAATATCTTTTGCTAGACAGATTTGGAAGAAAAATTAGAACATATCAGTGCCTTCTATGCCTAACATTTTTAAAAATGTTTTATTGTGTATCATTCAACAGTTGACTTTTCACAATGCAAAAATGTTCAATACAATACAAAAGATTAAAATAAGTCATACAACTGGATTAACACTCTTAATACATACAATGAAGCTACTCAATGTCTTAAAATGTGTTAAAATTAATTTGCATATCACCATCTAATTTTTGAGGGACAGGACAAGGCAGGGACCACTCGCCTGTTAAGATTGATGTCCAGACGTAAAAAGGTTCATAAGTACTTTAATAAGTCAATGCACGCAGACAGCAGGCACCCCCTTTAGAGGCAGGCTCCAACTGACCACAATAGAACATACAGTGAAGCAAAACGTTCTCATTAGAATTTCATGACATCACAATTACTCTGTTTTGTTAAGACTACATATGATGTATAAATGACCATTTTAAATGAGAAAAAGAAAAGTATACACCAGAACACATCTCTTTCCTTTAATTTGTGGCACATTTAACCTAGGTAATAATCATTCAATCTGACAGGTTTATTTCTGACTCTGTTTGCATTCAAACTGCTGTTGTGACTGAACGCTGTTCTCACATTCGGTTCAATTGGTTCAAACCTATGTTCATCATTTCCATGCTCACCCGAAACCTGCTCTTCTCTCTCTCCCTCACTGACATCATTGTCAAGCTTATTGCACTTAACCAGTTTGGCCATTGACCAACATTCTCCGCCCTCCATGATGACAACATTCCCCCGATCACAGAAATGTTCTTAGGTCCAATGAATGTACTCTCAATACACTTGGGAGAAACCCTGGGATTCTTAACATAAACCCAGTCCCCCACTGACCATGGTATCACCTAGACACCCCTTATTGTATCAAACCTCCCTTTGTACTCATATTGGGCCTCTTTGATGAGATCCATGATCTTTTCCCTGTTTACATGTGCACTCCTTGCTAAGTCCAACCAGCCCGGACATAACTTTGTACCGGGTTGTCTACCCTTGAGAGATATGAAGGGTGAAATGCCGGTGACAGAGTGTGGAGTCACGCAGTAGTTCCATACCATCTCCCTGAGAACTGTCTGCCACCTTATACCAGAAGCCATGGCTAATTGTAATCCTCGTTTTAGGAATCTGTTGGCTCTCTCAACAAGACCACTCGCTCTAGGCTGGTAAAGTGCTGTCCTGTAGTGTTTGATACCAAACCTATTAAGAAACTCCACCATTCTGTCCGAACAGAATTGTATTCCATTATCCGAAACAAGCTCTGAGGGGAATCCCTCCCTGTAGAACACTTCCTCAAAAAAATTAATCAATTGTGAAGTGGTTGCTTCTCAAATGGCTTTCCACTCAACCATTTAGAGTGATAATCCACCAGGACAATAAAGTATTTAAAATCCTCTCCCAGTTCCTGTATGGGCCCTATTAAATGCACTGCTAATTTCCTCCATGGCTCTCCCGGAACAGTGACAGGTCTTAAGGGGGCTTCTTTAACCATCTTGCTTTTGTCACTTCTCTCACATTCTTTACAACTCCTCACACACCTCTCTACCTGACCATCAATTCCTGGCCACCAAAAGGATTATCTGATATGCCTTTTGGTACCCCCCATACCTAGAGGACCTTGGTGAGCTACGTCCACTAATCTGGGCCTGATATCACAGGGAGGTACAATCTTCATACCTTTTCTGAGTTGAGATCCACCCCCTGATATGCTCAACTCCTCTTTAATGCAATAAAAAGAATCAAATTTCTTCTCAATGAGGTCTTTCCTAGGCCAACCTGTTTTGGTCCACAACTTGACTTGCCCCAGGGCCTCATCATTAGCATCCGCGGATTCCCATTCCTCTTTGCTTATAGCATTGTGTACAAGTTTGCAAATGCCCACAGTACACTCCGCACTCACATCCTTGAGGCTCTCATTCTGTGCAGGCAGTCTAGAAAGACAATCCGCTACCACATTTTCTCCCCCAGGTATGTACACCATTCTAAAATCATATGCCAGCAAGTCAATCATCCACCGAGATATTCTAGGTGAACCTTTAGCCCACTCTGCACTGCCCAATAACTGGACCAGCGGTTTATGATCTGTTTTTACAACAAACGACTGGCCCCATAGAAAAAATTTGAAATGAGACATGGCCCATGATAAAGCTAGAGCCTCTCTCTCCACCAAGGAATAATTGCTTTCTGCTCCCCTCAGTGGTTGGGAGGAAAAAGCTATAATGTGTTCAATGTTACCATCATACTGAAAAAGAGCAGCACCAAGCCCTAACGTGCTTGCGTCTACAGCCAGCACAGTTCGCCTACCAGAAACAAACCCTCCTAATGAAGGTGCTTTCACAATACTATCTTTAATCTTACTAAAGGTAGTTTGACATTCTTCCGACCACACATATTTGGTGCCCTTTTTCAATAGATCTCTCAAAGGAGACGACATGGTAGAAAAACCATCAACAAACTTGTGATAGTACTCCGCCAACCCCATGAACGAGCGTAACTGTTCCTTATCCAGGGGTTGTGGAGCACCCACAATGCTATCTACTAGCGACTTCCTGGGAGAAATACCATTGCAGGAGATCTTATGCCCCAAGTAATCCACTTCTGTGACAGCAATTTTGCATTTCTCCCTTTGTACCGTCAAACCCGCATCCCTGAGCCTGACCAACACTGATCTAAGTATCCTATCATGTTCAGGACCATCCTTGGCAAAAATGAGAATGTCATCTTGGAACACTGTTACTTTCTCAAGGCCTTTGAGTACTGTCTCCATTACTCTCTGAAATACCGATGCCGCAGAGGCCAAACCAAAGGGCATTCGGTTATACTTGAAAACACCTTCAGGAGTGATGAATGCAGTCAGATGTTGACACTCTTTAGACAGCGGAACCTGATGATAGGCAGCAGAGAGATCAATGATGGAAAAAAATAACTAAGGTTCTCCTAGTGTGGACAAAACTTCTGAAATATTTGGTAATGGGTGCCTCTCCACCACTATGTTCTTATTGAGACTGCGTAGGTCGACACACAACCTTATCTTACCATTAGCCTTGGTAACCAGAACAATTGGAGACAACCATTCAGTAGCTACAACTGGTTCAATCACCCCTTTGTCAACCAAACTATTAAGCTCCTCCTTAAGTTGTGCCCTCATTTTCAGTGGTTCTTGACGTACCTTGTGTACCACTGGCTGGGCATTGTTCTTAAGCTTAATGTGATGCTCAAACTCTTTCAACCTTCCTAGACTCTCAGAAAACACTTGTGGAAATTCCTTGGTCCAGGAATCTCCCACCTGGGCAATGGTGACAGGATCTGGTGCACTAGCCTGTACCCTTAAACCCAACTTCCTCTGCTCCTCCCATCCGAACAGAGAGGTCCCTTTTTCCGCCAAAAGAAGAATGGCCTGGCAGTCCCTTTCCTTATAAGATATTTCAGCAAGAAATTCACCCAGGATGTTTATATCAGAATCTGCATATCCACACACCCTGACATTGGTAGGGCGAACAACAGCATTGCTCTTCCCCAAAATGTTTATCAACGTTTCTTGAGATATAATGGTCCAAGGGGAACAAGTATCTACTTTGATTACAAGCTCAATACCATCAACTTGAAACTTATCCACAGGACCTTTGGCCATCCCAGACATCTCTGAAATTTCAAAAATGTGTCTTGGTGTGAATTCTTGTGTACAGGATACTTCATGAATGTTGTACCCCTTTCCAATGCCATCTTCACCATTGTCCATTGGCTTGAACTCTATATTTTTGATAGCATTACCCTTGCAGACGTTAGCAAAATGCCCTTTATTCTTGCACTTGAAACATTCTGCATATTTGGCGGGGCAGGAAGGATAATTCACACCATGTCTTGAACTGCCGCAACGAGAACACATATTCTTCGTATTGCCACTTCCTCTCTTCACTGTGGAATAACCAATTTTTTTCCTTTGATTAACAACACATACAGAGGCCGATGGAAGGTTTGGTTTGTCAATCCTAAGTTCTTTAACATACTCAGATGTTTGCTCGATGCTTCTGGCTAATTCCACAGCCTCATCCAATTTCATATCTTTTGCAAGAAGTTTCTCCTGGACTCTCACATTGTTAGTGCATCTAACAAGCTGATCTCTGATTAAAGAATCAGTTAAATGTTCAAACTCGCAAGTATAACTCAGGGATCTGAGGCAAGCAATGTATATGATTCCACAGATTCCGACTTCTCTTGAACCCTCTGGAAGAATTTGTGTCTCTCAAAACTAACATTCTTCTTTGGTTCAAAGTGATCACGAAGTTGGTTAAGAGCAAACATGTATTCGTCCATGTCATCAGCATCTGGAGCACGATGCCTAGAGAGTCCACCATAAATCCTGCGTCCTTCTATGCCAAGGTTGTGAAGGAGTAAGGCTCTCTTACGCGCAGAAGGTAATCTCTCTCCGCCCATGGCCACCAGGTAGTTCTCAAACATGTCTCTCCACCTATCCCAAGCAATTGGAGGTCGTCCTGGTTCACTCAGGAAGGGGACAGGCGGTGGAATGGAAAAATAGGACTGTTGAATATCTTTTTCGTATGCCAATGAGCAACAGAAATTATTATTATTATTTTTTTTATGTTCTAGGCTCTCATTAGCCTGAGACCCATATTGTGCCACACCTGTCTTGTCCTATTGGGCTCCTGTCCTTCCTGCATGAAGAGATCAAGAGCTCCCAGGCGTGAGAAGATTCTGTTGCTAGGCAGTATCTGTGTCACAATGGAAGATCCGGGGCTTGGTCAGTCTGGCAGCTCAAGTTCTGTGTTCTTTCTTCCGCTCTCAGGCATGGAAGGACTGTTGCTGGGCAACTGACGTCACAATGGGAGGACCGGGGTTCCTGGAGGTCCCCACGCCCTCTGCAGCGCGTGTCCGAGGTGCGCGCTGGAAGTGGAAGCTCGCTTGGGAGCTCGCGCTGTGGCTCGCGCTGTGGCCTCCTTAATGCCCCGCTCCCCGCCGGGGCTCACATGCAGCAACAACCGCTGCGAGGAACCTCGCGCCGGCGTCCGCGCTGGGGGCTGGCTTGCGAAGGGAACGGCTCGCGCAGGCTCTCCGCCGGCTCTGGGCCCCTTTCCAGAAGTGTTTATTAGCGGCAGCCCCAAACTAAAACGAACAGCGACTAGCGGCAGCGCCAGACCAAGCAAACAGCGACAGGTGCACAAGTGCTCACCTCCCTACGTCTGCCTCCTGCCTGCTGTCTTCTAGGGAGGGAGAGCCGGGGTCTGGGCGGCGCCACCACACGAGGGACAACAGAATTCCACGGTGAGTTTTCCAGCCATCCTCGTCGCCAATGTTAAGATTGATGTCCAGACGTAAAAAGGTTCATAAGTACTTTAATAAGTCAATGCACGCAGACAGCAGGCACCCCCTTTAGATGAAGGCTCCAACTGACCACGATAGAACATACAGTGAAGCAAAACATTCTCATTAGAATTTCATGACATCACAATTACTCTGTTTTGTTAAGACTATATATGATGTATAAATGACCATTTTAAATGAGAAAAAGAAAAGTATACAGCAGAACATCGCCCTTTGTCCATCACCCTAGTGCTAAATCTGCCTATGCCTCTGGTTGGCAGGTGAATGAATGGATTTGACCTGTCAACAAGCATGTGAATTGAGAGCTATGCATTTACCGCTCATGTTACCGTAGAAGTGGATGGTGGGGAATGGAGAGGGGAGCACTGCAAACTGCTTTCAATGCCCTGATCTAAGTGTCCTGCAAATACCAGTGCTGGTCATTGGGCCGGCTCTCGGCGGATCCGGCACCAGATGTGTAGCCGGATCTCGGGATCAGGCCAGAGTCAGCCGCCCAAGCCCATGAACCGCGCTGGAAAAAAGAAAGAAGAAAAAAAAAGCGTCCGCGACGGCAGCATTGCCGTTTACCGCGGCTTTGGCACTGATGTGTAATGCACAATGCTCACTACATGTACAACTGAAAGGAATCAGTTGTACATGTAGCGAGCATTGTGCTTTACCCCCAGAGCCGCGTAAAAGGCAATGCTGCCCTCGCGGGCGTTTTTTTTTTGGCACAACAAAATGAGCCAGGGCTCATCAAGGGGGCCTGGCCTAACTGCAGGCGTCCTGCTGGCCCATTAGGCCACGCCCCCCTGAAGAGCCCCGGCTCAATGGGCTACTGGCACCCCTGTCAGGCAGCCTTTTGTAGTGATCAACACCCTCTCCCTAGGGGAGAGGGTGTTGATCTCTGCATTTATGTTCTATTGGGTTGCCTGGCAGGGGACAGCGCCTCGCCTATTCAGCCTTAATGGTGGCGCTTCCCCTCGGCAGCTGGGGAGGGGCAGCGTCGCCATTAAGGCTGAAGGGGTGAGGCTGCTGGAAGCTGAGGCCGTTTTCCTGAAGATTGAAACTCACAAGAGCCCCGGCAGGCCCCGTCCCACTTAAAGCCGTGGTCGGTGGTAAAAGGCAATGTTGCCTTTGTGGGCACTTTTTTTTTTTTAAGTATTTATCTGATCGGAAGGCCACTACCAAACCCGCCCCCTCTAGACCACGCCCCCTCTTCCCCCAACTCCTCCCCCACCCGCACTTGTGCATAGCTCTCAACCATTTGTGCTGCAAAGGCGGGTGAAATCATCCGATTTTGTTTTTGGCGGGTGAGACGCCCATTGGAATGAATGGGCATGCAGGAGGCTTGGCGGGTGAGTCAGCCTTTTACAAGGCGGGTGACACCCGCCAAAAGCGTGTAAGTTGAGAGCTATGCTTGTGGGATCCCCCACCACATTTTTTCCATTTCCACCATTGACAAAAACCATATTGTAAAGTTGGCCACCCTAGACTATGATGCACTAGCCCTAAATATAAAATGGTTTATTATTAAACGTGCAATAGACATTATCACAACTTACACTAGAACTACTGAATAAAATCTCTAAAAGGCACGATGCTTTCTACAGGTTCCTGCCTTTTCCCACTCTTGCCCTCGAGGCAGCGGCTACAAGAAGCGTGACGTCACGAAGATAGACCTGAAGATACTCGAGTCTAGGACGTAAATTTCATGGGTCGTAACCTGTAACTCACGTGATAGGGACACGTTGCTAGGTTCGTTCTTCTAATGGGAACTAGTCACTCAGTACCCAACGGAAATGATTGCCGCTGAAACAAGAGACGCGGTAAGACGACACCCTACTTGTTAATTCACATATGTTCAGTCATTGAATTCCTTGTGTTCTCAAGGAGATTGTAACCGCCGACTTTAGGTCAGAAGGCCACAAGTGCTATCCAAACGCCGTGTTAGACGCTAACAAGACGCTCGGTATGGAAAACATTTTCTGGCGTCACCTTGGTGGTGGCAAAATTAACTCTTTTGATACTATTCACTGAGCTTGTGACGCCCCCTGTCACGGTCTAGAGCAGACGGTGCCCTCTGAGTAATTCCTTTCATGTGTTCTTACGTACCAGAAACAGTTTAATAGTTTTAGACAGGTACTGGACACGAGATAACAGCTGCCGTGGGCAAGGATTGGCCCTCTTCCTTTCCTTTGTAAAATCAAAAACTTCTACAACGGGGAGTAATCTGCTGGAGAAGAATCGGTGTTGCTAGATTTTCTTGATAATTAATATGTGCTTGCACCATATACGACGTGGGTCTAGGACAGTAGGACAGGTATTCTCCTTTTTGAATAAGGTAGTATTTGTGGGAGCTTTTTCTTCGCAAAAGTTTGAATATTATGTGCTGGCTATTTTTAACAAAAATCAAATTCCTGCTTTGAGTGTACTAGAAAAGAAAATATTGTGATTTCCCCCCGCCCCCCTCCACCTCCCGCAAAAAAGAGCACTGCGATTTCAAGACATGGACTGTGTGATGTCTGCAGCAACTTGTAGCCATTGTATGACACAGCTTTGTGTTATGAGTGCAATGTGACGAAAGAGCTATGAACTGCTACAAAACATTTGTGTATGTCTGCCCAGCACATATTATGTAAATAAAGTAAGCTGTATAACAATTGACGCGGTTTTCTTATTGGTTCGGCCCACTATGACTTTGAGATTACTAAATGGGGCCATGTGGGTTTCATCCTAGATGTACCCATTGCTGAATGGATTCACGGACACATTCACACTTGCTAGGTAGACTTATTACTGGAAAGGGACACTTCTTAACCGCATCAACGTGAGTAGCAGTAGCTTCACATCCTTTTAAATAATACATATTAATCAAACCCAAGTAAATGGTATATTTGTAATCATCAGAGGAAATTGAACATCTGTATGTTTGCTCTTCTGCCAAACAGTAAAGTAACAGTTGAATATGAAAATGCCAAAGGCTGTGTGGAAGTCATCTGGTTGTAGTCATTGTTTGACATATGTACTATGCATAACATGAATAATGTTTATAAATCTAGAAATAAAGCTGTTGCATACCCTTCTAACAGATGTCCAGTTAGAGCCTCTGGGAGGGTCTGAGTTTCTGATATTCAGTTATTACGGGACTTTATTTGTTTTTAGCAGCAATTCTTCCTGGCCATACTTCCAGTAGATTCCTTTATGTTAGAGGGTTCCATGTATAATGTGGTTGTGCATTTTCTTTTCACACTTGTACACCTTTTTGACTCTGAATATATTAAACTTGCATTCAGACCCAAGAAGATGGGGTTTATATCCTGTGCTCAGGCTCCATTTCTATCAACAAAAGGCACATAAGTAGTTGAGAGGATTTTACTTTGTCTAATGGAGGAAAGCAAGCCGTGGGGCTCTATGGTTTTCATTTGCGCACGGTCTGCCTTCCTTTGCAGTTATGACTGACCATTTAAAGTTTTTAACTGTAAATCACAAACCTGTCCATACTCCTCCCTCTTGCATTAATTTAGCATGTTGGACCATGGGGGAGAAGGGGGCAAATGTGGCCCCTCCGGTACCCCGTGGAGAAGCGACCTACATGTTGGCCGTGCCCTTCATGAGTCACAAAATGTGCTTATCCTACAATTGGCTGCTTGTAACAATGCGAGTCCCAGAATTCTCTTTAACGTGCAATAACTTCCTGACTGATATGTAAGCCACCCCAAACTACCAGAGGTTAAGGGGTATACAGTAGAACCGTAAGGGGCTGGTCTATGGTTGCTTTCTAAATCTAAGCGGGCCACCTAAAAGCATCAACTCTATAAAAGCTTTTAACCAACACGCATATTCAGTAGTGCATGCTTTCAACGAAATGGCCGATATTTTCCTATTTTTACGCAAAGACGTGCTGCTATGTAGCCCTTCAGGGAAATGGCACAATAACCGTTTTAACATAATTACTTTCAAAGTTTTGTTTTGTTACTAAATTTTCTACTAACTCCTTTCACAATAGAACAGTCGTGGGATCTCAATCCCTCCACTCGGGTCATTCTTTTAGCATATTCCAGGAAACCCTGTACTAAAAATTATTTGTTGGGACCATAAGTATATCAGACATTTGATTATATTTAATAAAGAAATTATATAATTTTTTTTTTTTACAGAAACCTTTCCAGAAATCAATATGTGATTTAGCACTGGTGGGTGATTCAATGCTATGGTGTTCAGCTGTAAGCGTGTCAAGAGAATACGCCATAATTACAAAATAAGCCTCAGTAGGGAAGCTATTGTTCCTCTGCAGTGTTAATTAATGGGGACTGTCAATCCACAACCTTGATATTTCCTACTTACATATCATTAATACTTACTTGTCGTTCATACCCTTTTGTTTGTTTTTTTTTTTCTCCATGTTTTCTTTGGCGTGTGTGGCATGGTCGAGGATATCGGCAGATGCTGTACGCATGACTGCTGTAAAAAAAAAAAGTCTTTCATCTTTAATGTTGCAAAAACACACTGGTTGATATTGCTCTGCCATGGACTTTTTGACGTGCCAGGCACTGATTCAATATAGGAAAAGCCCGTTTCTCTTAATCATTGTAGTGTCCTACAGGACGTTAGTTAACTCTTCCTCTACTGCTTCTGTGTCCAGACGTGTATCATTTCTATATTCCAGTCCAGTGTAAAACGACAAAGGAACATTGTTGTGCAGAATGTGTGTG
Source organism: Ambystoma mexicanum (assembly GCF_040938575.1). Lineage (NCBI taxonomy): Eukaryota > Metazoa > Chordata > Amphibia > Caudata > Ambystomatidae > Ambystoma > Ambystoma mexicanum. Next base: position 984,843,386 of record NC_090934.1, on the reverse strand, counting down.
CTTTTGGAACTTTAAGTGATTGTGTGAGATAAATATATGTATGTATCATAATTTAAGGTTACTGTCTACATAAAGTTTAGCTAGCCTGCAATGGTTGCAAATGCCAACTTTAAGGTTTAACCTATTGTCAAAAACTAACATACATATTAGCATTGTTGGGACCTTAATCGCCCTTTTGTGTGCGATTGTTAATTCATTTAATTATATTGCTTTGACATCGGTGCCTTTTTTCACTGGGAGTGAATGTTATGAATTATTTTTATAAGCCTCTGTTCATATAATAAAATATGTATATTGGGACTGTGCTTACATTTTATGTTATAAGTTTGACATTGTATGTTGTAAAGAAATTCGCACGTGCTGATGCACTTATTGATTTGACCTTCGAGGGTTTGTTAATAATCAAACAATGCTGGTTTTATATATGTTCAATATTGAAAAATAATGTAAGCTTTAACGTTGGCATGCTCATCGTTTCCATACTTATAATTTCTTATAGGTAATAACCTTAACTATTTTATAATTTCTTTTTCCCCTGCTGTGTGGTGTTTTTTAAATTTTATGTAGAGTATAGGGCTGTACCGAATAGCATATTTAGTATTCGGCCGAAGCCCAATATGAAGCCGAATAGTTGCTTTATTTAGTAAATCATGTTCCAAACTTCAAAAAACACACTTATTACACAAACAAAGCAAGCACTATTTTAAATGCATTCTATACTTTTATTTTCTTCATTGTAATTAATGTATCATCTTTATTTAAAGTATAAAAGCCAAAAATAAAGCAGATTTAACCAAAATGAAGGGATCAAATGTACAGTAGATTGTTGCATATTCGGTACCAGTTAAATTAGGTTTCTTGCACAAATGCAAAAAGACTGCCTTTGTGAATCAGATGCATTGCAAAAGTCGATGTGGTTGAGTTTCGAAACTTCTTTGCCGTTTACATAGAAATGTATAAAATGGTTCGTGTCAGCTCATGCAGGACACAAGTCAAGAGGAAATCTGAAATGCGTGAACTCCATCTCACGACTATTCACCCCACCCAAACAAATAATGCTCACTTTTTACTTATCCTAGCCACTCTTTCTCGCCAATACACACACATATGCAACTTATAATTTCCTGATAAAATATCAGATAATGTTAAACTTAGCACTCAAGTCCTTAAAGAAAAGGGGGGACTATGACATACGTAATGGGAAGTAACATGACAGGAACTGAAAGTATGCACATTTCAAAAGTGCACATTGCATATAAACATTCACCAAAAGAAAAGATGTTCCTGTATTATTGCAGGCTAAGTATAAACGATGAGCACCTTTTTTGTCTAAGACTCTTAACAAAACATGCCCTAAAGAGCAGATTACAACATGAGATATTTTGTAGCTGTGTGATAGCCATTTGTCTGGTCTGATTCTATTCAGTTTTGCATACTGAAGTCTATATTTGCCTTTCTGAGTTCATATTGCATTGTATGCAAATGAGAATGTCAAAGTATTCAGCAAGAGCCGAATAGCAAGAAACTATTTGGCCGGAGCCAAATAGCTTTTTTTCAGCCGAAATTCGGCTAAATACTTACTCAAAGCCGAAGTTCGGTACACCCCTAGTAGAGTATTGTATGATTTGAATGAGTTGCGTTGAAAGATTTGTTTCTTAGTCTTTTCTTGCACGTTTGCTAGTATATATTTTTATTTCGTGGTGCATTTTTAATTTCGTTTAAACCGCTTTTCCCTACTGCGTGTGTACAGTGGCCATACTCCATCTTTGGTGTGACCGATCATCTTTTGTTTAATATTTTTAAATGGGGCGTTGTACTTAATTGCGTTTTGTCAATCTGACACCACTGTGCTTGTGTGTAGTAGGGTTGTTTTTTTTTTTTTTTTTGGTGGCTTATAAAGTGAATATTTTGAGTTTAGTTGCTCTTGTTTTTGAAATTCTTATTGGGTTATAAAACGTCATTTTTCAGTGTCTTTGGAACTCACAATGCAAACTTTCTTTCCAGCAATCACCTCGGGCTAAATTTAATGAACTTAAATGCAAAAATGTTCTACAGAAAAAGTTTGATGTAACCATGGCAACTTTAACGTATATTAGCCTGCAAACAGAGCAGCGTTAGTCGGCAAAGTAAGCCGGTTTAAAGGGTAGTTTTGTTGTTCACTTTCATCCCAGACTAGCTGCCACAGCAGAATATGATGTGACAATAACTTGAACCTTTTTATCCATTATACAGTGATGCTGATTGGACACGTGTCTAGTGGTTCTAAGGATTAAGGTAACAATGTTACCTTAATCTTAAGGTAACGCGTAATATAAAACTCAACTAAGAACACACCGACTCTAGCTCACCGGCCCTTCCATCTCAGGATAACTCTCAATTGAGCTGGCTCCCCTGTAACCTTGGAACCAGTAGAATCGCATTCCATGTAATGCTGACTGTAACCCTGTAATCTTCAATGTAACCCTGTACCTCTAGTTTGTACTGCTCGAAATTTCACCCTCAACTTGTCTTCTTTGTATATGTTGTAACTAAACAAGTTTAATGTAACAGCTCCACGATGCCGAAGGGCTGCATGTGTGCTTTATAAATGCAAAAAATAAAATAAATAAAAATGTGTCGGTCAGAAGTAATTGGTTTGGCAGTTTTCTATCGGCTATTGGGTTTCTTGGTGTCTAGGGCCCCCTGTGGTTGCTCATGCGGAAGGCCCTTGTTCTGTCTGTTCCTTGTTTCATTTTGGGTCCTTGTCCTTGTTCTGGTTAAATCTTGCTTTCTGTGGTTACGGTATCCTCTTGCGTGTCTCCTTACTCCCGAGTGACAGGAGTAAAGGGTCTACTGTATAAACACTGATGTTTTGGACATTTTTATGAATACTTATTGGAAAGTTGAATAAATTATTCTGAACAAATAAACTTTCAGTAGCTTACTGAATAGACAATCCTAATATAAACACCAAACCAAGTGCACAGGCTAATATAGACCACAAAACCTATACTGACGCCTTTTTTAGACTGGTTGGTGGATACCAGTCTCTATGCAGCTAATCCCCTCACTTTCGTAACCAAGCAAGACATTCAGTAATCAATAACAGATGGGAAAGAGCACACTAACTAATCTATTCGCCCCCATACACACAACTATCCTTGTAATGCCCCAAACTTCTATCCCATGTTCTTCTGTAATCGGTCAGAAGTGGAAAGTACTGCGACGAGAAAAACCTCTAGTGAGTCGCATCATAACCAGATCAGTACTGTGACGATTAGGTGACGCTCAGCAGTACAGAGTACCTCCCATGACCACTTTGTCCATTCTAGTGGTTCTCAACAGCCGATTAAAAGAAGCCAAGTTAAAAGCGAGGAAGGACTTGACAAACTGTCAAGCCAGCCCTGGAGGAACTGCAAGACTGAGTACATTCAGGGAAGGAGAGAGGCAGACCAGGGAGCTGAGAAAGGAGGCGGTCGCTGTCAAGCAGGCATGGTCTGCAGTGACAGCGCAGTGAGCAGCAAGGAAGACTATCCTGGCCTCCCAAAGGTCCCACGCCAACAAAGAAGCAGGCACAGCAGAGGCGCTATTCCACTGACTAGTGAAGAAGGCAGGGGTACCCCCACTGCAGGCGCATGGGACGACCCAAGGCCATGGCAGGGAAGTCAGTAATGGGTCCACGGATGTTACAAGCTTTAAGAAGACTGGGGCAGAGCGATCCTCCAGTAGTTGATGAACTTTGCGAGAAGCCTCAGTATGGCTGGTTAAGGGAGACGTTCCCCAAACACTTAATGAACTGAAAATCCCAGAACTGTCTTTTTGTCCAGGGGAAGGGAGTCCCTCCTAAGACCTTTATTTAGTTTAAACTTGGAGTGTGAGGGACAGAGTTGTGATTCAGACTTTGGACATTGGGACTTGCTTTTGGACATTCTGAGACTAGTTATTTTGATTAAGGCAGGGACACCCCTCCTGGAGGTAGGGCAAGATAGTCTTTTGCTTTCCTTTTTTCACTTGAATGAAGGTTTATGACAATCACTATGACCCTTCCTTGTCAGTCTTACTTCTGCACCCTTGCACAGAACATTAGTATATCCCGAAAGACGTGTAACAAACATCCTAATATTAGCATTGGCTGGTCGTCACCAGCCACTTAAAGAACCCTATACATTGGTCTAAAACTATTGGCGGTTACCATTTCATCACAGGAACAAACCACACCCACCCAACATAGTCGCACCTCCCTCAGCCTAAAAAAACTGCACCAATCCGATCTTGGCAAAACAGCTCAATAGCGGGCTTCATTTTAATTGTATCATGCCACCTCAGACAATTGGGGCTGCCACGTCCCACCGAGATGGACCAATAGGCAATGAACCAACATGGCGCACACCTTTTTATTTTTTTTATTTTTCACCAGCTGCACCTGCTCACCATTTAGCTCTGTCTTGTTACATGTTGCCAGTCCTGGTACACTGCCTTCTAGTATCTTCCCTGCTACAAATGGCCTTCTAGAAATAAACGTCCACTGCTAATCACCGCTCCTTGGCCATAATTTTGGCTAATTTCTTCATATTTTTCAGCACATTTCTTATTGTGGCTACCTGAGAACCCTAGCTGTGGCTGTCACAAACATTATGTGTTCTTTCCTAATCTGATGAAGTAGCACTTTCTGTCTGGGACCAAGCATTCGTCCCTTGAAAGATGAAATTCAATCCAGTGCTCTCAGCTAACAACTATGGCCTAATGGACTATAATATCAGAGTAGTACCTCCAACCATGGCTATTCAAGATGGTGTAGCTCTTGTGCATAGCACCTGGTATCCCTACAAGTATAAGACACAATGCTATGTGCTTCACACTGCCTTCCAAAACTACTAAAAGCAAATAGTTGCACATGCCTCTCATACGAAAAGATATAACTTGTGTGTTGTCACAGATTAAGGAGTTCTTGTGTGCTATGTAGCTTCTGCCCAGCTGCCATGTAACTCAAAGATGTGGTTTCATGAGCTGGGCAGAGGGCAGGTGTCGCACAATGTGCCGTGTTTTTTGATACGTGCGGGAATGTGGCGCTAAGCACCATGTATTTTCTGCAATCATGTCGTGCATGCAAAGGAGTGGTAAGTATGGTGTAATGCAGTGTGCTGCGGGTCGTGCTGATGCGGGCAATGTGTTACATAAAGCATGATGTGCTGCATCCTCTGACATGTAGTGCATACAAGCAATATGTTATGTGCCACAATGCAGGCAAAAAGCAAAAGTATAATGCAGGCACTGCCTATGTTATGTGAAAAGTGAATAAAATTGTGACAGTGCTATATGGTCACCTCTTGACTCTAACCTAAAATTTTGAGCCCTGCTACTGTCCTTTGTGGCACGTGATCATTACGTCACTGCTGAGGTCCTGATGACCTGTTAGATCTTCCTTGGACTGCGCTCATGTGGGGGCAGTGCAGTTTAATCACAGTAGTCTGGATCTAGAAGGTTCAGTAATGTCCTGAAGTGCATTTGTAGCTTCAAAACGGTATAACTCTGGTGCATTTCATGTTATAATTGTGAAAACTCTGTGTTACTTGCAAATCTGGATTTGAAGGTGTAGATCATTGTGATGAAATCTTCATCACCTCTGAATTCAGTTACTTCCAATAATATCAGCTAAGCTGGATAAATTGAGCAGTAGCAATAGTCCTTCATTGTCTTTGACAGTGCCACTGTCATAACTGTGCGCCCAGCGATGAGGAGGGTACAGTGAAAGAACTCCACATCCCTAGCGCCTCCTGTGGTAAATATATTAAGTCCAAGAGGCAATGGCGCAGCAAAGGCGTAAGCACGTTTAATGTGCTCATATTTCAAATGTCCTATACACTACCCACGCACAAAAAACAATCGGGGATTCTGATTGGAAACAACAAATGGCCTTAAGTGTTCGGTTAAGTTGACTGTTTCAACACACAAAAAGACTTTGAGGAAAAGACATTAAAAAAAAACATTAAAAAAAAAATAAAAAATTTAGGAGCTTGATTCGTTTTTACATTAAATGTGTGACCTACCAGTCCCTAGTAGGTGGTCCTATGAATCAAGCTCCCAAAAAAATGCACAAATAGCCGGTGAGAGGCATACCTGCGCTGCATGCTATCTGTTGTATTGTGTGGTGAAAGCACTGGTTGTCCTGGTTTCCACCTGCGGCATGGAAATAAAATGGGCCAAGGGAAAGAGACTTCTTACACGGGCAAATGTGACAGGCAATACTGTACCCTGTCTGTAAAATACAAAGCAATTATTAGTGGCATGCACTGTAATTTATAACTCTCTAACTATTATTTACTATGATGAATAGAACAGCTGTGACATGCTTTAAGTGCAATATGTCAGAGGAAACGGAAGCAAATGTCCAGCTAAGTCTTATTGATGGGTCAAGAAATGTAGTAGTACAAGAGACAAAGGGGGAAATTAAGTCCTAAGGATTTCTCATGAAAGGGATCAACACTTGAGGGCGTTCTCACATGTAGTCCCTCGGGATCCATTGTTCAGGTGACCAGGGAAGGGCCATTGCTCTTGGATCACAATTCTGGGGGCGGACAAGCGAGGGAGGATCACCTGGGCAGGGGTCCTTGTGAACTGCGGGGAGAGCTTCCAAAGGCGAGTCATGGTATTGCCCTCCCCGTTCTGTGCCCCAATTCGTCCTACCCTCCCTCTCTGTCTATGGGATATTGTCACCCAAGTCCCGCCTTACCCCTTGACCTTCCCTCAAGAAAAGGGAAGATAAAACATCTACGGAGACCAAACCCTTTCAAAACCCTTGACACTAACTTACTCTCTCCTTCCTCGAAACCCATAGAATATCCTATAAAGACAGATGGAAACATCACCCACAAAAGCCCACTCCGCCTTTATGGGGTATTTTTAATCTTATCCCATCTCCCCTCCCCATTTTTAACATGTACTGAGATGAGGAAGCAGTGGTAGCTGCAGTAGAAGGAAGACCTCGGTATCCGGTGGAGAACGGGACGCTTAGACGCTGACCCAGTGTGTGAGCAGGGTTTTAGCGTGGCGAGGGAGCTGTCTCCAGGGAGCCAGGTCGAGGCATGCTGAACCCTGCTGTTGTGGCTAAGCAGGTGGTTGTTCCCCCTGGGAGATATCCAGGATCCATGGGCATCAGAGGGGCAGGTGATGAGGCCCTTGAAAGGGGCCCCTAGGGGACCCTGACGTCTATGGAAACAAGGCGGGTCATCACACACGATAGAGACGCCAGACACAAGGTTGTTTTCCCAAAGCTAGGGTTTTATTGCAAAGCAAACGTCTCAGTTGGCCAGCTTGGTCTCACGCCCCGCGACGTGTATCTCTAGACCTCGAGGGGACGCAAGAGTGAATTACGTACATCATTTACGTATATACAAAATGCATATCAAACAATCAACTATGACATGTTTAACACCCCCCTTTATTGGGTTTCTTTGAACTTGGTGTGATGATGGACATCTCTGACCACTATGACACCTTGAAACATCTATTCTAGTAACAATTTGTGAGTGCGAAGGCATCTTTCGGTTATTGAATAGAACACAGCGCTTCTGTTCTTGGAAGCAAACTACATGGGGGGGGGGGGGGGGGGAAGTTGCATTCCGGACCTTGCTATCTATCAGGTGCTATTTGCGTCCTGGGAGCCGACATGCTCTAGCGGGCTCAGCAATGGGGGGGCCATTAGAAAAGAATAATTCAAGCCTTTAGCGGTATTATTCTAACATATTCTACCATATAACGAGACTGGCTGGCAGCTGTGAAATTATTAAATGCCCAGCAGCTCTGCTTCAAGGCTACATTCGGGAGGGAGCCGGGCATTCTTCCTGGTGCTGCCTAAGTTTGTGTTTCAGCGAACTCTTGTTATCCTCACGGCCCTGCGGCCTTGTCCTTTTCACATACAGACAACAATGTTCCACAGTCGAGCAGTGTAAGCGGAAAATATACTGCGAAGCAATAGGAACAGAAAGCAATGAGCAATGGTTAGAAAACAAAATGGCGATTCTTGTTACATCAAAATGGTCGTTCATTGGCAAACTCGAAAACCTATATTCTGTCATATCGTGCATGAGACGGTTGGCCCACGGCCACCAAAATGCGTTTGCGGTCTCAAAGTAGAGGTATCCATATTTCTAGACTGACACCCTGACCTCGACACTGAAGCCAACTGGTTTTCCTGCCAGCGCTGCGCTAACCAGTGAGTTTCTCTGACCGTGAGAAACCCGGTGCGGGCGTGAGAGGCTGTAGCGGGATAAGTAAAGCAAGGAGTGTGCAAGCGGCTCGACAGCAGGAGAAACAGGTACGCGAGTGGCGCGAAAGGACAAAGAGAAAGTGTTAGATGTTGTAAAGAAAAGGAAGAAACAAGTGGGTGCGAGTGACCCGAAAAGAAAGTTGGTGAAAGTTTTAAATGTGCGAGTGGCACGAGTAAAGAAAGAAACAGTGTGCAAACAGCACGTGAAGAAAGAGGCAAGAGTGCAAGTGGCACGGAAATGCACAAGGTGCCAGTGAAAAGGGGTAAAGCTAAGTCCCAAGTAAAGCAAGATAAAGAATATAAGGAGAAGCTCGAAGCGCAGTGTATCAGTCACGCATGGGGAGGAGTAAAGCCCTGCTTTCTCAAGTCTTTGAACTTACACTGAGGGTGAAGTGGGAGCAAAATCCCAAAAGAGAGGCTGTTTTACACCAAATAGAAGGAACTGTATTTTGAGAGGTGCATCCTGAGAAGTTGAACTTCTGTGTTTTATGCACTTGTGTTTAGGTAACGTTGATGTGAACATTTTGAGACCAGAGTGTCCTAGGCTTGTGGAAGGGAACCCTGAAAGGCCTGAGGAATCTGTGAACCTGCTTTTCTTGAACGAAAGGGGCTTAAGCTTGGGGATGGGAACCCGAGCGAACCTAAGGTTTTGTGAACTAAGTTTTCTTTTGACATTTCAAGAACTTTGCCCGGGAGATTCCAAGGGCCTGTGTTAATAACTGGTACATACTGGCAGTGCCAATCCTGACAAGGCCATCTGAATCCAGTCTTGGATATATTTCTTTGGGACACACTCTTTCTTTTAGAGCAATCGTGTGCTACATTTGTTTTCAGAGTGAGGGCAAGCGTAGGTTGGACGCGGACAGTTTCTATTTTGGGACTTGTGGACATAGACTATCCTTAGAAGCATCCATTAAGGGAAATCTGAAGTTAGGCATTACACCAACTCCAAATACTTTGAATAAAGGTTTTCATACTTTTACTCTCGAGTCTGTGTCTCTCTTGATACCTTGCCTGTCTCACAGTATCCTGCATCAACCAGTTAGGAGGAGATGTAACCGGGGAACTAGGAACTAATACATTTAGCGAATCTGACTTCCACATAAGCTGTATTATCATTTGTTCATTTATTTATGACCCCTTATGCTTTAAATGTCTTGTAGCTTTGTCCTAATGTTTATAGATTGTGCCAAAAGCGCAGGATTACATTCTGATATATATTGTTCACCATCACTTGGCCAGTGGAGCCAAAAGTAGCTTCTAGTAGCTGTTGGTGTCAAGCTAACCAAGCTCTTCTTGCCTTAGCAGGAGCTAAAGAGCTTCCAACTCCCCTCAATTTCTAACCCTAACTTATGACTTATCAATGATCCATATAATGCTACCTGGCCTGAGTCGATGTGAAGAGATTGTAGGCACAGCTGTTGCAAGTAATATCCTGGTAGGTCTTGGCTGGCCCTTCTTTGTAACTTCAGCCAACTCGTACGTCTTTGCTCTGTTGACTGCACCTGCAGAACATATATATATATATATAAATATCTCATAGACACCATTGGTTAATTTATCGCTGGCACATGGCTGAATGCTGCTGTTGAGCAGCCATTGTCTTATCAATGCAATATCTTTTGGGAGAATGTGTAGTATAGTCTGGTATGGTTAGTGTTGGCACATTCTAAGACCATACAAGATGGCATTTTAATAACTAGAGAACATTCTGGAATGAAAACGGTGAGGATTTTAGAATGCAAGAGAAAATCTCACTATATAAATGGACCTGGTACTGAAATATGCCTGCAAATATCAAAGTAACAATTTAAAATAAATTGTAAATCCATTAAAAACACTCAAGTGTTTTTTTAAAAATTTATTTGTAACATTTCTATTGACTGAATATTTGCACTTTGGCATGGTGGGGGGGGGGGGTGAGGTCAGCCAATCAGGTGGCTAGCAATGCACGCTTGAACGGCTGGTGAAAGCCCGCATTCCATGCCGCCTGACATCTGGCCCCCATACCGCCATCTTCGCCCACCCCCCTTCCCAACCCTTGTTTGTTTTTTTTCACCCTCCCACTCACAATATCGAAGATTAGGAATCTTAGTGCATGGAACCGTATTCCACACTTAAATAAATTATTAAAGTACTAGTTTAACTGTGGTGCTCAGTGTCGTCTGAAATTGGTAGCCTAAATAGCAGTGTGTTCCCGAATTATTATTCAATAGCGATGCCACAATAATCTATTCAATTTATCTTGTTCCTGTTTATAACCGGAAACTGTATGCAAAAGTCTGCATAAACACTTTCCTGGTTGCTTAGTACGCCTATAAATGGTAATCTAACCCTAGCAACTCTTGTCCTTTTTTGTTTCTGTTAGGGAAACTATAACCCACTTTCTTTAGGAGTGTCGAAAATATTCAATTTTACCTACAAAGTGGTGGTTTTCCTATTTTTCTGAAATTTCTGAACCAAACTACTGGAGACACTCTGGTCATCTGCACGATGACCGGCATTAATATGATTTTATTTAGTTTTTGGTTTGTGTTTTCCAGTTACTTGGCCAAAACATGCCAGGTGTGATCCAAGAGCTAAATGTCGTCCATAATTTCACTTTATATTTTGATGGTGCAAAGCTACTATTGTTTTTTAAAGTGTTTTACTGTATTGACTTCAATTAATAGCATTAGAAAAATATGTCCGATTATACTGGTCCATTTTGTAAGCAATTGCGAAGTCTTGATTGATTTGCTCTGTGTGTAAAGTTTTAATAAGTCTGTTTTGTCGTACCTTTTTTGGCCTTGCACCTGAAATAAAGATTTTGACTGAAAGAGTCCAACCCAATTTTTATACCCAGTGCTCTAGACGTGAATATAGGCAATGTGGACAGACATGCAATGGGGATTCCTTGGTTTGCTTATTTGACTGCCCTGCCTTTGGCATGCCAGACACACAATATGATAAATGACTTCACTGTGAGGGGGACAGTTTATGGGTGTCTTTGAAGCCATTACAACAAATTGACCACGTATTCAATACCATCAAAAACTCGCATGATGTGCTCAAGAGTAAATTGTAGCCAAAGGGTCAATGGGCCCACTTCAAAGACACCCGTTATCTCACATAATGGTGGGACACTTCAGCAAGGGATATTTTTTCGGGTGACCTTTTGGTGGAGATAGTGTGGTCTTTGTATTTTGAGGATCATCCTTATTTTTTAACCAGCAAGACCGTGTCAGTGGGACCAAGCTTTTCAGGTCATTGAAGCATGTGTCCCTTTTGAAAACTAAATTGGCTGTGAAAAGTGCCCTGTTATGGCATCTTGAAAGACTTGTAACACATCCTGATGGGACATCCTGTTTGATTCGTTTAGCAAGTCTTATTGTGTCCAGTGCTCTCCTGACTTAGTTAAGAAACATGTAGTTGGAGGCTGGATGGTCTTTGTGTATTTTGATTTTCAGCCTTAGCACAGCTTGAGACACCATTTGTTCAGATCTATGGTAATGTTGGGGGGGCAGACTGGAATGTCCCCGAAGGCTGCATATGATATATTTTATTTGTATTGCGCTCTTACACAAGTGTTTCAGAGCGCGACTAGGCAAGGGAGGGGAACAAGGGAGAACACAGCACAACATAAAAACGATCTTACTAGGCCCAGTGACGTTGAGAACGCGCAACTGCATGGGAAAGGGAAAATGGAAAAAGTGCATGGAAGGGAGAGAGTGGAAAGTGCAGAAGCCGAGGAGCGCAGATAAATAAAATAAATAGAAAATTGAGGCAAACTGTGGTAGTGCAGCCAGCAAGTGGCAAGTGCTGTGTTAAAGGCAGCAGACTGGGTAAGTCTGAATAAGTGCAGAAAAAGAAGAAAAATGGAGGGGGGGGCTGTATGGGTACAGATACAGTCCCCAGTGCAAGGGGTGGCCAGGAGGCAGTGCAGGAAGGTGGCAGGGTGAGCAGATACCTGGGCCCAGGGGACAGAGGGTGGCCAGGTGCACAGTGCCAAGAGAGCAGATCAGCAGGGAAGAAGGGGAGCGAAGGCAGAAGCAAAGAGGAAGGTTTTGAGGTGCTTCCGGAACCAGAGATGGTTCTCCTCAAGTTTCAGAGTGGCAGGGAGGCTGTTCCAGAGGGAGGCCCTAGCCGAAGATGGATATCTACCCCCAGCTCGTTTCTTTGAAAAACGACTGACCCTGAGGAAGGTAGAGGTAGAGGAGCAAAGAGCCCAAGAGGGGAGGTATTTGCGGAGGGATAGCTGAAGGTATTTTGGACCCAGGCCCCAGAAAGCTTTGTGGACAATGCAGAGGGTTTTGAAATTAATCATTGCATCCACTGGGAGCCAATGGAGAGATTTCAAAGCTGGAGAGATACGATCCCAGGGCTTGAGGCCAAGGACAAGTCTTGCAGTCCTGTTCTGGATAAGTTGTAGAGGCAGGTAGATTTAGAAAGAGGCTGTTACAATAGTCCAAGCTAGAGAGAACCAGAGCTTGGGATACCATGAGCTTCTGGGGAAGGAGAGGAAAGGTAGAATACCTCTGAGGAGGTGCAGTCGGAAGTTTGACTTTTTAGAGAAATCGGAGATATGGGCCGAGAAGGAAAGTGTGGAGTCGAAGATGACGCCAAGGTTCTTGAAAAGCAAATTTGAATCAAGACAATAATGTAAGTAAATATTTAAATTCCTAGATGGAGCTAAGATGTTGCATGAAGTGTTGTGGTGCTGTCCATAAAGTGTTGTGTTACGGACAGGTGGGCCTTCCTAGATCATTTTCAAATGCAATGCTTTGACAAAAACTCTGATAGTTAAAGATGATAGTCCATGGTATCTAGTTCAGGATAATGATCCTGATATTAGTCTAAACAGTGGCATACACAGTCACCCGACAAATCATTGTAAAAGCAATAGAACTCGGAAGAGCGTCATCTATTGGATTAATTGGATGTTTCATATCTCATTGAAAGTGACGGACATCATGGTTTCTTGAAGTCTAATCGAAAAATTGGCAAGTGTAACATTTTAAACCTTTTGAATACTCGTGTGCCTTTTTTATTTCTCGGTACAGGTAATCGTGATTTGAAGAGATTCAAAATATATAGATGATGGTCCATTTGGAGCCAATACAAATTTGACACACCACTTGCTCCTAGTGTACACACTGATGTTCCCCAAAACCTAGCCTATAAACATTCATTGTTTGCCATTCATTTCTGTGTAATTTTCGACATGATCCCTTTTTACTTTTTGATAGTGGTGTTTCGGTATGTACAACTGCTGTAGCCTCAAACAGACCTACTAGAAATACCAGTACTGATTCTAACAGTAGTCCTTACTAGGTATTATTATACTGTCTCTCCCAATTCATCCTCCCTCCCCCCCGTCCCTAGACTTCTCGACCACACCCCACACACAAACTACCCACCCTGCATTTAACTGTACCACACTTGATTGGTGGTGGAGATAGCTACACATTTTGGGGACAACTTTGCTAGTGACAAACCCATAGCAGAGTTTTATTGTTTAAACTCCCTGCCGGTTTCAAGTATGTATCATACATGATGGTCGACTGCAAAAAGTCGAATGCAAAAATGTCAAATAATTCAAATGTGTTTTTTAAATTTTTTTATTTGTATGTCTTTTTGGGGGTCTAGCTAGTAAAAATAAACAGGGGTTTGGGGGAACCCCCACCCATAAAAAAAAAAACACATTCGACATTTTTGCAGTCGACATTTTCACTATAAACCATATATGATGCTGTGTACATACAGGATCTGTTTACCCAAATCTGTGGAAAAAGCTGCTAGAAGAATGGATGAGTTATACATGGTTGGGAAGTGCAAAAGCAGCGTGTCAAATGTCATTACCATTATATAAATGGAGAACAAACGTCGACACCCAAGTGTGCACTGAAAGGCTGAGCCTGTATTGTTTGTAATTGAAACATCAAGCAGACAATGAATCGTACATACTGCCTTCATTGGCAGGCCTAGTAATGAAAGTGTTAGAAAATATTGCCACTGTGTGATCATTTTTGGAGATATTTGGTGGACAGTGTGTTGAATATGATTTACAGCCTACCTGCAATTTTCAAACCATATTAGAAATACACTCTAGGCACATGAAATTCATGCATATGGCACGAGATGAGCCGTTTCCCATTGAAGAATAACCAAATGTTGCTGGAATCAAATTAAATACTTCATTAGCCATTTTGTCCAGCGATGACAGTTGAACATTTGGCCTTCAGTTCTTTTATGAAAAAAAATATGAAATCTAAAACCTATACATTCCAGGCCCTTTCAATATCTTGTATACTGCAAAAATCCAACATGATGCCCTGTGGAACTTGGAAATTCAGCACGGTTGGCACGTACTGTTCATGCAGGGTTAATTTGACTCACTTTGGTTTCAAGTCTGTTGCGAATATCCCAAATGTTTGCTCTGTATGCCACCATGTTTTGAGAGGATGTATAATGTTCAACTGGGAGAAGAGAAGTACAATGCATGGTGGTGGATATTTTTTTTGAGAGTATTTGCTATGTGAGTTTATGATTTTCCTTGCCGGACCTGGCAACATGACTATGAAGAGCGTCGTGCATGTACAACATGAAGAAGATGGTGTTTTAGTCAAATGGTGCCATTTTAAGAAGTTGGACTGTTCACCCACCACTTCATTCGAGATGTGCCTTTTTTAATTAAATCCATAGTACATTAAATATTAACTCCCCAGAAATGCACATTCTGCACTACTGAAAGAGTAGCTTCCAAAACTAATGATTGGCATCGGAAAGAGTGACCCAATATTATTGATTAGTGAAAACATGAGGGCGTGGGAGCATTCAAAACCTGCTCCAAAGCCCAAGCGCAGCAGAGCGCTCTGGAGCCCGCTGTGGGACTGGCTGTTGCCCTGCTGATAACTGCATGGGGAAGGGAGGAGGCGAGGTGAGGGCGCGGGAGCATTCAAAATCGGCTCCAAAATCCAAGCACAGTGAAGTGCTCTGAAGCTAGCTGAAGGATGGGCTGTTGCCCTACTATTTCCCTGCATCTTCCCGGGTGTGTTGGGTTGAAGGAGGTTTCCCTTGCTCGAGGCGAGCATGAGCAAGGAAGGGGGCGATCTGCTCATTCTTCTTGTGTTTTAATATCGGCCATTATTAAATATAACAAGCAGAACCATTTCCTGAAAGTATTTAACCACCGTGTGGTGCCCGTTGGCTAAGGACAGCCATAATACGGCAATCATTCTAACAGCTACAGAGCTCCTATATCTGCCTTAATTTGACTTTTCCTTATTGTGGGCAGATTTGGACTAACTCAGTTAGATTGGATTAAATCTCCTTACCATCGTGTGTGCCGCTTGATTGGAACTGAGGATCGAGTTCTGTGGAAATTGCGTAATGGCGATTGCCGATTTGGAATTACATCTGTAAGGAGGGACAGCACCTCTGAGCTGGAGCAGGTGCTGGAAGGATCGGCAAACGCCCCTATGGGTTCTTTGCATTATGTAATGATCCATAGCGGGTCAAGGGTGCTTGTAAGACAGAGTGTGCTGATAACTGTGGATTCTGATTAGGGATACACAACCACAGGTTGTGCATTGATCCCTCCTGGCTGTCAAGCCTTTGCTGTTAATTCACCTAGGGTATCATGCTAACTAGTGCTCTGCGCTACTTGTATTAGCTTTGTACTAGCTTGCTGCTATTTGGAAAGGGAAGGGAGAGTGAGAAACGAAGCCTGAACTCGACCAGTTGAAGGCTCCACTCGTTTGAACTTGTGTGTTTTCATGAATTTTTGATTGATTACCTGCGTGGGTCGAGGGGTGGAGATGGACTCTGGCAGACCCTTTAGCAGTCGAGCATTCCTCACCCTGTGGGTTGCCTTTTGAACTGTTAAAGCTGACCCCTGCGTCCTGTTGATTCCCGTCTGGCAATCTGGCCCTAAAAGTGTACACGTTCTTTCAGTTTAGAGGTTTTGGTTAGGATTACCCTTACAATAGTATTTGTAACTGCACTTATTATAGTGGTCAGTGGATAAGATCTGGGTATATGCGGTTTTGATTTAAAAATGTATTCGCTTTAATTTTTTGACTCTGAATCATGACTAAAAGGAACGCTACCAAATCTCTACATAATTCGCAGGCTGTGAAAAGAGCAGTTATTCCTGTCGATCTCCTAAAGGAAGCGAACGTGATGATTAAAGAAAGAGCCACACTTTATTTTTTTTTTAATGATATCCAACCCACTCTAGATCTTGTTAATATGGCTCATATAGAAAGCGCTCTTTTACAAGACATTGCTCAAAATAAGCTTTGAGGCTGTTAATTCTAATTTTGGTATAATTGTCGTGGGTAAACTCGCAGCATTAGAAGCAGCTCCACCTATGGTTGCTAGTAATTCCAACTTTTAATCCAAGCTGTCCTTGGCTGACATGAAGCGCTAGTATTTGCCCATCTCAGTAAAAAGATGGTCATGCTACAGGCATTGGTAGAGGCCAGTACGATTCTGCCTGGTTTTGAAGTCCCCAATAATTCAAATCTAGAATTGGTGGTAGAAGGTATAATATCCTAGTGGAGCTTAATGGTCTGGGGGTGAAAGAGAGGGAACAACGGACGCGTGCTGTGAAAGCTGAGAATGTTGAAAAAGAGTGTCACTTGACCCTGTCTCAATGTCCACACTTAATGTCACTGTATTTAACAGGTTTAACCCTGTGATTGATCTTGATAATGCAACTTGCCTGCCCAGGCCAGCGTGTATGGACGGGATGGGTCATGGTGGCAGGAATGATAATGAGAAGTATTGTTTTGGTAACTGCGTGGGGTGTAAACACCTACTTTCCGTGTCCATGGAGATAAAGATTGTGAACAACTCGGCTGTTAAGGTAATATATTGAAAACAATGTTGGCTGATCTGGAGCAGGTCATTTTGGGCACCGCAATACAGGGGGTGGGTATCCTGAAAAGTTGTGAAAATGGTGCAAATATTGTCCTACCAACTGTTTGGACTGGAAATAGTTTGAGACCCCTCAGAACAGATCTTTAGTACAATTAAAGCTTTTGAGACCAACCCGCCCCAACCTATCCCCCGCCCGCCCTCCCTGCGGGTTGATTACTAGAGTTCCAGAGCCAGTTTCAAAGGAAGGTGGGGTTTTATACATAATTTGCTGTAACAAGACCCTATTTCTACTTATTGAATGTACCTACATTGACCGGAGAGAATTTTGAAACTAAAGGTCATACACTGGCTGGGGGCTGAAATATGTTGCTCGGTGATAAGGAGAATATTGTGGCTTGTGAACACAAATCTGGGACCCAACTGAGGGATTGTTTCAGGGCACAGGTGACTTCAAATGCTTTGCTAGTTGGTTTGTTTGGTATGGAACAGAGGTCGTTGCTGCCAGGTCACCTAGAGGTGAGAATTAGAATGCCCCCCCATATCGTTTCATTTACCTTCATTGATAACTAGTTCTGAGAATACAACAGAAAGGATTGGTTAATATGTTAGGTGTGCGGCCTGTTCCAGACAGTCGCTATTCCTTGGTTCAACCTCTAGTTCAGGTCAGCCAACCCAGTTTGGTTGCAAGTATTTTAGATGGTATGGTGGGGGAGGATCTGTGGGCCCAATATTACAACCAACCCACTCCCCCAGTGTTTCCTCAATTAAATGTGCCAACTCAGCTTCCTGTATTTCACCAATATCTATCTTGGCCTCTCCTGACGTGAGTTCAGAGACCAATGATTCTGTTCTAGGGCAGATTGATTATGGGAACGTGCACCCCAGCAAAGAGGATTCACCTCAGCCCCAGTCAGTGAAGTGAATAGTGGGGTCAACATTGTAGTTACCCCGATTTGGGTGGTAGGGTTGGCTCCTGTGGTGGAGGTGCGCTTGGTATCATGAAACATGGCTGGAGTCCACAAGTATTTGTTGGATGATTGTGTTCAGTTTGTGTACCAATGGTATAATACGTTTGCAAGAGACTGAAGTTACAGGGCTACGCCACTCTTTCTATCCCGGTAACCCAGGGAAGATGCCGTCCAAGTGGGGAGGGGGTTGTCTCCTCACCTGGGTTAATGTATCACTTTTATTTCGAATATTCATTGAGATAGATGTGGGTTTGAAGGAATTTAATTATATATGAAGTGCTCAGATGATTCAGAGGTAGTTTTGATTAAAATCGACTGGCTTCCCAGGGAGGGACAAAATGTTTTGCTGTGCTGCAGGAGAGAGTGGATGTTTGGTTAGCACAGCGTCGTGATCCTCAGAGGATCATAGTTTGTGGTGATTTTCTTTTTTTCAAGGTGTTGTTGTATTAGGACTTTTCAACATAAACTGTCAAGAACAAACAAAAATCGAGTGGGTTTTAGAGGGGAGGGAGCTGCAGTAGACATTTATTCAATTTTTATCAACATAGAGGCAGTATCACATACAAAAACTGTGTTATGCCATTTAATGGAAGGAGACGATGGTGGGCGTTAAAATGGATTTCTGAACTCTGACCTGGTGGGCAGAGATTCAGAAGGCCAGTCTAGATTCTTGGAGCAGGGTAACCTGCTGGACAAGCCAGACCAATCAAGGTAGCATTGGCAACAGTCAAGACTAGGTCTCAGGAGGGGTGAGCCTGACTGAAAGACCTCAATGAGCACACAAAGTGAAGGACACTTACAAATCACTCCCAGACATGTGTATCTATATTAAAAATATAAGTACATTTATTCAAGGCATTTGAAGATCAACACACAGCAATACTTTTTTAAACCAACACAGTCCTACCAAAATACATATATACAAGACCAAGTGGCCTAAACAATTAAATGCACAGAATGGGTCCACAACCTAAACTGGGAATTAAGTTGGCAGTGCAGAGTCTTTAGGCAATTCTGCAGTAATCACAATCCTAACTGAAAGGCATTCCAGTCCCCAAGAAGAGTGGAGCATATTGCTCAAATGTACTCGCAATGTTAGCACACGCGGTAGTGCAGATGGGCGAAAACGGGGTCTCTTGTACGGTCTGTAGTAGCTCAGTAAGGTGGGTGAGGTGATGCAGAATAAGTTCCCACTGTTCATGGAGGTCTCCCCGAGAGGCCAGAACAGGTTCCAGGAGTTGTGAGTGGTTTGATAGCTTAGGCTATCTGTGGAAAGGAGAGGGGCCCTGAGGGGCCACTTGTGCATAAAAATTGATGGATGCGCTAGAGGCCACCAGTAAGAGTTGCAATTACTCACCGATCCCTCGTGCACTCTGGACCAAACTTCTGCAGTCGAGTCCACTTCGGTTGCAGTTTCAAATGCGGCAATTGTGTGGCTCTGCGGCTTTTAGCGGCTAAGTTACAGCAATGATTCCCAAACGGGACAGCAACGATTTCGCAGCTCCTGATGGATGGATCAGGCCAGTTTCACTATAGCAGACTTTAGGGCACAGTGGGCACAGCAGCAATGCACCTGCGAAGTTCGTGACCACAGCTGGGCGACACAGTAACCGCGTGCATTCTGGTTTGGGTGCTCTCTTTACTTCAGACCTGGGAATGCCTGGTGTTTGAAATTCGGTGTGAGGGTTCCGTGAACACAGAGCTTGCGATGTTTCAAGGGTCTCCTCGAAACGGCGGCAGTGTCGGAGCAAAGGAAGGTCCTGCGCAAACTGGTCAGTCCACTGGTTGGCCCAGGGACACTTCCGAGAAGGCTTACTTGCAGGGTTTGATGAAGGTGCCGAGTAGTTAGTCCCACTATTCCAATGGGTCGAAGCATCGTCGCCGACCTTCTAGTTCGATCAGATGCAGAGGGGTACAGCGGGTTCAGGGTGCCAAACCTTCCAGCGGTTCCTCGACTTAGCTTCTTAGTTTCAGGATGCTTGGATCCTATCCTTCGTTCGGTGAGAACTCAAGAGATTGACCAGGTATGAGTGTTTGGAGCCTTCTCTTATCCAGCGTCCCTTTCGCGCCAAAACGAAGAGGACCCAATGGGAGATCAGCTCAAATACAGGCACACCATACGTGGACCAATCACGGACCACAGTGGTCCCACTCATTCACAGCACACCAGACTCTCTGGCACCCAGGATGTGTATTGGAAACACAGTCCAGCCCACATCCTGGGGGCACACTCGAGGCATGCAGAAGCCCGCAAAAGCTTGGCGTTTCACAGGAGAATGCATGCCCAAATAAGGACTGACCTGGGTCAGCTCGACCTGGGGAAGGTGAAGGGGCAAGATGGCCAAAGGACAGGACAAGAACCTTGTGCCATGGCCATTTTGGAGTCGGGCCACCTTTCTGTGCCAAATGCGGTTTGCTAAAAGGGTTAAAAATACACGATAAGCTGCCACCAGCCCTGTCAAAGGCACATCTGGACTACTAAAAAAATCCTTTGAGGATGTCTAGGTCCCTGGGGAATGACAGGAGAACCCAAGCACACTGTACTGTAATATACAGTGTGCACTTGCAACATATTGCAGAAAAGTTGCAACATTGAACGGGACTAAGGGAAACAAAGTCTCCCAGAACTGACTGTCTTTAAGGGCATGATATGATATGGCATTTATAATGTGCCTATACACAAGTCAGCAGTTTCCCCATATAAAGTGAGCGAAAAGACCAGAGGAGTGCAGCTGAAGGTTGTGCTCCACTGGTAAAGTCAGACTATGGTGTTAAACAGCAGCAATAAAGTTGGGGGGGGGGGTACACAACTGGAGGGAAAACTTAAAGTAGATGGAAATCTTTCCTAACAGTGGGTTGCAGTGGATGTGATTTCTGAACTTTTCCAAGCTTGTTACGACGTCGGGGGGGGGGGGGGATTAGGGGGGGGGCACTGAAGTGGTTGTGGCTCTGGGGTTTCCCCCTAGTTATGTTGCGTGAACCATCGGGAAGGTAGGGGGCTGGCGCACCATTCCTGGGAATTTCTCTGCGTAGTCTCAAAAGGGTGACCATATGCTGTGGAATCTGCTCATGCTTCCCACGTGAGTGGCAGTTTATTATTTTTTTTTTCAGAAACTACTGTGTTCCAACATTTCGTCCACCACATGGAGAGCCCCGGCCTTCGGGTTGCTTCCACAACCGTACTATGGTGATTTTAGCTGCTGTAAGGAGATTTGTGCATAGGTCTGCTGGGTGTCATGTCAGCGGGAATGCTCCTTCTCCGTGTCCCCCAGCAGAACTATCCCCGGGTCCCATGGGATTGGGTACCCTGTGATTAGTCAAATCTGTTCCAATGACTTTCGCCAGAATCTAGTTGACTTCGGGCATGAACATAATGGATGTAGCAGTGAGCCTGTGGTTGGGGCAACCCCTCCAACCTTGTGGTGATATTGCTGGGTTGCTTTTGTTTAGAATTTCTGGGGTTAGATACCACCTATAGCACGCCTTTACCGCCCCCTCCTTGTTCATAATGCATCTAGAGCTCTTGTGCATTCGGGTCCAAATCCGTCCCCAATCCTCCAGCCCTAGTTCTCGCCTCAAGTCCCTCTCCCATTTGAGCATGTTGTTTTCTTTTTTGCTAGAGTCGGACTTGTTGAGTAGTCTGTACAGGATTGCGATTTTTCCTTTGGGGGCCGATGCTGTAGGGTGCACTCGAGTGCGGTTTAGTTTCCTGCACCCATGTGTTTTAGTACTGCTCTGTGTGACATCAGTGCCTAAATTGCGCTTACCGGAATCCTTCGGCCTCAGTAACCCAAAATTTCATTTTGCACTCTTCAAATGATGGCGGGGTTCTGTTGACGAAATAGTCTGCTGCTTGGCTTAGTCCCTCATGCTTCCATTTGTCGAAACCTTCAGGAGATGTCCCGGGGGTGAAGTCAGGGTTGTTCCATATCGGGGACAGGGGTCCCAGGATGCCTTTGCAGCCCCATTTGCGGGCCCCCTTTCTCCAGCATTCTACTGTGTTTTTGGTAGCCGTTAGTGGGCCTGAGTTTGGGGGACCCCGGGGTGTGGTGGTGTGATGTGTGAGAGGGTTGCAAGCATTGCTTGGCTCCTAGCTTCCTCTAATTGTTTCCAGCGGGGCCGATTGGTGGCCGTCTGCCATGCGAAGGCTTGAGAGCCGCACTGTCAGGCAGTATCTGGTAGGGATGTAACGGTATAACGGTATACCGTTAAAGATACCGTGAACCACTTAATTGAACAATAATAACCGTCACATTGTTTATACCGTTATACCGTTCATACCGTTAAGTGTGCTTTTCAATCTGATTTGGAAAGGCTGCAGTAAGCAATTGCTGCACAGTCTTGGTTTTGCACTGTTGGATGTGCCGTCTGCCAAGTAGTTTCAGTTGGAGCAGTTTTTAATGCCATTCCATAAACCACACGTGCCTTACACAAAATCAATATGTTAGCAATAGGAAGAATAGATACAGTGCCAAGAAGGAAAAGGGTTTACTTTGGGGTGGCAGCTTTGGGGTTTATATATTTATAATGGATAATGTTCTCTAAACATAAGGCAATGGGGGATTTCCCTGGTTCTATCATTGAATTTACATATAATAAGTCACACTGCAAAATTCACTCATCTCTGTGGGTATTCCCTGCTGCCATACCAAAGGGTAACATGTCAGTGATTACTGAACACCTTTTGGCCCGCAAGTAAACTAAAGGCTGTAACGTAAAAAAGTGCGTGCGTGCGTGCATGCGTGTGTGTGTGCACAAGCAAATACTACCATCAGCCTCCATTGATCTGTGGCATGCAGGTTATCAAGATGGCAACATGTTCATCTTCACCAGTGGCCAGTGGGGAAGCAAAAAGCCTAAATGACCACTTAAGAAAAGCTTTTCAGTTTGCTTTGCCAGTTGCAGCAGGCCTCCACCCCACCCCCTCCTCTCCACACGTGTGTTTGTGTTTGGTGGAAGCAAGGCATTTCAGTGGAAAGTATGTTGAAAAGCCCAATTCTGGCCCGGGGTGCCTGGTTTTGTTTGTGATGATAAATCTGTCAATTTATGACCTTTTAGAAAATATTTGTTAAGATCAGTTAACTCCACCTGCTATACCGCGATAACCATTATATACCGTCATTTGGCAAGAAGGTTATCGTACCGTCATAAAACGAATACCGTGACACCCCTAGTATCTGGAGACATCGGCACCCCCAGACCACCCGTGCTCCGGAGCATGATTTGCTTAGCTATTTTTGTTTTTTTCCTGCCCCATACGTTTTTCCGTAGATCTTTTTGTACGTTCTGGAGTTCTCTCTCGGGGACGGTGACTGCAAGGGCTGGACTGTGGTAGATTAGTCTTGGGACCAAGTTCATTTTCAGGCCCGTAATTCTCCCTAGCCCTGACACCTCTTGTTTATGCCAGCGCTCTAGGTCTTTGCGCATTTCCCTGAATAAGTGTGGTAAGTTAGCTTGGTATACTCACTCTATTTTGTTTGGGAGCTGTAACCCCAGGTAGATGTGGGCTTCAGCCCAGGGGACGGGGTGCCAAATTGCCAGTGCTTCTCTGTGCTTTTGCGAGATATTAACACCTAAGGCTTTTGATTTAGCGTAGTTAATTTTAAACGCTGATGCTTTGCCAAATGCCTCAACTGCTTGCCACAGGGCCTACGGAGAGTCCCCTACCTGGGTTAGGGTGAGAGAAACATAGTCCGCGTACATAGCTGCTTTTGTAGTACCTACCCTACTGCCCACTTTCAAGCCCTGTATGCATGGATTTTATCTCCTAATCGTAAATGGTTCCTTAGAGTGCAAATACTAGTGGTGAGAGGGGGCATCCTCGACGTGTGCCTCTGGAGATGATTGTAGGTGATTTTATGCCGCTGATTCTCAGAGGTAGTGGATGTTGATGGTTGGCTAGGGTCCATTTTGTGAATCTTGGGCCAATCCCAAAGTGGACTAGTGTTTCGCGTATGTACCCCCAGTCTAGCAGATCAAGCGCCTTCTGTGCATCAAGTGAGAACTGCTAATTCTGTCCGTGTTCTGGTTGCACTTCCTATTAGATTTAGGGTGCATCACATGTTGTCCTGTGTGCTGCGTCCCGGGATAAACCCCGTTTGGTCTGGGTGGATTAATTCAGGGATGAACTATGCCAGTCTAGTTGGTAGGATCTTCGACAAGATCTTAGCGTCATTGTTCATTAGTGTTATAGGCAGGTATGAGGCACAAGCTATGAGTCCTTACCCGACTTTGGGATGAGCACTGTTGCCGATTATTCCATAGAGGGAGTGATGCTTCCTGTTATCATGAAGGAATTAAATAGTGTTGCAAGCTGTGGGGGGGGCCAAGATGTGCAAAATGTTGTATAACATAAAGCTGTGAGCCCGTCTGGGCTCAGAGATACATTTTTCAGTTTTTTTTTTTTATTGCTTCAGCTATTTCCTCTGGTGTAATTGTGAGCTCAAGCGAGTCTAGTTGGGAAAGGGGACCCCCTTTCTGGGTGGCCCTCAAGTAGCGGGTTTGTGCCACTTTCTCCGTTTGGGTTCCCGATTATAATTTCTCTTTGATGGTTTACCATTACCTCCACCTTGTCTCCCTCTGCGTACCAGGTCGTTTGATCTGGGCATCCATACATTTTGTATGTTTTTTCGAGTGTGTAGCTTTTTTAGTTTGCATACTGACAGCCGGTGTGCGCTGTTGATGTTAATATAGGAGTATTGTTTTGTGTACGCTAGTGCTCGCACTGATCGGCTAAGTGAATTTCCAGAGCGGGTTCTGCTTTTTTTGAGCTTTCCTCCAACTCGGCTACCCTTACCTCTAAACTGGTCTGTTGTAGTGCCCCCTCCTTGTTTGTGCTGCGGCACAGTTAATCGGTACCCCCCCCCTCGTACCATGGTTTTCATGGTGTCCCAGACTGTTTCTTCAGAGCACCCCACTGAAGTAGTTTCCCTAAAGTAACAGGAGAGTGTTTCCGATAGCTCTCTCCTGATTGCTGTGTCTTGTAGTATGGAGTCTTGCAATTTTCAGTGTCTTTGAGGGGGGTCTGGGAGGCCTTGAATCCGCACGCTAGTCATTACTGGGGTGTGATCTGATAATGCTCGGGAATGCATTATGCATTTGAACCTCTTCGATACATGGGTTGTCCTGCACATCAGGATTAGGTCTATTCTTGTGGACGTGTGAGAAATGTGTAGTCTTGGAAGCCCTCATTAGCGAGTCTCCAAATAGCTATCGCTCCTGTTTCCCTCATGAATTCGGCTATCCCTATTGCCAGGAAGAAATCATACCTTGTAGGTGGTAATATTTTATTGTGTGGGTCTGGGACTAGGTTGAAGTCTCCTCCTATAACGAGGTGGCCTTTATTGAATGTGATTTATGGTTGGGAGGATATTGCGGAGGAAATGGTCCTGTGCATTCTTCTGGCAATAAATGGAAGCCACAGTTAGTGGTTGTTCAAGAAGGAGTCCCTTTACTAATAAGTATCGCCCCATTGGATCTCGCTTTACTGTAACTCGTATGAGGGGGACCTCCCGGCTAAATAGGACAACACCCCTCTGTTTATCCCCTGCTTTAGCAAAATGGCACCCAGTGTATTGGTTAAAGTGGATCCGCTTCTTATCTGCCCCCAGGAGGCGAGTTTGCTGTAGGCATGCTATGTCGGCAGAGAGCCAGGCTAATCTGTGCTTCACTGACTTTCTTTTCCCTGGGAAATGAAGGCCCTGCACCTTCCATGCGTAATTCCTTGCAAGTGTCAGCTGCTATATATACTCCCAGTTTTTATGCTTTGCTGTCCCCCTGTTGCATCTGCGTGCCCCGAAGTGTATCTAAGGTTGCCCCCGTTGATTGCCATGCTGCCTCTTTGATTAGGTGATTCCTTGTTTCTGCCCTTCGCTCATGACCAACCTCTCGCATCCACCTCTCACCAACTTTTCCCCTACCACCTGTGTAAAGCGAGTTGTTGAGCCCAGCCCTCAACCTCCGGGGCAACCGGCTTAAGCCTGCATAACCGACTTTACTAGAGGGCAACCAGGCCTCTTGCAAATGTAGTTAAAACATTGTACTTGCTTTTAATTTAGTGTGTGTTCCTTTAAGTGGCTGTCGCAGATTTCTTCTGTTGGCTGCGTCCCTGTTCGTGTCTTTTGTCCCCATGTTCATTGGTGATGATTCAGTTGGGGAGTAATGAAATCCCTGCGTGGCGGGTGGCCGCTTGTTTGTGGGTAGAGGTCTTAGAATCTGTTAAAGAGCTAATCATGCAGCCTCAAAAGTGGGCTGTGTCCATATTTTAGGAAAATCTTCCCACTCGGTCATTGTTGCTTCATTTGCTTTTTTTGGGTCGGTCCGTGCCTAGGGTTTTGCAGTGTCTCAGCATGGTTTTATTATGTGCTAATCCCTTTTTGACGTTTTCACTTCCCCATTCGGGATTCAGGAGTCTTTCCACTTCTTTATTGGTGCGGAATTGCCATGGTTTGCCTTCCAGGGTGATGTTCAATGCGGTGGGAAACCCCAAGTGATAAAGCACTTTGTTTTCCCGCAGCCATTAGGTTAGTGGTTTTAGGGCTTTCCTCTTCAAGAGCGTGGTTACTGCTAGGTCTTGGTACAGCATGATGGATGCGTCCCTGAATTGGATGCGCATGGAGTTTCTCGCTTCCTGCATTATCTCCTCCTTGACCCTATAGAAGTGCACTCTCGCCAATACATTTGCGGGTGTGGCGAATCCTTGTTATTGTCTGGTTCTGTGCACCCTGTTGAGTTTGAGCGGGGCGCTGTCAGATAGAGTTAAGATGAAACGGAATAGGTCCTGCTTGAAATCGTCTAGTTGCGCGTCTGTGACTGAGTTTGGAATGCCACGCAGGCGGATATTGTTGCGGTAGAACCGATTCTGAGTCTAATTGCTTGAGTTCCAGGGACTCGCACCTTGCTTACAGTGCCTTGGTCGTCTGCTTCTCTCAAGATTTCGAAGGTTTGGTTGCATAGTGTGGTCTCGATCTCTGCTGTTCTGCTTTCCATTTCATCTGTGCGCTTGTCTAGGGTATTGATTTTCCTCATTGCTTCCTATGTGCCCTTTTGGTATTCTTTAGTCCTAGCTGCCAATAGCTCCTGGAGATCTTAGTTACTGCTTGTGTGAGGGAATTGTTAGTGGGTTCTGGATCTCCTCCATAGGTCAATTTTTACATCTGTTCCCCCCCGCTCCCCCCTCTTCGCCTTTTCCGGATTGGGAGTTACCAGCTAGGTGGACGGGTCCATATGCTTTCCTGCCTTATTTTTTTTGTCATCTTTCCTCTCGGGTTTCGCAGGCTGGGCCCACTGGTTAGTTTGGCCTTCGTTAGTGCAGTATATGGAGGGGTATTCGAGCAGGTGCTTTCACTGTAGTCCCTTGCCATGGTGTGTTGTCACTACTCTTGATTGTGTGTTGCAGCTTCCTTCCCACGTGGGATCTTGACTTTGTTTGCCTGGATTTGCATTCCTGGCAGGTTCCGCCGCTATTGCTCTCTTCCAGGGTTTACTCCTGTGAGGCGGAAATGTACTGTTGACACTCTGGGGAGGAGTGTGGCTATTGTGCTGCTGAGTAGTCGCTGCTCGTTAAGCTGCATCACCACTATTGCTGGTTTTAGGATGCTTTGTGTGCTTTCACTCCTAACATCATGCCCCCAAGTTAGGGCTTTTGTGTATTTCGGGGGGCCATGTTTGACTGAGTCCTTGGCCCGTCTTTGATGCAGTTGTGGAGTGTGAGGGGGGGGGAAGCCCACCCCTGCCCCCCGCCTCCCGGTTGCTTTTTCCCGGCCCCAGGCTTCCTTAGTTGGGGGGCTGTACACGTATGTGGCTTACCCCTGACGTTCCGTTGCCTCGAACGGTGCAGCAGAGCTTGGTGTGTTGATACAGGAGCACTTCTCGAGCGGATCAGCCTGTCCCCCTCAGGGCCTTTATCTGGTGCAGTTGTCTCAGTGCTGGGGTCCCAGGTAAGGGTAGGAGCTCCTAGGTGATGTATCAGCCCCCACCTTCGGGACCCTGCTGCTTTACTTTACCCCACCTGTCTGGGACAGGAAGGGGGTTGCTGCTGTTGGGGCCGACTCTGTTGCTAAGAGCGCCGCCGTGGGCGTTGTCAGTCGCAGAGGTCTGCCACCCTGTGAAACCTCTGCTTTGCCTGGGGGCGGGGGGTGCCTCTTCTCGATGGCTTTAGTTGGGGATCCCGGGCAGCGCTGCCTGAGTGCCGATCTGGGTCCTACCTGTGCTGTTGGCCTTTCCTCTTACTCCGGGACGGAGTGCTGCCTACACTGCTGCTTACATCGGGAGCATCGATGATTATTTCAGAAGTGCTGTGAGCTGGTCCGTGGTCATCACTTATGGAGCGCTGTTTCCGCCCAGGGGGCATGCCTCATTTTGGTGGATTGACCGAATGCTGCTTTGGAGCTGTGCTGATTACGTGGGTGTGAGTATCTCCCCTGCATTGCTTGATGCCCTGCTGGTTCGTTTCCTCAATTGGGGTGCTTGAGGCTGATGTTGCTTATACGGCGTGGCCATCGGAGATCATATTGGGCTGCATTGGGCGGTCGTCGGAGTTTAGCGGGTTATCCTTTTTCCTGAGCTTTGGCGAGTCGGCATCGTCCGCTGTTTTGTCCACCCCGTCTGGTGGACGGCTGCTTCAAAATCTCGCTTGATTCGTCTGAGTGGAGTTACCCCTCGAGCTGAAACTTGGTCAGTTTATGCTCCGTGCTTTCGTACTTATTAATCGCGGGTTACTACTGCTGTTTTTCTGTCGGCTGTAGGGCTCAGTCAGGGAGCTTTCAGAACGCCATGCTGTGCGCCACGGCTCCAAGCCATGCCTCCAGTTTGTGGTGATTTTAGTCTTAACATGACATCCAATTGAGAGCATGCACTGGCATATTCTCCAGCTAGACTTTTGCTGTTTGAATGTCTTCAAGTTTGATAGATGTGTTGATAAGCAGAGAGGCTTGGGCGTTTTTTATTTTACATTTCCAGGTTATTCTTCATATAGAAAGTGTCCATCATCCCATCATGGTTACCATGGTGGGTGATATGTTGGATCTTTTCGGTCCCAGCAGCAGGAACTGTGGTGGCCATTTCGATCAATGGCCACTGTAGATGCGTGGTAAGGTGGTCCTGTTTGAATCAGGCCACTGCAATTCTGGCTATCTACCATTCCATCTTGCTTTTCTTGGAAAAACATTTTTCTTCAAAGGTGGGGCAGCCTGATGAAACTTTAGGCATACATGAAGACCTAATGAATCATTTAGGCAGCTTCTTCTCTAGGTCTAGATAGACAGTTAAGAAGAGGGCTGACTGTGAAGGAGGCAATAGAATCTATTGAGGATACATGGCATTTTCTATTATAGATATGTACAGCAGGTCATACTCATCGTCTTTTTTTTGTTCTGTGGGGTGGGGAGAAGAGGGTCTGTGATATAAAGGGTACGTATATTCTATGGGAATCACAAACTACCTCCTGCTCCTGTGTTTCAAAAAACACATTTTGTTAAACGCATATCAGCATTGTGGAGTTAAGAATTGCCGCCATTAACAGAAATCTGTCCTTGTTTGTGTCCTTAAGATCGTTAAAACAGTGTGGGGTTAGATTAAAGATCTTTGTCAAAACTTTCTATTCTCTGTCATGACGAAGGCCTGGTGGAACCAACGGGGAGATGAGTTTGGATATGGTATATCCCAGATGACCAGGTCAAAACGCAGTGCGTCGACACAAAATCTGTACAAATATCCATCAAAAAAAAATTCGAACCAAAAGGTGTGACGGATAGTCAGCACCTCTCACAGACAACGAAAGGTTGATTTAAAAGAAAGGGTTACATGACACAAGAAGGGATAGGTACCCTTAGAAAAAATTGTCGGAACATCAGCGAACACGCTGTTATCAAAATAGGACTTTTTTGGTGTCTGAGTAAATACCCAAGTCTTCTTTTTCCTTTCTTTGGACCTTTGTTTTTGTTGCTCTGTGTGAGAAGTTCAAGAATAAGAATGAACCTCTAGAATTATATATGCTGGAAAATCAAGATCGTTATGGCATAAGAGACATGGTCTTTTTTTTTTTTTGTATACTAACCCAGAGTGAATGAAAATAATTATGAAATGTCTATTTGTTAACCACAATATGTTATGTTTTTTTAAAGGAAAAGAAATGTGTTGAAAACACAGGAACCTTGATGTAATGAGAATAAAATGTTGGTTTCCTGTTTTAAAAACATTAAGTTTTGAGCTTGGTCATTTAACAGCAGTGTTAACTCCATGATGCTGGTATGCGTTTTTTGAAACACAGGAGCAGGAGGTAGTTTGTGATTACCATAGAACACATTTTCTATTACAGGCCATCGCATTTAAGAATATTAAAATGTTTCGCGAACTAATGGCAAAGATGCGTCCAGGGATGCATTCCGGAAGAGAAGTGGTTTGAGAAGTATTGACAGCAAGTGATATAACAACTTATGGGTCTACTCCCTTGTTATTTAATGAGAGGTAAGTCGTCTTGCTTTCTTAAGTCGGAAAATGGGCAAGGCTCCTGGTCCCGACATGACCCCAGTTGATTTCTATGCAGCTGAACCTAAGATGATTTCGTTTTATTTAACCACATTGTTCAGTGGGATATTTGAACTTAATAAGTTCCCCGTTTCATGGACCGAAACGGTTATAGTTCCCATCTTCAAGAAGGGCGACTGAGACTGCAGGGGTGGGGGAGGGGAGGTGATTTTTGCTAAGGCACTCCCTTCATCTTGAATCCTGCATTTATGACAATTGTATCTTAGATAAACGACGGGTAGGTTTTAGGAGTAATACCAGAACGGTGGACTAATGCCTAAGATTACACCTTTGTGTGATAAATACATCATGCTTGGGAGCATGCTCAGTTACTCTGTTTTCATAGATCTTAACACTGCGTTCAACCGGGTACCAAGAGCTAGTCTATGGGCTACCTTGGACAAATTGAGCATCCTGTTGGATTATCGAGAGCCATCAAGTATACAGCAAATGGTGCAGTGATCCGCTTGGGGCTATGGGGGTTTGAAGGAAATACCTCGGCTCCTGTGAGTTTTGAAATGGGCGTCAGGCAGGGATGTGTATTAGAGCATAAGTTGTTTATTTATCAATGGGGTAATTTCCAAATTGTTAGCAGTCCCGACTGATGCCCCGGTATTGGCACGTAAGATACCTAAACTCCTGTTCTTGATGATGTGGTTCCTCTTTCCTTTACTCCCACTGGTCTCCATTACTTGGAGGTCTTTGCGGAATTCTACAATTCGAATGGGATGTCTGTCGATGTACAGAAAACCATAGCACTCATATTTGGGGCCACCAAGTCGGAGAAGACCCCCAGTCTTATACTCTCCTTGAGTGATGGCCTGATTGAGCAAGTCAAAGCGTACGATTATCTGGGCATGAGAGTTGAGGAGGATGGAAGGTTGGTGTAGCCAACTTTTCAAGGCGGAATAGTCAGTCTCTGGGTGTAGTGGAGGGATTGCAAGGTTTGCAAGTGAAAGCTACTGAAGACAGGCAAGACAAATCGGCCTTGTACGGGGTGGAAATTTGGGGCTAGTTTAAATAACTATTGGGATAACCAGACTACTGTTTCAGGTAGTTCCAAAAGTTTGATTACGAACACCTATGCCAGTTCTTTGGCTACAAGGTTTATCTGGATAGCATGCAACCTAAGATGATGAGGTCATTGTATGCCATGCTTTGTATGGGTATTGTACCTGTGGCTACGCTAAAAAAAAAATGAATGGTAATGGCGCCATCTGTTTTTGTCCAAATGTCATCGAAAATCTTAACCATTTCATGCTCATTTGTCCGAGTGTTCTTTATTCCTAAATGTATATGGTATGCTTTTTACAAAACTTTGTAATGTTTTGCTTCCTAATTCATGTCATATCTTGCACAATTGTTTTTTGCACAGAAACCTTGCTATTTGCACATAGCCGAACAAGTCTTTTATGCTCTCATATATATATATATATATATATATATATATATATATATCTATTTGTATTTTTGTCGGTTCGTGTCTTTTGTTTATTAATACTGCACATTTTATTTAATTTTAGAAGTTTATTTTGGAACACTCAGTTTTAAATTGGTCAGTTGAATAATTGTACTTGAGGATTGTTGGCGTTTTAACTGTGTTTTGTTTTTGTGGCCTTTCAAATGCCGAAATAAAGTTATAGCGAACAAAAACATTTGTCACAGTGAAAGCCGCTGGGACACCCACAACATAATTTAGAAATAGTCTGTTTCATGTAGACATGCTCATGGCCGGTATATTCATATTATGGTTGAGGATGGGTGGCTTCATGAACAGAAGTCAGCTGCAGGTGCTATTCCCTATAAAGGAATACATCTTGTAGGACTAGTGAAAGAAGAGTAAGGTTTTGTATAGTAATGTTTGACCAAATATTTTGTAACCATGTAATGCCATACTCCCTCAGTGGGAACACACTCGGGGAACCGAACAAGTAAACGTGTGGCTGTGCTATGTAATGCACTGTTGAGGGAATCTTCTTCGGATAGATGGGCCATGCATGTAGAGGTCCCTTAAAAGGTAATTTTTCTAATGTGGACGTCAGATCACAATTGTAGCACTACCACCAAGTGGAGACCTTGTCCATTGGGCAGGCTACCATGTCAGGAGATGTGTCCTACATAGTCTTAGTTCTTGACTTTTTTTCTTGCCTCCAATACTTCATCTGTGTACCCTGGTTTGACCGTAAATCCATGAAGACCGGCCACTGTAAATTTGAAATGGGGGCTTGTTAGATGTTTTATTGATAACGCATACTCACTTTACAGGTAAAATATAGATGAAACATGTGTTGGGATAAAAATTATAGTTAAAACCTGTATATACGAAACTTAAAAAATAAATAAAATAGGAATGGTACGTCAGTCTAACAAGTCCATAGGGTTATGTGGAGAAAAACAGACAATGATTTGACAATAGACCAGATATTAAACGTCTTTCAATCTCAGATGTAAGAAAGCAGATTAGCAGAGAATGTAAGTGAAATGTGGACAAGAAAGCGAACATCGTTGAAATGGGTATCTACTGATTGGTGCATGGATTCCTGTGAAAATTGCATGCTGTTTGTAACGTAAATAAAATGTTACGCTTGACAGATGCAGCAGGATTTTGCGTATGGTGTAATTTCTCCAAGATGTAGAAAGTGATTTGGTGAGGCAAAAAATTAGTTTCAAGCAATGAAAATGATGACACTAACGTAAATAGAGATCTATTTCAGACAAGAGCGTTCAGGTGTCTAGGGCGACAAGTGATTGTGTGCAAGCATTGAGTTCAGGCCTTGAGCCAGTGGCCGCAGGCATCCCCAGCCAGGGTTTTTTATCCGGTTTGTGCTGCCAGAGCATTCAAACTTGCCATGACCACGTTGGACTTCACATAACCACAAGATGGCCACAGGGAACATCAGTGGGTCGCAGTGAGTGCATCGAAAAAAATTGCTGCTCCATATAAAACGCACTTCTAAAACATTGTAAATGTGCTGCAGAGCGGCTGTGCTGCTGATTCATGGAGAATGAGTACAGGTGGTTCACCATTATTTTAAACCCAGACACCCTGGGGAAGAGGTCAGTTTCACCCAGAATACCTGGAGAGACTGCTCCAATTCCGTCACAGTAACAATAACCTAGTACAATTATGTGGTGTCTTTGGGAATACAAATATAGCTAGTGACTTCCTAATGTGGGCAGCAAAGGGTTTCATAATCATTGCAAAGATTAAGAGCGATAGTGGTCACCCCTATTAGCCCTACTGATTGAAAAAAAGGGTCAGCCATTATCGACTACACGTGCTCTAGAAGACTGATGTGCTACCCCGATCATCATCTTTATAATGGTGTTCTTTGATGAATCCAGGGAATTCGTCCCTTCTCCCCAAGGGATCCACCCCCTTTGGGATTGGGACTAGCAAGGTGAGCCCGCTACACTATATACTTCCTAGGGGACAGGGCAGGCAGAATTGCCCTGGGAGCATTGCCCCTGCCCCCTTAAGGGACAAGGCATCCCCTACCAGAGATGCTTCCATACATCCCTATTGTACTGTTTCCCAACTGTTTGTAGGTTATAGGACCTCTGAACCATATCATGATTTGCAGGGCCATTTAAAGGAGTTTGACTTGGTTTCTGACACTGTGTTGGACTCTTCCCCTACCTGAAGCCCAGGACCAATGATGTCTTCTCTCTTGTTCAAGGGAGGAACTGAAAAGACTTGGAGCACACAAAGCGGCGGCAAGTGAACCAATCCGTTGCTGGAGTTGAGCAGTCTGCGTAGCGCAGAGGAGGGGCTTTCCCTCGCAACAACCTAGAGGCACTACCACTTTGGAGGCATGTTGGATGGAGAGCCTGCGGAACACTGCAGAGCCCTGGGAGATGGTGGAGAGCAGGAAACTGCTCTACCGAGGTAGGAACCAGCTGCTGCCGGAGCTGTTTGACGGCGTCCAGCGGTGCCAAAGTCTGTCCAATAGAGGCAGGGGTGGGGGGAATGGGGAGAGTGGGGGTAACGAAAGCGGAGACCTGATGGTCAGTCGTGGTTTCGCATTAGCTGAAGTTGGCAGCTACCCCGACACACTCTGCTGCATGAAGAATGGTTTGCGGCCAGAGAGAGGGGAGCAGGTTGAGGGCAGAAAACCCCAGAAGAAGCCTGCAAGGGGATGATCTTGAGAATATCAAATGCATAACTCATGAGGGGTGGACATTAAAAATATACCTGAACTGGGGGGAAACCAGGAGCAGGAGCCCCTGAGAGGCCAAGTGTGAAAATACCCCAGTAGGGGCTGATGCACCATGAAGGTGTCCTTGAGGGAGTGATAGGAGGCCATCCAAGGGGAGGGAGTCGGAGATGCAAACAACACGAAGGCCAGGGAGGCAAGCAAGCCTATGCAGGGCAGAGATTGAGAACACCTCGTAAGGGGGTGGAGGAAGACAGAGAAAAGAGCAGCTTGAAGGGTCTGTTGGATTAAGCTGAGCTAAGAGAAAAATACTATATCCCATGTTATCAACAGGCATTTTGAAGCATTAACATTTTGCTAATATGACACCTTTTTATCTTTATATTCATAAACCTACGCTCCAATTGAGCGTATAGGTCACTGCAAAGGGCAGGTGCTTTGACAGAAACCAGAACACAGGTTTTGATTATAATCTATTTATATGAAACTGCAGACCATGAAGGACAGACATTGTTCTCTAAACTGTGTTCTTAGTCTGCCAGAAAGAGCACCCTGTGAGATGAGAAATTGTTTCTGTTCAACTGCTGCTGTGTTTTGTGTCTGGAGAGGGAGATTATGCATGTATTGTTTTTCCTAGAATTTTAGGATTGTAGCAGTAATAAGATGTACAATTCGGGGACTATCATTTTAACAAAAAAGTGATGCTTTTTCATTGAATGCTTGCTTGCATTGCCTAAAAGTATTTTTCAGAGTCCCTTTGTGTGCATTCATCATAAAGTTGCATCTGTGGTGTGTTCATACCCAATGTGTTGGGGAACATTTTCCACAAATATAATCTGTTTGAAGCCACACATCTTTGTTACACAACGGTTTTGGTATGTGTTCTTTGTTTTTAATGTATGCAATGTTCTCGTTGCTTGGTGCATACTATTTACACTTTAGCTGAGGCAAATTATTTTAAAACATTTTTACATTAAAACTTTATCGCAGGCACAGACTAGTATTAAATGTCTAGTTTAAACGTCCTTTAAAACATTATTTGGAGTCCATGTGGTAAATGCTACTATAAATGGCTAGCGGCAGCAGGGCTCTTGCTGAATGGTGAGTGAGTGAGTGATTATCATTCGACCAATAACGGGGGTCATAGCCTCTTTCGAATCTTTACGACTAGACTTAAAACATTAAAAACCTAGCTCTCCAGCCAGTGCAAGTGCCGTTACAGAACAACTATGAAATGGTTGCATTTTCAAATGAAATGGAAACTCATAAAAGCATGTCCCTGTGGTGGCCATTAAGATATGCATTTCCATTTTTATGTAGAGCTTCCTACAGGGTTCCTCCAACCTCTAAGCACTGTGATTATTATTAGCTCAGTCGATAGCCTTACATCCTTCAAAAGTCAGTTAACTAACTCTGGACAGCCAACATTTGACTATGAGATTAGATGTACATTTTAGCACCGTGGACTGGCCTCTCTGCGCTATTGTATCAAAGCACTGGCATACCATTAAGCGCTGCTAGTTCAGTAAATGAGGACCTGCATTAATCATCGACGGAGACAATTCTGCTCTCAAAACCTCAAAACGCATAATAGAAGTCATGTTTCTAAATCTTCCTGTCTCTACTCCCCACCCTCTACAACTCATCCAGAACAGGACTGCAAAACTTGTCCATGGCCTCAAGCCCAGGGATCGTATCTCCCCAGCTCGGATATCTCTACATTGGCTCCCAGTGGCGGCAAGGATTAAGTTCAAGACCCTCTACATTGTCCACAAGGCTTTCTGGGGCCTGGGCCACTCTCTCTTCCTAAGCATCTCCTTTCTCGAGCTCTCTGCTCATCCACCTCAAAACTCTCCGAGGGTCAGCCGCTTCTCCAAGCAGAGAGTTGGGGGCGGATAATTTTCTTTGGCTGGGGCCTCCCTCTGGAATAGCTTCCCTGCCCCTCTCAAGCTTGAGCAGAACCACCTTCAGTTCTGGAAGCAACTCAAGACCTTCCTCTTCGCTTCCTCTTTCTCTCTTCCTCTCCCCTGCTGATAACCCATCTGTTCCATGTACCTGGTTTACCTGGCCACCCTCTGAACTTCGGACCAGGTCTCTGCCTGTCCAGTTGCACCTCACACTGCCTCCTGGCCCCCTAGCACTTGTGGTCGGTATCTGTAACCCTACAGTCCACCCATTCTCTGCACTTATAAGCCACCTGTTGGCTGCACTCTGCTACCTGCACTTCTCCCTCTCCCCTCGCTTGTGCACTTCTCCACTCCCCCTACCCCCCTTTTTGCCCCCCCTGCCTGCGTGATCTGAATGACACAAGGCCTAGTAAGATCGTTGTTGTTTACCCCCTCCTTGCCTTGTTGCGCCTAGAAACACTTGTGTACGCGTTATAAATGCCGTATCGTATATTCTGTTTGCGTTTACTGTGTAATTGGGCAGGTTTGTGTGCGTTTTTTTTATCATTTTTCAATATATACAGAAGAGTTCAAATGTGCAGACCTTTTGTAGAAGAAAAATAAAGGACCCATTGATTAACTTAGCCTGTAATATTAACATCTGCTTCTGCAACATGCTGTGTAGAGTGGATGGATTTTCTCCTCCCCTCCCTATAACTTGGCCTATCCATATACCGTATCATTATATGACAGAGGACTCTGTTATGAATGTAAAGATCTTTGTATTTAAGGCATCAAAGTATCCCTCTGGCATCAGGCCACCATGAGGTCTGTGCAAGCAATGCATATGGGGCTGCCCAGTCGTGGGTGCTAATCGGGTGTCCTGTTTAAGACTAACGTTGAGCGTATTTATTGTGTAGCGTTTGCTAATCAATACATACTGATGACGTTCTTTAATGATGTCAAGGAACAAAAAGGTATACGTCATGGGGTGGGGCTTTTATGGGAGGAGATATGTGGATCTTACAAATGTGATCATTGTTCCAGAATGTTATGATTGAGGTTGTGTTCTGACTTGCTAGTTAGTCCTTTTTGATTCATTCTGTGATATATTAGAGCAATGTACATGTTGTGACAATTGCACTGTCCTTCGCAGCATACTGTCGCTGCTAGGTTGTTAATGTATTACTTGTGATCAAAACGAAATATATTTTAAAATAATCCACGCTGGAAAATGCCATTTACTCCCCTACAATTTCCCATCAAAAATGAAAAACTGAGCGAACGCTGTTAGTCCTGCAGCACATAGACCTGCTGGGAGATGGCCTCTCCATGTTGTGAAAGGGTGTGTCTGTATGTAGCTAACCTGGTCCCTGCAAGAGGCATGTGTATCCCAAGGGATGCCAGATTATTGACAAATGCTTGACGCAGGGCTTTTACCTCTGAGTCGCACATGTAAAAAGAAATGTTGCTGTAATCCTTTTATCCTTAGGAGAATGAGGGCACGTATGGTGGTGTGGCGGATTCTGGTCAAGCCTTATCAAGTCACGACTTCTGACCTTTTAAAGGTGGTACTTTCAATAGATTGATTGCTGGGGGACCACGATGGAGGTGTTGTGCTCCAGTCTTCAACCGATAAGACCTACAGAACGTTATAGCCAAGGTGCCAAAATACAAGCAAATTATGATGATATAAATGTTTGGGAGCAGTTATGTTCTGAAGTTAAAGCTTCAGACACACACACAGGGTAATTCATAGAATTTCGCAGAAAAGTGTCGCAAGCGGCTGGCGCAGTGTCCGCGTGCGATTGTCTGCGCCAGGCACGTGCGCTAAAACCGATTTCCGCGCACAGCGTATTCATGGATTTTAGGCTCCCAAACCAGCCGTGGCGCAGAGTATCGCAGCGACCCTGCAGCAGCGCCAGTAACGCCCCCAAGAACGCCCTCGCGCAAGGAAAAGCCATCAAAATCGCTAAATCATCGCAAAGGGCTGCGCTAACCCTGGACCAGTTTACAGGGCTGCCAAACAAGGAACACAAAGCGGGTAACGTGCATATCAGGGGTGCGCGGGAAGTTCAACACGCGATTGTCCAGGGAACGTGTATTACAGGGGTACGCGGGAAGTTCAACACGCGATTGTCCAGGGAACGTGTATTACAGGGGTACGCGGGAAGTTCAACACGCGATTGTCCAGGGAACGTGTATTACAGGGGTACGCGGGAAGTTCAACACGCGATTGTCCAGGGAACGTGTATTACAGGGGTACGCGGGAATTATCACACGCGATTTGGCAGGGTACGTGAATTACAGGGGTGCGTGGGAATTATCACACGCCAATTTGCTGGGTACGTGTATTACAGGGGTGCGTGGGAATTATCACACGCGATTAGGCTGGGTGGGTCCTCACAGGTGTTCCCTGTACACCCTCCACGGCCCCTGCAGGCAGCCCACAAAACAGGGGACTACCCTGCACACCTGCTCATGTCCCCCTGCACCCCCACCCCCCAGCCACCAGGGGCACCCACCACCAGGCCCCCACCCATGTCTCCCACCACCCCCACCCCCCAGCACTGTGGGGCACCTGCCAGCAGGCCCCAACCCATGTCACCCACCACCCTCCCCCCCCCCTCCCCCTCCAGCAGTGCAGGGGCATCCTCCACCAGGCCCCCACTCATGTCTCCCAGCGTGCTACGTGTATTTCAGGGGTGCGCGGGAAGTTCCACTCGCGAGTAGCCTGGGCGCGTGTATTTCAGGGGTGCGCGGGAAGTTCCACTCGCGAATAGCCTGGGCGCGTGTATTTCAGGGGTGCGCGGGAAGTTCCACACGCGAATAGCCTGGGCGCGTGTATTTCAGGGGTGCGCGGGAAGTTTTACACGCGACTTCAGCAGGGTACGTGTATTTCAGGGATGCGCGGGAATTCTCACACGCGATTTGGCTTGGTACGTGTATTACAGGGGTGCGTGGGAAGTTACACAGTTAGGCTGGGTGGGTCCTCACAGGTGTTCCCTGTACACGCTCCACGGCCCCTGCAGGCAGCCCACAAAACAGGGGACTACCCTGCACACCTGCTCATGTCACCCACCAGCCCCACCCCCCACCATCCAGGGGCACCCTCCACCAGGCCCCCACCCATGTCTCCCACCACCCCCACCCCCCAGTCACCAGGGGCAGCCCCCACCAGGCCCCCACTCATGTCCCCTATCACCCCCACCCAGTCACCAGGGGCACCCTCCACCAGGCCCCCACTCATGTCTCCCACCACCCCCACCCCCCCCCCCAGTCACCAGGGGCACCGTCCACCAGGCCCCCACCCATGTCTCCCACCACCCCCACCCCCCAGCAGTGCAGGGGCAGCAGGCAGTCAGGCAGCAGCAGGTGGGAGCGTGCTCGGGCTCTGGGGGGCAGTAGTTCGGCCTTCCGGGCAGGAGCGTGGTATTCCGTGTGCGTACGCGTGGCCAGCTTGGTACGGCGTGATTTTGCACGTGAAAATCCTGCACGTCAGCGTGAAAACTGAGGAAAGGCCCAAAGCGCGTAAGCGCGTCTGTGACGTGACCCGCACAGGTGTTTCCCACACAGCACGTGATGACAGAGCACACGTGGAAAGACTGCACGTCAGAGTGTAATCGCGTGTGATTGGTGGAAATGGCCCTACACGCAGAAGTGACAAAGCATGTAATTGGTGGAAATGGCCCTAGCGCGTACACGCCGCGTAAGTGACGCTGGACGTGTGGGCCTGTATAAAAGGTACGTGTAGAACACGTTTTCCTTGTACGTGCTTTTCGTGGAGAGCGAGTGGGTGAATTCTGTACTTCTTGTCGTTTCACACGCGATTTACTTCACGGCGTTTCAAGTTCGTATTCCCTGTTACCTCTGACAGCTTTTTCTCTTTTTTCTCTTTTACTGGTTTACCTGGGCCTGTTCCCTCAAACAGTGCTCCCTTCTACTGTTGTCCTGTCTCCTCAGACAGCGTACAAATCTTCTTTTGGCGGGGGTGTTGCCAACCAAACGTGCTCCTTTTACACGCTCGTTTACCAGGCAGACGGTGAGTCACGCACGTATCTAACATCAGTGCTTGCCCCGTGTGTAGCCTACCCCTTCAGAGGTCATTCTAGGCTGCGTGTGACACGCATACGTTCATTCTTGTGTTACTGGGTGCCACAGCGTAGTGCAGGTGTTTCTTTCTGCACACGTGGTCTAGGAGGGGTTGCGTGCACGTCATCTCCCTTTTTTGGGCCTCCTGTGCGTTGCGTGACCCGTCATCTTTCCCCAGGGGTTACATTCAGCCTTGCTAGAGGACTAGGGTACAATTACCATCTGGTACCCAACCCCTTTGACCCCCAATTGCCCAGGACAATAGTCTACATCCACTCCCATACGCACATTAACATCAGTGCCATGGCTGGGAGGCGAGGATTCCGTAAGGGTGGCAAAGGTGGAAGAGCCACAAGTGGTGGCCGTGGTGGATCCGGTAGGGGACGTGAACGTTACTTGCAGGGTGAGCCTGTCCCCCCATGTGTGGAGGACCAGTCACGGGCACCCCCCCCCCCTCCCTCCCATTGAGGCTGATGTGGCTGACACCATCCATGCTCAGCCCTTGTTGGACCAGCCCATTGTGGCACCAGACCTGGCTGACTCCATGGCTGACTTCCAGGTCAGCAGGGCTACGACACGTGGGCTGGTGCACGTTGATGCCATCATGCCACGTGGATCTGGGGCAGCAAGGTCATCTGCTGCGCCAAGGAGGCAGGGCGGAGAGGCTGCAGGGGCAGCTGCGGCTCCATCCACCCCAGCCCTCACACACCCAGCCAGGACAGTGTCGGTCCTAGTCCATGCTGCTGACATTCCCCCTGACACCATCACACTAGAGCCAATGCCTGCACCAACTCCCATGCTGAGTGTGCAATCCCACACTCCTGATACAGAGTCC
The DNA here is from genome assembly GCF_040938575.1 of Ambystoma mexicanum. Taxonomy (NCBI): domain Eukaryota; kingdom Metazoa; phylum Chordata; class Amphibia; order Caudata; family Ambystomatidae; genus Ambystoma; species Ambystoma mexicanum. Next base: position 984,801,813 of record NC_090934.1, on the reverse strand, counting down.
AGCAGGGCTCCTGCCCCTAGTGTCCAGAGCGGCGCAGGACACTCAGGATCACCACCACCTTCCAAGCGGAAGAGGAAGAGTGTTCGTCCGGCACAGGCTGATGCCCCAGACACGGCTACACAGTCCGGCCCGTCCAGGAAGCCCAGCTTCACGGATGACGAACTGAATGCACTTGTCGAGTATGTGTCCGGACATGACAACGAGATGGTCATTGTTGCAGGATCCAAGACCACACCTGCACAACGCCAGGCACACTGGCAGACCGTTGCGGACATCGTAAGTGCCCTTGGAATCGTGAGGCGCACAGCCAATGATTGCTATAAGCGCTGGAATGACCTAAAGCGCAGGGCAAAGAGTAAGCTGGCCTCAAGTCATGCCGCAACTCTAGTGACTGGAGGTGGGTCTCCAGTAGTAGACATGGAACTCACTCCACATGAGTCAGTCGCTGGGACCTACGTCATGGAGGAACAGATCCAAGGCGTGGGAGATCTGGCTGATTACGAGGCATTGTCCGGTGAGTGCACATGCATGTGTGTGTCATCCATGTGCATGGTGTGTGTGTGTGAGGGCTTCTGTTTGTGTGCCAGGTGAGAGTGTGTGCGCCTGAGTCGTATGGGTCAGCCATGTGCTTCATGCAATCCTTCCTGCGCAGCTGCATTTGGCCATAGCAGTATCCCTTCTGCCAACAGTAGACATCTAGCACAACTGCACGCCAGTTGCCCTTGAAGTGTCACCTTGACACAACATATTTGCTTATTTTTGCATGTCGCTGTCCACTAGTCACATGTCTGACATGGGTATGGTAAAGTGGAGTGACTTTGTTACCTGGATATCATTTGTACACACATGTCCCTGTGCAATTGGACCATTTCAGACTGGCAGCTCCAGGTGAAAAATCTGACCTGTTAGAATTAGAAAAGCAATTACATGCGGGAACTGGACTGAATGAATAGGTGCTGCCCTCCTCTCCATCTTCACTCAATAGCAATGGTACATGCCATCTGTGTGATGGCATGTGTGTTTCACCTGGCAATCACAGGCCAATGTGTGATGCCACTGCCAGGCAGCATGCAGCAAATGTGTTCATCTTCCATCTTGGTGTCATCAGTGTGTGCCATTTGCCTGCACTTCATACGCAGTGAGGGTGCATGCATGGGAGGGTTTTAGTCATGTGGGATATGTGTCAATCAAGTACTGGTTCTCTTGCTTCTCAGCCCTCATTGTGTGCCATGGTGCTAATGCCTGTTTCCATTTCTTTGTTTTCATGTCTTTGCAGGGGAAGACGCACCTGATACTGCTGGGGTTGTTGAGATGGTGCAGACCCAGGAGGGGTCCGAGGGCCGACCAACCACCAGTGAGGGACGTGGTGTGGTGGTGGGGGAGAACCCACAAGTGCTGCAGGTCGTGCTCTCAAGGGGTGTCTCTGGCTGCACCTCCCTCGAGCTGTACTCAGGTGTTGATTCGGATGAGACCTACGTGCCGTCGCAGGTGAGTGTTCCAGGGAGGGATTCTGTTCTGTCCCACCCACCTGCACCAGGGTCAGAACCCTCCATGGGGATGTCAGTGTTGGCAGCTACGCCTTCGGTGGTTACGGATGCAGGGTCACACTCCGCGACATCTGATCCTGTTCCTGGGCCAGCAGATCAGAGGGGGAATGCAGTCCTGCAGCCTCAGGCAGTGCCGGCACAGCCCCAGACAGGTGTGGTGCCCGCCGACGTGGTGGCCGTACGCCACCCGGCAATACCGCATGGGAGCAATCCATTTACGGTATGGCAACCCAACAGGCTGCATCATCCGAGATGATGGCTCAGGCCATGGATAGGGTGGCCACTTCCATTGTCCCCCCAGAAAGGCTGATGGAGCGACTAGAGCAGGCAACCGACTCCATCTGCCAGTCACACAGGGAGGACATGTTGGGGTCCAACAGGGACAGGCGGGCGGCACTGGCGACTCTGCAGGAGGCCATCTCCATTGAGTCCCAGGGCCACAGGGAAGCCCTGAGGCAGGAGCTCCTTCACCTCAGGACGACTCTTGTTGAGCTTGAGGCTTCTACACACCAAAGGACAGAACAGCAGCTGGAGCGTCTCACCCGTACGCTCTCAGCTGAGATGCAGGCAACGAAGGCGGAGGTCCGGGCATCCCGTGAGTTGTTGCATGGGGACCTCTGCACACTCATCCTCTAGAACCAGACCTACCACACCCGCATGCTTGCAGCCATGGAGGAGCAGACTAGGGCCTTGCGTGGGCTGCCTCCCATAGTGCAACCACCTCCGGATGCAGCTGCACAGGGTGATAATAGCGACAGCAGTGATACTCCCACAATAGGGTAGCCGTGTGGGCCATGAGCCCATGGAGGTGTTTTATCTTCCCAGGATCCACGCAGGTGGGTTCTGGTGTGCATCCTGTCCTCGGACCTCCTGGGTGGCCTCCCCAACACCCCCCCCCCCCCCCCCCGGGCCCATCAATGGCCATTTTTGATTGTTTTTTATTTTTATTTTTATTTCTTTTATTCCCAATTTTTTTGGGACGATCTGTTGGCTTCCGTGGTTCCTGTGGGCATACGCTGCATTGTGGCTGGGCACATGCAGGCTTGTAATGTATTTGGTTCCGATGCTTGGGTTTGAGTCACACACACCCCTCCTGCTTCCCGTTTCCATGGGCTTGCAAAGGGTGTGCCCAAGTGACAGTGAATTACACAGTGACGTTGGACTCCCATGAGCTGTGTGGGCAGTCTGTAGTCAATACTGTGTATACATTCCTAGTGCATATTGCTGTTGTGTTGTACACTGCATGTTGCATTGATGTGTAACTCTTCTTCTGTGTCTACCACCCAATTTGCAGGTCCCTTCCTCATGTCCACACAAGGACCTCTAGTCTGGAGATGGGGTCCATGTTGGCAGCAGTGCACCTACAACTCTACATGGCTCCAACACTGCACAGTTGGTAGTGGTGGGAGTGCAGGCATTTCCAGTTGGTGAGACTACTAATATGTAACATTTGTGATGTCATGTTAATGGTAGTACGTGCTCAAGTATGTTGTTGGTCCGGCATTGCTGTGAGCATTTCAGGTGTTGCAGGTTTCTAATAGGGACACTGTACATAGTGAGACTGATGTCATGTTGTGGGGATTACATTGTTTACCTGCAATTAGCATGACATGGCACGGTGTGTCGTGTGGCGGTGCTGGGGTTGGGTTGGCTGACATGGCACTGTCCTCTTGTTGCATTTTGCAAGTGGGTATTCATTTTAGCTGCTTCAATGTGTAACTTCACAAAACTGCATTGGTGGTGTCTGTGTGGGTAGGGATGCACACATTGTGACACTTCCAGGTGAACAATCTCAGGCTGATATGGTATTCACGGTTCATTCTCCAGACATTCAGGATCAGTGTCAGGTTGAGTCATCATTGATTGTCAGATGGAATGTGCCAGGGCAGTGTGCACTCCACCGGGGTGTGATTTCTATGTGAAGTAATTAGCCACTAGCTGTGTACGGGCTGCCTCCCCCCGTGCCCTTCCCCTCCCATGCGCAGCGGCTGTGCATGTGGTTGGGGATGTGGGGCCACCACCATGTCCACGGCCAGGCCCCGGCGTGTTGCAACGTTGTGCAGGACACATGCTGCCACTATGATCCTGCACACTACCGGGGGAGCGTATAACAGCTGCCCGCCAGAACGGTCAAGGGAGCGAAAGCGTGTCTTCAGCACTCCGAATGTGCGCTCCACTATGCCCGGGGTCGTAATGTGGGCTGTGTTCTATCTTACCTGGGGTGGCGTGGTGGGGTTCCGAATTGGCGTCATCATGTGGGGGCTGAGAGGGTAGGCACTGTCCCCTGTGGAGGTGGTGATTGGTATCATTGGTGGGGTTGTGACCTTGCTCAGTATCCAACATGCATGCATGTGCAGTGGCATACATACTCACCAAGCAGCCATGTATCGCCATGCCGCCCAGCTTCTAGGTCCCGGCTTAGGGTGGACATTCGGTAAATGAAGCTGTCGTGGGTGGAGCCGGGATAGTTGGCATATACTGAGGTGATGATTCCCTTGGCATTACATGCTACCTGCACGTTGATGGAATGCCAGTGCTTGCGGTTCCTATAGATGTGCTCAGATGCCCTGGGGGGACGTAGAGCCACATGGGTGCAGTCGATGGCACCTAGCACTTTGGGGAATCGTGCCACAGCGTAAAAATCCAGGGCGACAACATGCCTTTCTGCAGGTGTTCTGGGCAGGTATATGTGCCTGCGGACTGATGGGCGTGCAGTGATGATGTTCAAGACCTGGTGTAGGCAGCGTGACTGGGTGGCCTGTGACACCCCACCCACTATGGCACTTGTCCGCTGAAATGATCCAGTGGCTAAGAAGTGCAGTACATTGAGGACCTTCTCCAGGGGGCTGAGTGCTTGGGAGCACAGGGTGGGTGATGTGAGGTCATCCTCCCACTCACTCACCAGGTCCAGTATAATGTGTGGTGGAAACCTGTACCTCCCATACACCTGGTCATCCGGCATCCCGAAAAGGCTGGTTCTGGGTGTGAATATTCTGGCCCTGACTATCCTCCTCCTCCTCCTCCTCCTTTGGTAGACCACAGCCACTGCTGCTAGGAACGGTATGTTCATCCTGGCGTCTGAGCTTGTTATTGTTAAAGTCCGCAAATTTATGCTTTGCGCGTGTTCTAGGCGAGCGTGTGACCCGCGCACCCCTGGAATCCAGTTCCCAGTCCAATAGCGTGTGGAAAATCACACGCACCACGGGATACAGCGTGTGACCCGCGCACCCCTGGAATCCAGTTCCCAGTCCAATAGCGTGTGGAAATTCACACGCACCACGGGATACAGGTTCGCTGACGTACTTGCGTGTGTAAGTGCCCGCGCACCCATTAAATACACGTACATAGGCCAATCGCGTGTACGCGCACTTTTGTCCAATTACACGCGATGACACTCTGACGTGCAGTATTTCCACGTGTGCCCCGTCATCACGTGCTGAGTGGGGAACACCCGTGCGGGTCACGTCACAGACGCGCTTACGCGCTGAGGGACTCTGGTCCAATAGAATCGCGTATGCGTGCTGACGCGCTTACGCGCTAAGGGCCTTTCCTCGGATTTCACGCTGACGTGCAGGATTTTCACGTGCCAAATCACTCCGTATCAAGCTGGCCACGCGAAAACACACGGAAGACCACGCTCCTGCCCAGAAGGCCGAGTTACTGCCCCCCAGTGCCCCGAGCAGCCTCCCATGTGCCATCTGCTGCTGCCTGCCTGCTGCCACCGTGCCCTGCCATTTGGTGCCTGCACATCAGCCATCTGCAGGGGTCCAGTTGCTGTGTCCACCCCTCCTGGAACTGAAGACTCCCGACTGGGATTACATCGCTCCACAGCCCAGCCCCAGGACCCAGTTGCCCACCCACACCTGCCTCTGCGGTTGCCATGTCGGGCACTTCCACATCTGGCACCAGAGGCAACCCCAGGGCAGAGGGGCACCAGCTTCACTGCCACCGAAGTTGGTGTCCTGGTGGAGCATGTCCTGGGGCAGTATGATGCCCTCTTTGGATCGTCCCGCGCCAGCAAGGAAGGATGGCAGAGGATCTGGGCCGACTGTGTGGTTGCCATCAACGCGGAGGGGGTGGCAACCCGCGACGTCCTGAAGATCAAGAAGCGCTGGGAGGACTTGAGGTCCAGGACCCTTGTGAAGGCCCGGCGCCTCGTGGAGGGGGGCCGGGGCCGCATGAGTTCCATCCAGATGAGGGTCCTGGAACGCGTACGCCCAGCGCTCCACGCCCAGATCCTTGAGAGGGAGGCCCGTCTGGAGTTGAGCGGTAAGTGTCCAAGCATTACTGTGTGAGACAGGGCATGTTGCGGTGTGCTGGTTCTATGATACTTGCCTGTATGTGTGCCATAGGCCATGTATGCATGTATGTGTGCAGGGACATCATGGTAATGCATGTGCGACCAGTGATGTGTGACCCACATGGTTGTTGCATGTGTTCAAATGCCGCATGGGGAGCCCTATGCAGATTTTGAACATGAGAGCATGCCAGTCTCTGTACCTGGACATGGGTGGGGGTGAGGGATGGGTGCTGATGCCAGGTACATATATGGTAGCCATGTCTGTGTGCCTGACCTGCGTGTCTGTGACTTGTGCATGCCATGGATGCATGACACATGTGTGTGACAATGCACAGATTCAGTGAAGCAGCCAAATTACCCTTGTATCCGCTGTGTTTGGTGTGTTTGGGGCCAGATGGATGTGACTGAGGTGAAGTGTGTGCATGTGATAGGCATGAGCCATGATGCATGTGAGTTACATATCATTGAATGTTTCTAGAGTCCATTGGACATGCATGGAAATGTCCATGGCATGCACCATGCCTGTTACTGTGTGTGTTTTGCCTGGACTGACCCATGTGTTGTGGAGGGACATGATGGAAGTGTACTTTGACAGTGGTGCTCATCTGCTATTGCTTCCTGTCTAGGGGACCATTGTACAGTGCCCTGATGCTTGTGTTCTTTGTCTCCCTCTACGCAGTTGCTAGTGAAGAAGAGGGCGGAGACGGCGCTGTGGAGCAAGGCGGCGGGGATGCCCCCACGGCTGCAGCGGAAGGGGTGGGTGAGCCCCCACAGGGGCCTGCTACGGTGGGAGACGGTGAGGAGCCATCCAGGTTGGTGGTTTGCACAGAGGAGGAGGAGGCCGCCACTGGGGCACACATGGGGCCTGGTGGGGGCATCCCTGCTGGTGCAAGTGGTGCAGTCCAGGGCCAGGGGCAGGAGGCAGCACAGGTCACCGTGGAGGGGCCTGTGCATGTCGCTGTCCCTGACCCTGTGAGTGCACCACCATGCACCAGCAGGGATGCCCCGTCCCAGGCCCGTCCGCAGGTAGAGGGGATGTCCATGTCACCTGACTCCCCTCCACCTGCGGACGTGGGAACCCCTGGCCGTGCGGAGAAGGTCCTGATTGGGGTCGCGATGCGCACGGCTGTGATTCGTGATGCTGTGCGTGCTTCCCGGGAGGAGCACGCACGTCATCACGAAGTGCACCGTGCCGACGTGGCCCAATTGGGATCGGCCATGTTCGAGGGTTTCCTGCATGTGTTGGCCAATGTGGCGGCCCTCTCCTCCTCTGTGCAGGCCATCCACCAGTCGTTCTCCTTGCCGTCTTCCAGCCCAGATGCCACCAGGGCCCCCTGTGGACCTGCCCCGACCAATGCAGCCAGCTCAGTGGGGATCCCATCCCTGCCACAGTTGGGAGTCGGAGGTCCAGCAGGGGTGGACAACACAGCAACTGGACCCCAGCAGATGGAAGATGTGACGGCATCATCAGGCAGGGCACGTGCACGACGGCGTCGGTGGTTTCCATCAGCCTGGATGCCGTCGTGCTGGCAGAGGCAGTGGCGTCGGAGGCAGCAGCGGGCTCGACGTGGGAGGCATCATGGCTCGGGGCCATCAAGATCAGAGGGGCAGGCATCGGCCGGAGGGCAGGGCAACCCTGGGATGGTGGTGTCTTCCGTGTGGGAGCAGTTGGTCCAGCGGATAGGTGCGGAGCGGCAGCGGGTGGAAGAGGAGCGGCTCGCCATGGTCAGGGCGGAGTTCTCCATGCGTCGGGCGTTGAGGCGGGCTGAGTGCCTCGAGGAAGCTCGCAGGGAGTTTGAGCTGGACATGGGGTTATCCCTGCGAGACCTCGGGGCCAGGACAGAGTCCCGCCTCCAGGACATCGACATGGAGTTCGATGATGCCCTGGCCAGCAACATCAACAAGTGAGCCGCAGGACTTGCCCGCTGCCTTTGTATATAGTTATATAGTTAGTTAGTGTTAGGTTTCCTTTATTTGTTTTTATTATTTTGGACCACTCGGACAATGGCCACTTTTTTGTATATATTTTTTTCATTAGGTAGTAGTAGATTTCCTTTATGGTGTTGGGCTCATGGACCCTGGTACATTCCTGTATTTAGTTTGTTTTTTGAAGGAACATTTTCTTTTTTTCATTATTGTGTTCACCATGTGGAAATGGTTTTTCATTCTTTTGCTTCTACTTGATATTGCTTTGGTCAACATTTGTTTTTGTATTCCTTTTTTCGTTTTTTGATTTTTACTTTTGTTCTCCAACATGGACCATTTATTTTGTTATCCACATAGTTGTATGTTTTTGTTTACTTATTTTTAATCTTTAATACATTTTTAATTTTTACTTCCACTTGTGTTATTTTGTCTTTGGTTTCATACATGTCATGATATGGGTTTTGACATTCACTTGCAGCCATTGTGTGTGTGACGGACATGTGTTCATTTACATACTTGCCATTGGGGTTGTCATGTAATTGCATTCACTATGTGGGTGGATGCAATCCTTGCCTGGGTGTTTGTGCTGGGTATGCTGCCCATTACTGCCATGATTGTGTATCGTCAGGACCTGTGGGCAGGGGGACATGGGTGGGGGCCTGGTGGAGGCTGCCCCTGGTGACTGGGGGGGGTGGGGGTGGTGGGAGACATGAGTGGGTGCCTGGCGGAGGCTGCCCCTGGTGACTGGGGGGCTGGGGGTGGGGGTGGTGGGAGACATGAGTGGGGGCCTGGTGGAGGGTGCCCCTGCACTGCTGGGGGGTGGGGGCCTGGTGGAGGGTGCCCCTGGTGGCTGGGGGGTGGGGGTGGTGGGAGACATGAGTGGGGGCCTGGTGGAGGCTGCACCTGGTGACTGGGGGGGTGGGGGTGGTGGGAGACATGAGTGGGGGCCTGGTGGAGGCTGCACCTGGTGACTGGGGGGGTGGGGGTGGTGGGAGACATGAGTGGGGGCCTGGTGGAGGCTGCCCCTGCACTGCTGGGCTGTGGGGGTGGTGGGAGACATGAGTGGGGGCCTGGTGGAGGGTGCCCCTGCACTGCTGTGGTGTGGGGGTGGTGGGAGACATGAGTGGGGCCCTGGTGGAGGGTGCCCCTGGTGGCTGGGGGCGGTGGGTGACATGAGTGGGGGCCTGGTGGTGGCTGCCCCTGCACTGCTGGGGTGTGGGGGTGGTGGGAGACATGAGTGGGGCCCTGGTGGAGGGTGCCCCTGCACTGCTGGGGTGTGGGGGTGGTGGGTGACATGAGTGGGGGCCTGGTGGAGGCTGACCCTGGTGGCTGGGGGGTGGGGGTGGTGGGGGTGGTGGGGGTGGTGGGTGACATGAGTGGGGGCCTGGTGGAGGCTGCCCCTGCACTGCTGGGGTGTGGGGGTGGTGGGAGACATGAGTGGGGGCCTGGTGGAGGGTGACCCTGGGGGGTGGGGGTGGTGGGTGACATGAGTGGCGCCTGGTGGAGGGTGCCCCTGCACTGCTGGGGTGTGGGGGTGGTGGGAGACATGAGTGGGGGCCTGGTGGAGGGTGACCCTGGTGGCTGGGGGGTGGGGGTGATAGGGGACATGAGTGGGGGCCTGGTGGAGGGTGCCCCTGCACTGCTGGGGTGTGGGGGTGGTGGGAGACATGAGTGGGGGCCTGGTGGAGGGTGACCCTGCACTGCTGGGGTGTGGGGGTGGTGGGAGACATGAGTGGGGGCCTGGTGGAGGGTGCCCCTGCACTGCTGGGGTGTGGGGGTGTGGGGGTGGTGGGAGACATGAGTGGGGGCCTGGTGGAGGCTGACCCTGGTGGCTGGGGGGTGGGGGTGGTGGGTGACATGAGTGGGGGCCTGGTGGAGGCTGCCCCTGCACTGCTGGGGTGTGGGGGTAGTGGGAGACATGAGTGGGGGCCTGGTGGAGGGTGACCCTGGTGGCTGGGGGCTGTGGGGTGGGGGTGGTGGGTGACATGAGTGGGGCCTGGTGAAGGGTGCCCCTGAACTGCTGGGGGGTGGGGGTGGTGGGAGACATGAGTGGGGGCCTGGTGGAGGGTGACCCTGGTGGCTGGGGGGTGGGGGTGATAGGGGACATGAGTGGGGGCCTGGTGGAGGGTGCCCCTGCACTGCTGGGGTGTGGGGGTGGTGGGAGACATGAGTGGGGGCCTGGTGGAGGGTGACCCTGCACTGCTGGGGTGTGGGGGTGGTGGGAGACATGAGTGGGGGCCTGGTGGAGGGTGCCCCTGCACTGCTGGGGTGTGGGGGTGGTGGGAGACATGAGTGGGGGCCTGGTGGAGGGTGCCCCTGGTGGCTGGGGTGTGAGGGTGGTGGGTGACATGAGTGGGGGCCTGGTGGAGGCTGCCCCTGCACTGCTGGGGGGTGGGGGTGGTGGGAGACATGAGTTGGACATGGGTGGGGGCCTGCTGGCAGGTGCCCCACAGTGCTGGGGGGTGGGGGTGCAAGGGGACATGTGTTGGTGTTCATTAGTTCAAGGAGACATGTGCCTTTGCTGGGGGGCATACCCATGTTGGGTGGGCTGCCTGCGGGACATGACCAGGGATGCAGGGTAGTCCCCTGTGGTGTGGGCTGCCTGCAGGGGCCGTGGAGGGTGTACAGGGTACACCTGGGAGGACCCACACTGTCAAATCACATGTGGGACTCCCCGGCACCCCTGAAATACACGTACCGTGCAGAAATCGCGTGTAAAACTTCCCGCGCACCCCTGAAATACACGCGCCCAGGCTATTCGTGTGTGGAACTTCCCGCGCACCCCTCAAATTCACGCGCCCAGGCTATTTGCGTGTGGAACTTCCCGCGCACCCCTCAAATTCACGCGCCCAGGCTATTCGCGTGTGGAACTTCCCGTGCACCCCTGAAATACACGCGCCCAGGCTATTCGCGTGTGGGACTTCCCGCGCACCCCTGAAATACACGCGTCCAGGCTATTCGCGTGTGGAACTTCCCGCGCACCCCTCAAATTCACACGCCCAGGCTATTCGCGTGTGGAACTTCCCGCGCACCCATGTAATACACGTAGCCCGCTCCCCCAGGCCCGATCGCGTGAGGAACTTCACGCGAACCCCTGTAATACACGTAGCTCGCTCCCCCAGGCCCGATCGCGTGTGAAACTTCACGCGAACCCCTGAAATACACGTAGCCCGCTCCCCCAGGCCCGATCGCGTGAGAACTTCACGCGAACCCCTGTAATACACGTAGCCCGCTCCCCCAGGCCCGATCGCGTGAGGAACTTCACGCGAACCCCTGTGATGCACGTACCCTGCAAATCGCGTGTGACACTTCCCGCGCACCCTGGTATACATGCACACGTATTTTTTGTCAGCGGGTGTCCGTGTTTGTGGGTACCCCTTTGCACGTCATTTTTCCTGGAGGGCCACAGTATGGGACATTCATCATGGCAGTATATAGGTGCTATTTATTGGCGCACCTTTTGGCGCACATTTCTTACAGCCGCAGAGACGCTACCGCCTCCTTTCTTGTGGCGGTCGTGTTTGTGCCTGTGCGCTGGTTTGAGCGTGCGCTTTTTTCCCCTATTCTATTCCATGAATACGTGTTGTAGGCGAGCGTGTGGGCGTTCCGCGCACTTGTGCCCTGTACTTCCCCCGTGCCGCCCACGTTTTGGCAAGTTGTTCCCCATTCCGAGTGTTACGCCAGTGTTCCGCCTACTTTTGTTGCGTGCGCCGCGCTATGTGCGAATTTCGCTGTGGCCTGTGCGATTTTCGCTGTGACCTGGCGCACGCTGTTAGATGGCCTGTGCACCAACGTGCGCCGCGCACTTTTTTATCGCACATCCGCTGGTTTTCTCGCGCACGGCCTTCCATGAATCGACGTGCGCTGCTTTTCGTGCGATTTTCGCACTTGCACTGCGATTTTCGCTATTCCACTGCGATTCACACGTTTTTGCCCACTTGCGCCGCGCTAATTATTCCATGAATCGGCCTGATAAGCTGTTGCCCCTATGCTGCACTCCTTATGGGACACAGTCCCCGTTGTTTTTTTGGAACCTCATAAATCCAATCCAACTCCCTATAGGAGAGGTTTCGGGCCACGAGAGTCAACTATGTGAGTTTATTAAGATGCAATCAACATTCACTGAGTTTACTTACTATTGATATAATCAACAACGTATGTTAAGACACTGTCTATCTTCTCGTCTACAGACAGGAACCACAAGACTGAGACAAGACAGAGTTTAGGCAGATGGAGTATTATGTTTTGCGAAAAGCGTTCAAATTTGGGACCACGCTATTATCTAATAGTGTGGGAAATCATTAACAAGAAAAATAGTATATTCACCATTTCTGAAACACTGACAGTAATATAGTTGAGCTGAACAACAGTACTCACAAACACAGAAATATATTCAAAGGTTTATAAACAATACAATATAGCATATCTAATTAAACGAGGAATTCATTTGTGGCTGAACAGAAAAACCACATTGACTTAATTGTCCTTCTGAGCAGTATAATTCTTTCTGCTCAGAGCTTCCTAAATACACTCATATCAAACCAGGTCTGCCGACGCGTTTCGGATTAAACAAAAATCCATCTTCAGGGCGGGGTGTGTTACAGTTTCAAAAGTGTTCATTCATAATTCCTAAAGAAGGTAAGGATAAACTAATTAGGCCTCTATGGTAACAGATTTCTCAAGTGAAGCGTAGCACTAACCTTAATTCCTGTGTATGTAGAAAATACGGGTAACCACCTGTGTGGTAAATGTAAAAGAGTGCATAGTAAGTGTTCATTATAAATCACAAGTCATATCCTCAAGTGATACAAATGAGACCTAATATACTCACCCGGAAGGAAGACCAATACCTCTCCCCAGGTGATGTAATGGTAATAGACTGCGATTTCCAGTGAGCAATGGCTAAAGGCAAGAAGAGATCAAATGTGTACCATTAATGTGTTGTAAATATGCCTCCCAGCAGTTGTTGAAGCTTTGGACTTTAATGGAGTTAAGGGGTAACTAAGATACTTCCATTGGTAATTTGTGTACTGATGTTGAGAGTAAAGTGAGCTACCTACAGTATGTACACACGTGGATAGTATACTGCAGAACAACGAATAGGGCATACAACGTAGTGCAGACCATGACTCACTCTAAATACTGCGCTCATCCCGAGTTACTGGACCAAAATAATATCCGTGACTGAAGCGAGACCCACCACTCATGCGGGTTAAGAATTTCATACTAACGTACAAATAGCCCTGTCTCCCGTTTGTTGGAACACTGACTTAATCTCTAATAATATAGCTACAAACTGTGTTCAGTACCCGTCTCAATGCGCACAAAGCAGTGAATGCTTGGGGTATCTCAATAAAGACACTCCCCATTAGAGATCACGTAACTCCAAGGAAGACCGAGTAGCCCGTCGCCAAGACGCGCTGCTCGTTTACTTCCTGTTTACATGGTCGTCATGGAGGCGGTGCGCATGCGCGTCTCGGCTCCTGACTTGCATCTTGGTGTGGGACTGGGCGCCTGCAGCATGAAGCTTGCAGTATGCCCATCCATAAAACATCTTCTCTTCACTAAAGTAATGCCCTGGTCTAAGCCCCAGCACATTAGATATGGAAAATAAGTCTAAATGCCGTAGTGTCGGAATCGATCTGACTGTTGCGCGCATGTGCGTTCCAACTTTCCGCTGGCACATAAGTGTGTGCGTGTCCATAATTGAAACATAAAATAAGTGTGGGATTAAGTTGTTGTAAAGAAAATGTTGGTCTTGCAATGGAGAGTGTACACTAAGGAGGTAGCAGTGTCACTGTCCCCACAGGTAAATCGAGGTGAGGGGGCCTCATAAAGTAAGATTAAGAGCTGGAGGGGGGCATCAGTGCAGTAAAGAAACCGTGTGGTGCCCCCACCTACCGCTATCACCTGGAGTGCAATAACCGAGGGTAAGGGAATTAAGGGCGGGAGGAGGAGCACCTGTCAGTAATCTACTGCACCGGGCCCCAACCTCCTGCTAGGTAGTGATGGTGACCATCAGGTGAGTGTGGGGCGATCCAAGATCCCAGTCACCCCTATACACCCAAAGGTCACCCAATTAGTGGTATGATATCACAATCAATCATAACAAGATACATTATTCACGGACCTCGGTGAGGCCGCTAAACATGGACAATATTACATGCACATTATGTCCATCTTGCGGTATGGAAACCGCTCACATTCTGATCAGTCAGAAAACTGACTGCCTGTTACAAGACTCGCATGATATTGATTCTACTACGAACTCCCGGTGCCTACGCCTTTCACAATCTGTAAAATCACAGTGAACCTGACGGTTAAACATATCGCTTGCCTTCAAGACCCATAATCACAAGTATCAAGTAAACTCAATTTATCACCAGGGCTCATGCTTCAGATCTGGCCTCAAGCAATGTTAGGGAGAATTCTCTCTTTAGGCTGAATTTCCTAACCTAGTGAGTTCCCCCAGCAGCTTTGCTGGATTTCTGGAGTTTGTTTTTTTCCTCCTGCCAAGAGTGAGACTCTTTTTCTCCCATCTCTTGGACATGATTCATGGTATTCCTTTGACTGGTAATGTGTTTTATGGGCTATGGGGTCCTTTACTCCATAGGGTCTCATGTGTTTTTCCTATGTGTGTTACACAGCACCCTCCGTGCAGGAACACAGGGGTGTCATAGTGACACCCCACCATAGACTCCATACCCTGGGACTGACTACTGTCTCCCAGGGCATGTAAAGTCACCATTGGCTTTACTAGTCCCAAATTATTAACAGAAACCAGTACAAACCATCATATTGTGGACGTACTGGTCGGGGGCAATTCGATTGCCCCAGGGACTGTTAGTCGAGGGGGCACGTCTCCGTCCCCCCTGATTGAGTTTTGGCTGGTGGCAGTGGAAACTACTTTTTATATTCGACCGCGAATATTTTCCTATGGGATTTTCCCATTGTTCGAGGCTACCAACTTTAATTATTTTATTCGAGGGGTTTGGGTCCTCCGACGTATTCCATATCCATGACAGGTAATGTCCACAGCTGTGCTGCTTCAGAATAATCTTTGGCGTCTGCGTCGATGACGTCGATGCGCCGTCCCCGAGGACCTCCTCCGACAGCCGACGTCACCCGATGTGATAAGTAGGACGCACGACGCCCATAGCCTCAGTTCTGTTTTTTCCGCGAACGTGTTCGCTTCGTGAATATCGGTACGCCTCGTTGGAGTTGCGGTTTTCTTTCTCGGTTTGTTTGTGGCGATGTCTTTTTCATCTTCGACCCCCACGTCCGGGCTTCAAGAACTGCGGGGACTGTGGGTCCAAGATGTCAGTCACGGACTCGCACGACACCTGCCTCTGGTGCCTCAGGGAGGCCCACGATACGGACGACTGTGTCGACTGCCTGTCGCTCACTGCGAAGGCCTTGCGAGAACGCAAGAAGAAACTGTCGGTAGGTCGGGTGTCTAAGCCTCGGAAGTCGAGGTCTGCGGGGCTTTCGACCGATGACTTGAGGGGTGACGCTCCCCGTCGTCGTCGGAAGTCCGGTGGGTCTCCTTCCAGGAGTCGGCCTCGCCACTCCTCGGAATTCCAGGAAGCGCCGGCATATGTCGCCTTCCCCGTCCTCTTCCGAGGACACCGCCCGTTGGCTGGTCGCTTATCCCTCTATGTAAGCGACACCGGAGGAATGGGCTTCCTTCGGGAAGCAGATGCTAGCGATTCTGGAATCGCAGGGCACCGGTCCGTCTGCGCCTCCGAGTGGGGTCGGTCGGCACCGGTCGAGAGACACCGCCCGTACGCCTTCGGGCTCGGGTGGTCGGCACGGCTCGCGGGAGAGGTCCTGCTCGGACAAGGGTAGCCGTTCTCGCCATGCCCGTTCCAGGTCCCGGTCCTCGACGCACTCGAGACAGCGTGATCCTGTGCCGTCTTCGAAGAAGACGTTGACGCCTGTGGCGCCGAGGTCGTCGACCATTACTCTCTAGGTTCCGTCTTTGAGGGGGTCGTCGATGCCGTTGGCACCCAGGCTGTCCAGAGACCCGCTCGGAGCTCCGGCTTCGAGGACTGTGTCGACGCCGCCGATGCTGGAGGCGTTGCAGCTGACGTCGATGCCTTTTCTATCCGGCACTGCTTTGGTCCGCAGAGGTCTTCCTCTCCCCGCCTGGAGTACATTTCAGAGGGTGATGAAGGCTCTGATGGCGGTCTGGTTCCGGTTCCGGTTACGGTTCCGGATGAACTTATCTTGGGCCATAGTCAGTTTGATGACCTGAGGCAGTCACTGCATGATGCCAGTGGATTGGACACCTCTCCGGAGGTCGAGTTTTGTCGGCCGGAGCCTGGCACTCATGCCGATTCGTCATATCGGCGCCTTATGTCTCGGGTTACCGAGTACTTGGGTTGGTCGGCTCCCCCAGGGGAGTTTGTTCAGGATGATCTCACGGACATCCTTGATCTCGGTCCACCCACTGACCCGGTTTTGCCTTTTCATATGGCTTTGCAGAGAAGGGTGGCGGCGGCTTGGACTGCTCCGGAGAGTCTCCCGGCACTGGGCAAGTCTTTGTTGCGAAAATACCGTCCAGCCTGTAGCAACCCCTGCTACTTGTATAGGCACCCCACCCCGGAGAGTTTGGTGGTGCAGGCGGCTACGGCCCCGGCAAAGCAGGCGTCGTATCCTACCATCCCTCCGGATAGGGACGACAAACGTTTTGACGGTTGGGCGAAGAAAGTGTTTTCTTCTGGGGGTATGGCGCTTCAGGTGGCCAACTCCATATGGGCCTTGTCTCGTTTCACGCACACTCTGTGGAACTGTGTTGCATTAGCGGCTGATCATGTTCCCGAAGGGGACGAACGGGATAGTTTCCTTGCTATGGTTCAGGATGGCAAGGATGCCATGTGTGAGGCCCTTCAGTCGGATTTGGACTTGGCGGATTGTGTCAGCCGGTCCATGGCGGCGAGCACCGTAATGCACAGGTTTACGTGGTTGAGGAAGTCTGGGTTCGCTCCTGATGTGCAGTCCCGGCTCCTCAACATGCCCTTTGACGGTGAACACCTTTTTGGCAGCAAGGCTGACGAGAGCCTTGAGAGGTTGCAGACCTCCAAAGCTGCAGCAAAGTCGTTGGGCGCTGCAGTTCGACAACCTCCGCCTTTTCGTCCTAGGGGACAGCAATGGAGGGAGTTTCCTTTCGCTATTACTCGTCCTTCAGTAAAGCGAGAGGAGCTAGCATTCAAAGAGGCAATCGTAAAAGTGCCAGAGGTGGAAACAAGGGTACTCTGGGTGCCAAGTCTGCTCGGCAGTTGCCTCTTTGCCCTCAGGCAACACCGCAGCCACTACCACTCAGTCATGAGGCCAGGTCCCATGGTTCACCGGTTGGGGGAAGGCTGGCGCAGTATCTTGTAGAGTGGCAACCATTACTTCAGATGTGTGGGTTCTGGAGATGATAACCCACGGCTACTGTCTTCCTTTTCGGCAGAGGCCTCACAATACACCAGGGAACCTCTCTTTGAAGAGTCCGGGTCCGCTCCTTGCGCAGGAAATTCAAGCCCTGCTGGAGAAAGGCGCCATAGAACTGGTGCCTGTAGCGGAGAGGAACAAGGGATGGTATTCCCCTTATCTTTTGATTTCAAAGAAAGACGGGGGGATTGAGACCCATCATGGACTTGCGCGGTTTGAACAAACTCCTCAGGAAGGACAAGTTCAAGATGGTGACTCTTTCTCAAGTCCTCCAGGCCCTTCAACTTCAGGACTGGTTGGTGTCTCTCGACCTCAAGGATGCTTACTTCCATGTGCCGATCCATCCCAAGCACAAGAAGTACCTGAGGTTCGCGTTTGGCGACTCGCACTTTCAGTTTCCGGTCCTGCAGTTCGGATTGACCTCCGCCCCGAGGGTTTTCACCAAGCTCATGCTGGTGGTGGCAGCACATCTCAGGAAAGGGGATTCATGTCTACCCCTACCTGGAAGATTGGTTGATCAGGGCGAGCTCTCCCGAGAAAGTCCTGGATCATCTGTCCGTCACCTGCCGCTCCCTTCACAGGCTGGGCTTCTCCCTCAATTTAATGAAGTCCCATTTGACACCAACGCAGCGGCTCCAGTACATCGGAGCAGTGCTCGACACGTCCCTGGGCCAGTGTTTTCCTCCTCAGGTAAGGGCTCTTCACATTCAGCAGATGGTGCACAAGTTCCAGTTTGCCCAGACTCTCCCAGCGTCCGAGTTCTTGAGACTGCTCGGCCTCATGGCGTCCTGCATTCTTCTGGTGCCAGAGGCTCGTCTGCGGATGAGATCTTTGCAGTGGGCACTCAAGCTCCAGTGGTCTCAGTCCTCCGGCAGGATGTCGGACCCTGTTCAGGTGCCACCCTCGGTAGCCCGGGACCTTCTGTGGTGGGCCGTCGAGGGCAATCTGATGAAGATGCCCCATTTTGGCTGCCCTGGCCGGAGGTGACGATCGTGACGGACGCATCCCTCACGGGATGGGGAGCTCATGCCAACGAGCTGACAGTCAGCGGTCGTTGGTCTCCGTCGGAGTCCAGACTCCATATCAATCTGTTGGAGCTGAGGGCCGTCAGGCTAGCCCTGAAGGCTTTTCTGCCGACTTTGTGTGGGAAGAGTGTCCTGATTCTGACAGACAACACGGTGGCCATGCACTACCTCAACAAAAAGGGGGGGCAGGGTCACTTCCGCTGTGCAGGGAGGCAATGCAGCTCGAGTTCTGGGCCATCCAGCAGGAAGTTTCGATCTCGGCGGTTCATCTGGCCGGAGACGACAACGAGATGGCGGACGCTCTGAGCAGGCAGAGCACCATCTCTCACGAGTGGGAGCTGGCTCAGGAGATTCTCCTGGAGATCTTCGCCCTCTGGGGGACCCCTCAAGTGGATCTCTTCGCCTCCAGTGTCAACCGGAAGTGCAAAAGGTTTTGCTCGCAGGAATTTCCTCCTAAAGGAGCCTTGGGAGACGCGTTTGTGGTGGAGTGGTCATTCCCGCTGCTGTAGGTGTTCCTCCAGTCCCCGTCATCCCGAAAGTGTTGCAGAGGTTACGGAGGTTCGGTTCCCGGATGACCGTCAGTGCTCCGGCGTGTGCCCGGAGGACGTGGTACCCGGACCTTCTAGACTTTGTTCATCTGCCCTCCACGCCGTCTTCCCTACCGAGACGATCTGCTCTCACGGGAGGGGGGGGGGGTCAGGTTCTCCATCCAGAGGTCAGATCCCTCAATCTTCACGCTTGGCTTCTGAAAGGTTGAGGTATAAGGATTGGGACCTCCCTGAAGACGTGATGGAGGTGTTGCTCTCGGCCAGGCGGCCGGCAACTAAGTCTCTGTACCGTTGCCGTTGGAGAAAGTTCTGCGACTGGTGCAGAGTTCAGAACGTGGATCCGTTTGAATGCGACATTCCCATGGTTTTGTGTTTTTTTGCTTTCTTTGGCCCACAGGGGCTTGCAAGTGGGGACCATTAAAGGTTACCTGGCGGCGCTGTCCATATTTAAGCGCCCATCTGAAGAAAGTTCCTATTTTAAAATCCCTTTAATTTCTCAGTTTCTGAAAGGGCTCACTAATGTGTTCCCTCAGTCACCTTTTTTGGTGCCAGGTTGGGATTTGAACCTTGTTCTTAAGTTTCTTATGGGTGCTCCGTTTGAGCCTTTACATTCTTGCCCTTTGAGGCTGTTAACTCTGGAAACTGTGTTTTTAGTTGTGGTTACTTCCGCTCGCAGAGTGAGTGAGTGAGTTACAGGCACTTTCAGTTAAGCCACCCTTCACTGTATTTCACAAGGACAGGGTTGTCCTTAGGGTTCGTCCTTCTTTTCTTCCGAAGGTGGTTTCGGAATTTCATTGAGCCAGAAGGTTGTTCTTCCGGCGTTCTATCCTCCTCCGCATCCTGGTAAGGAAGAGGAGAGGCTCCATAGGCTTGACCCTAGGAGAGCGTTGAGCTTTTATATCTCGCGCATGTCCCGGGTCAGAGTGGACGATCAACTTTTCATTGGTTACGCTGGAAAGCGTTTGGGAAAGCTGTGACGAAACAGACTTTGTCTCGTTGGATTATTTTAGCTATCTCCGAGTGTTACCGCTTGGCGGGTAAGGACCCTCCGGCTGGCTTGCGGGCCCATTCTACCAGAAGAGTGGCTGCGTCTACTGCCCTGCAGAGGGGTGTTCCTATTCATCACATCTGTGATGCAGCCACCTGGGCTTCAGTACATACTTTTGTACGTCACTATTCCCTCGATTCCTTCAGGGGGCAAGATCTGGCCTTTGGTAAGGCAGTTCTCTATTCCGCAATTTGATTGGGCATGCTAAATTTGTATTCTAAATTCTTTCCCACCTCCTTGCTTGGTACTGCTTTGGGAGTCTGTCATAGATATGGAATACATCGGAGGACCCAATCCCCTCGAAGAACAAGTTACTTTCTTACCTGGTAATGTTCTTTCGATGGGATGGTCCGACGACGTATTCCATATCGCTCCCTCCCTGCCTTCCCCGCTGCAGAATTTCTTTTGCGATTGCAGTTTGCATTCCGCAAGGCCTCGTGTATCTGACTGGCAGAAAACTGGTGGCACACATTCTGGGAAAAAAATATAACTGAGGCTATGGGCGTTGTGCGTCCTACTTATCACATCGGGTGACGTTGGCCGTCGGAGGAGGTCCTAGGGGCGGCGCATCGACGTCATCGACGCAGGTCGCAGACGCCAAAGATTTTTCTGAAGCAGCACAGCTGTGGACATCACCTGTCATAGATATGGAATACGTCGTCGGACCATCCCATCGAAAGAACGTTACCAGGTAAGAAAGTAACTTGTTCTTCTCATAGCCTCGAACATACCGCCGGTTTATTTAATTAATATTAATTCTCCGGTTGGTATTTTTTGCCAAGACTCGATTCTAAAATGGCGTTTGTTCTCTTCTGTGACTCCAACCCAAGTCGAGCCCTTTGTTCCACTTTTTGGCAGGCTTCTCCACAGAAGCCTCCAAAAGTGGTGCCACTCTGTCTGGGTGTGGGAGGGGGTTTAGGCACCCTGGACCGAGTTACCTTGGTAACTCAAGTCGCACTCTTGTGTGATTGGCCCACACCACTTAGCATGTTTGAGTGACAGCTAGGCTGA
The DNA here is from genome assembly GCF_040938575.1 of Ambystoma mexicanum. Lineage (NCBI taxonomy): Eukaryota > Metazoa > Chordata > Amphibia > Caudata > Ambystomatidae > Ambystoma > Ambystoma mexicanum. The sequence goes on along the minus strand of NC_090934.1, from coordinate 984,780,970 downwards.
GTGAATGGGGGTTTTCTGCATAAAAGCAGGGCTTTGGGGACTGGAACTTCAGAAGTTGCCACAGGACCTGAGAATCCGACGAGGGAGAAACTGAGCGGACCTACCACGACGACACCACCGGTGGAGCCCTGCAGAATCGACTCGCCACTTCCCGACGACCGAGAGATCTCCCGGCTGGAGAGGCTTCTTCCCCCTGACTGGTGGGCACAACCAGTTTACCTTTCTTTCTTCGCACCCCAGCCCGGTTTGTGGTCTAACTGCCTGTGCCAAGCACCCCGGCAGCCGGTCGGGTCACCGGACCGCTCCTTGTACCTGAAAAACTCCATGGCTGGTTTCTTCCCTGGCAGTGCAACGGACTCCTGTCTTCCTCCACGACGAGATCCTCTCTTCCCCCAGATGAAGCACCGACTTGCACCCGCTGCCAGGAACAACTGCCCCCGCTCGAGCGGTCTCTACGCTAAGCGCTCACCGCTGTCTGAAAATAAGTGGGGCTTTACTTAAGACTTGTCCACTATTCTTTTAAGGGAGTGTATATCTTTTAGTGACTGTTTTTTTATTGCTTATTATTAGTGCCTGTGTGTTTTTCTAGATGTGGTTTTAAATAATTATTCTTTTACACCAAGCCCTGGTCAGTGTTTACTTGTTCTATTGTGTGCTCTTGACCTATTGTGAATACTCTGTATACTGCCTAACTCTTCTTGAGGGAAGTCTGACTGCTCAGCCACAGCTACCAAGTGATCTGTGTGGTACAGACTGCTACCAAATCTACAAGCAACTTTACACCAATAACTCAAAGCACTAAAGAAAACGCATCAGGTCGAATTCACAATTCATTCCTCTTGGGCTCAGACAATCCAAAAGATCAATCCACGCAATCTCCCTCTGAAGTAATCTCTTATGGACATCACCCCATCTTGGTCCCACCTTCACTTGTTCTAATATCATACACTTCAGTTGGGCAATGCTATGTTTTGCTTCTAGGTAGTGCATTGATACTGGGGGTCTAAGACTTTTTGTCCGGATTTTCTCCAAATATTTGGCCAACGGTTCCAAGATGCTGTCGGTTGCCGCTATAATGGGTCTCCCAGGAGGGTCTGTGGTTCTCTTGTGAATTTTTGGGAGGATATCTATCAACGGAGTGATGGGGTTTGTCTCTTCCAAGAGCTTACCATGATAAAGTGTGTTTGGTAAAATGTAATGTGATCTGAATTAGAGGATGATTAATCTGAGTGAGTAGTTAAGCATGAAACCGTTTTAGTAGGAATATATGTATTTTATTATTGTGTAAAATACATGCAAAAGGCTAGACATATTAGCCACACACATTAAATAAAAAAAAGTGTTCCATTAGGTACAACATAATATATTGTGCCTGTAGTTGAGGCGAAGTAAGGACAGGATGCCAAAAGGTAGGTTGATTGAAACATTCTACTGAGATTTTGCCTGCCTTTTTACGATGAGGAGAGTCCTCACAGCTCTTGCTAGAAACCATGCTTTATGAAGCAGGTTCCATTAAGCTCTCGGCCATGGTGTATAAAACATTATTTAAAAGGAAGGAAAAAACGTGTTTTCATAATATATTTTATTTTCCTTGCAAAAGATTTTAAAAAATGTGAGCAAGAGAACCCAGCATGGAGAAGCGGACGAAATATGAAGATGTAGGGAACCAAGACAAAAATGGCAAGCCTTGCTCATGGCAGGGTTGGAGTAGATCTATAGTACATAAAATGTCTTATTTATTTTTTTTCTTTCAAGAGTGTCTAATTATCATGATCCTAAAGGGGAATTCAGCAATTCTCTGTGACTTTGGGAAAGAAGGCTGAAAACAACAAGGGGAAACCGGCTTTGACATCCCAACCAACAAGGGGAAACAGGCTTTGACGTCCCAACGCCATGTTTAAAAACACCTGATCGAACTGTGGAGTTGGTGTATAATTTCGAAACAAAATCTGACCTATTAATCATATATATGTCAGCTTCCGATTTATTAGGGCGTTTGTTTTCCACTACGTGCTATGTTTCCTGTACACAATCATAATTGGTGATAATGTGTACATTTGTATAAGACTTGGAGGGAATTGTATGGTACTGCAAAGATATAGTGCCTTGGAACAAAAAGAAGGTAAGGAAAAAAATTATTCTTGAAGTACTGTAAAGGTATCTGGTGTACAGCTGTCTACGTGGCATGTTCACCAGACCCTAGATGGTTCACAAGTTTTCAGTTGTGGTGACATTGTCACAATTATAAACTAACTCCACAGTACGATGAGGTGTGTTTTTTAAAAAAAAAAAAAACTTTTTAACAACTTTTATTTTCTTTTCAGACTTAAGTTACAACATGCGTGTGGGAGGAACATGCATACATTTTGCATTGTACTTTTATCCTCCCCTCCTCCCCCAGTCCTCTTTTCAAGTCTGTAGGAAGTCCATGAGTTTTTTAACTTTATAACCCCCCCTCCCCCTTTTAGTCTGTAGTAACGTAAAAAACATGTATCCTCTTTCGTTCCCAAGCCCCCCCCCCCCCCAAACTGGGCTGGTTCCATTTTCATACAGTGATCGGTTATGCATTTGCAGTTCGGGCCTTATTTGCTTGGGTCTTTGGTTGCTGTGGGTCTCCTTGAGTGTCCGTCTTATCAGGGGCCTTAGTTCAGGATCACTCTCAGCAGGTTAGGTCTGTGGAAGTAGGCTTCCCTGTCTGTGACAGTCTATGAATGGGTCCCACACTTCCCTGAATTTCAAGTATTTGTTGTCTTTTATGGCCCCTAACTTTTCTATTGCCAAAATGTGCCATATTTTGACCCAGGAGCACGCGACTATTGGGCTTTCAGAGTTTTTCCATCCTTGGGCCAGGGTTGTCTTTTCTGCGTTTAGTAGCTGCGTGATCGTGGCTGCGTTGTTACCTGCCCCCGCATAGATGCCTTTCACTGCGGCACCCAACAGTATTACCTTTGGGTCGTAGGGGAGTTCTCTCCCAGTGATTTCCCTTGTGTCCCAGTATTTCTTTCCAGTATATTTCAGCTTTAGGGCAGGTGCACCACATGTGGTACAGGTCCCCTCTGTTACCACATTGTCTCCAGCAGTTTGTGGGGAGGCCGGGTTCATTTTATTTAGTCTATGTGGGGTTAGGTACCATCTTGTATGTAGTTTGAGGTTTCTTTGATTCTGGTGCATTTGGATGCTTTCTGGGCCCTCTTCCAAATTTGTCCCCACTCCTCCTCCGTGATGGGGGTTCCCAGGTCTTTCTCCCAATACTCTCTGTATGAGATTCTGTCCTTCATTCGTGCGCTGTCTAGTAGCTTATAAATTCTTGTTATTGCTTTGGGGAATTGGCCTTCATGTAGAGTAACTTCCAGCCATATGGGAGTCCTAGAGGCTGCCTTCTTCACCCCTCCCTGGGAGATCCAATGCCTGATTTGTATATATTTGAATCTCTCGCTTTCCCCTATGCCGTATATCTGTTTGCATTCGTCGAAATGTAATGGGGATCCTTCGTGGTAGAATTCTTTTAGGAGGAGCGGGTGTGTTTGCCCCCAGTTTGTCCAGAATCTGTCACTTTTACCCAGGGTGAAATCCTGGTTGTGTGCCATCGGTGTAAAGGGGCCTAGCTCGGGAGCTACATGGTGTTTTCTGAGTGCCGTGTCCCATGCTCTTAGTGAAGTGCGGGTAGATTCTAGTAGATGGCCCTCCGCCCCTCTGGCCCCTGTCCGTAAGGCATGTAAGAACCCCAGAGGGATGCTTGTTTCCCCTTGTTCTATTCCCACCCATCCCTTCTGTGGGTTCCCTCCCATCCATTTCAGCATGGGGGCTAACTGGGATGCCAGTGCGTATCTTTCTACATCGGGGAGTCCCAGCCCGCCAAGTAGAGGTGGCCTGGTTAAGATTCTTTTTTGTATTCTCGTTTTTTCCCATTCCATACAAAGGTTACTATGTCATTTTGTAGTTTTCTGCACATTTGAGGGGGGGGATTTCTATCGGGAGGGAGCTAATTACATATAGAAGGCAGGGTAGGAGGGTCATCTTGAATGCAGTTATGCACGCGAACCATGAGAGCTCCTGGGCATCCCATCTCGAGAGGTCTTCCTTAAATTGTTTCCACAGTGGGACTATGTTCTCTCCGTATAAGAGTCTGTATTCCCGTGTTGGTTGGACGCCAAATATTCTATCGTTTTGGGCTCCCAGGTTATTGGGTGTTGCGCTGCCATTTGTTGGGGTATCTTCTCTTCTTCGGTTATGTTTAGGGCTTTTGATTTTGCATAGTTAATCGTGAACCCGGATACCTTGGCGAAGTCTTGTAATCTTTCTAGGGCTTTAGGTAGTGATTTGGCGATGTCCCTAAGGAACAATAGGATGTCATCTGCGTATAGTGCTATTCTATGTTCTATCCCTCCTGCCAGTACCCCTTTTATTTCTTGGTCCTGTCTTATGGTTTGTGCCACAGGTTCCATTGCCATTGAAAATATAAGGGGGGATAGTGGGCATCCCTGTCGCGTACCTCTACGGATTTGTATTGGAGCAGCAGGTCTGCCGTTGATTATGAGTGTTGTAGAGGGGAGTTTGAAATTTGCCAGGACCATTCTTATAAAAGTGGGGTCGCAGCCATATTTTCTCAGTTAGCTCCAGGTACTCACAGTCTAAGCTATCGAAGGCCCTGCCTGCGTCCAGGGCCGCTATCGAGAACTTCTGTTTTGTTCTATTCCCTCTTTCTATAATGTCTTGTGTGTGTCTCCCTATGATAAATCCCGCTTGGTCTTCATGAATTATTTGGGGTAGAACCTTTGCTAATCTGTTGGCCAAGATTTTTGCTTATAGCTTAGAGTCGGTATTAAGTAATGCTATTGGCCTGTAACTTGTGCAGTCCGTGGGGTCTTTTCCTGGTTTCAGGATGAGGAGTGTGGTCGATCTGCCCATGTCTGGTGTGACTGACCCAGTTTACCTGATGTGGTAGAAAAGGTTCGTTAATGTGCCCAGGAGCTGGTTCCTGAAGGTTTTATAGTACTCGTTCCCGACCCCATCCGGTCCAGGTGTTGTCTTATGTGGGAGGTGCATGATGGCGTCGCTTATTTCTTGGGCCGTTATGGGAGCTTGGAGATTCAGATTGTCTTCCGTTATTTGGGGAAGGGCTATTCTGGCCATGTATTCTAACTGGAGTTGTGGGGATAGATCTTCTCTTTTGAGGAGGTCTAGGTGGAACTTTTCCATAATGTCTAGTTTACCTTCTTCCGATGTACTCATCCCCCCCTTTTGGATTTTTAAGACTGACTATATAGTTGTGGGTTTTTAATTTAATTTTTGCTGCTAGGAATTTGTTAGCTTTGCCTCTGTATGCGTAGTAGGACTGTTTAGTGTGTAGTATGGATTGTACGGTGTGTTCTGCCATGTGGGTTTCCAGTTGGGCTCTTACTTTTCGGAGATTTCTTACTGTTTTGGGTGTTTGCTTAGCCTTATGTTACGTTTCTGCCTCCTTCAATTCCAGCTCCAGTTTCTGTTTAAGTTACCTTCTCTCACGTGTGTATACTGTGGTTTGGGCTATGAATTCCCCGTGCATTACTGCTTTCCCTGCATCCCGTATTACCCCCCAGTCGTTGTCCTGAAAATAGTTTTCCAGTGCCGTTTCCATGTGGGCTCTAAGGGCAATGTCTCCAAGTATGAGCGTGTTCAGTTTCCAGGGTCTTTTAGGACGGGGTGTCTCCATTATGGGGATCATTTTTAGTATACCTGGGGCATGGTCAGTGAGGTATTGTACCCCTATTTGTACTTCTTCGATTTGTGGGATTAGGGTAGATGAGGTTAGGATCATGTCTATCCTTGAATAGCCCCTGTGTACAGGTGAGTAATGGGTGAATAATTTTTCTGTGTTGTGGAAGAATCTCCATGTCTCTCATCTCTAGCTCTCTGAACAGTTTGCCCAGTGCTTGTCTGCGCCTGCCGTCTGCCAGGGTGGGAGGGAGGGTCTTGTCTAACGTGGGGTCCATGATGCAGTTGAAATCTTCCCCCTATTATTATTTGTCCCTTGCCCCGGCTTCCAATGTTCCGTAGGATTCCGCCCAGAAAGATATCTGGTCTATCATTTGGGGCGTATAGTACTATCAGAGTGTATCTTTGTTCGTGCAGGGTCCCTTTGAGTAGTAGGAATCTGCCCTCTGTGTCTCTGTATACTGTCTTTTTCTTAAATGGCAAGTTCCCGTTTAGAAGAATTGCAATCCCCCTGGTTCTCTCCCTCCCCCCCCTTTCTCTGGAAGCAAAGTATTGTTTAGGGAAGGCTTTATGGGCCATCCGTTTCTTGTCTAGCGCGAGCAGGTGTGTTTCTTGCAGGAAGACTATTGCGACCTGGAGTTCCGTCAGGCGTGTCAATATACTGCACCGTTTCACTGGTGAATTTAGGCCCTGTACATTCAGTGTTATGACCGTTAGTTCAGGCATGAGTCTTGTTTGAGGGGTATTTCATCATCTGTTTGCCCCCTTTTGCGTTAGATTGACATAACGAAAAACATTCTAAACTTGTGAACTTGTTTCCACCCTCATGGTAGTGGACCGAGGAGTCTCTGTGCCTCCTCCGGGTTCCTCCCGGAGCGTTGGGCCCCTTAATTTCCCCCCGCGTCCCAATCGTCAAGGTGTATCGGGGCTTGTCGTGGGTTCCAGGATTCCTCCCTCCCTCCCTCTCTCCGCCCAGGCTTAGTTCAATCACCTCTATGGTTTACCTTTCGTTGTTTGTTTTGTAGTTATTGCTTCCACCTCCGTTCCATTTCCGTGATCTATGGTCGTTCGTTCTTGTCGTATGGAGCCTGTTCCTGTAGGATCTATCATGGTTTGGGCCCTTTTGGTACGGATTCTCTTTCGTCTCGACGCCTGGTGTCGGGGGACCATTCCCATAGTCTGGGTCCTCCCTCTTTCCTCGTTTGGCGTGTTTCCATGTTTTTCTGGGGTGCCTCTTCTTCACGCTGCAGCAGAGTTATCCCTTCTTCGCATGTGGAGATCCGATGTGGTTTGCCTTCCCATGTGAATTGGAGTCCGAAGGGTTATGCCCATCTGTATGTGATGTTTTTAGCTTTCAGTGCCCTCGTGACTGGTTGTATCAGTCTCCTTTTGTGTCGCGTGGATAGGGCCAAGTCCTGGAAGAGTCAGATTTGGTTGCCATTAATGGGAATTGTCTGTTGCTTGTGGGCTGCCCGTAAGATTTCTTCTTTCATTAAGTATGCGGTCATTGCCATGAGCACGTCTCCAGGTCTGGCTCCCAGGTCATTCCTCCTGGGCCCCACTCTGTGTATCCTGTCTATGGATATACTTTCGGTTGGGATGTCATTGAGCATGCTGCTGAAACATAGTTGGATTGTGTCCCTGAGGTCTTTGTCCCCAATCGTTTCAGCCAGTCCTTTGACCGGTATATTGGATCTTCGTGAGCGGTTCTCAAGGTCCTCCGCCTGTAGTTCGAGGTTGTGTAGCTCTGGAGATCTGCTCTAGGAGGATGCTATTCCGTTTTACTTCCGCTGTCTGAGAGGCCCCTCTCCGTGGTGTCCACGCTGTCCCCCAGCTCTTCGATGTCCTTCCTCATCTCTTGCAGGGAGGATTTTAGATCTTCGCGGATTGTGCCCAGTTGGGTCTGTAGGTCCTCTTTGTTCAGTGCCATGGTGTCCGGTTCTGCTATGTCCGTTTCTACGTTTGAATCCTCTGTCTTGTTCCTGTATTGTTTCCCATCCTGAGGCTGTTTCCAGAATAGTTCCAATTGTCCGTTTCACCCCTTCGCTGTTGATCTGGTTCTTGCTGGGGTGCTCTTTGGTTTGGTGCCGGACATCTGTGTTGTGCAGCTGGTGTGGAGGTGGAAGTATGGCTTTGTTGTCACGGGATGGCTGTGGATGGTGTGTAATTTTTGGTATTGTGGTGTTCCAAGAGGACCCTCTTCACTGGTTGGTTGGCTTTCAATAGGGCGGCGTTTCCTGGCGCAGGAAGCTCAGTGCGCAATGTATGTCCAATAGCTTTCCGTATGATGCGGAACCGCCTCCAGGCGCCCTGGTTCACAGCTATTCTGGAGTCCGGCTGGTCTTTGTCGTGAGGTGGTCCTCCCTCCTTCCATGGGCTTCGTATGTGTTGTGGGGGTATAGTATTCACTCAATTCAGGGTCGCCTCCTTCTCTGTTGCCCCCTTAGGTCCTTGATTAGTTGAACCTGCGCTCAGAAAGCTTCTCTGTGGGCTCTTTCTTGACTGTGTGTGTGCTTAGATGGTTTTGGCGGTCCTTCTTGTGCAGAGTGTTTGCTGAGTTGCTCCCAGAGGGCCTAGCGCCTTGCCTTCACTGACTCATCCGCAGATCCATTTGTGCTATCCTGCTGCACTATCCCGCTGGGAGCGTTAGGGCGGCCTCATGTACCGGGTAGAATCCGGAGAGAGCACGATACAGCAGCCTCGGGCCGTGCAGCTGTTTGCGTCTTGCGGGCCCAGATTGTGTTGCCCGGATGGGAATAATGCGGTGGGAGACCGGTGCCGGTTGTTAGATCGGTGCTCTCTTGGAGTTGTGGGCCGGTTTCTTTCCCCCCCCCCCCCTCCCCCCCCGGCGCAGGTCTCAGCAGTTGGCAGCAGGGGGTGAGGGGTTCCCCAGGACCTCTGAGTGCCGGATCTATCAGCTTTCCCCAGAAATAGGGATCCGTTTGGGGATTCGGAGTTGCGGGGGTGAGTTCCCTTCCTCAGGTGTCAATCGCGGGGAGGCAGCCCGGTTCAGGAGGTTAGGGCTGGTGATCGGTGCACTCTTGGGGGTATGGGCCGGCTTTCAGCCTAGCATGTCCGTTTCCTATGGGCGCTTAGTTAATCCCCTTGCAGGACGATTCACGTACCTTCCTGGGGTGCGCAGGTGTCCAGGCGGTCGTCTCCGGGTTGCCGGTTGTGTCGGGACTGCTCCGGATCTTAAGTGGGTTTGGGTGATTTGCTCCATTCCGAGTTCCTACCCTTGCGGGGAGGATCGCAATGTCAGGGCTTGTTGGAGTGGCGGTTGGCTTCGCTGGAGGCTTCTGCGTCGCGGGCTGTTTCTCTTCCGTACCCGCGCTTGTCTCCGTGCCCTCAGCACCCGATGAGGAGGATCGCCCGTGGGGCGGGGGTGCCGTTCCCCGCTGAGATTGCGAGTTACGGGTCTGGTGTGCGTCTTCTCGCCCCCGCTTGTAGCAGCTGGGATCACCAGGTTTGCGGGGCCAGGACCTTCGGTGCTGCCGGCTAACGCTGGTTATGGCGGGGCCTCAGAGCAGTCCCGCTTGGAACCTTTGCCGCGTTGGCGAACAACGGCTACGGGTTACAGGATGCAGTCAGATCCGGGGTGCCAATATTCTTATGTTCTCTGGTGGATGGGGCGTCTAAATCTCGTCACTATGCTGGAGTTTCAAGTTATTTATGCGTTTAATTCTCCTTTCTATTTCTTCGTCTGGGAAGAGGAGCGGGGAAGTGTGTCCTCACAGGGTGGCGGCCATCTTGGAATCCGCGATGAGGTCTTTTTAAACATGTGGTTGGGATGTCAATGCTTTTAGACAAAGCAACGGTATTCCATGCCTTTTGTATAGTTACATGTATTTTTCTATGTATAAACAGTTTTTTACTATGAATTAATGTAAATTAAATCGATTTTTATCAGATCTCTGATCGGTGTGCATTGGATTTTTTCAACTTTAGCAATGATCATATCCCTAGGCAATTGATAAACGTGGATACGGTAGGGGTAGCCCGTTTCCCTTGTTGTTTTCATGTTGTATTGTTCCTTCCCCGTATGAAATAGTCCCCCTGTTATCAAAAAAGTGGGAAGTACCCATAGTATATTCTTTGGGAAAGAAGTGTCATAAAATCATTTAGACCAAATGCAGTGATGAGATTTGATTAGCAGGAGCTAAAAGCAGCTCCTGAGTATTGGGCACCACTCGGTTGGCAACAGCTACTGCTGTAGAACCCAGAGCTAGTGCACAGGACAGGGTAAATCTAACTTCAGCATGAGATGCGAACACTAATTTTCTATTTAGATTACCAAACATAAGTGGGTAATATCACATAAGTATGTTTGTATGATGAGTTGGCCCTAAGAGTCAAAAATAGCTCCTGGTAATTGGTGGTTTCATGCTACCCGGGCTCTCGTAACCTAGAAGCAGGAGCGGCAAGCAATTTATTTCAAACCCTGCAGATGCTTCTCCAACAACCTTTTTATTTGTGAAATCATAAAATGGACATCTCGGCAAAATGTGTTGCAGTTTCTTCTGGCTCATTGATGTTCCATTGACATTCCACTGAGGTGGACCGCCTCCTTTTTATTCACATCATTAATTTCCCTGAGATTTAGCCTAGCAGTAGCAAAGGCTCTCCTGTATTCTTGGTTGGATAATTGCATGAAGTATGCTCGAGGTCTGTGGTTTGGATCAAATATTAGTTTCCAGGGGGCCCTTCTGAATTAGTCAATGTTTGTCATTGACTCATGCTTACTGAGAATTGCATAGCTTTTTGTCTAACAATTGTTGGCTGTTTAGACTGGGGGTAATTGGCCAACAAAAACATAGCCAATCGTGGCTGAATATGTGCGTCACTTGTATCATGGACGCTGATCTGACAATTTTTAACACCACATCAACTCTGTGTCTAAATCACGCTATCAACACCTCTCATCCTCAGATGCATCTTCCCTTACCTCTCCTACCGTCAGAGTCGCAGCAATCATGGCTATCGTCCTCTCCTGCCTATACTACGCGGATTTCCTTTACCTAGGCGCCTCCCATATATCAACTCAGAAAGCTCCAACAGGTCCAAAACTCTGCAGCTAGGCACCTCCTGGCCCTAGAGAGCACATCACACCCGCACTCTGTGCCCTTCACTGCTCCCTGTTGGCTGATGGGCCACTTTCAAAGCCATGTGCATCCTCCATCATGCCCTCTACAAGACAGGCCCAGAATACCTTCAACAGAAACTCATCCATTACCAACCCAATAGAAACCTTTTATCATGCGCTGCACTTCTCCTTGTGATGTCTCTCTTCAATTCGACAAGAATAGGGTGCTGCTCCTTCTCGGTCCAACCCCCCCCCCCCCCCCCCCCCCCCTCACCTTGCCTTCCAGAGAGCCCTCAAGACCTGGCTCCCCCCCCACATCCTGACAAACCCATACCACCCTTCAGGCTATTTAACCACCTTCCAGGTAGACCGGGACAGCAATTAACCCACCATGAAATCTACTGACAAAGCGGATATGCTTCAGCAGACCGCAGGACCAAATCTGCACTACTACTAAACTTAGAAACCAGCCCGAACGCACTGGTATGTATCACACTTCATGCTTATGGAAGATAGCCAATGGCACGAACACCCACCTGCATGTATCTGCTATCATACACTACTTTAAGACACATTGCACAACAGCTCTGTCATAAGAATGCAGTTATCCACCAGGGCAAAAATTTGGTGTAGCTAGACACGTAATGTGTCCCCCCTGCACCCGCATAGTCTCCAGACCACCTCCCAGGGCTTATTCACATGTCAGCTAGACATGGGTAGCTACCAAGGACTTGGCCTCCTCTACATACCTTCTAAATGCCTCCGGCAAATCTCCCATACCTTGAAATTTGGTCCCGCAAGGGTGTTGACCTACATCGCTTTGAGGCCATACCAATGGGAAAAGGCGCTAAACAAATGTCAATTTCATTATATTGGACAATGACTGGCTTATCTATTCCTTCCGTGTCAATCGATTTATGCAATGACTTGTTTCGGACATTGATCACTTCGCCATGTATGACATTGATTTCTTTCTTGCCCTGTGGGATCAGGGGAATGAAAGGGTGGTCTGCCTCAAGCAGCTTACTGGGTGGCTTGTGGTGTGGCCAAATAACTGCAGGAGCACAGAAATGAGAAGTGGTTAAAATACCTATTTGGCCACACACTGCCACAAAACCAGTAATGATCCCGATAAAGATACAATGACCACAGTCTATACCGCCTTTTCCTCTTCTGTTAATGTGGGCATGCTATATCTTTAGGAGGGGTGTGAGCTGATAACAGTAGCAACCTAAACAACAACCTGAGTAAGCAACCCAAACAACAACTTGAGTACAATATTTCCAAAATAAAAGGATGTCTAATGGTCTGTAAAAAAATAGACTTTTAGCTTAACAAAAATAAATGCAATCAACTAATTGGAACCTTCACTGTAAAAGGAACACAGACATTTGGGAAAGGGCACTCTGAGTAGATGAGCAGGAGTGGTTTGGAAAAGGATTGGCAACAATGACACTGTTCAAGTGTATGTATTTGAAGAAAAAGGGTGGTTTAAAATCACCAAGGTCCCCAAAAGTGCACCGGGGGAGTTGGGGTGGTAGATCCTCTTCACGTTCTTGTGCTTGGTGCTTGACCGTTTTCAGGGTGGGCTTCTTTGTGCTTTTGCCTTGGTCAAGCCAGTGTTGAGGGCAATCCCACAGACAGCCTGCACCAAAAATGTTTGGGCTCCTGATAGTTCAGAGAGACGATGGCTTCCAATGGTTTGTGCAGTGGTAGAGTCGGTAGCAAAACTATGGTTTGAGTTGGCGCTGGAGTCAGTTTCTCCCTGTCAAGGCTGTGCTCTGATCAAGACCAGTCTGTTTTGTTCATTTCCCCAACTTAAAGTAAGATATTGGATCCCCTCTCTCAGCCTACCTCACCCTTCTGACTACTCGAATTCTGCCTGCTTACATGCTTACTGACTTCAAAGGGACTCAGTGGTCTGAACTCTGGTGTTAGTGTAGCTTTAGCTCAGTGCTGCCTTGTAAGTATCAATTTCCATGAGCTATCCCAGTGAGGGTTGAGCCCTGAGAGGAATGTGTTGACCTTGCAGCAGGAGGATCAAAGGGCAGCAGCCTGGCAGTTGTCCCACATAGCAGCTGTGAAGACGGACCAGCAACTAGTAAATATCAGTCCGATCATATCTCACACTGATGTCAAATTGATGTGGCTTTGTAATGTTGTGCTCTTAATGGTGACCTTGCCCCAACCAGACATGGTTAAAATGTAATTATTTACTTGCTACCAGACTGACTTATTACGTTTTGAAATCGACATGCAGAAGATTAGAAAGCCACCTCTGCCTGCTGTCACTTTGTGTTCTGAACTGACAACCACTATGGAATCCTGTTAACTTGCAACAAGAAAAGGAACATCAACTGTATAACAACAATACTCTTCATGGGATAAATTAATAATCGTTTGGATTAAAGGATGTAACAGGAGAATTGACGTCCTGTCCCCTTTCCTCCATACTTGTGGGACATCTCTCCGTCCCATGGAACGGGACCGGAGCACTTTGTAAAAAGCATCCACATTTTTTTCAAAAATGTGTCCCTCCTCTCTTTCCTGCGCGGGGACCGGCACGCTGCCGTTACCCCGCCCACCTTGGCTCCGCCCTGCGCATCGCCCATCAGTCCTTTTCTCCGCTCGATCGGGGCCTGACGCACTTGCATCCTCAAAACATTTTCTTCCCTTTTTTCCTCTCTGGCTCTCGCTAGCATTCGTTTACTAGTCTGTCTATGTCTTTCAAATTAGATTTTCCAGATTGTTCATCGTGTCACCGTCGCTTTGCGAGGGTGGGTCCCCATCCTCTTTCTTTAGAGTGTTTGGGTCCAGAACACTGTTGGGACTCCTGTTTTTACTGTGACTCCCTTTCGGTCCGGGCACTTCAACGTCGGTTGGAGCGGTCGGAGGAGGTGTTCCGACAAACTCCTCCTTCGCATTTTCAGGTGTTCATCGACGAGAAGAAGAAATGCCCGGTAAGTTTTTTTTACTTTTCAGAGCACCCCGGCCGGGGGATACCTTTCTGGGTTCCTCTCGGTCCGGGAGGAGCGTTGATCGCTCTGTCACAGGGGTTGGCCTTGAGGTGCCCGTTGGGCCTAATAATTCTACCGGAGTTTTCTCCGAGGGTCTCTCTAAGGGGCCTGTGAACACCAGAGTACGCTCCAAGGCCCCTCCTGTGGGGGCTGTTTGTAGACCCAGTTCTACTGAATCGTGGGGTACCGGAGCTCGCTCTGAGGCCTCTCTATCGGCTTCCCTCAAAAACATGACTGGGGTGCGCCCCGAGGCCTTGGCTGGGCTGCTTGTTACCGAACGTATGTTCGAGGCCTGTGCAGATAAGGCTGTTACCGGGCCTGGGTCCGGGTCCCTCGTTCAGAGGCTAAAGCTACCAACAGTTCTGAGAGGCCGGACAAGGCTTTGTCAGTGAAAGCGGTTGCTCACCGTTCCCGCTCTTGTGGTGATGCCAGATATGTTGAGGGGGCAAAGAAGCAAAGTTCTTCTGTTACCGGCAGTGCTGAGGTCCTTCCTTCGAAGGCTAATTTGGCAGTTGGTATGTCACAAAAACATTCCAGGCCCTCATAGTACCGGCTCGGCCGAGGTTCCTTATGTTAAGGTAAAGATAAGACCCCTGATCCATCGACGGGGACCCCTGCCTCACTTCATCACTTGCCGCAGTTCCCCTCAGATGAGCACAAAATGGCGCCCGTTCCAGCCACGACCAGTGGCCTTTTTAGGTGCTACCCCTACAACTACGCCATCAGCCTCTGCTGTAGGGCGCAGTCCCTTGGGTGAACCTATGGTCCTTTGTGCGCATTCTTACCGGCCGGTTTATGATTGGAACGCCCGGATGCCTCTTCCGCACAATGTTTCGTTGCCCGCGGGGGCGGCTCCTTTGATTTATGTGGATACATCGGTGGAGGGGCCGGTGTGGCACCCTTCCCCGTTACGTCCCTGGATTTGTACACCTCATGAGAGGCCGCCTCAGGTTCTGAAGCAATCTCCTGAGGACGCTTTTTACGGTAGTCTTCAAGCGCTTATGCGCACCGACCCCATGAGGGAATATTTCAAAGGGCTTTTCAAGGAGATATGTCCACCGTTCCTCCGGTGGTTCCGCCGGCGCCTTCCTTGCCTGTGGTGCCTCCCCTGGCTCTTCCGCCTGTGCCTCCATTGTCCCCAGTGGACAAGGCAGTGCCTGATGCGGCTCAGCAGGATCCTGACCTGTCAGATGACCCTCAAGGCGATCAGGACAACAAGGACCTTCCCCGCTCTATCAGAGCCTTTCATGACCGGGTACTGGACATGAATTTCTTAGATGTTCCGGTGCCCGAGGCACCCGCTCCGCAGGAGGGCGTGCTTTCTGGGGCGTTCACCCTGTCTCCCTTGGAGCGTACCGGCTGTTCATACAGAAGGATGTTCTGGCTGAGGTCCGAAGAGTCTGGGAAAAGCCACACTCGGGACTTTTTGTCAATAAAAAGATTGACGTGATGTACAGGCTGCATTCTTCGGAAGAGGTGGCCCTGTAGTCTTGTCCGCCTCCCTCCTACACAGTGGTGGCTGCGGCTACGTTGCAATCCAGACCTGCAGCATCTTCTTCCACGACGGCTACTCAGGTCTTGGGAAAGGAGGACAAGCTCCTGGACTACCTAGGGAGGAAAATCTTTGCCAACTCAGCCTTGCAGCTCAGGCAGGCCAACGCTGAGTTGATATTGGCGGGAGCTAACATGCGGAAGTGTAAAGGTCTGTCAGAGTTTGAGGAGCACTTCCCGGTCGAGAAGTTGGAAGACTTCAAAGGAGGCCTTTCCGATGCCAGGGTCTTGGCCCAGGATCTCCTGGAGGCTGCGGCTCACCACATAGACACCTCGGCTCGAGGCCTGAAGCTTGGGGTTGATGCCTCACGGCAGGCGTAGCTGCATGCTACTAAATTTTCTAAGCAAGTGCAAGACAAGGTGTTGGACCTTCGATTCTATGGTAAGGAGCTTTTCCATTCTACTACTGATGTAGAGCTCACCAAGACCCAAGGATAGCACTCAGACGGCTAAATCATTGTCTGTTCTGGTCAAAGCTCCTTTCAAATCTCAGAGACCGTTGTCGCAAAGTCGACACTCCTCTGGATTTAGGGGCTTACTCGACTGCAAATCTCGCAGAGTGGATACTCCTGCTGGGAATAACCGCCGTAGACCACAACGCACACAGTTTTTCTCCCGCTCCTCAGCCTCATCAGGTTCAGGTGGCACCGCCACCGATAAACCTGCCAAATGAGGGTTTTCAGCGCTCGCACGAGACCCCGGTGGGAGGACGCATTGCGTCTCATTGGGAGGCGTGGCAGACCGTCACAGAAGACAGTCTTGTCAGTCGCTCGAGCGGGCTTCCGCTTACCTTTACCCCCTACCCCACCCCTCAACCCTCCTTTTCAGCTGTCGGGCTCACCCTCCCTCAAGGCTGAGGTTCAGAAACATCTGGACCTCAGAGCTGTGGAACCCGTTCCCCTTGGGGAGCGAGGGGAGGGCTTCTACTCCCAGCTGTTTACGGTGCCCAAACCCAACCAGGATGGCCTGCGCACCATCCTAGACCTTTCCCAGTTCAATCTTTTCCTACCCCAAGAGAAATTCAAGATGATCACGCCCGCCAGATACGCTCCTCCTTACAGATGGGCGATTGGCTCAGCGTTGTGGATCTTCAGGGCGCGTACATGCATATCCTGATTTGGAATCTACACAGGAGATATCTCTGCTTCTCTTTGGGAGGGGAGCACTTCCAGTTTCGAGTGCTTCCTTTTGGCCTCAGCTCGGCGCTGCGTGTCTTTATGAAGATGTCGGTGATTGCGGCCTATTTTTGTCTCCAGGGTATCCATGTGTATCTGTATTTGGACTGGCTCTTACGCAGCCCTTGTCCGCTAGCAGCAGCAGGCAATCTCCAGTCTCTCCTTCAGCTCCTGTTCCATCTTGGGCTGTTGGTGAACTGACGGAAATCTTCCATGACGGTCTCACAGGACCTGATTTTCCTGGGTTTTTGCTGGAACACGATCGACTGCAGAGTGTACCTGACCGGGGACAGAATGGCGGATCTGTTATACACGTGTCAGATGTTTGCGCAGTCGGAGAGCATGTCGGCCTCGTGGTTCCAGAGGCTTCTGGGCCTCATGGCCTCGTGCGTGCTGGCTCTTCCTCTTGCTCGTCTCAAGATGAGATGGACCCAGATGGCTCTTCGGAGATCATGCGTCAGGCAGTGGATCCAGATTCCATGCGGATAATGATTCCGGAGTCCATGAGAGTGGACCTAGATTGGTAGTCCTCTCTCAGCAATCTGTCTGGGGGCGCAGTGTTTCAGGTCCCGGTCCCCATGGTGACGATCACGACAGACTCCTCCCTTCTAGGGTGGGCTGCGACGTTAGATCTTCTTCAGGTTTCGGACCTCTGGTCGCCTCAGGACAAGCTCCTGCACATAAATCATTTGGAGCTTCTGGCGATCTTCCTAGTGCCCAGGGCGTTCAGACCGCTCGTCAACAAGGTGGTCCGCATAAGAACAGACAATGTGGTGTCAATGTATTACATAAACAAACGAGGGGGAATGAAGTCCCCCCTGCCCCCCTCTCCCTGTGGACCTGTCCACCCAGATTTGGGAGTGGGCCCTGCTTAATGGTGTCTGGCTGCTTGCAGTGCACATCCCGGGCCAGCTGAATGTCACAGCGGATGCCCTCAGCAGGCGGACAGTGATCAGCTACGAGTGGGAATTGAAGGCGGAGGTACTCTCATGGATTTTCTCGCGCTGGGGGCACACCGGAGGTGGACCTCTTCGATACGGCGGCGAACAAGAAGCTATGATGCTCTCGAGATTCCATGGCACAACATGAGAGTTTACGCCTTCCCGCCTCTGCCTCTAGTTCACCGTGCAATTTGGAAGTTGAAGAACTCAGCGAACTGATCTCTTCTACTCATAGCTCTCCGTGGTGGCCGGCCAGGTTTTGGTTCTCTGAACTCCAACATCTGTCTGTGTATCTGCCGATCAGGTTACCAGTAACTCCTGATCTTCTTCACCAAGGGGAACAACAGATGTGGCACAATCGCTCAGCTTGGCGGCATGGTGCCAGAGTTCAAGTCTTTAGAGCATCTGAGTTTGTCTGCGGATAACATGCGCATTATCCAGGCAGCCAGGAAACCCTCGACCAGATCTCAATACAAGACTAAATGGCTCAGGTTCTGTCATTGGTGTTTGGAGAAGAAGTTGGATCCGAGGGTGGCCACTATTGACACGGTGTTGTCCTTCGTGTCCTCCCTAGCAGAGTCAGGGGTTCATGTCCTGTCCTGCAGGACTTGGTTTCCGCTTACCTTTCTACAGACCTGTGTTCTTATTCTCTAACCCAGTGATGAAGAGGCATTTTGCTGGCTTCACACGCCTCTACCCTCCGGTTCGTAATCCGCACCCGCCACGGGACTTGAATGTTGTCCTGACGGTGCTGTGCCATAAACCGTTTGAACCAATGGCTACGGTGGACCTCAAGTACTTGTCTTGGAAAGTGTCCTTTCTGGTTGCCGTTACGTCAGCAAGGAGAGTGAGTGAGCTCCAAGCATTGTGGGTGGAGCATCCTTTCTTGGCCTTTCACAAGGACAAGGTAGTCCTTCGGACAAACCCGGCTTTTCTACCGAAGGTGGTGACCGAATTCCATCTGAATCAGTCGATCTCCCTTCCAGTTTTTTTCTGAACCCTGCCTCAGAGGCGGAAAGGGCTCTACACTGTCTTGATGTCCGAAGAACTCTTAAGTTCTACCTGGACAGGACTTCCGAGTTTAGGAGTTCTTGTCAACTTTTGTGACCTTCGGTAACCCTCAGGGCAAGCCAGCGTCGAAGGCAACTATTTCTAGGTTGATTGCCGCCTGCATCACAGAGTCTTTCACCGTCCAAGGGCTGAAACCTCGTAAGGGTATCCATGCACACCTGGTGCAGGGCAAGGCAGCCGCGGTTGCTTTTCAGAAATATGTTCCCTGGGAGGCCATCGCTAGGGCAGCTACTTGGGCCTCTCCATCTGCTTTCTGTAAGCATTTCTGCCTTGATATGAGTTCTAGAGCTGATGCTCAGTTTGGTCAGGCTGTGCTGAAGAACCTGTTTCAGTAAGGGGTATTTCCATCCACCTGTAGTTCCTGTAAGGAGTGCTTGGGAATCTCCCAGAAGTATGGAGGAAAGGGGACGGGACGTAGGAGTATTACCAGGTTACTCACCGTAGTGACCACCTTACTCCTAGTCCATAGTCCCCTTTCCTCCATACGCCCGCCGTCCCCTCTAATAAGGTTCCTCTGTGATTGCTAATGGGTCTTTGACCTGGCGATAGAAAAGGACTGATGGGCGATGCGTGGGAAAGAGAGGAGGGACACATTTTTGAAAAATGTGGATGCTTTTTACAAAGTGCTCCGGTCCCATCACACAGGACGGAGAGATGTCCCACAAGTATGGAGGAAAGGGGACTATGGACTAGGAGTAAGGTGGTCACTACGGTGAGTAACCTGGTAATACTATGCGATGATAAGGTGAACATGCATTGAGAATTGTATAAAATTATCAAATGTATTTATCAAAATATGTATAATACAGATTAAATAACCAATTAATAAAGTGCAATATTCATAGTTTTTGTGTGATACAAATTCACATAAATGTGCAAATGCTGAAGAATTCTATTCTAAGAACTGTCCACTTTGTAGTCCATTCAGGTGTCCCGAATCACTGTCTTGCACATAAAATGCTTAAATATGTATTGTGATGAATCTGACAGTCCTCACTAGACCTCGGAGGTAGGGTCCCTCCCCCCCTCCCCTACCCTCACACCCTCTCCCCATGTGGCCAGGGAAGGGCAGAGGTTACTGGACTCCAACTCTGGGGAGGCTATCTATGGTAGGACCACATTGGGGAAGACTGACTTTGATGGGGCGAAGATGGCTCACTAGAAGACCTGTTGTACCCCCCTTGTGAGGGATAATGGTCACCAGTCATTGCCGTCCCAGCTATGTATGGCATATTGTAATATGGAACTTCCTGTTAAAAATCATAGATAAACACATACTTATTTCTCTGGGCCTACTGGGACGAGGAAGAGGGCCAGAGTAATGAAGAACACGCCCGCTGAGAACCACACAGTGCAGACTAGTTGTTACGAATAACTGACCAATGCCCGGAAATTTAATACACTTGATAAGTCAGGAAGACGAGACGCACCATTCCCAAGGCTGGTTGGGAAAGAGGAGGGACGCCTAGCAGACCAGCGAGCAGATGAGATAATGGCAGTGCTGGAAGAGGAGGCTCCAAGACCACAGGTCTGCTACACAGAGGTAAGGAGATGCTCTACAGCGAGAGCAGATGAATTGCGAGGACAGGGGAGCATATGGGACGCTGGCCAGAAGACCAAGCTTACTGCTGGGCAACATACAGACCGCAGAGCATGCCGAAGCAGGCAGGAGAGACCAGTGAGCCCACATGGGGAAACTTGTGCGCTTTGAGGCATACACTGCACACCAATTGAAAGTAATTGGAAAGCATTGGAGTACCAGAGCAGGGGAGCTGGGGGAACCTGGCAAGCATGTGAAGTTGTGAATGAAAGGCGGGCAAATGTCCAATACTTGAATGGAAAAGAATATGAACATACAACATTTGCAAAGTTCTGGCAGGAGAGTATACCAGGCACCTTGAATGCAAGTCTGGGACTGGCATCCAAAATAGGAGACTCACCCCTGAACTGTGTTGAATACAAACAAGGCAAGAAAGCAAGAAAGCAAATTGTGTGTAGGTTTGAAAAGACCAAGCAGGAAAAGAGCAACCTCATTGGTCTTTTTCTTTTGTTGTGAACTTGAAGAGAGAGAAACCCTTTCTAACAAGAGAGGAGGGTAATCTCTCCACAAGGCAAACCATTACCAATTATGTAAAAGTAGTTGAAAGACCAATAGGAAGGAAATACTTTCTATGTTTTTGGGTTAAACTTGTAAACCACTATGCTGAAAACGAGCAAGAGGAGAAAGTAAAGAAACCTTGCAAATATGTGAAACCCCGGGGAAGAGAAACCAGTCCCCTGAAAGGAAAAGGATTGTACGGAGAAGGCAATCTCTTCATACAAAGTCCTTAACATATATTTGAAAGTGGTGGAAAGGCTGAGAGGAGGCAAACACTCATGGTGCTTAAGAGACCGTGAACTGTGAAAGAACTAAGAAATTTAGGTGAAGGGAACCCCCTTCCAATGATGCTGAAACGTTTGGTTTATTTCTTTGACATCCCTTTGGAACGTTGAGTTTAACTTGTGAACTACAGGTGCAAGTGGCAGCTAGAGAACATTAAGCCCTTTTGCACTTCATGATGGGTTTAGCGTGTGAGGGTCTGTGTAGGGATTTGGACATAGGATGGAAGACTTTTTTAATTTGTAAATCTTGACAGAGACCGTAATTAGTTTTGTTGAGGCAGGGAAACCACTCCTAGAGTAAGGGTAAAATGGGCTTTCTCCAACCCATTTCTTTTAATAAAGGTTTATAGCAATCAACAGTGTACCTCTGCGTCTTACTCCTGATACGTCACAGTATCCAATTGTCGGTCTCTATCAAACAGTCATCTCTCGTTGCCGACTAGTGACAACTATATTCGACAAATAGCCATGACATTAAATGGGTCTAGTCTTCTTCAGGGCTGTATCTAGTGAATGACCTGAAACAACTACATATTAGACACTATTCATGTCTGTTACTCCAATATCTCAACATTAACTATACTTAAGATGTGTAAGTCCACATTGCCAAAAGAAAACCTGCAATGAGACCATATTGGTTGAATTCTGACTCATTCCATGTCTAGTAAGAATGTTGTTTGGCACACGGCGTCTGCTAAACTTTTGAATTTAGCGATCGAAAAAATTAAATCGAACATTGCCATTTGACTTTCGTACATACCTTTTGGTGGAAGCACTATTTTGTTCTTGTCCCCTTGGTGATGTCTATCATGAACTTTTCTTTCGTGCTACCGAAATGTTTTTGAGTCCTTGTAAAAATCTTATTTTGATTATATACAAGTAATAAAAAAAACATTAAAAAAAGAATGTTTTGATTGCATTTTACCCTTTTTCCCCCTCCCAGCCCTGAAGTGCTTTGAAACACTGTTCCTCGTGTATAGGTGCTATACAAATGACCAGTAAATAAAATTTAACTTATTTATTCTTTCTCATCACTTTACAATAATTCTTTGTCTTTTGCACAAACCTTTTTAACCATCGTAAAGTAAGTTTTCCCTGGAAAAATGCAACATTGTTAAACCTGTCCATGTGGTAAGGGTTTCTGGAAAAACAAGGCGCTTAACTGGATAACTGTGGTCCCTCTGTGAAAGTATGCCACCCCCCGCTAAATTTGATATAGGTGTACAGTGATATAGGTGCACAGGGACGGCGGAAAGCAGATGGTCCTGCAGGACCTGTTCCCGGGTGGGAGATTTGTTACAGTTGAAGAGTTTGCCACCAAACTGGGCAATAGTCCCATCAAGATATTATAGTATTACCGGAGGAGGGCAGCTGCCCCTCGTTCCCCCAGGACCCCAAAAGGCACAACTGCATAGAAACCATAGTGGCGGGTGGTGATGCTCGAAGACTACTCTCCAGGCTGTATAGACTGGTGCAAGATAGCCAGAATCCTAAAAATGGGGCACGCCCAAAATGGAAAAGGGATTTGGGGATATAGTTGCAGGATATTCAGTGGCAGAATTACTGTCTCCTCACTAGGGAGGTATCAATGATTGTAAGATACCGGCTCATACAATGCAAGATATTGAATTGGCTATATTGCACTCTGGCTAGGCTTGCAAGGTTCTCGCCAAAAGAGAATGGCGAGTGTGTAAAATTTGGGAGGGCAGGGGCGGATTTGTTATGTTTTGGGACTGCCCCCTGATCTTGAAATTCTGTCAGGAAATAGTGGACCTGCTGCATGAGATGATGGAAATTCCCCCGACGTTTTCCCCTCCGAAGTACCTTGTGGGATACATTGGGAAGGTTTCAATGACTGTATGAAGGTTATTTAATTTATTTATTAATGTGATATAGTTTAGTACATACGTACAAACTTTACACATATTCCACATAAAAAAGCGTAAAACAGTAAAAGAAATAAATAGGTGATAATTAGGTATTCATCCTCGTAGAATCCTATAATCATATGATATTTCAAAATGTACAAGATTTACAGCTATATAGCCTCCCATAAATACCTAAATAAAATACATAAACATCTTTGTTTAACTATGTTTCTTGAACAGGTGTAGATAAGAGAGAGAAGGGATAGACACGCATGCATGTGCATTTCCCATTACATAATTAATACTCCATGGCTCCCTCTGTGGGTTTGTAGTGCACAAGCAAAAGCGTCCCGCCATACCTGGTATAGTGCCACATGTAGTTTTGGGTTAAGGGTATTGATACATTGTATCCAGAATTCTGCTTGCTCTATGAATTCAGGGTTATGCACAAATCTACCAAGGTGTTTGATATAGCTAGCTCTCATCCCAGTACACGAAGTTAGAACATGTCGAGCAGTTTCAAGTTCATTGGGCAGATCACAGATTCTACAATACCTCTCCGTTTTTGCTAGACCCATCTCCTGACCCCTGGCCGCCAGTATTGGGAGATGGTTAATACGAAGGAGTAGAAGAAAGCGCCTCAATTGATCCGACGGACAGAGGTTTAAATACGGCTGCGCCTTCATAAAAATGTAGAGAACGTGTGAGACAAAGCTGTAACTTTTCAGTCCTTCAAGGTGAATATAATTACACTGCCAGTCCCATAGCTTGAGACGGTACGCAAAATTGTTGAACAAGCAATTGTTTTCTCGACCCCACTCGGGCTGCCAGCAGGTTTCCTCACTTAGTTTTTCCATCTGGGTTTCAAAGTTTTTCAATTTGCCTGCCTCCATCTCCCTGCTGATACTAATTAGGAGGCCATTTCCAGGGTCGTTCTTAAGACGGATATATAATTCCATTCTTTTTTTCAAAACCATGGCTCTGAGGGAACCAATTCCTAGTTCCAATCTAATCAGGGCCATGGGTATACATTGGGGGAGGCCGAGGATTTTCCTCCAGAAATTACCTTCAACCAGCTGTAGCCATCCCAAGTTCATATTGTAGAGGGGATCAAGCCCATAGGTGACCATCGGGGCCAGACATTGGATATACAGCTGTCGTGCCGCTCATATAGAGAAACCACTCCGTTCTCGCGTGAATTTGTATATGAGTGCTGTAAGTTGAGTTGCTTTTGTTCTGCGTAATTGAATACAAGTAAGATAATTTCCCTTGTGATCAAATTCAACACCTAGATATTTATAGCTGGGGGTATAGTTAATTTCAGTCACTCCTATCATCATACGGGGTCTGGCTACATTTCCAGCTGAGAACAATAATAGATTTGTTTTGCTGATGTTGATCTCAAGTTCGTTGGCCTCCGCATAATCCCATAGCTGTTTAGCAGATCTTAGGATCCCATTAAAGGTATGGTCGAGGATCACTAAATCATCTGCATATGCAAGCATGGGACAATGACTAGGGCCAATCTTTGGTGGGCAGTTGTTGATTCCCTGTAAGCATTCTGGCGCATCAGATACGAATAAGTTGTACAGAGTGGGGGCTGTGACACAACCCTGCTTCACTCCTCTGGTCTGGGGGACGGGTTTAGTCACTGCCCCAGCGTTATCTAATCGAACCTGTACCGTATTATTTGTGTGTAGGAGTTCTAAATAATAAAGTAAGGTTTCAGGGCATCCCAATCTACTGAGTTTCTTCCATAGGAGAGAACGATTCATCGAATCAAAAGCAGCCCTAAAATCTATAAAGAGTGCATACAATGGTGGATTAGAATGTGTTAAGGCCTTAATTCTCAATGTATTCATTATGAATAGATTATGTGTGGTCGGGTATCCAGCCCTAAAGCCACATTGAAATTTATCCAAAATGCCCGCGCTCTCAACCCATTTTAGGAGTTCACTAAGTATAAGAGCAGCAAATATCTTGCCAGTGCAATCCAACATGGACAATAGCCTATAGTTTCCAGGTTCGGTTCTATTGCCTTTTTTAAATACAGGTATGAGGATTGCTGTCTGCCAAGATGGAGGTATTTGGCCCTCACGTAGGATCTTCCCAAAAAGTATTTTAAGTAGGCAGGCCCAGAAAAGGGGATTTCGCTTCAGCACCGCATTGGAGAGTCCATTAGGCCCCGGGGCACGGGACGAATTTAACTCCTCAATTCGGCTTTGAAGCTCTTTAATAGTTATCACAAAAGGGTGAGCTTTAGGTTTCATATGCACCGGGTTGTTAGTAATATTACTAATCCCACCATTACGCTTTTCCAGATAAGCGATCCATTCAGTGTTACCTACAGGGTTGACCATATAAGTGGATTTCTGTCCTCTGACTTCACCTACCATAGACCAGATCTTCCGAGTGTTTCTACTACACAGTGTGCTGACCATGTGCTGCCAATTTGCCAATTTTCTAGACCTTTTGTGTGTTTTTAGCCACCACCGATAATCATTTTTCACTTTCCTCAGCTTAATGGCAGTTTCCATTCTAGTTAGAGGGCCATTTCTAATCAGTCGGATATCACTTCTAAGCTTTCGCTTTCTATCTCTAATGTCCCTATCATAAACAACCTCTTTCACGGAATTTCCCACCATCTTTCTCATTTTACAGGAGCCGTGTTTACCCGAGAAATCACTAATCCATTTCTCAATTTGCACTGGTGACATATGATAGAATTGCTTGAACAAATCAGGGCCCCATTCTTCCATAGACATAGTGGCCTTTAATATATTTTTATCCGACCAGGAAATACGATTATGAGAGTGGTTGCTCAACAAGTGCCCCAGATTGACTTCCTCCCTTTTGTGGGCCGAAACTCCCATAGTTGGAATCAGGGGGTCATGGTCACTCCATTCACATTCTTTTACCACCATATCACAAACTGTCAGGGCCACCTCCCAGCTAGTGAAGATGTAGTCAAGAGTACTTCCCAATCTACTGTTTCTCCAAGTATTCCTGCCCGGCCTGTCACTTTGTGTGCGCCCATTAATTATTTTGAGTTCCCAACAGCCAAAAAAACCAAGCCAACCCTCCCCCTCCTTATCCGTAGACGGGAGGTCCCATAAGCTATTCTTGGATAACAGAGGGTTATTACCAGTGCCTCCACCATTGTTGATATGACAATTTAAGTTCCCAGCAACAATAACAAGGAACCTCTCATTGTTTGATCTCCATTCAGCAAAAAGTTCATGCATGGTTTCTTGGATAAGTTCTTAGTCTTGCACCTGGGGGATTGTAAATATTGACTAATAGTATTCTTTCACTTAGTCCTTTTATATTGAGAGTCACTTCAACGGCACATATATAATCACAATTAACCGCTGGTATCTTTTTACTCAGGATCTTGTTAGTCACTCCAATAGATAGACCCCCGTAGGGGCGCCCCCGCTCTCCTTTTTTCGCCAGCGTGTGATATGTCATATACCCGTCGCTATCCATGGGAGATGTCCACCAAGTTTCTTGCAATAATATAATAGGGTAGTTGTTGATGAATGCCAGAGAGCCCTTATCCGAGAGAAGATGCTGATGTCCATGGGTGTTCCAGCTCAATAGTAAGCAATCTCATGGTTGCCGAAGCACCATCGGTAACGAGTCTGCTATCCATTTCAGAGTACTCTGAATATCAGTTAATTGGACCTTCTCCTATGGTGGTTGCGGGGGTCTGCCCATCTTATTCTCAGATGTCCCATAATCCTTGCTGGGCAAGCATGGATCTTCCTTATCTTTATTCGCATCAACTTCCACACCAATCTGCATTAGAGATTTCTTATGTGTTCGAATCAGCTGTGCCGATGCTAGCACACTACAATGAAGAGCAGAAACATTTGGATTGCGCACCTCCAGTGGTTCGACAAACAGGAAGTCTTCCGAGCGTATAACACGCAACTGTGGTATCATGTGTAGTTTAGCTAGTACTTCCGTCCTTGTCAGCCATACGTCTCTTTTTTTCTGGTGCAGATTTTTGATTATGCAGATTTTACTTGCACCGGTGTCTTCCACTTCCTCCGATTCCTCTCCCCCCACGGATGCACGGACCTCTTCACCATCTGTTTTTTCAATTCGACCTGGTGTCGAGCATTTAGTCGATTCACCGATGATACTGATCGATAATTCAGAGTCCACGACTTCATGGGACATGCTTTTAGCTTCATGCAATGGGTCTGGAATTATCCAGCCTGATGGAGATCCCATCCCCTTTCTTGCACGTTTCTTTGCCTTCCGACCCCTTCTCTTGCTTTTTTTTGATCGAGCAGCCGTGGGAATGGTAGCCGGTAGGGGGGGAGGCGATTTCTACCACTGCGTTCTTTGCAGCATCTCGTTTCTGTTGTCTGCGTTGCTTTTTGGTTAAAGGTACTGCCGTATTAACCTCCTCGGTCTCCTCCGGGTTTGTTATGTCCGGCTGATCCGTAAATATTGGAGCTTCATCCATTGCAGGGGGTATTAATGATGTTGGATCCATGCTCCCAGTCAGATTCGTTGTCCTCAATTGCATGATGGTGTTAGTGTGAATCCTCCCACACAACTGTAATAAAATTTTCAGCGCAAATTGGAGAGATGCCATGGAAGCCTGCAACTCTGCTATGGCTAAGCCATTGGAGTCTTTCGGCATCCCATTGCACAGCTCGCCCGTGTGGTCCAATTCTTCAGGATCCATGAAGAGACTGGGGGATGCAGACAGTCGTCCCATCGTTGGTTGTACTGATGGGATGGGTGTGGGCTGAATGGAAAGTATACCTGATAGATCAGAGATTGAGTTGCCTGTGCAGTTATCCGTGCATTTAGGACTGGGGATCTCTGTCCTTTTGTTGCTCCTTATGCGCCGGATTCAGGATCTGCGCTTCCACCACAATTGTGGGTCTTTCAACTGAGGTTACTGGTCTGCCTGAAGTTGCCATTGATTTTTGGATAGATAAGCAAAGCTCCAGTAATGAATTATCGATGTCTTGATAATTGGTAGAGTCTAAAACGTCCCTGCCATTATGAGTGGGCGAAAGTCTCCTTTTCTGGTGCGGCAATATCCGCCCCCGTATTAACTTTGGGTTTACCCTTCCCAAACATGGCAGGAATAGTACCTTTTTCAGGTATAACACTGTCCCCATTTACTGTTGCCTTATTTGCGATCTTAGGGGGTAGTTTCTCCACTTTTTCATTATTGCCTTTCCGTAGGTTGTACCTAGTGTTTCCTGCTTTTGTTTTAGTCATTCTCTTTACGGAGCACACCACCGCACGTCTGACTGGGGGGTATGCCGTAAATTGCGATAGAACTGAGATCATGCTATGCAGGTTATATATCGGTCACCGATATGTGTCGTAGCCCACTGTGACAGATTGAGCGATGATAGGGATCAAAGAGGTAGAATCGCCCTCCGCAGTCTCCCGGCCCAACTGCCGTCTGTGTGGGTGTATCAGGTTCCTTACCGCTCTTCCGGTGCCCCTTATGTAGATCCTGGAGGGGTTTAAGGTTCTCGTCCCCCGCCGTCCACCGCTGTCCACAAGTGACCACAAAGGACCACTTGTCGTCCCACTTCTCCGCGCGCGCTCCGCGCTGGAAATGATGTTAAGTAGAGTTGGTAGCTGCTCACTGCTGCAAAGCTCCGCCTCCAAGTAGTGTTCAGGGAAAAAATACTCAGCGCACCACAAAGGACCACTTGTCCTCCCACTTCTCTGCAGGTTATTTAATGTTGCATGCATTATTGGAAGTAAAAAACAAGTCCTGGGTGTATGGAATGGCTTCAGGCTCTTGCATATGCCAATGAACGGGAGGAGGGATATGTGGTAATGGTTGTGCCTACATATAGACCAAAGGACATCTGGGGTCTGTTTCATGCCTACCTAGCAGATGCGCAACAGGACGACACCTCGCAATCGGAGGTATCCTGGGAAACTTTTGACTATATCCCAAACTAGCAGGATGATATTGTAGGGAGGAATTGCAGTACCTATATAAAAAATGGAAATGGTATGTATAGCCACGATTATGTCGATAATTGCGTAACATGTCTGTCTGGTTAATAAAAAATGTTTAAAGTCTGTGGGAGCATGCAAACATTTGAGCGTTTTCATTTATATTTTAAATTCTATTTTTTCATATTTTATTCTTACTTTACTTTATTTCCTTGTATGCCAAGCTGTACTGGCAGAGGGTGCCTGGACTCCGAGTATTCCGAGGCTCGTGCTCGGTCACTGCTAGTCTTTTTTCTTTATCTTACCTGTATTCATTCAGCTATTGGGGGCAGTCTGCTCTCTTTACCTATTGCTAGTGAGATGGTATTGGCCTTGGTAATATGTGCCTATTTAATGCAGTTGGACGTAGACCGTGCAGCATTCGTGCGTAGCGGGAGAGAGCCAGTCGTGCCGAAGTTGAGCCCAAGTTAAGTCCGTCTGGGCCCGTCCGGGTTACGTACTGGCTAGGTGGCTATGACTCTTTAGCTGTATTGCAATTTACTTGTTACTCTTTGGTAGGATTAGCTCCTTCAGGTACAGTATTCCCTGTGGAATTTAGTACTATAGCCTCTGCTATCATTGCTAAATATACGGGGAAGCCTACCCTTAATGCCTGTCTGCTTAACAAATGCTCCTTGGTGGCCCATGCTCCCTCCGTTTACGAGTTTCTGCGGGCCCACTCTCCTGAGGTTATGTGCCTCACTGAGCCGTGGCTACCCGATAGCTTGGCAGCTACACTTACAGAGGCACTGCCTGATGGTTACCACATACTCCATCTTGACCAGATTGCCTTTCATCCGGGTGAGGGAATAGCCATTCTGTTTAAATCCTTTTTAAGGTTCTCTGTGGTTCCTTTATCGCACACTTTAAAAATGTAAGCCCTATTGGTGCGCCTGGCTATTAATGCATCCCATTCTATCTGTTTCCGTATTGTCTGCAGGCCGCCGGGCCCCTATGCCGCCTTCCTTACTCCTTTCCTGCAATTGGTAGTGTCGTTGCAAGTTAGCTAACTTGGTGATGTTGGCTGATTTTAATATTGGGTCTAATGCCCCTCAAGCACCAACATTAGCCCACTTCTTCCCATCTTTGACCTTGTTTTTCACCAGTTTGTGCATGAAACCACTCATGCGTGTGTGGATTCCTTGAACTTATTTTTGCTACAGAATCTGTTATATTTGCCCCTGTTGGGCACGTCCTGTGGTCAGACACTATCTAATACCATTTGAAATGGGCTGCCTGTGTCCTCCCTTGAAATCCAGTCCCGCTCCTACTGATACGTAATTGGCGCACAGTAGATCCTGCTCACATGGTGTATTTTATTAATGGCAAGTGTCAGAACACTACCCAAGTGGATCTTTATTTTTTATCCCAGACACTGCAGAAGGCAGCTTAATCTGATGGCCCCTTTTTAAAGCATGCTGGTCAAATGGATTCCATTCAGCACCTTGGTTTTCTGATGAGTTTAGATTAGCTCACCTGACAAGCCTACAGAAGTGGCGCCTGTCCTACTGCCACGAGAAGAAGTTCGTTTTTTTCCCGGCTCACTCATGAATATCATGCTGCTATTAGAACTGCTAAGCAGCTATTTATTTACGCACAAGGTCGAATTAGCTCTTAACCAGTCTAAAGAACTGTTTTTGGTAGAGTACTTTCCTCGTCTGCTCGTTTTACACCCAGTGGATTAGCTACTCAATCTTGCTGTGAGTTCGTTTTATATGACCAAGATCACAGATATTCGTAAAGTTCTAGCAGCTAATGTCTTTGGCTAATTTAAACACCAATGTTCTGGAGACCCCGAGCGCCCAGGAATGCTCCCTATCCACCCCCCTAGTTCGCTACTGAAGCTGTTTTTAAGGTGGCTAGCCAACTTTGACCCTGTTCCTCTTAAGGTACTCAAAGATATGGCTTACGCTAGCAGTTAATCATTCTTGCT
The DNA here is from genome assembly GCF_040938575.1 of Ambystoma mexicanum. Lineage (NCBI taxonomy): Eukaryota > Metazoa > Chordata > Amphibia > Caudata > Ambystomatidae > Ambystoma > Ambystoma mexicanum. The sequence continues at coordinate 984,750,261 of NC_090934.1, read as the reverse complement.
AGCTTGGCTCCATTCTTAAAAAACTTAAACAAGCCACTGTCATGGCTCGCCTCAGAAAGCCCTCGCTGAAAATTTCGGTTCTGGCTAACAATAGCCCCATTTCTCTTCTCCCATTTCTTATGAAGTTATTGGAATCCTTGTTTTCGCCTTCCTTGAATCTGATCTTTGACTCCTTTCTATCGGGCTACCGGCCCGGACGTGGAACAGAGTGACCTGGTGTCGGTGGTTGACAATTTTACCATGCTGGTTGACGAGGGTGGAGTAAGAGCCCTGATGATATGAAATCTCTCAGCGGCATTCAACACTGTTGACCACTCCATCCTGCTGTCCCGCAAGGCCTTAGCAGGCCTCTCTGTACCGGTCCTTGCATGCTTTTCATCCTTTCTGACTGATGGGGGTCGATCTCTTTTTCTTCCTCCCTTTTTAGTTCTTCTGTCAATCTGCTCTCCTGTGGTGTTCCTCAAGGCTCTGTCTTGTTCCCATTGTTGTTTAACATCTATATTCGTCCATTGATCGCACTCATCCGCTCTCATGGCTTCCGGTGCTACTCTTATGCCGATGACACCCAGATTCTATGAGCCTAGATCTTGCCCCGACTGAGGTCTCTTCTCGGCTTTGTGGGTGCCTCGGGAGATTCAATGACCTGCAACTTGCTGAAGCGTAACGGGTACAAGATGGAGATCCTGGTGGTGGGTTACCCTCCTGATCCTGTTCTTTGGTCGCCTTCTTTTTGGCCCACAGCTTTGGGTGATTTACCCCCTCCTGTGACAGTGGTTAAAAACCTGGGAGTCCATCTCTCTGCCTCACTATCTTTGACCACCCAGGTGAGTGCAGTGTGTAAAGTGGGCAATTTTCTGCTGCGTGTGCTATGCAAGTTGCTGCCCTTTCTACCTATTCATCTGCGCCACCCGGTTGGTGTGATTTCAATTAGCTGGATTGACTATTGTAATTCTCCGTTTCTGGCTAAACGATTTGGGCTTATCGCCTACAGCTTCTGTAAAACTACCCCGCTACAGTGGCTACTTCCACCCACCCTATGGATCTCGTATCAGTCCTGTGCTTCACACCCTGCATTGGCTCCCAGTAGCCAAAAGGATTGAATATTAAATCTTTGTGTCTTGTCCATAGAGCTTATCGCCAATGAGCTGAGTACCTACACAATACATTTCAGCATTTCATCCCGGGCCGTTCCCATCGTTCTTCATATGCATACTTAGTTGTGATCCCTAAATTCCATCTCTCTAGGGTGAGTGGCTGAGCCTTTTCTATCTCAGCTGTTAAATTGTGTGATGACCTTCCTATGGTTCTGAGGCGCTCTCATCTTTCGTCAACTGCTTAAAACTCACTTCTTTTAGACTGCTGCCTGTCATCACAGCTGCCCTGTATGTTGTTTTCGTTCCTCGGACCAAAATGCCCTTGAGTGGATGTGCATGCTATGAATTCGGTTAACTTAATAGAGTACCTAAAATGAGTCAATATATACCCTAACACTATTTAACAGTGCATTTATAGGGGGCATCAATATTTTAAGAAATCTTACCAACTCTGAATACGGAGTTCATGTAGCCTATGATGGAAACAAACTTTAATAACTAGTGTTTTGCATCATCATGTGCTAAGCCAATCCGATGGGGTAAACGCCTTTTGCTAATGTTTACGAAACAGTTCTCCTTCACAATACCTTTTTTGAGGTGAGAACCTGTAAGTGTCCTGCTTTCACGTTACGCATGAGGAGAAAAAGAACTAGACCTCCGATATGATCGATGGACTTTTCAGACTGAATTGCTGTCATTCATTTAGATTAATAATCAAATAAGCTCAGGCTATTTATGAGCAGCCTGAGGGCGTCCTTGCTTCTTTTTCCCTGCTATCGTCTTCTCAGGTGGCCAGGGAACGGCCATTGCTGTTGGATCCTGACCCTGGGGGTGGATATGTGAGGAGGGTGTGGGGGAGGAATTACCTGGGTGGAGGAGAATTGGGGGAGAGTATGTCCTTAGTTGAGGCATGGTAACCCCAATTTCCCTTTCACCCCAAACTCTCCATCCCACAAGCCTTCCTAGGCTTTTGTCAGCCCTTTTACTGTGACTCCCCTAAAGTATCCCCCAAATTGCATCCGCTTGAAACTGGGACAAAGAGGAGGACAACTAGACCAACACATCCTCATTTCATGAAAACAAACATCTGCTTCAATAAAGTACTGGGACGAGGAGGAGGACGACGACAACAAGAGCAACAAAGGACTGCTGCTTTGCTGGTGAGCGGTCTAGTCTTTTCTAGAATAGAAATGGAGGCAGGAGCTTTAAAAAACAAGAAGCCCAACAGTAATGGAGTTGGCTGTAGCAAGGTCAGCTGTGGCACGGTTAGCTGTGGAAGCGCGGGCAGCTGCGTGCAGGGAGACCTCTACAGTGTGGGGCAGCAGGGACGCTTGATGCCCGGGAAGCAGTGCAGAATGTAAACAGCCGGAAATGGCAGTGGAAGAAGCTAGAGGCTGGTGGCAAGCTGTGGGAAGGAGGCCAGTCAGACCAAATGAAGCGGTCCTAAGTATCCTGCTTCGCTGTGGAAGCATTGCTGCCTATGCGCGAGCCACAAGGAGACTGCTGGGAGAAGACTAAAGTGACTGCATGGAATACCAGGAACCCGTGGCGGCAGAAGGACTTGCGAGGAGCCTTAAGACCAACCGGTCAGTGAAACCAGAGAGAGGAGGATTACAAGTCTGGCAGGCGGCAATGCTGAGTGAAGTTAAAATGCATTTTGAATACCGATGACTTGAAAGCAAGTTATAGTGCATTTTGAATGCCAAACCTATTGAAAGCAAGTTAGCAATACTTCGACATATTGAAAGGAATGGAAGACCGAGTTGCAGACATTACGAAAAGGAAAGTTTTGAAACACATGGATACAATTAACTGCATTAACTGAAGCAAGTGCTAGCAAAGCAAGAGAACAGCAGGGCATGAGAAAACCGACATTGGTTCCAACAAAGAGAGTGCAAAGAACTGTATAATATAAGGAGACCAGCCATGGCGAGTGTCAAGGAAACACCAGAAGGTGGAACAACAAGAGTAAGGTAGTTAAACTAGTCACCATAGAGTATCAGAAAAGGGTGACACCCACAATATAGGCAAAGTTGTGTATTTTAAGGAAACTAGCATTGGCATGTAAGGAGATGTAACAAGTGCAAGGTGGTTAACCAAGCCACAATACCGTGTCAGGAGACCAACACATGTGACTGAAGCAAACCTCACTGCTGGGAAGCATTGGACTGGTGTCAAAGGAAAAGCAGTCCAGGAAGGGTACCGGTTGCTCGACCTGTAAAGGGTGGACCGTGTGGTCTGACAACTGCGCTTAGATCGGGTGGCCCTGAATGGAAAAGCCAGTGAAACCCCTATAAAGAAGCGTGTGTTGTGCAAATACTTTGTTGTGATTCTGTTATTTGGAAAGCTGGAAGAACTGAATTTGGGGAAGGGAACGCCTATATTTGATCTACCTTGAACTTGGGGAATGGGAGCAGATTGCAAGCCAGAGAGCTAGAAGAAGCTTTAGACTGATGCTGACCTCCCTACACATTGTATGCAGTTAGTTGTGAGGAAAAGCTGCTTCGGAATCTGCTCAGTAAAGCTTGATTGCTTTGATCTTGCTGTTGTACATATTGAGGAAATATATTCCAACATTCCAGCCTTCAATTTTCCGATAACTCGCACTGTACCTTTCCCTGCCACCTCAGCTATTCATTGTGGCTGAGGTTCCCAGTATGTCATTTGATCGAATGTGAGGGCAAGATGTGGGGGAAAATGACCTCAATCTCTTGAGTCTGCATCACTTGGCTTTGATCAGATAATGTAAGTGCTAACATATCACATTTGAATGCCCATTGTACAATTTTCCTCTGCTAGAATGTTCTCATTCCGTGCCCCGGAGTCATGTACATTGGAGGGTATACTTGGAGGCCCCTTGATAGACGTACCTCCATACGTCGTCATCTTACAAAACTAACTTATCTCTTGTATGGTTTTAGCTGCCTTTGGGGGTATACCTTTCAGAGCCCCACATACTATCCCGCATTGGGTACCACACTAAATTTAAGTCTTCCATCATACCACGAGTGGACTTGACCACCTGTGCATGATATTATTGATTTCCTCTAATCTGGGGGTGTCGAAATTACGAACACAAGTGTTGATAATCTGGCCTGGATGATTCCTTATGGCCCACATAATACACCCAAGTTCCCTGGTCATCGGAGGTGACCTCTAGTACAGTCCTAAGAGATTTATGGATGAATAATTGCAATACATTGTACATGCACAGAATAAGAGGCGTAGCAGACTCCCTGACTCAGATTGTCATTGTCAGTTATTCATCAGTTACAAGCAACCATATTGCCCACACTACCATTTCTTCACAGGGAGCATTCATAGCATACTCACTCCTGCGCCTGTCCCCTTTCCTCTTTGAAAAAGTCCCCCAGTGTGCAAAAAGTGCAATATTCACTGACCGTTGTCTAGTAATCAATTATTCTTGACTCACCAAGAGTAATTGTCTCTTGGAGAAATGGCATGCTGTCTGTAAGCATAGAATTGAGGTGGTGAGTGACTTTTTATGACTGGCTAGTAGCTTGCAAATTGCAGTTGTTGCCCCCCTGCTTTCCTTCCTTTGGGACTGGACTTGAGTACTTTTTTTGTAGCACCAAAAAATCTTGGCCTTTGATTTTTACGGTAGAGTGGGCACACGCATGGCCTTCGCGCTGCATTCCTACGCCCCGCATATCACTTTCAGTCCTTTTCTCTGCACAGTCTGGATCGGACACGTCTAGCGCCTGCAAGATCTACTATCCCATGTTTTTGTTTTTTTCTTTCTTTTCTTGAATGCAACAAGATTGTCCTGACAGGAAAGGAGATAAATTGGTTCCAGCGAACTAGATCACTGTGTGCGCAAATGGGTGTATGCTTTTAGTAGCAACGTTTTACACATTTAGAACCGTAGTAGCATTGGGTGTCCTTGTAATTGTTCTGTATCTATCGGAACAAAGCACACTGTGGTGTCTCTCCAGATTGTGTCAAATTAACATTTATTTGGTATCATTAAATTGACCTGGCAAAGAAAAACCTTCACAATTTTTTTTTGTATACACATAGTTATACTAAATACATGTGACAAGTGGAACATGACTAGAATTCAAAGCTAAAGAACTGTACAAAAACACCAACGAAATAACACATCCAATGGGAACCGTTAAAGCTGATTCAGTTCTCACGTGTGACATAGGTAAAAGACTTGATGTGAGCATAAATTATTAGTACAAACAGTTATGTATGCAGTGTAACCAGAGCATAATAGTTCTTGTTGTTTTACTCATAGACAACTGAAAATTAGTCTGCTTCTTATTATATATGAACTAAATATGAATTGTTCAAGAGTTTAGGGGTCTATGTAGTGCGCCGGTATGAGTCTGAATGCAGCGCGGCCCAAGTGCGTAGATAAATCAGAACGCTAGGGCATAATGTTTTGGCTTCTAAATAGATGTATCAGCCTTCCTCAACACCAAAGGACTGAACTTGTGGGACTGAACATGTATGGTGACCCCGTTGGTGCATAGATGGTGGATAGATCCAATGTTGAATATGGCCAAGAGCGGAGCGGGAAAATGGACTTGCTCCGTTGCCGTGGTAATGGCTGCCTATTAGTGGTCAGTATCCTGATATGGCATCTGTGTCCTCAATCGGGTTAACATTTCTGGTGAAGAGTGCTCCATTGAGATCAGGACTTTCATACAGCGTGGGGCGGGCGGCGTGCCCCTTTTTTCCTTTTTCCTTTTTTCTTTTTCTTTTTCTCCGAAATTTCAACTTCCTGCCCGGTTCCTGCAGTAAGACTTCTCCCATTGCCTATGCAGGATAAGTGTTTGTAGCGGGTTTTCTATGTGAGAATCACTTTGGTGCCAGATCTTCGCACCCAAATTCTTCAAATGCTTGGGACTGGATCACTGTTGGAGGACATGATTTTGCCGTTGCCTTTCAGTTTGGGCACTTGAGCTTAGATGGGAGGAGATGTTTGCAGTGTATTCCACCAAATTACTAATTATACCGGCAATGCTGAGGATCCCGAACAGGGACTAAAACTACCAGCGGTTCCTCTTAGGTTTCCCAGTCGGGAGCTAACAAATCTACCGGCTGTGCAAGCCCTAAAATGGAAAAAACAGAACTTGCTTTGCCTAGGATCCCTAAAAAGTGGTTAAGTTTCACCTTCACAAGCAGAACCCATCGAACTTTGGCAAAATCCACACACCAGTCAGTCAAGCCGTGCAGAGAATCCACCCTGATTGTGACACTAAGCTTCAGCACATGATATAACTACCTGACGAGATGTGCCTGTGGTGGACATTTCACACGGTGGTAATTCCATTGCTTTCAACAGAGCCTAGACCTAAATATATGCCTAGTGCTTCCCTGTGCAGAGATCTATTTATCAGTTGAGTGGTCGACTCAGACACATGTCTTTACCTCCTTTCCTCTTTTATGTTGAACCATGGATTTGACGGGTGGGGGTTACAACACGGCACCCCACTTCGGTGGATTCCTGTGCTCGAATGGCACACATTGAAAGAGCAGTTCTACGACCTCTGCCACGATAATCCTCTGAAGTTTTTTTTTTCCGTTTTTTATTCAAAGGTTCAATAACAAATGCATTCAGACCCTATGAATGCTTACTTCAAGGATCTATTTAGGGAGTTAATTGCTCAGTCTCAAGAAGATCCTATTTTGCCTCCAGTACCAATCCCATAGGATGAACAACTGCCTGGTCCTGTGGAGCAATGGTCTGAACGCCAGGCGTGTCCCCTAGATCTGGCTTGTCAGAATCCAGACCCGAACGACCCTCGCACAATCCTTTAGAAAGGATCATGATGGGGGCGCTGTTGCGCGTGACGAAAATGGCCGCCTGAACCTAGAGCTGCGGCCCGACTAACATCCCTATCAGAATCTATCCTTATTCGGAGCACGCTGCAAGGCTACAAAGGGATAGACTGCGAAGATAATGACCCCACGAGTAAGCGGCAAAAAATCTGGCCAGAAACGGTGCAGCTTTTGCGAAGTTACACCAAAGAGAAAATTGACCAGGAGAAGGCTGCGGCGCGAGCCGCAATCCAGTACCGGGAGAAACCAGAGCTGCGCCGCAGACGCTCTGCCAAGCAAACCATAGAGGGGTGAAATCTCGGCGCTGAGATGCAAATGCTTAGATGCAAAATGGGTAAAACATATATACACTGAACATTGCACAAATCACAAATGCGTGCACGGTGGCACTCCGTGACAAAGGAAGAAGGCGCCGCAGGAGAGATCTGAGGGGCATCCCGACTACGTATACATCCTTCTAGGCATGCTGGAGACGAATGCCCGGAGGGTGGAAATAAAACAAACGCTGCGTCTCCTGAGCCTGAGAAGGCTCGGGGCCGAAATGAAGACCACATCCACAGGCCCTCCGGGCACTTTATCCAGCCGTAGGTGCTGGGGCGGGATCACTGGCGTGTGACAGGCCGCGAGTACCTTACTAAGTTTGGGCAAATAAACCCCCTTTCCTGGGGCCTGCTGCAGTGATCGACCACACGTGGGGGCCTGAACATACCGCCCCTACGGCCACATCACTACTGGGGAGCGAATACGACACCGACTAGCACAGCCCTGACACTGGGACCCACACAGAGGAGGGTCGCGTAGGAGCTGGAAGGTAGGGGCAACACGCCGCAGTGCAGCGGGGGGCCGGCGGCGTATCATTATACGTGATCCAAACAAAGGGGATGAAATATAGGGGGAAACGTAACGGAAACTAAGCCATGAAACTTAACCCCCAAGGAATCGCTATAATTGCTCAAGTCCTGATCGAATTCGACGCTGTGCAGAAAAGATGCTGTATTACGTGGGAGAGCACAACTCATTCTCCGACGCACAGTAGGAGTAAACGACAACTCCGGTATTGAATCACCTGGGTGAAAATACAACAGGCAAGGGGCAAATACAGCGAATGTAAGGATGTAAGCTGCCCAGAACATTTGACTACTTTAAAGAAAGCTTCTATATATTACAGGGGCACAGATCAGTCCCAGACTTGCCGGAGCAGAGAGACTGAAGCAACCCTACTCTTGTTAAAACACGTGGAGGCGAATTGACGCCAGCTCAGGGGTTGCTTCATCCCCAGTTAGAACCCGGACAATACAACCCTACAGGAATACAGGGGACACACACGGTTGGGAGACTGAATATAGCGCCTGAGGGAATCGCAGTTACATAAAAGTCAGTGAACATTGCGTCACTACGTATATAGATCGGTGGAAACAATCCTGTACGGACGGAGTGGACAAAGGGATTGGCTCGCACAGAAACCCGGAAGAACATAATTGCTGGCTGTGAGGTGAAAACCCACCGGGGGAAACGGGAAATACCCAAAAATAACAAGATATAACCCCTTTTGCAGCAAGACGCCCTTTAAACCCAAGAACGGCCAGCTATCAGTCCTGCAAGGGTGCTGACAATTACGCCCGCTTCACAGGAAAACTACAGAAACACAGCGAACAACTAAGGCACCTTTTATACACGATTGGCAAAAAAGAGACTCTAAACTTGCTGAGCAATCCAACTCTACAAATTGAAAGGAACTGCATAAGTGGCACACAAACACCCAAGAAGATGTCAAAAGGCGCAGGTGCCAGAAAGAAAGGCCCGATGGACTCGTTCACCAGTAGCCAAATATCCAGTGCCGGCAACGCCGACCACTTCCACTACTCAGGCAGAGGCGTAAAACTGAGACAGAGTGGACAGACTCACTGCCATAGTCCAGAATGGATTCCTTGCAATAATTGTCAAGTTAGATGACATAGTTACCACCATTGGGTCACTGAAGGCAAGGATGGACAAAGAGAGCTTGAGAATTACCGAAGCGGAGGGCAGAATCAGCACTAACGAAGACACCATCGCTCACCACGATCGAGATATAATACAATTGAAAAATGACCTAATCAAAGTACAAACCAAGTGCGAGGACCTTGAATCGCGATCCAGGAGAAACAACATAAGGATTGTGGGCGTTTCTGAAAAATTTAGAAATGGGCAAATGGAACAACAGATTGAATCCCTCTTAAAGACCCTACCCGGAGCCGAGGCCTTCTCAAACCACTTCCTAGTAGAAGGAACGCACCACACGCTGGCCCCTGTGCCGAAACCTGGGGCGCCGCCTGTACAATCATAGCGCATCTCCTCAATTACAGGGACAGAGATGCAATACTTAGAATAGCAAGGGAGCAAGCCATGCTGCAATACGAGGAGAACCGCGTCCACATATACCCGGACTTTGCGGCAGGAGTCCAGCCAACCAGAGATCAAATGAACCAGTAAAGAAACTGCTCAGAGCACGGCAAGCACAATATGCATTAATATTTCCAGCCAAAATGAGAATCCAGCATGGGTGGAGAGCACACTTTTTTGAAACTCCAGCAGCAGCCATGACCTACATGGAGGCCTCCATACCCCTGCTCCCCAGGAACTACAGACCGGATCAAAACGGCACTCTCCTTCAGAGGCAGACTGATATGAACAAGTGAACTGAATGAAACTGTGCAGATATCCTTCATAATAATTGACGTTAACAAAACGGGCGTCTGCGAGGGAGCACCGCATGTAAATATGAAAGCCGGGTTGTGAGCCTATAACAGGCGGCCATGTGGCAACAGCATGGCGACCCCGGGAGACCTCCAAAGGTTTGCAAGAACAATCCTCAATTTGGGGAAGATGATGTGGGTGGTGGGCTGGAAGGGTGGGGAAGGGGATGGATGTTAATTGAACTGTTAAAAAGTTTTAAAACTTTTCTCAACCATGGTCTTGCAGATAATTGCACTATTCACACTAAACAGTACTCCCATACCAACAGAACACTGAACAGATACAAACGTGAATAATGCCAACACAGGGAACGGATTAAAGGTTTAGCTCCTGTCGTGGAATGGTAGAGGACTAAACTCCTGAAAGGCCAGGAAAGTTGGGGCATATGTAAATAGACATGCTCCCCACATTGTAATGTTGCAGGAAACAAATAAACAGGGTTCTGGCAATGCGAATATACTAGCTTCCTGGGGCAAGCAGAGATACCATACAGAGTATTCTACTAAGGCTAGAGGGGTGATGACGTTCATACACCCATCATTGGGATTCCAGGCTGAAGGACACAAAGCCGACCCCAGGGTAGATCTGTAATAACATGGGGGAGGTGCTTGCCACACTAGACGGCTCTAGCATCATATGGGGTGGAGACTTTAATCTAATACTAGATACAGAGTTAGACAGATCCTCTACAATTAAAAGAATGCCAACCAAGGCATGAATTGCACTGGGACAGATCATGCTAGAGTTGACACTGCGGGACGCATGGAGGGCACTGCACTCATGCATGAAAGAATACACATATTACTCAAATGTATATGACGCAGAGTCATGGATAAACTACTGGCTTCCATCTGATGATATGTTCGACACCCTAGAGAAATACACCCCCGAACATTGTCGGACCACTCCCCGGTGCCGCTTGAGCTGATTTTCAGAAATACCCCAAAAAAGATTGAGAATGGCCACAAACTTACTTAAAGATTCCAATGTAGCTGAATCCCTCTGCATAGAAATGGAGGAATTCTTCAATAACGTGGGAACAGTAGATAAATGTCTCCCAGAGTGTCCAGTATTTAAGGCCTGGGTAAGGGGAGCATTGATTTCTAAAACCACTGGACTATTGAAGTCCGTAAGACACGAGTTGACTGAGGTGGAGGCACAAATCTGAAACCTGGAAATTTTGTGTAGCGTAACCCACAATACAGACACTCTAGCGGAGATCAACAAACTCCTTAAGGACTTTGACAGGCTGGCCATGAGGGAAGTACAATATATGGCAGCCCCAACTCGAGCACGCAGGTACGGGAAAGGTAATTAGGTGGGAAGATCCCTGGCCAACCTCATCAAAGCAGATGCCACCATACCCCAATCACAAGCATTCAAGTAAAGGAGAGGGGGGTGGTCACTGGAGGGCGGGCCATAAATCACGAATTCTCGAGGTTCTATCAGGAACTATACTCTAATAGTGACAATAAATCAATACCAGAAATACAAGCATACCTAAATAACTTGGAATTTCTAACACACTCGTTAGAAGCTAGAATGGCCCTTGAAAACCCAGTAACTGAAGAGGAGATCACTGAGGCAATAAAAGCATTAAGTTCTGGGAAGGCTCCGGGATCGGATGGACTAGGGATCGAATTATAAAAAGAGTTTCAGAAAGAGCTGGTCCCGATCATGTTGAAAGTATGGGAGGAGGCACTGGAACTGAACAAACTTCCTGACTCAATGAGAGAAGCAATAATAACGGTCTTGCCAAAACCCTGACGTCCTCCACAGGACATGTCATCGTATAGGCCACTGTCGCTAATAAATGTAGACGCCAAGGTATTCTCGAAAGTACTGGCGATCAGACTATTATCAAACATGCCAACACTGATCCATCCCCACCCGTGTGGATTAATCCCTACAAGATCTACAGCTCAATCTATGCAGACTGTTTGCAATAATGGCGCAAATAAACCCAGAAGGACAGGCGATAGCGGTCTCCGTAGACGCTGAGAAAGCATGTGACTTGATATCATGGGTATATCTCCTAGAGGTACTCCAAAAAATTGGAATAGGCCCTAATTTTGTCCAATATGTAAAATTGCTATATACAGAAACGGGTGCGAGAGTTCTCACGAACCACACAATCTCAGATCTGTTTACACTGGGCAGAGATACCAGACAAGGCTGCCCGTTCTCACCTATATTATTCACACTAACCATAGAACCCATGGCAATACTTGTTAGACAAAAACATGGAGACAGAGGGATACGAATGTCAGGCCCACCCCAATCATTCTCACTATATGCAGATGACACCCTGATATACATCCGTGACCCGGAAACTAACTTGGCACCCCTAATGCAGGACATACATACATTTGCCGAATACTCGGGGTATAAGATTAATAACGAAAAAACAGAAATCTTCCCTTTGACACCAACCACAAAATGTCGACGACAATAGTGAATCTAAAATTGACGACCAGACATATACGATGCCTGGTCGTAATGGTGTCCCGAGATAGACGGACACTATACACAGATAACTATGAACAAGTCCGACAGATGCTCAGCGCCAAATCTCAAACATGGGCTAAACAACCAATATCCCTAAATTGCTGGATCGCCATTCTTAAGATGGTGGTTCTCCCCAAACTGCTCTACCTGTTTGTAAACCTACCCATATGGCCGGGTAGAACCTTTTTCGAAAAAATACGATCAATGGCAATAATGTTTGTCTGGGATGGGAAGACCCTGCGCATGAAATGGGGGGAAAAAAGGACCGTACAGCACAGGAGAAATTGCAGCGCCAGATTTTGAATTATAGTACCTGGCGGCGCAAGCACAGTTTGCAAAACATTTGTATGATCTGGAAGATCGCTCACCTCATATATGGCTTGAGAAATTTGCTGCATTCCCCATAGACCTCCGCTATATTATCTTCAACCCCCATCACAAAGACTCCTGCCCCTACGACCTGGTGGGAAGTAGGGTTCGAGCATGGATAGCACTATATAAAAAGTTAAAAATGGATACTCCATATGACCCGGATGTTCCATTATGGAAATACCCCGGTATACCACCCACAATGGATAAGGCAATACAGCGTATCTGGGACCCAAACAAAGAAGTTCGAATGCGTGACATGTTCCCGAACGTGGAAGAATTCGGCAGTTCGGTGGGAAGGGGATCACTCAAAACACTCCAGTACTACAGGATGAAGTCGGCATTTAACGCAGACTGGCCACTCTTCCCTAATGAACCACCTACGCACCCATGTTTACAGGCGGCAACATCTGGTACGGGAATGGGAATCTCCAGGTTTTATTCATTAACGCAGTCACACATCCCCACAATAAACAAAGTTAAAACTAAATGGGAAAAGGCCCTGAATATAACTATTCCAGACGAAAAATGGACAAAGTACTGTATGCTCACAAAATCTGTGTCACTAAATGCAGGCCTACGTTGTCCTAAATAGGCTCCACTACACCTCAGCCAAGAGGGCCAAATTCTCAACTGATCAAACAGGGTGATGCCATAAATGTAAAATGGCCCAAGCAGGGTCCTTTCACATGTACTGGGAGTGTCCTCTGGTGGCTAACTTTTGGAAAAAAGTGGCAGAAATTATAGAAGAAATAACAGATTCCAGCAGCCCTGACACCTCAGAAATACCTGTTCGGGGACATTGGCAAAAAAGCAGAAACAAACAGAAGACAGTTCAATGTCTCCTGTGCAGTAGCCAAAAGATGCATATTGAAATAGTAGACTAACTTTCCGCCAAACATTGAGACCGTTCTCCGAGACTTAACATATGTCAATGAATGCGAGGAACAATACACATTGACTATATCAACAAGCAATCGCCCTAAAGACATATAGGCCCTGCTGCGGATGGATCTGTGTGAAATGGCCTCAGATGATGAAACCTCCATGTAAATGCAAATGTAATGTGTTGAATAAGTATCTAATAACATGAGTAATGCATATACTGCGAAATGCAATGTGCAGTAAGTTGTACCTGCTATGACCATCAATAAACAGATTTAAAAAAAAAAAGGATCATGAGGCCCGTGGAGCAGATGCAGTTCTTCGTCGCTGGTTTTCCATGACAGGATAATGGATCTTAAGAGGTTTGTTGATATCCTGCACTCAGAAAGCCCTCCTAATGAAGTAGGAGTTCTCGCTGGTGCCCTATCCTGGCAGTCTTCAGAGTGCTCCGATTTGGTCTCCAAAAAGACAGTTTAACAGAAGCTAAGAAGTTTAGGGGACAGCCCCATACTGTCATTCTGCTAAAGTGGACAGCCACATACCGTCATTCTGCTGAATAAAATAAAATAATTGAAACATGCATTAGGGTAATATAATCTGAAAATGTAGCTCTTGCAACTTGCCTTCAGCAATCGTTCACAAAATGGGGCAGCTATGCTAAGCTATACCCCCGGTCAGCGCCTTCAACTTCATCTGCTTCTCGGATATTTAGAAAAGACCCAGCCTTTCAGACTGTTGGGAAGAAAATCTTCTCAAATTCTACGCTCCTGCTTAGTAAAGCTAACACCAGAGCAATTCCAGTGGCAACATACCAGAAGCTATGTGGTTCAATTCGAGGTGCTTTTTGGTGATACCCTTAGATTTGTACTCTCATGACCGATACTTTTGCTCCAAATCTATTTGGAAATTGGAATTTTTGAATTGGAGATTCTATTTTAACCTTCAGTTTGTCGCACCGGTGTATGCAAACACGGAGAACATGAGCTCCTCAACTCCGTTAGTAAAAATAGAAAACTTTTTTGGTTTTGCTTACACCTTTCTTTGCACCAGTATTTCCTGTCTTTACGTATATGACTTATGCTATTCCCAACGAGTAGATGAAAGCATTCAAGTCAGTCTGCATGTAGATTTTATTTATTTTATGATAATTCTAGGCCCTTTTGGATGACACGTGTTTCGGCATTACACTTTGCCTTTCTCAAAGCCAGGCATTTCTGTGACAAAAAATATTGAAATAGAAATAAATAAAAAATGTGAAATCATGTCATAAAACTTAAAGATATTTGCATATTCATTTCCCTGCTCAAAAACGTGAGAGTGAATACATGAAGTAAAAAACGCAACAAAATGTAACCTTCTACCAATTTGTGCAGCATAAACCTACAGAGAAAGTATGTGTTAGAATGGGGTCTAAAAAAATACTAAAGCATCTGATTACATCGGGCCTCTGAAAAAACAAAAAATATTACATATCTATTACCGAATAAAACTTACAACATACTTGGATTTAAAACGAATTTGCGTTCAAACACCCTTTAGCAATAAGCACATGACTAACTTAGCCCAAAATATGGCCGCCATCAGAAATCCGATGGAAATTAAGGTAGGACTACTCTGCCTCACAGGCAGTGTCATATCTAGCCCTTCTTTCATCCAAGAGGCAGTTTAACTGGCTCAACGCTTGTAGGACGAATATAACTTTTTTCAGGTAAGCCCTATGGTCCTCTCACAAGCCCACCCTAAACTGAGACCAATCAATGCAAGTGCCGCTCATTTGGGAACATGATGTTTTTAAATGAGCTTGGGGAACATGCTTTTTAGAACCTTAACACGACGCAACAAAGCTAAACGTTATCAAAGTGTAATGAACACTACCATGAGGATGCCTCGTAGTCAAACCGTCTTTTTAGAGACTGAAATTATATTATTTTTTCTCTTCTCTGGAATTCGTAACATACCATAAGAAGGAAATTGCAAATTAACAAACTCGCACTGCACTGCATTTAGGGTCATCCTAAATGTGTTTACTTTTTCTAGCAGATGGGATTTGACCCCAATTACTAACTGGACTGCAAAAAAGCAGACTTTTGGGAGCGCAATACTTTAGGGTAAGAAAGCCCATTAATTGCAACCAAATGTTTCACGCATATGCATTTCTTAAACAAAATAACAAACAATGACAACAGTTAGGTTTTCTTTTCTGTGAAAGGAAATGAGTGGGAGGAAACTTTAGGAAAAATACTTAACAGGACGAAGTAGAGGACAAGATGAAACAGACATTAGAATATGATATGATAGTTTATTTATATAGCGCCTATACACAATGTGTTTTAAAGCGCTTCAAGGCAAGGGAGGGAACAAGGGAAAATACAATGACATTCGTACAGTCCATGAACAGTAAGGATGTGAAATTAACTATCGTGCTCGGCCTGACGACATTTCAGTTAGTGCAAGAGCTAAGACATAGATAAGGAAGGAAGGGAGGGATAGAGTGGGAAGGAAATGGAAACCGACAGTCGACTACCGTACTAGGCCTGACCACATTTCTGGTAGAGCCGGAGAAAAACAAAAGGTGAGGCAGAGGGGTGCAGAAAGGGAGCGGAGGAACAAAACAAGCGACTATCATACTAGGCCTGACGACATTGCACATAGTGCTGGAGGGATTTTGGGGAGGAAAAAAAACAGCAATGGGAGGGTGGAGGCAACAGACGTGGTTGCTATCATATTAGGTCCAGGGACAATTCTGATAGAGTAAGTGCATAGAAGAAAGTTAGGGGAGGAGATAGGAAAAGGGAGAAGGGAAGGGAGAAGGGAAAGGAGGAGAGAACAGAGAGTAAGCAGTCAAAAAGAGCGGAGAAGCAAGAGTGGAGAGCGAATACAATTGCAGAAGTCAGTAGCATCACAGAATGTTGCAAGCCAGGATACAAGATGAAGATGGGAACAGCATGATTCAGGGCCACCATGAGTACAAGATGCAAAGGAAGTCCAGCATGAGAGTTGAGAAAGAGTGACGCACTGTGAATGAATAAAGTCCATAAAAGTCAAATCCAGCATTGGCCACAAGACGGTGATAGTGAAACCAGAATGTATCAGGACAGACTACTGCAGAAGTAGGCTGGAGCAGGTTGAGGGGGAGCAGCGTAGAAGAATCAAGCAAAATAGGCAACATCTGTGTGCGAGAAGGGGTTGGTGAGAAGCTCAAGGGAACATCAGAGAGACCAGAGGGGGTGGGGATGAGCTGTGGGGACAGAGGGGGTAACACATGTTGGTGCATGCTTACCTGCTGTCTGGGCAGGGGGTTGGGCCCTGGGTCCTCCTGCTCCGAACAGGAATTGCCCTTTTCTTCGTCTGCTCTTCACTAGAGACGCCCTTGATCTAATAGTTGAGAGCAGGAAGGAAGAGGCAGGGCTAAGTAGGTGGGTGGTGCTTAGACCAGGTGACCTAGATCCACTTGCACCTGCTTCCCATCTGCACATGGCAATTTCAGCCCCATGAATGATACATGGGGCTGAAATTGCTAAAAAGTAATTCTATGTGTATGTCAATTTTCTTTTCACTTTTGTCATCACCAAGTAATCTCACGGGTTACTATAACAGTATGAAGGGGCATTTTAGACCCCATTCTAACGCATGCTTTCTCTAGAGGTTTATGCTGCACAAATTGGTATAAGGTTACATTTGTTGTGTTTTTTACTTCATGTATTCACTCTCACATGTTTTTGAACAGGGAAATGAATATGAAAATATCTTTACGTTCTATGACCTGATTTCACATTTTTTATTTATTTCTATTTCAATATTTTTTTGTCACAAACGCCCGGATTTGAGAAAGGCAAGGTGTAATGCCGAAACGCGTGTCATCCAAAAGGGCCTAGAATTATTACAAAAATAAAAAAATCTGCACACAGATGGACTTGAATGCTTTCATTTATTTGTTGGGAATAGCATACGTCATATATGTGAAGACAAGAAATACTGGCGCAAAGAAAGGTGCAAGCAAAACAAAAAGTTTTTAACCAGAAGTTATGGATTGAACTTATCGAATTCTAACAGTTAATTCCACCCAATATCCGTAGACTGTTGGAGGTGGTCTCCCTAATGCTGTAGTCATTGGACAGGACTTGTTTGAAGCCTATATGTGACATCTAGACACATCAGAATGAGGTGGATGACTAGGTTAAAGTTATGCGAATAGGTTAAAGTTATTAAAGTTCAAGACAAAGCACTTTCCCACCATGTTCATGCCTGGAGGACCGTCATGAAAGATTAGTGGGTTTTTTCAATGATCTTCAAGGATTTTTGTGTGCTCCCATCCCTGTTGCTCCCATTTCCCACCCCCTACCCCCTCAGCAGATTGCAGCTCCATCTTTACTATAAGAAATTTGGAAATCTCTTGCTGCCAAAGATGTTCCCCAGCAGACGGGCAAGGGTTTCTACTCTAGCCTTTTCACAGTGCCCAAGTGAACCAAGCTGTCCTGTGCACTATATTAGACCTGTCGGATTTCAGTCTGCAGTTACCCAACAACAAATTCAAGATGATCACACCGGGCCCGATCCAACCTACTTGTCCTCAGAGACACTGGATCTGTGCAGTTGATCTAAAGGATATCTACTGACACATACCAATTTGGCAACCTCATCGGAAATTTCAACTTTTTACGATTGGAAATGATCATTTGCGGTACCCACTCCTAACCTTTGGCCTGAACTCTGATCCAAGAGTGTTAACAAAAATGTTGACAGCCATCACAGACTTCCTCAGGCTCCAAGACATCTGTATAGCTGACCTCTGAGATCTCATTGCCTGTGTCTGGCAGAATATCAACTGAAGATTCTTCAGAGCTGCTTGATCATCCAGTTTGTAAACTGTCCAAAGCCATCTTTGAGTCTTTCAAACCCTGAGCTTCATAGCCTTTCCCTGGAATATGTCTCGGGCAAGCATGTTCCTTACCACCGAGTGAATATCGACATACTGGAAACTTGTGCCTTATTTCTCAACTCCACACACAGGAGTGCTTTGTGGTTTCAGAGAATAACAATACTTTTGACCTTATGATTTAGTTGTGCACCTTGCCATACTGAAGATGCACAGGACCCAAATGGCCCTGAGGCACAACCCTGGTCACAACTGACGGCCCACAGTCTCCTCTAGTCCGTTATGGGGGACAGGAGACCAGACCGTTTATGGTGGTCCAATCTCGGGAATCTGTTAAGGAGGGACTCCCTTCATGGATCATCCCCACGTCACTAGAACGACAAATTCTTTCCTCTTGCCTACAACTTTATCTGTGGTCCCCTATGGTAAGGAAGTCTTCC
Organism: Ambystoma mexicanum; assembly: GCF_040938575.1. Classification (NCBI taxonomy): domain Eukaryota; kingdom Metazoa; phylum Chordata; class Amphibia; order Caudata; family Ambystomatidae; genus Ambystoma; species Ambystoma mexicanum. The sequence continues at coordinate 984,731,539 of NC_090934.1, read as the reverse complement.
TTCAATATCTTGGCGATGTCTGCCATATGCCTTGCCCTGAAAGCGTTTCAGCTACAAATTCTAAACAGGAAAGTGCACATTCGTACGGACAACACAATGTCAATGTTCTGTATCAACAAGTAGGGGTGCACAATACCTCGGCTTAAAAGCACACGTGCCCCTCCCTTTGCACACGCCCACACCGAAAGCACACCCCTAAATTTTGCCTTTTTGCCTGCAAGATCAGCACAGTTTTAGAGATGATCTTGACTGACTTTCCACAGTTCGGTTGGTTTAATGTTTTTTTTTTTTTGTGGAACGTGTTTAATTAAAGCATGCTAAATAAGCTGAAGTTCTGAGTCAATTGGTAAAAACAAGTGACTGTCTTGCGGTTTTGTCGTGTGCGCACATGTTGGAAACATTTGCAAAAATATGGATGTTTTAGGTGGCGATTTACTTTGCTTTCTGGTACCCTTTGTTTCATTTAGTGCGCAGAAAAAGCTAAAGCCTTAGTACCCAGCAGCCCCCTTACCCTGTGGGAATTGGAGCAAGGCACAGAGCGAGCGCAGACTTCCCTGACAGTGGGAGCCCATTTGGATAGCTTGCTCCGCTTCGGAGGCACCATACCTGGGTCTGCAGACAGCAATCCCTGGGCGAGGCGAAGTCGAGCAGCAGAGCGTCAGCCTCCCCTCTGGGTAGTGTCCGGAGGCTCTCGGGAGTGGCCGACGATCCAGTAGAAATCGCGCACTTGATCATCCATCAACGCAGAGCCGGTAAAGAGCAAGCAGAGGAAGTTGTGGCTTTGGCTCTCTGATCTCACCAGGGCCAGCAGGCAGACCTTTACTGGGGCCTTTGCTGTATGCATTATGTCGCCCACGCTTTAAGGTACTGACAGAGCGGCATTGTTGTGCCTGCCTGGTGATGCTGGCACCAAAGAGGCTGGAGTGGTGGATAGTGAGTGTGGGAGAGTAGACTCTGCAAGCCAGCACCCGTTGTGGAAAAAAGATTCTCAACCTGCCACTAACATATCCTACACCTATTTCAGTCCATACTGAAGGAAATGGCATCAACGATGCAAGAACTGAAGGGCTCTTTTCAGGAATTGGCTCACAACATGCAGCAGAATGAAGCTAAACTGGGGAGGTGGAATCTGCCTTCTGTGACCAGGCAAACTCCCAGGACCAGTTGGAACAGAGGATGCGGCGCTTGAGGCCTATAGGCAATCTGCGGACGAGTCAGGAGGATAACGAAAAACAGGTCCTGCAGAAGTAACATCCGTATCGGAGGGATACCAAGGGAAATAAGTCCAGGGGTTGTTTCAAGACCTACTTGGTGATGCGGACGCAGACCTTGTACTCGACCGCACGCACAGAGTGTATTTTCAAAGACGGAATCTCCCCCTCGAGGTCTTAACAAGAGTCCACTTCTTTAAAACCAAAGACCTTATTTTGCAGAAGTCCAGGGAACAACACAGTCTGTAATATAGGGATCCTCCCTCCAATTGTATTTATTTAATTTATTTAGGACACGCTGGGACAAAGCCCTTGGGCATGGAAGCGCGGACAAGACAAATGGTTAACAAAAAAGAGGTGTTGTCAAGCATTAGTTTGCATCGTTTTACTGTGATTTTCCCATAGCTGAAATGTGCAAAGGAGAAAAGACTGTCATTTTTTCGGAAACAAAACATTGTTTCTCCAGCATGGGGTCTGGCATGGATTCACATGCTCATGAATATTCCCCGTCGTCAGGCTGGGAATCCTCGGTAAAGAAAAAACCAGTATCAGTTTCGTTTCTGATCTGTCTTTCGTAGTAGTAACCAATCACTGGTCTCTGCGTCATACTGACCACAGCCAATGACTGCCCTCTACCTAAGCACCGCCTCTGGCAGCCATCTTCAGATTTTTACCGCACGTTCATGTGTTGGGATCCTCGTGCTATTGCTCTCGAGCGTTAGTGCTATTTTTTCACGTTTTTTCTCAAAAACTTTGTTTTTTCGGTCAAAAGAGCCTCAAGCTCCACCGACTCTCCATCCGATCAACGGGGACCCGTGTCGGATTCGTCTGCGCCCCTCAAGGATTTCGTGGAGCTACGCTTTTGGAGGACTTCAGAAGTTTCTCAGGCCCGGACATGGCCCAGGAGAAGGGAAGCTCGACGCCCGGAAAGCTGTTCAGGATCTGCCCTGGATGCCAGCTCCAGAACGTCTTTAAGGAGGACGAACACTCCTTTTGTCTCTACTGCCTGCATGAGGACAAGACGCACGTGGAGAAGGACTGTGCATTTTGCGGCAACATGTTGGAGCGGACCATGAAGGACCGCCATCAACGTCTCGCCAACTGGCTGGAAGGGAAGAGCCCGTCAGGCGAGAAGAAGAGGAAGAAATCCGAGCGGTCTTCTAAGACCTTTGAGGACGCCCCGGCGATGGGGGTCCAACACAAGGCCAAGCACCGCGAGTCCGCTGGCACCGGGAGCGCCGAACGGTCGGGCTCTACGGGCGCCAGGCAGGGCGCACCCTCCCCGGCACCTTCAGCCACGAGCCAACGCTCTGGGTCGGGTAAGAGGAAGGGCGAGCACCCGGCGAAGCTCCTGGAGAGGCCCCGGTCGAGCTCGAAGGCCCCATCGGAGGGGGAGCGAGGCAGTGTCCCCCCCCCCCTCAAGGATAAGGCGGTGAGCGCACCTAAGGTGGTGAAGGCCTTAATCCATCCGGCCAAGCCCTCTATCGATACTGTCGCGGCGGCCCTGGCTCAGCCTGTGGTGGCGACCTCGGGGCTCAGAGTCTCCCTGCCACCTCGGAGGGAGTCCTCTTTTGTGCCCATCGATAGGACCCCCTTGAAATCCCCCGTGGGGAAGAAAAAGGGGGGGCAGGGTGTCGTCGTAGATTCGGCCTCAACCTCGGAGGAGGAGCTGGTCGAAGTCTTAAGCCACGGCCTCGGCGTGGAAGAAGACCGGCCCGTCGGGATGGATCCCGACGCAGGTGACGACGACATCGTCGAGGGTACCGACGGGGGCCCCTGATCGCCTGTCGGATTCCCCTCTGCCAGCGCCGCGAGACACCTCGGCGGCCATTTTGTTGGCTATACAGTCCTTCTGCTCAGAGATAAGGACGAGACTCCCGTCGGGAGACCCGGAACCGGGACCTTCTGGGGTTCCCCCTACCAAGAAAAGAAGGATCCACCCTCCTCCTCCTTTTCAGCCGTCGCGCCCCTTCCAGCCCTCCTCCCCGTCCACCCGAGGGGATGATACGGGGACTGACACGGCAGCGACGGGTACGGACGAGGTATACGACGAGGATGTACCGTCGTCGCCTCCCACCAGGGCTTCTCGCCCGACGAGATTGGATCGTTCCACTCCATGATCGCCAGGGCATCCGAGCTTTTCCAACTCTGCCCTGAGGAGAAGGAGGAAGGTTTCCTTTATCAGCGGCGCGAGGCCAAGAGGAAGACGGTCCTCGCAGTGCCTCTATTGGACGACATTTGGGATGAGGGCCTCACCCTCCTCAAGAACCCTTCCACGACGCCAGCTAGAAGAGACCGGTACGAGAAAAAGTACCGGGTCCCGGACACGGCCCCCCTGTGCCTCCGGGCGCAGCCTACCCCGGACTCCGTCGTCTCCGCGGCGGCCAGGAAAAGCGGGGGGGGTTGCGGCCTCCACATCGACTTCCCCACCGAACGGCGAGGGAAAGAAATTGGACGCTGTGGGACGCAGAGTCATCTCGTCTGCAGCGACGACGATTAAAGCTGCCAACGCCTTGGCTATCGTGGCCCGCTACGACAGGGAGCTCTGGTACAAACTGGCTCCCCTGCTGGACTTCTTGCCGGACGACAAGAGGGCAGAGGCCCTGGAGATCCTGCAGGAAGGTGAGGTGGCTTCGGACCACGCCATTACCGTTGCGACGGACATCGCCGACACTGGGTTCTGCCAGTTGGGCAACGGCGTTTGCCTTAGGCGGCGTGGATGGCTCAAGGCCACGGACTTCCGTCAAGACCTTCAGACCAGAGTCCTGGACATGCCCTTCGATGGGAACAACCTGTTTGGGAAAACAGTGGACGATTCCCTTCAGGCCATTAAAGCGGACACCGAGACGGCCCGGGCCCTTGGAGTTCTGCAACAACGACGGACGCCCTTTCGGAGCAGCGGAGGCAAGGGCGCCTCCAAAGGTTCCGGCGGCGGTTTCTCCTCCTACCGTCAAGCGGCCCGCTCGTCGTCTCAGGAGGCCTACAGAGGACGAGGCAAGTCTGGCGGACCCCGCCGTCGTCGCCAAGGACAAGGCGGCAAAGCCTCGTCGAAGCAGGATTGAACCGGCCGTGGGGTCGGGCCCCCACCTAAGCACCCCGGTGGGAGGCCGGCTGGCGAGCTTCGTCAGCGTGTGGGAGTCCATCTCCACCGACCGTTGGGTGCTGGACGCCTTGGCCCGGGGCCACGCGCTTGAGTTTCAAAGAAAGTGTCCGCGCGTCCCCCCCGTGGCCAGGAAAGAACTTCACGTCCCTCAACTTCTCCTGGAGGTAAAGGCGATGCTCAGGAAGGGCGCCATCGAACTCGTCCCAAAGAGGCTTCGGGGCTCCGGAGTTTACTCGAGATACTTCCTCGTGAAATAGAAGACGGGGGGATGGCGCCCCATCCTGGACCTGCGACGTCTGAACAAGTTCATCAAGGCGCAAAAGTTCCAGATGGTCACCCTCCAGCACGTCCTGGGTCAGCTGGAGGAGGAAGGAGACTTCCTGTCGTCGTTGGATTTGGAGGATGCCTACTTCCATATTCCCATCCTGAAGGGGCACCGAAAATTCCTCAGGTTTGTGGTCCAAGGGCGTCATTACCAGTTCAAAGCCCTCCCCTTCGGACTACGGTCGGCACCCAGGGTGTTCACCAAGTGCCTCGCACCGGTGGCGGCGCAGCTGCGCCGCAAAGGGATCCACGTCTACCCCTACCTGGACGACTGGCTCATCCGAGCCAAGACAAGGGAGCTCGCCGTGGTTCACACGGCAAGGACCGTCCAATTTCTCAGGGACCTCGGATTCTCCGTGAACTACGCCAAATCCCACCTGGTACCCGCGCAGGACGCTCTGTTTCTGGGAGCGAGGCTCAACACAGTGTCCCTTCTGGCCTCCCCGTCGGAGGAGAGGACCAGGACCATCCTGGGCAAGGTGCAGCGGATGTTGGTGGCCTACGCGGCCAAGGTGAGGTCCGTCAAGTCCCTCCTCGGAATGATGTCTTCCTGCATCTACCTCATTCCCATGTGCAGGCTCCGGATGCGCCCGTTGCAGGAGTTCCTGGACGCGCGCTGGATCCAAACGACGGGCAGCTTCGAGGAAAGGATCACACTCGACGAGAGTTTCCGACGAGCGATCCGGTGGTGGGGCACCCGCGCGCATCTGACGGCGGGCATGGACTTCCAGACCCCAGCCCACCAGGAGACAGTGACCAAGGATGCCTCCCTGGAAGGGTGGGGAGCGCACACCGAAAATCTGCACGCAAGAGGCCTTTGGCTCCCGACGGAGAAATCCTTACATATCAACGTCCTGGAGCTCCGTGCAGTGTTTTGGGCCCTCAGGTCCTTCCTTCCGTCCCTCAAGGGCAAGGTGGTGAGGATCTTCACCGACAACACCACCACCATGTTTTACATCAGGAAACAGGGCGGAACCAGGTCCCCAGCACTGTCCAAAGAGGCGCAGGACCTGTGGCATTGGGCAGTCGCCCAAAGGATGTTTCTGGTGCCGTTTCATCTGGCAGGGATAAAAAACACCATCGCCGACTCACTCAGCAGGGAGCTGCGCTCGTGCCACGAGTGGGAACTACGGCAGGATCTAGTGGATCGCCTCTTCCGACGGTGGGGCACACCCCAGATTGAACTGTTCGCGACAGCGACGAACTCCAAGTGCCGGAGGTTCGCCAGCAGGTTTCCCCAGGCGAGGAGCATGGGCGATGCTTTCTCGTTCCCCTGGGAGGGCCTGTTTCTATGCGCGTTCCCTCCATTGCCATTGCTGATCCGGCTCATCAACCAGCTCAAGAGGTCACGGTGCAGGATGATCCTCGTCGCACCTGCGTGGCCGAGGCAGATATGGTTCCCGGACCTTCTGGACTTGTCAGCGTCCCCGCCAATCAAGCTGCCGGTGGACGCGGATCTACTCTCCAGGGAAGGAGGCGCCATCCTCCACCACGACCCGAAATCGCTGAACTTGCAGGCCTGGCTCCTGCAGCGCTAGAGTTTGGAGGATACGACATACCGGCCAACTGCAGAGAGGTTCTTGCAAAGGCCAGGGCGTCCTCGACTCTTAAATGCTATGGACACAAATGGAAGAGGTTTTCTGTCTGGTGCCACGCACAGAAGATTTACCCTCTACGGATTACGGCTCCCCAAGTACTGCCGTACCTGCTGACGCTGGCCAAAGCTGGACTGGCACACGCGTCCATCAAGATTCATCTTGCTGCGATCTCCCGATACACCAGAACCACGGGCCGGTCGTCCCTGTGGTCTCATCGTCTGGTGAAAGAGTTCATGAAGGGACTGTTCAGATCGTTCCCGCCGGTGAAGGTGCCGGCCCCGGCGTGGGAGCTCAACGTGGTGCTGACCAAGCTCATGGGACCTCCGTTCGAGCCTCTGCACTCGGCCCCGTTGAAGTTTCTGTCGTGGAAAACAGCGTTTCTTGTGGCCATCACCTCCGCACGACGGGTGGGAGAGATCCAGGCCCTTTCCTGCAAGGCCCCGTACTTGACTTTTCACGACACGAGGGTAGTGCTCAGGACGCACCCCTCCTTCATGCCCAAGGTACCGTCGGACTTCCATCTCAACGAATCCTTGGTGTTGCCTGTGTTCTTCCCGTCGCCTTCGTCGCCGGCTGAGAGGACGTTGCACTCGCTGGATGTGGCTAGAGCGCTGAAGTTCTACGTGGACCGCACAAAGTGTTTTCGGAAGACGTCACAACTCTTTGTGAACTTTGGACCTGTCAATCAGGGGAAGGCTCTCTCGAAGGCTTCCATTTCCAGATGGCTCTCCGGCTGTATCATGTACTGTCATCGGTTGGCAAACCGACCGCTGCCTGGCCGTCCGAGAGCCCATTCCACCAGAGCGATCGCAGCTACCACGGCGTTCCTTTCTGGTGTGCCCCTGCTGGACATAGCAGGGCTGCTACGTGGAGGTTGACGCACACCTTCACGAAATTCTACTGCGTCGGATCGGGATTCCAGGGAGGAGTCCAGGGTCGGCCAAGCAGTGCTGCGCAACCTGTTCGCCTGAGGTGAGCCTGGTGAGGAGGTAAGATGTTTGATGTAATGCTTAATGTTGAGCCTTTGCCACTTCCCGTGGTTGTGCATGTGTGTACTGCTATGTATTCTTTATTCATGAGCATGTGAATCCATGCCAGACCCCATGCTGGAGAAGGAACAAGTTACTTACCTGTAACTGTTGTTCTCCAGCATGGGTCTGGCATGGATTCACATGCGAACCCTCCCGCCTACCCCTCTGCGGCTCTTCACTTGGTCATACTGCCACTTCACGTGCTCCCAAATCTGAAGATGGCTGCCAGAGGCGGTGCTTAGGTAGAGGGCAGTCATTGGCTGTGGTCAGTATGACGCAGAGACCAGTGATTGGTTACTACTACGAAAGACAGATCAGAAACGAAACTGATACTGGTTTTTTCTTTACCGAGGATTCCCAGCCTGACGACGGGGAATATTCATGAGCATGTGAATCCATGCCAGACCCATGCTGGAGAACAACAGTTACAGGTAAGTAACTTGTTCCTTTCTCTCCCCCAAACATTTCATAATATCCCCTAGCCCCCGACCCCCCCCCCCACCTTACTTACCTGTGGGCAGCTCCTTGTGTGCCGCCGTCTCCAGAACCCATCTGCTATGCCAGTTCCCTTCACTTCGTGCATGGGAACCAGCACAGCAGTGTCCACTTTTTCCTTTGTTTTTTTTCTTTTTAAACTTTAATGAGACAGGAGCGTTTTGTATGGCATATTTGGTTGAATCTTTAGACTATGAGGTTTTAGTAGAGCCTAAATTCGGGCTAATATCCGCTTATTAAGCGCTAGTCTATTCAGCAACATCCATCTGCGAATATGGTTTTATGTGGTGCTGATTGTTAGTCATTCGAATAGTTACTTGTAAGCGGGATAAGACACTGGATGTCATCTGCATAGTTTAAGTGAATTATTACCTTTAAATCCAGCGTTTCGAACAGGGGCAAGGTGAAAATGTTAATGTGTGACATACATGATCCCCCGTGGAACACCACAGGAAAGCACAAAGCCTTCAGCAATTGCCTCCTCACTGTACACCTTGGATGTTCGATCAGACAGAGGACATAACCCAACTTGCGTCTTCTTAGGAGAAAGCTGCAGATCTTGAAGCCTGGTTACTAGTGTGGCATGATCACCCAGATCAAATGCTGCAGTTGGGTCCAGAAGCATCAGAAGGGAATTATGCCCTTTATGAAGATGTTGCAGGATTCGTTTTTGAGCCCAGCAGAGGGGAATCGGTGCTGTGATGACTACTGAACCCTGTCTGTTTAGGGCCCAAGATGTTACACTGGTCCAAAAAAGCTTGGATTTGTTGATTAGCAATTGTATCCAAAATATTCCAGGATCTATCCAAAGGGATGATTGTAAGGTGCAGGCTCATGAGGCCATTGACCAACTGGTTAGAGGAGAAGTTTGATACAGGTTGGGTTATCCATTCCAAATAATGTTCGAACAGGATTGGGGTCCAACACCAATTTGCATCCCTCCATGCGGCTATGGAATTTCTCAAGATACGGAAGCAGTCATACATTTGCCTGAAGTGAGATCTCAGGAGGCCCAACCTACCTCTTGTTCCCAAGTGCGCTCTAGGAAAAGCGGGAGGGGGAACCGGCAGAGGCCCTCACTTGAAAGAAGAGAGGCGCAAGGACTCAGTGGCTTGCACATGAGTGCCCTCGCTTGGCTGGGTGAAGATTGAACTCAGAAAGCTGACCGACAGAGATGTTTAACACCCCAGACTTGTTGAGAATTACAGCTGCAGATATTACCCAGCTTGACTTAAGCCGTTTGGTTTGCGACTGAATGCAATCATAAGGGCACTGGGAGTAAGAGCCATTTATAATGCGCCTGTGCACAAGTGTGTCTAGGCATGACAAGACAAGGAAGGGAAAGACCGAAGGAGGAAAAAACATTACTAGGCCTTGTGTCATTCAGATCACGCAAGAATAAAATGCTCTTATCAGGCGGTTTGACCTGATGTTTTCCCCACACAGGGTCGTTAAATTGTTTTCTTCTTTTTTCTTTAAGTACGGTGTAGTGCATTGGGGGACTTATGGGATGAGATTACTTGGATTGGGGAACAGGGAGAGTGGAGTGGGGAATAAGAGGACACAATGGCATTCGAAACCTGCCTGGGGAATAGGAGTAGTATTGACTTCTAGGGATGACTGTTGGGGAAAGTTATATCCTTGAATTTTCAGGGGTTGTATTCACCAAGGAAAAGGAAAAGCATTTTGTCTAAATTGGTGGGCCTTAAGGCTAACATAGCCCTGGTCCAAGAAACCCACCTCTTGCAGCGAGACTGGTCGCAACTATGCTCCCGCTGGTTTCCCCATCAATACTTAGATGCTTTGTCCCAGAAGAAAAAGGCAGGCGTCACAATTTTAATAGCCAGCTCACTCCGTTTTGAACAGGGTAGGGTTGTGAAGGATGCCCAGGGTAGGTACATTTCGCTGACTATACAATTCGCGGGTAGGGGTCTCCCATTGGTGTCTGTGTATGAGCCTAATCAACACCTGGACCAGTTTTAGGCTCTGCTATTCCTGCATATTACGCAGTTCCAAAGTGGGAGCTCATGGTAGGGGCAATATTTTGATGTTGTATTAGAGGGTGGAGTGGACAAGTCTATCCCATTCACCTCGGCTGAAGCACCAAGAACGATCGCCCTGAAGACTTCTATGAGGGATACGCACTTGGTAGACATATGGAGGCATATTCACCCTCAGCAGTGGGACTACACGCATTTCTCACAGCTACTGTAGAATTGACTTGTTTTTGGTATTTCGGTCCATGCTCTCAGGGATATGCTTAAGCAACATAGAGATTGCATTGTTCTCTGACCACTCCCCTGTCACCTTGCAACTGGATAATTATGGACTGGGTGGTAGGAAGTCCATGGGGTGGAAGATGCGCCATCATTACTGAAATCACCCAATATTTTCAGGAGAATTATACGGAGGGGCGTCTCGGCAGGAGTGTGGGAGGCTCTTAAGCTTACACTGAGCGGGGAGATAATCAGTCTGGCTTCGGCACGGAGAAAGTTCCTTACAGCCCAGCATGATCAAGCTGAGGAGAGTACAGGAGAGGGAATCTCGGCACAAGCGGGATGGTGCTAGAAAAACCTACTGACAGTTGCAGGTAGCAAGGTGGAACTAAAAGGACTATGGCAGATGATATCTCCCATAAACTGCTTAAACAAAACACTTTTACTATATTACATCAAACGAACTCCAAGCCTAAAGGATTAGTACCACAATTGGGGGGCTGAGGGATGCATGCAGCCTGTTGCATGGCGGAGAGCCTGCTAAAAGTGACACATTGTTACAATAATATACAGAATTGTTTGCAGCGGATTCCCTTAGTGGCCCACAGCAGGATGTATTCTTTCAGGAGGCCCGCCTCCCGCGCATAACCTTGGACCACAAACAAAGGCTGGACAGTCTCATCACAGCAGAGGTGGTTGCTCAGGCCATTCGTTCTCTCCCCAGTAACATAGCCACAGGCCCCGATGGGTTCACAGCCCTTTTTTATAAAAGGTTTTCTGAAGTTTTCTCACCCTGCATGGCATAAGTGTTTATATTTCTTTTGTTGAAACTTGGTCCATTACACCATCTATGGGTGGAAGTCAACACTAATGTTGATTAATAAACAAGGCAGAGACACCACGCTCTGCTCCTCTTTTCAGCCAATAGCAATCCTGAACTATGATGCCCATATATTTTTGAAAGTTTTGGCCCTGCGTCTAGCTGCAGTGCTGCCTGGTGTGGTGGCAGTGGATCAAACCGGGTTTGTTCTAGGATGGCAGGTGTTCAGTAATATGACGCACGGTGGACATCTTGGCCTGGGCACTGAAACATAAACTGGCAATGGTTTTACTTTCGATCACCTCGGAGAAAGCGTTTGATCGCGTAGATTGGACATACTTATCTAAGGTATTGGCTGAGTTTGGGTACAGTCCACGTTTCCTTAGTGCTTGCAAACTTTGTTCTCCCCTCTACCCGAATCAAGTTGAATGGGGTCCTTTCGAGCCTGATGCATCTGCGCAGGGGCTCCCGGCAGGGATGCCTGCTCTACCCGCACCTGCTCTACCTGCTCCTATTTGCCTTAGCTATAGAAACCTTCGCCTGTCTGGTGCGTTCTTCTGGAGATATCCCTGGGGTAGATCTACTGGGCTATCCTCATATGTTGGCGCTTTACGCCAATAACCATCTCTTTTTATATGTGGGATTCCCAGCTATTGTTGCCCCATATCGTCTCACTACTAGAAAGATTCCATGGGGTCTTGAGCTTAAAGATTAATTACACAAAATCGCTGATACTTAACATATCGGAATCACCAGCAACGGTTGAATTATTGAAGTCAAATGTTCCGTTATCCTGGGCCTCTCACTGCCAGACATAGCTGGGTGTCCGTTTAACAGCGAAATATACCGACTTGTACACGTCCAATATATTACCATTCTTTGCTGGAGCCAAACATGACCTGATGCAGTGGGGTACCTTTTGAAATCTCCTGGCATGAAGGATATCGGCGGTCCAGATGTCCCTATTGCCGCGGTTATTGTACACCTTCCAAGCTTTACGTGTGTGTGTTTTAGTGGCGCCTAACATCAAGAGCCATCTCTGTGCTGCCCAAATAGCGGTCATTCTAGAAAGCCAGGCGGCTGCACACAGCCCAAAGCAATGGGTAGACCTAGGGCAGAATGCCTTGGGGACCCTCCTAGATAGCTGGTGCTGGCTCTCTCCGAGGGCGCATAGAGTGGGAGAGGGGGGAACTTCCAACATCTAGGGCCACAATGGAGTATTGGGCTAAAGCTGCGCTGCGCTATGACACAAATACTTTTCCCTCTCCCATGACGGGTGGTATCGCGGAAATGGTGAATGCCCCCCGGTGTTGAGTATGGGCCATTTGCTTAGGTGGTCGAAGGGAGGTTTACACAGGCCCGGGCAGCTGTTTAGAGACAATCGCCTTCTCACATTTGTCCACTGCAAGCACGCCTTTATGGATAAATTGAGCTACGTCACTGGGTGACTCTGGCGAATGTGTCTGCTCAGGGGAAGAGAGACATGACCCACTTTCAGGATGTATTCATAAGCGATCGCCCAGGGGCTAGACTTGCATCCTTATACAAAGTGCTGAACGCCAGCAGGTCCATGGCCCCCCATGGATACATGTCAAAGTGAGAAGAGGATATAGGACATCCCATAGATAATTTGACGAGGTACAACATCTGGACAAGGGCGGGCAAGTCATCCCACCCCCCCCCCCCGATGCTGGAGGTGTGGGATGTCCCCAGGCTCCTTTTTCCAAATGTGGTGGGTCTGTCCTCAGATTGAGGGGTTCTGGAGGGAAGTGGTGGCTCAGATTAAGGAAATCTGTTGGATGGAGTTGGAAATGGATCCCTTGGTGCTGCTTCTAGGGAACGAGGACTCGCAGGGTCATTACAAACTGGGAGCGAAGAGCTCTAAGCTGATCACCCAGATATGAAGGAGTGGTGGGCACGGGTGTGGTATGTGGCTGCCATGAGTAAAATAGATGGGGCAATGCAGGAGCGAATGACACAATTTTTAATGGATTGGCGCCCGAGTAATCCGTTTTATAAGTAGTCATGATAACCCCCAGAGCCATCATAAAACGCATGAGATGGCATTTACGTTTATATAAGTTACCTTCCGAGATTTGGATCGTAAGCCGGCATTAATGACACACTGCACTATGCACCTGAAATTGTACTTGCATTGGCTCATATCTGTTCAGTATTTGTTTTTCTATTTGAATTTTATTTTTATAACGTGGCTCAATGTTTATTTACTAAATTGTACCGAATGTGCTGGGAAAGCCTCTAACAGAGACATCTCGGAAACGAGGACATGTTCTTTTCCCCTATTTATGGAAGAATAGGTTGTAACAATTTTTGGTACAAGGAAATCTGTGTTTTAATTAAGTTTAAATGGCAAAAAATAGAAGCACCAAGATGCCAGCTATTGGTTTGTATTGTGGAGGGTACTTGTGTATGAATCCAAGGATGAGTTATGTGTTGTGGTGAGGGTGAGGGGGTATGCATGATACCAGATAGGTTTTGTGGAGGTAGAGAGGCTGGAAGCCAAGTCTGAGTCTTGAGTTGTTAGGGATGGTAAGGCAGGTCATCGGGTATGGCTCTTGCATATGTGACCATGTTCCCCATTTTGTTTCAGTTGCTTCTGAAACCTTGTTTTTCTCCAGTCCGCATCTCCAAAATAGAATGGGCATTTTGGTATATAAAGTAGTCTGTGGAAGATTGGGAGGCATGACACCTGGTACACTCTTTTGCCAGCCATGCTGGTGTTTGGCTTTTAGAGTTAAAACATGCCCCCAACTTCCCCTATCTATATCCCAAAACTCCCTTTGCCTTTGGAATATTGAAAGCTGTGGAATTTCAGGATTGCTAGAAAGCAAACATGGTATAATTCTCGCTGCATGTTCTCTCTGCAGGTTCCCAGGAAATCCTGGAATTAGAAAGATTCTGAACTTCAAACATTGCACAACTGGGCTTTGCGTGACCAGTTCACTAGAAGGTAAGCATGTCACAGATAGTGGAATTGTTGTTGCTTTTCTGTACCTAGTACATTGTGTGGGACTACTCTGAACGGTATAGCCTTGTAGGTGGTGTATAGCCCTGCAAGATGGTGGCTATCGGGGCCCAGAGCAGTGTTTTGAGTCCTAAACGGGACCAGGTTCGCTTTCAAAGTTTGCAACATTCAAAAGACTTGGCTTAATGCAAGGTGTGCATTTAGGCCGGCACAAAGGACCGTCTGTGGCCTGTCCCCGGGAGGCCTTTCGAGCCGTCCATACTGTTCACTACCCAACTCCCTCCACAACCTGCACACTTAGTATTGATGAAGGGCTCTGGTTGACGTTTGAAGAGGAGTCTGGTTGTTTCTTCTCTGGTACCTTCGTTATTATTGTATGAGTCTGTGGCATGTTAACGTCTGTAAAAAGATCTTTCATTTCTCCGTACTGTGGCATATGGGTGCCTGGTGGCTCCGCTTGTTATCTGATATTCCCCTACGACCCTAATGACTGGGCTTAGGGGATCTTGGAATCTTGAGGGTCTAGTTACCTATTGGGTGCAGCCAAGTAAGTTATGTTGACTGTTCAGATTTACCTTTGCTGGTTTTATTGACTGATTTAGTGCTTTGCTTGCTACACATTGTGCACACAGACTTTAGTTTGTATTATATTGTTGGGATTTCTAGAACCTTGGACTAGAAAAGTATATTTTAAGAGCTGAATTTTCAATTGTGGGTATCCTGAAGTGTGTGAGTAGCTATTCTTTCATTCAGGCCTCACCAGTTTGCCTGAACTTAAGGCCAAAACCTGCCCCCTTTCCCAGAAGGCAAAAAGCAAGGCGGGGTCGCCTGTGAATTCCATCGTGGCATTTGATTTTAAACAGGCTCTTGTGGCGATGAATAGTGATTTGCAGAGGTTAGATTAGCTTCTTGTTCGTATCCACGCTCCCATAGGACTAAATCAACTCTGTTAATTTCTAGCGTTATTACAGAATCGATGGGTATGTCACTGGGTACCAGCAATGGGTCACAATTAGGACACATTTTCTACAGTGGGTGTGAAGTCCACTGATGTCTCTTCGGCAGTAATATAGATTGACCAGTTTCCAGACCGTATCCCAAATCCACTGCTCAAGTAACTTGCAACAGCAAGTCTGATTATATATTATAGCATCTTTTGAGAAGCTTCCCATTTAAAAAAAAGATTGATACATTTCATAGCATTAGCGCATCCACTTCAAAGGGAGAGCACATTGATTTGCCATCATGTTTGTAAGCACATTGACAACACAGTGTGATGCTAATTGATGTATGAGTTTAACAAATGATACACATTTTAAGTTGTTTGTTTGGAAATTGGAAAATAGTCTTGATAGGTTTTTCAATTTGAAGGATCTATTGGCTGGCTTATTCTACAGCATTTCAAATATTTTGCAACTGATTGGGTCTTCAATAACTGTCAAACCTGTACATACTGATCCTTTAGTTAGGTCTTCAGCAATGTCTGTTACAGGGAGGCACAGCTGGAGACAAACATATAGTGGGTTGATATTGGACTTGGGGTGGAGTTGAGTAACCTCTCAGTCTGTGACAAGAGGAAACGTTCTTCTCACAATATCATAATGTTCCACTAAGATGGCGACACCCACAATATCACTTTAGATACTTTGTGATGCATTTCCTTTAAAGTTATCCCGGCTTTCATCCTGTGTACTTCAATCCTAAAGCATGTTCCACAGCCTAATTCCAGCAATGTTAAAGAATCCATAATCTCACTAATGAACAAAGCTTTTTTCGGCAGGCCTCCACAAGGGGCAGGTCGTTTATGCAACGCATGACTTGGTCATGGATATTGGAGTCCCTTGGCTATACTGTTGCACCGAAAGTATTAGTTCCATTTAGAAATCCCCTGTTTGGTGAGAAAGCTATTAGGTTTGGGTTTTGCTTACTTTGATGTCCCTATTGAAATGGTGCTGTTTTTCATTTTTATTTGTTAACATTCTCCTCTAGTTCACAACTAAAGGTCCCCCATAATCCAATCTATCACATATCGGGTATGGTGTGTATCTTAACTGTTTCTCACGTCTTTCAGTGCCTGGTAATCCTGATTCCAGAATGTATTGTCAAGTGCCATGCTCGTATGGAATTACCAATCTGGACGTAATGTTGTTTCGATAAGGTAACCCGACTACAGATTGGGGGTGGGGTTTTAGGTTCTCCATCCAGAGGTCAAGACTCTTAACCTTCACGCTTGGTATCTAAAAGGTTGCGGTATAAAGATTGGGACCTCCCAGATGACGTGATGGATGGTGTTGCTTTCAGCCAGACGGCCTGCAACAAAATCCCTGTACCGTTGCCGTAAATTCTGCGACTGGTGCAGAGGGCAGAGGTCACAATGTGGATCCTTTTCAGTGCTCCATTCCTATGGTTTTGTCTTTTTTGCTTTCTTTGGGCTGCAGGGGCCTTCAAGTAGGTACCATTAAGGGTTATCTTATTCTATATTTAAGCGCTCTTCTGAAGAATGTTCTTACTTTAAGATTCCTTTGTTTTCTCAATTTCTTAAAGGACTGACTAATGTGTTCCCGCCATCCCCTTTCCAGGTGCCGGTTTGGGATTTAAATTTGGTTTTGAAATTTTTCATGGGTGCTCCGTTTGAACATTTGCATGCTTTTCCTTTGAGATTATTGTCCTTCAAGACAGAGTTCTTGGTTGTGGTTACTTCTGCTCGCAGAGTGAGTTAATTGCAGGCCCTTTCCTCTAAACCACCCTTTGTGTTCCACAAGGACAGGTTTGTACTGCGGGTACATCCGTCCTTTCTACCTAAGGCAGTATCCGACTTTCATTTGAGTCAGAAGGTGGTTCTTCCATCTTTCTACCCGCCTCCTCATCCTGGTAAGGAAGAGGTGCGACTCCATCGGTTGGATCCTAGGCGAGCTCTGAGCTTTTACATTTCTAGGATGTCCAGGGTCACAGTGGACGATCAACGCTTTGTAGGATATGCTGGACACTGATTGGGCCAGGCTGTTACCAAACGGACCTTGTGCAGGTGGATTATCCTTACCATTACGGAGTGTTACCGATTGGCGGGTAAGGACCCTCCTGAAGGGTTGCTAGGTCATTCCACTAGGGGCGTGACTACTTCTACCGCCCTCCAGCGGGGGATTCCTATTAGGAATATTTGTGATGCAGCCACATGGGCTTCAATCACACCTTTGTTAAAAATTACTCCCTCGATACAATCCATGGTCAGGAAATGGCCTTTGGGAAGGAGGTTCTTTATTCCGCAATCTGATTGGTATTCTAAATTCTTTTCCCTCCTCCATTTACTGGTACTGCTTTTGGGAGTCTGTCAAAGATGTGTAATACGTTGGAGGACACAATCCATTCAAAGAACAAGTTACTTACCAACTGGTAACTTTCTTTCGACTGGATGTTCCTCCAACGTATTCCACATCGCCCTCCCAGCCTGCTCCTCTGGAGAATTTCATATGCGATTGTAGCTTACGTTTCTGCAAGGCTATGTGCAGTCAAGCAGGCATGAGACTGGTGCCATACGTTCTGAGGGAAAAATCTTAAACTGAGGCTACGGGCGCTGTGCGTCCTATTTATAACATCCGGTGACGTTGCCCTCGACGGAGGCCTTCGAGGGACCTCGACCCGACGTAATCGACGCAGGACGCCCTCTGCTGAAAAAGTTTCCGGAGTGCACAGCTGTGGACATTACATGTCAAAGATGTGGAATACGTTGGAGGAACAGCCAGTCGAAAGAACGTTACCAGTTGGTAAGTAACTTGTTTGTCTCTAACAGAAGTGATCTCTCTGGTGTAGTGCTGCGTGGTCGGATCGCTAGTTTATCCTGGAATATAGCAAGCATACTAGCCAAGATGGTTCATCCTGATTAGCGCTTTTCATTTCAGGTTTTGATCTTTTATTACAGAAGGCTGTTTGCCACTCCCATTTTTGACAGGATGGGCATTTCTTTTTACACCAATCTGACCCTCAAAGGCCGGCCAAACGGAGGACCTGACCCCCGTCTTTTGACCTCTATTAAAGCAGAGTTCAGTTTGAGTGCAGCTTCTACCGCGCATTTCCTTCTGCTTGGTGTTTCGAAGGGATTGTGTCCTCCGACGTATTCCTCATCTTAGATATCTCCTCCAGCTCTGCTGGCCGCGGAAAATTTTTTTCTCTAGAGGGCGCTGTGTGTCGACATCCTCCGAGTCGATGTCCCTCGACAGCCGCCGTGTCGACGTCATCCTGCCTATAAAGGCCGCGCGCAGCGTCCGTTGCTCAGTTCCGTTTTTCCGCGCTTACTCAGTGCCTCGGAATACCGTTGCTCAGTTCTTAGTCAGATTAATCCTATTTACCTCGAGTCATTCGATCCGTACTCGATGGCTTCCTCGTTGGAACCGACAACTCCTCGATCCGGCTTCAAAAAATGCTGAGATTGTGGGAAAAAGATGTCGTTGACTGACCCTCAGAGTTTGTCTGTGGCGTTTGGGAGCTGAACACCATTGTTCGGAATGCGAGGACTGTATGTCCATGACAGCTAAGGCCCTGAAGGAGCGTAGGGGGAAGCTGGAGAAAGGTAAGACTTTTAAAGCTTCTTCTTCGTCGACGAAGTCGAGACACTCGTTTCCTCGTCACCATTCGCGCTCCAGGTCTCGGAGTGGGTCTCATCACTCCTCGAGATCGAAGCACTCGAAGAGGAGACCTCGAAGATCCCCTTCTCCGTCTTCCTCTTCCTCTTCCTCTGTTTCGCCAAAAAGAATCCCTTGCCCCACGAAACATAGTTCCCGGGCTGAATGGGAGGAATTCCGCAAAAATATGATGAGCGTCTTCGAGAAAGTGGCCTCGACCCCCTCGAAGACTGCCGAGAGCGATGCTCTGGTCGAAAGACCCGAAGGTCAAAAACGCCGCGAGTCGCAGTACCTGGCGAAGGAAACCTCTCGAGTGCGTCTCGAACCCTCGAGTAGGATTATGACCTCCAAACCTTCCTCGAAGGTTCCGTCGACGAGGGTTCCGTCGACGCCGAGGTCGATGTCTTCGACGCCGTTGTCGAAGGGACCTTCGACACACGGGTCTGTCGACTCGACGCCAGCTTCGACACCGGCGAAAAAAAAAGTCACGGTTACGACACACCCAGTGACTATCCCCAGGTCCTCGACGTCGATGGCTTCGAGATTGTCGAGTAGAATTCCAATTCTGTCGAGGTCCTCGAGGCCTCCGCCTTTGTTTTTGACGCCACGCTCGAAGCCTTCGACGACATCGACGTTTTCGAGACCGATAATGACAAGTTCGGCACCCTCTGCCTTGGAAATGGGATTTACTCCTTTTATGAGTTCAGAACAATTGAGAACTATGTCCTCAATTTTGGAAGAGGGTGAATTGTCTGAACAGGAAGACACATTTGAGTTGCAGGGACCTGTAACCCCAATTAGAGAGGAATTTTCCTCTGAAGAACTCAGGTTAAAGGATCTTCATGATTCCTTACATGAGGCAAGTGGGTTAGACACTTCCCCTGAGGTGGAGTTTGCTAGGCCAGACCCGGGGGAGCATGCTGAAACCCCCTATAGAGCCTTAATGGCCAGGATCACAGAGTTCATGGGGTGGTCTGCACCTTCACAATCTTTCCAACAAGATGACCTCACAGATATTCTTGACAAAGGCCCACAGGAGGATCCTGTGGTGCCTTTCCATAAAGCTCTTCAGACGAAGATCATGACAAACTGGGAAACCCCAGATGTAGTACCAGCAGTAAATAAAAAACTGTCTACAAAGTACAGGGTATCTTCTACAGACCCGGAGTTTTTGTCTAAACACCCATCCCCAGAAAGTCTGGTGGTACAGGCAGCATCCTCTACCGATGTCAAGACGGCTTATCCTACCGTCCCACAGGACAGGGACGATAAAAAATATGATGCTATGGCAAAGAAAGTCTTTTCAGCATGTAGCATGGCGTTAAAATCTGTTAATGCCACTTGCACCCTTGTTAGGTTCAGCCATACACTTTGGGAGTGTGCTTCTACAGCGGCTGACTGCATCCCGGATGGAGAGGAAAGGGATGCGTTCCTGAATATTATACAGGACAGTAAAGACGCTATGTGCGAATCCCTCCAGACGGGCATTGATTCGGCTGACGGTATCAGCAGAGCAATGGCGGCAAGTACATCAACCAGGAGATTCGCTTGGTTGAGAAAGTCTGGTTTTGCCCCAGATGTGCAAGCCAGGCTCTTGAACATGCCATTCGATGGCTCTTCTTTGTTCGGGAAAAAGGCGGATGACAGTTTAGAGAAACTGCAAACTTCAAAAGCAGCAGCAAAATCCCTAGGAGCTGCAATCCGTCAGACTCCTTTTCGTCCCACAGGAACTTCTGCGAGGGGCAAGTCCTTTCGCTTCTACTCCGCATTCGGAAGAGGTAGAGGACGACCGGCTCAAAGGGGACAAAGAAGAACTACCCGAGGTGGACGGGGTAGATATTCAAAAGCCGCAGCAACAGCAGGTGCCTCTTTACCATCGGCATCTGCATCAGCCGCCCCAAAACCACTCTGAGGACTTCCCTCACAGGACACCTGTAGGAGGCAGGTTGACTCAACATCTGGCGGTATGGCAGGCTATCACGTCAGATGCTTGGGCAATGGAAACAGTTGCCCAAGGTTACTGCCTGCCTTTCCTACGTATACCTCAGTCATCCACCGGGGATCAGCTCTCAGAAAGCTCCAGATCCGCTCCTCTTGCAGGAAATTTTGGACCTACTAGAGAAAGGTGCCATAGAACCGGTACCTGTAGCGGAGAGGAACAAGGGCTGGCACTCCCCTTACTTTCTCATTCCAAAGAAAGACGGAGGACTGAGACCCATCTTGGACTTGCGAGAATTGAACAAATTCCTCAGAAAAGACAAATTCAAGATGGTCACTCTTTCTCAGATCCTCCAGGCCCTTCAGTTCCAGGACTGGTTGGTATCTCTGGACCTTCAGGACGCTTATTTCCATGTGCCTATCCATCTCAAACACAGGAAATACCTGAGGTTCGCAATTGGCAACTCTCACTATCAATTTCGAGTGCTGCCATTTGGGCTGACCTCCGCCCCGAGAGTCTTCACCAAGTTAATGTCGGTAGTGGCTGCAAGTCTAAGGAGGGAAAGGATTCACGTCTACCCCTACCTGGACGATTGGTTGATCAGGGCTGTTTCTCCGGAACAAGCTCAGATCCAGCTAAATCACGTGTGCCACTTCCTTCACAGACTGGGCTTCTCCCTCAATTTAAAGAAGTCACAAATGATACCATCGCAGAGACTCCAGTTCATAGGAGCGATCCTGGACACTTCCCTGGGAAAAGCCTCGCCACCAGAGGTGAGGGCTCAAGATATTCTACAGATGGTTACCAAGTTCCAACATGCCCAACGTCTCCCAGCCTTCGACTTTTTGAGGTTGCTAGGCCTCATGGCATCCTGCATTTTCCTAGTGCCAGAGGCTCGCCTGAGAATGAGATCCCTCCAGTGGGCACTGAGGACTCAGTGGTCACAATTCTCAGGGAGAATGACAGATCTTCTTCAGGTTCCCGGCAGGGTGGCTCGAGACCTTCAGTGGTGGGCCTGTCAGGAGAACATTCTGAAAGGAGAACAGTTTTGGCAACCCTGGCCGGAGATAACAGTAGTCACGGATGCCTCGCTCACGGGGTGGGGAGCCCACGCCAACGACTTGACCATCAGCGGTCGTTGGTCTCCATCGGAGTCCAGACTACACATCAACCTGTTAGAGCTGAGAGCCATCAGACTTGCGCTGAAGGCGTTCCTGCCAGCTGTACAAGGGAAGAACGTCCTGATAATGACGGACAACACGGTGGCCATGCATTACCTCAACAAAAGAGGAGGCGTAGGATCACTACCCCTGTGCAGAGAGGCGATGCAGCTCTGGTTTTGGGCAATTCAAGAAGGAATCTCTCTATCGGCAGTTCACCTAGCCGGAGAGAAGAACTTGACAGCGGACGCTCTGAGCAGGCAGAACACAGTCTCCCACGAGTGGGAGCTAGCTCAGGAAGTCCTTCAAGAGATCTTCGCCCTTTGGGGAACCCCTCAGGTGGATCTGTTCGCCACCAGCCTAAAAAGGAAATGCGACCTGTTCT
The DNA here is from genome assembly GCF_040938575.1 of Ambystoma mexicanum. Taxonomy (NCBI): domain Eukaryota; kingdom Metazoa; phylum Chordata; class Amphibia; order Caudata; family Ambystomatidae; genus Ambystoma; species Ambystoma mexicanum. The sequence goes on along the minus strand of NC_090934.1, from coordinate 984,709,655 downwards.
GCTCAAGGGAATTTCCCCCGAGAGGAGCTCTGGGAGACGCGTTCTTAGTGGACTGGGAGTTTCCGCTTCTGTACGCGTTCCCACCGGTCCCTGTCATTCCTCAAATGATCAGGAGGTTGAGAAGATTCCGGCGAACCATGATCCTAATTGCCCCGGATTGGGCCAGGAGAATGTGGTACCCAGACCTTCTAGACTTTTCCATCTGCCCTCCAATTCGACTTCCACTTAGAGAGAACCTACTCTCACAGAAGGGAGGTCAGGTTCACCATCCAGACATCAAAACCCTCAACCTTCACGCTTGGCTTCTGAAAGGCTGAGGTACAAGGATTGGGACCTCCCTGATGATGTTATGGAGGTGTTGCTTTCGGCAAGGAGGCCAGCAACAAAGTCTTTATACCGCTGCCGTTGGAACAGATTTTGCAGCTGGTGTAGAGAACAGAATATCTACCCTTTTTCATGTGGTACACCAATGGTTTTGTCCTTCCTACTATATTTGGCAAATTCAGGCCTTCAAGTTGGCACCATTGAGGGCTATCTCGCAGCGCTATCTATCTTTAAGCGTACTGCGGAAGAACCATCCTATTTCAAATTACCCTTGGTAATACAGTTTCTAAAGGGGTTAACCAATGTTTATCCCCCAAGACCATTCCAAGTTCCCCTATGGGATTTAAACTTAGTACTAACTTTCCTGATGGGTACACCTTTCGAACCTCTCCATTCTTGTTCGTTAAGATTCCTTGCCCTTAAAACTGTTTTATTAATAGCACTTACATCTGCTAGAAGGGTGAGCGAATTACAAGCTCTTTCTTGTAAACCCCCTCTCACAATATTTCACAAAGACAAAGTTGTCCTGCAAGTGAAGCCTAATTTCCTCCCAAAGGTGGTTTCTGAATTCCATATCACTCAGAAGATTACCCTACCATCTTTCTATCCTCCTCCTCACCCGGGGAAAGAGGAAGAGAGGTTACACAGGCTAGACCCTAGGAGGGCCTTAAGTTTTTACATCAGTAGACTAGCCAGGATAAGACAGGCAGACCAGCTGTTTGTAGGTTACACAGGTCACAAGCTGGGGTTACCAATAACTAAGCAGACCATTTCCAGATGGATCATTCTAGCCATTCTGGAATGTTATAAACTGGCAGGGAAAGAGCCCCCTCAAAACCTTAGGGCTCATTCGACCAGAGGTATTGCAGCTTCATCGGCCCTCAAAAGAGGCGTGCCGGTTAAAGACATATGTGCGGCTGCTACATGGTCGTCTGTCCATACCTTTACACGTTTTTACAATTTGGATTCCTCCTCCAGTCAAGAGACTAGGTTTGGAAGGGCTGTACTGCATTCTATTCATCAATAGAAGACAGCGTGAAGTCAGTACTCCCTCCTCCGATAATAGAATACTGCTATGGGAGCCTATCTAAGATGAGGAATACGTCGGAGGACACAATCCCTTCGAAGAACAAGTTACTTCTTACCTTGTAACATTCTTTCGACGGGATGTTCCTCCGACGTATTCCTCATCGACCCTCCCATCCATCCCCGCAGTTCTACTTCCCTTGCTGTTGCAGCTTACGCTCCTTCAGGGTGATTAGTTTAGTCCAGAAAGTATTATTGTGGGCTACTAAACGGAACTGAGCAACGGACCCTGCGCGCGGCCTTTATAGGCAGGATGACGTCGACACAGCAGCTGTCGAGGGACATAGACTCGGAGGACGTTGACGCGCAGCGCCCTCTAGAGAGAGAAAATTTTCCGAGGCCAGCTGAGCTGGAAGGAGATATCTAAGATGAGGAATACGTCGGCGGAACATCCCGTCGAAAGAACGTTACAAGGTAAGAAGTAACTTGTTCTTCTAGGGCAAAGGTTTTCTGGGATGTTTTGCTTGAGATTTTCAACAATTGTGGGGGATGGCTTAAGTTGCCTCGCCACCTTTATCGGAGGTGGAGTCTGTTCTTACTTATTTGTCAAAGGTGGAATGGTAAAATCTTGGATCAAGGCAATGTTTTATTATGTGAGGCAATGTCCTTACATGTCTTGGTAGCAATTTGTGCAATGAATAGTGGGATTTAAATGAATTTACCTAACATTTGTTGTCAGCACTTAATCCCTGCATCGCCACCTGCTGGCTGCACTTCTTAATTTTTTCGTTGTTTTGATCCTATATCTTGCACTTACTCCTCCTCCCACTCCCCTGGCACTTTTCCCTTCCCTCTCCCCCACTCTTGTGTGATCTCAATGTCACTTGACCTAGTAAGATCGTTGTCTTGCCCCACCCTTGCCTCGTTGCTCCTTGAAACAGTTGCCTATAGGTGCGCTATAAATGTCATATCATATATCATAACTTGATTTCTAGGGTATACCTGAAATACGCTCTGATTTTAGCTTTATCAGTTAACGCAGTAGGAAACTATGTGATGTATTAATTTAAAACATTTAGTCCTTTTGTAACTGGTTGTGCCAGCGCAGATGTATCGGCAAGTGGCACTTTTCTCAGAAAGCCTGATTGACTGTTTTATCATCTGCGTTGGTGTGAATGGTTGCATGTTGTTGTGACCTTAAAGTGATCATTATCCACGTATTTTGATATTTTCTTCAGGTATAAACAAACTGAAAGAGCAATTAAATGTAGGTATTTCCCAGTCGACTTCATGTTGACCCCATGCTTAAGAGGGACCACATTGAATCTCTTGTTAGTTGAAACGCTGATCCTTAGTTGCAGTTTCCCATTTAGGTCTGTCTTTCTACTGATACCAATGATGTCTCATATATTGTGATGTTCTCTTCACTATCGGCAAGTAAGCCTAGGAGACCTGTCCCCCTGAAGGTATCTTTTGGTTTGATTATGTCTGTAGTCATTTAAACTCGCACAAGCCACCTATTGAGCCACTCAATGCAGGACCAAACTGTTTCTAGAATGAACTTCCAACATATTTTGACTTTTAGTGACACTAGGATATTTTGCAGATTTATTGCCTCATGCTCTGAAGCGAACCACTTCAATGATGCCTCAATTGGCAATATAGTGGGTCAAGAGTATCCTAATCATTATTGGGGTCTTTACCAACGTCCACAGGACCCCCCTACTCCCAATCAAAAACCTACCTTGCTTTGAGCTTGCATGCTGAAAATCTATACCCATCAGAAAATCTGAACATTACTATTGGGTATTTTATAGGTACACATTAAAGAATATTACCCGTAGGGCCTGGAAACCCGTATTATTCAGGCCGCTGCTCCTTTACGAGCTAATGCACAACTAGGCCACTGGCAGTTATTGCATACACATTGCTGCCAGCCCACATACTAAAGTGTAGCATCTGCAGAGGGTGATGGTGGTAGTGCTTAAAGTCACTTCAGTTGCTACTAAAGCCGACAATTTCCCGTGTAGTTCCTTTTCCAGCCTGTGCACAAAACCCTTGGGAGATCTTTCCAAGTTTTTGCTTTTTTTATTCGAAGGTAGAAAATGTATTTATTTTAATCGAAAATAGGAATTTCTGGCTTCCAGACTGACATGACTCTTAGCTGCACTTAGTGGCAGCTACTGCGAGCCTTTCTGGCTAGTAGTGAAGGAAGGGTGTCGCCCTTTTTTAAATTGTTCACCATATGCCTCTGGAAGAAACTGGCCAGGAGGTACTCCATCATTCTGCCTCAGTGTTATGCCTGTGAATATCCTCCAGGGCCAGGCCTGATGGATGGGAGAGGCTCCTAGCCTACCTTCACAAGCCCAAAGTTAAGAAAACTGACAAGGCTTCTAAGGAGAAAAAGTGCAGAGAGAAATGAACAACGCCTGGCTATGAAGAACAAACCCAGGTCAGAGTGCTGTGGCTGGGGGGATGGGGTCTGGTGACCAAGACTACCCTTGAAACCTTCAATGGGTTAAAAAAAAGGCAGCTGTTAACCCTTCTTTGGGGTGGGGCAGGGGTTTAGGCATCTGAAGCGACCACCATTTCTACCACTATCGCTGGCTGCAGAAACTACACTAACAGCGAGTGAGCAGTTACTGATTTTGACTGCATGATCAATGGATGAGTTGCGGTTTAATTGACTGCTCCAGCAATTACCATTGTTGGAGGTGCCGTCATCGCTGATGAGATTTTAGTCTCCCTCGTAGTATGTGCGCTGGGATCGGACTGGTAGTCAAGAGATTTCAGTCTTTTATGGACCAGGTTCTCACACATAGCAGGATCTTGGCATATTTTGGGTTTCCAGTGCATTGCTCATTGTTGTCTGAGGTACCATTGTCCCTCTTTTTCTCCCTGAAGAAGGTGCCAGAGGGGTCCAGACTTCCAGTAGAGGAAACGAGTGTTAGGCAGAAACCTGTGCAGTTCCCTTAGGGACCACTGCAAAAGATTTAAGACTACAGGTGTTTGGCAGTAAACCCACTTGGAGCAGTCTGTACCTGTCATGATCTCTGCTTCCAAAAGATCAGGACTTGCCCGACTCCCTTGGAAGCAGACCCATAACCCCGGTTCCGAGTGCCAGCCAGTCCCAATTGGGACCTTTTGGACCCTGTCCTGGCGCCAGTGGCACCAGGCTCATAAAGATGCCCAGTCCCAGCGCTGGAAGCGCCGGGCTCATAATGCTTGGGTGGACTTACCTGCAGCAGACCATGCTGCTTACTTACCTGCCAGTTGAACCCCTGATCCTCTTCTGTTTTGGGACTACTTTTCCTGTTGGGTGGGGGGCAGGAGCCACTCCCTAGGTTCAGAACACTGGAACTCTTCTGGAAAGCAGGAACTCTTTTCTTACCTAGGCGTGGCTGTGGAAGAAGACACTTAAGCACTACAGGAGGCTATTTAAACCACACCCGATGGATGAATCTTGCTTTGTGTTATTCTGCATTCTCTGCAGCAGAACGCTCAGCGTGTCTTCTGCTTCTGATCCTGGGCCTAAGGGAACAAAGGCTTACCATCCTGGAATCCAGTCTTCAGCAGCACCTGTAAAGACGAAGAAAGAACAGGTTAGCACTACGGTCTTCAGTGGCAGCGCATCTCTTACCTGGTCCATCGGCTGTTACCAACGCCTCGCGCTGCATTCCGGCATCTGAAAGACAAAGGCTTACCTACTCTTCGCATGCTCCGGAGGCTTTCGGCACTGCATCCCGCATCTGAAAGACAAAAGAAGGTGCGTTTAAAGACATTGGGCAACTTTATTACTCACGTGCCATTACTCCTTCCCACGCCGAATCCAGTGGGTGTTCCAGCACCCTTCAGCTTCTCTAAAGCTCCGAACTTGTACCTGCAAGATAAAAGGGACAGTTAGTGCACATCGTGAAGCAGGCTACAAGCGCTTACTTACATGCTTCCAGGCGCTTCTATTCCTCACGCGGGTTCGATCCTCAATTCTCTTCAGCCCGCCATCCGCCATCGCCGGAACCCTGCAAAACAAGAGATATCATTACAAAAGACTTTTGACATTTGAAGTGGCCAGAACTTACCGTTCGTGCAGTTAACGACGGACAGCAGTCCTCTGAGGTCAAGAGGCCTGCACCCTTATCCAGTGAAGAAACTGGTTACGGCACCCTGCCCCGAGGCAGATGGAGAGCTCGGCGTTCACTTACCTAAGGTGAGGGCGTTAACCTTTGGGGTTCTACTGGAGAAGAGAAAGGGAAGAGGAGAGAGGCACCCAATAACCCCAGTTCATTAATCCCATATTTTCTATCTGCAGACATCTTACTCTTCGAGTCAGACATACAGTGCACAGAGGTCCAGCCCAAAGAGCCAACCGTGTGTTACACATCACCTTTGAAGATACGGCATTCACCCAGTCAAGACCGGCACCTCTACGGGAATCAGGTGAGCGTTACAGTACCACACAGATTCACTTGGTAGCTGTGGCTGAGCAGTCAGACTTCCCTCAAGAAGAGTTAGGCAGTATACAGAGCATACAAAATAGGTACAGAAATACAGTAGCACAAGTAAACACTGACCAGAGCTTGGGTGTAAAAGTATATAATTATTTGACACACACTTATAAAACACACTAGCACTAAATTGATGAGATCAGGTCAAAACACAATCACTATTATCCTATGTACATCCCTGATTACTTGTTGGACAAGTCTTAGTTAACACCACTTAATTCCAGACAGATAAAAAGGGAGGGAAAAGGAGAATTATGGAAGCATACACACTAAACACTTTTTAAAGAACCACAGCAAGTTAGGAAGGCACAGTCTATGGTGAGCAAGGAAGTTTAGGTGCCAGGCTCACTTTCAAGGGAGCCAGGCGGAAGATGCCCAGGATCAGACAGTTACAGAGTCTTCGAAGTTTGTGGAGGTAGTTCGAAAAAGGTTTAGTTCAGTGCAGAAAAGTTAGCTAAGGTGTCCCAGGCTAACCCAGGTTCGAAAGACGAGGATTTAATACACCCCGTTCAAACGGTTGCAAGGGAAGCCAGGCGGAACACGGTACCTTAAATGGAGAGTATCCTCCAGCGGTGGCAGTTGTTCCTGGCAGCGGGTGCAAGTCGCAGTGTCGTCCAGAGGAAGAGAAGATCTCGTCGTGGAGGAAGGATGAAGGTCGTTGCACTGCCAGGGAAGAAACCAGCCGCGGAGTTCTCCGGTACAAAGGTACTACCTGGTAGTGGTGAAAACGTATCCCGGTTGCCAGGGTGCTTGACGCAGGCAAGGCGGCCACGAGATGCTCCAGGAAGGCGAAAAGAAGGTAGACTGGTTATCCCTACCAGTCGAAGGAAGAAGACTCTCCGGGCTGGAGATCTCCTCTATCGTTGGGAAAAGTGGTGAGACAGTTCAGCAGGGCTCCACCGGTGGTGTCGTCGTTGCAGGCCGGCTCAGCTTCTCCCTCCTCGGATTCTTAGGTCCTGTGGCGACTTCTGAGGTTCCAGTCCCCAAAGCCCTGCTTTTATGCAGCACACCCCCATTCACTCAGCCTAGCTGTCAATCAAACCTGCTAAGTGGTGAGCTGGCCGGCTCACCACTTGGGCCAATCGCACAAGAGTGCGACTTGAGTTACCAAGGTAACTCCGTCCAGGGTGCCTAAACCCCCTCCCACACCACCTGTGGTACCCAGAGTGGCACCACTTTTGGAGGCTTCTGCGGAGAAGCCCACCAAAAAGTGGAACAAAGGGCTCGACTTGGGTTGGAGTCACAGAAGAGAACACAAACGCCATTTTAGAATAGAGTCCTGGCAAAAAATACCAACCGGCGAATGAATAAATAAACCGGCGGTATGCTCGAGTCTATAAGAATTAAATAATTAAAGTTGGTAGCCTCGAACAATGGGAAAATCCCATAGCGATATATTCGTGGTCGAATATAAAAAGTAGTATCCACTGCCACCAGTCACAAAACTCGATCAGGGGGGGGGATGGAGACGTGCCCCCTCGAATAACAGACCCCGGGGCAATGGAATTGCCCCGACCAGTACGTCCACAATATGATGATTTGTACTGGTTTCTGTTCATAATTTGGAACTAGTAAAGCCAATGGTGACTTTACTTGCTCTGGGAGACAGTAGTCAGTCCCAGGGTATGGAGTCTATGTTGGCGGGTCGCTACGACATCCCTGGGTTACGGCACGGAGGGTGCTGTGTAACCCACATCAAAAAAACACATGAGACCCTATGGAGTAAAAGACACCATAGCCCATGAAACACATGGAAAGTTAAAGGAACACCTCAAATCATGTCTAAGAGTGGGAGCAAAACAATCGCTCTCTTAGCAGGAGAGAAAAAATAACCCCAAAAAATCCAGCAAAGCTGCTGGGTGATGCACTAGGTTTGGGAAATTAGCCTTACAGAGAATTCTCCCTAACAACGAGTGATCTGTACAACTGTGACAAGCACCGAAGATGGAGTGCTCCCATTCTTGATGAAAACATTTTATGAGGTGGTCCAGCAGGTATGTCCTCGACAGGTTACACACACCCAGAAGTGGCTCTGCAAATACTCATATATTCCAAAGAGAACTCTAAGGGAAGAGTTCCAAAACGAGAAGGTACTTTGGAAGGATGTCACCTAATTAGAAAATCTCGAAATGGGCACTCAGACGGAAAATGTTCCTGTCATTGCAACATGTTCCAGGGAAACTCCACGCTCTAGCAGACTCTCTGAGTAGAGATCCCCTACCAGAGGAGCACGAGTGGCGTCTACACAAAAGTCGTAGAACACCTCTTCTCTCAATGGGGTTTCCCCAACTATAGACTTATTCACCACAAGCGGAAATCGTCAAATTGCCCAGACTTCGAGTCCAGGTTCCCCAGGCCAGGCTCCAAGGGGAACGCCCTATGGATGAACTGGTCAGGGAAATTTGCCTACGCTTTTCCCCCCCAACTCCTCTCATGAGGAAGGTGGTGAACAAGTTACAAAAGGAACTGATGACGCTTATCCTAGTTGCTCCTATGTGGGCAAGACAACCGTGGTATCCACATCTGCGCAAGATGGTGATGTGCGATCCATCAAGCTCCCGTGCCAGTACAACCTACTCACCCAGCACGAAGGGCTAACAGTGCACCAACAACCACACTCCATTAACTTGGCAGCATGGCTCCTGAAGTCATAGAGTTCGGACATCTCAATCTACCACAGAGATGCATGGATATCTTGAAGGAATCAAGAAAACCAAATACTAGGCACTGTTACTTTGCTAAATGGAAACGATTCATAATCTGGTGCCAGACTAAGCAAATCAACCCCATAGATTGTTCTCCATCTAACATCCTAACCCAAATGCTCCACTTGCTAGATGGGCCGCAGAGCAAAAGCCAGGCCTGTCTCTCGCCTGTCTGCGCCGGTCAGCGATGATGACAGACTATGCACCGCTCTACGGATAACTATTGCAAGTACCCAGACGAACACGAACTGTATCTTTGCGTTATCATTTCTCTGCTTACGCCACTACCGCATACAGGCACTCAGGCAGGCACTGCCTAGCAAACACACCCTGTACACTCCTGCATGCTGTACAAGGATGTAACCCCGAACTGGAATGATGTCAGTATCGCTATGCAAATGTGTAATTGAAACACATGGGATCTCTCGCAATGCCGATTTCTACAATTAACTTGCAAGCCCCCAACTATACGCCCAGACAATCTGTTACCAAACAGCCCCCCAGATCCAGCCCACCACTGCCTCTGTGCCCAGTGGGACTAGCCTACCTTTGATTGTATTGCATGCACTGCCCACCACTCTGTGCCCAATAGACTAGTCTACCCTGATTGTAGAATTGTACACACCATTCCCAGTGGACTAGCCCACTCTGCGTGTTAACTGTATACTTATCCAGACAACCACTCTTATCTGTGAGCCCTCCACTACCCCTTGGACCAGCCTATGATCTACACATACATATCATAAGCTCCATCTCTGAAACATGGCACACTCACTCCCCTGCTCCCACACCATACCACCTACACCATTCCTACCAGCACTATTCCCTAGGAGAACCTCCCTGAATTACATCGCCTGCACTACTAGTAGGTCTAACCAAACCATTACTCCTTCCAAATCACCCACAATTAATCAGACCAACACTCTCTGTATGCCTCTCCACTTAAGAAATCCACTGATCCACTCACCCAGTAGTATCTTTCAAACCTCTCCTGCCAAGCACTCCCATCACACTCCACCTCCAACCATCACACTTATGCCAAACACACCTAGCACAACCAACATTCCTCACGACACCCTTGTCTCAACTAAACAAAAGAACAACCAGAAAACACAATTCCAAAGTGCACTCATCAACGCACGCTCCCTACCAGTGCATGCTACTGAGATCCGTGATCTTATCCGTGAACTAGACTTAGACATACTAGCCATAACTGAAACCTGGCTACACGAAGCCTCCGGGCCAGCCATCTGCCAAACACTATCACTAGGGTACATTATCCTGTGTCGAGACAGAACATCTAGTAAAGGAGGAGGGGGGTCACCCTTACACTCAAAACCTCCAACGCTAGACAGCTAAAGACCAAGGAAGCGGACAACTTTGACTCACTATCAGTTAAAATATCTCCCTCGCCAAACGACACTGACAATACACATTGTCTACCGCCCACCAGGTCCAACACCCGACTTCCAATCCAACATCACACACATCCCAGGTGATAATCTGAAAACAAACTCAAAAGTCATTCTCTTAGGCAACCTCAACCTGGGCTTCAAAGACACCAAAGACAAAAAAAGCAAAGCCCTCGCCGAAGCCCTCCTAGACCTAGGCTTCACCCAACGAAGGAATGCACCTACCCACTCCAAGGGTCGAATCCTAGACTGGATCGCAGACCACAACTGTGTGGCCGACATCGGCTCTAATACCCCCCAGACCTTGGACTGACCACCACCTACTGCACTTCTTCAGATGAGCAAAATGAGGAGGTAGCCCATACCCACAGGCACCAGCCACTATGGCAAGATCAAAACCGAATGCTCACCGCAGACAGACTAATCCCTCTCCTGGAAACATCAGCACTTGCGCACCCCACTTGTAACGACCCAACTGCACCAGTTGAGATCTACAACAACACGCTAAAAGCGTTAATAGAGGTAGTAGCTCCACTGGAAAAGCCAAAAAGATACTCCATGCTAACTTGGAACTCAAGGTTGCACGTACTGCCAAAAGAGCCGCTCTAACCTCCTGGCAGGTTAATCCCTCCCCAATCACAAGGGACACCAACATCACTGTCGCTAAACAATATAAAAAGGCCATCTCTGCAGCCAAAGCAGCCACCTACAATACCAGAATCAAGAAAGCCAACTCAGAATCTAAAGTTATTCGCCAACTATAATGAGCTCACCACCCCACCACCACTGCTCAACCCACTGAGAGAAACCCCACATGGTGCAACAACATCCTACATGCCATGCTGAATAAAATCAAAAGCTCAAAAGTAAAATCAAAATTCAATTTGATAAACTGCCCAAATCCAGCCCATCACCAAAAGCCCCCCATGGTCAAGTCCGACGGAAGCACTAAACATAACAGCAATCCACCCAAATCCTTTACCTTCAGAGAAGTAACTACTCTCGAAGTCCTCCAAATCATGAAGCACATCAAACCCTCACTATGCAAAGGAGACATCTGCCCAGCCAACCTAATCAAAGACAGTGCCACACCACTGGCCCCTTTCATCACCTCGTTCATAAACTCATCCTTCGCCACCAGCACTGCTTGAACCACCCTCAAGGAAGCCTGGGTTCGACCGCTCCTAAAAAAAAATAAAAAAAAAACTAAAAAAAAAAAACTCCTCCCTCGACCCGGACTACCCAAACTACAGCCCCATCACCATGGTGCCTTTTCTGTTGAAAATTCTGGATAAGGCCACATACTTAAAGATTTAATCTTACCTTGAAACTCACAACATCCTTGGTAAAAGACAATCGGGCTTCCGCCCCCGCCACGGCAAAGAGTCAGCCTTACTCAACCTCAAGAACCAACTACTTGAAGCCATGGACAAAGTCAAAACCTCACTCCTCCTACTCTTAGACCTCTCTGCAGCCTTTGACTTGGTCGACCACAAGTTCTTCTGTAAACATCTCACTGACGCAGTCCGCTTATCTAAAGAAGCCACTGCCTGGATCACCTCCTTCTTGGATGGTCGAGCGATGAGTCTTCTCAGACCAAGCATCTGCGCTACCATCACCCATCTACCCACCTGTGGTGTCCCACAAGGCTCATGCACTTCCCCCACGCTCTACAATCTAGTCAGCCTCCCACTATTCAGCGACCTAGAAGTTTTCGGCATAGCCTTCATCAACTATGCCGACACACATTCTCGTTCCCCTAAATGGCAACTATGACCAAGACCTCAAAACCCTCCAAGACATATACGCCCGCATCCAGGTCTGGATGACGGCAAACGGCCTATGTCTAAATGGGGAAAAGACGGACATACTACTGGTAGGCCCAAAAGAAGCCTTAAATAGACTTGATAACACATATATCTCCTTCATCATTGAAGACCGTCATTACAACCTCAGCCTCAGTGAAAACCTTAAACGTCTACCTAGATTCCACATTATCCATCGCTGGACAAGTCAGTGCCATCTCATCAGCAGCAGCTCTCACTTCCAAAATCATAAATGCTGTGAAACCCTATCTATCACAAAAGAACAACCTCAACATTGCCAGAGCCACAATTGGTGCAAAACTAGACTATTGTAACATCCTACTCCTTGGCACGTCTACAAATAACATCAATCGACTGCAAATTGCACAAAACAATGCCCTCATAGCGGCACTCAGCATTACCATGAGAGAACACATCACCCAGGCCAGAAGAGATGTCCACTGGCTCCCAGTCAGAGCGTAATAAGGTCTCATGGTTGAAGGTACCGGTCATCAAAGCATTTATGGAAGGGGTAAAGCGACTCCATGCTCCAATATCTAACCCACCGCCAGGTTGGGACCTTAATGTGGTACTCGCTAAGCTCATGGGACCCCCATTCGAGCCTATGCACAAGTCTAGTCTCCAGCACCTGATTTATAAAACTGCCATTTTAGTAGCCATCACTTCCATAAGAAGGGTCCGTGAAATCCAAGCTACCAGTGCAGGATCCTTTCTTTTTTTTTTTTTAAACTTTATTTAACAGTTAGCTTGGCATCGCATCAGAGAACAATCTTAACATTTCAGATCACTGAGACCATTCGTGGTACAATCAACATATTGTGAACCAACCAACATGACACTGTCACATTTGTTATTGTTATTGGATTTATACCGTGCCAAAGCCCGTAGGCATCCAGGCGCTGAAAGATAGTGATGAGGAAGCTGAAATTGGGTAATTAGCTAGTTGAAGAGAATTGTTTTCAATTGTTTACGGAAGGTGAGATGATTCTCCATTTTCCGAAGTTGTAAGGGCAGGGCATTCCAAGCCTTGGCCCCTTGAACATGGAACGAGCATCCAAGGCCTCTGGTTCTAATTACCCGAAGTGATTCCATTAGGAAACCTTTAGTTGATCGAAGGTTTTTCTTTGGTTAATAGAGTTTAACCTTATCCTTCAGGTATGCTGGGGCGTTACCAAAGATACACTTGTGACATGTAGCTAACAGCTTGAACTGAAGTCTAGCGCTCACTGGAAGCCAGTGTAACTTTTTCCTAGCTATGGTCGTAGGATCTTTTCATCTGGAAGATGATACAAATGGCAGTATTTTGGATTTTTTTGCAGCTTTTGGATTTCAGCTTTATTTGCACCTCCTAAAAGTCCATTGCAGTAATCGATGTGTGGGAGGATCACAGCTCTTACAAATTTGGTACGGTTCTCCACTGAGATTAGTGGTGCTACCTGCCTAAGAACTCTGAGGTGGTAGTTTGTGCTGGTGGTGACAGCAGTTACATGGGCTTCACAATCTAAGTTTGCTTCCATGTATGTGCCCAGCGTCTCAACTTCTGAGCTACCTTGATTTGGCTGCCATCTATTGTGAAGTTGGCATATCTTTGGCCTAATTTGGATTGTCTGCTGGGGACCAAAGAGCATAAGCTCCGTCTTGGCCGCATTCAAACAAAGGCAGTTAGTGGACATCCAACATTTTATCATGTGGTAAACCCCATTTAGCGTATGTTGGTCTTTCTCATGCTTGCCAGTAATATTCAGCACCAGCTGAAAATAGTCCGCGTAGTTACTAAAGAATATCCAGAGTAATCCTAGATTGCCACATAGGGCCAAAATACAGATATTAAACAGGGGTGAGAGACATGCCCCTTGTGGCACTCCACATATTACGGTTTGTAACAGACGCATGACTGGCGGCCTTCTAGGAATGATCTAAGCCAAATAATGGCCTCCTCGGACAGACCTCCAACTGTTAACATCCAGTCCAGTAATATTTTGTGGTCTAGCAAGTCTAAAGCTTCCGACTGATCTAATAGCATCAGCAGCCCCGACTTGCTATGCTCCAGCTTAGAAAGCATATGTGTCTGAAGGTCCAGGAGTGCACTTTCTGTGCCATAACGTCTGAATCCTGACTGCTTTATATGTAATATGCCAGCTGCCTGGACATGGGATTGTAGTTGTATAGTAGCCACTTTATCAACAAGTTTGAGAACAAATAAGGTATTAGTGATTGGTCTTAAGTTAGCTGCGTCAGTAGGTTCTAAACCTGCCTTTTTTATCAACAATATGACTGCCACACTATTGATGGACTGGGGGATAACACCTGTTCAAAAGGATGAGTTCACAAATCTACATAGAAAAGGGACAAACAACTCCTTATATTCCAAAATATACTTGGACGGAACTAGCTCTCCAGGGCAGCTGGTAGGACGCATGGTTTTAAGTATGTTAAACATGTCCGTTGTGGTAGATTGCCTGAACCTGAAGCCAGCAGGCTGCTCCTTTTGGGTAGGAATTGCAGGCCTCTGGTTCGGTAGTTCGATTAGGGTTTATCTGTTTCTAATATTTCCATTGAGGGTTGATTAATGGGCCGTACCGATGCGAAGGGTACCAGAGCCTCCTTCTTAATTTTATCTTGTGCTTTCTGTAATTTATCGGCAAATGCCCTTTGTACTCGGTTACAGTCATCAGCTGTAGGTTTAATGACGGGACAAGAGGCAGCAGGTTTTTCCCATGCTCTAAATGGGCGAAAGAGTTCCTTCGCCTGATCTCCTGCAGAATTAATTTGATTATTATAAAATGTTTTTTTTGTCTCTGCAACTTTCATCTTATAGACCTTTTCTTTAGATTTACAGGATAACAAATTCTCCATGGAGCCATTCTTCCGCCAGGCATGTTCAGCTTGTCTTTTTTTTTTATTATACCTAAGCTCGACCAATGTAGGCGAGAACCATTTGTGGCGGTTAGGTAGGTCTCTAACAGTTTTGTCTTTTATGGGAGCGTGTTCGGCGAGCATTTTAATAATCTGGTCGTTGTATTTGTATTTATTTTATTTGTATAGCGCAGACCAGGCCCAGAGGCTACCGGGCGCATTTCTTAAGGCAATGGTTACATAAGTTGCATACAGTTATAATATATCAAACAATAAATAAGGCATAGAAATTGGATAGGTAGTACAACGATACATGGTTTGGTGAGTAGTACATCCTTACATAGGTTATTGCAACACGTTTCCCGAATGTAGCTTAGGCATTGGAGGAGGCGAGCCAACATTTGGCTCTGTTTGAAAAGGTTGAGGGAGGGGAGGTTTCTGTTAGTCAAGGGGACAGCATTCCACAGTTTGGCTGCCAGGACTGGGAAACTAGAACCACCAGCTGTTTGGAGCTTATATCTAGGTATCAGTAGGCTCTGGTTCAGGGTAGATCTGAGTGAGCGAACTGGAGTGTACACCGTGAATCGTGAGGAGAGATAAGTGGGGGCCAGATTGTTCATGCATTTGTAGGTAATGGCAAGCGATTTTAGTGAGATCTTTTGGGTGACTGACAACCAATGAAGGTTCTTCCTGGTATCCGAAATGTGTGCAGATCTGGGGATATTGAGGGCTGCCCTGATGGCGTTATTTTGTATGATTTGGAGCTTGTCTAGGTTACCCTGATTAGTGCCCTGGTACAATGCATTGCAATAGTCAAGTTTAGATATGACCATGGTCCTAGCAAGAGTAGTACAATTGTGCGAGGAGAGGAAAGGGTGACATGCTGTGATCAGCTTGCAGGTATAGGCGGCGGCGGCCGCAACTGCATTAGTTTGTCTGTGAAGGGAGAGGGTGGAGTCGAGGTAGATTCCAAGCGTTTTTGTGTCTTTGGAGACTTTTATTATATTTCCATCGATGTTAAAGGAACTGTACATAGGGTTCAGCTTGTTTAGTCTTTGCTGAGTACCTAGGATGAGGAGTCTTGTCGTCATTGAGACAGAGCTCATGTTGGGCCATCCATGTTTTAATGACATGGTAAACGTCATTCAAGGCTTTTGAGTCTAATGTGTAATCACCCGTGATGGGGATGAGTATCTGGGTGTCATCAGCATAATTTGTGTAGGTGACACCCAGATAGTCAAGCACATCAAATAAGGGTTTAGTAAATACATTGTAAAGGGTAGGGGGATATACACGATCCTTGGGGGACTCCGCAAGGGACTGGTGCAGGGTCAGCCGCGGAGGTGGGCTAGAATACCCTCATCTGTCTGTTATCCAGGAAGGATTGAATCCAGTTTGTGGCCATGTCGGAGAAGTGAGCTGCAGTTTTCAGGTGGTGACAGAGGATTTGGTGATTAACCAGATCAAAGGCAGCAGATAGGTCTAATAGTAGTAACGGGGCTAGTTTACCTTTGTCTTTGAGATCCTCAATTTGGGTCTTGAGATCGAGGAGGGCTGTCTCCGTACCGTGCTTCGGTCTGAAGCCAGACTGTCTCGTGCCTAGTAGGTTGTTTGATTCCAGATAGTTCTGTATCTGAAGATAGGCTGCTCTATCTAAGATCTTTAGCAGAAATGGGACCGTTGTGATAGGTCTATAATTGGTTGGAACCTCAGGGTCTTAGGTGGGTATTTTTAGGAGTGGGATATCCCAAGCATCCTTTAGGTTATTGGGGACCACTCCCGATTGAAAGGAGGCGTTGATAAGAGGTGATAAAAGGAGCGAGGTCATGTGCCGACTCCTTAATGATCGGGGCTGGACAGGTTTGAGGGTTTTAAATTGCAGATGATTTTTTTCAACCTCCAGAACGGTGAGTGGTGTGAAGCTGAATGGCACCGGGGAGTCAGGGGTTGTTATTTTAGGTGGCCTGGTATTGCTAAATGTTGGGGTGTGGAGGGTGTTTTGTTTGGCGTTGATTTTGGATTGCAAGGTGGATATTTTGTTGAGAAGGGCATTTTGTATATTGTTGCACCAGGTGCTGTCCTTGGTGCACGTGTCCGGGGCAAGTGAGGGAGATTCTAGCTCTTTGAGGATTTTGAATAATTCTTTAGTGTTGGATTCTGCCTGGGATATTCGTGTATTGTATGTCTCCTTTTTGGCTTGTAATATGGCCTCCTTGTAATTAAGAGAGGTGATTAGAAGGGAGGCTTTATTGGCAGCACTGTGGTGGCTTTTCCAAAGGGCTTCAGCCTTGCGCTTTTCTTTGCACAGCGCGTTGAGCTGCAGGGTGAACCAGGTGTTCAGGTGGGACTGTTTGGCTTTACGGATTTTTAGTGGAGCTAGGCTCTCAATGGCATTGGTCATTAGGCTGTTATAGGTGTCTACTAGGACAGTGGGGTCCTTATCCTTCTGCTGTGCAGCAAGAGTGTTCAAACAAGGGAGGATAAGAGGAAGCAGTTTCTCCCTGGTGATATCTTTTTTATTTCTGGTAGGTTTAGCTGGGGCTATGGTAGGTATGGGCTGGGGGTTGGTGGCTGGCAGGAGGAAGGTGATAACATGATGGTCAGACCAGGCGCATGCATCATTCGAAGTGACATTGGTGTTACAGTTAAGGTTGGCTAGCCAGTCGAGCGTTCTTCCTTTGATGTGTGTAGGATCACGAATACGCTGCTGGAAGCCTAGGTTGGAGAGGGTGGTGTCTACTTCAGTGGCCATGTGGTCCTTGGGATCTGAGAGACCTAGGTTGAGGTCTCCTAGTAGCAGTATCTGAGAGTTGGGCTTGGTGTTAGTCGACAAGGTGGATGCAACTTCATCTGAAAAATGAACCCAATGGGCCTTGAGGTCTTTATATAAGGTGGAGTGTTGCTGTATTGGTAGGAGAGAGCGATAGTTTCACTGAGAGAGATTCTGCAGAACTAAGTTGTATGTAGGGAGCAGCTCTCATAACAATTTTGTTGCTGTGAATAAAAGCGACTCCACCTCCTTTCGACAAGTTGGAATGGCGGTCGTTTCTGATGATGGTATAACCCTTGGGTGGGGATAGAGCGAGGAGTGGTCCAGAGGTGTCATGTAACCAGGTTTCGGTGATAGCTAGGAAGTCAAGGTTCTGGACCGTGATGAGGTCAGCGATGTCAAGGGCGTGCGCCGGGAGGGATCTAGCATTGATAAGGGCTCCTTTGAGTGCTGCGATGGGTAAGGTGGATGGTGGAGGACTAGGCGTTGCGGTAGAGTTGGGCAGTGGAAGGGCAGAGCAATTGCGCAAAATACAAGGTGGTCTAGGCAGTCTAGTACCAAGTCTGCTATTCCTTTGTTGTAGAGTACATGGGATGTTTGGAGTGGGTTTGGTAGCAAAGTGCTTGAGCCAGAGGGCTGGGTCATTGAGGTAAGGGTTCGATAGAGGCTCGGGATGGTAGAGCATGGTTGATGGGCGAATAAGTAAGGTCTTAGTTTTACTTGCACGGTGGCTGGCAGCAATGCAGGCTGATAGTCCTAGGAAGACTATGAGTACAAGGTCAATGCTGGCACAGGTTCTTAGCTGCATGTCGCAGCTTGTATTTCTCAGGGGACTGAGGATATAATTATATGGGTTCAGGACAAAGGATATAAAGGAGTAGAGGTGGCGCGACTAGGAAGCCAGCAGCAGTGCAAATCAGGTCAATAGGCGCAGTACAGGGACATCTAGATTCAAAATGGCATAATTAGGCAGCCAGCAGCAGTGCAAATCAGGTCAATAGGCGCAGTACAGGGACATCTAGATTCAAAATGGCATAATTAGGCAGCCAGCAGCAGTGCAAATCAGGTCAATAGTCGCAGTACAGGGACATCTAGATGCAAAATGGCACAATTAGGCAGCCAGCAGCAGTGCAAATCAGGTCAATAGGCGCAGTACAGGGACATCTAGATTCAAAATGGCATTAGGCGGGCATTACAGTCTGAGTCGGGAGATGAAATGCGAGGTATCCGAGTGGCATGTTATAGGCAAGGACAGCAGGTCGAAGGACCTGAGAAAAGGAGAAAGACCTCATTAAAGGAGGTAGTGGAGACATTACAACCACAAAGCGCTTAAAGATTTACCTGGTTGATTGCTTTTCGGCCGGCATAGCTCCGGAACTCCATCTGCGCTGGGAACTCATCGCAACCTACGAAAAGAGAAAAGCACAGGTCAGTGAGGACAAGACATTGCTGCGCTACGCAAAGCGCCCCCTTACTGCATCATAGCGCTATAGCGCGCCATCATCTCCCGGTGAGAACCAGCATATCCAGTTCTCCAAGTGGACCCTCCGCGCTCCTAGGGAGATAAAAAAAAAAAGACCTTTAGAACCGAGAAAAGGCATGCAAGAATTACTACGTCATCAATCGCAATAAGACCTACCTGAAAGACACTACAAGGGCAGCAGTCAATGAAGTAACTGGACCGCCCGCGCCCACAAAAGACAACGCGCCCCTGCCCAGAGAGAAGGACGGAGAGCCCACCGATTCCGACAACCAGGTGAGAAGAGAACCTGGAGGGGCTGGAAACACAAGGGCGGTGGGGGAAAACTTACCTTGGTCGCCCAGTCCAAATAGTCTTCATTTCCAGGCGGAATCCCATCGACACCGAGACCACACAAGGGAATCATTGGGAAGGGCACCAACGACCAACTGGCTGGGTGGCGTCCCCGTGGATACCAGATGAGCTTACAATGCGTTCCCGCTAGACTGCAGCGGGGAGGGGAGAAGGTGGTGTATCTGTGTCCACCCAGGACTCATCAGACAAAGAGGAGACATACTGTCGAATGGGCCCCCAAATGTCTTTCGGTCTGGACGTGCTCTGTTGTGTCAGAATCCAGCACTCCTCAGTATCCGAGGCCCACGTAAGGGCGCGGAACCACTGTTCATGGTGTGTGGGTGGGGGGGGGGTGGGGGGGTCTGAGTTGAAGCCATACGAGGAGAATACAACGGGTTGCCAGGAGGAGCCTCGCCAACTTGAGCCCCCGACTTAATGCAGGTAGTTCGTAGAAGAAACAGGTTAGCGGGGTTGGAGAAATGGTACATTCTAACATGTCTGATAGCGCTGTGCACACCGAAGCCTAGAACTGGGCTATTTGAGGGCACAACCACAACATATGCATGTAGTCAGCGTTTGCAAAATTGCATTGTGGGGCACGTGTGTGGGTGTTCATGTGACATACGGTGTAGCCTAGTCGGTGTGTAATGGAATCTATGTAACAGTTTCCATTGAATTAATTTGAAACGGGAATAGACAGAGATTGTACATGAGCGGGCGCACATGTAATCCCAGCGTTGATCGGTCAACTCGACGTCAAAATCCCTGGCCCAGGATTCCCTAAATTTGGTGAACGGGGCATGCTTTGGTTTGGAATGTGGTGTATAATCTTGAAACCTTACCCTTCATGGACACAGTGCCAATGATTTCCGTTAGGATTGGGTCATCCTGTGAGATGATGGGGAAAGTCAGGGAGCCTAGTTTTCAACATTCACTGCAGACCGGCATACTGCAGCATGCCTGTCTGCCTCAGTTGTCTAGGGAGCTCACTCCACTCTGTAAAGTTACCTTGTTCAAATACATTTCGGATAGTTAAGAACCTGCCGTTGCCCAGCAGTCCTCCATTCTGGAGTCCACCCGAGGAGAGTCTGGGAAGAAGTTCCAGAAGGGAAAATCTCCATGAAATGGGTGCATATTACCTGTTTGTTTCCATAGCATGGTTAAGGCCTGAACAGTTTCACCCACAGGATCCGATGGTTCGAACCATACCGTTAGGCAACACCAAGGTACGGATATCGCGTTCATCTACAGCTAGGCGTTCTAGTTTAACATGTAGGGGTGGATCTGAGGGAACAAACCAAAACGATGCATAATGGGCTTGGGCGGCTATCCAGTACCCCCTCGAAATTGGGGGCTCTGAGGCCCCCCTAACCACCGGGGTCGTCAAAGTCGCGAGCTTCAGGCGACCCGCGCCCTATTTCCAGAGGAAAGAGTGGTTCGGGAAAGTGTTGTAAAGAAGTCTCGGCTAGGCCAGATTGAGACTTTTAAGAATCTGTACGCTAGGAAGGTTCGCCCACCCGGCACATTTCCGAGCCAATTTGATTAGATAGTTGCCATAGTTGTTGTCATCTAGAGACAGCGTCTCGTGTGATTTCTACCCCTAGGTATGTGAATTCAGATTGGGCCCAGGCAAAGCCCATACGGTCTGGGAGGGGGGGGGGGAAGGGGAGAGCAGTGGCCTCAGTCAACGGGAAAAGGATTGATTTACTACAGTTCACTCGAAGACCAGATACTTCGCTGAAGCGGATAACATCTTCTAGTATTAGGGATAGGTTTGTTTCGGGTTGTCGAATGAAGAGGAGGGCGTCGTCATCATATAGCGAGATTATCTCGACAGTCAGAGAGGTTCAGTCCTCGGTGCGAGTGTCGCTGATGTACGTTGCGTCGAGCAAAGATTTAGTGCAGACCCTCGCAACTGGGGAGGAGTATAATAATTTAACACAGGTTCTAAATTGGGGGCCAAAATTGCACCTCTTGAGCACCTGCCATCGAAACCTCCATGAGATTGAATCGAATGCCTTTTGCATATCTAGGTTTGCTGTGACAGCAAGGGCGGCAGGGTCAATGCGGTTTAGTATATTGAATAGTCGACGCAAGTTATGAGGTGGAACGACCTGGGATGAACCCTGACTGGTCCGGGTATATGATGTAGTGCATATATGGGGCTAAGCTAACGGCCAGAACCTTAGCATTGCAGTTGATAAGTGAAAGGGGTCGATAAGAGCTGCACTGCGTAGTGGGTTTGCCTGGTTTCAGTAGCACCGTTATTATTGCTTCGTGGAGGGACTGTGGTAAAGTTCCTATGAGACATGCTTCATTCCAGAGGACAAGTAACGGGGGGACCAGGCGAGATTTGTAGTTTTTATAAAAAGAATCGGGAAGGCGCCTTCCCCGAGGCCAGCGAGATAATGGCATTTGAAAGTTCGTCAGCAGTGATTGGGGCATCGTGGGCCTCCCTGGTTTCTGCGGAGAAGACTGAGTGGAAGGTCGCCCAGGAATTTATCGATTTCGTCATCCGTGGCTGTGTCGGCATTGGCGTATAGTTTCGCAGCGTATATCATATAGGAAGCCCGCTTAGGGTATTGGGTGAATGCTAATGGGGGGGGGAGATCTGCGAGAGGCAATCATGCAGTCCAAACAGGTGGGGCAGGTGGAATCAAAACTCGCCCCCCCCCCCCCAAGGAGCAACTGGGAGCACGGTATTTGTCGTCCTATTTTCAGGCGGTAGACTACCGCATGCGGTGGCACTCAGGGCCACAACGGCGGGGCGCGGAAATGGTAGGTCCTACCTTTGTGAGCTGGAGCATGGCAGCTGGGGAGGAGGCCTGGCCGCCCCACACCACCATGGTGCGCGGTCTTCGCAGTAAGGGATCAGGCCGCGGGCGCTCCTCATCCCGCTGTGTCAGCACAGGGAGAGCGCCAGATACTCCAGAGGGGCCGTCTGCGGTGAGGCTGCCAGCAGGGAATGGAAGCGGGCAGGGTCCCAGATGGTGCGGGATGACCCCGGTAGAGCTCAGCAGTAGACTGGTCCGGGCGGCGCTGTTGGTGGAAAGCGTGCAAACAGTGCGTATGTTCAGGCCAGCAGCACCCCTTCCCCAGCGGCCCGCTGCGCCACGGGCTCGGGTGCAAGAAGAGGAGTGCCTTGTGGAGCCACCTCACGGTCCCTCCCAGTGCTCTCCAGCGGTAGGAAAGGAGACTGCAATATCTCTCTGGTCACAGCTCCCTCGGAGGCAGGATTCGGCCGGCAGTCGCAGGCAAGCCTCATGGCCACATCAGACCAGTATGGGTGCAAATATTGGTGCCCAGATGAATTCATTCAGGACGAAAGATGACCCCAGCAATGGAGCTGCTGCTCTGTGCGGCCATGTTCGATCATGCGCAACAGAGCCCCCCACACCCACCCCAGTGCAGGATCCTTTACATAAGGACAAACTGGTTTTACGTACTCACCCTAGGTTCTCCCCTAAATTCATCTCCAAATTGCATGTAAACCAGCCTATTGAGCTACCACTTTCTTCCAGGAACCCAAGAGCTCTACTGAGGTAAAACTCCACACTAGATGTGAGGAGAGTGGTCCTCTACTACGTAGACATGACCAGACTGCTAAGAAAGACAGATCAACTATTTGTCTCCATAGCGCCAGGCAGAGAAGGTGACCACATCTCTAAGAATGCGATCCTTGGGTGGATAGTCGGATGTATCAAACTGTGCTATTCCCTATCAGATTCGCTCATGAACCTTCTCGGATTCCTCCTCCTCCTTCCACTGATTGCTAATCTATGCACAGCATGTGATCGAAGCAGATTCCACAAGCCTCAAAAGGGATACATTACTCACCGTAATCGTATTTCTGATGCTTGTATCTGCTTAGATTCACATGCAACCCACCCTTCCTCCCCTCGGAGAGAAGGCCCATGGATGCTTATGAGCTTGTCTGATATGTATCTGCTTGGATACAACTGTACTATCGCTACACCATGTCAAGAAAAAATAACAATCTGAGGGACCTCGAAGCTTGAGGGATCATGGGTACAGTGGAGGTCACACTAGGGATAGCATTACTGGCACGCCCTGTCAACGTCCCTTTTCGAGTTTTGAAAACAACAACTGTAATACTCTGCAGCTTTCACTAGTTGGCCTATGCACAGCATGTGAATCTAAGCAGATACAAGCATCAGAAATATGATTACGGTGAGTAATGTTTTATTTATTTATATATAATCTCGAACTAGCCATTTGTCATGGGTCAAATCCCTATGATGCTGAGAAAAGTGTACATGGAGACACCCGTATTTTAGTCGCGACATCCGTCATATTCACGTATTCACCCATTTACAATTGTCTTTGTACTCTCAATTGCTGCTATTAGTATGAGAATATCCTTGTCGCCTTTCCGAACTCAAAAGGTAATCTTAGCTTTTTTCATTGCTTACTAAAATTTCTCATCTTATTACTGTGACCCCTGTGATATGTTAGTATTCGTCTACTTCATTAGCTATGTGGTCTTATAGTTACTGCTCCTACATAACTAGATTTGTTATACATGCGCATCATTCATGTGTGCTAGCAGTTCCACTCTCCCGAACTCTCTCGGGGGCTTATTTGTACACATTCAGTATGTTAAATTGAATATGGGTTGTTTGCGATCAATTCCTATACAAGTAATAATTAATATACGGAGACAGAGCATCTTACCGTAACTATTCCAAGCACCCTGCGCGTTGGCTCTTCCCTCGTGGAATGCCTGCGCCACGCTCATTTTGCATATATTGGTCGTCGTAGCTATCGACCAGTGTTGGGGTTGGTTGTCATAGTGACTACGCAAGCCGGATGTTTACTATTTCTATTATCAAAATGGCCTAGCAATGTTTGCTGATCCCGGACTGCTGTCCTTATTTGCCCATTTGAGTGAGAAAACTGATCAAAGGTTTTTTTGTAATTTGGGATCGCCAAGACTGGAGCATTCCTGATCATGGTCTTGAGTTCCTGAAAACAAATGACCATCTCCTCGGACCATTCTATCAGACATTTTGTCATTTGTGCTCCGCTAAGCACCTCGTTTAACTAAAAGTAGTTAAAAAAATCAATGATCTTCGAGTCCCAAAGACTGCTGCATTTGTTTCACGGCGTCTGGCTGGTGCGTATTCTGAACTGCGGTTGCTCTTTGCCATTTCTTCCTTTCTGATATACTACCTCTGTCTGGCAGTGTTGCAATTTTTCATTGTTCACTTAGTATTCATTATCCGAAAGCAGGATGAAGAGCGTTATTGAATCTCCTCGACACTGCTCTTCTAAAGTGCCACAAACTAGTAAGTCATCCACGTACTGAATAACTGTACTGGACACATGTAAATTCCCCATATGCATTTGAAACACCTTGTTGAAAACAATCGTAGATTCACAGTACCTCGGTGCAACCTTGTGTGTTCGAATCTCCAACCACTATACGTAAACGCTGGGAGGTACTGAGAAGTGGATCATGAAAATGTAATTCTTCAAATCAATCACCGTGAAGTGGGTCGACCCAGTGGTGATATTACTGAGAATAGTAATATGATTCGGTACCACGGGGAATTCTGCCTCAACAATATTGAGAGGGTGCAAATCCTGGACCATCCCCCAACTGGACACCTTTGCTTTCTTCACAGGGTAGATGGTTGTTACATAAGAACACATTTGGTTGTATTATGCCCTGCTTCAACAATGCCATAATGGTCTCATCCATTCGTCCACCTCTCTAGACATGAGGTACCACTTAACGTGTGGTAATATCGCGCCAGGTTCCAATTTTATACTTACCGCTCCAATACTCTTTAACAAACCCACATCATGAGGATTGCTCAACCATAAATGTTCTGCCACTTTCTCCAAAGCCTCCTTCCAATAAGGCAATGTATTTCTAATGATGACCATGGTCTGTGGTACTTCGCTTTGCTCTATCGCTATCTGGCAAGGCACCCCAATCTCAAAAACCATATTGGCTGTGTCTTCAAACATCTGCTCGTTTGACACATCCCTTTGCGATAAGGTCGGATCAGTGCACTGAAATGTGCGACACTCTCCGCCTTCCTCCTTACTGAATCACCTTGCCTTTTTAATGTCTACTGCTTCTAGGAGAACCATAACAATGGTGCCTGTTGTTACCTCCTGCAGCACAGCGGGCCGAGACAACAATTCATGCAAGTGCGCGGCTTCTCTTACTGGATACAAACCTGAAGTCAAGCATAATATACCGTCCTCTGTGAAAGCCATCGACATTGGAGTCGACTGAGGAGAGTTCTGCTCAAGAGATTTGTGGGGTATCTGCGCAATACAACAAAGGAGCAGATACATTTTGTATACCTATCTTAATACGTAGATAAGGGGTGGGGGGGCATTGATTTCCTGTGCATGTGGCGAAGGCCTGGAATTCACTCTCAGCCAATCTGCGCACGGAACAGTCGCTTGGCGTTTTCCATAAAAGGCTTAAGACCCTGCTTTTTGCCTAATTCGTTCGGTTCTTACTTGATGAGCTCCCTTCTCTTCACTTTTCTGTGACATGTCTTTTTTGTGTTCAGGTTAGTGCTTTGATAACTGTGTGCTTAAGCGCTTTATACATTTGTAAAACTAAACATAAATATGTTGGTAGCCCACACTTCTTCCGTCTACCCTTCAGAAGTCCTGAATTAACTGGATGTGTGCGGCAGGATATTAGTCTTACTTAATCGTTTTGGCCAAGTTAGAATTTATATCGGCCGTATCGGGATACATAACCTGTAGGGCACCCCCATACCTGTGCCCTATAATTATTAAATTCTGCTCCATTGTGGGTGTTTGTATTCCACTGAACTCCCGGATACCCTGCTCGTCTTCTAAGCTCATCCGACCGTTCTCCCCTTTAGAGCTGTGAATAAGCTTTTCATGTCCCCTATGGCAAACCTAACACTGGCAATATGTTTCTCAAATGCATAAATCAACTTCCTGCAGTGAACGAAGGAAGTGTCTTCAAATTATTCCGGTCCATGTGTGACCATGGGCAATCATTTTACATTTCCTGATACTTTTGGAGCAACGGAAATTGAATTACACCCCGCTTTTACTAGAGTTTCCTCCTTCTCACTACGGCCATGCGAGTACCACAGCACATCCTAAGACCGCATGGTGTACTCTTTCGCTGCTACTGGAACAGGGGGGGTGGAGCTGCTACACCCTGCTCAACATATGCTGTTATCACCTCCCCTGATACTGTAGGGTGCCGGTTCCCATTCTCCCTGCTTGAATCTTGTACTATGAGAAACCTGATGTTATTCCGACTCCTATTCGCCATGGGTCCTGGGAAAGGCCATCGTTTTTGGATCCCGACCCTGGGGGTGGACAAGCGATGGAGGATCACCTGCGTGGATTGTGTATGGGGATTGGGATGCCCTTGGGAGCGACATGGTACCCCCTTTCCCTAGTAATGACCAAACCAACCCTTCCCTGTCTTTATGTGGTATTACAAACTAACTCCCCTGAATTCTTCATATATAACTAGAAAAAGTACGGAGACAAAGAAGCAACAGGGAGCAATGAAGACTTATTCACCAATTGGGTAAAGGGAATGAGGAAGAGGACTGCTGAGAGCAGTAGAGGTCAGGCATGACCCCTTAATGATGGTCAAGCGGGGCTAATTGTGAACTTGCACTTACAGCTTGTTAAAGGGCTGCCGGTGTATAAAACGCCCCACCAAATGAGAGTGAGAGGAAGTGGTGACAGAAGCAGTGGCAGTGAAACTGAAGCAGTATCAGAGAGGCTGTTGTAAGGTTGATCAGTGCTAATGAACCCTGACCCTGATATGCAGGAATGACTTTTTATCCTGCAACATTACAGGCTTTGGCAAGACTCGCCACTGATGGAATGTAAACCAAGTAAATCCGAAAACCCCCTGAAATTCGGCAGTTATGTTAAGATAAGCAACCATAACTCGCGCCAACGTGCACTGCTAACACTAACACCCAGGACATCAAAGATGTTTTGAAGAATTTCATAGGTTTTTAGTAGCGCAACTTAACCATAACGTCCTTTTCAATGGAGGAAGACCACTAGCATCCTAGGTTCTCAAAGGGGGAACCTGTGGTGGTAATAAAAAGATTTTTCTACCGAAACCAGGACACTGCAGGCATCAGCGGGGGGTGGGCGGCGGGAGGGAGAGACACACGGGGCATGAGCGGGGGGTGGGTGGCGGGAGGGAGAGACAAGCTGGGCATGAGCGGGGGGTGGGCGGTGGGTGGGTGAGACACGCACACGGGGAATGAGCGGGGGTTAGGTGGGTGGGAGACACACATGGGGCATGAGCGGGGGGTGGGCGAGACACGCGGACATGAGCGGGGGGTGGGCGGCGGGTGTGGAGAGTCACGGACATGAGCGGGGGTGGGCGGCGGGAGGGAGAGACACACGGGGCATGAGCGGGGGGTGGGTGGCGGAGGGAGACACACACGGGCGGGAGGGAGAGAGAAGCTGGGCATGAGCGGGATGTGGGCGGGAGAGAGACACGGGGCGTGGGCGGTGGGTGGGTGAGACACATGGGGCATGAGCGGGGTTTGGGCGAGACACGCGGACATGAGCGGGGGGTGGGCGTCGGGTGTGGAGAGTCACGGACATGAGCGGGGGTGGGTGGAGAGAGACACATGGACATGAGCGGGTGGTGGGAGAGCCACGGGGGGGGGGGGTGGGAGAGACACACGTTGCATGAGCGGGGGTGGGCGGGTGGGGAGAGACACGGACATGAGCGGGGTGAGGGAAAGACACACGGACATGAGCGGGGTGAGGGAGAGACACACGGGGCACGAGCGGGGGGTGGGCGGGAGGTCGAAAGACACACGGCGTTCGTGTGCAGGTGGCAGATCCCGCTCCTCGGCCCTCCGCTGGCCACTGTGTGCCGATGGCGTGAGCGGGGGGCTGGAGGAAAAGGGAAGACACGGAGCATGAGTGGGGGTGACAAGAAGGACACACGGGGCATGAGGGGGTGTGGGAGGAACAGGAGACAGACACGGGCATGAGCGGGGGTGGAGGACTTACTGTGCAGGCGGTATACAAAGCCTCTCATGCGAGGAACAAAGATGGCGGGCGTCTCTGAAGCCAGGCGCACTGCACGCTTTCACCGCATCCAATGAGAGAGCACGTCAGATGTCCGCGGACATCACGCAAGCTGATTGCCCAATCACCGTCCTGTCCGCGGAGCGAACAGGGAAGTGTGTCCGCGAAGCGAACACAGATCACTAATTTTTTTCACTTACATTTTTGTCATTTTTTTAAAAACTACTGGACGGATTTACACCAAATAAAGCAAAGCACGCTTTCGGGACCAAGCCGCCGCAAATTTGGTGTAAATCCGTCCAGCGGTTTGGGCTGTAGGCGTGAGCAAAGTTTTTTCCCATTAGGTCTGTGGGAAAAAACAAACGTTTTGGGACCTCCCCTATAACTTTCCCCCCCCTGGACGAATCCTCACCAAATTCAGAGTGGGCCATATACTTTTTTTGAAAAGTTTGGTGAGGATTGGTCCAGGGGGAGCGAAATTATAAGCCACCCAGAAAGTGCTCTTCCTATGGAAACACCAACTTAACCATAACTACATGGCCACTACCGTAGCCATGATATATATATATATATATATGAGAAAACATATGCAAGACATAATTGGCTCCAAAACCCCAATAAAACTTAGTAAAATCACAACACACTTCTCCTCCTAACTAATGGTCCAACTGAGACTCAACACCTTTAGCAACTCAACCATACTTAGCAACTCTCCTTGCTCCACACCTCACCACCTATCATTCTCACAGCATTACCAAGATCTTTCTCCATAGCGTTGACCACTGAAACCTCTCCCCATATTTTTCCCCCTCCTTGACAAAATAATTCTCACTTTGTTCTCACACCCAAATGCAGTGACTCTACAACTCTCCATCCTGTCATTGCTGCATTTTCGCAACCACTTCATTTCTCAGAATCCGATCTCGAACCATCTTCCCATCCACACTCACTAACTTGGATTTACCAAGCCATCCTAGAGTGAGCAAGGCATTCAGCTTCCTCCCTCTAAAAAGTTCAAAAGGTGTTAAAAAAGTAACACCATGGTGGTCACTCTGTAGTGAAATACTCTCACCAGCAAGTTGCTTCCAATCCCCACCATTAGCCACCATCATTCTCACACCTTCCATGATTGTCCTTTTAAACCTCTCTACACACCTGCTGGTGTGAGAATGATGGAGAGAGGTTTTCTTGTTGCCGAATCCCTAAGGATCTTAGCCAATAATCAAATTCAGCTGAGACAAATTGAGGACCATTGTCGCTCAGAACATGAGTAGGAAATCCTTCTCTTAAAAACATACCTTCCACGAATTCAATTACATGTCTTTGTTATCTCCTTCAATACACCAACCTCTAGCCACTTGAACAGGCCATCTACCTCTACAATTACAGCACCCTCAAGCTCCTGGGAAATTGAGTGGTTCTAACAAGTCGAAGCCATGGTGTCCTAAGGCACTGCACCCACCTCTGGCATCATCATGGGCACCACTGCTGGCTTCAAAACCTTGTCACTTTCTTTGCACATACTACACTCATCCACTGATTGTTCAATGTTTTGGTACATCCAAGGCCACTAAAAATCTGCCCTAATAATGGACTTGGTATCAGATATCCCCATATTGGATTTGTGACTCAGACCAATCACAATCTCTCATCCCTTCGGGAACTAACCTCATCTATAAACCAATCCGTCACAAACACTCCATTCTTAACTCTCTTGAAACCACAAACCCCATGACACTTGTCTTCCCATTTCTCAAAGTCCACATTACGCCATCTCTCTTCTGTGAACTGTTTCACTAACTCATATAACTCATCATAGTTGCATTCCTCTGACCAAAGCATCTGATCCAAACATTCCTCTACAGCGAGAATATCCAAAACCCCTTTGTCAAATTCTTCAACCTCATCAATACCTTCTTTATCCTCGACAACATTGCGTGACAACCCACCGGCTACCGCATTCCTTTTCCCTTCTGTGTTCCACCATGCAATCCAGTCCTTGGACTTTAGTTGCCCACTTGACAATCCGTCCAGACCCTCCATCTAAACCGCCTTCAAAATTTTGACTAAAGGTTTATGATCAGTCCCGTCAACAAATGACCCCTCAAACAAGTACACTTTGAATTTCATTATGGCCCTACCACGCTCATAGCTTCTTGTTCAATTACAGAATGCCTTTCGGCATCCTTTAGTGTCCGGGATGGGAATGGTATAGTCCTCTGCCTGCTTCAAAACTCCTCCTAAACCCAAATCACTGGCATCAGTGTAAACAACAATTTTCAAATCACTCCTGAAAACCCTCTGCACTGGGGCACTCACCAGATACTCTTACATGACTTGAAACTCTTTTGCAACTCTGAATCCCACATAAATTTCACTCCTTTTCTCGTAAGCTTTCTTAGAGCAGAAGTATAAATCGCCAACCCCTTCATGAACTTTGCATAATACTCTACCAACCCTAAAAAAAAAGATGACACTGCCATCTTGTTCCTGGGCTCAGGCATCTCCACGATAGCCTTGACGGTACTGAATTTTCGTTTCACTCCCTCACTCGACAAATTATGCCCTGGATATTCAACTTCATTTAGTCTGAAACGACAAAGTGTCAATGTTAGCCCTGAATCGCCTAAACTTTCGAGTACCACTCAAAGTCTCTAATGTTCTTCTGCGTTCCCTACCCACGCTAAAATATCATCTTGATGGCATTTGACACCTTGGAGATCTCCTAGGGTGATGTGCATAACTCTTTGGTCTTTTATCTACAGCTCTCATTTTTCAAAGTGCATTCTTACTCAAATGAACATCCCTACGTGTGTTATAAATGCTGTCAAGTCTTGTGAGTTGAGGTGCACAGGTATCTGATAGTATGCTGATTTAAGATCCAAAAGAGAAAACCACTTCGGCCTTTAAAGATCAGAGATTAGCTCATCAATTTTTGGCAACAGAAATGTCTCTATCACATTGCTATTAAGATTACGCAAGTCAATGCCTCAATGATCAGTTTGCTTTGCTCGCCACCACAATGGGGCTGAACCATTCCGACACCCCCACAGGCTCTATCACACCATCCTTTGAAGTTCTAGCGCTACTTCTTTTCTGAGGGCAAGAGGCACCGTCCTAACCCTTGCCACAACTGGCCGTGCTCCCTTTCTAAACCAGATCTTATGCATACACTTATTCAAACATACCACTTGATCAACAAAACCCTGAGGCACCCATGCCGCTACATCTCCACTTATCTTGGAAAGAGTGCCTTCATTTTAACTGGTTACAAGAGAATTTCTTTTAACCCCACTTTTTTCCCGCTCCAGAACAATCCAACAGCCATGTGTAAATGGGTCGATCGGCATTGGGATCTAATTTCATTCCCAGGGCTACCTGACTGCTCCCAGAAAGCAAATCGTCTCCTATATTCGTCACATACACCTCTCCTCTTGCACACCTATCTTGAAATGTGAAAACATGAATTATCCAATAATGTGTATCAGAATTTCTCCATAAGCATCTGCCTTTATGTTGGCTTCCTTCAGTGCACAACGCTTGAACTTTATCCAAGTTTCTTTCCCAATGAGATTAAAGTCTGCTCCACTGTCTGTTAATATTAATCTCTCAATCCCATTGACTCTGAGAAGTTCCTTGGGTTTCTTTCATCTTTTTCCTGACACATCATTGACTACTTATATCACACTCATATCACCAAAACGTTTGTGTTCTGAATCCCTCTTGCCACACTCCTGAATGCTTCCAGACTTGTCAGACATTTTGCAACATCTGGCACGATGTCCTCGAACTGCACACAAAAGGCACTCTACATAAACAGCGGTGCATTCTCTTGAATTTACCAGGTGCTGTGTGCTCTCGCATCTGAAACATTACCTTTGTTGTTGTCCTCCACAACTCTCAAACCTCTATTCTTTTCTGCTGTTCTCGCCTTTCCTGCCTTTGTAGCTTTTTCATTTGCGTGTAACTTGTCCCTTGTTTTCATTCTGACTTTGCATCCTGGTATTAGTAGCTGCATTGACCGTGGTAATATCCTTTTCATGGAAATCCTTGTTCCCTTTTTAATTGAATTCTTTAATGCACAGTGTAGTGTGTTCAACTTGTTTAACTATCTCAATCGTTTGATGAAGATTAGGGTCTTTTTCCTTGCGCAACTCTTTCCTTATTTTACTGTCAATCACTTGATCATAAGCTGATCTTGAATGTGCTCATTGTATCAATGTTGGTAGAACCAACATTTGGTTGCTAGCCCTCTTAGGGCAATAACAAAGTCTTCTATTTCTCCTCCTTTTTGCTCTCGTGTGCAAAATGGTATTTCGCAAAAATCTTTTTCTCCACTATTTCCTAATGTTTGTCCAGCTTGACAACACTGATGTTAGACATTCCACTTGCTTGCCTCTGATGGTTGAGGTGGTCTCTTGAAAAGGTCTTGTCTGGTATGTCGAAGACAGTGGTACAGCAGTGCATAATTCCTTTCTGCTGCGTAATTTGTTCCGTACACTGCCAAAACAAATTTTAGGAAGTCTTCCTTCCATTCTCTGCATTTCACTAACCGTTCCCCAGGTTGGGCTAGGAAAAATGCTGGACCTGGTATATTCCCCATAGTCTGCAATGAATTGGGAGAAATGTATGTGAAAAGTCTTTTGTTAGACAGTCAGAATGAATAAGTGACTTTGGTTCAGTATTCTGTTCCTTTAATCTTATCTCTTAAAAATAAGTAACACTGTTATGCGGCTTTTGAGTCTCTTTTCCAGTCCAATTGATAATCAAATGGGTTCTCTTCTTGGCATGCAACTAAAAGACGGAGAATAGCTGCATTCATTGCTTCTAACTATTATGTCACTTGTTGTTGGGCAGATCCAACCACCTGCATTTTATTGTGCATCCAGCTACTGTTCCATGACATGCCACTAGGCAGATTTAAGTTGCTGCATTCTATGTTTCTAAATGCATTTTCATCACGTGTTGCTAGGCAGATTGCTTGCTCTCTTTGAAGTGTAGGTCTGCTAAATTACGGAGATGACAGTGTATTTACTCGCAGAACAGGATGGATAGTATAGGGTTCCTTCCGACCCTTCCGCATTTTTTTCTACCCCAAGAGTCTGTCCTTGGTAGCCTAATCCCAGTACTAACTTTGCTCTATACTCTGCTGTGTTCAGCTTCTCACCTTAGTGTATGGATGGAGATCCTTGGGCTGGGGACAACAATGTTTTAATCCTATGAGAGCACAGGATTAGATGACCGCTGTCCATCCCTGTATTCCATTTTCTGCCTTCATGCCAAATCCTTGTCTACCTTTATCCACCACAGCCTGGACAGGCAGCTCGTCGCCATTGTTGTAAGGTTGATCAGTGCTAATGAATCCTGGCCCTGATATGCAGGAATTATCATTTATTAGTACCTGCCGGGGCTGTGTGGCAGCTTCTCAGCCAATGAGGAGGCTGGGAATGAGTTGAGTGCTCTGCCCCCCTCGCGCAACAGATTTAACAGTACCCCTTCCCGGAACAGAAACCAAATGAGTTTTAATACCCTGGTTTTACGGGCCAGAGTACTAATAGCAATAAGTCCCTCGCAGGGGGGGCATTACCCATTCAGGTAATGCCCCGTGCCCCCCCCCCTCCCCTGCAAGGGACTTATTTCATCTTTTCTAAAAAGGGGAGAAAGCCTAGTTTTTAAACACAGCAGCAATGTAGAAACACCAAGATTTAACCTTCCTGATTTGTTGTAGCAGGTTGACAGCTGCTAGCTTCCTGCTTCTCCTGCAGACACCACTGGAGCTGATAATCGCTGTAGCTGTCCTTAGCCTCTGGGTCCTTTGTCAAGGGGCTGCCTGATTATGGCCCAGTTCTCCAATGGCAGGGGGGAGGAGGGGGAAGGAACAGAGAAGCTGAGCAAGGGGAGGAGGGAGCAGAAATCCAGGTGCTGTGGCGCGCTGCAAAATAATTACTTAAATGAGGCTTTAGGCCCTGGACAAGCGCTGTGGCGCTATACGCAGATTGCAGTAATTACGTTTGAGCCCACTGGCTCCAAACAGCGTGAACACTCACCCCAGCCACAAGGATACAGCATAGAATGACGTGGTTTTAAAAGCAGCAATCAGTGAGTCAGAGACAAACCAATGAGCCAACAGTTGTCTGGTAACCAGACATGGTGGGCACCCAGGTCGTGAGAGCCTGGTCCTACCAGTGCTGGAATACCAACATTTGCTAAAAGGGGACTCAAGTTAAGTTTATAATGAGGAGGGCCAAGTCAGGTGGTGGTGTTCACCAGTTCCTTCCGTTCAGGGTATGGCTGTCCGTGGTTTCATGGTGAAACAAATGTCAATCTTCTAAAGTAAGTTCCAGCCAGGATAGGACAAATGGTTCACACAGGTCGGTACTGTATTGGAACCGATGGTAAAGAAGGTTAAACCTAAAATATCCATATTTCCAGAGGCAAACCTCACTCTGGTCATCGGGACAAAGAGAATGACAAAGGGATAACAGGGTCTGGGATGTCTGAGGCAGCTTCTAATCTTTGGCAGTACACTACTACATTTGCAAGATTCATTGTCGTCCAGTGCTGTATGAACACGTTGACTGACAATCGGCTCTGTATCACTGACCCTGCAGGCTTGCAGGTCATACCTTCCCGGACCGGAGTGATCCAGCACTGTCAAGCTCAAGGTAGTAGGTGAGGAGGCGTACCTGAATTGGGGTGGTGCTTTGGTTGCCTGATGAAGATGCCTGAACACTAGATCCTGTAGTGAATTTCCCCTAGTGTGAACAGGCCGAGGAGCTGGACAGTTGGGGGTGAGGTCTTGATTCAGCAACAGCGTGTACATGTGCACCGGGAGTAGCAGAGTCCAATTTTGTGATTGCTTGTCGATTTCTTGTAGTATCGGGTTCGACTGGCAGAGCTGAGGCAGATGCTGGGCTTTCTGTGGGTCTGTTGGTGGTTGCGGCTGGGTCGGTTCCTGTTGGGTGGAGATCAGATGAAGAGGCAGTGTCCTCTGCTGGTTCTAGGACCTTGCAGCAGTGGTTAGCATCCATCCAACAAGTCAAGCGAGAACACTTGACTGCCGTCTGTGTGGTCAGCACCACCTGATGTGGTCTTTGCCACCTGGTCTGGAGCCGCTGATTTTCACGAGGATCCAATCTCCTGACTGCAATGGATGGCCGGGAGCAGTCGCTGACTCTGGTAGGGTAGTTCTGATAATTTGTGAATGTAGAGAACGAACAGTCTTTAAAGTGTGATAATACTTCAGAACAGCCTGTAGGGCAGACCACCAACAAGCTGACAGTAAAAAAACAATCCTCTAACGAAAAATAATTTGGTGCGCCTCTTGCAAAGATAACAAGGTTTTATTTCTTATACAGAAAGGTAAAAAAGCGCATCAGTAGAGGCATTTTATCCCGACTGCCACGGAGCACACTGGTGTTGGTTCAAAGCAAACAATACATTATAAAGGCCAATGTCACCCATGATGCATACAGTACAGTTCATTCCCCAACCTCATTGGCTATCCCCTAGGTACATACCACCCATTCCATATAGGACCTCGGCCGATTGGCTGCAGTTCATCTGTGCCAATCCCCTTCCACGTGGTCTTTGGCCTTGCCACCTTGGGTTCTGTGAACATGATTGGCGGGCCATTTGAGAATGTTTACTTCTCCACAGACAGCTCACGCGATGTGCACCTGGTAGTTGTACATTAGCTCAGTAGATGCTCTCGAGGTCAAATTGGCCCTCTGTAATGAGTGGTGAGTCTTCTGGTCCCTGACACGGAGGTGCCCCTTCCATGCCTCCCTGGTGCAGAACTATGATTTATTGGCATCACCCCTTGCACCTCTTACACAAATCACAGGACAGCCTCCTCTGCGCTCCCCCCTTGGCAGCTGCCCCCCGCCCCTGGGTCTTCACCTGCGCCTCTCCAGGACCACACCAATCTGCCACATTCTGAGGGATTTAGGTGCTCTGCTTATGGGCATCTGGCAGTACAAATGGTGACCATTATCCTGGGGAGGTGAGGTGGGGGGCACTAGTGCCCTAAATCTGTGTTCAGCTGTTTTGGCTCACAGGAGATCATCCTTCAGGGGTGGGTTCAGCTCTACCTGCGCTTGGCTATTCACATTAGTTTCTGATTGCACAGGCCTGCAACATGAGAAAATGGATGGTTGTCTGTCTGGACTGAAGGCCTTTTTGTCTAATGCCTGAGCTGGGAACAGGGATGGGAAATGTGCTTTGGAACTGGGTGCCAGGATGCGCGCCTGCCTTTACCACGGCCTGTGCCACCCTAAGCCTCAATCTTAGTATGGCAGTGCTTCAGTGCTTTCTGCTGCAGAACCGGGCTGGATATTACATTGATCATTCTTATCTTATTACTATATTATATGAACCCACATATACACCCTCCACCTTTGGGCCTTCTCAGGACACAAAATCCACTATGCATTTGTGCCACACACTAAACTTAGGTCACCTATTGCTTACCCCCTCGTCCTACTGCTGTGCTGCTTTGTTTCGTTGTTGTTCTTAATATATTTTCAGCAATCTTAATCGTTTGGGGTCGGTGGGAGGGGAGGCATGCAAGCTTGACATGCATCCCAACAAGTCTCATCTTGTATGTGCAGATTCAGGAAACGTGCCACTGCTTGGGGAGCAGTTACCATTTGCATGGGGCATCCTGTAAGCATCTCATGTGCGGACACATGCTTGCGCTCTAGGTTATTGCGCATGACAAATAATGTGAGGGGCAGTGCCTGTAGGACAGTCTAAGCTTTAGATCATCATTGCAGCATTTCACTGCACTGCTCGACTGGGGGTGGTAAGTGCAGTGAAACTTCTGATCTGAGAGATGCTTAGTTCCTTGCACACCTCTCTATCAATTTGACCAGAGAGATGGGTACTGCAAACGCCGTCTATAACGAGGTAAAGGCCAAATCAAGCTATGAACTCAGTCATTTCTTTGCTACGGTAACAGCATCTGCCTTCTGACAGAGGCAGGCTTCAGTCCACCCAGAAAATATATCTACCACTACCAAACAGCATGAGCAGTTCAGACACAGTGCATGAAATCTGTCTGCCTGTTTCAAAAGGGACCCTCTGATACTGGTTGTGTAGACAGCTACGTCTTTACCCCTCGCTTGACTTTGTTGGTCATGATTATTGGGGAGGAAGGATGGCTCTGGGGCAATGGGTTTGTCTTGGAAGCAAGACAAAGCAGCGCAACACAGGTTTGAATCCCGATCCCGTACTTAGAAACCACTGGCTGGTATTAAGCGCTTTATAAATGAACAGTGAAAAAAAAAAGGTATTGAGCAGTTGTCACTGTAAGCCTCTGCTACGTATACAAAACCGTGGGCAAAACAATCCCTGTTTACATGGGCAATCACATTATTTCCTAAGTGGGTAATACTGTGTGCCACTTGGGCCAGGCATGGAAAAAGTACCTCGGGTGCAACCATGCGGCTGTCTGTGGAACGCCAGAGTAAGTCCTTTGCTAACTTGCAGAATCGCTGAGTCTAGTTCAACTTTTCCTCTTCAGGAGTTTGGTCTTAATATGGCCAGGTTGGAAAAGGGGCATTGACAATTCATCAGAGTGCATAACTTGCAGAAATTCAGAAGCTTTCAGAGCGGAGCGAGTTGCTCCAATATCAACTCAACTAAGCATGGCACGTTTCGACCAGCAATGGTAGAATCCATATAGAGTTCAGCATAAATGGTGCTTGTCCCTGCCCCCCTCCACACCCCCCCCCTGTCCTCCCAGCATGGAGCGTAACCCTCCCCTGCCCTCGGGAGGCTACAGCTGTTGCGTTTGCAATGCCATAAAGCTTTGCTTTGGTACTTTCCTTGTTCAATCATTTTATGGAAATGCTGTGCTGCTAGCAAGACCTCAGTCACTTTCTTTCCCTCCCAGCCTTTCGGGACGGATTTGATTCCCTCTGCCACCTTTGGTTGTAATCCCATAACAAATTGTGACATCAAATCCTCGGGGGCTATGACGGCTGCATCAATGAATCCAGAATATTGTTGAAAAGTATTGTGGGATCTGGCTGGTTTGTTTTCCGAATGATTCAGACATCGGTTTTGAGTAGGTTTTAGGAGTTTAATGTGTGGTTAGTAGTGATACCAGGTAAGATGAGGTGTTGTGAGTATATCGCTTATCTGGTGACCTAGCAAACCACTGGTTAGGGTTGAGGTGTTCCCGGGGTGTCGTTTTGGAGTTTGTGCACCGGTTATGCGTAAGTGGTGTTGTGGGTATAGAACATCAGATAGTAGTAGGCACTTCGGAGGTTATTAATGTTGGGGCACAGACAATTGAGTTAAGTGTTGTAGTAGTACATTTTGGGGAGTAAACATTAGTGTGCCGTCTTAGTAGTGATTGTTAGGGAGTAGACATTAGGGTACTGTTAAGGAAGCTTGGTAGTATTTGTCGGTAGTGCCCAGGAGAGTACTGCTGTGCAAGAAAAGATTGAAGTTAATAATGTCAGGGAGTAGACATTTATGCACTCTTGATCGAAGTTTGTAGTGTAGTTGTAGTTTTATGCTTCTAGGTGTCAGTGTCTTGGGTAGGCATTAGTGCACTGTTGTGCAGGTAGATGATAAGTAAAGTATGGAAGCATATATACATTGTAACTATATTGCAGAGTACCTGGGCATAGGGTTGACTACCCTGTGTATGATTGAGTAGTTTGGTTCTACGTTAACATGGACTAGTAAACCATGTACGTGGTTCTTGACGTGCTTCTTTTTTGCAGTTACGTTTGTTTGAAATGTGTTCATGTGAGTAGCTTTGCATTTCTTCTTTTATGTTTTCATAGGGAGAAGTGGGTGTGGATATGTTGGTCAGTGTATGGTTGTGTTGGTCGGTTGAGATTTTTTTGGCTTTGTGGTGGTTGTTGGTTTTGTTGCATTCTCAGGAATTTAGCTTAGTGTTAGAGGCATGACAAGTTGCGGTTTGTATTATTGGTTGCACTGGTAGGTTGAGTGAGGTTTTTCTCAGATGTGGCAGATCTGAGGCTGGAGTGTGGCTGGTTCTAGCAGAGGTTTAGTTTGAGGGTTGTGTTTGTGGGTACGTTTACTGCATTGTTATGAGCTGTCTGTGCTGGGGTGTAGGGTTCTAGGGTGGGACCCCAGAGCAAGACGATGATTATTTTATTTTGGGTGTAACTAACTTGTGATATACGATTTGTTTTACTCTTTGGTCCTAAGTGGTTCTGTGGTGTTAGGGTTGTTTCTTCTGTTCATTTGGGAAGGGAGGGGTGCAAGATCTGGCTGGTTTGTCTGCTGAGTAAATGCTCCTCTGGCTGTGTGAGTGTCAGCTGTTTTAGGAATGCCAGATCGGATGTGGAATGGTTGAGTGTTGGGAATTCCAGGGAGCACCGCTGGTGTAGACTTGGAGACGAGAACCTGATCTATAAGGATCATGGTAGTGCTTGGGGTCCATTATCGAAAAATGGTAACTGACCTTCTAAAGGATAAGAACTACTACAACAAATTGAGAAAAAAACCAACACCAGAGATGAGAGAAGATCTGCTGCAAATAACTGGTATGTGCCTTACCAATCAATGCTTAACAGAGCAGGAACATACCTTTTTGAACACCTGTGCAGGATGGTCATCAACCATGTACGCCATTCCGAAAATACACAATAATTCCATAAACCCTCCAGTAAGGCTGATAATTTCAGGATGTGGGTCTATCCTTGAACATGTGGGCACATTTCTAGATTGCTTTTCCAAACCTCTAAGCCAATTGACCAAGACCTATCTGTGAGACTCCATCGATGCCATCAAATGTTTTGAGGGCATCATTATAGAACCCTCAGTGGATCTGCTGGTCACCATGGACAGTCAAGCTTTATAATGATATGAAATTATAGTTTGTTTATATAGGAGCTATGTGTTTCAAAGTGCTTCAAGGCAAGGGAGGGAACAAGGGAAAATACAATGACATTCTTACAGGCCATGAACAGTAAGGATGTGAAATTAACTATCGTACTAGGCCTGGCGACATTTCAGATAGTGCTGGAGGGGGAGCGGGAGGGTGAGAAACAAGAGGAGGGGGTAGGAGACAGACAAGGTTGCTATCATACTAGGTCCATGGACAATTCTGATATAGTAAGTGCATAGAAGAAAGTGAGGAGAGGAGATAGGAAAAGGGAGTAAGGGGGAGGAGGAGAGAACAGAGCAGTCAAAAAAATTGGAGAAGCAAGAGGGGAGAGCGAATAACATTGCTGAAGTCAGTAGTAACACATATTGTTACAAGCCAGGATACAAGATTAAGATGGAAACAGCATGGTTCAGGGCCACCATGAGTACAAGATGCAAAGGAAGTCCAGCATGAGAGATGAGAAAGGGTGAAGTCCATATACTCAAATCCAGTATTGACCACAAGACTGTGATGATGGAACCAGAATGTATCGGGACAGACTCCTGCAGAAGTAGGCTGTAGGGGTGGGGGCGCACGGTAGAAGAATCAAGCTAAACTGCAACACCTTTGTGCGAGAAGGGTGGGGTGCACAAGGGAACAGCACAGGGGGACCAAAGGGGGGGGGGGGGATTGGTGCATGCTTACCTGCTGTCTGAGCTTTGGGCCCCGGTCCAAATAGTTATTGCCCTTTTCTTTGTCTGCCCTTTGTACACCCTTGATCTAAGAGTTAAGAGCAGGAAAGAAGCGGAAGAGCTAAGACGGTGGGAGGGGCTTAGGCCAGGTGACCTAGATCCACCTGCACCTGCTCCCCATCTCCCCATATGCCAAAACGCCCCATCTGCATTCCCATATACACCAACATCCCACAGCAGGAGGCAATGGAATGTCTTGGAGAAGAACTGAACAAACAGGACATCCACAACAGAGTCCCTACAGACTTTTTCTTAGAATTACTAACTATGGCCTTGCCAAAGAATTTCTTCGCGTTGAATAAAACCTTGTACTTGCAGATAAAATGAACAGCTATGGGAGCGGCTTTGCACCGAGTCTAGCCATAATATATACATGGCCCAATTTGAACAAATGCATGTTCTAAATCCCACCAACCCATTCCACAGTAAAATATACAAGTGGAAATGATACATTCATGATGTTTTCCTTATATGGCACGGTACCCCACAGGACTTCTTTTGACAATGGCTCACTGCCAGAAATCTCAACATTCAGTTTACAATGTCCCTGGCATCAAGAGTCAACTTTTTACACCTCACAATATGGTTTAATCATAACATCTTATAGTACACAATATTCAGAAAAGCGCAGATCGCAACACCATAATGCACTACTCTAGCCACCATCCCACTACATTGAGGAATAACCTAATGTATTGTCAGTTTTTACGTATATGACGTAACTGCTCAACCATGGCCGTTTATCAAGAACAAGCAAATAAACTGGATGAAAGACTCCGATCCAGGGGATACCCTAAAAAAGTAATAAAAATGCACACAAATGAGCAAGCTGCACCCCAAGAGTCGCTGCTCACCTAAAAAGCCAGAAAACCACCAGAAGACAGATTGGTATGCGTGCGCACGTATAATCGACAAACGACTAAGATCAAGGCCATGATTAAGAAATTCTGGTCCCTGGTTCAGTAAGGCCTCCCCAATGAACCAACACCATTAATGGCATAGAAAAGATCGAGAAATCTGAAACTATTTATCTAACTCCTGCTTTCGAGGTCCCACTAGTAGAAGTGCATTGTGACCAATAGTTGTTCACTTCCCATGTGGTACGTGCAGCATTTGTAAATACACCAGCAAAATAAATGCCAAGCTTTGAAATTAATGGCAGGATATGGCATCTGAAACACCTTTCTAAGTGTAAGATTGCTAATGTTGTACACTGTGTGCAATGTCCCGGCGGCCTCAGATATGTGGGGCAAGCGACTAGACCAATCCATAAAAGAATTGAGCACTGGTCCAAAATTTAGTTAATTTGTTTTAGACCCGCATTATAATCGAGTTCAACAGTGAAGCCTCGATAGGTAGTGTTCTAGCCGGAATCACTCCCTGCGTAGTCTGACCAGCAGAACTTGCACTTCAAATCACAAAGTGTATTTTGTTTATTTGATTTCAGATTTCTTTGATCTGTTTCATTTGATTGTTATGTTCTATTGTACATAATTACAAGGTACGCCAATTATTGTAATGTTAACACCTATGAGCATTTCTATTTTTTAGTGGTGGTTTTTTATGCTTGTGTGCTAGCCATGCTTTTTGATATTATCCTATGTACTTGGAATCAATAAATAAAATTGACCTATATAATGTTCCTTATGTACTCACATTTTATAAGGATGTATTAGGCCATAAATGACCATACATGGAAATAAGGCACAATAACCTTATACCCAATTACACGTCAGTCGCGAGGTTCATTTTCCAAACAAGTCTGGTTTTATTCAGTGTATCTCAACGCCTCATGACGTGTGTTCCCAGACACTGTGAGATGCGAGAGAGCGAACGGTGCTCAAGCAGAAATATATATACATAATACATCCTTTGCTAATGCTATTCGACCCGCCTTCATACATGTCATACAGGCTAGGGTTCAGTGATTGACAATTATGACACGTTCTGACAAGTGTTCATTCAGTCTAAACATTAGTTATTCTAGCAAAGGCTACAGAGTTATGAGGAACATGGAGCTCTGGCTCAGTAAGGCTATCTTGTACTTAGCAGAGAAACATTCCATACTACATGATCTGTTTGCTACGGCTCATGAGCTAAGGGTCAGACAGTTCTGAAGCAGAAAATACCATCCGCCGTAAAGGAGCACCGCTAGAAGAATATAATTCATGTTTAACTGCCTTTTACAACAGTGCTTGCAAGACAAAACGGCACCTAGACTACTGATTAGGCACAGCTTCTGCAAGGCTTCAAGGACTTACTGAAAGGGGAAAACTATGTATTTCTGCAAAGTTTTTTGCATTCCTGTCTGCGTTAGCATTTCAGAGTTCAAGCCGTGTGCAGATCTAAAGCATAGAATACATTTGCAAAGCGTTACAGAAAAGAAAATGGCTGGCATTTCACAAAATTGACTCCGTATGGTTACATTCAGGTTTCTCGGATTGCGATGTTTGTCACATGATGCGATTCGCTTCTGGCCAACATATTGTACGTATCATTCAGCTATGTGATTACTTTTTCAGTATAACAGATAAATGTGTTTTTCCCTATTGTAAAAGGAAATACAAAATTAAGCTTCTAAGGTTTCTTTTATTCACTTCATTAAACTTTTTTGATTTCACCGTTTTACATTGTGACATTGTTTGAACATTATTTTAGATGTTGGAAGCCCACCTATGCAATTTGCTATACAAATTCCTAACCTCTCTACTCCCCTGGTAACCTCTACCTTAGATCGAAGTAATAAAGTGCATTTCCTATTTGTACGTACCTGACTCTGCTTGGTTCCTGCGTTCTGGCTGGCATTCGAGAGGTTCCCAAATGATACAACTACATTTCAAACTTTGAGATATTCTGCTATATTGTCACCATTCGCCTATTGCAGGTTTTGATCTTATCCCAATCAGTCTTTTGGGGTCAAATTCCAATAATCTGTACTAGTTTATCAGTAAAATCATTTAACCCATCAGTTAGGGGTTCCTCATCTGGCCAGTTGCAGCGATGTTTCAGCAATGTTAAAGTCCCAGTAGGGAGAGCAGCTCGCTGTAATTTAGATCTGCGCATGTTGGTCTGTAACAATCTAGGATGATCTGCAATTCTTCTTGGAACAAACAGGATTTTCTCGAATCTTGGGGAACTTTTGGACAATATTAAACAAATTGGTGCATCTCCAAGGTAAATGCGCTGTGACTATGGTATATCTTCCTCCCGGTATCTGTATAAGAGTGAATGCACCGGTGCTGCTATTAGAGGGGAATCCGGGAAAGCCTTCAAATGAGTGAAATATGGTTGACGATGAAGACTGAAAAAGATTGGAGATTTGAGCTTGCGATGCAGCTGAGATCGGGGTGGTCGAGGAGCGGTTTGTGTTGGACTGTTGGTAGGCTGGTGGTTGGGTGGAGTCTGGGCCATCTATTTGCGTGGAACTGCTTAGCTGAGCAGCAGCAGCAGCTGTGGGATGGAGTATAGCTGATTTGCAAGTGCCCATGATGATTCCTTCCATGGGGGCTCGCCTTGGATGACGGGATACGAGTCTTTGATCCAACTACCTTTTTTTTGTCTGTCTAGATGACAATCCCACTGCTGCTGATGTATGTGTGCGCTGTTCTTCTTGAGCGCCTTTCGTAACAAGGTATTTTAATGTAGGTCAAATGAGTTGTGGAATGTGTCTAGGTGAATCACTTTTAGTACAAAGGTGACATTTATCCAGGAACATATAGGCTTTGGGCGAGTGTTGTGTATTCATAAAGTGATCTGGACTTCCTCTATGAGGAAGTGGCACTTTAGACTGACTTATACCTATTCTCACAGGGATTAGATATGGTATGACTTGTTGCGGATCCAGCTCCATACCTCGCCCTACCAGTATCAGGCTCTATTGTGCTCCGAAGTTGGCGGATTGGGTTCGTAGCTCACCACTCTGCAGTGTCTATCGTGGTTCGGGTGGAGTCGCACAAACACTGCTGCTCCCGTTTCTGAAATTTCAGAAATGC
The DNA here is from genome assembly GCF_040938575.1 of Ambystoma mexicanum. Taxonomy (NCBI): domain Eukaryota; kingdom Metazoa; phylum Chordata; class Amphibia; order Caudata; family Ambystomatidae; genus Ambystoma; species Ambystoma mexicanum. The sequence continues at coordinate 984,664,766 of NC_090934.1, read as the reverse complement.
ATCTGTTGACCAAATCCAAATACAGGTGACTGTTACTTTGCAGTCTATCTCCCTCATTGGGCTACCCCAAACGCACAGCTGCTCAGCTTCTTCAGAGACAGGGTTGGGGAAGTGTCGCAGACAAGACAGAGGAAACTAAGCCTGTTACAGCTCCCATACTGGGAAAGGTGAGTGTGAAACCAAAAGCTGGGGTTACAACTGAGTTGCGCGTACCGGGTTTTGGGGACCTGGGAATGACTAGACCGGACATATATAGGGCTCTTATTTTCTTTGCATACGCACAAGATACATTTGCTCAAGATCCTGATCTGTTCTATAGTACTCTGACTGGCCTAGCAGCATCATGTCCTCTATTGTCAGTAGGGTGCATGGCTTTGCTGCTTACAGTTGCTATTACTGCAATGACTGGCGGCTTTTGATTTATTTTGTTTCCGATCAGATGAACACATTTGTAGGTAGGGTACTTTTCAATAGGAAAACCAGACAGTTCCAGATTTCATTTTTCCTTTTACCAGGGACAAACCTTACCCTAACCAGTTTCAGAGACCAGTAAACAAGACAAAATGGGAATGCAATGAACTGCGCTCACAAACCCATGAATTTCGGCTGCTCTTCCGTGTCTGCTCTGTCTACTTCCCTGCATCACTGGTTGCATCAGCCAGCGGTCCCCACAGACAAATCTTACCTGGCCCCACAGGGATCACTGGGAGTCCTGTCCAGCGACCCTTGAGTTTTGCCACAGGCCAGTGGGACTCTGATGTCACAGGGACCCATCTTGTTGTGGAAAATCAACCACAAACTCTCCAGGTGGACTGGTGCACGTCTTTAATAACGGTAATAAAAGAAAGGTATTCAAAGAACAAATGAAATGGCATGAGATCATCAAGCGACATTGTTTCAGGTGAATATAGACCGTCTAAGCATTCAAGTCTTAGGCAGAGACTACGCTCTCAGGCTAGGGAAGACACATTGTAGATGTCAGCAGAAGACCATTTAAAACATTGCTATTTCAGCAGTGCAAGCTACTTCTCGGATTCCCAATTCTTACTGAAGCTGCCTTGCCTGTAAAGGCGTCTCACTAAAACCTGCGTATACATGCAAAACGAGAAACCTGTCGGAGGCGAGAACTATCGAAGCGAGCACTGCTAGACAGTCGGTGGTAAAACCCTTCAGGGTTCAGACATGCGCTTGTTGAAAATAGGACTTGCACAGTAATTGCTTTAAGGTACGTTTAAACATTGCAGTTAGCATAGACTCAGTCATTAGTATAAGGCAAATAAAGTATCAGAGGAGTTCATTACATAAAACGTAAGCTCTGTTTACCCCCCACAGTGATTTCTCGGTTTTGTTGTAATTGCCCCTTCTACGTCAGTAGTTCCACTTACCCTTTATGCTTCACGAGTCCGCACCTCTTTTATACTAACCATGCATTGCTCATGCTCTGTCCTATGATATGGAAAATCAAACCGCAAAAACGGCTGTCCCACATGAAGGTCTACATGGATATGATGCAAGACATCAAGGATGTCCTGCTTATAGATGAGATTACAGTTGCCCTGGAAAGATTAAACCGGATGGCATTCACGTGAAAAGGACAAGTTTCAAGCAATTAGTCTCTGAAGCATCCAATCAAAGTACATGTCGGGGGCGGCATCTCCAAGAAGGCCACTGGGCCTCTGATTTTAGGACATAATGGATACCGCCATGGTGCCTTTCTCTGAAGGCCTGTACCATTCTTTTACTCCACTGTTATACTCTGCCAGTGACTCAGTAAATACTGTACCGTAAAGTACATGCAGTAATAGAACTGTTTTGAAAACATTTACTGCGGGCAAGAACACAAGTGCAGCACAGTATAATAGTCTTTGGTGACAGGACAGTTGCCTACTCTTTCTAGCTGAAGTAGAGCAAGATGAAAGAATAGTTGGCCTGCAGGGGGATGGTGGTTGATGGCTGCCATTAGTGTTTGGGATAGATGCAGGGGAGGAGCAGTGGGTGGGGTACTGTGGGCAGGGTGCTAAGGGGAGGAAAGCTGGGTTGGGTTTGGGGAAAGGGTCACAAGGGCGAAGGGGGGGGTGGTATGTGTCGGAGGAGGGAGGACAAGGTTGAGTGCATGGCTACTGCCTTTGTATCCTATAGAGTAGAGTTTGTTTTTTTAAAAAAGGGTGTGGTCAACCCTTAAATTTGCATGCACAAAGTTGAAGGATGGTGGTCCTCCAAAAGAACAAAGTCCTACCTTGTTATCCAGTTAATCAAAGTTCACTCTTACTCATCGTTTGAAACTGCTCAAAAGTGACCAACTGTTTCAACTGTATGCATAGCATGTTGCCTGGGGCAGTGACTATGGGCATTATCACTTGTTCATCTTCTGGTGAAATGGTTTTCAGTGTGTAATCTGGCAACTTGGGACCAACTATCTTCTTCCACAGAGACATAGGATGGGACTGGGTTGCTCGGCATGCAGGCATCAAGTCCCAAAGGGACATGTAAATTGGTGATCTCAAAGGAGCTTCTGGGATTTGCATTGTTGTGGGTGAGAAGGCATAAATTGCAAGGGATGTTGGTGTTAGTAAGAACAATGGGTCGGGCTGGATGCGTGAGAAGAAAGATTTGGGTGCAAAGGTGGCGGTAGGTGAGGGGGGGAAAGGCTTTGGGTGCAAGGGTGGGACAGCATGTGGATGCTTTGAGGGCTGGGGGCTCTGACATAACTCTTCTGGCTACAGTTTCTATTTCAAAGGTGGGGCTTTTCTCTTTTTTTTTTTAACAGAATTTCCAAATGTTCACTGATTAGACACACACTCTGCAAAATATTTTGCAAAAGCCTCCTGTGAATCTCTAGCTTTGAGAACATCCAGCACATGCCGTGTGCTGTTTGCTGTTAGCGCGAGCGCCAAAGTCTGCATTTGGGGTGGGTGGCTCTTACACTCCATGGTGAGTTCCAGCATCGCCTTTAACTGCAGAGTTTCTTGAGTGGCGGCCCAGTCATGAAACTGTAGGAACATTTGATCACAAAACCACATGATGTAGAACAGTGGTCTGCACCTTTTATCTGCAGATGTTTTGGACTACATATCCCATCATACCTAGCCATCATAGTCAATGTTTGGGGATCATGGGAGTCGTAGTCCAAAACATTGGGTGCTAAAGGTTGTAGACCTCTACTGTAACAGAAATTGTGGCTTGAAATTACATAAGAAAATTATACGGAAAGTGAGAGATGGACGTTGCCAGCTATTGGCATTGTCCGCTGTTTGGTATACACTGTTAGTAATGGAAGCACAGAAAAGTAACGATGAAGAGTAGAGGGAGATAGTTTACTGATAGTAAACTGGGCGGACATTACTGCACTTCTTTTGAATACGTACTTAGCAGATTTGGCAAGTGAATATTCAGGGATTTTGGTCTTGGGGACCATTTGTGCTTTGGAAGTTGGAGCAGTCTTCCAATCTCTGGCTGGTCAAAGGAGAGTTTGTGGCAGTGAACGGCCCTTGTGAAGTTTCTTTCCTCCCATGTTGGCCAGTAGTCCAACACCAAGAGCCTAGATGCAATGGATTTTTTTTATTTTTATAACAACTCTTTATTGCAATTTTCATATCACGTTAGAACCATCGGAATTTGAAACCCTAGGTCAATTGTTCATGCTTCAATCCCAGGCACCGCTTAGAAATTGCAGATTATGTTAGCGAATATAATCCCGATATCTTTATGATCACAGAAACCTGGCTCAACTCTAACCTACACACCCAAGCCATGCTCTCTACACCTGATTCCTATACACTCTATAGAGCTGATCGCATACAAGGAAGAGGAGGAAGGGTTGAGCTAATGTGTAAATCTAGCTTCGATTGTCATGTCATGACACATACCTCACCTGATGGGTGCAAATCCTTATGGATAAAAATAGGAACTACTGCAAATACCTCATTTAATCTGTTAAAACTTTATCGGCCTCACAAAGACATGCCTTCCTTTTGAAGAACAACTTCTTGACCTCATTACACAGATCTCCAAGTCAAAAAGTCCTCATAATGGGAGATTTTAATTTTTGGGGAAACGACTCACTCGACAAGCCCGGCTCCACATTACTCGACTCTTACCTCCACTGGACATAAACAATGGATTGATATTCAACCAAAAAAAAGTGGTCATATTGTGGACTGGCTTGTTTCACAAAGCCTGAACATATCCCAATTAACAGCGGTCCCATTTTTATGGTCTGACCATGCTCTTATTCAGGTGAAAATTACGCTACCCACTCCCCCACCCAAACTCTACCCCACATTAGTCAACTCACTAGGAACATGAAAAATATCACAGCTGCCAATTTCTCTACGCTGCGGTCTTCCAATTTGCAGCCACTTGCAAATTTTTCTGACTCCTCTGCGCTAGTAGAACATGTGACCTCTTCTATTGAGCAAGTTACTAATGAATTGGCCCCCATGAAAATGATTAAACCTGAAGCTAACAAAAAGAGTTGGTTCTCGGAATACATCATTACCCCCAGGCATTCCAAAAGGGCCTAGGAAAGAATTTGGCATAAGAACTTCAATGCTGCCAGCCTCTCAGCTTATAGAATTGGAATTCAAGGTGCTTATCACCTCTGCTAAAGCTACCCACTATAACGAGAGAATTATTAATGCCCAGCCCAATGTTGGAAAATTCTTCAAAATCTTCGCTGAATCCCAAGATCGTCCAGCTCCTAATAAGGACCTTGTTAAGAACTCTGGTGTCAGAAGTCCATAATGGCTTCTTGTCCAAAATCACGGCCCATAAGGAAAACATTAAAAACACCCTTAATCGTGGCGACCCTGTGTTATCAGAACATACATCCTTTACATCCACCAATAACATTAACAATATTCCTGCGTTTTTCCTTTGTCACTATTCAGAGGAACAAGTGCTTAAGGATGTACAGGATCTTAAAACCACCTCATGTCCAGGTGACGACTGTCCATCCAACATTCTCAAAGACTCACTAGATCTTTTTGGCCCCTTGCTCACCAAGCTGATCAATCTATCCTTTAACGAGGTTACAGTTCCGTCTGCTTTAAAATCTGCATGGATTACCCCACTACTGAAAAAGACAACTTGGATCCATCAAATACAGATAACTACTGGCCCATTACCAATGTAACTTTTTTATTCTGAAGGTTCTTGATAAGCCTGCCTAGAACCAACTTCAAGCACATGTAGAAGAACCTAACAGTTTAGGTACACGACAATCAGGCTATCGTGCTCAACATGGCACAGAAACTGCCATGCTTGACCGCAAGTCCACCTTGGCTAGCATCGCAGACAAAAATCATCCCGCTCTGCTGATGCTTTTAGACCACTCTGCGGCTTTCGATCTTGTGGTTCACACTACTTGTGACTAGGCTTGGAGAGGTCGCCAATTGTTCCACCTTAGCCTCAAAATGGATCGCCTCCTTCTTGGGTCCACGTACAGTGAGGGTTTGTGTAGGGAATAACCATTCTATCCTGATTACACAAACATGCCGTGTTCCGCAGGGTTTTTGCTCGTCAACGCTTCTTTTCAACATTTATATTCGGCCGCTGCTTGACCTGTTCGACAGCTTGGGTGTCCAATATATAAAATATGCCGATTACTCCCAGGTTGTTATTCAGCGCAACTGACAATCCAAGCAGGACTTAGCCACCCGTAACAACATCTACAGTGCCATCCAGAATTGGATGGCCTGTAATTCCTTAGCCCTAAATAACAAAAAGACAGAGCTTATGATTGTTGCCACCAAAAACACTCAGAACAAGCTCACATCAGACTACTCTGACTTCTTGATCGTTGATCATATTATCACAGTTTCTAAAAAGGTGAAAACACTAGGTGTTATCCTGGACTATGAACTGTCAATGAAGCCCCATGTATCCTACTTTCAGTCTGCCTGTGATTTCATCAACAAGCGCATACAATATATTCGACCTTTTTATAACTGCTGAAAAAATTGCGCTGTGTTGACCCCCAGCACTAATAAATTCCAGGCTGGACTACTGTAATAGTAGTTTGGCTGGTACCACTGCTATCAACATCCGAGCCCTTCAGGTCACACAGAACAAGCCCCTAATCTTTGGAATTCTCTTCCCGTTTTTATATGCCAAATAAAGGACCACCTGCCCTTTTAAAAAGGCCATCAAACTCGCCTCTTCAACCTTTGTCCTGATTAATGAACATACTGTTCTGTAAATTCTCTTCCAGCCTGACTCTTGTGTGTTTGTGCATCTAGTCTTGGTTTTTGTGCGCCCTGAGGGCATGTGGTGCGGTATAAAAATGTAAATAAATTAGGTGCTTAAAAATATTGACACCTCCAACCCCATGGCATCCGGTCATCTCCCTTCTCTGGCGCACCCGACTTTTCCCGTAATCAGACTCATGGCCTTTACGCACCTTCATGGGGCAGCACTCACCCACCCTCCCCCACCCCTCAGACCTTATGTTTTTGTGGGTATCCTCTATTTTTTGTAGACCCAGCTTCTCTAGGCCCATGGATCTGGTCATCTGGTCCTACCACGCACTTAGAGAGGGACCAATTTCCCACCCCAACCCAACCAGCGCTAATGCCAGACAAAAGTCCGCTCATGGGCAGTGAGAGATGTCTCCCCACACCTCAGCAAACACAAGACCGGGTCCAGTGTCGGCTCTTCCTACACCCAGGAGTTAATAGCTCTCTGCAAAACAGGCATATCTTTGAACAGTCCCTTCTGCTATCTTGCACTTAGGGAATATACCGGTATCCCTCCTCCCCATGCTGTGTAATACTCTGGGCATGTGATAGATACATTGGAATATTGGCTGAAAGTTTAAACCCACTCTTCCCTTGGTCCAAGCTGCATTGACATTGTATGCTTATTGCGGCTGTCTCCACCTCTCCCCACAAGTGGGCAAACAAAATGTACGCACTGTTTTTTCCGGAATGAATATGGTGACTGTCCATTATTACAGTACTCAGTATTTTGTCTAATGTGAGGAAGTAGAGGTGAAGCATTGCGCAGTGGCCTTCTCACCTGATGGACAGGCAGGCCACTGGTATAAGCAGAGCCTGAGCAATGTTTCTCGTACATGAACACAAGGTCAATAAAGAGTTAGTAGGATGGTACCATAGCGTTGTTTACATTACATTAGACTAGTAATGCTGCTGCATGCACCCCCTTCATTAGTGTAGAAATGCTATGTACAGAACTTTGTATTTTGCAAATTCCAGCTCTGGAATCTCAAAATGCAACCCCCAGGACGGAGATCAGGGATTCAAGTCCCATACCTGATTTATGGACTGTACAAAAAGCACCTATTGCAGCACTAAATAATTAGGATATTTAACCTGTGGCTCTCCAGATATTTTGTCATAGAAACCCTATGATCCCCTCACCATGTGACAATGCTGAATAGGGCCGATGGGCGCAATAGTAAAAAAAGACCTTGATTGTCCACGGTTGTTAATTCATGATTATTGCCGTAGCAACAAATCCTCAACCTGTTGCGGTGGGATAACAAGAGTAGCGACTAAGTATGTGCTGCCTTTTCAGCCACGCTATAGTTAAGCTCAACGCTGAAGAATATGTTGCTAGCATGGCATGGGGAATGTACACTATACTGTACCATAACATGGAGCACTGTAAAATGATTGTCTTTTTAGCAGAGTCCTTTTTCACTGTGCAGCTGAGTATTTGTTGTATGGGGATGGGTTGAAGCTCATTTATGCTTTTTCATGCTTAAAAAAAAAAAGATTTGAATTGGTTTCAACAAACCAACAACACATAAATACAATAGGCAGGTGTGCATTCTTAAAATATCATTGAGTGCTTTGCCAGCTGGCTCAGTCCTCCTTTAAACTTCGAGTTCTTTCGGCCTTCTGACCGGGTTCCCTTCCCTTGAAACATCCTGATACACGGCTGTGCGCGCCACAGTTTCAGTCCGTATTGGTGTCTGTGTCCTGGTTCCCAGGCCCCCCCCCATTGCTCTTCCTGAACTAGCTGCTTCGTCAAGGGGTGCTCGCTCTCAGAGGAGAACATTTCCTGCATTAACACATTCATTCCTCCATCACCCTGCTCCTTTCATGTGGCTCTGTACCATACTACTGTCTCAGCCAATGCCCAGTGCTTCATGCAGCCTATGCTGTTTGGTTGCTATTTGTCAACCTTTACAATCAACACATCAATAAAACATGTTCCAAGCGAATTAAAACATTTCTGAACTAATTAAAATCGATAGTTCATACATTTCATACACACTAAAATTCTATTCTGGTAAGATTGTATCCAATAGATACAAATACATGATTTCATACAACATTTCACAAAATAAAATGTTTTCATCAAATTGATCAAATATTATTCAACATTATTTGATAAATTCTTCTCTTCCTCTTCAAACAATTTATAATGCATCAGCATGCCCACAACAGCTATTGCCACTGATGTTGGATAGCCCACTAAAATTCTATTCCGAACTGCCTCTAAGTTACCATTGGCCTGGTCACCCAAGAAGTTTTTTAGATGAGTCATTTGTTGGGCCATCAATGCCAAACATTCAAGCATGACATGTCCGAATGTTTCATCAAAGTTAAAATCCTTATAAAACCTACAGTAGGCGTTTTCAGGTAAAATCAACTTCCAATGGAGGAGAGTGATGTCTTTTTAAATGTCTAACCTCAAACGCATGAAATGGTGACTTGAAACTCTAACCGGGGAAATAAAGAGATGCAGGGCAATGGTACCCAATAGCTTGTGTTTTGTATTGAAATGTATCAGTGATGGGTACCTATGCATCCTCTATGTGGTCACAATCCATTCTTGTTCATGTAGTATAGTTTTGACCATAGTTGGATTTTCAACTAAATCTTTTGAATTGCAACCCATCTTGAATAACCATAGTTCACACATTCCTACAAACTTAGTTGTCCATGGATCACGACCATCTTCAAATGCATCGGAGATCTCATAATGGGAATTTGCTGGTGGTTGCAATATTTTGAAATATCTGGAAAGGCACAACCAACAATTCTGAACTGTCACTGACTTGAGGATAAGTTCATACCTTATGGGCACCTGGGAGTATACATAGTGGCAACCTGAGCACTTTATGCTATATTAGGTATTCACAATCATTTAGGATTTTAGTCGCATCAACCTGCATAACATCCATCCCATATAGGACCTTACGGACTAATTTACCCTCATGGAACATAATTGGAGTATGAATATGATATGGCATTTAACTCGCATATACAACAGTGTTTCAAGGCGCAACAAGGCAAGGGAGGGGAAACGGAGGAAAGTCAGAGACAGATCCTACTAGGTCAGGTGACATTGAGATGGTGCAAGTGCAGGGGAGGGGGAGGGGGCAGTGCAGTACATAGGATAACAGTAAAAATAAATAAAAACAATAGGCAAAAAAGTGTAGCCAGCTGGTGGCAAGTGCAAGGGTCAGTGCAGACATCAGGTGTCAAGTGCTAGTAGGGGCTGTAGGGATACAGAAACAGTCCCAGAGTGCAAGGGTTGCCAGGGGAGCATTGCAGGTGAGCAACTGGTGGGCGGGGGGAGGGACCTGGGCTCAAGATCAGAAGGTAGCCAGGTAACCAGTGCAGTTTCAGATTCAGCCAGTAGATCAGCAGGGAAGAGGAGGAAAGAAAGCAGAAGCAAAGAGTAAGGTCTTGAGGTGCTTCCGTAATAGGATATGGTTCTCCTCAAGTTTGAGTGGTAGGGAGGCTGTTCCAGAGGGAGGCCCCAGCAGAAGATGTAGATCTACCACCAACTTGCTGCTTGGAAACCGACTAATCCTGAGGGAGTTGGAGGCGGATGAGCAAAGAGTTTGAGAAGGAAGGTATTTAGGAATAGAGAGTTGAAGGTATTGAGGTCCCAGGCCCCAGAAAGCCTTGTGGACAATGCAGAGGGTTTTTAACTAATCCTCGTTGCCACTGGGAGCCAGTGCAGGGATTTCAGTCCTGGAGAGATGCGATGCTGGCCTTGGGGCTAGAGAAATTACAGTACTTCATGTTAAGTCTATACATTTGGCTGGCTAGTCGGACAGATTTTTGTAGTAACAAAACTCTGTAGTTGCATTTTTAGTGGGTCTGGCCCAAATGGGGAATCCCAAGTAGGTCAGTTTGTTAACACTCTAAAATCTAAAATATTCCCCTCAAGGGTAAGTTTCATGTCGGCAAGCCGGGGGGGGGGGGGAGTAAACAGGATGAAAGTGCAAAGTTTTTTATTTACCTGGGCTCATCTGCAGGCCGTTTTCTTCAGTGAATTCAGAAAAGGAATGCAACTATCTTTGCAGACCCCTTCTATACTATACATTACAGGAAGCCCTCCGCATAAGCCAGATATCTTAATGAAGTGTGTGCTAACTTAGGGGCGATCAAGGAAGATTTAACCAAATATTTCTTCAAGTCAGACATGTATACATTAAAAAGACAGGGGGCCACAATAGACCACTGTCCTAGCCCAGATACAGACTTTACTTTTTGTCAATGTACAATGAGCATCTTGACTGACTTGGATTTTTGTATTCGCATATATTTTAATAATGAGAGAGCAACCCACCCGGAATACCCCATTTTTCCATTTTAGACCATAGCCTGCCTGTGTCTAACATGTCAAAGGCCATAGACCAGTCAATCGAAGCTATATTTATGAACTTATATTTTTATCCCTGTCATTTCGAATAGGCACTCATAACAAAACTGTTGAGATGTTGCTATAGATTTCCAAAAGCCAATCTGACCATGGTCAGTCAACTTATACTTTCCACCCATGTGGTCAGGTGGCTCAGGATGGTTGCAGCAAAAAAATAAAACTGTGTGTCCATCATGGCAACAGGGCGGTAGTTTGTAGGTTCAGAACGCAGACACTTGTTAAAAATCGGTTCTATGTAAGATGTGACCCATGATTTTGGAAATACCTCGGATTTTAAGATAGATTAAAATGGTGGCCCAAGTCTCGGTTGATGATTTGAATACACTATTTGGCAGCCTGTTTGGACCAGGAGTGCGAGAATTACTTGCTTTTATGATGATTTCTCTAATTTGTTCCCTTATAGTAGCATATTTGTGGGCATCATAGGTAACCTCTTTCTTGTCTATATCCCAACCTGGCATTACCCTTGCATTTCTTTTGTAAATATAATTAGCAAAAGTGAGTGTTCGATGTATTTTCGGATATGGGCAGTGATTGAATAATGTTTTGTCTCTCATTCATTGAGTTTCACTGCCCAGAAGTTCACTTTTTTTTTAGTTATCAGAATCTCTGCTTCCGCATCTTTATGGAGTAATTTACTACTTTGGCCTTCTAGCCAATTACGGTATTTTTAAAAAAATTTTTATTCCCATAAACAACGTTTCTGTGAGACAGGCAGGGTATCGAGAGAGAAAAAGACTCAAAGGGGTTTGTTTTAAAACATTTATTTACTAATTTTCCTGGGTTGGTGTAATGCTCGACTGGCCCTAACACTAAAGGGATGGTTCCCTCAACTGATGTTTCTAATGAACGTCGCAGTCTAATAGTCCAAAATAAGTCTGTCTGTGTCTAAACCTATGCTTGGCCTCACCCTTTACAAGAATGTGCTAGGCAGCCTTTAGAAAGGAAAATACTGGTTAAACAGAAAATGGGAAACCAAAGTTGGTTTCAAGTGGTCTTCTCACTAGGGGTAGTTTGGTCAATGTCACAAAAAGGGCTGTTAATAAGACCTTCTCTACTGAACCCCTGTAGTGGTTTCAAAGATCTTCAATGCATTTGGGTTCCTTGGGGTTCCCTTACACAAGTTTCAACTTGTTTAAGTTCCAAACACCACAAAACCAATAAGTCTTAAACTTGGTTGGGCCTCCCAGGGTTCCCTTCCCCAAACTGAGACCCCTTCAAATTTTCAACAGTCAGTTTTATCAGGATGCCCTTTACTTTGTTTACTAGGCCTTTCATGTTTACCTTCCCCAAGCTCCGACCCCTTCCTGCTTTCAAACAAAATATATCACTATTCCCTTTAGGCTTCTCAGGGCGACCTTCCCCAAGCTTAGGCCCCTCCTAGTTTCAAACACGTTAAGCTTGACAGGATCTACTTTTTCCTTATGCACAGTTTCAAATGGATTGTGTCCTCCCACGTATTCCTCATCCTAGATATATCCTTATCTTGGGATATTTGTTCTCTCTCCACCAGAGGGTGCTCCACTCGAGGCTGCAGTGTCTGTCCCTCGGCGGCCTCCGTCGAGAGTCAACGTCATCTGCTGTATAAATGCCTCAGTTCTGTTTTTCCGTTCGCTTCGGTTCGATGAAACAGCGCTTCAGTTCGTACGAATGTCGTCTTCATCTAATCGTTCCACACCAAAGACTGGATTAAAAAAATGCCAGCAATGTGGAAGAAAGTTGTCGCTAACTGATCCCCATCAGAATTCCCTCTGGTGCCTCGGTTTCCGACCACCGTATAGATGAGTACAGTTCCTGTCAGTCGATGACCCATAAGGACTTAAAAGAACGAAGAGGTAAACTGGCGGTGGTGGAGGAATCCTCTGAAGTTTTCTTCGATGGGGAGAAAAGACTCAGCTGAGTCTTCAACAAAACGTCATAAAAAATCTAGGTTGAAGAATAGATCCAGGAAGTCTTCTTCCTCTAAAAAGGTGAAGAAAAGACAACAATCTCCTTCCTCGAAATCGTCTGAGGAAGTCATAACAGGTCCGTCGAGACATGACTCCCCAAGAAAGTGGGAAGCTTTCAGAGCATCTATGTTAAAAAATGTTGAGAATGCGGCCCAGACGCCCTCAAAAAAAGTCTAACGAAGGCCATGTCCCTGCTCACAAAAAAAGTTACGGGGGAAGATCTAAGACGAGAAAATCTGACAAAAAATCGTTGAGGGTGTCGTCCAGGGAATCGTCCCAGACACCGCCATAGAAAAAGCCTACTGGTGCATAAATTGGAGTTAGAAATCAAGAAAATGGCGTCACTCTCATACGTTTGAAAGTCCTAGTCTAAAATGTTCTCGAAGCCTCTAGCGAAGGCGGTCGAGCACAACGTGTCGATGACTCAACCTAAAAAGGTTATGTCGAGTGCAGAGTCGACTGTATCGAAGGCTTCTTCGATGGTATCGACAACTCCTTCAAAGGGGTTGACGATTCCTTCAAGCGTGTCAAACTACCTCGACAATATTGAAAATAATACCTACAACATGGACGTCTTCGTCCATTCCAATGCCAAAATCGACACCAGTGTTAAAGTCTATGCCACCTGAAAAGGTGTTTCATCCAGAAAGCAGACATGACTTTCTTAGAACCATGTCCTCCACATATGAAGGCGAATCACCAGCAGAAGAGGTTTCACCTGCTGGTTTTAAATTTGGTACAAAGCAAGTCCCTGAGGAGTTAGATGACCCTCAATCTAAGATGCAAGACTTGTACGAGTGCTTGCAGTCAGCAAGTGGTCTGAATACATCTCCAGAATATGAATTTGAAAAGCCTGACCCAACTGAACATGTGGATGCAGGTTATAGAAAATTGATGTACAGGGTAACTGATTTCATGGGATGGAGTAGAAATTCACCCATCTATCAAGATGACATGACTGACATCCTTTCAGGAGGACCTCAGCAAGACCCCATACTTGCTTTTCATGTAGTTTTACAAAGAAAGGTTAACACTGCATGGGAAAACCCAGAAACCATACCTGCAGTAAATAAGTAGTATGTGTCACAATATAGACCCTGTTCCTCAGATCCCAAATACTTAAGCAAGCATCCATCTCCTGAAAGTCTGTTAGTTCAAACAGCTACCTCTACTAGAAATGCTGCATACCCTACAATTCCCCCTGATAGGGATGATAAAAAGGTTGATGCATGGTCCAGAAAGATATTTACGTCAGGGAGCATGGTTTTAAAATCCACAAATTTAACTTACACCCTTGTAAGATTTACATATACCCTGTGGGACTGCAGGCCAGTGGCAGCTGAACACATCCCGGAAGGGGAGGAACGTGAAGGGTTCCTATCCATAGTAAGGGATGGAAAGGAGGCTTCAGGGGAATGCCTTCAATCAGGTTTGGACACAGCTGACAGTATCAGTAGATCTATGGAATCTAGTACAGTGCTACGCAGATTTGTGTGGCTAAGAAAGTCAGGTTTTGCACCGGATGTGTAGTCCAGGCTTTTTTATATGCCATTTGACGGCTCGAGGTTTTTTGGCAGCAAGGCGGATGAAAGTTTGGAGAAGCTGCAGACCTCCAAAGCGGCGGCAAAATCACTGCCGGTTTACAACAACCTCAACAACGCCCCTACACAGGCTCATCTTCCTGGAGTGGTCGTCCCTTTCGATTTTATTCCTCATTTGGGAAAGGAAGGGGACAGGCCAGTCAGAGGGCAAAGGAAATTTCCTCGGGGCTGGTGAAAAGGTGCTAGAGCTGCCCCAGCAACGGCATCTGTCCCTTCAGCCGCTGCTGCCGCAAAACCACTCTGAGGTTTTGACCCAAAAGACCCCAGTGGGAGGCAGGATTGCACAGCATCTGGAAGAATGGCGGGCATTAATTCAGATGCTAGGGCACTGGAAACCGTATCCCAAGGTTACTGCCTTCCTTTTCAAAAGAAACCTCAATCACCCACCTGGATACAACTCTGTCAAAAATCCAGATCTGCTCCTGTTGCAGGAAGTCTTAACCCTGCTACAGAAAGGTGCAATAGAACATGTACCTGTAGCAGAGAGGAACAAGGGTTGGTATTTCCCATATTTCCTCATATCATAGAAAGACTGAGACCCATCTTGGACTTGAGAAGCTTGAACAAGTTCCTCACGAAGGACAAGTTCAAGATGATCACACTTTCTCAGATCCTTCAGACTCTCCAACTCCAAGACTGGTTGGTATCGTTGGACCTTCAGGATGCTTACTTTCGTGTGCCAATCCATCTCAAGCACAAAGTACCTGAGGTTCGCGATTGGCAATTCCCACTATCAGTTTCGAGTTCTGCCATTCGGGTTGACCTCCGCCCCGAGAGTTTTCACCAAGTTGATGGCGGTGGCAGCAAGTCTCGGGAGAGGGGGGATTCACGTCTACCCCTACCTGGACGATTGGATGATCAGGGCACATTCTCGAGAACAAGCCCAGGAACATCTGTTGAAAACCTGCCACTTCCTCCACAAAGTAGGGTTTTCTCTCAATTTAAAAAAGTCAAACATGATACCATCTCAGAAACTCCAGTTTATTGGAGCAGTCCTGGATACTTGTTCGGGCAAAGCCTCGCCTCCCGAAGAGAGAGCTCACCACATTCTGCAGATGGTAATAAAATTCCAGAATGCCCAGTATCTACCGGCCTTCGATTTTCTGAGGTTGCTCGGCTTTAAGACATCCTGCATTTTTCTGGTGCCAGAAGCCAGATTGAGGATGAGATCCCTTCAATGGGCCCTCGGGACTCCAGTGGCCCCAATATTCAGGGGAAAGGTCACATCTGTTGCAAGTTCCAGTCAGAGTAGCACAGGATCTACAGTGGTGGGCTTGCAGGGAACATATCCTCAAGGGAGAATCTTTTTGGCAACCCTGGCTGGAGATGACACTAGTGACCCATGCCTCACTCACAGGGTGGGGAGCTCCCACCAATCAGTTGACAATCAGCGGTCGTTGGTGTCCATTGGAGTCCAAACTACATATCAACCTATTGGAGCTGTGAGCAATCAGACCAGCGCTGAAGGCCTTCCTGCCCTCTGTACGGGGAAAGAATGCCCTGATAATGACGGACAACACGGTGGCCATTTACTACATCAACACGAGAGGAGGAGTAGGGGCACTACCACTGTGCAGAGAAGCAATGCAGCTCTAGTTCTGGGCAATACAAGAAGGGATCTCTGTCGGCAGTTCATCTAGCCGGAGAGCAAAACACAGCAGCGGATGCTCTGAGCAGGCGGAGCACAGTTTCCCACGAGTGGGAAATAGCTCAGAAAGTCCTTCAAGAGATCTTCGTCTTTTGGGGAACCCTGCGAGTGGATCTGTTCGCGACCAGTGTCAACAGGAAATGCAAACTGTATTGCTCAAGCGGATTTCCCATCGAGAGGAGCTCTAGGGAACATGTTTGTAGTGGAATGGGAGCTCCCACTTCTGTATGCGTTTCCTCCATTCCCGATGATCCCTCAGGTAATCAGGAGGTTGAGAAAGTTCAGGAAAACCATGATCCTAATTGCCCCGGATTGGGCCAGGAGAACGTGGTCATGTCCATCTGCCCTCCAATAAGTCTTCCAAAAAGAGGGGATCTTCTCTCGCAAGAGGAAGGTCACGTTCTCCATCCAGAGGTCAACACATTCAACCTTCACGCATGGCTTCTGAGAGGTTGAGATATAAGGATTGGGACCTTCCGGATGACGTCATGGAGATTTTGCTTTCGTCCAGAAGGCCAGCAACTAAATCTCTGTATCATTGTTGTTGGAACAAGTTCAGTAACTGGTGCAGAGATGAGAATGTGGACCCGTTTCAGTGTAATATTCCCACAATATTATCTTTTCTATTATACTTGGCTAATCTGGTGCTCCAGGTTGTCACGATAAAAAGTTATTTAGCAGCGCTATCCATTTTTAAGCGCTCCTCAGAAGAAGAATCTTTAAGATACCTTTTAATAACTCTGTTCTTAAAAGGTCTTAATAATGTGTTTCCTCAAATAACCTTTTCAAGTTCCTGTGTGGGATTTAGACTTGGTACTAAAGTTCCTCACATGCATTCCATTTGAGCCTTTACATTCTTGTCCGTTAACGCTCCTTACTTTTAAAACAATACTTCTTGTGGCAATTACATCAGCCTGCAGGGTAAGTGAGTTGCAGGCACTTTCTAGCAGGCCTCCTCACACCATCTTTTATAAAGATAAAGTGGTCATTAGAGTAAAACCCTCTTTCTTGCCAAAAATTAAGATTTTCACCTGTCACAAAAAATAACACTGCCTATATTCTACCCTCCTCCTCACACAAGTAAGGGAGAGGAACGGCTACATAAATAACATCCTAGAAGAGCTCTAAGCTTCTATATTTCAGGATTGGCAAAACTACGTCAGTGTGCACAAAAGTTTGTGGGATACACTGGCCGCAAATTGGGACTAGCTGTGACCAAGCAAACATTATCTAGATGGATAATTTTGGCTATAACTGAATGTTCTAGCTTGGCTGGGAAAGATCCTTCAGATGGGCTGAGGGCTCATTCAACCAGGGGCATGGCAACTTCAACAGTACTTCAAAGGGGTGTCCCTGTGCAAGATATTTCCGCAGCAACCACATGGTCATCCATGCATACTTTTATAAAACATTATGCTCTACATTCAACTTCTTCACAAGTTCTGTTTGCTAAATCAGTACTTCATTCTGTACATGACTAACATTTTCTGTACTCCCACCTCCAATACAAAACTGATTTGGGAGTCTGTCTAAGATGAGCAATACGTGGGAGGACACAATCCATTCGAAGAACAAGTTACTTAGCAACTGTAACGTTCTTTCGATAGGATGTTCGTCCCACGTATTCATCGACCCTCCCAGCCTACTCCACTTTACAGTTTACATGGTTTACACTCTAAATTCTTTTAAGGCTTGGGACAAAAGACGCACACCGTTAACTACAATCCAGTGGCTACAATATATGAAAAAACAGAACTGAGGCCAACGGGAGCGCGCTCGTGGCATTTATACAGCGGAGGTTGCCACTCTACGGAGGCCGCCAAGGGACATAGACGCTGCAGCCTCGAGTGTAGCGCCCTCTGGTGGAGAGAGAGAGAAAACATTTCCGAAGCAGCAAAGCTGAAGGTAAGGATATATCTAAGATGAGGAATACGTGGGAGGAACATCCAATTGAAAGAATGTTACAATTGCTAAGTAACTTGTTCTTCGAAGGGATTGTGCCCTCCGATGTATTCCTTATCTTTGATAGATCATCTCCCAGCTTGCTGGCCACGGAAATTCTTTCAGTAGAGGGCGCTGCGCGTCGACGTCCCTCGAGACGATGTCCCTCGATGGCCTCCGTATCTGCGCCGACGTCACCACGCATATAAATAGACTCGCGCAGCGTCCGTTTCTCAGTTCTGTTTTTCTGCGCTTCGTGGGGCCTCGGAATATTGTTGCTCAGTTCTTCAGTCAAATATATCCATATATTCCTCGGGAATACCGACTCGTAATCGATGGCTTCCTCACCCGAACCGACTCCACGGTCCGGCTTCAAAAAATGTCGAGACTGTGGAAATAAAATGTTGACGGATCCTCGCAGGATCTGTTTGTGGTGCCTCGGAATCGAGCACCATTGTTCGGAGTGCGAGGACTGCATGACGGCAAAAGCCTTGAAGGGGCGTAAGGGGAAGCTCGAGAGAGGTAAGGCAGTTAAAACTTCTTCGAAAGTTTCATCGGCGGAGTCGAGACATTCGTCTCCTCGCCATCTCAAAAGACATTCTCGTTCTAGGTCTCGAAGTAGTTCCTATCACTCTTCGAGATCTAAGCATTAAAAAAAAAGATGCCGAAGAATCCCCATCCTCGTCTTCGTCTTCCGTTTCCCCAAAAAGGGTCTCCTGCCTCATAAAACATAGCTCTCAGGCTGAGTGGGAGGAATTCAGGAAAAAGATGCTAAGCGTCTTGGAGAAAGCGGCCTCGACCCCCTCAAACTGCTGAGGGTTATACCCTGGGTGAAAGACCCGAAAAATCAAAAAGCCGCCAGTCGCAGTACCCAGCAAAAGAAGCCACTCGAGAGTGTCACGAAACTTCAAGTAAAGGCAAAGTTGCATCTTCAACGCCATCGTCGAAGATCCCTTCGAAACAAAGATCGGCGTCGTCAACTCTGTTTTCGAAGGGTTCTTAGACGCACAGGTGAGTAGAGTCGACGCCGTCTTCGACGTCGAGAAAGGATAAACCCACGGCCACCTCACAGCCAGTGCCATACCCTGAGCCTCGAGCATGAGAATGTCGTTGACGACCTCGAGTAGAATCCCGATACTCTCGAGTTCGAGGCCTCTACCACCTTTCTCGACGCCTTTTTCGATGGCTTTAACGTCCGCGTTGACAACGTCAACGTTTTCTCAGCCAATCATGACGAATTTGTCTCTTTCTGCTCTGTAAATGGGATTTATACCATTTTCAAGACCTGATCACTCCAGAGTCTTATCTTCTATTTATGAAGGGGAGGATTCGGATCAGGAAAGACCTTTTGAGTTGCAGGGATCTGCAACTCCTGCACCAGAGGAATTTACTTCTGAGGAAGGTAGGTTGAAAGACCTCCATGAATCCCTACAGGATGCAAGTGGGTTGGACACTTCCCCAGAAGTGGAATTTGCCACACCAGACCCAGGGGAACATGCTGAAACCCCTTATAGAACCTTGATGGCAAGGATAATAGTTTATGGGATGGTCCACACCCTCCCTGCTTTTCAGCAAGACGACTTCACAGACATCATGGTCAAAGGTCCACAGGAGGATCCTGTGGTGCCATTTCATGAGGCATTACAAAGGAGAATATTGGCAAACTGGGAAACCCCTGAGGTAATCCTGGCGGTTAACAAAAAATTAGCTAAATATCGGGTGTCTTCTGTTTACCCTGAATATTTATCCAAACACCCAACTCCGGAGAGTCTGGTTATTCAAGCAGCTACTTCAGCAGGTAGTAAATCGGCTTACCCTACTGTTCCACAGGACAGGGATGATGAGAGATAGGACTATGGCCAAAAAAGTATTATCCGCATTTAGCATGGGGTTGAAATCCATCAATGCTACTTGTGCACTCGCAAGGTTCAGCCACACACTTTGGGAGTGTGCTTCATCAGCGTCTGACTGCCTCCCGGAGGAAGAAGAAAGGGAAGCGTTTCTCAACATCATTAAGGATGGTAAGGACACAATGTGCGTATCCCTTCAGACTGGCATTGATTCTGAGGACGGCATCAGCAGGGCCATGGCGGCAAGTACAACAACCAGGAGATTTGCTTGGTTGCGAAAGTCTGGTTTTGCTCCAGATGTGCAAAGCAGACTCTTGAATATGCCCTTTGAAGGTTCTTCTTTGTTTGGTAAGAAGGCGGATGACAGTTTAGAAAAACCACAAACATCAAAGGCAGCAGCAAAATCCCTTGGAGCTGTAATCCGTCAGACACCATATTGCCCCTCAGGAACCTCTTGGAGAGTTAAGTCCTTTCACTTCTATTCCGCATTCGGAAAGGGCAGAGGACAGCCGGTTCAAAGGGGTCCGAAAAAATTCACACGAGGTGGACGGGGTAAAAATACAAAAGCCGCCGCAGCAGCAGCAGGTGCCTCTTTACCCTCGGCATCTGCATCAGCTGCCTCCAAACCGCTCTGAGCACTCTCCTCACAAGACACCAGTAGGGGGCAGGTTAACTCAACATCTGACGGAATGGCAGGCTATTATGTCAGATGCTTGGGCAATGGAGACAGTTGCCCTAGGTTACTGCCTGCCTGCCTTTTCTACGCATCCCTCAGTCATCCACCGGGGAACAGCTCTCTGAAAGTTCCAGATCTGCTCCTCTTGCAGGAAATTGTAGACCTGCTAGAGAAAGGTGCCATAGAACCGGTACCTGTAGAGGAGAGAAACAAGGGCTGGTACTCCCCCCCCCCCCCCCCCCCCCCCCCCCTACTTTCTCATACCGAAGAAAGACGGAGGACTGAGACCTATCTTGGACTTGCGAGAATTGAACAAGTTCCTCAGGAAGGACAAGTTCAAGATGGTAACTCTCTCTCAGATCCTTCAGGTCCTCCAGCTCCAGGACTGGCTGGTATCTCTGGACCTCACGGATGCTTATCTCCATGTGCCAATCCATCTCAAACACAGGAAATACCTGAGGTTCTCAATTGGCGGCTCTCATTATCAATTTCGAGTTCTGCCATTTGGGCTGACCTCCGCCCGAGGGTCTTCGCCAAGCTAATGTCGATAGTGGCTGCAAGTCTAAGGAGGGAAGGGATCCACGTCTACCCCTACCTGGACGATTGGCTGATCAGAGCTGTATCTTCGGAACAAGCTCAGATCCAGCTAGATTATGTCTGCCACTTCCATCACAAACTGGGCTTCTCCCTCAATTTAAAGAAGTCACAGATGATACCATCACAGAGACTCCAGTTCATTTGAGCGGTCCTGAACACTTCCCTGGGAAAAGCCTCGCCACCAGAGGTAAGGGCTCAAGATATTCTGCAGATGGGTCACCAAGTCTCCCAGCCTTCGACTTTTTGAGTTTGCCAGGCCTCCTGCATCTTCCTTGTGCCAGAGGCTCGTCTGAGAATGAGATCTCTTCAGTGGGCACTGAACTCGGTGGTCGCAATTCTCAGGGAGAATGACAGACCTCCTTCAGATTCCGGACAAGGTGGCTCAAGACCTTTAGTGGTGGGCCTGCCAGAAAAGTATCTTGAAGGGGGAACTGTTTTGGCAACCCTGGCCGGAGATAACAGTAAATTAACAAGGGGGGTCCTGGGAGTCCCTCTGCCAGACATTAGTCCTGGTTACGAGAGACTTACCCAGAGTCTTTAGCTCACTATATTTCACAGAGAAGAAATATCCCAAACATATCAGTCTTTGTCCTGCCCTGGGGCAGTCCAGCACCGAAATGCTAGGCAATTCTCCTCTGAACAAGAGTACCAACAGCAACCCCGGACACATGTTCCGGTCTGGTTGGACCTCATCTGTAGGGTGGATCTGTGCCTCTCTAAGAATAGTGAGCAAGGGGTCCACGTCTGGATTCCCCTAGTAACTTAGGGTGAGACCTCAACAACGGAAGCATGTCTCTTTTTACATATTTTATCAACTTTGCCCATTATTCACCAAGCTATTCAAAGATTCAAAGATTACTCCAGGAAAAGTATAAACCCAACAGTAGTAAATGTCTCCAATTTCCATTCAAATGTGGAGTTCACTAGTACTTCACCTAAGAAACCATTCACCAAATTTGTGGTTCTCATATTCCAAGAAAAAACTGTTCCCACCACGATTTATAATGCACTGCAACATTGAGTTTCGTTCTGATTCTATAACTACCAAAGAAGACATAGCTTTTAACATACTTTCTGATGCTTGTGAATCTGCTTAGAATCCTATGCTGTGCAAGGGGACGTCGACATGTGCGTGCTTGTAGCACTATCCCTAACGTGACGTGTAGTGTACCCAAAATCCCTCGCGCGTCGAGGTATCTCAGATTGTTTTTTCCACCCTGCTAGCTGGTCGCCTTATGCAGAGCTCGTAAAATTGGTAAGTTTCTATTTCATTGTCCATGACGGTTGGTCGTTTAATATTCATCAGTTCTTCATTGATGACTACTCCTGAACCAACCCTGAAGACTGCAGATTTCAGCGGCTGGTGCTTGGGTCGACCGCGTGGCCTCGGCCCTCCGGCCAGGCATATACAGTAGGGTGTGAGGCCCAGAGGTTTTGGTTCTTTGTAGAATGCATTTCCTTTTCCCCTCTTTTCCCTTCTGGTTTCGCTGTCACTTTTAACCAGAGCTATAAACAGGACTCCTTTTAAACTTTGCCCTTCTTGCAACAGCAAATATCCATGGCATGGAACGACACTCAACAGAGGTGCAACAAGTGTCTACCTCGTGAACACAATGAGCGATCCTGCAAGTCCTGCCAACTCTTACATCTGAAGACGATAAAAGATAGGCGGGTGAAGCGGTGGGCAGCCTACACCATTCAGCCGGCTGCGAGTAGCTCCTCCGTCGGCGCCTCGAGTGATGAGGATGTAGGCGACAGCCATGGCTCCAATGCAGAGGCCATTGACCACTCTGCGGAACAGACAAGTTCCGAAGTGTCTGTCCGCAGCAGGCAGGCCACTGGTTCTGCTATGGGGCGACAACAACCCGGCGACAAGGACACACCCACACCACGTAAAGAAAGACTGACTCGTCGGGAAGGCCACAGATGCCAACGGGAACGTCGAAACCTTCGACGGAATCCATCGATACCCATGAACGTCTGCCCTCCCCGCAACCATCGATACAGCATGCGACCGGGCATTAAATTAAAAAGTGTGTTGGCACCAAACACCATAATGGTGCCGAAACGCCTCATAAAAGTGTTTCAGCGCCAAAGGTTTCGGCGGTGCCAAAGACCGTGACAAAGCCGCCGGGCTCGTCAAAATCCCTCCCTGATACGCCAGAGATATATGAGAGCCTTTCAAACATCGGCTCAGCGCCAAATAAGCTAAAGGACATGTCAAGACTGTGAGAAGAATATTCAGATGTCTCTTAGCCCCTATATAAGACACTGGCTGACAAATCTCGACCGCCTAGAGACCCAAGTCCTCAAAAAGAGTCCTTTTCCCCCCTTCATACCCCTCTGGTTCATCCCTATGGACCAGAGATGGATTTATGGGATACATGAACAAGCTTTCCAAGTTTGTATATTTTTCGGAAAGGTTTATCATGCCAAAGAGACCAAGGGAGGAAGACTATTACCCTACTTTGTTCAAATAACTTCAAGTCAGTTCCCTCATGAGGTGTTTGATCTGTCAGAACATGAAGAAATCTATCAAGACCCCTATGATCAGGGAGAGAATCCCGTTGACAAGACGCCAGACGAGTTTCCAGACTGGGGTGATGAACAGCCGGAACACCATGGCGTTCATCTTCCACTAGTCCAGATGCAGATACCATGCATATAGATCTGCCGCCTCACCGACCAGTGACCAGATGGCCTTCAATGCTATTCTAAATAAGTCTGCTGGACACAAGAGGCGGTACAGGACACCGACTTTGTGGAGGACATTTAAAAGTAAAAACCACCCACAAGTCAAGCAATACCACTATGGAATTCCATGAAGAGGCGCATCGCTCACTTTAATTCCATCTCGCACAAGAGCTGTAAATCCTCAGTCGAAAAGCTTTTTCACTCATATCCAACAGATGCGCTTTATATCCGGGGACATGTCACTTCCGACTCCCTAGTAGTCACTAAAAGGAAGAGAGCCGGAGTACCCTTGTTTACGGCCGAGGCACCTCCAGACAAGGATTGCAAGAAGTTCTATGCCCTTGGAAAGCGCATTACATCAGCGGCTTACTCCACTAGGATTGCTAAAACCACCATATTGCTGGCTAGTTATAGCGACGTCCAGTGGAATTTACTCCAGGAAGGCCCGCCGGAAGTCCCGGAACCGGCACGATCACGCCTTCTGGCGGTTGTTTAGGAAGGCAGGCAGGTCAATCGGAACATCCTCAAAAATACTATGGATGCTGCAGAAACAGCAGAACGAACCCTGGCCGAAGGTACCCTGCTTAAAAGGCACACATGGCTCAAGAATTCAGGCTTTAAGCCTGAGTCCCAGGCATCCCTTATTAACAAGTGTTACGCTCACCTGGTCTCTGCGGGGGTGGTGGGGCATGGTTGCAGCCCTCCCTGGACTTGATCCCCTGGTTCAGGCTTCTTTCCCTGTTCCTGTAGTGTGGACTGCGCTGGTTGCAGACACTGCCCCGGCTTATTTATGAGGATGAGCTCTCCGTCCTGCTTCTCAACTGCAGGGGCGTCTTTAATGGACCTAGTTTCTTCACTGGTCCACGTGCGTGGCAGCCCAGCCCAGACCGGCTCTGGCTGATCCACTTCGAAGGTAAGTGTTTTTTAACAATGATTGTCCATATCCTTTTGCAATGTTTTTCTTCAGTGATTACTGTCCGTAACCCTTGTAATGTCTTTCTTTCTCCCCAGTAGGTAATGAAGGGCCCAGCGAGTCAGTGTTGGAAGCAAGTCCAAATGTTTGCAAGGTCCTCCAGTCGAAGGTAAGCTGGGTTCTAAGGTCAAGCGCGAAGGATAAGTTGCGTGCGACATTAGTGTTAAGTCTTTGTGTTTCTAACCTTGTTTGTCCTTTTCTCCCGCAGGGATGGCCTGGCGACGTCTGACGAGTGGCTGCTATCCGAAGACCTTTCGGCGGTTGCTGGATGGATGGATCCGTGAGTCTGCTAGGCGAAATGGGCTCCCCGGTAGCGTAGACGCCTGGTACAGGTGAGGATGCGCCTCGACTGTGATGACTGCTGGATTCAGGTAAGCTGTGCTTCAAGTGATGGCATCGCTGGAATCGGGTAAGATGCGTGCTGGAGATGATGTTGCTGGAGCCAGGTAAGCCTTGCTTCAAGAGATGGTATTGCTGGAATCGGGTAAGAGCGCTTCAGGCGGCGGTGAGCGTTACGCTGCTTAAGCAGACTAACGCCAAGCGCTTGCATGCGGGCGGGCAGGCTTAAATAGCCTGGTCCCAGCCACACCCCCTTGGCTCCACCTTGTGGCCCCACCTTCCCACTCCCAGAGGATGCTGCACGTGCAGCCCAATGTTTCCGTATGGCCACGCCTGACCTGGATGCATGTGGGAAACCTGCAGGGAAGGAACACGTGCAACAGGAATAAAGTGTGCAGAGCACACTCTCATGAGCCTGGCGCCAAAGGTGCCAGGATTGGGTCCACTTGGATCCTTTAGATGATGGCACTAGTGGGCCTTGCTCAGAGGCCATGACACTCTGCTCCTGCGTGGATATGAGAAAAGGTGAGTGCGCTGCTTGTGACTAGGGTACCACTCAAACACTTCTACCGAAGGTGCGATTTCTGTGGGCATGTACCGGGCCATAAGACTCACTGGGTATTTTTTGATGGTAAGCTCTCTGTCCTGCTGCTTCTGGCAGGGGCGCTTGTTGGTGGGATCTAGTTCCTTCACTGATCCCTCGTGAGTAAAAGTCCAGCTGCGACTAGTCTTCTCTTGATTGGTAGTAATTGTTTCTCAATGTCTCTTGCCTTTTTCTCTTTCTGTTTTTCCCCTTTCAGCGTTGTCTTGTGTTATTGCTGTTGATTTTGTTATTTCCTGAGTAATGTTTCCTCTTCTGCTTTCTTCCCCTTCGGTGGAATTGCGGCTCAACAGCAACTGTGGAGGTGCGGAACGCGGCCGGGAGGAAGATGGATGAAACAACAATGTCCAACAGGTGAGTGATGGTTTAAGGGAAAGCGCGAGATGGGATGGGAGCGCAACCTTAAACTCAATGTCTTTTTAATATCTAACCTTGCTTTTGGCTTTTTTCTTGCAGGTGCTGAGGTAGCGGACGAAGCGCGTAGTGCTGCGGTGTCGAAGAATTCAGCGTCCCTGAAGTCCTGAAGGTGAGCTGCGGTGTCGAGATGAAGAGTTCGGTGCTCCGGAAGATGTGAAGACGTGCACAGGTGAGAGCTGATTCCCCAGATGGTAAGTATGGAGGCAAGAAGCAGGATTTCCAAGTTAAGTTCAGATCCCTGGCGGCGGTGAGCGTTGCGCTGCATGGATGTGCAGAATAACGCGAAGCATCTTCCTCGTGGATTGAAGCAGCTTATATAGCTGTGAGCGTGGGCACGCCCACTAGACCTGGCTTGCCTGCCGCTCCTAGTGAGTCGGTATGTGCAAAGCAACCCAGTAAATAGCAGCCCCACCCCAGTGATGAAAGTGTCCATGTTACATTTTGCACCCGCAATGAGGGGCTATGCTTACAATAAAAGCATTTTGTCCTCAATAAATGTTTCTTGTCTGTTATTTATGAGGCTGGCTCCAGGATTTTGTCCAACCGGGCCCTGTCTGTTCTTGGCCCGGTGACCATGACACCAAGCCAGTTGAAGAGACTTGACTGTTTGGGAACGCATTAGATGAGGCCTTGTAAACCGCTATGAAGGAACATGAAACATTAAAGTTTTTAAACCAAAATACGCAAATACCCTATTGGCAGCGAGGGGGTAGCTCTCGCCGTTCCTTATGGGGACAATCCTTCCCATGTTCCCTCCACAATCGATACAGAACAGGAAATGCACCTTGGTCCTCCGAACAAGGGGCGACTGCAAAGGAAGGGCTAGAAACTCAACCTCTAGAGGCTCCCCGTCCTCCGCTCAAAAATGACACGCCAGTCTGGGCCCCCTCGCCTGCCTTCCCGGTCGGGGGACGAATAACTTCTTTCCTTGCATGGGTGGGAAGCGCCACAGACCACTGGGTGCTCAAGACAGTCACCCATGGTTACTGTATAAGAGTTGAGCCGACCACCTCGATACCGACCACCAACGTTCCAATGCTTATCGCCAGAAGTCCTGAAGATTCTGCTGCAAGAGGTGGAGATCCTGCAAGAAAAGGGTGCAATAGAAGTCGTCCCCATTCTACATGTAAACAAGGGTATTTATTCATTGTACTTCCTTGCACCCAAAACATTTCTCACCATGCGCCCTGTGCTAGACTTGCTCCCAGCTAACAAATCTGTCAAGCCTCAAAAGTTCAGAATGACAACATTGCAGGAAGCAATCCCTCTACTAACATAGGGGGAATTACATGGCAACATTGGACATGAAAGATGCATACTTTCATATTTCAATGCTGCCAGTGCACAGAAATTGCATAAGGTTCATGATGGAGGACTGACACTATCAGTTCAAGGTCCTTCCCTTGGGCATTACCTTAGCCCCAAGGGTATTTACAAAGGTGCTGGCAGTAGTAGCGGCTCACCTGCGCAGGCAGTCCATTCCAGTCTATCCTTGCCTCGACGACTGGCTAATAACAGGAGATTCGTACGGAACATGCTGATCAAACACCCAGAAGACAGTAGATCTACTCTTCAGTCTGGGTTTCTCAAGCAACAAGAAAAAGTCCAGCCTACTCCCCAGCCAAGTCAAACAATTCCTAGGGGCTCTAATTCGGACGGAAGACTGCCTCGTCTTCCCCTGCAACCAGAGGATTCAAATCATGCTGTTCCAAATCCCTCACTATGTAGCCAATCGCGAAGTGACTGTACGCAAAGCCATGCTACTGTTGGGGAGGATGGCCTCCTCCATTTCCTAAGTTCCAAATGCAAGATTGCGCATGCGTCCCATGTAAGAGTGGCTCAACAGCCAATGGTGTGAGGCCACCAGACAATGGGACCTCTTACAGGGGAAGACCTTCACCACCCCTGCAGTAGAAGCAACTCTCACCGCGGACGCATCTCTCACAGGGCGAGGGGTGGGGCTCACCTCCGTCACACGGCGCACAGCGTACAGCGTTTGGTCGGCAGCAGTAGCATCCAACCACATAAACCTGTTGGAGTTGTTTAGGAGTGTTTAAAGCCCTGAAGGCTTTTCAGACACAACTACAGAGGGAAACAGTACTAGTTCTCACGGACAGCACCATGGCCATGTATTACCCGAACAAACAGGGGGGCACACACTCGCCAGGGCTATCCAAACTGTCTCAGAACATATGAAAGTGGGCTCTTAAACACAAGATGTTTCTCCTGTCTCAACACGTTCCAGGGGAACTAAATCTTCTGGCAGGCATGCTCAGCAGAGACTTCCCACTACCCACAGAGTACGAATGGGGATTACACAAACACATTGTCTCCAAACCTGGTTCTCCCATCTGATGGCGATGTCAGTCTCTCCTTTGATGAAGCTACCTTGCCCATACAAAATGCTATCACAAGACAAGGGGGGAAACACTCAATCCATGCTCGCAGACTCTCAAGTTGACGGGCGGGTACCTGAAGTCATAGTGTTCGGGCACCTCCCACTTCCTCAGATGCATTTTCGTACTTGGAGAAGCAAGAAAGCCTAACGTCAGATATTGCTACTCAAATAAATGGCGGCACTTTGTTATCTGGTGCAATTCCAAGAGCATCAATCCCATACACTGCTCACCAATCGTTGAGGGTGTTGTTGAGAGAAACCTCTGACAGCTCATAAAAAGAGCAAGACAGGCCTATTGGGGCATAAACCGAAGGTGACACCAGACAAAATGGCGTCTGGTACCAAACAGTCATCGAAGTCTGTGTCGAAGGTGTCCTCGACACCAGTGTCTAACGTAGCGTCGACACCTTCCTCGACAGCATTTACATCTAATGCTCCTTCGACCTTATTGAAGCCAGTGTCCACAATATTGACGCCTTTGTCGAGGACAACATTGATTCCGGCACCAATATTGATGCCTTTGGCGAAACCAAGGTCAATGCCTTCACAAACGGGTAACATTTCTCACCCTGTGCCAAGAAAAGACTTTCAAGTCTATGGCCTCTATTTATGAGGAACAATCCTCTGAAGAGGAGATTACCCCTTTTGGAATAACTAATTGACCCTCAGTCCAAAATGTCTGACCTCCGACTGTCTGCAAACAGCTAGTGGTATAGACACGTCACCTTAGTTGGAATTTGACAAACCTGACCCTGATGATCATGCAGACTCTGCATATAGAAATATTATGAGTAGGGTGGTGGAGTTCATGGGGTGGAACAGAAATTCACCCACTTACGACCAGGATGACATGACGGACATTCTCAGTCAATGTCCTCATACGGATCCTGTTCTTCCTTTTCACACAGCACTTCAGAGGAAGGTTATGGCCTCATGGGAAACTCCAGAATCTGGACCAGTGCGGAACAAAAATGTTGCTAGGAAATACAGACCACCTTCTTCTGACCCCGACTATTAAAATAAGCATCCTACACCTGAGAACTTAGTAGTCCAGGCAGCTACATCCACTAGACAATCTGCATACCCTTCTATTCCCCCAGATAGGGATGATAAAAGAATTGATGCCTGGTCTCGAAAAAAAAAAATCTTCGAGCAGTATGGCTTTAAAGTCAATAAATGTGACCTGCAACGTTGCAAGATTCACATACACCCTGTGGGATTGTATTTGTGCAGCGGCTGAACACATTCCTGATGGCAAGGAGCGAGAGGGCTGCCTTGCGATGTGAAAGATGCAAAGGACTGGGCACTGCCGACAGCATCAGCAGGTCCATGGCGTCTAGCACAGTGCTAGGCAGGTTTGCATGGCTGAGAAAGTCGGGGTTTGCACCAGAGGTGCAGGCCAGACTTCTTAATATGCCATTTGACGGCTTGAGGTTGTTCAGCAGCAAGACGGATGAAAGTTTGGAGAAGCTGCAGATATCCGAGGCAGTGGTTTAAGTCACTTAGCGCCTCCATACGACAACCTCCGCAACACTTCTACTCAGGCTCATCTTCCTGGAGGGTCATCCTTTTCGTTCTTTTTTTCTCATTTGGAAGAGGAAAAGGGCAGGCTAGTCAAAGAGGACAAAGAAGGTTTTTGGGGTGGACGAGGAAAGGCTGCTAGATCAGCCCCAGCAGAGGTAATCTGTGCCCTCAGCTGCTGCTACAGCTGCCGCAAAGCCACTCTGAGGCCTTGACCCACAAGACCCCGGTGGGAGGCAGGAGATCTCCGCATCTGAATGAATGGCCGGCATTACTTCAGATGCTTGTGCACTGGAAACAGTGTTCAAGGTTACTGCCTTCCTTTTTTCAAAAAAAGGCCTCAAGACAATCCACTGGGATACAACTCTGTCAAAATACCAGATCCGCTCCTGTTGCTTGACATTTTAAACCCGCTAGAGAAAGGTGCAATAGAATATGTACCTGTAGCGTAGAGGAACAAGAGTTAATAGTCCCCATACTTCCTCATCCCAAAGGAGGACAGGGATTGAGACCCATCTTGGATTTAAGAAACCTGAACAAGTTCCTCAGGAAGGACAAGTTCAAGATGGTCACACTTTCTCAGATCCTTCAGGCTCTCCAACTCCAGAATTGGTTGGTATCATTGGACCTTCAGGCTGCTTACTTTCATGTGCCGATCCATCCGAAGCACAAAGTACCTGAGGTTCGCGATTGGCAGTTCCAACTATCAGTTTTGAGTTCTGCCATTCAGGTTGACCTTTACCCCAAGGGTTTTCACCAAGCCGATGGCGGTAGTGGCAGCGAGTTTCGGGAGAGGTGGGATTCATGTCTTTTCTTACCTGGATGATTGGTTAATCAGGGCACGTTCACCCGAACAGGCCCAGGAACATCTGAGCATGACCTGCCACTTCTACAGACTGGGCTTCTCCATCAATTACAAGAAATCCAATATACCATTCCAAAGACTCCAATTCATCAGAGCAGTCTTGGATACTTCCTCTGGCAAAGCCTCGCCTTGCGAGATGTGAACTCATCACATTCTGCAGATGGTAACAAAGTTCCAGAATTCCAAGCATATGCCGCCCTTGGATTGTCTGAGGTTGCTTGGAATAATGCCTTTCTTTTGTTCCAGAGGCCAGATTGAGAATGATATCCCTTCAATGGCCCCTCAATACTCCATGGTCCCAATTTTCAGGGAATATGTCAGATATTTTGCAAGTTCTGGCCATAGTGGCTCAACATCTGCTATGTTGGGCTTGCAAAGACAATATTCTCAAGGGAGAATCTTTTTGGCAACCATGGCTGGAGATAACAGTAGTGACAGACGCCTCACTCACAGGGTGGGGAGCTCACACCAACGATCTGACAAACAGGGGTCGTTGGTCTCCATCGGAGTCCAAACTACACATCAATCTTTTGGAGCTGAGGGCAATCAGACTAGCGCTGAAGGCCTTTCTGCCCTCTGTACGGGGAAAGAATGTCCTGATAATGACGGACAATACAGTGGCCATGTACTACCTCAACAAGAGAGGTGGCGTAGGGTCACTAACACTGTGCAGAGAGGCAATGTAGCTCTGGTTCTGGGCAAAGCAAGAAGGAATCTCTGTCTGTGGTTCACCTAGCCGGAGAGCAGAACACGGCGTCAGACGCTTTGAGCAGGCAGAGCAGTGTTCCATGAGTGGGAACTAGCTCAGGAAGTCCTTCAAGAGATCTTCACCCTTTGGGGAACCCCATAAGTGGATCTGTTCGATCAGCAAATGGCCGATAAACAAACTAGCCGACCTTATTTTACCAGCTCCTATAAGTACAAACATAACTGAGCCCCCCCCCCCTTCCTCAAAGGAGCACTCATAAACGCCAGGTCGTTGGTTTCCCATGTAACCAATATCGCAGAGCTAATATTGGTAACTTGGACATCCTCGCCATAACGGAATCCTGGTTACACGACGAGGCAGGACCGGCCCTTATGCTAGCAATCCCGGAGGGATACACCATAATCGGACAAGATAGAAAGGAAGCCTGAGGCGGAGGTATCGCCATCATACCTAGATCTAGCCTCTCCCTAAGACTAGCTACCTCACAATCTATACAATCATGTGAAACACTCAATGCTAAATTATCCCTCCCCAAATCTCAGTCACTTACCATTCACCTAATATATAGACCTCCTGGCCCACTTGGGTCTTTTGAGGAGGCTATTCACAGCCTATTATCAAACTATCTTAAAACAACGACCCAAATGCTACTACTAGGTAACTTTAACTTGGGATTTAATGATCCGGCAGATATAAATGCCCCCAAACTAGCTAAAATCCTTGCAAAACTAGGCCCATCACAAAAAAACGAATTAACTCACTCATAACAGAGGGAGAACTCTTGACTGGGTAGCAGACTAAAACTGCACGGCAACCATCACGCCCATCACACTGCAACTGTGGACAGACCACTCCCTCGTGTTGTTCACCCTTTCAACTACCAGACCCCCCCCTCCCCCCAGCTGACTGACCTTACCTATAGCCCCTCTTGTCCTACAAGGAATATAAATAACATTACAGTGGACAATGTGATCCCAGCTATATTACCTACCTTAAATTCACTTGCTGACAACCTAGACCCCAGTATACTGGTCCAAGAATACAACAAAATTATGCTTACCACCTAGCAAACCTAAATCCCACCTAAACAAATGGTTCACACCAAGACTTACGCCTCCTAAAACGGAAGTGTGAAACCACGTGGAGACTGCCATCCAAGGACAATAAATCCAAGCTAATCCAAATAGCTGCACAATACAAAAATGCAATTTGCTCGGCCAAGCGAGATTCCTATAATGATCGTATAGTCAAAGCAAACTCTAGCATGAAGGAGCTCTTCACCATACTAAAAGAGGTAGAATCACTGATTCCTACTCCTGATAGTTGCATCAAAAATAAGACATGGTGCACTGACATCCAACTGGCACTCTGTAACAAAATAACTACTCTACAAAAGAAAATTGCCCAAAAAAAAGACTCTTTGAATTTACCTTCAAATACTGGCAACCTTACCCCTGTCAGTATAACATTGATCAACCAAACTGATAAATTCCATTTCTCTAAAGTATCTATACTAGAGGTAGAGAAAGTTGATCCTGTTGCTCAAGCCATCCAACTGCAAAGGTGATCTCCGCCCTGCTCAGTTGATAAAGGATGCAGCAAGAGAACTTGCACAGTTCATTACTAAACTGATAAATGCCTCCTTCACATCAGGCACCATTCCCTCCCTCCAATCTGAAAATCCTGGGCACTCCCGCTCCTAAAGAAGCAATCCCTAGACCCACTTATCCTTACAAATGACCGCCCTATAACGACAGTACCGTTTTTACTCAAAATTCTGGACAAGGTTGCTTATATCCAAATCCAAAATTGCTTAGAACTGCACATGCTTCTTGGAGTTAGACAATCGGGTTTTCGCCCGCTACATGGGACAGAACAGCCCTCCTTGACCTATTAACACAGGTTGATGAGCTGAGAGACAAAGGGCAAACTGCACACCTACTGTTGGATCTCTCAGCAGCTTTCGATTTAGTGGAGCACAAAGTCCTCTGCAATCATCTGGTTTCAGCTGCCCATTTCTCGACTGAGGCCATCAGGTGGATAGAATCCTTCCTGAGTGATAGAACCATAAGGGTCTTTTCCCCCTTGGCAGCTCTGGACCCTATCCCTATCACATGTGGTGTCCCACAGGGACCTTGTGTGTCACCTACACTCTACAACATATTCACCAAACCTCTGTTCGATGATCTGGACCTTCTGGGTATTACCTACACTAACTATGCAGATGATACTCAGATTCTCCTCCGACTTTCCGGGGATTATGACAAGGATTGAACATTGGTGAATAGTGTACCTCATCATCCAGGCATGGATGGCCATGCACAGTCTATGCCTGAATGATGACAAGACTGAGCTCATTATCCTGGGTACCCACTTAAACCTGAAGAAACTAGGCACTGAATATACCACCTTCACCATTGATGGACATACCCTCAGGGTAGCTAAGGAAGTGAGAACTCTCGGCTTCTACCTGAACTCCACCATGTCCTTCGACAAGCAAGTCAAATCCTTGGCCTCCACCACCTCCTACACCTGCAAGCTTATGCGAGCAGGCCGACCTTTCCTTTCTAATGACAGCTGCATGATCCTGGCCAGAACACTAATACTCTCTAGTTTCGATCACTGCAATGCTCTTTACTGTGGTGCTAATAAGACTATTATCCAGAGACTACAAATGCTCCAAAATAACGCCTTAAGAGCTGCATTAAGTATAAATAAAATAGAACATCTCTGCCACCAGACGCCAACACAACTGGCTCACCTCTTGTAACAAAATCCTCCTAAAAATAGCCTCCCTTACCCACAAAGTACTAAACAATGCTGTCCCAAGCTATCTTTCAGACAGACTGCACAGATAAATGACCACCAGACCTAAAAGAACTAGCAATACTCACTACCTTAATGTTCCTAGTTATCGACTCAATAAGATGGGCGGCAATAGCTTCCCTGTGAAAGCCGCTAAACTATGGAACTCCTTGCCACATCAGCTCAGAGTTGACCAATCATACAGACTATTTAGAAGCAACTATATTAACATTGTTAACTCTCCTGTCCACTAACTATGCCGTGCACTAGATAGACCAAGACCACCTGACCCTGACTACTGTTCACTGTATATATGTCCTCTATGCCTCTGTATATTTGTGCATATGCTCCATTGTAATTCCTTGCAACTTTATATTCTGCATTGTATTTTATCTGTAATTACGAGTATGTGTATATGCTCTATTGTAACTACTTCTAACAATATTTTCTGTACTGTATTATATCTGTAACCCTGTAAGCTTTGAATTTCCTCATGGCTGCGCCCTGTAACCTTTGGGTTAGGTGCGCATTATAAATTAATAAACAAACAAACCAACCAGTGTCAACAGGAAGTGCGCACTGTACTGCTCAAGGGAATTTCCTCTAAGAGGAGCTCTAGGGGGACACGTTCATAGTGAACTGGGAATTTCCACTCCTACACGCTTTTCCTCCAGTCCCCATGATTCCTCACGTAATCAGGAGGTTGAGAAAATTCAGGACACCCATGATCCTAATTGCCCCGGATTGGGCCAGGAGGACATGGTACCCGACCTCTGGACATGTCCATCTGCCCTGCAATACGTCTTCAACTAAGAGAGGATCTTCGCTCGCAAGAGGAAGGTCGGGTTCTCCATCCAGGGGTGAAGACACTCAGCCTCCAGGTGTGGTTTCTGTGAGGCTGAGATATAAGGATGGGGACCTTCCGGAGGAGGCAATGTAGATTTTGCCTTCGGCCAATGACCGGTGTCATTGGAACAAGTTCAGTGACTGGTGAAAATATAAGAATGTGGATCCATTTCTATGGGGTACACCTATGGTACACCTATGGTACTTTCTTTCCTATTACATCTGGCCAATCGAGGCCTCCAGGTTGGTACAATAAAAGGATACTTGTAAGAGGTATCTTACTTTAAAATTCCATTGATTGGGCAGTTCTTAAAGGGGCTCACTAACGTGTACCTCCCCCAGTCCCATTCCATGTCCCTGTGTGGGATTTAAACTTAGTATTAAAATTCCGTACATGCATTCCTTTTGGATTGCATTCTTGCCCTCTAAGACTTCACATTGAAAACATTCCTACTAGTGGCTATTGCATCAGCCCGCAGGGTGAGTGAGTTGCAGACTCTCTTGTAAGCCTCCTCACACCGTTTTCCATAAAGATAAAGTTACACTTAATGTCAAACCTTCATTTTTACCTAAGGTAGTCTCTGACTTTCGTTTGTTTAAGAAAATCACATTGCCATCTTTCTATCCTCCCTCTCATGCAGTTAACGACGAAGAAAGGCTTCACAGGCTGGAACCAAAAAGGGCTCTCGGCTTTTATATTTATTGACTTGCAAATTTTTGACAAAGTGACCAACTTTTCATTGGTTATAACGGCCACAAATTGGGTATGGCAGTAACAAAACAAACCTTATCCCGTTGGATAATTATGGCAATTGGTGAATGTTACAAACTGGCGGGTAAAGAACCCGCCAGAGGGGCCAAGAGCTCACTCTATTAGGGGCATGGCAACTTTGACAGTTCTTCAAAGGGGTTTCCCTGCGCAAGATATCTGTGCAGCTGCAACCTGGTCATCTATGCATACTTTTGTGAAACACTATTTAGATTCCACGTCATCCTAAGGAGGTCTGTTTACCAAGGCTGTTTTCATACGGTCCATGATTATAGTTAATTGATACTTCCTCCTCCAA
Organism: Ambystoma mexicanum; assembly: GCF_040938575.1. Classification (NCBI taxonomy): domain Eukaryota; kingdom Metazoa; phylum Chordata; class Amphibia; order Caudata; family Ambystomatidae; genus Ambystoma; species Ambystoma mexicanum. The sequence goes on along the minus strand of NC_090934.1, from coordinate 984,628,622 downwards.
ATTTTTTTTACTGCTTTGGGAGTCTATCAAAGATGAGGAATATGTGGGAGGACACAATCCATTCGAAGAAGTTACCTACCAACTGTAACGTTCTTTCGACTGGATGTTGCTCCCACGTATTCCCCATCTACTCTCCCAGCCTACCCTGCCATACAATTTACGTGATTTACACTCTGAGTTCTTTGAGAGCTTGCGGTCTGGGGTGCGCCTACTCAACTATTCAATTGGGGACATCGAAAAAACAGAACTGAAGCCAACAGGCACGGCTCAAGCTATTTATACCATGTATGATGTCGACACACTACGGCAGCCCTCAAGGGACATCGAGCACAGTGCCCTCTGTTGTGGAAAAAAAATCAAAGATGAGGAATACTGTTATGATGCCTACCCCCAGACATCCGGATCGTGACCATCGGCCCCGGGAGCAGGCATCCAGATACTCATTAAAACTCTTAACAGCCCCGGCTGGGGGCTGTTTGGATTCAGTCCTGGCGCCTTAGGCGCCAGACTCATCATAGAAAACAGTCCTGGCACCATAGGCGCCAGGCTCATAGATTTTACTTACCTTATGCAGACCATGCTGCAAATGAGTCCAAGCCAACGTGAGGCCTGGATGGGACTATTTTATTACAGGGACTATTTTTCACTCCTGGTGTGGTTCTGGGGAACTTCTTACCTGGGACTACTTTGCAGGCTATTTAAACCACGCCCGAACAGCAGCCCATGCTTCGCGTTATTCTGCATCCAGCAGCGTGACGCTCACCGTGTCTGCAAGTCAGCATCCAGTCTTCTGCCACGCCCGCCTCGAATCCGGAGCTCCTAGACAAAAGTCGTCGACTCCATCGGCGCTGAGGCCGTCGAAGGACACTCTCGGGGCTCCGGCCTCGAAGCAGTTGTCGAAGTCATCGGCGCCTCAGTCGACGTCTACGCCGATTACATCTGTGCCCTCGATGCCGTTTGTGGAGGATTTGCCGCAGGTGCCCCGGAGGGCTGTGGAAACTCCGAGGAAGGCCCTTAGTAAGACTGTGTGGCCGGTTTTGGAGCCCTTCTGTTCCTCCACCCAGATTGGATTTATTCCAGCCTTTGGATAATATTTCAGAGGTGGAATAAGGGTCTGATGAGGAGATGGTTGTGCCTCTTGATGTACCTGATGACCTGTTGTCTGGTCACAGTCAGATGGAAAAACTGTCAGTCCCTGCATGACGCCAGTGGTCTGGATACCTCTCTGGAGGTGGAGTTTGGCAGGCCTGAGCCTGGTATGCATGCTGAATCCTCACATAGGCGCCTCATGTCGAGGGTGACTGAGTACTTGGGGTGGTCTGCTCCACCTGTTGATTTTCTTCAGGATGATCTGACAGAAGGGTGGCGGCTGCTTGGACTGCTCCGGAGAGTCTCTCGGCAGTGAATAAGTCGCTTCCGAAAAAATACCGTCCAGCCAGTGGTGAACCCGTCTACTTATCGATGCACCCTACTCTGGAGAGTTTGGTGGTGCAGGCGGCTATGGCCCTCGCAAAGCAGGGTGCGTACCCTACCATCCCTCCTAATAGGGGCGATAAGCGCTTTGATTGGTGGGCGAAGAAGGTATTTTCATCTGGGGGTATGGTTTTGAAGGCAGCCAACTCCATTTGTGCCTGGGCAAGATTCACTCACTTTCTGTGGAATTGTGCATCTTTGGCGGCTGAACATATTCCAGAAGGGGAGGCACGGGATGGTTTTCTAGCACTTGTGCAGGACGGCAAGGATGCCATGTGTGAAGCCGTTCAGTCTGGTTTGGACAGAGCAGACTGTCAGTCGGTCCATGGCTGCAAGCACCGTGATCGCAGATTTGCGGAAGTCGGGGTTTGCTCCTGATGTGCAATCCCGGCTTCTCAACATGCCCTTTGATGGTGTCCATCTGTTTGGCAGCAAGGCTGACGAGAGCCTTGAGAGTTTGCAGACCTCCAAAACGCAGTAAAGTCTTTGGGCGCTGCAGTATGTCAACCTCTGCCTTTTTGTCCTAGGGTACAGCAATGGAGGGGAGGTTCCTTTCGGTACTACTCTTCCTTTGGTAGATCGAGAGGAGCTGCCAGTCAAAGGGGCCACCATAGGATTACCAGAGGTGGAAAGCAAGGTACTCGAGGTGCCAAAGCCGCTCGGGCAGTTGCCTCTTTGCCCTCAGGCACTGCTGCAGCAGCGTCCGCTCAGTCATGAGGCCATGTCCCATGGTTCGCCGGTTGGGGGCAGACTGGCGCAGCATCTTGATGAATGGCGTGCCATTACTTCAGATGTGTGTTCTGGAGATCATAACCCATGGCTACTGTCTCCCCTTTCGGCAATCCACCGGGGAAACTCTTTGAAGAGTCCGGATCCACTCCTTGCGCAGGAAATCCTATCCCTGCTGGAGAAAGCCGCCATAGAACTGGTGCCTGTAGCGGAGAGGAACAAGGGATGGTGTTCCCCTTATTTTTTGATCCCGAAAAGACGGGGGATTGAGACCCATCATGGACTTGCGTTGGCTGAACAAGATCCTCAGGAAGGACAAGTTCACGATGGTAACTCATTCTCAAGTCCTCCAGGCTCTTCAACTTCAGGATTGGTTGGGGTGTCTCGACCTCAAGGATGCTTACTTTCATGTGCTGATCCATCCCAAGCACAAGAAGTACCGGAGGTTCGCGGTTGGCGACTCGCATTTTCAGTTTCGGGTCCTGTCGTTAGGATTGACCTCTGCCCTGAGGGTCTTCACCAAGCTGATGGTGGTGGTGGTGGCAGCGTATCTCAGGAAAGGCGGGATTCATGTTGACCCCTACCTGGACGATTGGTTGATCAGGGTACATTCTCCCGAGCAAGTCCTGGATCATGTATCCTTCACATGCCACTCCCTTTACAATCTGGGCTTCTCCCTCAATTTAAAGATGTTCCATTTGACACCTACCCAGAGACTCCAATACATCGGAGCAGTGCTCGACACTTCCCTGTGGTTGTGTTCGCCTACCCAGGTGAGGGCTCGTCACATTCTGCAGAAGGTGGACAAATTTCAACGTGCCCAGAGTCTCCCGGCGTTCCAGTTCTTGAGGTTACTCGGCCTCATGGCATCCAACGTTTTCCTGGTGCCAGAGGCCAGGCTGCGGATGAGATCTTTGCAGTGGGCGCTCAAGATGCAGTGGTTGCAGTTCTCCGGCAGGATGTCGGATGCCGTTCCGATTCCACCTTCGGTCGCACAGGATCTTCTGTGGTGGGCAGTCGATGGCAATCTGATGAAGGGAGCTCCATTTTGGCAACCCTGGCTGGAAGTGACAATCGTGATGGACGCATCCCTCACGGAGTGGCCAGCTCATGCTAACGGATTGACTGCCAGCAGTCATTGGTCTCTGTCGGAGTCCAGACTCCGCATCAATCTGTTAGAGCTGCGGGCTGTCTTTCGCTGAAGGATTTTCTGCCTTCTGTGCGGGGGAAGAATCTCCTGATTGTGATAGACAATACAGTGGCCATGCACTACCTCAACAAAAAGGGGGGGTGGGCAGGTTCACTCCCCTTGTGCAGGGAGGCGATGCAGCTCTGGTTCTGTGCCATCCAGCAGGAAATTTCGATCTCTGCAGTTCATCTGGCCGGAGACGAAAACGCGGCAGCGGACGCTCTGAGCATGCAGAGCATGGTCTCTCACGAGTGAGAGCTGGCTCAGGAAGTTCTGTTGGAGATCTGCGGCCTTTGGGGGAACGCCACAAGTGGATCTCTTTGCCACCAGTGTCAACCGGAAGTGCTAAGGATTCTGTTCGCGGAAATTTCCTCCAAGAGGAGCCTTAGGGGACGCGTTCGTAGTGGAGTGGTCCTTCCCACTGCTGTACGCGTTTCCTCCAGTCCCCGTCATTTCGCAAGTGTTGCGGAAGTCAGAGGTTCGGTTCCCGGATGATCCTCATTTCTCCGGCATGGGCCAGGAGAGCGTGGTACCCGGACCTTCTAGACATGTCCATCTGCCCTCCACACCATCTTCCCTACCGAGACGATCTGCTCTCACGGGAGGGGGGGGGGTTGGGTTCTCCATCCAGAGGTCAAGTCTCTCAGCCTTCATGCTTGGTATCTGAAAGGTTGAGGTATAAGGATTGGGACCTCCTCAAAGACCTGATGGAGGTGTTGCTTTCGGCCAGGCAGCCCGCAACGAAATCCCTGTACCGTTGCCGTTGGAGAAAGTTCTGCGACTGGTGCAGGGTACACAATGTGGATCATTTCCAATGTTCCATTCCTTTGGTTTTGTCCTTTTTGCTTTCCTTGGCCCACAAGGGCCTGCAAGTGGGTAACATTAAGGGTTACCTGGTGGTGCTGTCTATATTGAAGCGCTCGTCTGAGGAATGTTCTTATTTTAAGATTCCTTTGATTTCTCAGTTTCTAAAAGGGCTAACGAATGTGTTTCCACCGTCGCCTTTCCAGGTGCCAGGATGGGATTTGAATTTGGTTTTAAAGTTCCTGATGGGAGCTCAGTTTGAGCCCTTACATTCTTGTCCGTTGCGACTGTTATCCTTTAAAACTGTCTTTTTAGTTGCGGTTACTTCCGCACGCAGAGTGAGTGAGCTGCAGGCACTTTCCGCCAAACCACCCTTCATTGTGTTCCATAAGGACAGGGTTGTCCTTAGGGTGCAGGCTTCTTTTCTTCCGAAGGTTGTGTCGGAATTCCATTTGAGCCAGAAGGTAATTCTTCCAGCGTTTTATCATCCTCCACATCCTGGTAAGGAAGAGGAGAGGCTCCATAGGTTGGATCCTAGGAGAGCTTTGAGTTTCTATCTCTCGCGGATGTCCCGGGTCAGAGTGGACGATCAGCTTTGTTGGTTATGCTGGAAGGTGTTTAGGTTAGGCTGTTTCCAAACAGACCTTGTCCAGATGGATCATTTTGACGATCTGAGTGTTTACGGTTGGTAGGAAAGGACCCTCCAGTAGGCTTACGGGCTCACTCTACTAGGGGTATGGCGGCCTCCACTGCTCGACACATGGGCCTTTGTCCATACTTTTGTGAGACACTATTCCTTGGACTCCATCCATGGGCAGGATTTGGCCTTTGGTAAGGCAGTCCTGTATTCAGCAATTTGATTGGGCATTATAAAATTCTAAATCTGTAAATTCTTTTCCCACCTCCATACGTTGGTACTGCTCTGGGAGTTTGTCAAAGATGTGGAATACGTCGGAGGACACACTCCCCTCTGAGAACAAGTTACTTACCCTACCCCTATCTGGTAACGTTGTTTCGATGGGATGTTCCTCCGACGTATTCCACATCGCTCCCTCCCAGCCTGCCCTCTACAGAATTTCTTATGATTGCAGCTTACGTTTCTGCAAGGCTTTCTGCAGTCATACTGGCAGGAGATTGGTGCCACACGTTCTGAGAAAAAACTACAACTGAGGCTACGGGCGCCGTGCGTCCTATATATAACATCCAGTGATGTCGACCCTCGCGGGACAACGTATCGACGTCATTGACGCAGGACGCCTTCGCCGAAAAAATATACGAAGCAGCACAGCTGTGGTCATTACCTGTCAAAGATGTGGAATATGTCAGAGGAACATTCCATCGAAAGAACGAAAGAGCCGTTCGTGGAAGTTTGTGTGTGTGTGTATTGTGATGGAAAGGGGGTGGTGGGTGCGTTAAAAGGTGCGTTTGGGGGGGGTTAAGTAAACTACCCACGGGAGAGGGGGGGCGGCGTTAACCTTGTCAGGGGTGGTGGGGGTGTTGTTGGGGGGGGGGGGGGTGCAGAAAATGATATTGCTACATTTTAAAGCCAAAACAAAAACGGCAGAAATAAATCAGTCTTTTTTGTGTTTGTTTTTAACCTGCTGTAATATCACACAGAACCGACCTCACGTGTGGACTTGAGCCCCTGACTGGAGTTCCAAATTCCCTTTTAAAGTTGCAGAAGGACTGACTACTGTAGGGCTCGATTCATCCCCAACTGTATATCTCTCAAGAGACCATGTGGCAACTTGAGGCCCTAAATTTGCCTCTTTTACAGATGTGGTCAAGAGTAGTGGATATCCTTGGATGCTCTGTGATGGATAAAAGAATTCTTTCGACCAATTCATTATCACCTTCCTTCTTACCCCGTTAAAAAGCAGTTTTCCACTTGGAAGTTTTGCAAATGACTGTGATATCTTAATTTGTTGCATTGCTTACATTCCTCACTGTTGCTGAGGTAAAAACAGAAGGAAAATGGCACCAGTTAGTTCAAGCAGAAGTTGCATGTCCTCCCTTCTGACACAAAATGGTGCGGAGGAGATATGATGGAACTTGCATTGGTGTGACATAGCACCACATTATGGCTGTTGAAGGCTTTCTGTAGATGAGTCAGGTGTGCATTTGGGAAGACGAGTAATGCCAGCCTCAAATTATGTTATCGAAGGGAACCTCCCCATGCATTATCTCATGAAGCTGGACATATCCTTCCTTTTTGAGGCTAGCTATCTTGGCTATGCCCTTTAACCAAAAGACCACGTGTCTGGTCTTCCTACTAAAAAATGTTCAGTGGAGCTGGCAATAGTGCTCCACAAGTTAGATGTTCGATACCTCATGTTCTCCTGACATTTGTCTCACCTGCTAATAGAATTACTTTGGCAGCAAAGAAGCTTCTGAATCATGTATTACATGTGGATCGTTTTTTGTACTTAATACCCTAAAAGCAGTGCTGAGCATTTCTGCCATAGAACCAACAGGCTAGATTGTGAAGAGATAACTATTTGGCCTATATCGCACTTAATTCTGTGACCCATTTGCTCCATGAACTTAATATTGAAGAAAAATGTTCAATGTGGCTGGGGTGTTTTGCAACCTGTTGATTTAAGGCCCTTCTTTAGCAGATGCTTTTTTTTCTACTGCTAAAACCCATTTGTTAATCGGTTACCTGTTAGAGAGGTGCAGAGGTTATGGTCTTCTATTAACATATTAATCCTTCATCACCAGCTGAACTCTGGCTACTGAGAACCAACAATGTAGATTTTACCTGGAATCTTGATGGTACAATTTAGTCACTAGAATCTGTTGTTTTTTCCATTAAAAAGGTTGCTGTGTTGTATTGAGGCATCGATTTTTCAGATTAGAAACCTACTCATATCTGTTTTTCTGTAAATGTACTGGTTATAGTTTTTGCGTTATGATTTTTTACTTAATGAGAAGTGCCATGCTGACCCTCCATGTTCGGCAAGTTGTTAATGTGTAACATTAAGCTTAAACAGTATCGGGACTTTTTTTACAAATGAAAATAGTGTTGCTATGAATTGGTGCTGATGTATGAAGGTTTTGTTGTAAAGAGTCGTTTTATAAGAATTGCTGACTTTTATTTTACATTTTAGGTTGATAGAAGCATAAGAATGGCAGATGATGGGTAAGTTTGCATTTAAATTGCCTCGCTAAAGTGTAAGATGTAAGGCGTTGTGGTAAGATGCAAGGCACTCATTGTAGTGCCCCAATCTTCTGGATTCTGTGATCACCACAGCCCTTTCGTTGGAATCTGAGATCGAGTTCGAATCCTATGGGATGATGCTTTCTGCTTTCCATTATCATTTAAAGCCCTTTAATATCGCTTTGCATGCCAGCGGCGCAAGACTTAATTGTTCATTTGGGGTTGTTAGACTTGCATCGGTTCTTTGGGTGGCCCAAGTGTTAACATTCACTTCAGTAATGGCCTTTTCTAGAGAATGTTCTCTGGGCATTCATTTTAAATGGCGGAGCTCTTAAATGGTGCTCTTGTTGCATGCATTAAATGATTGTGGCCATAGAGAAGTCTGCTAACAAGGCAAACTTGTGTTGGTGGGGGTGTGTTTTTTTTTTTTTCCTTTCTCTGGATTACTGTCGGACAACACTGATTTTCGTTTAGCAGAGCTTGTATACTGGAGAGGGGTGTGTGTATGTATGCGTGCATTGGGTAAAACGGAGATTATGCTGGCTTGTGCTACTCTTAAATAACCTCCCTGCATGTTTTTCCACGCAAAACAGAATCGTAAATGTGCATTATTGTTAGACTCGGAGCTCAAAATTTCCACTCACCGCTAGCCATTGGTTTATGATATTTGACTCTTAGCGGGTAAGAAATGGTGTGCTGTGTGCATCTGTAGACTTGAGATGGTGAATGACTTGAAATACCTGGCGAGTTACTGAATAATGATGAAATGTGTATCCCCCCTCCCGCCCATCTCATTCACAATAACTTGTTTCATGCACAATATTGGCATAGAAGGTATAGGGTAAGGGAAAGGGTCTACATGGGGACATGGCAGGGTAACCCCACTTAAGGCAGAACTGCAATGGTATGTTTCATTATATTCTAAACTTCAGGGTTGTGCTCAAGTCGATCAGATTTTTTAGAACAGTTGACCCTTTAGACTTACTTGTACTGCCTTTTTCCTCTTGTGGAAGGAGAACCAGCTCACACTGAGTAGATTCTAAACCGGTCATCAACCATGTCAACCCTAAAATGTATACATTAGATTGAGCATGATGATCCCGGAAGTGAGCAGGATGATGATGCATTGTTTACCAACAGCAGAGGTCATCAAAAAATGGAAAGGAACCAGGAGCTAATGGAGTGCCAAACCATCTCTTTGCACCCTGTATGTAAATTTGGGCTCCTTTTCTTTAACAGACCTTTAATGCCATGCTGTCCATTCGGTGCTTGCCAGAGAGTTGGAAAGTTGGAACTATTGTTCTTATTTTCAAAAAGGGAAATAAACCAACCCTGTCCTCTTACAGACCAATTACCCTTTTGGACGGAACTTTCCTTTGGAGATCTTTACATGAGATGGGAGTTCCCTGTACCCTGCTGCGAGTCTTGGAAGCTCTACACACGGAAATAATAGTACGAATTAGATATGGAAATGATGGGGAGGCAACTGATTGAATTGCAGTGGGGAAGGGACTACATCAGGGTTGTGTACTCGCCCCTCTGCTTTTTAACTAGTATGTTTATCGCCTTCCCTCATGTCATATTGGTACACCTGCATGTTCTTTGAGTTCGTATGCTTTACGAAACTGTACCTAACTGCTTTCTGACATTAGCCACATTGTGGTTTTGAGATTGTGGAACAACATTCTGCTGTTTTATAGCAGCACACTCTGTGCTTACCTTGCAATATATTGCCAAATCCAAAACTGAAATTGAACTGAGCGCTACAATTTTCACGATCCACCTAAAGTCGAAAATTTATTGGAACCGAAATAGCGTGCGACCTACATGATTACCGTGACTATAGAGGTTTTGCTAATACTGCCAGCCATGTTGCCATCGACTTATAGTCCTTAAGAACTAAATTTCTCTGCAAGTGCAGGGTATTTCTTCTCATTGTTTGCATGTTTGGGCTGGTACACGTTGAACGTGTGCACGAGCCAACGGGAGAAAAAGTATGCACCGAAATAACGTAAGTCCCTCTCTTTTACCTTAAACACTTGCTAAATATTGTACATCATGGGGTTTCATCCTGAACTGGCTCTTCTTCTGGCAGCATAGAAATTGCGACATGAAACTTTAATCCGCAGCTATATTAATGAGTTTTACTCAGATAATGACTATCTCAGTTAGTACTCTAGGGACACGGAGTGGCTCCACTATGGGCAATGCCATGCCACCTGTATTGGCGCCAACTAATGACTCCACTGGCCAGAACACACCCGACACACACTGTGATACACACACTGATATCCAGGAAACAAACCTAGAATCCTCTCTCCCGCCCAAGGTGAAGAACCGAAGGAGGAAAAACTGAGGATCACCCCCTCTGCACCTAGAAACCCACAAATCTTAGTGACGGACATAAATCCTGAGACTTCAGGCCCCCCGAAAACCTCGGGACAATGGTCAACATAGCACAACACCTCTTCAGTAGGAATAGTATTCACACAGTGAAGAATATTTCTGGAACTGGGATGGGGAAAACCATGTACAACTCTCCATTCTATTATGTTATTTTGTATTTATATAGCGCTCTATATATCATTGGTATGACCTCAAAGCGCTGGTCGGTTGAACGCCCTCGGGTACCGCAGTCCAGGTCAGTAGAGGGTTTTCGTCGTAGGGTGCGTGGGTGCACCAGTTGTGTGCAGCCGATGTAATAGCTGGATGGTAGCTGCATCCTAGCATTGGGTATGGTGGTGGGATGCCAGTTGAATGTGTACAGTCTGGTGGGTGGACACTTGACTGGGTCCTGGCTGCGTTAGGCCTGTAGGATGCTTATGAGAGCAGCTAGGCTGGTTTGTCATGGCATATAGCTGCGTTTTAGTTAGTGATGAGGTGTTCATGGGGTCGTGTTCGTATGTGAGCAGCTAGGCTGAGTTTATCGAGGGTTATAGATTTACTCTGATTGTGTGATGGTGTAGAGTACAGAGTAAGCATAGTGGTATGATATGGTGTGACATGATAGTTCGTCCACAAAGCGTATATGCCTTGTGGCTGGGCACAAAGGAGACGGAGGGTTGGGCTTACAGTGACAGGACGGGGGTAGAGGGATACATAGCGACATCATGGGGAACAGGGAGGCAGGGTAAACAGCGATACACGGGCACAGTGTTGCTTACAGCGACATCACGAGGACTTAGAGGGAAGGGCAATACAGAGTGATACATAGCGACATTAAGGGAGCACAGGGGTGGGGGGGAGGACACAGCGACATCAGGGGACTAGACTAGTTGTCGAACAGGGAATTGGGAGGAGTTTTGATCCAAGGAGATCATTGTTATGGATTCTATTAAAATATCCCTGCTGAACACACGTTCCTAATCCAAACAAGCCATCGATGTTCACGTTTAGATCCTAGACGCAAAAGATCAATGCTATCTGTTTTACAGAGACCTGTCTGAAAAACACAAATGGCCTCAAAATAGTATAATCAATACCTCCAGACTACGACGACTTCTGCAACAGGGGATCTAAGGGGGAGTAGCCATATTGACTAAAAAAGAGCTTGGCCTCTTTGAATCTAATATCGAGTGCAAAGGCTGTGAAATCATCCACACAATATTTACCACTTATGACAATAACTATGTAAACCTCTGACTAATATAACGCCCACCGGAAGACATGCCCACCATCAATGAAGAGTTGGTACTTCTTGTGGCCCCTTTTAAACAGACCTAACTGTACCACTATAGTGTTGGGGGGGGGGGTTCTTAACCGGTGGCTGGGGGTTTTAAATTAATAAGACACAACGAGCCTACACATGTGACGTGCAACATGGACTGTGGGGCATCACGGAACGTCACTATGAAGCAGGTTGACACAAAATCATGCATCTGGTGAGATCACTCCTTCATTGAATGCCATATACAGCTGCCAGAGAAAGTATTTTGCATACATAACACTTCCAAGAGAGTTGCTAGCAGAATCCTGAACAAAGTAAAACGGAGAACCTAGACCATGGCCTGACAATGATCATATACTCTACAGACCAGGATACCCTAAGCAAACTGACAGAGGCCTATGGTTCACACCTAAAATCTTTTGAACTAAGGTTCCCCCTATTAAGTCCAAATTAATGAGAGAGACCAGCCACCAGAACTGGTTTACTACAGCTCTGACCAATCTTAAAAAATGCTAAATGACAAACTGAACAGACCTTGGAAAAAAATAAGACCAATGTAAACAAGAGTGCTTGGAAGTTGTTGGAAAAATCATGCAAACTTAAAGTTTACGAAACAGAGTTTTTACAATGAGCAAATTGAAAGGGCAGATAACAATAGAAGAAAACTCTTCAAAATCTTCAGCAACCTAGAAAAATGTAATGCACAGTCACAACCGTTTGTACCAGATAAAGAGGACTGCATCAGAGCACAACAAGCCTTTGCAGACCAAGTCAATTCAGCTCGTAACAAGATCAGAAATGGTGTAAATACAGTAGGGAACCCTGAACAACTGTCGAGGAACGAGATGGATAGGGAACAACCCAAGTTCCACTTCAAACCCATTGCTGTGGCTGAAATGGAAAAATCCCTCACTAATATGCGGCTCACCTCTTGCCCAGGTGACGTCCGACCATCTAAAATCATGCTGGGTAACATAACATTTACTCCCTTCCTCAGGAGATTAGTTAATGCTTCCTTCTCACACACATCTCTCCCTGACACTGTCAAGGAAGTGGTAGTGACCCCACTGTTTAAATACATTTTTTTTTAAAAAAAATAGAACTTGAACCATAATGAGGCATCCAACTTGAGGCATATCACTAAAACTCCCTGGAGTTGATAAAGGATTGCAGACAAAATTGCTGCTTCAAAACCACCCTGTAGTCTCTGGGTCCTTCCACCAAAAACAATCTGGTTTCCGAAGTAACCATAGGACGGAAAGTGCCCTCCTTGACCTGCAAACACAGAGTTTGTGCACCCTTTATAGAAGTAAGACAGGACTGTTGAACTTGTTAGATATATAGGCGGCCCTCGATATACTGGAACATGAGCACCTACTAAAACATTGGCAGTCACTGGCAACTGTTCTTAGGATGCCATTGTTTGGATCAGCTCATTTTCGAGCAATAGGAGATCTAGAATCTGTTTGGCTAACGCCACCTCTGAATCCACACATATATATTATGGGGTTCCTCAGGGTGCATGTTTATCCCCAGTGCTGTTTAATGTTTACACCAGACCCCCTGTGTGACCGGTTGGAACACATGGGGATACAGTTCACCAACTACGCCGACGTTCAGCTATTGATGGAGCGGAGTGGGAACCATGCAAAAGGCTCCGCTAAATTATCCACCGTTTACAGATTCATCGAGAGCTGGATGACCTCAAGCTGAATGTGCTTAAAAAGCGCCAAAACGGAACTTGTGATCTTTGGATTAATGCAAGCAACGGTGCAAAATTGGGGCTTGAGTACACACATTTCGAGGTTGAATACTGCCGAAATTCCAGTGTCAGAGAAAGTAGAGACCTCAAGCGTCTTCATGGAAGCCTGTGTTGGAGTTAACGCACACTTGGAGGGAGCTGTAAAAATAAAATCTCATTATCACTTGAGAGAATTAAGATGGATCAAACCGCTGGTAACGCGCAAGAATTGTGAGACCCTTGCCAGGGCTGCTATCATGCCACAACTTGATAACTGCAATGCGTTGCTCAGCGGTGCAACCAACTAATGTATTAAACTCCAAGTAATTAAAAATGAGGCAATTATGATTGTTGCAACACCCCAAGGAGGGAACTCATAACAATCACAACGAAGGAACTCCCATTGGCTACCTGTGGCGGTGACCGTTTGCGTCAAGATGCTCACATGTGCCTCTATGGAGAAGCACCTCTCTAATTAAAACACAACGGAATACAATCCGAACCGGGTAGAACCCTTCACTTCAGCAGCATTCAATGGCAAGTGGTCCCCAGAGTGAAAAAGACAAGAGGAAACTGTCAATCTTTCCCTGTGCATGCAATCCAGGCCAGGAATACTCTGCCTGTGGACTTAGACCAGGAAAAAAGATTAGAGTTTCAGGAAATGTCTGAAAACAATGCTATTCGAATAGTGGGTTGACTTGGAGCCAACATATGTTTTGTCCTGTTGAGTGAACATCCTTGAGTAAATGTGCGCTGTGATGCCTGTAGGCTATGGCGTTGTGAAAAACCTGATGGTATTCTCTCACCTACTCACCCAGGATCCTCCATTCAAGTGGCCTGGTAAGGGCCATTGCTTCTGCATCCCGACCCTTTGAGTGGACAAGCAAGGGAGGATCACCTCAGTGGAGTGTCATGGGGGATTGGGAGGAGAATGCCTAAAGGTGAGGCCAGGTATTCCCTCTTTTCCCATTATACATCAAAACCCTCCTCAGCTTTTATGTGATATTTCCAATCCTTTTTGATCCCCTCGAGCTCCCAGCCACCCCCAAATTTCCAACATGTACTTGTATTAAGACGCAATCAGGAGCAGTGAAGATTACCCATAGACATAACGGTAAGGAGCAGAGAGAAGCCTACCACATTACACCACTAGGCTGTCCCAGCAATAGTCGGGCAAGGTCAGACTGTTTACCTTAACCATTCACACCTGACTTCACTTGACACTCAGGGTATAAAATGTGTGATTCTGCCAGCGAAGATAAGCATGTTGGGGGTTGCTGGCTAGAATGTGGAGGCTGTAGCATGAGAAGCCTGGAAAGACCAGAGGAGAGCGGGAAGCAGGGACGCTGACCGTGTGGCTGGAGGGTTGCAGCATGGTGAGGAAGCAGTGTCCATGGAGCCGGAGTGAGGCGATTTGCTAATTAGAGGCCGAGTCCAGGCCTGTGCTTGTTCCCCTGAGACGTGTGCTGGTCCCAGGGGTATCTAAGGGGCAGGTGATGAGACCCTGACCTCAGCCCGAAGAAGCTGCTCGCCAGTTCCACACTATCTGGGGGAGTCTCGTAGCAGAGAGGAAAACTCAGTGGCGTGCGTGTTGCTGGAGCGGGAGCAGAGATTTCAAAGTGGAAAGGGGCACGGGAAAAGGAAAGCAAGGAAAACGAGAGGGCGCTAGCAGCCCGAAAGTAAGAAGGTGGTGCTAGGTTGCACGGGAAAGTGGAAAGAAAGGGGAAAGTGAAAGAAGACTGAAGAAATGATGCACAGCGTGAGGAGAGTGGTCAGAGAGGTCGTGCAGGAGTGGCAGAAAAACCTGGCTTTCAACTGTGTCTGACACTGCTCCTTGGAAGGACCTGTGTGAAAGTTTGCTTGAGACTAGAGGGGCCTAAGCTTTGGGAAGGGAACCCTGAGAGGCCTGCAGAGATATTTTGAACCTTTGCAGGAGAGGCCTAGACTTAGGGGGGCAGGAGGGAACTCTGGCCTGACTAGAACTGTTTTTTTTTTAGTTTGGAACTGGAAGAGTAAAGCTTGGGGAAGGGAACCACGGGCGACCTAGAGACATTGAGCTTTATTTGCTGCAAGAGCCCTACGTAGAAGGTACCAAGAGCAACCCTTTTGCTGAAATGTCTTTTTTCTGAAACTGGCAGAACTACACCTGATGGTAAGACCACGTGAAACGAGTCATGGTTTAAATTTCTTTTTGAGCAACCATTTTCTTTAAGAAGACCCCAGAACACATTTTGTCTAAGAGTGAGGGCAAGCATGTGTTTTAACACAGACAGACTTTGGTTTTGGACTTAGGGACATCGACCGTCCTTAAAACATCGTTGAGGTGGGGAAAAAAACCCTTGAGTTAGGGCCAGTTGGGCATTACACCAACCCAACATCGTTTTTCAATAAAAGCTTTAGAACTGTTGCTTTTGTCTCTTGATACCATGCCCGTCTCACAGCGTGTAACAAAGAAACAAATAAATACAACTGGGTGTGGATGTTCCACGGTATCGAAGGGAGGAAGCTGCCGGTTCTGAGCATTGAGGATATGTTTAAACCTCACGTCTAAATCGCTGCACATTGCACTTATCAGAGTTTGGATAGAGGTTCTATTAAACTTGCCTAAAGCTGGGAATTAGCTATGGGAATCTTGGCCATGTTGGTCTGACATGAATTTATTGACAATTATTGTTCTAATTAATTGTGGTTTTATGTGTGGGCATTATAATTATACTATTATTGATTTAATGAATTTGCATGTTTGACAAATGTGTTATGTACTATTGTAGGTTTTAATCTGATTGACTAATATTGACTATTTGTATTTATTCATTTGTGTAACGCACCTAGCCCTCAGGCACCTGGGTGCATTATTTAGGTTACATTGGAGCAAAGTTACAAGTTATGGGTACACACATGAGTGATGATATATACAGTAGAAAAATTGAAGCATTAGCAAGGTACATACATAAAAGTAAAAAGAAAATAAATCAACAGTAAATACAGTAATGGAAGGGCAATTGTAAACAGGTTGCATCAAATATACAGTGATATATAGACCGGGGGGGCTGGAGTTGAGGCTAGCAAGTTTCCTGGGAGGAAAGGCAGTTTTTAGTTTTCGATCTGAATTATGTGAATGATGGTTCTATAAAGTCGTTTGGTATGGAATTCTATAATTTGGAGGTGTGGACATGGAAGCAGCTGCCTCCAGCTTTTTGTCGGTTGAACCTCTGAATTGAGAAACAGTTCAGGTGCGTTGATCTAGTGGGTCGGATGGATTGCCTTTTGGTGAATTTGCACACCAGGTAATTCGGTGCGGAATTAGATAAGCATTTGTGCGTGAGGGTCAGGTTTTTAAGGTGAGATTCTGCTTGTGATAGACAGCCAACGGAAGTTGCGTCTAGATTCAGAGATCTAGTGAGATCTGGGTATGTTGAAGGCTGCTCTGAGGACGTGGTTTTGAGGGAACTGTATCTTATTTAGGTTACGTTTGCTAGTGTCTAAGTAGAGCACGTCAAAGTAATCCAATTTGTATAGGATAAGCGCTCTAGCTAATGTGTGGAGCAACTTGCTGGTGAGAGGAATGGTCTACACAAGTTTATTAATTTACAAGTGTATGCTGTAGCCGAGGCTGTGGCATTCTCTTGTTTTGTCGGGGTCAGGGCTAGGGTGGAGTCAAGGTAGTTGGCAAGTGTTGTGACGGATTTGGAGAATGGGATGATTATGCTGTCTATGTTAAATGATTTAAAGGAAGTGTCTAGTTTGTGTAGGTTGGTTTGGGAGCCGGTTAGTAGAAGTTGTCTTCTCATTGAGGCCATGTGTGCCCATCCATGCCTGAATGATGAAATACGTTTTGTTCAGTAATGTGGAGGCCTCGTCATAGTTGCCAGAGATCGAGATGAGGACCTGGGTATCGTCTGCATAGTTGGTGTAGGTGATACCCAGGTGATCCAAATCATCGAATAGTGGCTTGGTAAATATAATGGTGTCAGTGACGCACAGGAACCTTGTGGTACCCCGCAAGTTACTGGAGCTGGGTCGGCCTCCGCTGTGGGAAAGAAGAGACTCATCGTCCTTTTGTCTAGAAATTACTGTATCCAGGCAGTGACTTTTTTTGAGAAATGGGCTGAGGTGGTTACAAAGCACTTTGGCTGACAAGGTCGAACGCAGATGAAGAATCTAACAGTAGGAAGAGTGTTATGTTGCCTTTTATCTCTTTGATCTTCAATTTGCGTTTTTAGGTCTATTAATGCTGTTGCTGTTCCGTGTCTGGGTCTGAATCCTGATTGTCTGAGTCTAAGAAGGTGATTTGTTTCAAGGTGAGCCTGTATTTGCAAGTAGGCTGCCCTGTCAAGAATTTTCAATGATGGATAGCGGTGAGAATTTGAAATGGACGCAAGGTGTTCCTACTGAGCTTTGAGGCTTGGGAGGGCTAGTGTCAGGTTTTTTTTGTTTGTTTGTATTTTGGTCTGAATCAAAGATATTTTGTCTATAAGGGCTGCTTGTGTTTTAGAGCACCAGGTCTTATCTTTAGTGCATGTGTCAATAGGAGGGATGTGTGATTATAACTCTTCAAGAATTTTGATTAACTATTTGGTGCCAGATTTGGCATTATTCTAAGGTTGAAAGAGTCTTTTAGTTTGTATAATAGCCTGCTTGTATTCCTTTGCATTTTTTGGAGGGTGTCTCTGTTGGATGTAGAAGGATGATTTTTCCAGTTTGTTTCAGCCTTTCTTTTGTTATCTCGTAAGATTTTAAGGCTGGCGGTGAACCAGTTGTTAAGGTGCGCCTGAGGCTTAGCTTTTCTAGACTTTAGAGGGGCAGTGGTATTCATGGCTTTGTGGAGCGTCTGGTTATAAAGGTTCACGAAGGTGGCTGTATCAGTGTTTGATTAATTTAGAATAGGTTGTAGGAGAGGCAGTATATATTTTTTTAATGTTATGTTTTTGTTTAGCTGTGGCTTTGGCAGTGTTCTGTTGCATACAGGATTGTACAGTGAACATTATGGAGTGATGGTCTGTCCAAGTGCAAGGTGTGTTGGAGATGTTAGTTTCACAGTTAAGGTCGGCAATCCAATCAAGGATTTTGGCTTTGTTGTGGGTGGGTTTGGTGGTGTGGTAGCTCTGAGATAGTTGGCTAGGGTGGTGGCAGCTGTGTCCTTGGTGTCGAGGTAGCTAAGATTGAGATTGCCTAGTAGTAATATTTGGCAGCTAGGTTTAGTGCCGGTGGCCAAGAGCTGAAGCATGTCGTCTTCAAAGGAGGATGTAGGTCCAGGAGGTCTATAGACCAGGTGGCTCTTTAGTATGCGTGAGGCTGAAAGAGGGAGTTTTAATGAGAGGAGTTCAGATGGAACTGTGGGTGCTGTGGTTAGGCTCTCCGTCCGAAGGCAGTCTTGATGATTGCGATGCCGCCACCTTGGGAGGTTTCTCTATCGAGTCTGGTAATCGTATAGTTGTCTTGGATGGCTAGGGCCAGTGATGGACCTGCTGCGGCATGCAGCCAGGTCTCTGTAATGGCTAAGAAGTCAAGATGGTTGGTGGTGAGGTCCACCACATCTAGGGCATATTCTATTGGTGATCTAGCATTGATTAGCGCTCCTTTGATTGGATAGTTGGTGGTGTTAGGCTTCTTTGGTCTGGTTAAGGTCTTAGAAGGGGAAGAGCCACGGTTTGTGATGGTCTCATATGGTTTCAATGTTTTTAATAATTGTGGTTTTAGGCTTGGTTGATGATTTAGTGGTAGTGTGGTATCGAAGCTGCAGTCTAGATCCTGGTCTGAGTTTTCTAGTGGTTATGGTGCAAGGTTGATTCGGCGTAGGTTTGGAGGCATAGTGTTGGATCCATAAGGCTGGTGCTAGGGTTATGGTGTTATTTGTAGGTGGAGAGGCATGATACAGCTGAAGGGTTAACTGAGGCAAAAACGTTGTGGGTGCTATAGAATAATGGCAAGCTAGGACAGTCGACATGAATAGTGAGACACTATTTTTGGTAGAAGGGGCATGGTCTGGTACCATGCTAGTGATGGGCTCCATCTTGCAAATGCCTTAAGGCTATGATTTGTAGGAGCAGGAAGGTCGGTATGGTTAAGGTAGGGTAGGACAGTAGGGACTACTTCTACAAGTGGGAGCTAGCGTTGTGCATAGGCATGGTTGGTTGCTCTGTTAGTAAGCAGAATGTGATAATCAGCCTAGAGCGCAGTGGTACATGCGCTGGGCACAAGGTGCTTACAGGTAACAAACACACAGGTTAAGATGCATTTGTTAGCTCGAG
This sequence comes from Ambystoma mexicanum, assembly GCF_040938575.1. Lineage (NCBI taxonomy): Eukaryota > Metazoa > Chordata > Amphibia > Caudata > Ambystomatidae > Ambystoma > Ambystoma mexicanum. The sequence goes on along the minus strand of NC_090934.1, from coordinate 984,609,608 downwards.
CACACAATACATGTGAAATAGATTGACAGGATGTAGGCATGGGCGAATGCAACTATTTGCATAGAGCACAGTAATATGTGCGCCAATGCAGGGTGCTTACAGTAATACAAATTGGCAAAAAATAAAAATGGTAGGATATAGGCAAAATGAGAATATCTGCATAGAACACAGTGGCACGTGCCAATAGAGCAAAGTGTTTACAGTAGTATAGATTAGCATGGGCTAGGATACAAGTGTTAGCACGCAGAGAGAGTCTTAGTAGTATAGCAATTGGTAATTATTACCTAGTATTGCAGACGTGTGATTTGTGCTGGGCTATAAAGCTCACATGAGGTTGCGTGCGGCTGAGGTGCGGGTTGGAATGCGCTCGCTAGGGAGGTAGGTTAGATTATGGAGATGGCTTAGCGGAATATGGGCTCAGGCATTCATGTCAGTGATATCTAGGGCTCATACGGATTCAGTGCCATTTAAAATGTTCGTAGTGGCATGGAGTGAGAATTTGGCAAGATGATAGGAGGGTAAATACGTGGTAGAAAGCTCGTTCCGGATGTAGGATCTGGATTGGGCACAATAATGTGGTCACTGGGAATTGCAAGAATTCATTTCTTACTAATATTTTAAGTCTTATCGCAATATAAGCGGACACAGGATGTCTCTAGCAGGCAGTAATGGCAGTGTCCCATGAGAGGTAGTTCAGGTGATTGCAGGGTAGAAATTGATAATGGCGAATCGGGCTGCGTGACCGGCCCAGTTCTCCGATTCTCAGGCCTCGACAGCCTCAGGACAGGTCCATTAACTGGCCTTCAATGTTGGCTGGCTTCTGCCTGCCGGCGGTTGGAGGATTGTTGAAAGCGTGTTTTCAGCGTCGGGTGGTGTCGGTTGCTTGGCAACCAAATAAAGAAATGTTGCACAATGAAATACTGTCGTACCCACGGTGTGGTGGCCATCTTAAGATGCTGGCCAACGAATGGGAAAACAAAGCGCTCCACGTGTATCTGGAGGATGAAAGGGGCTCAGTAGTGATGGCAGTAATCGGGGGGCAATTCTGGATCGGATTAACACCATGTGGCGTGTAGATGTCACATACGACTTCGTAGCGCTACGGGTAGATCGATGAGTTGCACGAGATGAATTTCGTGTGTTGGCACTTCCGCATGACTACTCCAGCAGCTGCTTGGATGTTGTGGCTCCAGCTCTGCGTAGTGACTCCCAGGCTCAGGATAGGGACTTTAACTGGCCTACAACTGTGATGTGAAAAGTTTTAATTAACCAAACAGCATTACTAAATAAATTACAATTTTAGAACATGATTACTATTGTGTACATGCATGAATAGATAACATTTGAAATGGTGCGCATTGGGATCCTGCAGTGTATAGTTTTCTGGATGGAGTCTGGCTGTACATGTTTGCACAATATTTGTGCCACCGTCAAAGAGCTTTGAAAGGATGGGTAGATGAAAATGGAATGGCGGTCCGCAATCGCTATGCTTTGATGAAGCCAGGGACAAGGCCAGTCCACAAGGAAGGATGTAGGTGCATAAACAATGGGGATGGATGAGATTGCCACTAGTAACGGACCACAAGTTCTGATGCAAAGGAACCAGTTAGCCAATCAACTCCCATCTCTGAGGAAGGGATATGAGATGGCCTATCCCAAAATGAGGAGGGTGGATGATGCAGTTAAAGAGATTGGATCAGCATAAGAACTTGCAAGCTTTTTGTGAGGGTGGAGGTTCTCATTTGAGTTACAAAGGACAAGGTCCACAGAGACAGTTATAGTCTGAACATAAGAGGCTTTTGACCCCAAGAGAGAGTTTAACAGAAATTGATGAAAATCCTAAAAGGCACTTGAACCCGAGAGGTCTTGTGAACCCTGGTATTGAGTTGAACAGAAGATGTGTTGAGGCACATGAGGTAGGGAATGTTTGCATTTCCAGTGAGACCCCATTTGGTCTGATGTAAAGGGGACCGAATACACTGGAATTGGCATATCCTGAAGTCGTCATAAATGATGTCTGACAAGCTTCCAGTGAGTTGTTCTCTGGACCAGGAAGGTAGTCCTGGACCAATTTAGCAGTAATAATATTCATACAAGGATGAGTTTGCCAATCTCATCAACCATCTACCTACAAGGCTATCCATATTGCCATACCAGCGAACCAGCACAGGTTGAACTCCCATTTTGTATAGTCTTTTGTGTCAAGTCCTGGGCTGTTCACTGTTAAGATGGTCTTCCGAAATGAGCCCCCCTGGAGGCCACCCTATTTTGGATGAACTCGGAAGACAGAGGTTGGCCAACCCATTCAAGGTGGGGGTAACAGAGCGGCAAGGCTTAGTCTCAGGAAGGGCGCGCAATGAGTCTAGGGCTACAATGAGTCCACACAGAGCAACACCAGTAATTCAAGATAGACCGAAGTATATAAAAATATAATTATTTGTTAGGCCTTTAGTTTACACACTAAGCAGACCATAATCCTAGGCAAATATTGTGTCACAAAACCTAATAAAACATATATATTTATACACACATCCACCTGCAAGAGAAATAGAATGGCATATGAATCACTTATCAGTGCAACAAAGGCGAGTAGTCTAGAGCTCCTTTATGATCAACACAAGACTGCTTCCCCCCATTCTTAAGTTCAACCCTAAGATGGTTTGGGGCATCAATAACCCTATTCCTCCTAAGTGTGTGTGTATGTATTTCTGAGGCTTGTGGAATCTGCTTAGATTGCATGCTATGCATAGGCTGAAAACTTGTGGAAGCTGCTGAGTATTAGTTGTTTGCTTAAACTCGGAAAGGGACGTTGACCGGGCATGCCGGTAATACTACCCCTAGTGCGACGTCCACAGTACCCATGGTGCTTCATGCGCCAAGGTCGCTCAGATTGTTTTTTCCGCCATCATTGTCGGTCGCTCAAAGCGGAGTTCCTCTGGCTATCGCCATTATTTACAAAAAATAATTAAATCTAGCTTACTCTTACTGTCCTTTCTTAACCTGTCCCCTACAAGACCTTCGGCGACGGCTTTGAGGACTACCTTTGGCGACTGATGCATCAACTTGCTCAACAAACTTTTTAAGACGGCCTCGGAAGGCCACTCCGGGCCTCGGCCCTCACAGTAGGGAGAGTGGGGTTGGTTAATTTCTTAGTTTCCCTAAGAGTGCATGGGTTATATAGACCAGTTTTATGAAGATGTCTGTCATACTGTCACCGGATCATTCAGACCCACCAGTGGCAGACTCTCTGGTCGACAATCAAATACAATATGATATGCTCTTAAAAGCAGCAGAACATTTCAACATAGATACACAGGAGAACCAGGTAGAAAAGGACTTTGTTGAAAGCATCTTTGGAGACAAAAAAGCTGCTACCCAATTCATTCCGATTCTCCAATCTGTACATAGGCGAATTCACCCCTCTTTGTAACCCCAAACTTAACACAAGCTGTAATCCCACACTTTGAAAGTCCTTCAGTTCCCTCCGACCCCCTTTACATCAGGGGTCAATTAAAACCTGATTCGTTGGTGGTTACAACCACTAGAAAGAGAGCGGGAACACTTCTAGCCTCTTCAGAAGCAGCCCCAGACAAAAAATAAAATTTATACTTTTGGTAGAAAAGTAGCCTCCTCAGCAGCCTACCAGGCAAGGATTGCCAATAACACCACCTTACTGGCCAGCTGCAACTGCCATAAGTAGGACCAATTGGACAAATGGATAACTTCAGCCCCAGAGACCCTTAAATCACAACTCTCTCTCTCCGTTGCAGAAGGAAAAGCTGTTGCAACTGCATTCTCAAGAATAATCTAGATGCAGCAGACAATGCAGGGAGGATAATAGCCGAGGGCACGCTTATCAAACGCCACGCATGGCTACGCCAGTCTGGGTTTAATCTCGCGTACAGGCTACTCTTGTTAACATGCCAATAGAACCAAATGTCTTGTTTGAAAGGCAGTGGAAGACACCCTCAAGAGTGCCAAAGAGTATGTTACCTTAAAGTCACTGTGGAAACTTACTAATAAACCCTCTGATCAAATGGGGGGGTTATCATTTTTGCGGCTTTAGGGGGCAAAACTCAACGGGGGTCAGGGTACAACCAGTGTCAGAGCTAGTCTCCTGGGGCTAACCAAGGGGCAGTCCTCACAAGGTTTTCAAAGGGGGCAGGGAAGATCTCGCTGCAGGGGTAGAGCCTCCTCTTCCAGAGGTGGCTCAACACCCCCCAAACAATGCCATCCACTACAGGTTCCGTCCCATGCCACTCAAGTAGGACAACGCATATCATACTTTACCCACGTATGGAAGGGAATCACCTCAGAAAAGTGGGTACTTTGGCAACTGTGGTGGGCAGTTGTTGTATAGAACTGCTACAGCAACCTGCCAACCATCGCCCAAAATAAAGGACCACCTCCAAAGAACAGCAGCACATCCTATTGGAAGAGTTGGTAGTGCTGCTATTAAAGGACACCTTAGAAGTTGTCCTGGCGAACCAGATAAACAAGGGTATCTATTCAGTGTACTTCCTTGTGCTGAAAAAAGAACTCCTGATGTGCCCTGTCTTACATCTGTAGCCTGCAAACACCTGTCAAGCCACAGAAATTCTGCATGTGTAGTACCCTTACCTGACGACTGGCAGATCACAGGGGAAACCCCCCAAATTTGCAAGCAAAATACCCAAAGAGCTATCAATCTACTTTTCCAATTGGGTTTCTCAATCTACGAAAGAGTCAAGCCTTGTACCAAACAAGACTAAACAATTCTTAGGAGCTGTCCTAAAAACATAAGAGGGTCTAGTCTTTCCATCAAAGGAAAGAGTACAAAACATACGGCTGCAAATACCTCAGTATCTAGCCAGTCGCCAGATAACTGTACGCAAAGCAATGCGCTTACCAGGGATGATGGCATCATGCATTTATCTGGTCCCACACGCACGATTACGCATGCGCCCAATGCAAGAGTGGTTCGTGAAACCATGGTCTCAGGCAAGCGGTCAGTGGGACGGTCTAGTGGTCGTTTCACTAACCCTAGTACAAGACCTATGCTGGTGGACGAAGGAGAATCTGTTGAGGGGAAGCCCCTTCTACGACCCGGCAGTGCAAGCGGTTGTTACAACACTCATCTCTCACCAGGTGGGGGGGCCCCCATCACCCTTAATTCACAGCGCATGGTCTGTGGACTCAAATCACAGCACAGAACCACATAAAACTGCTGGAACTTCTTGCAGTGCTCAAAGCGTTCCAAGACTTCGAAGAACAACAGACAGATCAATCAGTACAAATTCTTACATACAGCACCACTGCAATGTTCTATATAAACAAGCGGGGGGGGGCACACATTCTTCAAATCTGTCCAGGCTATCACAGAAAATATGGAAGTGGGCACTTTAGCAGGGTATGTTCCTAACATCTCAACATGTTCCATGGGAACTCAATACTCTAGCAGACTCACCAAGCAGAGATCCTCGACCAGAAGAGCATGAAGTAGCAGCTGGACAAGAAAAATCATCGATTACATTTTCACTCGTTGGGGCTACCCCTCGCTAGACTTGTTCGCAACAAGAGAAAACAAGACTTTGTGTCCAGTTTTCCCCAAAATGACTCCAAGGGGAATGCCCTGTGGATGAGTTGGTCAGGGAAATTTGCTACGCTTTTCCCCCAACTCCACTAATGAGCAAGGTGGTGAACAAGATTCACAAGGAACAGATGACGTTAATCCTAGTTGCTCCTATGTGGGCATGACCACCTTGGTATCAACATCCGCGCAAACTGGCGATGTGCGACCTGATCAAACTCCTGTGCCCGTTCAACATGCTCACTCAGCACAGTGGCGGGGACGGGGGGGGGGCATTACACCCTCAACCTTACACTATGAACTTGCCAGCTTGGTTCCTGGAGTCATAGAGTTTGGATATCTAAATCTACCTCAGAGGTGCATGGAAATCTTCAGAGGCACGTAAACAAAACACAAGACACTGTTACTTTAACAAGTAGAGAAGATTGTAATTCGGTGCCAGTCAAAACAAACCCTATAGAATGTACTCCATCTCACTTTCTTCATTACATGCTTCACTTACTATACTCGGGGCTAGTATTTTAACTCAAAGTTCACCTAGCGGCTCTATCTGCATACACCAGTTCGCAGAGTAAGGAATTGTGGTGGAAAATCCATGTCATTAAGGCATTCATGGATGAAGTAAAAAGACTCCACCCTCCTATTTCAAACTCGCCGCCAGGCTGGGACCTCAATGTAGTACTTGCAAAGCTCATGGAACCCCCTTTGAGCCTATGCATAAATCGAGCCTTAAACACCTCACGGTTTCTTGGTGGCGATCACCCCCATAAGCAAAGTCTGTGAACTGCAAGCTTTGTCAGTGCAAAACCCTTTCTTTGTGATCCACAAGCACAAATTGGTATTAAGAATGCACACTAGCTTTTCACCTAAGTTCATTTCCAAGTTCCATGTCAATCAGGCCATCGAACTACCAGCTTTCTTTCAAAACCCAAGAAACTTGTGTGAGAAGAAACTCCATACACTGGATGTAAGGAGGGTGGTCCTTTACTATGTAAACAATACCAGACCTCTAAGGAAAACAGATCAATGGTTTGTCTCTGTAGCTCCAGGCAGAAACAGAGACCGCATGTCCAAGAACACCTTCTCCAGATGGATAGTTGGATGCATGCAGCTCTGCTACTCTCTATGAAACAAGACACTACCTTTCACACCAACGGCCCTCTCCACCAGAGGTACAGGGGCTACATTGGGTTTTATCGCAAACGTCCCATTGGGCGCCATATTCTTACAAGGCAGAGACACCTCCTCACAAGCAAAAAAAGCCCCATTCCGCATACATCAGCCAGTCTCGCAGGTGGAAAACATCTCAAGGGGCGAAGAAGGCTCCCACATGACTGAGAAGGCCCCCCTCCCAAACAATTCAAGTATTCAGTTGTTTGCTAAAACAGTTCAACAAGATCTATCCAAGATCTACAATTGGAAAAACAGAATAGCACTACCATTAAATCCCAAGGTTTTTTGGAAAGAATTAATTGAAAGAAAAGAAGACAGAAAATAAGTCTTCACAAATTTCCCACTTGAATGAGATGAAGAGCAGTAGAAGAACAAGAAGGGAGAGAGGAGGAGGTCCACCCCCCTGACTCCCCCACAGAAACACTATCCAAACCGTCCCTATGCAATATCAAAGATCTGGATGAGAAGACTAGGTGAAAAGAATAAAATGAAACACTCAAATAGGAGTGTAATCCTTGTGGTCTTCAAAAAAGTTGACAACCTATTCCTCTTTTCGACCAACAGCATAGAATGTGCTTTTTCCAAACTACCCCAGAATTGAAGTTGTGGAAATTGGATTAAAATCCACGATGGGCGCCAATGCCATTCTTGCAGCCACACCTTATCTAGAGGTTGAGGGACTAGGAATATCGGGAAAACCACTGGCCGACTATAGAAGAAATGGGGAAGAGACTCGATGCCTTTGGTAAAATGGAAGTGGCAAATGACTCGCAATACCCATTTCGCCAGAAAACTTTCACTAGATAATATGCTGGCACAGACTGGTACGCGCTCAGAAGACAGGAAAAGACTCAACACATGGGCCACGGTTCTGGAAATAATAGCACAGGTTTTCCAGAAACTGGGCTCAGCAGAGAACTCTCTAGTATCAGGAAAGTAAGCTAGTGTGATGGAACATAAGGGGCTCCAGTGCAGTGAAGAACAAATAGACAAGATGCGATTTTCAACATGTATGAACTAGTAATTGTCCAAGAATCACGGCTGACCTTGGGTTTTGAAGTGGATGGCTTCACATTAATCGATCAGAAGACGCAGACTTGCAGAAAGGGAAAACCAGCGGATGGTCTACTGGGTGCTTTAAGAAAAACACTATTCTCTGCCATAGAATTGATCAGTGGATAACAAGGGGGGGGGGGTCCTGGCAGACTCTCTGCCAGATATGAGTCCTGGTCACAAGAGCCTTACCCAGAGTCTTTAGCTCACCATCTTTCACAGAGGAGAAACATCCCAAACATATCAGTCTTTGTCCTGCCCTGGGGCAGTCCAGCACCGAAATGCTAGGCAATTCTCAGAACTCAGGTCTGGCAGAGGGTCTCCCAGGACCCCCCTTGTTATTAGCATAGAATTGATCAGTAACATAATCCCTGGCATTTTGCATGCTGAAAAAGCAAACACTGGAATCACTGTTCCTGGCCCTAGTAAACACTAAGTGATAGTAATTAACTTTTACTGGAATCCTGCCACACAAACCTTATCCATATTTCTGGAAGAGTTGGTGGCTGTTCTATCTAAATGAAGTATGGTGCAATGGACATAATACTGTCTGGAGATTTTAATTGACAATGCATAAAATCACAATTGTACACCAAATTTAGGGCCTTGTGCAGTACTTGGTAGATCCAGATTCTGAGCTTCCACAAGACTGATCAGGAGTTCTTTCCTTCTCTGCTGTGTGGTGGTATATGCAATAAAACTGTGGCAAAAACCAGCATCGGTTACACCTGTGGGCAAATAGGTGGCCGTTTGCTTCCAGGAGAGAAACTCTGCCTAAGGAAACGTCGTCCTGCATAATCCACTACTCTTATTATGGCTGAAACCCTGTCATAATTGTCCTCTTCCACTCAAAACCCACGTGGGAAGGAAGGGTGTACCTGATTCGACCAGAAAGAAATGCTACCAAAATGAGTTGCTTAGTTGGCGTCAAGCTAACGGAGAAGAGCTCATTGCAGCTTTTAACTTAAAGGTGAGGAAGCAGCTAGGAGATTTTGAAGCCCGCCTACCTGTGGAATGTCAAGCAGGTGGCTAATCTGGTTTGCTGGAAGTCAAACAGGTTGCTCAGGATATGATGCAGTCATCATACCTGCACCTTGATATAGCAACACTAGGTATGGCCGTAGGGTGTTGGCTCTTCATCGCCAGTCCCTTTGAATAGCCACTGAGTTTCAGTCAGATGTCCAAGAAAAAGTTTGGAACCTTTCCTTCAGTGGGGGTTGATCTATTTAGCCCGAAAACTGATGAAGAGCTAAACAAGGACAAAAAAAGCACTTAGACAGCTAAGTCCTTAACAGCTCTCAGAAAAGCGCCTACTAAATTGGGGGCTGCAGGCCCTCAGACATCACTTTACCTCCATGTACACTGCACAATTCAGATGTTTACATGATCGAATGAACCGGATGGAAAGGTCACCCAGTGCTGTGCACGATAAAGCAGCCTTGTCCTTCCCCCAGAAGTTATTTCTCTGACCCCCCTCCCTCACCCAATATCCCAAAACTTACATGACATGAGAGTTAAGATCAATAGCACCGCTCTCTGCGGCCAGAGTCTGCCACCATGTAGCCAACTGGATAGAAATAATAGATGTCTGTGTACTGTCGGTGACCAAAGGTTAACGTCTAACACTTCCTCCTCTTCTTCCTTCTCCCTCTTTGTCTGCCCCTCTCTCAGCAGGGTTTTCAACCCCTGCAGCAAGAGATTCAAAAGGTCTGATGGGTGGGAGCGTGTTAATCTTTCAGTGAAGTGGTTGGTCTTCTAATTGATGTTCTTTGCTGTCTCAAAAAAAGAGAAGGGCTCCCCTTCGAACTGTTCTAGATCTCTCCTTTTTTTTTTAAACCTTTTCTTACCTTAAGAAAAGTTAAAGATAATATCTCCAGCAATGATTTGAAGGACCTTACAGCCAGTTGACTGGCTGACAGCTGTGGATCTGTACCTTCACATACCGATTTGGCCCCCACACTGGTGCTTTTCTGGTTTTCCATTGGAGGCGAAAATTGCCAATAAAAGCGTTTATCCTTCCAATGCCTATCGGCCCCCAGGGTCTTCCAAAGCCAATTGCTTTAGAAGTTGCACATCTTCTTCTCAAGGTAACTCTTATTTAGACAACTGGCTGGTCCATGAAGGCTCACCAAACGAGATAAGTAATCTTCAGCTCCTTCTGGACTACCTGTTCTCAGTGGGACTGTCTGCCAACACTGCTACTAACACAATGTCTGGAATGTAGAGGTTCCCTGTGGGGGACACAGAAAGGCAAGGTGTTGCAAAGTCAGGAACTAGTGACAGATGTTCTGTCAACAGTACTTCTTTCTGAGAGCCACAAAGGCGACAGTTTTCTTTCTCTCAGCAACATGTACTTCTGGACCGTAAGGGACAAGCTGAAGCAGTGGTATGTGGTGTGATTTCCTGATTGAAAGTCCACATTACTATCTGCTCAATCTTGCAAAGGCTTCAAAATTGCCTTTGCCAAAGACCTTCCCTGTGCTATCTAGTAGGCATATCGGCTTGTAAGTGCCAGGGCTCTCCGCCCCCTTCCTTTTTTATAGATGGGGACGATTACGGTTGTTTGCCAGGACAAGGGAACTATGGTTCAACTGATGACTGTATTAGTGAGTGTGAATCCTGATTGATGGGCCTGATTCCCCGTGTGTGTTTTTATACAAAAGTGCTTCCTAGGCAGTTTTACTTCTTTGTGGCCTGATTTTTCCATTCAGATCTTGTCAGATTTGCATTATTTGAGGGGATTGGGTCCTCCGACGTATTCCATATCTGACAGTAATCACCACAGCTGTGCTGCTTCGGAAAATCTATCGGTGTCTGCGTCCTGCGTTGATGACGTCAATATGCTGTCCTCGAGGGCCTCCGTCAAGCCAATGTCACCTGATGTTATAAGTAGGACGCACGACGCCCGTAGCCTCAGTATCGTTTTTTCCGCTAACCTGTTCGCTTCGGAGATCTTGGCGTGCCTCGATTCTACTGAATCATGTTCTTTCGGTTCTTCAAACCTGTTTCTTCATTGAGTTTGTATGTCTTATTCGGCTTCTTCCACCCCGCAGTGCGGGTTTAAGAAGTCTCGGGTGTGCGGATCCAAGATGTCGCTGACGGATACGCACAACGCTTGCCTCTGGTGCTTCGGGGGACCATGATACGGACGACTGTGTTGACTGCCTATCGCTCACATCGGAGGCCTTGCGGGAGCGTAAGAAGCCGTCGGTCAGTAAGGTGGCCAAACCCCGGAAGTCGCGTTCCACTGGTCTTCCGACAGACGAGTCGAGTGGCGACTCTCTGCATTGTAGTTGTGAGTCCAGGGGTTCTCGGTCTGGGAGTCGGTCCCGCCATTCCTCTGCCTCTTAGAGGCACTCCAGGAAGCGCTGTCACCGGTCGCCGTCCCCATCCTCGTCTGAGGATTCCGCCTGTAGGCGGGTTGCTTGTCCCAACAAGCATTCCACTCCTGAGGAATGGGATTCCTTCCGAAGGGAGATGTTGGTGATTTTTCAATCGCAGGGCTCCGGTCCGTCCGCGCCGTCTGAGGACGCCGGTCGTGGCGTGCTAGAGACACCGCTCGTCCGCCTTCGGGCTCGAGCAGTTGTCGCGACCACCGGGCGCCTTCGAGGTCCCGGTCGGACAAGGATGGTCGCTCTAGATATGCCCGTTCCAGGTCCCGGTCCTCGACGCCCTTGAGACTGCGAGAACCTGTGAAGTCTTTGAGGAAGACATCGACACCGGCAGCGCCAAGGTCGTCGACGGTCTCTCGAGGCCCCGCCTTCGAGGAAGTCGTCGACGCCATTGGCGCCCAGGCTGTCGATACACGCACGGGGCTCCGCCCTCGAGGCCTTTGTCGACAACGTTGAAGCTGTCGGCGCCGCGCTTGACGCCGATTCCATCAACTCCTTTCGAGGTGGCTTTGTCGGAGGTGCCCTGTGGCACGGTGGCACCCCCCAGGAAGGCGCTGGCCAAGGCTAAACATGTCTTTGTGCCTTTTTCTGTACCCTCCTTCCAGCCTATGGATTATATTTCGGAGGTGGATGAGGGGTCTGATGAAGGTGAGGTTCCTGCAGAGGTTTCTGATGACATTGTTTCTGGTCATAGACAACTTGAGCACCTATGTCGGTCGCTGCACGACGCCAGCGGTCTAGACACCTCTCCTCCGGAGGTGGAGTTTGGTCGGCCGGAGCCTGGCACACATGCCGAATCCTCATACCGGCGCCTCATGTCGAGGGTCAGGGATTATCTCCCCTTGGGGATTTTCAGCAGGGTGACCTGACTGATATCCTGGACCAAGGTCCTCCAACTGACCCGGTGCTGCCATTCCATATGGCCTTGCAGAGAAGGGTGGCTGCGGCTTGGTCTTCTCCGGAGAGTTTCCCGGCAGTGAGCAAGTCCTTGCCGAAGAAATATCGCCCAGCTAGTGGCGACCCCTGCTACTTGACCACGCACCCTACTCCGGAGAGTTTGGTGGTGCAGGCGGCTACGGCCCCAGCAAAGCAGGCGTCGTACCCTACCATCCCTCCTGATAGGGACGACAAACGTTTTGATGGCTGGGTGAAGAAGGTATTTTCTTCTGGGGGTATGGCGTTTCAGGCTGCCAACTCTGTGCCTTGTCTCGTTTGACGCACTCTGTCGAACTCTGTCGAACTGTATTTCCTTAGCGGCTGATCATATTTCCGAAAGGGAGGAACGGGATAGTTTCCTTGCTATTGTGCAGGATGACAAGGATGCCATGTGTGAATCTGTCAGTCTGGTCTGGACATGGTTGATTGCGTCAGCCGGTCCATGGCGGCGAGCACCGTAGTACGCAGGTTTGCGTGGTTGCGGAAGTCTGGTTTTGCTCCTGATGTGCAAGCCCGGCTCCTCAACATGCCCTTTGATGGTGAACACCTTTTTGGCAGCAAGGCTGACGAGAGTCTTGAGAGGTTGCAGACCTCAAAAGCTGCAGCGGAGTCGTTGGCCGCTGCAGTTCGCCAACCTCTGCCTTTTCTTCCTAGGGGACAGCAATAGAGGAGAGGTTCCTTTCGATATTGCTCGTCCTTTATTAATTCGAGGAGCTGCAAGTCAAAGGGGCAACCGTAGGTGTGCCAGAGTGGAAAACAAGGTACTCGAGGTGCCAAGGCCGCGCAGGCAGTTGCCTCTTTGCCCTCAGGCACTGCCGCAGCTGCTTCAACTCAGTCATGAGGCCCATGCTTCTCCGGTTGGGGGAAGGCTGGCGCAGCATCTTGTAGAAAGGTGTGCCATTACTTCAGATGTTTGGGTTCTGGAGATCATAGCCCACGGCTACTGTCTTCCTTTCCGGCAGAGGCCTCACGACATTCCACCAGGGAATCTCTCTTTGAAGAGTTGGATCCGCTCCTTGCGCAGGAAATTCAATCCCTGCTGGAGAAAGGTGCCATAGAACTGGTTCCTGTAGCGGAGAGGAACAAGGGAAGGTATTCTCCCCCCCCCCCTTATTTTTTTTATTTCGAAGAAAGACTGGGGATTGAAACCTATCATGGACTTGAACAAGCTCCTCGGGAAGGACAAGTTCAAGATGGTTACTCTTTTTCAAGTCGCCAGGACCTTCAACTTCAGGACTGGTTGGTGTCTCTTGACCTCAAAAACGCTTATTTTCATGTGCCAATCCATCCCAAGCACACGAAGTACCTGAGATTTGCGGTTGGCGACTCGCACTTTCAGTTTCGGGTCCTGCCTTTCGGATTGACCTCTGCCCCGAGGGTTCACCAAGCTCATGTGGTGGTGGCAGCGTATCTCCGGAAAGGGGGAAGCACGTCTACCCCTACCTGGAAGATTGGTTGATCATGGCGCGCTCTCCCAAGCAAGTCCTGGATCATCTGTCCGTCACCTGCCACTCCCTTCACAAGCTGGGCTTCTCCCTCAACTTAAAGAAGTCCCACTTGACGCCAACTCAGCGACTCCAGTACATCGGAGCAGTGCTCGACACGTCCCTGGGGAAGTGTTTTCCTCCCCAGTTGAGGGCTCACCACATTCAGCAGATGGTGCACAAGTTTCAACATACCCAGAGTCTCCCGGCGTTCGAGTTCTTGAGGTTGCTCGGCCTCATGGCATCCTGCATTCTTCTGGTGCCAGAGGCCACGTTTCGGATGAGATCTTTGCAATGGGCTCTCAAGCTCCAGTGGTCACGGTCCTCTGGGAGGATGTCGGACCCCGTTCAGGGGTCGCCCGGGACCTTCTGTGGTGGGCCGTCGAAGGCAATCTGATGAAGGGGGCTCCATTTTGGCTACCCTGGCCAGAGGTGACGATCGTGACGGACGCGTGCCTCACGGGTTGGGGAGCTCATGCCAGCGAGCTGACTGTCAGCGGTTGTTGGTCTCCGTCAGAGTCCAGACGCCATATCAATCTGTTGGAGTTGAGGGCCATCAGGCTTGCCCTGAAGGCTTTTCTGCCGACTGTGCGAGTGAAGAATGTCCTGATTCTGACGGACAACACAATGGCCACGCACTACCTCAACAAAAAGTGGGGGGCAGGGTCACCACCTCTGTGCAGGGAGACGATGCAGCTCTGGTTCTGGGCCATCCAGGAAATTTTGATCTTGGCAGTTCATCTGGCCGTAGACGAAAGAAAGACGGCGGACGCTCTGAGCAGGCAGAGCGCAATCTCTCAGGAGTGGGAGTTGGCTCAGGAGATTCTCCTGGAGATCTTCGCCCTTTGGGGGACCCCTCAAGTGGATCTCTTCTGCCTCCAGTGTCCACCAGAAGTGCGAAAGGTTCTGCTCGCGGGAATTTCCTCCAAGAGGAGCCTTAGGAGTTGCGTTCGTAGTGGAGTGGTCCTTCCCACTGCTGTACGCTTTTCCTCCAGTCCCCGTCAACCCACAAGTGTTGGAGGTTACGGAGGTTCGGTTCCCGGATGATCCTCATTTCTCCGGCATGGGCCCGGGGAACGTGGTACCTGGACCTTCTCGACTTGTCCATCTGCACTCCACGTCGTCTTCCCTACCGAGACAATCTGCTCTCACGGGATGGGGGGCGGGGTCAGGTTCTCCATCCAGAGGTCAGATCCCTCAACCTTCATGCTTGGCCTCTGAAAGGTTGAGGTATAAGGAAGGGACCTCCCTGAAGACATGATGCCGTTGGAGAAAGTTCTGCGACTGGTGCAGGGTGCAGAATGTGGATCCTTTTTCATGTGACATTCCTGTGGTTGTCTTTTTTGCTTTCTTTAGCCCACAGGGGCTTGCAAGTGGGTAACGTTAAAGGTAACCTGGCGGCGCTGTCCATATTTAAGCGCTTGTCTGAGGAGTGTTCATATATTAAAATTCCTTTATTTCTCAGTTTCTGAAAGGGCTCACTAATGTGTTCCCTCCATCACCTTTCCAGGTGCCCGGCTGGGATTTGAACCTTGTTCTTAAGTTTCTAATGGGTGCTCCATTTGAGCCTTAGTGGTGTTGTCCTTTGAGACTGTTAACCCTTAAAACTGTATTTTTAGTTGTAGTCACTTCTGCTTGCAGAGTGAGTGAGTTACAGGCACTTTCAGTTAAGCCACCCTTCACTGTGTTTCATAAGGACAGGGCTGTCCTTGGAGTTCATCCTTCCTTTCTTCGGAAGGTGGTGTCGGAATTTCATTTAAGCCAGAAGGTGATTCTTCCGGCATTTTATCCTCCTCCACATCCTGGTAAGGAAGAGGAGAGGCTCCATAGGCCGGATCCTAGGAGAGCTTTAAGTTTCTACATTTCACGCATGTCCCGGGTCAGAGTGGACGATCAGCTCTTTATTGGTTACGCATGAAGGCGTTTGGGACAAGCTGTGACTAAGCAGACTTTGTCTAGATGGATTATCTTGGCAATTTCTGAATGTTACCGCCTGGCTGGTAAGGACCCTCCGGTAGGCTTGCGGGCCCCTTCGACCAGGGGTATGGCTGCCTCTACTGCTCTGCAGAGGGGTGTTCCTATTCATAACATCTGTGAAGTAGCCACTTGGGCTTCGGTCCATACTTTTGTACGTCACTACTCCCTAGATTCTTCCCATGGGCAGGATCTGGCCTTTGGCAAGGCGGTCCTTTACTCTGCAATTTGATTGGACATTCTAAATTGTTATATATTAAATTCTTTTCCCACCTCCTTACGTTGGTACTGCTTTGGGAGTCTGTCATAGATATGCAATGCGTCTGAGGACCCAATCCCCTCGAAGAACAAGTTACTCTTTTACCTGGTAACGTTCTTTCGATGGCATGGTCCGACAACTTATTCCATATCGCTCCCTCCCTGCCTACCCCTCTACAGAATTTCTTATGCGATTTCAGCTTACGTTTCCGCAAGGCTTTCCGTGGTCATACTGGCAGTAGATTGGTGCCACACGTTCTGGTAAAAAACTACAACTGAGGCTACGGGCGTCATGCGTCCTACTTATAACATCCGGTGACGTCGGCTCGACGGAGACCTTCGAGGACGGCGTATCGACGTCATCGACGCAGACGCAGGACGCAGAAAGATTTTCTGAAGCAGCACAGCTGTGGTGATTACTGTCATAGATATGGAATACGTCGTCTGACCATCCCATCGAAAGAACGTTACCAGGTAAGAGAGTAACTTGTTCTTCTCTTTGGCTCTATAGGCTGATTATTTAAATAGGGTCACTGCTATTTTGGGTTTAGGTAATCTCAAGATGAGGACTGCTACGCTGGTAAATGTCTCTCTGAAGACTCTCCATGCACTTTGGGATCTTGTAACACCATGCTTTGCAGCTTAGAAGTGTCCCACTGTGATCTGCCTCCAGATAGTTGAACCAGTGTCTGCCGTCCCCACAAGGAGTGCCCACATCTACAAATATCTATTTGAGAGGCCACGCTGAGGCCATCCTCTTGCATATTTCTAGATGTTACTCTGCTCCATCCTCTGGGCAACGCATTGCATACCCAGGATTATTTTACTGTACTGACATTAACCTAGGCTGCTGATCACTTTCTCCTTAAAATGTTGTTGGCTATCTAGACATCTCGCCATGAATGTGATATTGTACTCTGTTATGTACACACTTGGGCACCCCTTCAGGCTGGTTAGGAGAGGCCCCGGAGGGTCCCTCCATGTACTAACCAACAAACCGCCTCACGCCCCCCCCCACCTACCCTGCTATCTGTGGCTGTAGCTGTATCTGACCCATGAAGCACCCCAACTCCTCGTCAGGACAGTGAAAAATGTGACTTTGTGACACTACCATGTTCCATGAAGGATTAAAGTACATTGTGTAAATGGTTACATACAGGCTAAATAGCCCATTGGCAGAAAGAGTAGTGGCACGTTCCAATTCGTCCAGTTAATCCTCGAAACCTAGTAATGTGACTTTTCTAAGTTGTATAGAACCTTCAACTTGGTATAACACACATAGGTATGCCACCTTACTGGTAGGCATCTGACGGGCATTGGCCATATATTATGATCTGCATAGTGTATAAGCATTTGATAAATACTGGATGCTTTCTCTACAAATCCAAGTGTGCACTTTAAATTGCATACTATGCGTTTGATTGTGTAAAATGAGTTCTAGACGAGCACGGAAATAATGTTCTACATTTTGCACTTTATTCATGAGTTGGAATATATTGACATTTTATGTATGTTTTTTCATTTTGATTGTATGTATTGTTTTTAAACGCACTTATTGTAAGAGTTAAAATCTGTTATAGATAAATGGGTGCTCTTTAATATGTGACATTTGATCCATAAAAGGTATGCGTCGATAATTACTACAGAAAATGCTAGAACATGATAAATTAAATGAACTATTACTCGTGAAGAAATTCTCCAGTGTGCACATATAACTAATTTAATCAAAATGTGCCTTGATCTAATGCGCTACTTCTAAAGTATATACGACTGGTATTCAGTGATGACCTTATCATAACACACAATGGACCTGTTCATTGTACGTTTCATCTATTTTAATAAACATCAGTCTCACCAATATTTGACATGGAGTACATTTGTCAGTTGCTATACTTTCCCAACACGTGTTTCGACCAACATGGTCCTTTTCAAGGCAAAACCTGATTCAGCAACCCTTATATTATCCTGAAAGTGCTGCTTCACTGTAGGTGTGTGCTAATAATAGACTTCTGATCTGTGTATTCCTCCTCCCTATGCTTGTCTCTTCTCAGTCTACCTATCTGTAATGATGCCTACCTAAATACTGTCCTTCACGACCCCTACACTCCTCTACCTCCAACCTTCTGCGAGTGAACTGGTTCTCCAAGCAGAGATTTGGAGGGAGATCTGTCTTCAGCAAGGGTCTCCCTCTGGAATAGCCTCCCTTATGTCCTCCGTCTTGATCCTGATCTCCTTTAGGTTCTGGAAACTCCTTAAGACATTCCTCTTGTATTCCTTCTCTCTACCTCTACCCTGCTAACTTCTCTCTCCACTCTAGCCCTCTCTTCCTCCTTTTCTACACAGCCTACAGACTGGCCACTGGGTGTACCTCAGAGTCTCACCGGTCCCTGGCACCCTCAACAGTCCTCACACTTGCCTCTGGGCCTGCACTTTCCTCATCAGTATTGCACTTGGTCAACGACTCATTAGAGTGGCATCTCTCAGCACTTACCCCAGTTTCTGACTGGGCGCATTTGAAACACCTCCCCACCACCTTGCACTTGTCCTCCTTCCCCTCTGCACTTGGGCCCCTCGAACCCTCCTGTACCGTCTGTGCACTTGCTCGATCGGAACCTTCCATGTCTTGAAGATTGTCTATCTTCCCTATCTCCCCTCCTTGTATGGTGGCACCTCAATGCACTTGGAAAAACTGCAGAATCGTCGTCAGACCCATTTGCTGTTATACACTGTTAATTGTATTATATGCACTTACTCTGTATTGTTCAGAAATTCAAGGGCTCTGAATGACTGTTTTTTCCCCTTGTTCCCTCCCTCCTTGAGCGCTTTGAAACACTTGTTTTGTGTATAGGCGCTGTGCAAATAAAAATTACCTTACCATACCATTACCAATGTCGATCTCATATCCTGAAAACCCCCACAGTCCTTTTGGGTTCCTTTTGTTAAAGGATCTGGCCTCCACCTAGCGTCCGTGGAGCGAAAGCCTGCAGATGCCAGGCAGAGGCTGGGTCCTATAACACAAGGAGCCCAAAAGAACTGTGAGGTTTTATGATATAAAGTGAATCCGAATTTGAGATTGACATTGGCTGAGATGCGACAAGCATAGGGAAGAGTAATTTCTCTAGGCCGTCAGGTGACAAATGAGCCCTGCTTATTTTTAGGCAACACTGAATAGAAGACAGCATTCAGCCAACTTGCTATGAAATGTGGCCGGAACCTTTTTAGTGTTTACAATTACTACGGTACAAAAAGAAGTGAAAGAAATTAAAGAGGCTGAAAAGGTCTTTATAAATTATACCTTGATTATGGTTGTAAAGGCTAAACTAGATATGATAAATTGATGAATTTAAAATGTTGACAACTAATAAAAAAAGAGAAATTAAGAAGAGCCCCTACTACTTTTAGTAGGGAAATGTTTTATTCTTCTTTAGCTGAAGATTGTTCGAAAACCACAGTGGTACAACCTTAAAGGATAGTTCCGGGACTTTTTTTTTATTGTCCCTACGGTTCGGCCATGTGTTTTTAAGCATAACTCGGTCGATCGTAGAAAACTTTCCTATGGACCTTACCCGACTTTTCGTCCATTAACGCACTCGAAATCAGCCGCCATTTTCTGATAATCCTATCACTTGCCGCATCGCCCTGGCTCACCTGCTTTTGCGGCACTAAATCAAATCCCCCGCCCCTGAAACAGACTTTATCAAAACATTCATATTCCCCGCCTCTATCCGTGACGTGACTGTGCTGCGTAGGCAAACGCGCCCAGGCGTCTTCTACGCGACTCCACACAGAACCCGGAAATCAACACAGATCAGCTCACACAACACAGCGCGCCACAATTCGCAATATGAAACTGTACTTTTAAATCAAACCGCAAGATTGTAAATTTGGTAAAGTACATTTATTTGACATCAAATGTTTAGAGAATATTCTGCGATATTCATTTTTATTTGCTCTCGATCCAAAATAGTTCGTCTTGAGGCAAGCGATGTTCCTTTGCTGTACACAGGGTCTTAGATCATCTCACAATACAGCGCCACAATTCGGAATATGAAACTGTGGTTTAAAAGCAAACTGCAAGATTGTACATTTGGCAAAGTACATTTATTGGACATCAAATGTTTAGAGAATATTCTGCGATATTCATTTTTATTTGCTCTCGATCCAAAATAGTTCGTCTTGAGGCAAGCGATGTTCGTGTGCAGTACACAGGGTGTTGGTTTACGATAAAATAAGCTCTTCGGTCGCACTGATAATCGCATGGCTGTTCCAACAACGAGGCACTAGGCCACCACAACGGTCTGTATGTTGCATCTAGCCGTTAGTACCGCGTAAGGGCATACTTGTACTTGGCGATCGTCCCATAAAATGGTCAGGGTGGTAACGTTGTTCACGCGGAGAAGCAACTGGCGGCTGTAGAAGCCGTCCGCCGGTGTCTGGTACTCGTGACACAGACAGTAGTGAATGATGTACCTAAAAACATAAAAAATGAAATTAGTCTCACCATCAGATCTTTATTAAAATTATTCATTTTATATATTCGGTCGGGAAATTATTTCATAACTAGGACAGTGCAACTGGGTTTTAAACGTCAAGGGGGGGCTGTAGGATACTGAGACAGTCCCTCAGTGCAGGGGTTGACAGGGAGTGCAGGTGGAGAGTGGAAGGGCCCAGGACCGAGATCGCAGACAGTGGACCAGTTGTAGCAGGGGAGAGGGAGAGAGAAAGCAGAAGCAAAGGTTTTGAGGTGCTTCCGTAAAAGTAGACGGTTCTCCCCAAGATAGTGCGCGGTACAAAACAATATGCCACATAGAACGAACAAGTACAACTTAACCCGTCTTTAAAGCTACTGTATAGTAATTAAATTGCGGTATAAACTCATCTAAAGAGTTACTTACATTATATTTGCATTTTCCATTGTGTCTGTGCGTAGGGCAGCCCCGAAATACCACTCCTTCTATGCCGACGTTATTTCTTCTAATGAACGAACATTAAATGGCTTTCGTTTCTGAAATTCTATTCATTATCGTTTCTTACGTGGTCCCGGCCTGTCAAGGTCAAAATACAATAGAACCTTATACTGAGTCGTGGGCCATTCTGGCACCCGAGAAAAAATCAAAGCAGCTGACCTTCACTTTGAACGAGCACACATTCCTAGTTAGATACATTCAGTGTAAGGCATTCTCACAGGACTTGAAATTTACACTCCATCTTTGCATTTTGTCTGCGTGCTTTGCAGCCCCACAGAACCATAAATACGGAGACATTCTATATTTTTTGAAAAATGATTTATATTACTGTTTGGTTTAATTTAATGCGCAAATGAACAAGGTTGGATAGATACACATATTCAATGGGCCTGCGACATGAGGAGACTCGAGAGAACAGACAATCAAATTACAATCATTTAAACCGTGATGTGTATTTCTCAATGAGTTCTTCTTTAGGTGGACATGGACAGAGGCAATGTTGGGTGGCAATGCAGTTGTCCCCTGCACAGGTTCGTTCACAACTCCATTTATGTGCCTATCTAGGACGTCAACAATAAGTTTCTCAATAAACTCATATTGCATATCCTCAAACACTGGTTTGATCACCCATTGTTTACTTCTTTTAGTGAAGGCCTTATTGTAGCGAAGCGTCCCTAAAGTTCCGGTCGTCCTACTTTGTTGACGGCCAACATTATGGTTATGTGCCAAGACCGCTAAAAGAGTCCGATTTATCATGCCCTCCATGCCAAAATGCAATCGTTTTGGCCTGTACTTGAGGCACATATTGTGGAACACCTCCAAATCTCCTGTGTGGCAGAATTCCGTGAGTCCCCTCAAAGCTTTTGTTATAGTTTTATCAAATACAATCTTTTCAATGGCTTTGTGAGTGGGTGATGAAGGAATCAACCACTTCTTCTTCCGTGCCTCCTCTGTGGACAAATGGCCATGTTCACAATTGTGAAAATGTTGGTTCGTGTTCCATCAGTGAACGTTCGTACAGTGTGGCATTACTGACCGCCATTTTTCCAGTAGAATTTCCAACGACCCTCCACATGTTTTTGAGCTCCACCAAAGATGGTTGCTGATTGACTTGGACCACTGTGAAATACCTTGCAATTCTTTTTTTTTACCTGCAGCCGACAATTTTTTATTGATTGATTTTGCAAGATGCCAAACGTCAAATTGGTGATTTATATTTTTGTACTGTTCTCTCATTGTCTTGGCAATTGAAACGTGTCTGTCCGTGGCTATCAGGTCGATCACCATTCCCCGCGATTGTAGTTCTTGCAATGATGCTACAAAGCCAACTTTCTCCATGGCCACTGAGGATGTACTTTGTGACACCTGCACGACCACCGAACTCACAATTTTCTTACTTTCCATGTCCTGAAAGTGGTAGGTGCAGTACTTGGCTGAAAATCCTGGGCTGTCGCACTGTCCATCACCGGCTAGCCTGAACCGTTTGCCCGCGAATGTACTATCAATAGACATTTTTTCCATTCTCCAAGCTTCGCTAATGGCTGGAAATAGATAATCGGTTTGGTATTTGTAGAACTGAGTTTTCGCAATGAAATGGATTCCCACAAACTGAAAGAAAGACTCTAATTTTTTAAAACTTGAACCACTAAAAAGTGCAGCCGCTGCACAAAGTAGATTGCCTGCTGGCAGTTGTCCCAGCATAGGTTGTGCAGACCATGTGAAAGGATGATATTTTGTACAGGTGGCATGTATTTTAAGGTTAGTGCCTCGAATTGCACGAGTCACATTAATCAATGGCTCCCCACATACTTCCCCACCAACCGAATGCCCACATTTCATCCGAATAATAAGATCAATCAAACAACTATCGAATACAATGAATTTGGCCTCTTTCCTTATACTGTCACTCTGCATCCCAGCTGGTTCGGCCTGTAACGTTGAGGACATGTCACTCACATGAAAGGTAGAATCTCTGATATCATCTTCCGCTATGTTCAGTGATATTGATGGTGTTTCATTGTCGTCCACTTCATTCTCTTCCATTGCAACATCTGTTCCTTCTCCGGCGATGGGTGAATAAAACAATTTCTTCAACTTTCTCGCGGTCTTAGTTTTTGCGGGTGTGGATTCTGTGAATTGATCTCCGACTGCATCCGAACTACCAGGAGGACATTCACTATCAATGGCTGGTGGTGGTATAGCTCCGTTGTCAATCACTTCATATTCTTCCCATTGGCATGATGCATCTCCAGTCTCAAGTCCCTGCCAAAAGGTTTGACAAGCAACATCTCTCGTTCGCTTCACTGTCTGTGTAGATCTAGTTCGTACACCCACTCGCAACTAGAGGACAGATTGGAAAAGGGATGTTCAGTTTAAACACACGTTACAGTATTGAACTATTAACAGTGAAAAACAACATAATATAGTGACCAGGACACTAACCTTCTTTTGCTTTCTTTTCTTTGAAACTTTCTTGCCTCGAACTTCAACATCAGGACGCTGTTGCTCCGACTCGTGTGTGCATGTCTCCACTTCCTCTTGCGCTGCAACGACTATGTTTTCCTGATAAGCACATCCATCACGCACTGACGCTCCATGGACTCCCTGAAACATAGAACTTTCATTAGTATGTATAATAATATCGAAAACACAAAATGTACTTGGGGACCAATACCCACGTACATCTCAATAGCAAAACACGAATGAGCGCTTTGTGTAGAACATTCAAACGACAATTATTCACGCATTGTTGATCTAGTTAGATGGAACTGTCAAGATCCATACCTCGGGCTCCTCATAGACTTCCATTGATGATATTATTGAAGATGATGCTTCAGTGACTCCCTGAAACACAGTAATTGCATTAGTATGGTTTTCTATTTTGATAAAAAGAACAGAAAGTTTGTGCAGGCGTGAACGGCTCATCTAAATAGACCTGCACAAATGATCAGTTGTCTAAAATAAATAATGGATATCTAAATATGATTCGATTTGCTCGATCGTTGGAAGTGTCACCACCCAGAAATCTGCATCAACTACTAGGGGTGATGTTCTTGTAGAAGAAGCTCCGTCATCTCCCTGAAACATAGTACTTGCGTTAATAAAGAAGGAAGTATAGCGGATGTAATCACGTCATATGATTTCGCTTCATCGAACTGTCAGTATCCATACCTCGAAATGCATAAGAACATCAAGGGTCGATGTAACTGCGGTGCACACTTCTGCAAGCTGTTGCGCCGACCCGTAACTGCACGCTCCCCCTTCTTCTTGGACTAATGCTCCATCGACTCCCTGAAACATAGGACTTTCATTAGTAATGAACACAATATTGAAAAAAGAAGACACATAGGAGGGCGACGACAGAAGGACATATCAATGGCTAAAAACGAAAGAAACATTGTGTGTAACAATCACGCTACAAGAATGCAAGATCTGATGATCTCCATCGATGGAACTGTCCTGAAACGTACCTCGAGCATCTGAGTGACATCAACGGTAGTCGTCAATACGTTGGACTCCTCAGCATCTCCCTGAAAGACAGTACTTGAATTATTTTGGATAACAATAATTATAACTGAAAACAAAGACTAGAGGACGAGTACAAGGGTGTACCATTAGGTAAAATAATTACACGATAAATTAAAACTATTGATTTACATGCCTAAAACAAGTCAGTGGCAGAATAGCCAAGTAAGATTACCCGATAGGCGCTTGAAGTGGCTGATGACTGCAATAACGACACGGATGGAGAATCTTCCGCCTTCATATTGAGTGGATACATAAATGGGGAAATTATTGTTAGCTAATGCTACACACTACCGCAAGGCCGAGAGATAAATACGTAAACTTGACTCACCAGTGGAGGGATGTGGACGAATAGAGTGGGAATAGCGGTTGAGAGCAATTTTCGCCTCGCTCGCGGTGTGTTCTTCTTTATTAGCAATGATGTGGAGTACATGTCTGAGCTAAAGTGCCTGCTGCAGATGCGGTATCGATCACCCCTCTTGTCCGCAAAGACTTCTAGGACTCTACTTTCAAGCTCAGACGGTGGATATCCGCAATATCGGACCCATTCTCTTATCTGATCTATTGTCTTAGGGAAAACATGCATTATAGTACCTTCAGATTTATTATGGGTCTTCGAAGGGCAACCGCCAATGGAACAGGCAGGCATTGTGGAAAGTTCTGAAAAGTAAAGATCAACAATTCTCAATGAATACAATTTGTGTTAAAAAATTAAATGACACATAAAAGGTCCAATGCAAGGTTCGTTTTGGTTCTTGTAACTATACACGTTATTCACATGCAGATAAGTATTTGAATAACTTTAAAAAAATAGAAAAATAATTTGACTAAACTCAGAACATGTGACTAGTTCCTTGCATGTACTGTCTTGAACGAAAAGAAAACATGGATGCAATTTGATGACTACTAGCAAATCGATATAAATTAAAAAATTGGACGCAAAATGATTATGGTACATGGCCTTACCTTGACGAACAAACAGTTAGATGCAGGGATCAGAGTAGTTTCTTGTCGTAGAATAGGGAGCAGCTCACAGGTTGCAAACTGACGAGTTTGCTCGAAGTGGTCACGGAAGTTCACAGAGACGAAGAGCAGATAACCAGCACCTTCACGGGTTGACTAGCAAAGCGCAAAGAAGTTCTCATTCGAAATATGAAGTGGGTTATAAAGAATTCGAAACAGGGGTGTGTTTGTGAATGAATGACGTGTATATGTCGTGGCATTATGCGGTTTGCAGGGGGCCGTCCAGCGTGAGGGGGGATGCTTGGCAGGAGACACGGGGTCTGGAGGTAGACATGGGAACAACAACCCATGCTCTATAGACCACTTTGAAGTGTACATGGTCTTTGGCACCTCTTGGCCTTTATCGCTCCCTGACAGCTCCACTTGCCAGCGCAAGTACCCCGGTGCGAACTGCCTTTGATAGGGCGGGGGGTGGATTGGGGCGGTGGTCGTGCAGACAAGACACAGGAAGACTCGTGAATGGAGACACACTTATGTGGATTGCAGGGGGCCGTCCAGCGTGAGGGGGGATGCTTGGCAGGAGACACGGGGTCTGGAGGTAGACATGGGAACAACAACCCATGCTCTATAGACCACTTTGAAGTGTACATGGTCTTTGGCACCTCTTGGCCTTTATCGCTCCCTGACAGCTCCACTTGCCAGCGCAAGTACCCCGGTGCGAACTGCCTTTGATAGGGCGGGGGGTGGATTGGGGCGGTGGTCGTGCAGACAAGACACAGGAAGACTCGTGAATGGAGACACACTTATGTGGATTGCAGGGGGCCGTCCAGCGTGAGGGGGGATGCTTGGCAGGAGACACGGGGTCTGGAGGTAGACATGGGAACAACAACCCATGCTCTATAGACCACTTTGAAGTGTACATGGTCTTTGGCACCTCTTGGCCTTTATCGCTCCCTGACAGCTCCACTTGCCAGCGCAAGTACCCCGGTGCGAACTGCCTTTGATAGGGCGGGGGGTGGATTGGGGCGGTGGTCGTGCAGACAAGACTCGTTTGCCGCAGGGCCTCACCAAGGAGAGGCCATCTAACTGCATGTAAGAGGCAGGCTGAAGGATCTAGTACATGGAAGGCAGGGCGGTGAGTTTATAAATACCTCAGCCTCCCAGGAGAATATATGGGTGCAGTTCACCCTGGAGACCCTGGATGCCTAGGCAGTTAGTCAGCAGCAGGCTGGCCTGTGGTGGCAAGGCGGCACGGGCCAGAGGGGGTCATCTCTGTACCCGGTGCCCAAAAGGATGATTTATTATGATCAACCATATTGATTATTTACCTATAACCATGTTTTGTGTCAATAAAATCCAACGGCCTTCCTTTTATTGCCAACGCTTGAACAAAGTGGTGTGGTAAGTATTTTTGGGGGAGGAGGCAAGGCCGGGAGGCTTGATGCCAACCCGCAAAATAACATATGTATGTCTGCTGAATATGGGTTCAACGGTTATGTGGATTGAAGGTGGGCGGCCTGCGTGAGGGAGGATGCTGGCCGGAGACATGTGGTGTGACAAGACAAGGCACAGGAAGACTATTCAATGGAGACACACTAGATTCATTTAAAAAATCAAAACAACCATTGTTAAAATATATGTTGGGTTTTATTTTAGATCTTAATTTCAATTGAACATAAATAATAAACATTACACATTGTAAAGTTGCGGTTGCAGCACATCCATGGAAAATCCGCGGTATTGTCCACTGTCGCTGGGGAAATGTTGTCTAATGGCAAGAACCGCACAGGCAGGTATTACTCTCCGAACGCGGTGTCCGAGCCTCCCGTGAAGCCACCAAGTGAAGCAACGATAGGCCACCAGCCTGTACCACCTGTGAAAATGAAAGATGCAAACTGTATTAAAATGACAAAACTTTCTTATCACTGTCGATTCAGGTAAAAAATGTCATTCTGCTTTGAAAAAAATTCTATCTAGAAAATGCACAACATGGAACCAATTTACATGCATTCGAATGATGAGACGACCATGAAATAGTAGTGGCATCACTGACATCACAACCAGAGTATACTTACTCGTTACTCGGATTACGCGGACGAACAGTGCCGCAAAGTTC
Organism: Ambystoma mexicanum; assembly: GCF_040938575.1. NCBI lineage: Eukaryota > Metazoa > Chordata > Amphibia > Caudata > Ambystomatidae > Ambystoma > Ambystoma mexicanum. Next base: position 984,582,198 of record NC_090934.1, on the reverse strand, counting down.
GTGCATAAGCACCATCATCATCCTCAACACTGTCCGTGAGAGGCAGGCTTCCCTGAACTCTGGCAGCTCGGTGATGCATTGCGGACTTGGCTCGCCTTCCGAAATGTAGGCCAAGCACCCGGAATTTTCACGGCAGCAGCAGTTCTCCTCCTCAGTTGGCATTAGCTCGCACCGATTGCACGTGCACCAGGTGGAGACGCCGTCCATGCGACATGGTCCAGGCTCTTCATCCGTTGACTGGTCCTCCCAACTGCCGTCCGAATCCCCATCGTTTTCGCGTGCTTGCCTTTCCAGTAGTTCTTCCTCGGTGTACTCGGGCTCGTACATATACGGCATTATTGTAGCCATTGTGTGGTAAAGAAAGTAAAATAATTTATAGCGGTGGTACTGGTATCTGTTCACACGGGCTACAATCAACGAAGGTAGCTGACCAGAGCACAGAAACGAGTCACAGAATACTCAAAGTAACACACAGAGAGTAATGGAATCGAAAATCTGCTGCTGTGTGTTGTGAAACGGTGTGTTTATACTTATTGAGGAAAGAGGCGTCCTGCCATTTCCATGGCGACAGTTCATTAGCTGAGGCGCAGCGATTGTTGACACGAAACGTGCTTTGGCATTGGGAAATGGGCGGTACGCGTCTGCTGATGTCAGGCTCAGGGGCGGGGGATTTGATTTAGTGCCGCAAAAGCAGGTGAGCCAGGGCGATGCGGCAAGTGATAGGATTATCAGAAAATGGCGGCTGATTTCGAGTGCGTTAATGGACGAAAAGTCGGGTAAGGTCCATAGGAAAGTTTTCTACGATCGACCGAGTTATGCTTAAAAACACATGGCCGAACCGTAGGGACAATAAAAAAAAAGTCCCGGAACTATCCTTTAATCATCACTACGGGAGAGGTGGCCAATATAGTAAAAAGCAGATAACCTTTTCTGATATTAATCTAATTCAGACATCGAAACAAAAATAACCCTTCTACATCTTTTGAAAGTTAAAATGATACTGTGGATTCAAGGCCTTTTTTGCGTGGCCGGTTCAGAGCAGGAAAGGTGAAGGGGGTCTCTTCTGTGTTTTTAACACAAAGAATATCGGTAACCACAGGAATTTCCACACTCTGAGGAGAGCAAGGCACAGGTAGGTCATATATTTAAACCATCGTTATTCAATCTTTCCAAAATGGATTCATGTTTGTTAAATCAGGGACTTTAATCTACAAACAGATTAAAATACGACACTTTCTGAGAAAAATCCAATTGAAAGTATGTTTTGTGGACACATTCATGTGAAAATGATTTGTTACCCCTTTTAAAGTTAAATCTTCATTTTTACCTCCAACAAAAGATATGTCAAAGTCCTTACTTTCGAATTTGTTATTACCAAAGAACTAGATAAAATTCTCACTACTAAGAAGCAGACCAAATATTTAACCAAAACGGACTATTTATCTCTGAGACCCCCCTGGGCCTACTTACACTATTTTGGCCATCTCTGGTACCGCCCAACCCAGCCCGCCACCCCAGTTGTCCCTGGCACTCTCTGCCTCCTTCTCCCTCCCTCGTCCCAGTCCGCCCCTGGCCCCTGAATGGCCAGGTTTATACTCGATACACGCCTACAAGGGCAGCCCAGCGGCTAAGGGCCCCAAGGCAAAGGGTGGCTTCTAGAAGTGGCGCCTCCACATCGTGTCTGCCGGTGTCATCGGGGGAAGCCCACGGCCAGACGTCAAACAGCAGCAAGTAGGAACGTAGGATCGCCAGAGTGGGAAGTAGAGCACTAACTCTACACCCAAAGCCCTGGCACTTAACAAACCTACCAGATCTAGCTGTGTCTAGTCCTGTACTCAAATTGCATTGTTAGGTGTAGGCCTTTCAAATGGATTGTGTCCTCCAACATATTCCACATCTTTGACATGTAATGTCCACAGCTGTGCACTTTGGAAACTTTTTCAGCACAGGGCGTCCTGCGTTGATGTCGGGCCGATGTCCCTCGAAGCCCTCCGTCGAGGGCGACATCACCGGATGTTCTCAATAGGACGCATGGCACCCGTAGCCTCAGTTCTGTTGTTTCCACGAACGTGTTGCTTCTTGAAACTCGGCGCGCCTTGTGTGTTCATCGGGTGAGATGTCTTTTTCTTTGACTCCTCCGACTCTGAGGTCTGGCTTCAAGACCTGCCGGGACTGCAAGTCGAAAATGTCGATCACCGACCCACATTGCATTTGTTTGTGATACTTGGGTGAGATTCACGACACAGACGACTGTTCGAAATGCCAGCCGCTAACTTCCAAGGCTTTGCAGAAGGGGAAGCTCCAGGTAGGAAGGGGTTCTAAGCCCAATATGTCCCGTAAATCCAAGTTGAAATACAAAGGGGTGTCCACCGACGACTCGAAGGGTGACTCTCTGCGTCGGGTGGACGCCCGGGGTTCTCGCTCCAGGAGTGGTTCCCCCCCATTCTTCTTCCTCGTCGCGGCATTCTCGGAAACGCCATCACCGGTTGCCTTCCCCTTCCTCCTCGGAGGATGGAGCCGTGAGGAAAGTGGCATGCCCGACGAAGACCTCGACTCCAGAGGAATGGGCTGCCTTTAAGGAGCAAATGTTAGTGATATTTCAATCGCAGGGCACAGGTCAGGTCGCGCCTTCTAACAAAGCCGGCCAGGATCGGTCTCGTACCGTTGCTCGCACTCCTTCGGGCCCGGGTCCGCGACTCGCATCGGGAACCTTCAAGGTCCCATTCGGACAAGGTTTTGGAGTGTCGCAAGAGACGTGCTTCTAGATCTCGGACCTCGTCCCCAGCGAGACCGCTGTAACCTATGAAGGGCTCAAAGCCGGCAGCGACTTGGTCGGTGCCGTGTCCGTCTGACTTGGATGTGAACGATTTGCCGTCTTAACAGCCTACTGGGCTGTCGGCACCAGTGTCGACGCCGAAGCCTTTGGCGCTTACGACGCCGAGGTTGTCGACGCTCTCGGCGTCGAAGCCTTGGGCACCCTTGATGCCTTCGGGGATTTTTGCCCGAAATTTGCCATTGGAGTAACCCGATGTGGTGGATCCTCCTAGGAAGGCTACTGCAAAGTCTGGGAGGCCTGTATTGGACTCCAGGCCCTCTTCTGTCCCCAGGCTTAAGTTTCAACTCCCTCTGGACGACATATGAAGAGGAGGAAAGGTCTGATTTTGAGGACCCTGGTGAACCTGATGTGGCTCCAATTGTTTCTGGAGACAGTCAGTTGGAGGAGTTGGGGCAAACCCTTCATGATGCCAGTGGGTTGGACACTTCTCCGGAAGTGGAATTTGGTAGTCTTGAGCCTGGGGTGTGAGTCTTCAACAGGAGGCTCATGGCTAGGGTCTCGGAGTATCTGGGCTGGTCCAGTCCTCCTGAAGACTTTGTACAGGATGATCGAACAGACATCTTAGATCAAGGTCCATCCTCTGACCCAGTGTTACTGTTTCATCTCTCCTTACAGAAAAGGGTGGCAGCTGCTTGGCAGTCACCGCAATCTCTTCCGGCTGTTAATAAGTCTTTGACAAAAAAGTACTGCCCTTCCATTAGCGACCCCAGCTATTTATCGACTCGCCCCACTCCCGAGAGTTTGGTGGTTCAGGTGGCCATGGCCACCTCGAGGCAGGCGGCGTACCCTACCATCCCTCCTGATAGGGACGACAAACGCTTCGACGGTTGGGCTTGGAAGGTATTTTCTGCAGGGAGATAGGGCATTGAAATCAGCCAACTCCACTTGTGTCTTAGCCAGGTTCTCACGCACTCTGTGGAGCTACGTTTCTTTAGCAACTGAGCATATTCCTGAGGGGAATAAAGGGATGGCTTCCTGTCTCTTGTGCAAGACGGCATGGATGCTGTGTGCGAATCACTTCAGTCTGGTTTGGATACGGCAGTGTTGGCCAGTCCATGGCTGCGATTACCGTTATATGCAGATTTGCGTGGTTGCGTAAGTTGAATTTTGCTCCGGATGTGCAATGCAGTCTTCTGAACATGCCCTTTGATGGTGCACATTTGTTTCTCAACAAGGCTGACGAGAGCCTTGAGAGGTTGCAGACCTCGAAAGCTGCGGCAAAATATTTAAGCGCAGCTGTGCATCAACCTCTGCCTTTTCGTCCTAAGGGACAGCAGTGGAGGGGAGGTTCTTTTCGGTACTACTCCTTCGGTAGAACGAGAGGGGCCGCCAGTCAAAGGGGCCAGCGAAAAAGTATCTGGGGTGGTTGGGGAAATAGAGGTGCCAAAGCCGCACAGGCAGCTGCCTCTTTAACTTCAGGCACTGCCGCAACCGATTCCAAACAGTCATGAGGCCATGTACCATATTTCGCCGGTTGAGATGCTGAGACAGTCTGCCCCCAAAGAGTGGCGAGCCATCACTTCAAATGTGTGGGTTCTGGATACCGCCTTCCCTTCCTACAGCGGCCCCACGACAATCCACCGGGGAAACTCTTTTTGAAGCTTCCAGATCCGCTCCTTGCGCAGGAAATCTTAACTCTGCTGGACAAAGGCGCTATGGAACTGGTGCCTGTAGCGGAGAGAAACAAGGGATGGTATTACCCTTATTTTTTGATCCCAAAGAAAGACTGGGGATTGAGACCCATCCTGGACTTGCGTTGCTTGAACAAACTTCTCAGGAAGGACAAGTTAAAGATGGTTACTCTTTATCAAGTCCTCCAGGCCCTTCAACTTCAGGATTGGTTGGTGTCTGGACTTACAGGATGAATACTTTCATGTGCTGATTCATCCCAAGCACAGAAAGTACCTGAGGTTTGTGGCTGGCGACGCAAACTTTCAGTTTCAGGTCCTACTGTTCGGCTTGACGTCCACCCTTAGGGTCTTCACCATGCTAATGGTGGTGGTAGCGTACCTTAGGCGAAGGGGGGGGGGGAATTCACGTCTACCCCTACCTGGACAACTGGCTGATCCGGGCACGCTCTCCTGAGCAAGCATTGGATCACGTCGGTCTCACCTGCCACTCCCTCCACAGGCTGGGCTTCTCCCTCAATTTCAAGAAGTCGCATCTGACACCTTCCCAATAGCTCCAATATTTCGGGGCTGTCTTGGACACATCCTTGGAAGTGCTTGCCTCCTAAGGTGAGGGCTCATCACATTGTGCAGATGGTGGACAATTTTCAACATGCCCATAGTCTCCCGGATTTCAAATTCTTAAGGTAGCTCGGTCTCATGGCATCCATGCATTTTTCTGGGGCCAGTGGCCCGGCTGAGGATGAGATCCCTGCAATGGGTCCTCAAGATGCAATGGTCGCAGTTCTCAGGCAAGATGTCGGATCCTGTTCAAATTCCACTCTTGGTCTCCCAGGATCTTTTGTGGTGGGCCAACGAGGGGAACCTAATGAAGAGGGAGTCGTTTTGGCAACCATGGCCGGAGGTGACTGTAGTGACGGATGCTTCCCTCACAGGATGGGGCGCTCATGCCAACGATTTGACCACCAGCGGTAGTTGGTCTCTGTCGCAGTCCAAACTCCACATCAACCGGTTAGAGCCGAGGGCCATCAGGCTGGCCCTGAAGGCTTTTCTGCCGTCTGTGCGGGGTAAAAGTGTCCTGATCATGACGGACAACACAGTGGCCATGCATTACCTCAACAAAAAAGGGAGGGCTAGGGTCACTCCCGTTGTGCAGAGAGTCAATTCAGCTCTGGTTCTGGGCCATCCAGTAGGGAATTTTGATCTCGACAGTTCATCTGGCCGGAAACGAAAATGCAGCAGCGGGTGCTCCGAACAGGCAGAGCTCGATCTCGCACAAGTGGGAGTTAGCTGAGGAAGTCCTTCAGGAGATCTTCGCCCTTTGGGGAACCCCACAAGTGGATCTCTTCGCCACCAGTGTCAACCGGAAGTGCAAGAGATTCTGCTCAATGGAATTTACTCCGAGAGGAACCTTAGACGTGTTCGTAGTGGAGTGGTCTTTCCCACTGCTGTACGCGTTGCCTCCAGTCCCCGTCATTCCTCAAGTGTTGCAGAGGTTACAGAGGTTCGGTTCCCACATGATCCTCATTGTTCCGGATTGTGCCAGGAGAGTGTGGTATCCGGACTTTCTAGCAATATCTGGGATGGGGATGGGGTGTGCGGGCCAGGAAAAGGGGGGGGTTCAGGTTCTCCATCCATAGTTCAAGACTCTCAACCTTCACGTTTGGTATCTGAAAGGTTGAGGTATAAGGATTGGGACCTCCCGGATGACGTGATGGAGGCGTTGCTTTCGGCCAGGCGGCCTGCAACAAAATCCCTGTACCGTTGGCGTAAGTTCTGTGACTGTTGCAGAGGACAAAATGTTGATACTTTTCAGTGCTCCATTCCTATGGTTTTGTCTTTCTTGCTTTCATTGGCCCACAGGGGCCTTCAAGTGGGTAGCATTAAGGGGTTACCTGGCGGTGCTGTCTTTAAGTGCTTGTCTGAAGAATGTTCTTAATTTAAGATTCCTTTGATTTCTAAATTTCTTAAAACTCATTGTGTTCCCACCGTCCCCTTTCCAGGTGTCAGTTTGGGATTTAAATTTGTTTTTGAAATTTCTCATGGGTGCTCCGTTTGAACCATTGCACTCTTGTCCTTTGAGATTGTCCTTCAAGACAGTGTTCTTGGTTGTGGTTACTTCTGCTCGCAGAGTGATTGAATTGCAGGCACTTTCCGCTAAGCCACCCTTGATTGTTTCAAAAGGACGGGGTTTTACTGCCGGCACTTCCTTCCTTTCTACCCAAGGTAGTATCTGAACTTAATTTGTGTCAGAAGGTGGTTCTCCCATCTTTTTATCCTCCTCCTCCTCATCCTGGTAAGGAAGAGGAGTGACTCCATCGGTTGGACCTTAGGAGAGCTATGAGCTTTTATATTTCTAGGATGGCCAGGGTCAGAGTGGGCAATCAACTCGATGTAGGATATACTGGACACCGACTGGGCCAGACTGTTACCAAACAGACCTTGTCCAGGTATATTATCCTCACTATTGCGGAGTGTTAATGATTGGCGGGTAAGGACCCTCCTGAAGGGTTGCAATCTCATTCCACTAGGGCCGTGGCTACTTCCACCGCCCTCCAGCGGGGAGTTCCTATTAGGAATATTTGTGAGGCTGCTACATTGGCATGTGCTCCACACATTTCTTAAATATTATTCCCTGGATACGATCCATGGTCAGGATATATCCTTTGGGATGGCGGTTCTTTATTCCGCAATCTGATTGGGTACTCTATTCTTTGCCCTCCTCCATTTACTGGTACTGCTTTGGGAGTCTGTCAAAGATGTGGAATACGTTGGAGGACACAATCCATTTGAAGAACAAGTTACTTACCAACTGGTAACGTTCTTTCGACTGGGTGTTCCTCCAACATATTCCACATCGCCCTCCGACCCTGCCTCTCTGGAGAATTTAGTATGCAATTGCAGCTTACGTTTCCGCAAGGCTATGTGCAGTCAAGCAGGCATAAGACTGGTGCCACACATTCTGAGGGAACATTTTTTAACTGAGGCTATGGGCGCAGTGCGTCCTATATAACATCCGGTGACGTCGCCCTCGATGGAGCGGAGGCCTTCGAGGGACATTGACCCGACATCATCGACGCAGGGCGTACTCTGCAGAAAAATTTTACTAAGTGCACAGCTGTGGACATTACATGTCAAAGATGTGCAATACGTTGGAGGAACATCGAGTCGAAAGAACGTTACCAGTTGGTAACTAACTTGTTATCCCACTATACAGGACTCTCAAATCTAGCTATGTTTAGTCTTGCACTCAAATTGCATTGTTGGGTGGAGGCCTTTCTCCCATTATACAGGGTTCTCAAATGTAGCTGTGTTTAGTTGTGTACTCACTTAATCTGTTAGGCACAGAGATCTCTCCCACTATACAAGACTCTCAAATCTAGCTCTCTTTAGTCTTGTATTCGAAATGTATTGTTAGGTGTAGGCCTTTCCTCCACTATACAGGACTCTCTAATCTAGTTGTGTTTAGTCTTGTATCCAACTTGTTGAGATCAACTTGGATCACACCTAGAAGGGTCCACACTGTGATATTACTGTGACTGCTGGCCTACTCTGCATTGTGACTATCAGCCTGCTCTACATTGACATTGTAGTTTGGTTACTAGCCTGCGTCACACACTAGTGAACTGATTGAGGTCTCCTAGATTCATACCTAGAAGTGTCCACACTGTGGTGGTATTGTAGCTGCTAGCCTGCGCCAGACAATCGTGTATCGGCTAAGACTAACTCATTTCACTCCAGAGGGGTCCACTTTGTGATGGTATTGTGATTGCTAGCCTGTCCGACGCGTTGATGCTACGGTGACTACTAGCCTGCTCCACAACGTGATAGTATTACTATTGCTAGCCTGCTCAACATTACCACAGTCTGTAATCACTAGCCTGCGTCGCTCACTGGGGAATTAGTTGAGATGGACTTGATTATCATCTGGGGGAGTGCACACGGTGACGACGGTCAAAAAAAGTTCCATCCACCCAAAGTAATACAAATTAAATCGAACCAGATGTACCACAACCAGGACCCTCACCCCACTAACCCTACATCAAATCTCTGCATACCTAACTCACTGAAAATTCACACACCCAACTCTCGCCCAGTAACCGCATGCACTTAACCACACTGCATCAACATCAAACAACAAACCAACAGCACACAAGGTCTCGCCCCAGCCCAATAATTAGACCAAAGCTCAGCGCATGGTGTATACCGAACTGAAGCCGCCAACAGCACACCACCTCTCTCACTCTTCTGCTCCCTCTTCTCCTGACTAACCTTACCCCGTCCTCCTTGTTTTACAGATGAGCCAGAGCGCCTGGGGACCAACTCCGTTGGTGACGTTGTGCGATATAAATACCTTTAACATTTAACAAACTAGAACAGTCCATTCTAATTAAACTAGCAGATAAATGCGATTGGATTGTGGTACTTGCTATTTCAAAGTATGATAATGAAGCGATCAGTCAATTAAGTAACTCAAAATGTTATACCTCTACTGAGTGATCCCACTAAAGCCATCCTGAAAAAAAATCTGATATCACTGAGGTAATCTGCCATCAAGGTGTGATTTATTTGCAAGAATTCCCTTTTTTTTTTCTTTGAATATGTTTATTTTAAACCAAAGCAGGGTGGAAACAACATATCATTCACAGCACATGTTAATACTCATACAGTAAACGTCATCACTCCCCCAGTCTCCCCTAGGCCGCTTGCTAGGGCTAGCGATTTAGCAGTTTGTGTCCTCTGCTTCTATTTCGGCTCCTCTTCCCCCCCCCCCCCCCTACCCCCCTGCCCACTCCTGGGGAGACCCCCTGTCCCCTAGTACCCTCCTGACACTTTGGGGTTTGCAAGTTGGGGCCGGGAATCTCTGGTCGTAGTTTAGTAGCGGAGCCCAAATGTTCTGAAAGCGGTGTAGCAGTCCCGCTCTAGCTGCCGTCAATTTCTCTGCGAATAATATGTCCCACACCTTTCCCCAGTTTTGGGACATGCACGGACAGTCGGCGGATTTCCAGGTGCGGGCGACCACTATTCTTCCCGCCAGGAGGCAATGGGTCAGTAGTTTAGCTCTTTACCCGATCTTGGATAGATACCGGGGACCGGGGCGCCCAGGAGAACGGGCTTAGGCTTCAGTGGGAATACTGCCTGGGTGATCTCTTCAATGGTGGCAAGACATTGTCTCCAAAACTGTTGCGTCTTTGGGCTTGTTCACCACATGTAGAAGGTGCCTGATTGACCACAGTCTCCCCAGCAGGCACGGTCAAGTGCCTGGTTCAAGTGATGTAGCCTGAGGGGAGGATAGTACCAGCGCAGCAGGATTTTGTAGGCAAATTCTCTGTTGGTGATACAGAAGGACGACAAGTTTGTCGTGTCCAAATGTCCACCCAAGGTTGGTCCTCCATGGGATGGCCCAGGTCTGCTTCCCATTGCAGCATACATAGGGTCTTTGAAACAAGAAAGTCTCCCAGGAAACTTTTGTATAAGGTGGACATTTTCCCCCGGGCCGGGACGTCTTTGAGGATCAGTTTGAGGGAGTTAAGGGTGCATGTCGCCCCCTGAAGAGTTTGATGGTGAGAACACCAGTGGCTGAGCTGAATGTAAGAGAATCAGTCCCTTTCCTGAAGCTGGAAAGTTCCCTTACATTGTTCAAAGGTGCAGGGCAGGCCTTCCTCAAAAAGTTGGTCCAAAGTTTCAAGGCCCCCCGCAATCCAGTTTTTGCAATTCTGGGGGTTCTCCCCGGGTGAGAATGCTGGGTTACCGGGGAAGAGGGACCAAGGCCCCTTGGATCCCCTTGCGCCTCAGGGACCAGTCCCAGGTGCATATGGTATGTTTATTAGATGATAGTAATCCATCCATATTCGCAGTGGGGGGGGGTATGTGTGGAAGAAAGCGTAGGGGGAGAGCTAAGCAGGATTGCTCTAATTCCACCCATCTGGGACGATTGGTGGTTACCTGCCATGCTTGGATGTGCGCTAGTTGTGCTGCCACCTGATAGCCCTGCATGTCCGGGACACGTAGTCCACCTAACCTTGCACTGCCTAGCATTGTTTTTTAGGGTATCCTAGCTTTTTTGCCCCTCCAGATAAATCGAAGCATTTTCCTTTGTAGACCGCAGAGTGTGGTTAACGGGATTGCGACAGGTAATGATGAACAAGTATATAGAAATCTAGGGAGGAGGTTCATTTTACAGGCAGTGATACGCCCCATTAGTGAGGCAAAAGAAAACCAGCATTGGCAATGCCAACAGTTGGTATTTTGAGTAGGCCTGGGAAAGGCACTTGCCTATAGGCACTGCCAGACTGGTATTAACTGGCCATTGATGGTAGCAGATGCAAAATGGTGCAAGTATCTGGACACCTAATAGCAGAGTCTGTCAAATACCTAATACTTATACACAAGCCAAAATGTATGCCAGTAGCGTGTTCACTGCTCCAATTAAGTCATTAACTCTGACTGCTTTGAAAGAAAACTGGCAGGCACTTTGAGTGCAAAGTTTGATGGTAGGTCTTGATTAAAGTAAGCTCAAAGAGTTCCCTTGAGGAGATATTTTTGGCATGAAGAGGTAGGAACTGGGTGGGAATGGCCATAGGGATTAGCATTGCCATGTGTAGTCATTAGGTGGGCAAATCACCAAATGACACCCATAAGCTAATAGTCAAATTAAAAGGAAACACGGAACAAAACACAACCATGCCCATTACTTCAGCAAAGCAGTAATTGTCCACGCTTGTGAGAAATCAGTTCACTTATGCAGAGTTCAAGGCGTGCACTGTGCAAGATTGAAACCTGTAGTATCTTGTCCCTCTTCTCCCCTGTATGCCCCCTAGTATGTCTGTGGTGGGAGGGTGTGATGTCACATGTTGATCAGGTCTCTGATTGGATGTTCTTCACCCAGGGTTTCATGGGTTGTGCCACTTAGAGCTTTTTACCTGGGTGCTGGGAGCTGGTGTGTCTCCATCTCCCTATGTACTTAATATTTACTTGTGGATGTGAACTTAAATAAGAAACTTACATTAAAGACTTACTTGTAGACTCCTACTTGCTTCCTGTCTACTGCATATCACCAAAACTATTGAAAAACAACTTCCTGTGGTCAGGGAGGTGAGTGGACACCACCAGAGTGCACCGGGCCCACATGCTACAGAGTCTTCCTCCAGGCTACATCCCTCGCTGCTCCGACCCCGCAAACCCCCTTAACTGAAGTCACTTGATAATAATGAAACAATGCAGAAAACACATTAAGAGACTTTGACTGATTGATTTCATCCCTCTAAATAGCAAAGTTTGAGACTTCTAGAAGGCTATTTAAAGCATGGGATCACCTCCAAAACACAGAGGATTCAAATGCATGTAATGTCGCACTGTGGTGTTATTCAGAAAAGGGGGCGGGTTATTTGTATTATGAGCGATGTGCAGCCCTCGAATTCCAGATCGCACAGTCTCTTCTGAGGGATGCAGGAAAGTTCTAGTCAACGTTTATAACTGCCCATGTATTTATACACCACACCGACTCAAGCGTAGTGAGATGTAGTGTGTCACTGAGTGTGGCCTCCATCTCGGGCAATCAAATATGCAGAAAAAAAAACTCCCTGCAACTCTCCAGGTACACACGCTAGCATTGCCAGGTCTAGGGTGGTGCGCATTCCCACCGCTTGCTCACCTGGTCTCCAGATTGCTGAACTTCTTGGTCACCACCTTGCCCAGCTCTTGTCCAAGCTGATCTCAATTTTTTTTGGGATAGGTCCTGGCGCGAGCTGCCTCTGAAGATCTTGATGTTTGGAATCCTTAGTCTGGAGTCTCTTGAAAGTTTGGAAGAAGCGGCTGGAGGCGCAGCAGCCAGCACGGCAAAATACTCCCCTGACCCAGGCACACTTTCTGGTCCCTGCTTGGGATTTTAACAGCCGTGGTGTGCTGGGTGGGGTTCCCTGGCTTATGTTGGCATCAACCGCTCCAGGCCTCACGCTGGCCGCAGCATCAATATTCCCACCTGACCATCCAGCAAGGACTGCAGAACAAGGGGCGGAGTTTGATGACGTACTCACCAACAATGTCAGCTTTTTTTTTTAAAAAAAGCTTTAAATCGCATCAACAAGTTGAAGAGAAACCGTTGCAGGTAGAAAAGACAACACAAATAATAAATGGATGACAACAAGGCCATTTAGTTCTGTGTTGCATATATTTGCAATATTTCCTGTCAAATCTGTTTTAATATTTATTAAATAAGCTTTTTTGCAAGCAATTGACATGCATGAGCAGAAGAGAAACCTTGGTTGGCTGATCGACAACTACAAAGAACAAGCTGAACTAGCCCTCATTTCATAGCAAATCAAAACAAGCTCCCAAAATGCAAATTACTTAGCTATTTTAAAAAAGATTATACTCGCATGATTAAATGTATCATTTTATTTGGAAGATGCATGCTAACTTTCCCATGCAAAAATGGCTGCTAGTTTTGTCTTGTTTCCAGAGAGCTTCCTTGGAGACAGTCGTCCAAAATGGCTGGCTCCATGGAAGAGCTCAGAGTTCTGGGAAGGGCAGGAATGGGTGGGATTAGCCCTGGGGAATTAGCATGGCTAGGGGAAGTGAAGTGAAGGGAATGGGAAGGGATCCATAACCGAACACCACCAAATAGACTGTGTATCCCTCCTCAAATGTCATCTCCATTGAAAAGTATTACAGACCCTCATTCAAAGCCCATATTTGAAGCTCTTATGTTAAAGCTCTTATTTGAGTGACAATAGTTTCGGCATAAAGGTAGCGCTTTCAGCGCCACCTAATAGCCGAAACTCACATGCATAGGCAATTACAAAAGAAAAAGAATTGTCCAAACAAGAAAAGGCCAGTTGAGTATGAACAATGGTAAAAATAATTGCCTAAATAAGAAAGGTTCTAAAAGAACATTGTTTAAATCCACATTGCCAAAGCCAAAAAGTTGTGAAAGTGAACCAGAATTCTTATTAGCCGTTGTTTGATAAACAAACAAAAGGGAAAAACAAGAGTGGTAGTCCGGCTGCCCTTCTGAGAGGAGATATTCAGAAGAAAAGGAACATTACCTGAAGAGGGTATGCGGTGATAAAATCGCTGCAAAAATGTTGCCTGTACAAATAATCGTGGCAAAAATGCTGTGGTTTGAGCTGTTAAAGGTGTACCCCATTACACCATTTAAGAGGAGTGGGGGTTGCAGGGGTGTCCCCGCCTCCCTTAAATGGTATAATGGGTCCAGGGTTTGCGGGGTGTCCCCCGCATCCTTTACATGGATTGCGGCAGCAAAACCACAGCGTTTTTGCTGCAATATTGTGTGTTCACGGCCATTTTTGCTGCGATTTAACACATGGAACACACGTGTTAAAAATGGCACTGCTGTGGTTCTGGTTTCCCTTGAAGAGTTTACAATACCTGATGATGTGGAGCAAAACACATTGCTAACCTGTTTAACCCTTTAAGTACCATGCCCCCCCGTGCCAAGGCCTTTTTTGGTGATTTTGGTATGTCGCCATTGAATGCCTTCTAACTTTTTGATTACATGAGATATATCGGCCACATTTGGCCCCTTTTTTTCCTCACGTGTAGACAGTCGTAACGTCACCCAGGAATCCTAGGTTGCTGTAGGGGGGGGGGGGGGTGAGAGAAAATTACCAAAAAGGGCGAAAACTTTGTGTTTTTTCAGAAAACGACAATACAATGATGTTCAAAGAAGCCTGTAGTTTTTTCCTTGTAAGAGCTAGGAACAAATGGTTTGCTGTGCTGAATTTCCCAATTTCCTGGCTTTCAAGAACAGGTTCAGTGTAAATGAAAAAAAATATTTTGATGTGGTTATCCACCGTTTTGAGAGGGGTAGGCGATTTGGCCGTCTTTGCCAATTGGACATGCATGGACGGAATGGAAGAAAAGGGTAGGAAAGCCGAATTGGAGGACAGAAAGGCATACATTTCTGAAAAGTAGACAAGATTCCAAGTGTAGTAAGGGGTGATTTGCACAGGTCAGGCAACTACTAGGTAGAGGAAAATTTTGGGGGGGAAAGAGCAGGAAAATGAGCGAAAAAAAGGTATGTGGTGGACATGGTTGGCTTGGTCCGGCAATGGCTTCTATGAATTTTGGGGAAAACAATGCTCCGCTACATGCCCTTGACACTTGCAGTTAGGAAATCACACATTTTTTGTCATGTTTCACAAAACGAGCAATACCACCAGCCAAACACTGAGCCATGGTACACAGGAGTCTTATGCTTAAGGCCTGAGCAGACGTACTTAGCATGTGTAAATCAGAAAAACCAATGTGGTGAGGAACGGCAAGCATGCATTTTTTGAAGGAGCACAGGCAGACCTTTTGAAGGGTAGGTGACTTGTGCAGGTTACAAAAGTGTATGGTGTATAAAGCAGCGTCTAAATGTAGGGCACATTTGGGAAATTAAAGGGTTATGACAAAGGGCACCAGCAAATGGGTCGAATCTTTATGAAAACCACACAAACACAACAAATGTCATAAGTTCCCACAGGTGTCCTGACAAAAACAGTACCTCACATGTGTGGATGCAGCTACCTGAGTGCCAAGGGGAAAGTCGAAAACTCGGCTAACCCCAAGTCTTTTCCAACAGCAGAATTTGTGGAATTCTGTTCAAGCGCACACCATACAAATATGAGCCTAGGGTGTCCAAGCCAACAAGGTAAACTGGGAACCCCATGCATTTCCAAAAGAGGACACCCGTGGAAATGCACAGAGGTCGACTTGCGCGAAGCGGCCCGGACACCAAATATCACACTTTGTCAGGGATTGTGGGTAACACAAACTGGGGCAATTTGCGCAAGGCAAACCTTTGCGGATTCCCATGGGTGTCCTCTTTTCGGAAATGCATGGTGTTCCCAGTTTGCCTTGGTGGCTTGGACACCCTAGGCCCAAATCTGTTGGTTGTCTCCCCAAACCCTTTGGCGGTAACAAGTGGTGTATCCTTTTTCCTTTTGCGTCCAGGTAGGTGCACCCACACATGTGAGGGACCTTTTTCATCGGGACCCCTGCAGGAAGGTAGGCCATGTGGCGTTTGCGGCATGTTTCGGTAGGTGAGAAGAGTGAAATGTCTGAAAAGTGTGTTTTTCCAACAAAGTTTGGACTTTGCAGGGATTGTGGGTAATACATTCTGGTGCGAGATGCGCGCCAGGCAGACCTCTGTGGATTCCCACTGGTGTCCTCTTTTGGGAAATGCATGGGGTTCCCTGTTTTCCTTGCTGGCTTCGACACCCCACGCCCAAATCTGTAGGTTGCCCACATGAACAAAATGTGCTGTGCCAATAGGCTTAGGGTTATCAGTGGGTTACCCTTTTCCTTTTGCGCCCAGTTAGGTGCACCCACACATGTGAGGTACTGATTTCGTCGGTAAACCTGTGGGAACGTGGGAAGGTATGACATCTGTTGTTGGCGACGTGTTTTGGTGAGTGGACAGAGGGAAAAATCTCTGAATTTGGCTGGAAATAAACACAATTTCAGACATTTCCCTCTGGCCACCCACCGAAACAAGTCACCAAAAACACATGGCCTACCTTCCCGCCTCCCCACACGTGTCTCGATGAAAACAGTACCTCACATGTGTGGGTGCACCTACCTGGGTGCAAAGGGGGAAAGTCTAAAAGACCGCTAACCCCAAGTGTTTTCAGACAGCTGAATTTCAGGATTTTTTCTGAAGAGCACACCATACAGATATGGGCCTAGTGTGTTCAAGCCACCAAGGAAAACAGGTAACACCATGCATTTCTGAAAAGAAGACACCCGTGGGAATCCAAAGATGTCTGACTTGCACAAATCTCCCCAGAATGTATTACCCACAAGCCCCGTCAAAGACCCACATGGGAGAAGATTGTCCAAGTCCAGGGACATTACCACCGACTTTGCTGGAGCTGTGGCTGGCTTGCGTTACAGCTTCTCCCCATCAGGGAGTCCCGGCAGTGTGCCAATACCTCCCCGAAGGGAAAAGCTGCAATGCAGCCCAGCTGCAACTCCAGGATGGTTGGAGGTGATGTCCCCGGCCTTGGACATCCATGTACCATATGCGTGTACCGTCCCCTAAGCAAAGTGGCAGCCCCAGGAAGCCCCGGCAGGATCCCCATTCCTCTCCAGAGGTGACATCTCTAACGTAGCAAAGCCAGAGGTGCAGCCTGGGGTTGCAGACGGGCAACCCACATCAGAGACATCTGCTCCCAGGGAAACACCAATGTTCTGCTGGCATGGGGGGGAAATTTGTGGCCTGTCCCTGCAATTGCGTCCCAGCCCACCAAAATATCTGCCAGACGGCCCATTCTCACCCACACCACCAATAATCCAGCCCCAGTCTCACCCACCCCACTGACAGTGGGCCCTAACCATAGAATAATAAACAGTACTCTCATAACGTTGCAGCTGCTTGCGTAGAAAAAGCTGTAAACAAAACAAACATTTTACCTATAGTCACCCCAGCAAAAACAAATCTACACTCATTCTTTCCTATCATGCTCCCCCTTGCAAGCCACCCCTGGTCGTCTACTGAACCTCGCCCCCCAGTAAAAACACATTTGCCCTTCCTACAGGCAGAAATCTACCCCCAGGGAGGGCTGCATGAGGTAACACCCCACACTCCATTCGGGGTCAGGGGAGAAGCCCACCCCAAAACATTGGACAGGCCCCCTAATGGATGGGGCAGTAGGCTTTGAGCACCCTGGGGGCAGATTGGGACACCAATGTGCCCATCTGCGCCAAGGGAAGTTTGGTAAGCAAAGAAAAAAACTGAATGGTAGGCTGCACTTTAGGGGGTCTGAGGGTCACCCTAAACCACCGGGGAATTTTGAAATGTAAAGGTGGGTGCACCTCTCCATCCCTACCCCAAATGGAGTGGCAGGCCATCTCATGTAACGATTTCAGGGGGCAGAACAGGTGGGGCCTGTCATGAACTCCTCCCTGGGGTCAGGTGTCCCTTCCTAGGAGCAGATATCTGACCCCAGAGAGGGCTGCACGACATGGCCCCACCTCCAGTTTGGATGGGGGGGCAGAGGGCCCCATCACCCCTTCCATTAGAAAAGTCCTTTGGGGTGCCTCACAGCCCCCCTTAAAATGCTGTCTACCATTTTTACTTTTTTGTTTTGTTTACCCATCTCCCCTTGGTGCAGATGGGCACAATAGTGTGCCATTCTGCCCCCAGGGTGCCCTAAACCTACTGTCCCACCCATTGGGGGCCTTGTCTGACATTTTGTGGTGCCCCCCCAAATTGGTAGGGAGGGGAACCTCATGCAGGCCTCCCTGGGGCTCTTTCAAACAGCTGCCTGAGGTGCCCCCTCCATTTTGGGTGGGGGCGGGGGGAAGAGGGCCACCAATAAACATGGAACAGGCCCCTCCAGTGGGTGGGGCAGTAAGGTTTGGGCACCCTGGGGTCAGATTGGCACAACAATGTGCCCATCTGTGCCAAGGGAAGTTTGGTAAACAAAGAAAAAAACTGGAAATAGTACACTACACTTTAGGGGGGGGGGCTGAGGGGCACCCTAAACCTCCAGGGAATTTTCTAATGTAAAGGGGGGGCCCCTCTCCCCCCACACCAAATGCAAGGGGGAATCTCAATCAACCCTCCCTGCGGGTGGTTAAGAGGGGTGCATCTCATGCAGCCCTCCTTGGGATCAGATGCCCCTTCCTAGGAGCACCACCCCAATCCCACCCCTGTTTTTTTTTCTTCATTTCTCCCCTTCCCTGGGGGCAGATGATCACCCATCTGCCCCCATGGGTCTTCATACTTATGGCCCCATGCTTTGCGGCCTCGGGGCGAGGGGGCCACTTACCTAGTAAGCAGCTCCCCCTCTTCTAAAGAGGATCACTGGTGCTCCAGTGGCATTGTTGGCCACGGAACGAGCGCTCTGCACTCGCTCCGTGACCAGCAATGCTGACACCTGCCTCGATCTCTGGCTTGAAATACAGCCGGAGATCGAGGCAGAGCAAGGTGGACACTCACCTTGAGATTTCACTGCGTCAGCCGAAAATGGCTGCTGCAGTGAAAATACTTTGTTTCATGTCAGCGTGCGTTACGCACACCGACGTGAAACTGAAGTTAATCCAACCCCCTGGCAGTGAGGGGGGACCTCCCCTCACATAACCCGGGGGTTGGATCACACAAAAAAAGTGCCAAAAAGGACAAGCTATCTCGTCCTTGGCAACCTGGAGGTAATCCAAGGACGAGATACCTCGTCCTTGGCACTTAAGGGGTTAAACTTGACCTTTACCACAGAAGTACTTTCAAGTAGTAGTTCATTCTGGCCTGTCAGGGGAGTACACTGTATCCCGTAAAACTCAATTTTCTGCCGCTGCATTTTTCAGTCCCAACATTCAAATAGAACCGAGTACACCCGGTCAGACAATATTGTAGTGTTTTGATGTGTTGGTGGGAGAGTACACCAGAACAGACAGCTGTGTCGTAGTAGGCCTGGCATGTGAGTGGATCAGGTGGAAGTTATTTGAAGTACTGTGGTGTGGTTTAAGTGTCTTGAAGAAGTTGCTGAAGAAACCTTTTAAGTATTTTGTGAATTTTTAACGATTTATCTTGACAAATCATCCCTGAAGCAAGTGTTGTGTGAATTGCTGCAGAGGTATTTAATGTCATCAATCAAGTGGTTTTGTGAACTGACACATAAATACATATCCTGACCTTTTTGTTGAAAACATTGAACAAAGGATCTATATGGAAGAAAGGAAGTGTTTCAAGATCTTTGTCACAACTGTTGGCTGAAAACAAATCTTGAACTTTTGTGTTATCAAGTTGGGACAAAGAGAATTGAAGTTGCACTTTGTTACGAGACAGGACTTCCTCCATTTTTATTTGATACTGTTTAACAAACTCCTGCTTGCTTTTAGGAAGGGGAATTCACCCAGACTAGTAGGAGAACCATTGGTTATTATGTGAATTCAACTGTCGTATTAGTTGTCATTTAACTGCTTTATTACCTTGTTTAAATTGTTATATGTTTAAGTGTGATGGACAGAAAACTTTTGTTAGTGTGTCCTTTAGTTTATTTTAGTCAGGAAAATACTCACCAGGCTAGGGATAGTGAGGCATTTATTCAACATTTTGAGTTAATAAAATGACATCTTTTGAAAAACCTTCACAAAGTTGTTTGCTTCACATTTTTGACTGCTCGCAGTCATTTAGTTGCAGATGTCTTTTGACAGGCATTCACTATGCACTTTAATTGCAGATTATAATGTATTGGCCCTTGATAAATTAGATGCTTTCTCTACAAATTAAAGTATACACTTTAAGTTGTAGACGATGCATTTGATTGTGTAAAATGAATTATACAGAAATACTGAACTAATTTTGATCTACACTTTGTTCATGGTTTAGAATGAATTGACTATTTTTTTTTCATGTATTGATTGTATTTTTAAATGTGCTTATGTTTTGGTAGGCAAGTGTTGAAATATGATCTAGATAAGTGAGTGCTCTGTAATAAAGACATTAGTCACCTAAAATATATCCACCAATAGTTGTCGAAGATGCTAGAAAATGAAAAGTTAAATTAACTATTATGCTCAAATAAATTATCCAGTGTGCACTGTGACGAATCTAACAAAGTTGTCACTAGACCCCAGGGGTGGCTCTTCACCCATGTGGCCAGGAAATGGAAGAGGTTAACTGAATCCAACCCTAGGGGTGGCTTTCTGCGGGTAGACCACATGGGGAGGAGACCAACACAGTGTAGGCTAGTTCCGAACAGCTGCCCAATGCTGGGAACTTTAAAACACCCAACACCCAACACCCCAGGAAGATTAAGACGCTACATACCCAAGGCCGGTTGGGAAACCTGAGGGGCGCCAATCAGACGAAATCATGGCAGTGTCAGAAAAGGAGGCTCAGACTGGCGGTTCGCTGCCCACAAGTAAGGAGCAAGAGACACACTACTGGGAGAACCGCACTGGGGAGCCTACGCAAAGCTAGCCAGAAGAAGAAGCATACCACTCGGCAATGCGGAAAGCCCCGAAGCAGCCAGTAGAAGACCGGTGAGCACACAACGGGAGATTGGTGCACTGGGTGCTTCGAGGCGTACACTGCATACCAATTGAAAGTAATTGGAAAGCCTGGGGCAAGCACATGATATTGTGAGTGAATAGCAGCCCAAAGGCCCAATACTAAAAGGGAAAAGAATATTAACTTTTTTTTATAAATTTCTTTGTTTTTTTTTTTGCATAACAAAAACATATGGTCACATCAACTACATTAAAGCCCTCGATGGGGAAACCAAAACAGCCCCCCACAACCCCGCCTAGCCCATCATTTATTGACACACACATAGGGAACAGTGGCTTTTTCACAAGGAACATTTAGGAGGGTTGGCTGTGACTAGTACGACCGGTCTCCGATACCTGGACCAAAATGGTTTGAGTTTGTATGAGTTGCAAGATGTTATTGTAGTCCAGTGTCACACTGTACAGATCGTGTCTTGGTACAGCTTTTATTCACTGAGCAACCCCGGGGGGAGGGGGGGTGGGGCGCGGGGAGACCCGTCTCGGGGCGACCCGTCTTGGGGCATCACATCGAACCTCCATTCTGTATAAAACTGTCTGAAAGGGGCCCAGTAGTCCATCAGGTGATTGTCACCCAGCGCCAATTGTATGTATCTGGTTTCTCTTTGTTCACATGTGTGCATGCAATCCATCCATCGTTCAAACCCTGGGGCTGTACGCTTCCCCCAGGTGGTGGCTACAAGGTGTTTGGCTGTGGCTGTGGCCATACCCAACAATTTCTTGTCCCCTTTAGAGGCCCCATTACCATGGCTAATAGCCACACTGCGGGAGTATACGTACACGTGGTCGTCCGCATCTCCGCCATGGCTCTCTCCACTCTCTTCCAAAAGTGCCGTATTTGTGGGCATGATCAGGCAACATGGTAAAAGTTGTCTGGCTCAACCTCACATCATTTACATCTGGCCGGTCTGTCCGGCTATATTCTGTGCAGTTTATCTGGGAAGAATATGAACATATGAGAGTGTTACAACATTGGCAGAGTCCTGTCAGGAGAGTATACACTCACCAAAAGTACAATTATTCAAGTTTTAACCAGGTCCTGGCAGGCAAGTACACCAGGCCTTTTTCTGTTTGCGTCAGGAGATTCCCCTCTGAACTGTGTTGCATGCAAATAAGTTTTGTCAAGGATTGAAAAGACCAAGCAGGGAAAGGCCAATTGTCATGATTCGACGTTTCAGTCCCTTATGGACTACCTGGTCCATAAGACATTGCTACATTCCTTCCAAGGTACACCCAACATGGCCGACGCTAGTGCATGACTACCGCTCTAGTGTTTCCAGGATTTTGCCAGTTCCTTGAAAAGAGACACGCCCCCGTGGCACTTTGCGTCTCAAAGCTAACCGAATTTCGGCAAGTGTGGTTGTACTTTTCCTTGTGCTTAGTACCCTTCCTTTGCAGGTTTTGTTAAGCCCCCTCCTCTACCCTAGCTGTCTTATCAGTGCTCTCCTTTCCTGGGGCCTTGCGGCCCTCAGCGCTTATTCCTTACCACCCTTGTACTTGTCTTGGTTCCTTCCTGGCTTCCTTCCACCCTGGATTTGAATGCATATTCACCTCGGTCGGATTTCACCTGCACGCTGGCGACAGAGGATAAGCGACCGTGTCTCTACAAGAACCGCGCTGTCCGGAAGAAGGAAAAACCCTAGTCCAAGACGTCGAAAGATAAACGGGTGAGATTTCAGGCAAAGTGTGACACCAATTTCTTGGTATTCTTTTCTTTTGTTGTGAACTAGGAGAGGGAGAGAAACCCTTTCTCCCAAGACAGGAGGGTGATCTCTCCAGATGGAAACAAGTTGCAATGTTTTTATACATTTTTATTAGCATTTACAAGAATACAAACGTCAAAATAATCCCCATCCTTCCCTTTTTCCCTGCACCCGTCCCTCAGTTCCAATTTCTAATAGTAGTTGAAAGACAAATAGGACTGAAATACTTTCTTTTTTGGGTGACCCTTGTAAATCACTGTGCTGAAAGCAAGCAAGAGGAGAAAGTAAAGAAACCTTGTTAATGTGTTAAACCTCGGGGAAGCGAAACAAGTCTATTGCAAGGAGAAGAAAGGACAATTACTTGATACGAAATCCTTGCAATATATTTGAAAGGGGTGGAAAGGGTTAGAGGTGGTGAACACCCACTTGGCGCTTATGAGACTGTGAACTATGTGAAAAAATTAAACTTGGGGGAAGGGAACCCTTTCTAATGATGCTGGAACTTTGGGTTGTTTTTCTTCGACAGCCCTTTTGGAACTTTGAGTTTAACTTGTTAACTACAGATGCAAGTGGCAGCTAGAGAACTTTAAGCCCTTTCGCCCTTTGATAAGGTTTAGCGTGTGAGGGTCAGCCTAGTGTTTTGGACGCAAGACTTACTTAGGACCTCTTGATAGAGACCGTAGTTAGTTTTTTTGAGGCAGTGCAACCCCTCATAGAGTTAGGGAAAGTAGGCTTTTCACCCAACTCATTTCTTTTAAATAAAAGTTTATAGCAATCAACAGTATGCCCATGTGTCCGAGTCTTACTCATGATTCCTCACAGCACATCTATTTACCTGGCTCTTTGTGGATTTTTTGAGGGGTCCCTGGTGTATTTTGTATTGCACATTCCTGAAGGCAAGCCTTTAACTCTGTCCGGGCAGTAATACTATATTGAAATCCTTCATCTTCCCCAAACTACCTCGCTTTATCCTTTTCCTAGCCAGAAATATTTGTGGACTAGGTGCAAGTCAAAGCCTTGCCTCTCATGGAATGTACCGCTATTCATCTGGTCAATGTCCTATTTAGCGTTTAGGTAACAGACCTGTATTCTACATTCAGGTCTGGAAGCAGTGATAAGTAACTTAGGCTTGTATGTTGCCTGCTAAATTAATTATCGCTGGTGATACCAAGTGGATTGATTAATGTAGTAATGGGATACTAGCAGGAACCTACAATTTATGCAAGTTGTCTTATTTGACAGCCTTCTGTGAGGAACTGAAGTGGTTTAAGATGTTAGTCCTTACTTCAGTTAGATTTACAGGAAGGTGCATGTTTTATAACAATTCAACCGTCTAGAATGGTCACCTGAGTGGATACTGCATTGCCTCGGATGTGTGCCAATTTATTCTGCTTCAAACTACTTTATTCTGCGAAAGTTGTCCTTGAACTGACATTTCATTTTCTTTCTTAATCCTATAGTAAAGCTGAAGATACTCCTCCAGAATGCATGGAAGGTGATGACACATCTGCAGTTGAAGAAAAAGGTAAGAGGAATTGTTACATTTCGATGTGTCGCTGATGGCCTCAATTTGATAATTCGCTTGGATAAGTTCAAAACCAGGTCAATTTCTACTACTTGCTCAAAATCTGTTTGTAGTAGGGCCTATGGAAGGGGATTCTAATCCTCAGTTTACTGTGTGATGCCTCCACCCTAGCCTGGACTTCCCTATCCCAGAGATGTTCTGTCAGGACCACGGAAAGGTAACTACTACTGCCTATTGCTAATATGGTCTACTGATGAGGTTCTAAAGGCCACAGCCTTGTTTCACACTCCCTCTGGGAGTTCCTATTGGCAACCTGATAATGATGGTCAAGGTGTGCTTCCTGCTGTGTCTCTCCTTTCAACACTCTCCTCTACACTTTCTCCTCTCCCTAGTCTCTCCTATTCACTTATTCCCTCTTTTCACACTTTCTACTCTCCTCTCTCTCACCCTCTTCGTTTCTCCTGGATTGCCAGTCTCCTGTCTCCTCTCTGTTTTTGTGTATGCCCTCTTTCCTCTCTCTCTCTCCTTCCTGCTTTTCATACGTTCTCCTGATCTAGCTTTCTCGTTCTGATGGTTATGATTCAAAAGACAAAAAGGTTTAAGTAAATTTCAGGTAGGTAAATTAACTCGATCCCAGTCATTGATAGGCTTAGGACGGGATCCTTAACCAGGACTCCATCGCCAAAGTCAGGAAAGGGTAATTTAGGCATAGTAATGAATGTCCCTGTAACCCTGAGGGAGGGGTTAACTTTGCCCCCTGACACTCTGCTGAGGTTCGGGAATACGTTTGGGATAGACGCTTCAGTGCTTGATCCGGTCAAAGAAGGCCCAGGTTGCGGGTGCAGAGGTCCCTTTCGGGTGCAGAATTTAGTTAAGGTTAGTCAAAGTACGTGGTAATCAATTTCAGACACCCTCCAACTGAAAACCCAAAGAATAGATTAAGACCTCTGTGGTGCAGGCGACTGTATCCTAGAGGTCTCCTAAGAAGAAGAGTTGCAACAGAGTCGCCACGATCGGGGGTGGGGGGGGAACGCTACAAACAAGCAAGTCATGCCTGGCTTCTGTTGATGCAAGAAGGCTGAAAATAGAGGAGCAGGCATACTGTTGTACAAGTTGAAGATCCTCCAAGTTCCAAGGATGCACTCGGAACCGAGACAGAGACAGCGATGTAGACCAGGAGAGGGATGGTTGGACCACTGCTTGGTCTAATAACACTTTTGAAGGCACAGATCCTTGAGCGGGGTCGAGGCTGGTTTTTCCCACTGTTCCAGGGGTCAAATCACTGACAAAGGGTATTTTTGAGATCAGGCAGAGAGGGCAGGACTTCACTGGAGTTGGTGTTGGTCAGCTGCAGAGGGTTATCCGAAGGTCCTCGCAGGCTTCTCTTCTTTAGTGGATTTTACTCCAATGATGATTTGAAGAGTGGCTGCAGGAGTCTGCCTTTCAACCAAGATCAGGACTGGATGCTCGCCCTTGTCAACCAATGGTAAGGATATGTACCTTTCAAACAGGCAGTGGCTATCCAATCAGGAATAGCCTCTTGCTTCAACAGACAATCGGGCATCTGGATGTTTACTAGGACCAGACAATCCCAGCCATACCCTCATCCGTGCTCTTATGCAAATCACCCCTTTGCCCAGGAATGCAGCAGCTTTCCCTAGCAAAAGGCTGCCCATATATGACAATTTGCAACCAGAGAGGGCAGGAAGAAGGCCAAAGAATAATATAGCCCACGTACAAGCAAAAACCTTGTGACACTGCCATTTTAGGATGCTAGACATTAAGAGCTGTGATGAATCTGGTGGAGTCATCCGGGAACTTCTGGCGGTTACCCCTTCTCATTATGGCCAGGGGGCAGCAGCTGCTACTTGATCCTGAGCCTAGGGGGTGGCAGTTTGAGGGAGGAGCACATGGGAGATGTTACTCCATTGAGAATAACCCTCCTGTGTCTGAGACCCTCATATCTTATTGCCATGCTTCCCCTCGTTTTCCCAGGAAGAACAGGGAGACTCCTAGTTAAATCTGTTAACCACCCTTGTTAATCTGATGGAACCACCTTTTTCAATTTAAATTTCTCTTATTAATCCATCAGAGACAAACATTTACAATGGACTTATGTTCCCAGAATTCGGGAAATACTGAAACAAAGAAGAGGAGGGATAGAGCAATGTGGAACGAGAGATTGTGAACTTGGCAAGCATTCTAGTGTTTCCCGGCGCACACCTATGCCCGTGAACTTTAAGTAAGCAACAGACAGAAAATGAAGGGCAAGGAGTCGACAAGCCAGTGTCGGCGTGGTGGATTCAAGTGGCTCACCGCTGTGCTAATTAGGAACTTGTGGAACTGAGAAGCATGGAAGAGGCAGTTCGCTTACCGAAGCCAGTAAGCGTGTTGGGAGAAAGCCACAAAGGACTGGCAAGCGAACGAAAACTGTGCGAGAGAAGAAGCGTGGAACCTTCCTTTACCGACCCCGAGAGAAGAAATCAATGCCTGCAGAAGCTGGTGAGTACTGCTGAGAGGAACGGGGACACTAGCGTGTATCGGCAAACATTCCGAAAGCTTTTAACCTAACTGAAAGTTACCTGCTTGAAAATGATGGACATAGTAAAAGGGCATTTGAATGACAAACTGTGTGGTTGTACACAGTGTTAGTAATAAACAAACAGAAGAAAGATAAAATATTGGGAAGGTACATTTTGAAACCAAATATACAGACAAGTTTGGGAGTGGGTGAAAAACCCATGGCTAAACGCAGTAGTCCGGGCAGGGGAGTATACCAGGCAGGCGCAAGTGTGTGAATTACAAATTCTGGCCGGAGAGTACACCAGGCAAAGTCATACGCAAGTAGTGGCAAGGCATTGAAGATTACAAGTAGACAAAGTGTGGTATGCATGTGTTGCATTTGGCCAGGAGAGGTCCAAAGAACTATTCTTGAAAGGAAACCAAAGTTGTGAAAAAGTTACTGTACAAGTGTAGTACTCTGCCAAGAGAGGCCCAAAGACTGTGAAATCAAACGACTATTATGCAAGTGTTGTATTTGGCCAGAACAGGCCCCAAGAACTATGATTTTTGGAAATCTCAAGGAGTAGACACAATTCTAGTGAGAGGGAGCTACCCGCTTTAATTATAGAGGGTACATTTTGGAGAAAGCTTCTGGGCCTCCCTCAATGTATCCCCATGGCTATCCTTCGATTGGAACTGGGGATACTGTCATTGAAATCAATGGTCCCGAAAAAGAGGGCGGAACGTTTTGTTAAAATCTACACTAACCTCACCAACAACCTATTAGTTAGCATAGGGGAAGACCTACGGAGCAAAAAGCAATGCTAGTCGACAACTGATATGTAGACATTATTTGAAGAAATATGCAGGACCCCCAAATGGGAAGATGAACATGAACATATGAAATATCATCTCGGCAAACGTATGGATATGTGGAACTTGCAGAATAATTATGTACATCTAAATATCTTATACATTTGTGTCAAATGTACTGTATACTTTCAAAAAGGCGCAAACGCAGTTAAACCTATGCCCATCAGTTAATCTAAGAAGATGTATACTTTTATTATGAATTAACCATTTACCAGTTTTGACAGTAATGTGTCGTGAGCAATCAGTAGTTAAACCTGATTGGTAATGGCGGATATGTAAGAACTGTCTGGAGCCCGAAACGGCTCAACATATAGATAGGCCCCATTAATGCACATGGCGTTGGTATATCAAACATTATGGTGAATTCGTCCATCACCTAGATCACATCAAAGATACAGAGTTTTGGCTCCACTGCCTGAATACCCTTAATTCTCACCTTCAGTTGTCCCTTGAGTATTGTCCTATGCTGATAAGATCTTGAGTGCTGATATAATCACTTGGTAGTAAAACATTTACTGGAGATACCTATCCATTTAGTCCATCTACCCATTTAAGAGCATTCAAGACTATGAACTTATCTACTAATGCAAAATTATTGGTCTAAAACCAGAATCAAATCAAATGTAAACCTGACTATGCGAAGGGAGAAATAGTTCTTCATTCTATGTTTACTGGTGTGTAGTTCCGATTTTTGACTTTGATTTTGACTCTGATTTTGTGATAAGTCTCACTTCATTTTATTTTGTCTTACGATGTGATTTTATGTATGTATGTATTGGTATTTGTAGTTGGTACTAGGATTATTTGAATGTATTGATTTATGTGTAAAGTTTTTGTATTCAAAACTATATCACCTTAAATAAATTAAATTAATCAAGAACTTTATCCTTGAGGTTACTTTTGTTTAAATCATTTATTCTTCCTTTTTGAACACTTTTTTCTAAACCGATCAAGGTTAAAGACAAATCCTGCTTTGTACTTTAGTTAAGTTTGTAGTGTGAGGGTTAGAATTAAAAGTGGACATTGGGCAGTTTTACTTTTGACACCCTGACACGCACAGAACCTTCATTTTTGTTTAGGTAGGGACATCCTCTTGGAGCAAGGCCAGAGAGGATTTTTCCCAACCCCTTTTCTTAAGTCTTTAACCAAAAAACATTGCAAACTTGTGTGCAGCTCTCACTTCTGACGCCTTACAGAGCTGTTTGCAGTAAATGGAAAAGTGAAGGATTAAAAAGTATATAAAACAGTGGAGAAATGTCTGTTGCCAACAGCTCGTCCTAGACGCATTGTAAATGTAACTAAAAAGCTACTGCAGAAAATGATGGGATATAAAGTATCCTAACCATACTTTACTGTGATATGTGCAATTGTAACAATGCAAGAAATTCACTGAGACAGTCTTTCAGTACCAATTGTCTTGTGGACTGATCAGTTTCACCATAAGTGTGAGCAAAATCACAAGGGAAGTAAAGCAGGCCGCTTTACTTGCCTCCAAAAATGTAGGTCTGTAGCCCTAACACAGCAAAAAAGAAAGGGTGTCCATAGAAATTTATGGGAGGAAAGGAGCAAACAGAAAATCTTTCCTAATGCAAGCCGGTAGGGCAGGGTCCAAGAGGCACTCAAGCATTGCTATATGTGCATTGAATGACATCTTTGTGGAACTACTCTTCAGAAAGCAGGGAGTGGACTCCTCCTTACCAGTCCATCTGGGACACTGCAGCTTCTGGCTCACCTCCCATGGTCGATCTAGACAAGACAGCAGAAGACCACATATTACCTCTCACCAGCCATCAGCTAATGTTTGACATAAAATTGTTGTTACTCCTTGTAGAAATACTACTACCTTTCGTGGGCGCTTGAGAGCTGAGCTAGGATGGCCGCTCTTATGTGCGCTCCTGCATCACCTGCTGAAAATCCGGATACTAGCCTGCCTTTCAACACTTAGTTACCCTCCAGACCCAGTGAAAGCAGTGCTGGCGATTTGGAATGACTTTATTCTGAGACTGTTGCCGCATCTGGGGGGCCGCTGCAGCAAATAGGGTGGTGGCAGAACCTGGAGAGGAGGAGGTTGCGTGGCTCAGGTGGGCTGCTGCGCTGAGAGGGAAAAGCTGTGGGGGCAGCCCATGCCGTCGGCTGCGATATGCAAACCCTGGCAGAATTGATCCTGACTGGCGGTGCACCGTGGTGGGGACACGCGAGATACGTAGGTACCTGCGGAAGAGCGGGGCCACGGAGGTGGTCGGAAAAAAGGGTTGGCCCGTTACGTGACCCAGCTGGCTAAACATACTGCGACAAGGAGCCTCTGCGCTGGGTGCTGCCAGCCTGTCAACTGAGTCCCCTGCTGCAGGGATACATACACTGCACCCGCACAGAGGGTCTGACAGTCCTGAGGACCGAAGATGGTGCCGAGGACAATGGAGATAGGAATTGCCTCACTCGCAGGGGTGCCGGGTTCTACAGTGTGGGCTGTTACCGGAGAAGCGATTGGACCCTGTGGAATAAAGGTCCCTGCTGCCGCGTTGCCACTTGCTTGTTGGGACTGTGCGCCACCTGCGCTTCCTTGAAACATTTCTCCTGGAACCACCAGAAGTGCAATACGGCAAAGGCGGAAGTGACCGTATGTCGGAGGTAATCCTCCTGTTGTAGCAACTGCCAGAGCTGTCCCCCGACACCTCTCTTGATTGCCTGTTAACAAATAAAGTGGAGGAGGGAGGCTGCGAGATGACTGGCATGCTGCTGCGGGTGACTGCTGAGCCTGCAGCCTGAGGATTAAAATTACAAGGCCCCCGGGAGGTGGTGATCGTCCCGTGGCTGCAGCGTGCTCATCAGGGGACATGAGGCCCCGAGTATGGTCTCTGTTGGCGTGAAGTGGGAGAGGTGTCCGTTTCGTGGGAAGCAGCTGAAGCATTTACTTGGCAGAACAGCTGGATGGCCCCATTGGAGGCAGGAAGGTGCAGTCTGCTGTGGGGTGTGACCATCGGTGGTTGCTTGTAGAGATGAGACCTGTTGGAAGGGAATAGTGAATAGCCTCGCTCCGTGACCACCTGTGTGAGTGGCACCTCGGTTGAGAGGCATTAACCCCCTGAGGTCTAGTTTTGGGACCCAGAGGGGTGGACTCACCTACAAGCAGAAGACCAAGACTGTGGAACTGGTGGTGGCGCCCTGACTGTAGGTGGCGCTGCTGCGAGGGGACTCCACCCCACCCCCCACAGCAGGTGACTCCAGTGGGTCCAATCAAGGGGGATTGAAGTTGGGTGCCCCTCTGGACTACGTGTGGCTCCTTAATCTGTGAGCAGGATGGGAAAAAGTGAGAAGGCAATCCAAACTCCTGTATGGCACACCCTCACAGCAAAGGAGTCGCATGGTGTAGTGGAGGCTGCGGAGCCCCGTGCAGAGCTGCGTCCGGACACGCTGCGAGACATTAAGGGTATCCTGACTCAGTTACAGCCTGGCATCAATTTCGCTGGATAGCAAATTGTACACCCTCATCTGCCAAGTTGACCATATGCAGGTTAGACTCAACAGGCACTGAAACTAGCTGGATGAGGCAGAGCAAAGCCTGTCCACGGTGGAGGACGAATCCTCGGTGATGCAAGAGTTGGTCCAGCTGAAGAGGATGATCAAAGAACTTCTGGAGAAGCAGAACGATCTAGAATCCAGGCCCCGGCGAGTTAACCTCAGAATAGTTTGTGTGCCTTACACATCTTACTGTAAGATTTTAAACAGATTCTTTTATACAGCTATACAAAGCATGATAAATAAAGTCTTTACTAAGAATTTGTGTGTAAAGATAT
The DNA here is from genome assembly GCF_040938575.1 of Ambystoma mexicanum. NCBI lineage: Eukaryota > Metazoa > Chordata > Amphibia > Caudata > Ambystomatidae > Ambystoma > Ambystoma mexicanum. Next base: position 984,551,320 of record NC_090934.1, on the reverse strand, counting down.
AAACGCCAGTAGTAGGGCGCCACCCTCTTTGTTTCCAAAGTTACTAGCTCTTAAAGTCCTCCCACGCAACCGAGCAGTCCCTTCAGTTACCCAGTGAGAAGGTATGGCGACGGTCAGAGGACAGGGTCTCTGCTGTCCCGTCTGGTCAGGACCGAAATATCTAATTTTCTCATTACCGTGATTGCAGACAAGGCGCGACTCCTTCTGCAAACCGCTTCATTTATTTTTGCATTTATTTCAACGCACAAAGCCCTGAGGTATCTAGGCGCTCGTTACAGTTACCAGCTAGTTACAAGTTACAGTTATGAAATGGTTACATTTAGGTACATGACAAGCGGAGGAGACCCTGTGATAACCTGGATACACTGCTTCAAGGGAGAAGTAAAAATACAATTGCTCCTAAAGCGTGTCATCATCTGAGTGGTTAGTGCATTCCAGAACCAGGCTGAAGACTGGACTGGCCCAGACTGGCATTACAGGCCTTGCATGGAGGCCTTGGAATGGGCTGGCTCAGTCTGCCTGCGAGCTCGGAGTCCAGATCTAGGGTGGAGCCGGCACCCAATCATATGCTGCAAAATGTTCTGGTGGAGCTGGCCGTCCCTGGGCAGGCGCCATGGCAGACCTCTTGAAAGGGAGCAACTGCTCTAGTGTGCATATAGTAAGCCCAACAGGGCTACTTGCAATAGGATCTTAGTATTCCGGGAGACGACACATCTAATGGAAAGAGCCTGATAGAAATGCTACTACAAAGCACCTTCCAGGTGCTGGGTTGGTGTAAAGAGTTGGGATGAATAGCTGTTTTAGAAAAGAAAGAAAAAAAAAACACGTTGGAGGCTCTGTGTGCAGTAAATAATTTTTTGTATTTATTGGGCTCACCAATAAATTCTACCACTGGTGCTCTGGCACTAACTTGTCATAGGGGGCACTGCGTTTGCATCTTTGGAAATGTTAATGCAGGGATCCTTCAGCACCTGGCAAGCAGGACTTTGTGTATTTATCCAGTTATCATCTGGGCCAAAAATAATCGCTGCATATCTAGTTTGGAGTCAACCAATGCTCACAGCTTCAGCTAATGCCATCCTATCCTCACATCTTCCCTAACCTTGGCTGTCTGGTGTTCTTAATGCAGGAGTAAGAAGAAAATCTTTCATTAAAAGAACTGGATTGCATCAAATTCTAAAATAGCACATTTTGCAGCTTGAAATGGTGCCTCAAAATGACGATAGCCCTTGCTCAGTGTTACAACCAAAAATCAAAAAATCTAATATTCTAAAACAATACATGCTACCATTCGTTGCCTTCCTGTGTCATCTGTGTATTCAGCAACCTAACCCCCCCTTCAGTGCAACAAAACTAGTTCCCTGAAGTTTGGCAAGAGTAACTGTGCTCGACTTGTGTCAACAATATATGAAACAGCATGATCGCTATACAAGCAAAAGAGGCCTCAAACACTCACTTAGATTTTTCTTATCTTCTATGTATACTCTCTCTTGGGGGTCTGGGAGGCGGTGTGTGATGGCGCATCTGCCCCACTTGTAGCATCAGTGTTTAGTGTTTCAACTTCTTCTACGCTCGGAATGAGTATTGGTTCATCAATTAGATGGACAATGTATTAGCCGTGCTTCAGCATGAACAGGGTATTCCTGAGGTCCAACAAAATAACCTTAATTACCACTGTAAGCCCAGTCAATTACTCCAGCTCTCACCTCCAAGGAATACTTGTGAGCTAACCTTGATTTCAAAGCCACTCTACTATAGGTCCGCTCTAGTATCTGCAACTTCTGTCCGGTCCAAACTATGGCCTGCTCTCTGGGTGGGATTGTAATTTACTTGCAAAAATCTCAGCTTCTCCAATGATTTCCTCCTCAGCATGTGGCCCTTCTTCCCTCCTGTTGGTCTCATGGCCATCCTCCACCTCTGATCTCACCTGAATAACCCACACTTCCAGCGCATCCCATTAGCTTATATTCTCCTCTCTGTTTTAGGGGTCTTCTGTTTTGTTGGTCGGTGTGCCGGAGTCCTTCAATAATCACACAAAGATTCTCTGACAGTGTATTTCTGCAGCTTCTCTGAGTCTCCGAGATGAACGGATACTGGGGGAACTCTTGGATTTCTACAGGGCGTTGTATTCCTCATGGACAACGGTGATCAGAGTGTGATTGACTACTTAGACCAAATTGGGTTGTACTGGCTAGAAAGGAAGGCAGGAAGAAAGGGATTGCTTTGGCAGTCCGTTATCTGAACAAGAGATACAAGAGATCCAGGAGGCTATAAAGTCTCTCCCAGCTGGGAAAACGACAGGCCGAAGGCCTCTGCCGATTTCTACAAAGCAAACACCATGGTGCTCATTCACCATATGCTTTGTATGTATAGCAGGCTCTGCTCGATGGTGCGCTGCCAAATTCCATGCGAGAAGCCACTACCGCCCTTCTCCTGAAGCCAGGAAAAAGCCTGCAGGACAGTGCGTTGTAACGCTCAATCTCCTTAATAAATATGGAGAGTAAAATCATTACCTGTGCAGGCTTGCTACGTTAATGCCCAGATGTGTGCTGGCCGACCAACCTGGTTTATTCCGGGGAGGTCCAAATCCTATGGTCTTTGTAGAGTATTTGATCTCCTCTCAGTCCTGGATCAACGGCCTTATTTGGTAGATGGCCTCCTAGATGCCGGGAAGGTGCTGACTCAATCGAGTGGCCTTTTCTCTTCGCTGTCCTGAAGCGCATGGGGATTGGAGAGTTCATATACATGGTTTCCTTGTTATATAGGGGCCTAGTGGCGCGGCTTTGGGTAAATGGTAAACTCATACCACCTGTTGAAATGGGCAGGGGTCCTCGGCAGGGGTGTCAGCTATCCCTGCTGTTTGCTGTCGAGCCGTTCGTGAGTTGGTTCGCTCAAAGCATATCGAAAAAGGGGTGCAGCTCTTCACACAGGTTGGTGATTTTGTTGTATGCAGACGATTTAATTTTGTTTGAGGGACCCCGATACAAACCTGGCACCTGTAATGAGAGAGATCCTGGCGTTGGAGCGATTAAAGTTCAGCCCTGAAAAGCAACCGAAGTCTGTATTGTTCCCCCTGACAGGTGGCACTGGGTGGTTTCTGGAAGATTTTAACTTTCAGTGGCATCTTGGCTACACTCGATACCTGGGGGTGATGATCGCAAGGTCTCACAAGGAACTTTATCAGGAACTAAGTGGTTAATTTAGCAAGCACAGAGGCACTTCTGGGGATGTGGATGGATTTGCCTCTGTCCCTTTTTGGTTGTGTGTCGCTTATTAAAATGGTAATAATGGCCAGATTTATGCATTTATCAATGTGCCCATATTTGCCCTGCTACATTTTTTTAAATCATTGAAATCTGTCATATTGAATCTTTATATGCAGGGAAAACGGACCTAGTTGAGCTGGGATAAACTGGTGGTGGCCTTGGAGAGGCGGAGACTGGCACTTCTGATCCTGAGGTGTACTGGTTGGCCACTCAGGTGCCCTTTTTGCTGCACTGGTACAACTTAAAACCTGACAGGGCACCCATACAAATTGAGAGAGTGATGGCCTCCTTCCTGAGGGCAGTTATCTTCAATTAACTGCAGCGAATATCCATGGCACGCAATATGGTCGAGCTAACCTGCAGTGCGTGGAGGAGGGTAGAGGGCTCAACTAGTAATGAGGTTCTTTATTCGCCACTCCTCCCGATTAAGCATGTGCCAGGGATTCCACTCACAGGCAAGGAGGTTTCTGTACACTGTATGGAGAAATTGTGGCTTGCATGCTGGCGTGATCTTTACCCGGGTTGCCAATTTTTGACATTGGAAGAATTTAAAGCCAAGGTAAAAGTAACTGCGCTAGATGTTTTCCTGTATTTCAGGGTTTGTATTGGCTTAAAGGATAGTTTTGCGAGCTTCCCTCAGGAGCCCCCAATGGTGCCTGTTCTACATGAGTTAATCAGCTTGGGGATCAAAACCAGATTGGTTTCTCGGTTGTATGCAACTATAATCGGTAGGGTGGCAAACGACTTGGATAGCCCGGCCCACCAAACTGGCCTGCCCAATGGCCAATTCCTAAGGTACATGAAAGTGGTGGGTGTGGCGAGACGTAAATGGTGCAAGTGACCTGTTGAGCTGGAAGAGACTGCGCTACTAGCTCTAATGTATGCACTCGAGGACTGTTGGAAACCGGTGTCTATTTATATAGCTGCTTGCTGACTCGGCCTAACCATCTTGGTCCAAAATTGAAGATGCATTGGGAAACGGATGTGGGGACTGAAATAACGGAACAGGAGTGGGAACGTATGCTCAAATTTCCTAAAAATGTGTCCCGGAATGCTCATTTCAAACCAATTCAAATAAATGTCCTCCATAGCACATACGTGACCACTAGTAGAGTTGCCAAATTCAATAAACACAAACACTCAACCTGTACCTGGTGTCATCAAGAAGATGCAGATCTAATCCACATGTTTTGGAAATGTTCAAAATTGCAAGGCTTTTTGGTCCCAAATCAAACAGACTTGTAAAATGGTAGGCATAATGAGATACAACTGGGGCCCGATGGAGTGCCTCCTCTGCGCATATCCCAGGAATGGTAATTGTGTTAGGAAAGATTGTATGCAGTACCTTTTGGGTGCACTACAACAACCTAGACCTCCTGGCAATAGGGGCCCAACTTTTGGTAGAAGTCTGAACTACACAGGTTGGTAGTGTGGTCGAGCAGCCAGGCTTATCTCAATAGGGGTCAATGTGAGCAGTAATGTTCTGACAGTTTCACAGTACAGTTATCCAAATAAACACCGATACTCAAGGTTTCTTGATAAAACAATTATTAATTTATTTCACAGTCAGTTATATAGGCCTTCTTCAGAAAGGGAGCAAAACATGTAAGACTTAAGTATACTTCAAAACACACTGTTTCTCTAAATCAAGTGACACCCATTGGCGATGGCACACAGACACTTTCTACACCTTCAGATGACTTAAATAGCTAGGACACTGTGGACATTGATTTATCACTGGTACATTTAGAGCAATACTGAGTTGGGTGAAAATGATAGAATAGAGGAATGAAACAAAAGTTAACAAATAATTCATGAACTGGTAAGTACTTTTACACACCTTCCAAAGCACAGTCAGAAGTAAAGAGGAGTCTCTCATGGAGCCAGGACAGCCAAGGTTTAATGCACAATGTCAAGGAGGACTGGAGATCGTCTTTGCAGGTAGGTAATAGGTCTTGCACAATTTTTGTAGAAATGTTTGTAGAAAATAGAACACTGAAGGGCCACAAGCTGGGAGGCTTGTGAGGGTCAAAACTTTAACAACTCTGCAAGGTAACCAAGACAGGTCTCAACTGAGCAAGTAAGGCTACACAACAAGAGGCAATTTCTTTTAGACTTTACAGTACCTCTGGTTAGAAGAAATGGTTCCAGCTGGCTTCTGTTCCTGTTCAGCTCTGCAGATCCTGTTGTTCCTGAGCCTCAGTCATGGGGGCAAGAGGGAGGACGTCTGGGGACTCCTGCTCTGCGATGGGATGGTCAGCGGCAGCAACGGGCAAACTTCAATTCAGCGGTCCTTCTGTGTTTCAGCTCCTCACATCTGACAGCAAATAGCAACACTTAGCTACCACTTCAGACGGTCCTTGCTTCTGGGGTCCAGCACTCTGTTGAGGTGGCTCAGGCTTGGTCAGTCCTGCAACAGTGAAGTCCGGAGGATCTTCCTGGTGCTCGGGTCCGACTATAAAGCAAGCACACAATCTGGTGTTCCTCTCCCCGGCTCTTCGGTTTCAGCAGCAACTGCAGTGGAAATACAACCAGCTTCGAGAGGATGTCCAGGCGGGCTTACTTTGGAGTTGATTGGTCCAACCAAGCAAGGTAGAAGTCGTCCTTGCAGTGCTTCTCTAGTCGAGGCAAATTCGGAGCTTCAGCACAGCTGCAGGGCTTCAGTGGGCAAACTAACGTTCCAAGAGTTGCAGTAGACGTCTCTTCCAGTTCTTATTCAGATTCCTTCGTCCAGTGGTCGACTCTGCCTTTCAAGCCAAAAAGCCTTGCCTTTTATGCAGGTTTCTCCCATTCATTCCAGCCTATCTGTCAATCGCACAGCACGGTGGCTGTCCCTGCCGGATAGCTAGCCGACCAATCACCTTTGGGTGCATTCCTGTAACCAAGGGGATTACACACAGGGAGGTTCGGGCACCCCCCTCACTTCTTGCCCCTCCGAGACATACTGGAGCCAGAGGTGGGCTTCACTCGTGAATCCCGCCAAAGACAAAATGAACAAAGAGACCAAACCTTGTTTGGCGCACAAAGTAAATCTCAAGAAGGACCTTCCTGACAAGAAATGGCAAAAAAAAAAAGACAGGGCCATTTTGACGAAATGGGCACCGATGGGTGCCTTACTGCTGTAAAAACACACAATGATAGTAAAAAGTAAACCACTGCCACCAGCCATTAATTGTAGGAAGGGTAACAAAATTGTTACCTGAGAAAATAGGCAAAGGGGATACTAAGTAATCCCTCCAGCACCCTATGGTAAGTATGTGCTGGGTCTAGAAAGTTACAGGTCCAGTTCTCTGAGTGGCATGGCAGGAATTGTGTTAATGGCCGCAGACCAGTGCGGAGGCCATCAATGGAGCTGCCACATCGCTGGCACTCCAGGCCACACCCCCCGTATGTATTCTGAAGCCATTCTGAAGCCATTCTGAAAAATGCAAGGCCTCCTAGTTTGTTCTGCCCAACCGGATAAATCCTTAAGGACCTTGAACACTATCAAAGAGATTGGTCTGTAATTCAACTGCGAGTCCCTGTTTCACTTCTTTTTGATTGTGACAATGATGGCTCTACACCAAGACAATGGTACGTTACCCTCAAGAGCCCCCCGTGAAAATAGGACCAGCAATATTTTCGACTACTGTACCACATTAGCTGTCAACACTGTATTTGAGATCCTGCCTGGGCCACAAGCTCTTGAATTGTTCAATTTTTGGAGATCTTCCCGATTAAAATTAAGTTCTCAGTAGTATGGGTTGTAATTTGGTGCAAAAGGAGCTTCATTTGTGGTCTTAAAGTAGTGGTCACTCCATGCCCTTTCCAAAATACAATTAACTTGTTTGAATGGCTGGTGGGCCCTGTATTTATTGAAGGGGGCCCAAAGGCCTCTAGCATTCCTTTGGAAGATCATATTCTGTCTTAGGGTGATGATCTTATACATTCTGTATCTTTAGTAGGCCAGTTTCTGTCATTTTGCTTTAATTGTCTGATTTATTTTTTCCGCAGTCGCCCTTCCCTGATCTGATCTCTCTTGGTCAAAACGGTATTTCTTGGCACCTGTCAGACTCTGCGACCAACAACGAAATGCACCCCCCCTTTATCGAGTTTGAAGGTAATCATTGAATAAAAGGACCTTGGTTTTCAATTTTTCATCCATTGGCGAGGGCCACGTGGTGACCTTCCGCCCCTTCCCCCAAACCTCCCAGTAAATCCCCAGTTATTTGTGTTCCCTGATTCGCTTCTGGAGGCGTCCTCTCGGAACCCAAAGCCACTCTCCCACTGTAGCCGGGTGTAAGTGCAAATTTTCTAATACAACACATTGTTTGTCCCGGTCCTCCCTCAGATGTGGGACCATTGCTCGCACTTGCGTCGCTCTATAATACAGCCTCGGGTCTGGGAACCCCACCCCTCCCTCCTGCTTTGGAAATCAGTGTTGAGTATCCCACCCTTGGTTTCCTTCCCTGCCATAGAAACCGGGGCATCCTGGACTTGCCTCACGCGGTAGGGCTTCCTGGGCCCTTCTGCATCTGGAAGAAATGAATCACTCTGGGCAACCGGTTCGTTTTCAAAGCTTTTAGTCTACCCATCCATGAGATTTGCCCTTTCACCCACTCCTACATTGCACTAAATAGTGTACTGAAGAGAGGGGGGTAATTGGCCTCTCCCACGTCTTTCCTGGGCCTTACAATGGTAACACCTAAGTATTGCATCTCTTCCAATTCGATTTCCATTCACAGGGCCTTAACCTCTCTCTGGCTATCCTCCGCAAAAGGGAAAATGACCGATTTATCCCTATTCACCCTAAGGCCAGCCTATCTCCCATACCTCTCAATGATCCCCAACGCTGCGGGGATCGAGTCAATCGGATTGACCAGGTGTAGCAGGACATTGTGTAAAAGCCTACTTTAAACTCCCTCTCACCTAATCCCCTCTACCTGTGGGGAGTGCCTGAACTGGTCCCCGAGCGGCTCCATGGACGGCGCAAAGAGGAGCGGCGAGAGGGGGCAACCCTGTCTCGTGCCCCTCTTTGGTTTAATTGATCTTGACAATCTACCATTGGCCGTAACCTTTGCCACTCGAGACCCATATAATGTCCGAATTCCCCTCAACATTCTCTCTCCGAAGCCGTACTTCGTCAATACCCCATAGAGAAAGTCCCAGTTCACCCGGTCAAGCGCCACCAAAACGGGGTTGCCCGTCCTCTTCACTGCTGCCTCCAAATAGCTTAGTATATGCATTAAAGAGGGATATGGAGCAATATGATTTGCAACTCCTAGGGTCCTTCCCCGCCTGGGTATAACCGGTCTCAATGCCTTACCAAACAAGGGGGTACTTTCCCTATGGACAGGATATTGTTAAACAGTCTTGTCATATGATGAACCAGGCTGCCAGAGAATGTTTTTATAAAATCCGGCAGTATATCCATCTTCCCCAGGGCCTTCACAACTTTCAACCCACCAATTGCTCTGAGCACCTCCTCCGGGTGATCAGGGTCTCCATGGCGTCCCTTTCCCCCTCACCCAGAGGAGGGAGTGACACTTTGTTTAGATAACCATCAAGGTCTCCCTCACCTATATTCCCTTCATCCCCATATAACTGCTTGTAGAACCCTTCAAATACCTCCAGGACTTTGCCTGTATTGGACTGCAGGACCCCATCCAAATCTTTAATTGTTGCTATCCAGCGATCTGCCCTTTGCCCCTGGAGTTTCGATGCTAGCAGGGCATCTGCCTTGTCCCCCTTCTCATAATATCGCTGCTTCAGTTCCCTTTGTTTCTTCCTAGATAAAACTAGTCCTGCCTCACTAGTGCTTCCTCCCTCCTTCCCTCCTGCCTCAAGCACTCTGATCTCCTCCCTCAGTTTCTCTGTCTGACGCGCCTTAATCCTCTTCTTGGTAGTGCTCGCCCATATCAGGAGGCCCCGCCATGATGTCTTAGCAGCATCCCACCCTGTCAAAGTTCAGCTTCACTGTTATCATTCATACAAAAATATTCTTCTATTGCAACCCTTATGTTTTCCACAAAAATCGTGTCTTTCAACATGTCATTCCAGCGCCAGAGGGATTTGAAGTGTTTTTGGGCCCTGGAGAGTAACAGTCAACACAACTATGTCATGGTCCGACCAAATAACCGGGGGAAGACCACTCGTGACGACCCTTTGCCCAAGTGGCTGGTGCATATACCAGTAATTAATCCTTTTGCTAGACCTGTGGGCTTGTGGAAAAAAAGGTATAGCCCCTGTCAGCCTGGTGACCCTCCCGCCGTACATGGGCTATGCCCTGGTCCCTCATGTAGTCATCCTTCCTGTGTTCTGCTACTCCCCTCAAACCCTTCTCCACACACCGGTCTGTCCACATGTTGAAATCCCCTCCGAGCAATAGTAGTCCCACAGTCTGGGCCATTGTCTCTCCCATAGGTTCCTGGAGGAACAGAGATTGCCCTGTGTTAGGGCAATAAATCCTGGCTAGAGTCACCTGCACTACCTCCAGTATCCCTGAAACTACCAGGGCTATCTCATCTGCCCGCTTCCATACCTGTGGCGCGGCAAACCAAATTCTCCTGCTGAGGAGGATCCCTACACCACCCTTTTTGACTGGACCGGACGCCCCAAAAACCTGCCCAAGCTGAGATCCTGGGATATGCCTTTCTTCTCCCCTGGTAAGCCTTGTTTCCTGGACCACCATCACATCCAGACCCCTACTACGAAATTCCCTCTCCAAAAGGGACCGCTTGACGGGTGAGTTTAGTCCCTTAACGTTTAAAGTCCCCATATTTAACTCGTCAGCCTGGCCCCCACTTGCAACCTGCGCCATGATGGATATCAATTTGACCCTCTGGCTCCTCAAGACTCTCACACAATCTGTCGCTGGACAGTTCTTCATGTCTTCCCAAACTTTCTCCCAAACCTTCCCATTACCTCCCCCACCCACCCCTAGTCCCCACCCCTCTCCTCCCTCCAATTCCCCTAGAGAGGAACCCCCCACCACGATGGCCACCATGTGATGGGCCACCAAGGGCGACTAACAGCCTCACCGACAGATTCACCTAACTCCTTCTCCCCCCGTAATACCTCAACGTTTATCAGTATTGCTGCGCCTTTGCCCACCATTACATCTTTCATCCGAAAGTCTCACTGTTTCTCTTGTGGGAGGGCAGGGGGTGTTGAGTTTCTTGAATTTGCCCGCTCTTGTCTTCATCTTGGCCCATAGGAACCCTTCATCGGCAACCTCCTCTAACTCCAACCGCACCTCCGACGTAATTCTCATTCACCACTCCCTCCTTTAAGACCTGGTGTGCTTCCTGGCCACTGGTGACCAGATAGTCTGCATCACCCCTCTCAAAGCACAGTGCAAAGGGGAAGGACCATGGATATCTGATGCCCTTCTCTGTCAGCCACTGGGTCAGCAGACGGCAATCCCTCCACCGAGACAGTGTGAGACCCGACCGGTGCTGAAACACCTTGATCGTGTCACCTTCGAACTGGATGCTCCCAAATCGCTTTGCCTTCTCCAGGACTTCCATTCTTTTCCACCTGTATCTAAGGAAGCGAGCCACAATGGACCTTGTGCCTCACACGACCATAATGCTTCCCAACGCCCCAGCCACCGCCTTCTCTGTGGGCTCCTTCCAGTTGAACTCCCCCCGCCCCCCCCCCTCCTCCAGTGTGAAAAGTTGGTTAATCATGCCTTGCACATTCCTGCTGATGTTGGCTGCTGTCTCGCCCGTCTGTTCTCCCACCCCTAGGATACGCACATTATTTCTGCGTTCTGTTTTGAGCTCAAGTTTCAGGAGCGTGTCTTCCTTGCATGTCTTCCTCCCTGGAATCGAGGTCTGTTAATCTCGCTTCATATTTCATGTCGAGGAGGCCCCCCTGTAGATGGTTGTTTTCCATACCCTCCATCTTATCTTCCAATTTGTCCATCCTGCCCTGGAGATCACAAATTGAAGCATGTATGTCTGTTCGAATTGCCCTGATTTCTGTAAAAAAAATACCCTTCAGGTCCTCTCTGATCAGGGCCGGGACCGGTGTGCCCCCTCATACCCCCTCACCTGTCATCTTATCTAGTGAGTTCGGGGGCTCCCCCATGTCCTTCCTCAAACCTCTCCTGAAGTGCTATAGTGACACGATCCCTGTCAACCCACTCTCCCTTAGCCGGCCTGGGCTTGCTGCTCTTTCCAGTGTTTGGGGCCCAGGTGGAGTCACTCCCACGTGTTGACCCTCCACTTGCCATCAATATGTCCATGTGGGCCCACTGCACTCCTCCACTTTCCAAGTACTCGTCCCACCACAGGGCTGGTCCTCCTTGGTCTGCGCAGGACTCCTCTGTCCCCTTCCACCATCCTCTCCTCCAGATGAGGCACCCGCCTCTCTGACAGCTGGCCACTGCCTCCCCTTTCCTGGGGTGGCGTGCAGAGCGTTGTGCCTTTACTGGAGCACTGGGCTGCCACCCTACCATGTCGCCACTTGGCCCTTCTAGCTCCAGCCACTGCTGACTCTCTGGGTGGGAAGGCTTCACTGGTTTCCGACCCTCAGGGCGGGTTCAGGACTCTTCTCCGGCCCGCTATCACTCCGGTCAACACTCCGGATTTACTCTCCCTGCCGGAGATGGGTTCTGTGGCCCCACAGATGCCATGCCTCCCCTTTCCCCACGCCAGCCAGGCAGCCCAGTGATGCATCCATATGATGTGGGCCAGCCTATTCAATGAGGACTCACTCAACGTGGGCCCTAGAGGCATTTCGCGCTGCGGCTCTGTCCCTCAATACAAGCCGGTCGCGCTGATTTCAATGGGAAGAGGGAGCCTAGCTGCTGGCTGTATTGGTTACTGCGGCCAGCTCCTTCTCCCTGCTGTATCAGGGCTCACTTCTGGGATCCTGCCTCACTTCAGGGACTCGCTGCGGCTCTTTGTGAATCCTGTCCTGCAGGCGGGGCCCGCTGCTGCTCGCCTAGCCTCTGTTTGGCCAGGGTCTGTGCGCCTCCTCTCAACCTCAGTCTCAGCTCCCCTAAGAAGGTTGCTGGGCAGCTGCCGGGGCTCCTCACCAGCTCCTGCTGCCCTGGGCCCCCCAGGCACAGCTACCTCAACCGTGGGGTGGGGCGGTATGTTATTAAGCTCCAAGAAGTCTGCATACGGCGGAGCATCTTGGCCCGTTCTCCCTGGTGGTCTCCTGGGTTGAATTTTTGAATTGGGACCTTTTAAGCCACACAATTACTGTTAGGAACAATGCCTTTCAGTAGCAATCCCTGTGCCTCTCCACTCTATCGTTATGTCACTGATATACCTAGGGATCTTTTATTGAGATTATGCTGCAATCCTGTTCCCTGTGGTCTACGAGCAAACAGAGGGTGTGGGGGGGATGATGTGGCAGGATTGCAATGCAATGCTATACCATGTTATGCAATGCTATGCTACATTAGTCTCTCCCAACCAGTTAGGGCCTCAGACCCTTCATGTCACCTCCCTCTGCTTCCACGTGCAGCACTCCGGACAGGCCCAAACCCCTCCTAGGACCTTCTCTTCCGTGTATTCTCTACAAGTATAGCATTAGCCCCATGTATGGTAGATAACAGTAGGGTTTCTGCGAATGCCGCTTATTCATAATACAACACAATGTCATCGTAGGGCTGCCTCTTAAGGTCACAAGAAGTAAAATGTCAACAGTTCTTGCCAAATATCTGCAATATCGTGCCAAGCAACACCCCCATTGTGAAAGTACTGAAACATTAGTGTTTGCCTATTATATGCTATGTAAACCGTCACGCTGCGGGGGTGGGGGGGGATCGTAGCGAACTCCATGTGAGGACTTCCTGAACACTTGTATGCTGTGTTCTATGCGGATCTCTCTGTATGCTGTGCATTTGTTATATAATACAAGAGGCTCGATTTACCACCAGTCTGTCGGATCGCCTTATTTGCTGCAAACTGAGGCTGGCTGAGGAGGTGGGGATGGGCCTGATCTTATCCTCCAGAGTGTATGTGTTTACCCCATCTCGGGGCAAATACCTCATGAACGTTCCCCAGAGGGGACGTCTCTTGCAGCAGAAGCACCTTTGGTTGTTGTCTAGCGATATAGGCCAATATCTTCCTCGCCTTAATTGGATTATTCACCCCCCTCACATTTCACGAAAGAAAGGTGACTGGATCACCCTTCCATTGTTATCACAACCAGCCTTCTATACAATCCTCACCACAGCCAATCAATCCCAGCACCCCGTGTTGTGACAATATCATTGCCATTCTGTCTGTCAAACTTTTAACTGTAACATCCCAACCACCCTCCCCCACGCGCAGTCGACCTCAGCAGGACATTGTCACCCCATAGCCATCCACTATTAAACCTTCAAGGAAAATGGTGCGAGCAGCAACCCAACTGGACAAACTAGGGTTGCCGAAATTGAATTAATTTGCATTCTAATGCCGTCCAACAATGTACTAAACAAGGCTGCAATGTACATTACAGTGAAACGTGCATGTCCCATGCTCCTCCTGTAAGTAAAGGCTGGGGGGCATATAATCACTGTAAAACAAATCCCCCCAATCCTCTGTTAGGCAGAATCCAATGCAGTTCCCTTAGGGAGCACTACAAAAGATTAGGACTACAGGTATATGCAATAAATATCCTTTGGTATCAGTCTGTACCACAAATATTTAGTTGGTAGCTGTGGCTGAGCAGTCAGACTTATCTCAAGAGGGAGATGAGTAGAATTCAGGGTTTACACAATAGGACTAGAATACTAGACTAGGACTACAATACTAGAAAGACTGACCAAAGCTTTATATCAAAAAGAATATATATTTATTTTACACACTTAGTTCTACACACAAATCACTGTTATTAAAGCAAGTAAAAACAGTCAAGAAAAGTATACACAACTCCCTAATTAAATTGTAGACAAGTTTGAGCAAGAGTGAAAACTGAGCAAAACGGCACAGTTTAAACCAAGCAGAAATGGCACTCTAACAATTTCTTCAGAGGGAGCGAAAGGACAAGTAATACAGGGTCAGACTCCTAAACACACCAGCAACACTTCCTAATAAGATTGTGAACAAGTTAGGCAAGGTAGTACTTTAGCATAAGCAATACAAAATGGCACTTCAACAATATATAAAGGGAAAGGAAAAGGTAGTTATAAGAGTTTTATAAGGTGCACCAACACATTTCTTGATGAAAAGAAAGAGAGAAGGCAGTTGTAACAGAGTTAGCCAGAGTCAATAGGCCTGTGCCACGGTCAGTGGTACAAGGCAAAGTGCCCAGGATCAAACGGTTCTAGTAGCTGCAGTCAAGTCGTTGTTTAACGGTTCAAAAAGGAGGGTGCAGAAAGTCAAGACAATGTTGGATGAAAGGGGCGGCCAGCCCAGAAGGTAAGTAAAGGATTTAAAACACCTTTAGCAGTACCCAATGAAACGGGTTGCCTGGCGGAACAATGTACCTTAAAAGTGGATGTGGCTCCTGCGGTGGCAGTAGTTCCTGGCAGTTCCTGCAGTTTGGGAGATATAGCAAAGGAAGAGAGGCTCTTGTCGTGGAGGAAGGTTTGAGTCACTGCACTCCCCAGGGAAGAAACCAGCTGCAGTGATGCACAAAATGGAATAAAAGGTACGCTCCTTTAAATCGCGGTCGTGTTGGACAGGTGCCTGGCTATCCGGTCTCCTAGTGTTTGGCACTAGTGATTTGACCAAGGCAGGTCCTGGAAGGCGATTGGCTAACTGGTTAGCCCCACCAGCTCAGGGGAAGAAGGCTCTTGGAGGCGAAGATCTTCTCTTGTCATTGGAGAAAAGTGGTGAGGATCTGCAGCAGGGCTTCACAGGTGGTTCAGTCGTTGCAGATGTCTTTGGCTTCTCTCCTCTTTGGTTTTCTTGAGTCCAGTGGCAACATCTTGTCCTCCAGTCCTCCGATCCCTGCTTTTATGCAGAAAGACCCCCATTCATACAGCCCGGCTGTCACTCGCGCAGTGGGGTGGCTATCCTGGCGGGATAACCCCCAGCCTATCAGAGCAGAGTGCGACTTGGGTTGCCTGGTAACCCTGTCCGGGGTCCTACTCCCCCTCCCACACATCCTGTCTACTCCAGACTCAGTGGCGCCGAAAGGAGGGCTTCTGTGCAGAAGCCAAAAGGACGAACAAAGGATCCCCGACCTGGGCTTGGATTACAGAGCGAGACACGAGAAAGAAATATTGTTAAAGATCAGACAAAAAAAAAAAGACTATTAAAGTTAATATTAAAATAACCTGGCGGTACGTTAGAGGCTGTCTGTAAAAGTGGTAGCCTCGAACAATGGGAAAATCCCACGCCGTCGAATATTAATGGTAGTAACCACTGCCACCAGCCAGAAACTTTGGAGCGAGGGACTATACAGTACCCTCTCGAAAATTAACACCAGGGAAAAACTATTAACCCTTCCCAGTACTTCCATAGTAAGATGGGTTGTACTGGTTATGTTCATAACTATTGACTAGTAAAGTCAATGGACTTTTCATGCCCTGGGAGATAGTAGTTAGTCCCAGGGTATGGAGTCTGTTTGGGGGTCACTATGACACCCCCGTGTTACTGCACTTAGGGTGCTGTTTAACACACATGTAACAAGATGATACCTGTGAGGGTGAGAAAAACCCCATAGAACTTAAGCACAAAAATGGCCTAAAACACACATCAGCAATATGTCTTAAGAGTGGGAAAAAGAGTCTCACTCTTGGCAGAAGAAAAATGTAAACCCTTCAAATCTAGCAAAGCTGCTGGGGGACTCTACAGGTAAGGGAAATTAGCCTTTTAAGAGAATTCTCCCTAACACCCCCACTCCAAAATAATCCCCAACGAAGGAATAACACACAGTTAGGTATTGGTTGAGGACTTTCGCCCCAGAGTGGGTGATAGACGCTTCGATGTACTGCATAACGTTGCCTGGCATCTCAAAGAAATCCGCCCCGCCTCCAGATAAAATTCAGAGCCGTGACGGGAAAAGGATGGCATACTGGACCTGCCGCTCCCACAGCAAGCACTTGACCGGGTCATATGACCGCCTGGCTGCAAACTGAGCAGTCGAGATAAACATGGATGATACTAGTTTCAAATTGCAGCCACCCCTTTCTCTTGACAAACACAAAATGTGATCCCAGTTGCGATAATTTAACAGCTGTGCTATGATTGTGCGCGGCAGTGCCCCTGGCTTGGAAGCAGGCACCAGGGCAGTGTGTTGGAAAAACTAACAGCCAGAAGACTGTCCCGAAATTGCTCCATGGGCTCCTTCTCTGCCGACTCCAGCACTCCCACTATACGTGTATTATATCGATGGGAGCGTGACTCGAGGTCCTTGTACTTCGACTTTACAACAGTTAGCTCCATTGTGACCCCTTTCAGCAACTGATCATAGGATGGAACTGTATCCTCAAGTTGCCCATTTCTTTTTTCGGTGATCCGCCCACTTTCTTGATCCTTCCTGGCTTTCAGGGAATTTGTTAGCCACTATATCGTCCAGTTTGGCATTGAGAGAGGCAAATCTGGACTTCATTGCAGCCATCAGGAGTTCCAACCCGGTCGGCCCAATCATCTGAACACTGGGGCAGTCTTCGTTGCCGGGCCAGAACTTTGTACCCTGCCAGTAGTGCTGGTGAACAAATCCATCAGGCCACGCTTCTTGGCTGCTCCCTTTGTCATAACTGGTACCTCTGTCTCGGCAGGTATGCCTGCCTCCAGGAAAGTCAGCCGTGGGAGCTGCACATATATCAGCAGGAGTTCCAGGACCAGGTGTGCTCCCCAATCCCTTCAGGCACCCACTACGGGACCCTCCTTCAGACGTTGCCCCCGATTGGTATGGGTTTCAATGGCAGAGCACCAGACTAGGATTCTTCCCAGCCCCTCTCTGTACCCTTTCCCCGTACGCAAGCAGCTCTGAGCACATAGTTGCGTGTAGTAATTAAAACTATAGTGTCCCCGGCTCCCAGCCTGCAGTCCAAGTGCACACAGTAAATCGGAGTCCTTCAGTGTTGACTGGTGCAGTTATGTACCTCGGTAGGGGGCACAGCTCACCCACGCTGTTCTCAGCCCCACACCACCTGTAATGGCCAGCATGACAGAGGCCTCAGGGCACCTCCGGCACACTATCTGTCTCACTGAATGCGTTATCCTGCTGAGCCCCCAGGACCATTGATGGAGGGGCCCACTCCGCTGGTGCTCCCCTCAAAGCCGCCTTTGTTTCAAACACTGCAGCCCTAACGCCGGGAGCGCTCACCATTCGGCTGC
Organism: Ambystoma mexicanum; assembly: GCF_040938575.1. Classification (NCBI taxonomy): domain Eukaryota; kingdom Metazoa; phylum Chordata; class Amphibia; order Caudata; family Ambystomatidae; genus Ambystoma; species Ambystoma mexicanum. The sequence goes on along the minus strand of NC_090934.1, from coordinate 984,533,838 downwards.
GCTCTGAGCCCGCCTAGGCTCGGCACGCCTTCCGCTCGCATGCCAGCACTGTGCCAGGATAGCCCAGTAGCGCTCCCTGCCAGCCGTCCGCGACATCCCCGGCAGGGTTTATGCTGCACATGCTGCAGTCTGGGTCCAGGGACAGATTTGCAGATCTCGACCACCAAATGCCACTGCCACACCGCTAAGGCACTCAAACGGGATGCAGGTTTTCGGCAACAGAATTTCTCATGGGCAGGAGCCTTGTGATTAAGCAACCATGACAGTTGCAGCTCAGCAGCTCCCCCCCGCTCCCCTTTTTTTGTTGTTTTGATGGACCTTGGTAGCCTGATCTTTCAAGTGAACCACCCTAGATCCATTAGCTTCCCCAACCCCTTCACTACTCAGAGCATCACATCTTAAGGCAGTGGTGCAGTGTTGTTGTTGTTGAACACGGACACAGGAACCATATCAGCAGTGTGGCAAATATGAGTGCACTTGTTATGCTTTGTAAAAGATAGTGAAGAAAATGCAGCCAAAATGCTTTGATTTCACGGGCTAGCTCGACAGCTGTGCTGTGTGCGATTTTCATTTAACCACATATGCTGTAGTAAAGGCGCACCAGTGATTGGAGGATCAGATTTGGGGCCGAGATGGGGGGGTAACCCCTGATGTTAAGCCATCCAGAAAAGTAGATAAATCTGAGATATAACAATGATCTTCCTTATTTACTTTGCCTGGATTCGTTTTATTGGAGTTCCTCCCTGACTCACTTGGCGTGTTGTCTGAGATAAATGATTAATGGGAGGCACTTACATTTGTTAACGGAATATCCAAGTCGGAAATTGCATTCTCCAAGCTGATGCGAGCATCCATGAGCGAAGTATTTGCCATAGTCAAAGGATAACTGTTGCCTGTTTTGCTTTTACTTTTCAACCCCAACAGGTCTTCCTGATCTGCGACTCGTTCCCCAGATGCACCCTCTACGACTTGGCTATATGATGGGTTTTTCAGGAGAAAGAGTCATGATTTTCCCCTGAGACTGAGGTTTTTAATTGAGTGTTCCTTTTGCGGAGGGGGAGGCTTAATGTTGTTTATCTCTACCTCTTTCCTCCGTAGATTGTAGTGTTTGACCTTCATTTTTTCCTACGTTTTAAGAGTAGGCTACTAAGCGTCACTTAAAGCTTCAAGGAGTCTATCTTAATTACACAAGTTATTTGCCTGGGCAAAGAATGAAAACACAGCCATCCAAATGACGGTTCAAAGCCGTACCTGCCAGAATAAAGGAGGCAGACCCCAGAGATGCCAACAGTGCGAGCAGCCGTTACCATACAAGCAGTCAGGGCTCAACATCCCTGGACTTCGTGGCTTGCTGCCCCGAATCACCAGCTTGAATGTGGATCCCTCAGAATACACTGCTCTGAACTGCCAAACTCTGTACTCTGCTGCTCTCTATAACTGAATGGGGACTTTGTAGGAATCCTGTGTGCTGCTTCCAAAATGGTTTGTGCTGAAACTAGCACCAAGAAATAAACATCTCACCAACTACCAAACTGTAATCAGGTACTCTAACTTATTGAATATTGATTAATGCGTCAAAGCCGTTATCGACACCGAAGCAGTCTGCGCCATCGGGGCCTGCAGGCCTGACTTTGCCGATGGCGGCTCCTTAGGCTGTAAATCCTCAGAGAAAGGCTCTGACCAAGTCTGTGAGGCCCTCTGTCGACTCCAGGCCTCCTCCTCTTTCCTGGAGAGAGTTCTTTCAATCTCTCCATGACATCTGAGGATGAGGAGAGGTCTGATGTAGAGGTGTAGCACTTTGAGGATCTTGTTGTCGCTGAGGCTCCTAATATGGCGTTTCTCGGAGGACAGTGAATTGGTGCATCTGCGTCAGTCCTTAGGTGACACCAGTGGCCTGGAATACGTCTCCAGAGATGGAGTTTGGCAGGCCGGAGCCTGGGGCTCATGCTGAATCCTCCTATAGGAGGTTGATGTCGAGGGTCACTGAGTATCTCTGGTGGTCGGGCACTCCAGTCGAATTTGTTCAGGATGACCTGACTGATATTTTGCATCAGGGTCCATCCACTGACCCAGTATTACCTTTCCATTTGACATTAAAGAAGAGGGGGCGGCTACTTGAATCACCCCGGTCTCTCTTCCGGCAGTCAACAAGTCGGTGACTAAGAAATGCCGCCCATCCAGTAACGACCCCAGCTACCTATCCACTCACCCCATTCCTGAGAGTTTGGTAGTTCAGGCGGCTACGGCCACCTCTAGGCAGGCTGCGTACTCTACCATCCCTCCAGGTATGGACGACAAGCACTTCGATGGATGGGCACGCAAGGTATTTCCGGCGGGGATTATGGCCCTTAAATCGGGCCAACTCCACCTGTCTTGGCCAAATTTTCACACACTCTGTGGTATTGTCTCTCTGGCGGCTGAGCATATTCCTGAGGGGGAAGAAAGCGATAGGTTGCATGCTATTTTTTCAGATGGCAAGGATACCATGTGTGAATCCCTTCAGTCTGGTGTTGGATAGTGTAAGCCTAACTCGGCCTCACGACAATCCACCATGGATCCTCTCTTTGAAGATTCCGGATCCGCTCCTTGTGCAGGAAATCTTGACCCTGCCAGAGAAAGGCTGTATAGAACTAGTCTCTGTGGGGGGGGGGGCGGGAACAAGGGATGGTACTCCCCATATTTTTTGATTCCCAAGAAAGAAAGAGGACTGAGACCCATATTGGACTTACGTCTATTGAACAAGTTTCTCAGGAAGGACAAGTTCAAGGTGGTTACTCTTTCTCAGGTCCTTCCGGCCCTTCGACTTCAGGATTGGTTGGTCTCATTGGACCTATGGGATGCTTACTTTCATGTGCTGACGCAACCGAAGCACAGGAAATACCGGAGGTTCGCCGTTGGCACCTTGCACTTTGTTTCGGGTCCTGCCATTCATGTTGACCTCTTCACCAAGGGTCTTCATCAAGCTCATGGTAGTTATGGCAGCGCATCTCAGGCGAGGGGGGGATGCACGTCTATCCCTACTCGGATGACTGGCTGATCTGGTGCCTAATACCGAACAAGCCTTGGAGCACCTTAGCCTCACCTGCCACTCACTCCAAAAGCTGGACTTCTCCCTCAATTTCAAGAAGTTGCACATGGCACCTTCCCAACAGCTCCAGTACATCAGGGCTGTGTTGGACACATCCTTGGGGAAGTGCTCGCCACCCAAGGTAAGGGCTCTTCACATTGTCCAGGTGGTTGACTAGTTTGAACATGCCCAGCCTCTCATGGCTTTCGAGTTCTTAAGGTTGCTCGGCCTCATGGCATCCGGTATTCTTCTGGTGCCAGAGGCCATGCTGTGGATGAGATCCCTTCAATGGGACCTCAGGACACAGTGGTCTCAATTCTCGGGCTAGAGGTCGGATAGAGGGGGAGCAGTTTTGGCAACCATGGCCGAAGGTGACGGTAGTGACGGATGGTGTCTAGTCAAATGGTCGACAGATATATATATTTTTTTTAGGTATTCCGTTAGGGGAATAAAGGGGTTTTTAGCAAAAAAAAGGGGTTGGGAGGGGGACCCCCCCCCCCCCCAAAAAAAAGAGATGTGAAAAAAAAAAAATGTCCACCATTTGACCTGTCGCCTTTTTGGTGTTGACCATTTGTTCTGTCGATCATTTAAATTCGACCAGTTGACCTACAACCGTGACGGATGCTTCCCTCACAGGATGGGGGGCTCACACCAACGGTGTGACCACCAGCGGTCGTTGGTCTCCGTCGGAGTCCAGACTTCACATCAATCTTTTGGAGCTGTGGGCCATCAGGCTGGCCCTGAAGGCTTTTCTGCCCTCGGTATGCGGGAGGAGTGTCTGATCACGACGGACAACACTGTGGCCACGCATTGCCTCAACAAGAAGGGGGGGGTGTAGGGTCTCTCCCGCTCTGCAGAGAGGCGATGAAGCTCTGGGCAATACAGCAAGGAATCTCGCTCTCAGCGGTTCATCTGGCCGGAGAGGAGAATACGGCAGCGAGCAAGCAGAGCACAGTCTCCCACGAGTGGGAGTTAGCTCAGGAATTCCTTCAGGAGATCTTCGCCTTTTGGGGAACCCCTCAAGTGGATCTGTTCGCGACCGGTGTCAACCAGAAGTGCGAAACATATTGCTCAAGGTCATTTCCTCAGAGAGAAGCGTTGGGGGACGTGTTCGTAGTGGATTGGTCATTCCCGCTGTTGTACGTATTCCCCCCGGTCCCAGTCATTACTCAAGTTCTAAGGAGGTTGCAGAGGTTCGGGTCTCACCTGATCCTAAATGCTCCGGATTGGGGCCAGGAGATGTGGTACCCGGACCTTCTCGAAATGTCCATCTGTCCTCCACGCCGATCTTCTCTCGTGAGAGGGAGGTTTGGTTCTCCATCCAGAGGTTTTGTCTCCTAAGCTTCAGGCTTGGTTTCTGAAAGGTTGAGGTATAAGGATTGGTGTTATACTGAAAAAAAAATTACCTCCGGCCTAGCCCCTTATGGGCGACCACTTGCTAGTCTCCAAATCTACCTCAGGGGTGTGGATCACTATTCCCCCTCCCCTACCCCCTGCTCTTGTATCTCAGGGCGATTGTGCTCTGTGTTACTCCTAAATTACTATACTATGGACACATAAACATAAGACACAAAGAAAATGCATGAATCGATTCTAATGATAACACTTTTATTCATGCACAGCAATGCATGATGCAAACACTACTATAATGCAAATCTCGAATTTGCATCTTTTATGCTCTGGGTGCAAATCTACAATGCAATGCAATAACTGTAAGCCTTACAGGCTTTTAATGCAAGCAATCCAATAGCAACTTATCCAGTGTATTCATACATATGGCAAGTGTCAGCATTCAGCATTCTTCTCCAATCCACACCACACTTCACAATCTCTCTGCTAAGACCATGCTTGTCTGATTTCCCCATCTATCATGTCAGCCAAAGCTCTGTGTGAGTGTCTGCCCTAATTCCCCATTGGCACATGTCTTATTCAGATCAATTAGGCCTCATATCAGTAATACTCCCCTCTTGGCATATCTCTCCTCTCCAGCTAACTCTGCAACCAGCCAGTCAGGGCCCCTCCTTGGCCTCTCAGTGGTCTGGTCTTCCTGCCAACTCTCTGCCAGATCGATCTCATCAGCTCTCATCAGAATGCTTCCCCAAGCTTCGGAACTCCCGAAGCCATCCGATTCTGCTGCACCCAAAACACTTCAAAAAGCCTCCATCAATGCCATACCAAACATCTCCCTTGAATCCCAGAGTCAGAGAGCAGCTCCATCCAAAATTCCTTCGATCTGAGTCAGCTCCATCCACATCTAACATCTGAGTCGGAAAGCAGCATATGCTCCTACTGCTCAGTTATAGTGAGGTACATACACCTCTATGGTTACATTAAGCATTCCCTCATCTGTCAGCATTTCTAAATCGCAGCAGTGCCTGAAAGTCTGTGATGCACTGCGTGTGCTGTCATCGTGACATTTGTACATCATATCTTGTACCATGCTACCTATGTTCCGTGTTGCCATAGCATCCATCTCCCTCAGTTCATTAACCTTCTAAAGACCCTTAGGGCTGAGTTGAGGCCAAAAGGGAGGAATTGGTGTTGAAAATGAAGACCTGTGATCTTGTGGAGTTGAGTGCCCTGTGGAAACTACAGAAAGAATCCATACGTCTGTGAACCTTGCCCACCCGGAATGGATGTGAAAGGCAAACCTGCCTCCTTGTGGGGACTTGTGGATCTAAGACTTTGTCACAGCGTTTTACCCTCTGAGGCTGGTGCCCGAGAGGGGGACTGGAAAAACCCTTTGTGAGAGGATTTGTGCTGCTTTCACCTGTGCTGGCTAGGAGACCGGTCGGGTTGTGTCTAGCGTGTCGTTCCTGAAATCCCCTGAAGCCACTCAAGGTAAGGGTTCTGTCCGAGCGTTGTTGACTTTGGCTTTAGGTCTGGGGAGCCGATTTTGTCAGTATTGACAAGTTCTTGGCTGTTTGCGAGCTATTTTTCTTGTGAAGTTCCTCGTCCATGGTCGAGTGAAACCAGTCTCCTCCCACCCCCCACTCTGCCTCCCTCCCCTCAAAGGGCAGGTCGAGAAAGCACTCCTGCACATCCGTGTTAAACTTGGTCGGCTTAAAACAACCTCTACACCCATCAGTGGTGATATAGATAGCTCTACCTGCGGTGCCAATGTGAGCCACTGTAGACTCCATATCATCTTTGGCCACAATTTTGGCCTCTGCCTACCCAGCCCTGAATCGCGCCTGACTATGCATGGGAGCTCTGGGAGGAAGTCTGCAATCTCTCGCCACAGCTTTTGATTCACTGCTGCCAACATCGCTTCAGCCTGGCGCAGATGGAGCGTGGCATTAGAGTAAATCTTTTTGCCGTAGGACTCCACATCTTTTCCTCCTTGCCTAGTAGTACTGATGTGTAGGGGCAGATGAAGACTGCGGTTTGGCTTGAAGGGAAGCCGCAGCTATAACTGAATACGGTTGCGAGTGTACCAAGAGAAAGAGGGAGTCCCCCTCCGCCTGCCTATACTTGGCATAAAGGTTTTTATTGGTAGGCTGTGTGGATTGCGGCTTCACCCATCCTTTCTTTGCCTGGGATTCTGCATCCTTTTGCAGAGGTATGCCAGTTCTTGTGGCTGGGCGGATGGTCAGCACCTCGGCAAGTACCCCTGCCTCCGGTTATTAAACCTGTGGCTGCAGAATACCCAGGTATTCTGCCACACCCGCCAGCCTCTTGTGGAAAACCTTAGCTGATGAGGGAGTATCCTGATCCCTGCCTGTATTACCCGCTGTGTCCTGCAGGTCGGGTGCAGTCTGAGGCGTGGTGGGTGCGGCAACTGTGGCTTGCTGACTGACAGAGCCAGGGGCTGCTGGGGGACACTGCCCCTGAGGCGGAGCCACCGTGCCTGGTGTGAGCGTGGGAACCAAGGGCTGAACTGGAACCGGTGTCTGGACCAGGGTCGGACCATAAGGTGGTACCTTTGGGGGGAGGGAGGAGCATGTCCTTAATGACCTCCCTGTGGTTGGTGCCCATTCGCTGTGATTTCATGAGGGTAAGGAATTTTTCAAAGAACCTATCCTCGCATGCAGGTGAATGGCCTGGGGGCGTAGGTGCCGGGCCCTGTGGCTGCTTGGGTCTTGCCGGTCCTTGTCGCACCAAGGTGGGGGCTGCGTACCACTCCTGTGCCAATGTGGTTGGGTATGACATGTACCAGGTTACTGGCTTTGTTCAGTCTCATCTAGACATGCATTCTCATGCCTGCTCTCCAGAAGGAGGCTCCGGGTGAGTCACCATCTTGTCTGGTCTGGCAGCCATTTTGTCATACCCTGCGTGCCTGCTGCGTTCAGCTTAATGAGCTTAGCAGCTCCCTCCACCTGGCAAAGGATTCTTAAGAGCTTGCAGGTCAATGTGTTGCACGCAGAACAGTCGTCCCAGCTGCGATGGGGGCCAAGGCACCGGAGGCAGAGCGTGTGGGGATCCGATGTGGGTAAGGAACCTTTGCAAGCCGGACACTGGCGGAAACCTGCCATCTTTGACATGCTCCGGGGATGAGCGTGGCACCAGAGGACAGAGTATTATCTCTGACAATTGCTATGAGAAAGGGAAGAAACAAGTCTTCCAGGGAAGAGTGTGTGGAATTTACAAGGCCTGAGGCCTAACCCAGGAGCGCTGGTGAAAGCGGTCAGTTTACTGCAGACTCGGAAAAGAGGTCTACGGAGTAGCATCAGTGGACAGTCAATGGAGCTCATGCTTCCAGCGCAGTGCAATCACCGCCCCCCCACGCCCCCCGGCGCAACTAAAGTTAAAGGGGAAGACACATTTTCTGGTGAAAAAGGTTGTGTCCAATCCCTAGCGAGGGACGCCCATAAAGTAGGGAGGAAAGGGGACGGGACGTAGGAGTAAAAAGTGATGATCTGTCCTTGGCTGACCCTAATATTACTCCCTGGGCACTCTCTAATGTCCCAGTGGTATCTAACAAGTCTCCTCCCAAGCTATCTGTTGTAAGCTCTAAGAAGAACCATACCCAGAGAAATAAAGGGGAAGGGAAAGATGATTACCCTCTTTCTAAGACAAAGCTTTCCCCACAATCTGTCGGACAGTCAATCCATTACTTGGGTTATAACTAGATATATAGAGAACAACTCCCCAGAACAGAATTATAAACAGCCATTAGATGGAAAATATGTAAGGAAAGTGGGTGCGGGTGGATCTGGACCAGAATCGGTTCTGAAACACTTGTATAAGCACGATATGAATAAATGATCATTCATTCAGGAACCTGGATAGGGGTAATGAGGTTTGTTATGCACAATGTCACTAAATTATCTAGTCAGTTTTAAGGACCAGGATTCCTAGTCAAGAAAGTTATTCATTGGATTAGGCACTCCAGGGGTTGTGTCAGTGATTAGAGTTGACATTATCCACTGTATCCGGTCGCACATGCCAAATTCCACCAATGATTATGTGAAAATCTCTCTAAAAAACATTTGGCTTGTGCAAGGATTACGAGCCATTGAATACATATCGTACCCCTGTCCCACGACCGCAGGTTTAAAAATGTCACTGCGTCCCAATATTGCCTTGAATGGAAATGTAGACTCTGAGGTTGTGGCCCCAGGTAGGAGGTGTCCTATTTGCCCTCTCCCACCCAACACCTACGAATCCAGCGAGGACTGAACTCCAGCATCTATTACATCAAGTGAAGGGCTGGAGGGTGTTGATTGACTTTTATCGGGATCCATGGTGGACGCCTCTCTCCTGAGTCTACCCTGCAAGATAATTCTGTGAAATATAGCAGGGGGGGTTACAAACACCTTGGGGGAGTCCAGATGGTGCAAATTCATAGAGGGCTTTGACATTTGCTGCATGCCAGACATGAGCGCAGAAACTGGTGGCCCATTGGGGATACCAGTCATTTTGCATAATTGGACAGACGCCCAAGAGGGCGACCAAGCGGGAGGGCCTTTTAACTTGGATCTCTTCAAGGTGAAACTGGAGAATCTCACCAATTAATATTCGTTCCCTGGAGGTTCAGCACTTGATTATAGAGACCTCGAGGGGCCAAAAACCGTTGGTTTTCAATGTCTATAATAGGCTGAATGAGAATAATCATTAATTCTAGATTATCCACACTTGGAGAATTTAACTTTAGGCGGGATAACCATAGGTCTAACGTGCAGTAAATCATTATTATGAGTGACTTAAACCTCCAGATGAAACCACTTGAAGATCTGGATTGGATATGCAAAGACCAGGACACAATCTGGGATATTCTCTTATTTCAAGCAAGTCTTCCTAGTGGGACCATGGCAGACCCATTGAGACTGCTCGGAATTTGCAAGCACTATATCTTAGAGCTTGTAATGGTCGCTTCCACAAGGATCAACCTGCAAAAGATGCTTGGGGGCACAATAGCTCAACACAAATAGTTTACATATTTCTTTCTGTATCCGACTGGAAATTGGTCACAGGTTTTTCAGTTTTCGATGGATTTGAGAGCGACCACTATCCCTTATTTGTTTCTCTTTATTTTTTTTAATTTTTTTTAATTTTTTTTTGTTTTTTTAGGGTTAACCGTCCATTAGCCACCCAGGGCACAGAGGATGTGACTGCAGTCTGTTTTTGGTCACGCCTGCTGAGCTTTAAAGTGGATGTAATTAGAATCTTCAAATTCTATCCCAGCAATTTATAATGCCACTTTTGGACATATTGAGAACATCTGCAGCAAGGATCGGTCTGACTGCAGCTTAATTTCGGACTACGACTCGCTGGTAAGAAGTCTTCAGCACTTATTAACTTGCTCTAACTCTGCAGTAAAAAAAAGGGGACTCTAAAAAAGAATTAATAGTTTGAGACGTAGTATAAAGCAGCTAAGAAATAGCTTCTCAGCTACTTAAACTCTGAGTCAAGGACTGATGAGGAGCATCTGCGACTTCTAAGATCCAGCTATAAAAATGTAATTTATAAGAAAAAGAAAGCTTTTGAAAGTAAGAAATGGGACAAAATGCAGGAGGCCCTGAGGAAGGGGGACTCGTCATCGTTCTGGAAATTAGTAGCAGGGAAAAAGCTACAGGGGTACTGTACAGTACAGGCTTGTGTAGCCCCACAGCAGTGGTTCAAGCATTTTGAAGCTCTGTATGTTGCAGCTGCTAGCCTCTCCACTATAGGACAAGTGGTTATTCTAGAGGCTGGAACCAGGACACCTGTAAGCACTCGAAAGCTTTTGTTCTCACTAGATGAGCTCATGGTGGCAATCACCTCACAAAAAGGGAGATCAGCCCCGCGTCCCGATAAGATTCTGATAGACCTATATAAAGGCAAGCTTTTAAATTGGTGCCCCGTGTGAACATGACTATTTAATGCTTTGATAGCCGGCAATACCGTTCCGACCTCGTGACTCAAATCTGAGATTGTCCCTGTGTACAAAAAGGGGGGAGGAAGAACCCTGCCAACTATGGCCCCTACTCGTTTTTTGATGGGGCAGGGAACATCCTTGCGAAAGGTCTGTTCAAAAATTTAAAACATTGGATAGATAATAAGGACTTAAATCATCAATTTCCAAGCCACCTTCCATGCTGGCAAAAGTACCCTAGATCAGGGCTTCTGACTCTTTTTGATTTTACAAAAATACATAGGTCTACGGAAGATGAAACTGTACAAAGTTTTCATAGACCTAAAAACTGTGTTCAACGATGTTCCGACAGGTTTGCTCTGGCAGGCTCAGCCACTTAGTGAAGCTTATATGGCTTTTATACTCAAGGAATAAAGCTGCTGTCTGCTCGAGACTCTGGGGAAGTAACGGAGCCTTTTGGGGTGGCAAGGTGAGTCATACAGGGGTGTGTGTTTAGCCCCCCCCCTGCCTTTTTAGCATTTCTATAAATATCTGGAAATACGCAGGTGTTGCCCCCTTATTTAGGACACAACGTGATCCCTGCTCTATTTTCTGTGGACAACGTTGTATTGTTGTCAACATCCCCTATGGAATTTAGCACCACCTTAAATAGCTTTGACACAAAATGTTAGATTTTATCTTGAAATGAATATGATCAAAATAAAGGTGATGGTCTTCATGCCCAGATTTACTAAGAGTCGAGATATTAGTAGTATGGCCACAGGTCATAATAAGTAGCGTTGTATGAATGCCTGGGCAACCGCTTTGCAGATTACTGCCCGTTTTTAAAGCCAATGCAACTTTAGAAAAGAACAGCAGGGCTTAAAGAAATATAATTTCCAACGCGGAGCAGGGGCTGGGGGGCACCAGCGTTGTCTGTCACCCCAGCGTTGGAAATTGAATTTATAAGCTCCAAACAGGCATCGCCATTATATGTAGCCGACTTATGGGGGTATTTTAATGTCAAGAGTCTGGTCTTAATCTTACAAAGGAAAATGCTAAGGGGTGAGAGATGGCTACTCCATCCCCTTAAAGGATGTTGACATTTTTAGCGGCATCTTGGAACACCAATTGTTCATGTGTAGACAGTTCCAAGTTATTGACAGTGTATTTTGGTGAATTTAGATTTTACTTGTTTTATTTTATTGGGCATTTGTAAGGCGCGAATACATCAAGGGAATTTTGATTCAAAGCGCACACAGGGCAAGGGAAGGGAACAAGGGAAACAACAAGAGAATGAGGAATGCAAATACCAAAAAGCGGTCCTACTAGGCCTTGTGAACATTTGGATCGTGTAAGTGCAGGGAGAGCGAGAGAGAATGGACAGGGGAAAGTGGCTAAGTGCTAGCGATCCACAAAGGATGTGAAGTGCTTTGGGGGGGGAATAAGGAAACGGGTAAGTGCAATAGTGGGTTGCGAAGGCAACAGTAGGTTCCAAGTAGTGACCACAAGATGGAAGAGGGGTCGCCAGCCCAACAGTAAGTGCAGACCTGCGAGGCAACAGGCCAAGTGGAGCTCAATGGCAAGTGCAGGTGGAAGACAGATGCTGTGGGTGATCGGACAGAGGGACAGGAACCAGATGGACACACATGGGCCCAGGCTGCCAATCAACAGCTTCTATGTGGAACAGGGACGGACGGAATGAGGGTGTGAGTGAGTGAGTGAGGGAAGGAGGAGGAAAAGAGGAAAGTCTTGAGATGTTGTGGAACTTGAGGAGATCCGGCTCAAGATGGCAAGTGGGAGGCTGTTCCAGAGGAGGGAGCCAGCTGTGGGGAGGGAGCGGCCGCCCGCTCTCTGCTGAGAGAAATGCTTGACAAGCAGAGAGTTGGAGCGAGAGGAGCAGAGGGATCTGGAAAGAGAGCACTTGGTTAGAGCGAGTTGCAGATAGCGTGGTGCCCGGCCCCAGGCAGCCTTATGGATGATGCAGAGGGATTTAAATTTGATCCATGCAGCAACCGTAACCCAGTGGAGAGATTTTAGGCATGTAGAGATATGGTCCCTGGATTTTACGGCCAAGGTTGAGTCTCGTAGCCCTATTCTGGATTAGCTGACAGGGCGGACAGAAGATTGTAGATTGAGGAAGAGGCTGTTGCAGAAGTCCAGCTAGGAGATGACCAGAGCTCTAGTGACATTGAGCTTCTGGGGGAAGATGAGGATCCCCTGAGTAGGTAGAGTTGGAAATGGACCTTCTTGGCAAGGCCCAAGATACGTTCAATGAAAGACAGAGGAGTCGAAGATAACTCCCAGGTTTCTGGCCTCCGAGGAAGGAGAGGGGGAAGAGCCCATTTAGGGTGGGCAGAGTGAAGGGAGGAAAGGGGGAATAGGAGTACCGATCGGAAGAATCTCATTCTTGCTGACTTTGAGACAGCGGTCATTGGAGGTACACCAAGACTGGACAGCGGACATGCGGTCAGTGATGACGGAGGTTAGAAGAGATACAAAGGGTTGTCTGAAGAAGAGTTGGGTGTCTGCATAACACTGCAAGTGTGGTGAAAAAGTGGAGATAAGGTGAGCTAGATTGAGGTTAAAGAGGCAGGGTGAGAGGATAGAGCCCTGGGTAATGCCACAGGTGGAGGGGTGGGTGAGGAGAATACCCAAGATAAACCTGGGAGGGATGGTTAGTGAGGAAGGAGGTCAGCCAGTCCATTGCCCGCTCGGAGATACCAAGGGTGTCGTGGAGCCGTTTTATTACGATGGAGTGGTTCACTGTGTCAAAAGCAGAGAGGAGGTTGTGTAGAATGATAACAGCAGGTGAGTTGGAATCGATTAATGCAAGCAATTCTTCACGGGAGTTCTGGTGCAGTTTCCGTGCCTCTGGATGCTCGGAATGCAGATTGGTAGTCATGCAGGCAACCATGGAGCTCAGCATGCTGGGTCAGTTGGGGGAAGACCAACTTTTCCAGAAGCTTCCCAAGGAAGGGAGTGAGAGATGGGATGGTAGTTAGCCGGACATGAGGGGTCGGCTGTGGGCTTTTACAGGAGGGGGTGCACAAGAGAATGCTTGAGGGAAGAGGGGAAAGACCCAGTAGCAAGAGAGTGATTGGTCCGTGAGTGCAGGGACAATGGAGCAAATGTTGTCCGTAATGGTTCTGGAAGAACAGGGGGAGACCTGTTTGTAGGAGACCTTCATAGAGCTGACAACTCTAGTGATCTCGACCAGAGTCCTGGGAGAAATGGGGGAAAGAGTGGATGAGGAGGCTGAAGGGCCAAGGGCGGTAGGGGGTAGAGGGAAGGGGGAGGATGAAAGAGCTCAGGATGTCCTGAGTTTTAGCAGGGAAGTGGGTGATCAGTGCAGAGAGCCTGGGAAGGAAGAGGTGAGGTAGAGACTGCAGATAGATTGACTAGTTCTTTGCAGATATTAAAGAGTTCAGCCGTGTTGTTAGAAGCTCCTGAGATGTAGGCCTGGATATGAGCCGTCTGCTTGGAGCAGATGGAGAAACGATATTGCCTTTGGAGAAGGTGACAGGCCAGTTTGTCAGAGGCTGAGCTCAAGGTCAGCAGCTCTGCACAGGGCTGCTAGATCAGAATCGTACCAAGTGTTACGAATCGAGACTGGTTGCAGGTAGATCCTCATGACGGGTTCAAGAATATCGAGAGTGATGGCGAGAGTTAGCTTGTCAAGAGCAGAGTCAATAGTTGAGTCGGAGATTGGGGGATGAAGGTGGAAGCGAAACCTGCAACTGACACTTGCGTTATTGGACGGATGTGCCTATATGAGGCTGGCAGAGCTAGGGGAGGTTTGGTCAAAGGGCTGAGCGGTCCCATGGGGGAGGAAGGAAGAGAGTGGTCAGACAAGGAAAGAGGGGTAGAGGGCGGGGGGAGAGAGCAAGAGATTGGAATGGATGATGGAATTGAGTGTGTCCAGCCAAGTGGGTAGGGCTGGAAGGGAGAATCGAGAGGGAGAGGGGTGCAGAGGTCATGGAAAGAGAGTGGAGGCCGTGATTGAGTATACATGGATGTTGAAGTCCCCTATGAGGAGTAGATTGCATCTGTGTGATTTGTCCAAAATGGAAATGTTCAAGCGAGAAATGACCAAAGATTATTTGCTCAAATTCTTTGGTCATTTCTCCTCTGAAACATTCCCAATGTGCGCAAACCCCTACCCACACCCCCAGCACACCTGCAACATTCCCCAACCCCTACTTCCGACGCTCTGTGTCCCTGTGGCGCTGGTTCCCTTTCACTCGGGAACCGGCGCCTCAGGGTCCTTCTTTTCTTTTTTTACTTTTGATCAGGTGACTGCAGTGGTGTCCCTGCAACCCCCCGCTCACTATACTGTATAGCCTATACAGCTCCCTATACTGTATAGTATAGTGAGCGGGGTGTTGCCAGGGACACCCCCACAGCCTTTGTTCCTTTTATCTTTGCCGACCCCACCAAAAGACCCATACCACAAAAAGTTCAAACTTTTGGTAGTTGAAACTTTTTGTGGTATGTGTTTAGGTCTTTTGGTGGGGATGGTAATTTTGGCCTATTCCAGGAGATTAGAGGCCCAGGTAAAAAGAGAGGAGGTGAAATCGGCCCATTCTGAGAGAAAGGTGGCGATGGGGCCCGTGGGCCGATAGTAACAATGGTCAAAGAGGAAGTGGGAGAGATGCCAAGCTTGCAGACCAGGCTTTCAAAGGAGTAGGTCTGGGTGGGTATGAGGGAAGAAGGCATCCACTCAGGGAAGATCAAGGCTACACCACCGCCAGTGCTGTTGGGACGAGTCTTTGAGATTTTTTAGCCATCGGGGAGAAGGGAGTCCAAAGCAGTGACTAAACTGGCATTGAACCACGTCTCGGTGAGAGTGAGGACGTTGAGATTCAAGTCTTCGAGGAAGCAGGTGTCAGAAGAATTTTGGTAGCAGCAAGAGCATTTAGCGTCACCAGCTTTGAAGTTTTTCCTAGGTGGGGTACAGTGAGGTGTTCCACCCATCAGAGGAGTTGAAGGAGATGCTGAGAAAGAGGACGGATGAGTAGCAGGAGCAGGGAGGAAGTTGATGAGACTGCAGGCACCTGTTAGAGGAGGGGATTGGGCCGAGGACCATGGGCCATGATGGTGCCTTTGTGATCGACATTCATGATGTACCTTGACGATGAGAAGCCAGCCAGGAGGAATTCCCATTTGGTGCCACCATTAATGGGAGAGCAAGAGGAAGGGGAGAGCGTGGAAATCGGATGTGCCGTCCATAGGTCAGGATAGGGGACAGAAGAGTATGTCTGGGACAATTTGGCTGAATGGAGCAGTGACGGAAGTGTCTGCGATAGGTAATCCACGATTATAAAAAATCTTTTTGAAACTTTTTATTTCCAGACTTAGTGAGAGCGGGGGGATAGATGATAGCCTATCAGTTATAGGAGTTAGGAGAGATGGAGAGAGCCATAGTGGGAGGTAGGGAGGGGGTTGGACGGGAGAAAATACTGAACAGGCACAGGCAGTTCACCAGGCGACCTGGCAGCCGCGGGTAGATTGTATTTAAAAAGCACACCTAGATTTGTTTTTGCACAAAGCACTAAAATAGCACAAGAGTGGAGGTAGCTAACATATTTTTTTTTTAAAAAGCACACCTAGATTTGATTTAGGGGAAGAGTGCCGGTGCACATAGAGAGAGTTGGGCACAGTATGTAGCAGCAGCAAGTGACAATTGCAACTTGGAGGACGCCGCTGATAGTGTGGCTGGGAAGCTAAGGGAGGCAGATTTCAGTAGGCAGTCATGTAGAGGGCTGGTTCCTAATGCAGGTGAAACTGGTGTGCTTACTGGGGCAATAGGTCTCGGTGTCAAAGACCTTCGGTGTAAGATGCAATTTGCTTTGTCAATGATGGGTGGTTTCGAGGTGCGTAGCATGGGGGGGCGCCTTCCTGCACCGGACAAGGCCAGACAAGACAGGAGGGGGCCTTAGTGAGGGCCTTTGTGATGTTGGCCAGTTTGTGCTTGCTGGCTCCTGATTGGCCCTGAAATCAGAATGGAGGCAATGGCTATGATGGAAGGTGCAAAATATTCACAAACTACCACCCAGTGCTGGCGGTGCAATGCAGGCACTCCAGCTTAAAGGAGGTGGGGAGCGCAACTGCAGCAAAAAGCAAAGCCCATCAGGGCTAGAAAAACAGAAAGCAGCATTCGCCTCTGCACTCGTAGAAAAATCACACAAAGTAAGGCAAAGCCCTGTGGGACTTCCCTCACACTTGGGAATGGAGATTCTTCTCCCCTGCTGCCTCGTGCAGGCAATGCGATGATGATCCCGATGGTCAAATCGTGTGGAAGTGAGTAGATAATGTTCATGATTGTGGAGATTTGCATAGCTACTGGTCTGGCATTGATCACTGAGGCCCTGGTGGCTTGTAGTTTGGGGGCCATGGTTTTGTACCAAATAAGATGGGGTTTCATGGACAGTCTGCCAACAGGCGCTTCTTTTGAGGATTGATTGTAGTAACTGTTCACATTGGTTATATGCTTTAAAGTCTAATCCGCCATTGGTCAGAAAAATCATTTTATAGGCTTCATCTTTATAAATGGGATTGTTCTAATGTCGGAGACTGTATTTGGACCACTGTAACTTTGGGCTTACTCTCACTGCTAGTTTTGTTATTTTCAAAATGTAACCTTTACTCTATGGGGATTCATCTTTCTGTGACAACAGAAATGTGTGTGTGGATGTGACTTTTCTTATTGGACAAGCCACATATCCAGTAGCTTTGTGAATCTAAAGTAGTCCACCCTTGTGTCCATAAAATCTTGCATGAACATTGTGATGCTGGAAATGCATCGGAGGGACAGAGCCTCTGTATCCTTGTCCTTTACTGCTTTTTATTGTGTGTTCTGTCGTGTTTTCCATGCAGGAGTTCATGTGGGACTCCTCGCGGTGCAGCTCTTTTCTGGTTTGGTGTACAGACCCATGGGATGCCCTTATGGCACCCATGAGTGGGGGTACAACCCTGTGCCCCTAGTGTTTTTGGGCACCTGTGTGTGGCCCACAGAGCAGGGTATGGGCTGGTGGCAGCTCCATGCTGAATTTGACAGGTGCCCTGAGTATCCTCCATTTTGAGATACCCAGGCCCTGCCATTGGAATCAGTTGATTCCTGATAGGAAACAAGATGGGGCCCCTGTGGCCTCTTGCTTTCTATTGCCTATTACCTTGTTTTCCAAAAGTCCTGGGAAGCCCTGACTCTGTCCCTTCCCCCTGACCGGCTGTTGGGTGGAAGTTCCCTATATGGTGGTGTTGCGAAGCCCAGGCCAGACTGGCTGGAGCCTTCCCATTGACTGTATGTTGTGGGTACACCCGGTGGGTGGGACCTGGGTGAATGGAGTGTGTGACGAATACGCATTGTGTTATGGGTGTCTAGTATCTGGTGGTTGACACAATGACTGAGACAGCCCTGCCTGAAACTGGTATGAATGCAGTGTGGAGTGTTGAATGGCTGGGTACTTGTCCCAATACACACAACTTGCTGTGAGTGTCTGGAGAGGAATGAATGGTCTGAATGCACTTTGCACCTGATTGGATGCCTGCCTGCATGAATGCCCTTCTGACCGATTGGTTGCCTAAGTGTGACCCAGAAGAATGAATGGGAGATCAACTATTATATCTGGGGTCCTCTCACTGCTAGAATTTGTGATCAGAAGCTGAAGAGTAACTGGAGCGAAACTGAAGCTTAACCTTGAAACCCTGCTGGAAGAGAAGAATTGCTGTTGCGCTCCTTCACAATCTGAAAGCTGCTTTGTTTCCAAGAACTGACCCAGAGAGGACCTGGCAAGGCGCCCTCTTCCCTAGCTACGGGGGACCATCGTGCACCAGCTGATCTTCGCCAAAGCTCCCTGGTAGACAGACCTACGACAGGCTGCCGACCCAAGACTGGGTCTGCTGCGGAATCCCAAGGAGAAGCGCCCGGACTCTTGTACACCACTGTCGCCGACCGCCGTTGCCGACCGGCGCCGCCGTGCTCCCGTTTTGCCTAAGAACTTTCGAATCCAAGGACGCTCTCGTCCGCATCGTCACCGCTGTATCCTACTGGAGAAGGCCTGATCGTCGACCTGCCTAGGAGCATCCACCAGTGGGTTTCCCGCCACCCAAAGACCACAGACGCCGATGACTCGACGCCCTTGCGGGGCCACAGTTCTTCAAACTCTTTGCGGTCCAGAACTATTGACACAGAGGTGCCCCGCACACCTCTTCCTTGCAGGATGCCAATGCTCCCTCGACGACGAGCACCGCTAGGAACGAAGCTGCCACTTCACATTTTTCTCCGTCGGACGTTCAACGACCCGTGACTCCTGCCTTAAAGGGAGGGTACTCAAGAAGGGCTGTCGGTTCCCCGCCGAGGAACGCTACAACGCCAGGTGCTTTGGGTTTGCAGAACTATTGGGAAGTCTATTGTGAACAATATATGGACTGGGTTTGTAGCTTTATTCTAGAGGTTGCCCAGGTGGGGGGGGGGGGTCTCCACACAGAATTGTGTTTAACGGTAGCAACCAATATTCTGCCAATTGTTCAACCGTCTTCCTTTCCTTCCTCTCTCTACTGCTGGTTTTCTCTTTATTGATCTGTGTGACAGTTTGACAGTATAGTTGATGCACTTTAAGGAGATCTGATATTTGTGGTACCACTGTAGAACTGTATATATTTACCATTGTGATTTTCTGAGCACAAAGTTAGTTATTGTGATAGTGTACATAACCTTGAATATTATATAAAGACTGTTTTAACTAAGTGTGTGGACATTCCTTTGTGGAGGCTTGGGGACTACACTGTACTTAAGAACCAGCCTGCATCACCTCCTGAGAAGCTAGACCTTTATTACTCGACCACGTACCAATAATGGAGAATCTTTGATGGGGTCCTCTGCGCCTTTCCTCTACCATTTAGAGAGCAGAAGTAAAGACACCCTCCTCCCGTCTTTACAAACATCCAAATGGATCAGATCAGGATTGTTCAAATTCGAACCCCAAAGTTTTTAAACATGTTCAAGTAGTGAGAATGAATCTGTGCAGAGTTGTAGTGATATGGTTTAGTTTTTGTACCTGTTGGCCCCCACATACTTGTATGTCCCGTCCCCTTTCCTCCATACTTGTGGGACATTCCGTCCTTCAGGGCGGGACCAGAGCACTTTTGTAAAAAGCATATAAAAAGTATAATGTGTCTCCTATTTTTACACGGGTTACTGCATGTGGCCGTAACCCCACCCTATTGAACTCTGCCGCGTGCATCGCCCTTTCAGTCCTTTTCTCTGCGCGGTTGGGGCTGGATGCACTAGCATCACTGGGAATTGTATTTTTATTCCCTTTGTCCTTCCTGCTCCAGTTCCTCGGTCATCTTGTCCTCCGTCTATGCCGGAGCATCTGGGATTCGTGTCCTGTTGTTCATGCGAACGTTACTTCGCTAGGGCGGATCCCCATTCTGTTTGCTTCTTGGAGAGCCTAGGCCCGGAACGTCGTTGGGATTCGTGCTTCTACAGCAACTCCCTCTCCGTCTGGGCACTCCAACATCGTCTTCTTCGGTGGGAGGCGGTGTTTCAGCGCGTTCCTCCACCTCATTTCCAGCTTTTCATCGACGAAAAGAAACGTTGGTTAAGTTCTTTACTTTTTAGGGCACCCCGGCAGAGGACTCATTCCTGGGGTCTTCAAGGGCCAGGAGGTGCTTGTGTAGCTCTGTCAGCAGGGGATCCCCTGAGGTGCCCCAGGGGCCTAATAGGCGTACCAGAGTGTTCTCTGAGGGTTCTTATGGCAAACCTGCCAGTACCGGACATCGTTCCGAGGTTCACCATTTGGGTGCTAAGGTTAAGCCCAGCTCGTCTGTGGCTCTGGATACCAGGGTTCGCCATGAGGTCTCCATTTCTGGAGTACTGAGTCACGGCTCGAGGCCCTTCTTGAGGGAGCTTTAAGTACCAGGTTAAAACCAGAGGTTCCTCTTGTTGAGGCTAAAGTCAGCACCGACAGATCCCAAGAGACCCTCTTTGAAGGGTTGTCGGTGAGGTATATCAACCATCTCACACTAAGGTCGTGGTGGTACCAGCACTGTTCAGGGGGCAAAGAGGGAGGTCACTGACCATTACCCCTCCACTACTGGCTCTTCTGAGGTTCCTCTGCTGGAGGCTAAGTTTGTGGCTGGTTCTAAGATGTCCAGTGAACATCTGAGACCACACAGTTCCGGCTATGCGGAGGATTCTTGTGTCAAGGCTAAGGTGTTGCTTAAGTCCCCTGACTCCCCTTAGGAGACAATTGCTTCATCTCCACATTTGACGCAGTTCTCCTCGGGTGTCGACAAAATGGCGGCCCAAACTCTATGGTTCAAGGCGGCCATTTTTGGATACCTCTTACACTGACGTTTACGCTGTCTGCTACTGGGAGCATTCCTTTTGGGGCTGAGCAGCCTTTTCCACGCCATGTTTATAACAGAAATCTGTTCCGTCCGTCATTTGACTGGCATGCTCGGACACCGCTGCCTCATACTGTCTCGCTACCGTTGATTTACGTGGACCCGGCCGGTGGTAGGCCTTCATGGCAACCATCCTCCTTGCGTTCATGGGGGTATGCCCCTCACACGTAGCCTCTGCCTAAACCAACGCCAATGCCTTCGGCTGAAGAGGAGTTCTTTGGGAAGTTTCAGATGCTCATGCACTCTGACCCTATGAAGGCGTATTTCAAGTGTCTGTTCAGGGAAATGTACACTGAGCCTCCTGTCCCAACTTTTGCTCAACTGTTCCGATGCAGGTTCTGGTGGTGCCACTCAATTCACTGCTTCCTTCTGGTCCTCCTTTTATCTCTTCCTCGCCTGCTCCCGGTGTCTCCAATAGAGAAGACACCGGCCGACCGGGACAACACTTTAAAACCTGAGGCGGTTATGCGTGGTGGACCAGTCTTCTGTTTCCGCCTTGTTGAACGAGCCTCAAGCGGATCATGACAGCGATGAGCAGCCCCGCTGTTAGGCAGACTCCTGTGCAGTGCCCTTAGGGACCACTACACACACAAGTAAAAAGACTACAGGTGGCAATACAAGTTTTACCTTTGGTACAAGCCTGTACTACTAAGTTATAGTGGTAGCAGTAGCAGAGCAGCCAGGCTTCTCTCAAGAGTATATGAGCAGTAGCAGAGATTACACAAAGGGACCACAATTACTGGGGTTAAAGCAAATACTGACTCAAGTTTTCAGGTAAAAAATATAAGTACATTTATTTTTGAACCATCTGTTATAAACATAACACCTCTATTAAACTTTAAACAAAACCACACGTTAAATATACAATTAACCAATTCACTTTGTACAGTATGTCTCAAGGTAAGTACACTGTGTTTTAATGAACCGGCGTTATGAACAAAACACGAGACCACGGATACTGTTGCGATCACTTTTTGACAGTTCGGTCTACTCAATAAACTCGTATCCGTGACATGAAATGCTATCTGGGCAAAAACACACTTAGCACCTGAGATACCCAGAGGGAGTTGGAGGCAAAAATCACAGGCAATATTTAGGTTAGGCAGACAGTATCGAGAAACACTCAGAAACAGGAGTTCAAAAGTCAAAGGGTCGGAGCCAGGGTTAAGTGACGCCGGAGACCTGTTGCCATAGATCACACCGTTAGACAGTTCACGATTCAGTGTAGCCAAGAGTACTTTGAGATTGTCAATGTTCAGAAGCAAAAGTTATAAGAAGGAGGGAAGACAAGGGCGAGCCTTGAGGATGAAGAAAAAGGGATTCACCCAGTTTCCTCGAGTAGAGCAAAGTAGCGTATTCCAATGATGCAGCTGGTGCCCTGGCAGTTGTTCCTGTTGGTTTCCCGCAGACTCACAATTCCTGGGGCTTCGTTGTGAAGGATGACGTCTGAAAGGGGGTCTGCGCCACACAGGGATGAAGCCGGCAGCTGCGACAACTAATAAAAGGTGCGCTCCTTAAAAACAGGAGAGGCTCGACAGGTGGTTATCCGGACCACTACAGCAGTGTGCCGCGATTTCTACCACGGCGGAGATCTCTGGCTGAAGAAGATGAGCTGGTTATCCCCACCAGGCTCAAGGGAAGAAGACTCCGGACTGGATCTCCTCTTAGTCGTCGAAGGGTAGATAGCTCAGGACTGCAGCAGGGCTTCACCGGGACGGGGTAGTTGCAGCAGCAGTCGTTCTCTCCGCTTCTCTTCGGTTCCTTGTAGTTCCAGAGGCGACTTTGACTTCTAGCCCAAGAGACCTTCCTTTTATGCGCAAAACCCCCATTCACACAGCCTGGCTGTCAATCACGCAGCAGGGGGGTTGTCCAGCCGGGACAACCACCTCAGCCAATCATGGCAAAGTGCGACTTGGGTTTCCTAGGATACCCTGTGCAGGGGGTGACTACACCCCTCCCTCACATTCAGCCCCCCTAGACACCCAGGTGCCTTGAGGAGGGCTTCTCTGCAGAAGCCCGCCAAAAGACAGTGAACAAAGAAGGCGAACCTAGTTTGCCGCGCAAAGTAAAACACAAGAAGGACTTTAACAAAAAGAAATGGCGAATAAACCCAACTGGAGCCAAAAGAGACGATTTGGTCAAGCGGGTTTATGTTCGAGGCTAATATAATAGCCAAGAACAGTACCACGTTTATCTAATATAATCACGGTAGAAAAGTTAGGGTAAATACCAATGCCACCAGCCAAGTCTAAATGTTAAGAGCGAAACAATGCTCAGGGAGGTACAGAGAGAAAAGGGGTGCAGATTAGCCCTTTCCAGTACTCCATGTAAGATGGGGTGTACTGGGTCTGTGGTAAAAATGACTATATAAAGTAAATGGCAACTTTACCTTTCTCTGGGGGACAATAGTCAGCCCCAGCGAAATGGAGATAGAGGGAAGTCTTAAAGACAACCCTGGGTTACTGCACTAAAGGTGCTGTGTAACCCATACAAGAACAGGGGCACCTGGAGTGGTGTGCTCCAGTGCCCAAGATCACACAATGAGTAGAAACACATAGGCCAAAACACATGTAAGAGTGGAAAAAGGATGTGCACTCTTACCAGGTGGAAAAAATAAACTCCAGAAATCCAGCAAAGCTGCTGGGGGACTCGCTAGGTGAGGGGAATTAGCCCTAGAAGGAGAATTCTCCCTAACACCCGCTAGGTCGGAGCATTCCATGACTGGGTCCTGGATATGATGGCCCTCCTTGACATTCCAGTACCTGAGGCCCCACTCCTCAGGAGGGGTGCTTTCGGGAGCCTTTACCCTCTCACCTCAAGAGCGCACCGGCCTGTTCCTCCAGAAGGACGTCTTGGCTGAGGCCTGCAAAGTCTGGGATAAACCCCACACTGGGCTACACATCAACAGAAGAATTGACGCTCGATATAAGCTTCACACCTCTGAGGAGCTAGCCTTATCGGCTTGTCCGCTCCTGTCCTCAACAGTGGTGGCTGCGGCCACCCTCCAGTCCAAGCCGGCATCTGCATCTTCAACGGCAGCGGCCCAAATCCTATCCAAGGAGGATACACTTTTGGACTCCTTGGGTAAGAAGGTTTTTGCCAATTCAGCCCTCCAACTTCGTCGAGTAAACGCTGAGCTCATCTTGGCAGCAGCCAATCTGAGGCTGTGGAGTTAGCTGATTTCCAGGAGTGCATTCCTGCGGATAGGCTAGATTACTTTAAAGCTCGTTTGTCTGACGCCAGAGTGTTGGCACAGGATCTACTGGAAGCTGCTGCACACCACGTAGATACCTCAGCTTGAGGCCATATGGTAGGGGTTGACACCTCCCGCCAGGCGTGGCTCCACGAGAGGAATTTTTCAAAGGAAGTACAAGACAAAGTACTGGACCTTCCTTTTGATGACAAGGAATTGTTTCATTCTTTTACCGACAAGGAGCTCACAAAGACCAAAGCGAGTACCCAAACTACCAAATATTTATTGGTCTTGGTGAAAGCTCCAGCTAAATTCCCTTATACACAGAGGTTGGGGTCCGAGACTCGATCCTTCTCTGGGTTCAGGGGGGTTTCAGGACCGTTGTGCGCGCTGAACAAAGCTCCGGTTGGCAGGACCCACTGAAAACAACAACGGCAAGGTGTTCGGTTTTTCTCTTGGCCATCCGCCTCTTCTCCCAGGACAGGTAGTCTCCTTGCCGACAAATCAGAAAAATATTTTTTGAAGGTCGCACGAAACTCCGGTGGGGAGGACTGATCTCGTCTCATCTAGAGGCGTGGCAGACCATCATGAAGACCAGTGGGTTTTGTCCATCGCTCGGACGGGTTTTCGCTTGTCCCTCCTCCCTACCTCACTCTTCAACCCTCCCTTCCAACAGATAGGGACGACCTCCCTCAGAGCCGAGGTACAGAAACTTCTAGACCTCAGGGCAGTCGCACCTGTTCTCCTTGGGGAGCAAGGGGAGGGCTTCTACTCTAGTCTGTTCAGTGCCCAAACCCAACCAGGCTGGCCTGCGCACTATCCTCGATCTTTCCCAGTTCAACCTTTCTCTTCCCCAAGAGAAATTCAAGATCACTTCTTGCCAAATAAAGTCCTCTCTTCGGAAGGGCGACTGGCTCAGTGTAGTGAACCTTCAGGACGCTTGCATGCACATCCTGATATGGAGGCCGCATCGGAAAAATGTGCGGTTCTCTCTGGGAGGAGAACATTTTCAGTTCTGCGTGCTCCCTTTTGGTCTCCGCTCGGTGCCGCCTGTCTTTACGAAGATGTCGGTCATCGCAGCTTTCCTCCGACTAGAGGGCGTTCATGTATCTGTATTTGGACGACTGGCTCCTACACAGTCCTTGTCCTCAGACAGCATTGAACAATCTCCAGTCTCCTGCTCCTGTTCCACCTTGGGCTGTCAGTGAACTGGTGGAAATCTTCCATGATGGTCCCCCAAGCCTTGATTTTCCTGGGTTTCCGTTGGAATACAATCAAAACCAGGGTGTTCCTAATGGCAGACAGGATTGCGGATCTATCCTCCAGTCTTAGTACATGACGGCTTGGTGGTTTCAGAGACTTCTGGGCCTCATGGCTTCTTGCGTGCTGGCCCTTCCTCTTGCATGTCTGAAAATAAGGCATACTCAGCTGGCTCTTCAGAGCGCTTGGTCTCAGGCTTCTGACTCTGATTCCAAGATGATCCCAGTTCCATCGTGCATGACGACTGATCTACTATGGTAGTCTTCGACCATTAACCTTTCCGTTGGGGCCTCCTTTCATGAGCCCGGCCCACAAGTGACGGTTAGCACGCACTCCTCCCTTCTGGGGTGGGGCGCGACACTGGATCATCTCCAGGTATTCTATCTGTGGACACTTCAGGACAGGCAGTTTCATATCAATTATCTGGAACTCCTGGCTGTTTTTCGGGCGCTAAAAGCTTTTCAACCGTCCATCACGAACAAGGTGGTCTGTATCCACACAGACAACTCTGTGGCGATGTTCTATATCAACAAGCAGTGTGGCACCAAGTCACCTCTCCTTGTGGACCTTGCCATTCAAATATGGGAATGGGCTGTCCAGCGCGACATTTGGTTACTGGCTGTACACATTCCGGGTCACATCAATGTAACTAGACTCACTCAGCCGCCAGGCAGCAGCCAGCTACGAGTGGGAACTGAACACGGATGCGCGCTCCACCATTTTTCACCAATGGGGCACTCCAGAAGTGGACCTTTTTGGGACTTTTACAAATGGGACACTTACTCTTTTTGCATCCACGAATGGTGTCTGGGTATCCTTTCTATGGGACGCTCTCAAGATCCCGTGGCACAACATGAAGGCCAATGCTTTCATGCCACTGCCTCCTATTCATCAGTCACTCTGCAAGCTCAGGAATAAATCGAATTGCACTCTCCTGTTAATAGCTCCTTGGTGGCCAGCCAGATTCTGGTTCTTGGAACTTCAGCATCTGTCGATTCTTCCTCCGATCAGATTGCAGTTGATTCGCAACCTGCTTCACCGGTGCCATCACCAGATGTGCCACCCCTCCCCATAATCGTTCAGTTTGGCGGCCTGGTGCCTGAATTCAGATAGTGCAGTTTAACTTGTCCGAGGACGATAGGCGCATTATCCAAGCGGCCAGTAATCCTTCTACGAGGTCTCAATATAGGAGCAAATGGCTCTGTTTTTGCCACTTGTGCTTAGCTAAGCAAATTGACCCTAGGCATGCTACGGTTGACAGTCCTATTTTTCGTTTCCCCCCCTTACAACTTTAGGCATTCATGTCTTGTCTTGCAGAACTTACTTATCTGCAATTGCGGCCTACCTGTCCACAGACAGCTGCTCTTTTTCATGGACCAATCCGGTCATTAAAAGGCATTTTGCAGGTCTCCATCTTTTCCCACCGGTGCGCACCCCTTAGTCCAAATGGGATCTGAATGTGGTGCTTACCTCGCTGTGCCATAAGCCGTTTGAGCCCATGGCCACTACCGACCTGAAATATCTTTCATGGAAGGTCGCCTTCCTAATTAAAGTGACATCAGCGAGGCGAGTAAGTGAGCTCCAAGCTCTTTCTGTGGAACACCCGTTCCTTACTTTTCATAGAGATAAGGTGGTGCTTCGCACTCATCCTTCCTTCCTACCCAAGGTGGTTACCGATTTTTTTTTTTTCTTTTTTTTTTTCTTCTCCCATTTGAAGCAATCGATCTCATTACCTGTCTTTTTTCCGAATCCGGCATCAGATGCCGAGAGAGTCTAGGTCAGGAGAGCCCTGAAATTTTCAATCGATAGAACAAGTGAACTAAGGGTCTCCTCATAACTCTTCGTCACATTTCGGAGATCCAAAAGGGAAACGGGCTTCCAAGGCAGCCATCTCATATTTTGTGCAACCCCACATTTGTAGTTTTGCTAATTAAAACATTGCATGATAATATATATGCATTGAGCTCATATTATGTTTTTAGCAGGATTTTGAGCATCCATCCATTTGCTCAGACAGCCCTGGAGCTGCTAATGGATATTTTGAGATGTAACCGCTGATAAATTATCAGTAGCTTTTATCTTCTTTAAATCGTCGAGCAATTGTTGGATTCTTTTCTAGTTGCCTTAATTTCTTTCATAAATGATTTCAAGGGGTCCGTTGTAAATTAGGATGCTAATGGTTTGTGTGCTCCCACACTTTTCCAAAGGTACCAGACTTGTGGAACCTTATTGTCTAAGTGGTGTGCTCTCCCCCAAACTATGCTGCTTGTTGGCTTTACAAATTCAAAACTGGGTACTTTCAGGACAAAGATAGGGGAGCCTAATATTTTAGTGGTGGAGCGTGGTGCTCTGTTGGAAGATTTTCTTTTAGCACCTTTCCCTCGATATATTCCTATGAGACCCCCTCTTTTGTTGCTCATTTGCTACCCTGTTCTGATTTATGGAGGTCACTAAAACCTTCTGCTTACTTCTTTGGCTTGTTTTGCTCATTCTTATGGGGAAACTTGGTGCCTAAGACTTGACTGTCGCTTTTTTAATTCGTGCATTTTTATAATTGCACACATTACTTTGAAGTGCAGTAAAGATATTGTTTCCTTCTAATGTTTTACCTAATGTATTTATAGTTACTTTTATGTACCTAAGACAAGTTGGTAGCAGCGGTGTGATTTTTGCCTGTTGCCGCCTGAATGTGGTGACCTCAGCTGGAACAATCTGTGCACTCCCGTGAGGTGTCCTGACTGGTCTGCACTGCCAAGTCTGTATCTTTTCATCATTTGGAGCTTCTTGAAGCTGACAAACTGATTGGTGGGAACTGAGACCAGCTCCCGACTGGAAAAGTAGCATCTACACCAGCAATCCCTGAGCTTTCAACGGCTGAACCCAGGACAGATGATTGTGCACCCAGTGAATTCCGCAAGACCTGCTGTGTCACTTGGAAGAATTGGAGTCGGGATAAGTGAACATACCAGTTTTGTACCACAAATCCCCCCTGTCTCCCATAGGATATCATTGAGTGGAGATCCCTTGTCTCTAAAATCCCGCCTGGCCTGGATTCTGGTCACTGCACGTGGGCTGAGGATCCTTTGCAAGGTTTGCCTTGGGAATAGGACGGAGGTGGGGTACTTACTGAATGTGATGTAAATACTTACTTTAAAGTACTTTCAAACACCACCACGGCCCACTGCATCCATTCTGAAATGTATTCCCGGAAGATGCCATAGTTTGGAACCTGTGACTTTTAGACACAAGGCACCATACATTTTAGGGCTGGACTTCAGAAGATTAAGGGATCTGTGTTTGTGCTTATTCTAACTACTGTTTTTCCTGCATCGGATTACTCACCTGTTAAACACTAGTATATAATTAATCTGCAGTTATATTTATACAGGTTATTGTATAGATATTATATATGGTTTTTGATTACATAATTTACCTGTGATTTGTTATGCTTGCTGTGTTCATAAAGGACCTAATACCTTATTTTTTTAAATATTTTTATATACTTGATGACTACTATTATTATTATTCTATGTGGACTCATTGTAGCCCTAGACCACTCTCACACTTTTCCTGAGACTGAGCCTTCACTGCTCATTCACATTACCTTGATTGGGTTTTGGTTAACCTCTCAGTATTGTCTCTATTTACCATAAATAGGATGGCCTCCTAAAATCCCCCCCACAAGGGACTGATTAGAGAAATGCATCTCAACATGCCCCAAGGCTTGCTGTCAAGCTTTTTCTGGACATCCAGTTTTTGTACAGCCTTGAATTCCCACTGCGATTTCTGCTCTTGTTGTCCTAAGGAGCTGGAGTTCCTACAGAGAGTAACTTTCCTCTTATACTTTATTTCACTAGTAGAACCGAAGGTTCAGTTTTGCATTTTCGTTTACTTTTCCTGCATTCAAACCTAATGCGCAAATGTTAGTCATTGGAACATCCTATGTGTTTGTTTCAGGTCTTTCATGTGAAAAGGTGTGTAAAAGATTAACATTTTATGAGAATATCTTGTAATAAAAACTGAAAATATAACTTTGTTTTCATCATGACGGGCAATACAAATGAAGTAGTATGCACCATATGTGTTTGAAACAGTTATGTTCGGTCAAATGACATTTGATTTGTGAATGGTTGAATTGTTTGGGTTTGTTTTTTTATTTCCTTACAGAGAAGCTAGCGGATAAAGTAATGCAAAATCCTCAAGCCCTTGCTGCTTTACAAGAACGACTTCAGAATGTGGCTCAGACCCCTTCCAGTTACATTGAAACGTAAGCGTAGTTGACAAATGCTAATCTTTTTCTCTTTGTGCAATGGAGTAGAAAAACGTAGCTTTCTGTTTAGGAGATTAAATCCATTTTATATGCAATGAAGCACAATATTAAAATCCACTGACCTTATCCTGTGATTTATTGCATTGTCAGTCAAGTGCACCTCTATACATTTGAATTTACAGTTGAGAAACAAAGGCAAAAAAAGATGTATTCTCCACTGGTTCGACCAGTATGAATTGGACAACCTTGGCAAGTGGAGTAATGACTGTTTTAGGTCCACTATTTCTACCTGTTGCGTTTTACAGCACCCTATACTCTGAGGATTAAGATTTCTACAGCCCTGTTGTGATGAAACCTTTTCGGCTGCATAAGATCCTTTGTGAAATCATGTGCCACAATCTTCCGCAGTCTAACAGTATGACTGGAACAGTCTTAGTCAGTTTTATTGACTTTATTGTGAGGGTTATGCACTAATTACGTCCATACAGGTTCTAGAGCCATTGGGACCGTTTGGGCTTTGGTCCAAGTAACATCGAGAAAGCTCATAAATTTAACTACTGCAGCTTTGTTTATTTAGTGCATTTGTTTTGCATTTCATTGTTTTGCCAATTGCATAACAATGTTATAAATGTACCCCTCCCAGATTACAGCAGCAAATACAACTACATGCATTAGCTTCACTGGCCTGGCTTGCTACAGATTGCAGTGCACGGGCAAAGTTATCTGTAAAACACATGTCTATCATGCTATTCTCTTTAGAACCAAGAGCAATCCATGGCACTGACTATATAAATTGCGACACTGGCTATTACCCAGGCGTGACTGTATGTGCTTGCACACTCAATCGCTCTTGAGCATTCTTTTTTTCCCACTTTATGGAAATTTGTTTTTTGAAAGAAATGTAAATTGATTCAGTTGTACTAGAAGCAATGAGTGGGGGGAGTGTCCAGGGCGGCGGTAGGGTTGCGGGGATGTGAATAGAAAGTAATTATGGGAGAGCTAGGGAAGGCTCTTGGAAAATGTAAAATAGATGTTAAGAAGGGTAGAGGCTAGGGATCCTGGAAAGTGACTAGAGTGAGACAGAAGTCCAATCGTTCTACTCTGATCTGAGGTCCTATGTATTTGACTTTCCCTTTCTGGTTTACTCAACTTATTCCTCTGATGAACCCGCATTGGAGAACTCCTTAGAAACATGAATATTGATTGTGCCCCCGATTACAAATGAAGTCCCACATTTTCAGAGTACACAAAGTGCCTTGTTTTCTAGTACGAGCCTCCTCACAGCTGTTTATTTCAGATCCACTGTATCTATTTAGGATCCATGGTTTATTCTCTGCCTTTACATGATCCCAGTAGGCACAAGTTACAATTCCTCACAGGGTGAGGGATGGGGGCAGGGCCCCTACTGTGTACCCCTGTGTAACTCCAGTATCTTGTCAAACATTCCATCATGGGGCAGAGGGAGCGGGGGGAGGGGGGTTAATGAAAACTACCACACCTTCACTCACATAAATATCTAATGCCTAATATAAACAGACCAATAGGTACTAGGAAAATTATATGCACATTCTCATCTGCATTAATGCATAATGGTAGTTTACCATCCAGCAAACTGCTACACTGACTCTTGTTAGGGAGAATTCTCTTATAAGGCTAATTTCCCAAACCTAGCGAGTCCCCCAGCAACTTTGCTGGATTTTTGGGGTTTGTTTTTTTCTCCTGCTAAGAGTGAGACTTTTTCCTCCCACTCTTAGGCATGATTTGAGGTATGTCTTTGACTTGTTATGTGCTTTTGGGGCTATGGGGTTTCTTTTTACTCCATAGGGTATCATCATCTGTTTTTCTGTATGTGTGGTACACGGCAGTACCGTAGGGGTGTCAGTGACCCCCAAACATAGACTCCATACCCTGGGACTGACTACTGTCTCCCAGGGCCTGTAAAGTCACCATTGGCTTTACTAGTCCAAATTGTGAACAGAACCAGTACAAACCATAATATTGTGGAAGTACTGGTAATGGGGTCATTCGATTGCCACTGGCTCTGTTTTCGAGGTGGGCACTGTCCTGTCACCCCTCGTCGAGTTTCTGGCTGGTGGCAGTGGTTACCACGCAAAATATTCCTCCGGAATATTCTCTGGGATTTTCCCATTGATTTTAAACGCACCACTTTTAGTGCAATGTTAAAGATACCGCTGGTTTATTTATTTAATATTAAATGAACGGTTGGGTCTTTTTGCCAGAACTCTTTTCTAAAATGGTGTTTGTGTCCGTCTCTGTAACTCTGACCAAGGTTGAGCCCTTTGTTCCACTTTTTTGGCGGGCTTCTCCACAGAAGCCCTCCAAATGGTGCCACTCTGTCTGGGTTCCACAGGAAGGGTGGAGGGGGCAATCGGCACCCTGGACTGCGTTGCCTTAGACTGCTTTTATCCAAGTCGTACTCTACTCTGATTGGCCCAGTGGTGAGCCGCCCGGCTCACCTCTTAGCATGTGTGATTGACAGCTAGGCTGATGAATGGGGGTTTTTCTGCATAAAAGCAGGGCCTTTGGGACTGGAACTTCATAAGTCGCCAAAGTACCTAAGAATCCGAAGAGGGAAGAAGCTGAGCCACCTGCAACTGACGACGCCACCGGTGAAGCCCTGCTGCAACAAACTCGCACTTTTCCAACGACAAGAGAAGATCTTCTGCTGGAGAGTCTTCTCCCTTTGAGCTGGTAGGACCAACCAGTTCGCCCTTTTTCGCTTCCAAAGACGTCACTTGGTCGAATCTTCCGTGCCAAGCACCCCGGCGGCCGGATAGCCAAGCTCATCACTTTTGACCGCGAATAAAAGGACCGCACTTTTAATCGGGAACTCCACGGCTGGTTTCATCCCTGTGCAGTGCAACGACTCCACGTTTCCTCCTCGACGAGATCTTCTCTTCCCCCCCTGGTCGGAACCACGAACCTCAACCACTGCCAGGAACAACTGCCCCCGCTGGAGCTTCCTTTCTCTTTAAGGTACTGTGTCCTGCCTGGTCTCCCTTTCTACAGATTGCTAAAGGTGACCCTTAAATCCTTGGCTTCTAAACTGGGTTGGCTCCAGGCCTTCTAACTATATCTTTTGACTTACCCCAACCTCTTTTGAACACTCTGCAAAGACTTTCAGTGCCCTTTAAACTGTGTGATCCTGGGCACATTTCGCTTTGCTCCATTTAAAGTGGGCCTGGCCTATGAACTCTGTCTTAACAAATAGTTTTGCTTTAACCCTGACTTGTCTGATAGTTATCAAGGGAGGTGTGTATACTTACCTGACTGTGTTTTAGATTACTTTTCATTGAGAGTGCTAGTGTATTGCCTAAAGTGTGTTTTAAATAAATAACTATATACTTTTTATACAAAGCTCTGGTCAGTGTTTGTTTGGTCTACTGTGTTTTGACCCTATACTGCCCTACTCTTCTTGAGAGAAATCTGACTGCTCAGCCACAGCTACCAGATAAATCTGGGTGGTGCAGACTGCTACCAATTGGGTTTACTGCTGCTCCTGTAGTCTTAATCTTTTTGCAGTGTTCCCCAAGGGAACTGCACAGGATTCTGCCTAACAACTGTATTGGTTTTTTGGCAACAAGCGTACTCCTTATGTATTGTCTATTCAGACTAAGGGAGCCTTCGACCACCTCTAACACCATGAGGTTTTCTTTCTGTTAGTGCTCAGTGGATCACGCCACCAAGAACCTGAAAACCCTCTGTGATCAAAGTCCCCCTACTTTGGTGGGCTCTGTCCAACTCTTTACAATGTTGAATTTTCCCACATTCCAATAAGCAGTTAAAGGCCACACTTTTTCGCAAGACACTGGGCTTTGTACAGCTCTTGGTGTTGAAACTATAGGCCCATCATCACTGTTTTCTTTCGTAATCATCATCAAACTTTACTTGTTTGATTATCCCAATAACGCATCAACCCCCAAGAAAAAATAAGTAGCGTACAAAGACAGAATAAAATCCTGTTGCATAAACCAAGGCCCCATATATAATAGATTTACACACTAGCTAATAGAAAAATATAAATTAATCCAATAATAATCCGGGAAAATAGATCATTAGCACAAAATAATAAAAATGCAAATGAGAGACAACTATTAAGAGGCATACAATACTGAATACAGGACAGACTAATGTAGAAATAAATTGTACAGTAACCATAACAAAAATGAGCTCTAAAATAAGCACATAAGAAAAACAGCGATACAGATTTACAAGCTTTAAGAGCATTTAAAAACAAAATTATCATTAAGCCAGATAGAAAAACAACGTTGGTGCTTTTAATAGTGAACTCATTAGATAAAGTCTGAGGTTAAGTTTTTACTAAGTGGTTCTTAGTTTTTCTATCTTTTCTAAGAAAAACGTCAATTCAAATGTTAGTTTTCGATCAGAGCCACTGTATACGTTTCTCCACCAATCTTCTAAGCCCAACGATGGTCTCACAGCACATATTTAGCAAAGTGCTGCTTTCTTTCTTGAATTAAACCAGAACATTCTAAGGTTAGATGTTTTAGGGTTTCATTTGTCTTATCACACAAACGGCATGATATTACAGATTTATCTTTGGACCAAAAGTTTAACTTTTCCCTTGTTGGTAGTTGGTTTAGTCGGAATTTTAAGAAGAGCAATCTGCAAGCTTTCCCGGGAAATTTTTCAAGATAATGTTCAGCCGTATTATGTTTTCACTTCCATGGGAACTATATTCATAGCTCTGTTTATTGTGGATGTCGATGGTATCAATCCAGTTTGTGTCCATAGCATAGTTTTGACCTTGTTCGGATTATTTTCTAATGTCACGAAATCCGTGCTTATGTCAGATAAGATTTTATTGCATCGTTTTGCCCATGTGGTAAGAATATTTACTCGGTTTCCGGAGTCTAGATCTTGTAGTATTGAGGCACTGCCAGCTGCATCTTCATTTTACGATGTTCGTTTAGGGTATTCCATGTTATTCTAGCATTAATGGATATTAAGCCCAATTCATATCGCATACATGCAGTTGGTACTCCTTTGGGTAGCCACAACACACTTGTCCAGAATTGATGTTATTTTATATATCTCTGAAATAAGATTAAGTGATACATCTCGAAGATCTTAAACAAGTCTGATCCTGCCACCAGCCATTAAATCATTTTGAAGAGCCAATGATATGACCAGCTTCTCAATTAATTTCAAATAAAATAGGGTAGTTCTTCATTGAGTGAACTCTTTAGACCTCCACAATGAACTCTAAGGTTTGATTGTTAATTTTCTCATATCTATGCCATGAAGCATAATTCCTTTTCCTTGAAATTAGTGATGAAGGGCCATGCATGAATAGCTTTCGTTGATTTTTAACAAGAGCGTATTGTTTTAACCAAATTACTAAAGAGCTGAACTTAGTGTATTGACCACTTGGTTGCAGCAAGCATATGAATCCATTTCAAGTAGTCATCAATCTTACTTGGGCAATTCTCTACAACTGGACTACAATTATGTTCCTTTAACTTTTTTTTCTTGATCTTAACTATCCTCCTACAATCTTGTCTTAATTGCAGTAAGGAGCCTGTCTCTATATTACTTCTATCAGTAGGAGATATGTTTGGCTGGCTGGTGACGGGCTCCTCTGTAGCTGCGAGATTAAACCTCTCTCACCAATTGGAAACGTCTTCCATTTTATTTCAACTTTTGCTCCATAGCAAATTTCTCACAAACTCTGCCTACATACTGCTGATCAATACAAAACCAGCGGGCTGTGCGCACGCATTCGGTGAGTCCACTGCCAGTGCACTGTTTTGGCGGGGAGGCGTCCGATCGGCCCGATTCCTTATTGACGACTCCTTGCTGCAACTGCTTATTCACACTTAATATAGTGGTACGGGATAAGTGTTAGTACTGTGACTGATCAGCTATTGGATTATTGTAATTTCCCAAGCATGTATGCTGAAAACAGCTATACCGGGGGTGAAAGAGCGGGAGAGTGTAATGCCAAAATCACCAAGGGCTATAATACTCCGAGAGGTTGGGAGGGTTATTGCAACCAACTCTTAGCTCCGGAACACCCTGCCAAGAGGAGGACATTCGTATTTATTTACAAAATTGAGCTTCCCTTAAGAGGTACAGCAGACCCAGACAAACACCCTGCAACGATAGAGGATCCGCCAGATTTTCAAAAAGTCTGCCCAGTGACCCAGGAGATCTTTTTCTGACATCCCAGATTCTGCTTTCTTGGCAGGGGCTAGGTTAATAGAATCTGAGAGATGGATGACAATTGAACCAGTACCGTCTATTCCATTTCTTGGATTCTTCCTCTAACTCTTGACTTTCATTTATTCACATGACTCCATAAGGTATTTTGGGTTGACGGCGCCGACTGTTCCAGCGATGGAATTAACTCTGACAGCCATGAACACGACACTAGAAACATTGCCAAAGTTATGAGACTCCTTGAATGAAAAGATTGGAGCCCAAACAGCGCTAACTGGCATATTAAAGGACAAAGTATACCACATGGCAACTGTAGAAATGACAAACTGTAATTTAACGCTAGCGCCTCAATTCAACCAGTGCCCAGGAGAATCCTCAATTGGTCCAAATTCTGATAGTCAATAATTATGTCTCTCGACCCCCGTTCCTGATCCGAGGGGTCAATTTGGTTATACCCAGACCCCAGAAGATTGGAAGAAGTAATATGGAGGTTGGAGATGAGATTGAAGCGATCACCTCAGATTAGGAGGTGGAGTAGGAGCCATGGGGCTCAGCGTAGCCCCTTTTTGAAATATTTGGAAATAAGGTGGGGTCAAAAAACTACAAAACTGACAATGAAAATCCAAAACACCCCGGTAAGAGCCCAGTCTTTGGGCTCCAGAAAGTTCTTAAGAGCATTATCAGTCCCTGTGAGAGAACAAGCGGCTGCGCCCTTGAATGAGCAGCAGAGAGGAAGAAAAAGAAAAGGCATAGTAAAACCTAAGATGATCTCAGTCCAGAAGATTCAGAATTTAGGGAAGGAGATTTGACACAATAGGCGGAAACGACAAGTATCGGGTTGGCCAGAGACATGTTAAATCTTACAACACACTCAGTTGATAAAGTACTCAGCTCAGTAGTAATTTCTGCAGTGCCTCAATCATCGCCTCAGACAGAGGCAACCTCAGTTAACCATCAGATTCTCTCAAAAGATCAACAGGAGGGGGTGCTATGCCCCTGCCTCACTCTTCAGAGCCGATAATAGGAGTACAATCTACATAATTCTGTACATTAGAACAGAGAAGAAAAAATTAACTAATCCCCAGCAAGTAAGTGACCGCCCCCACTGCAGTATTCTATAATTGAGCCTTGATAAGATGCTAAATAAAAAATTGCACAACAATGGTCTGGAACACTGGTATATTTAAATGGGCCCCAGGAACCGATAAAGCGCCAGGGCCGCTCTATAGAGTTTTATTAGAACAATTGGTGGATTGTATTGTTTTTTCACATTGAACAGGGAAAATGTTTTAAGATTATTTGACACCATTACAAGTCTACGATCCATAAAATCGATAGAGAACACACAGATCAAGTTAATTAATGACAAAGATCTAAGTCGAGTATTTTTTTACAGGTCCCATCTAAACTGGTCCTTGAGGCTATCTAGAATGCGGGTTCCCAGCTCTGGTCCGCTATAGTTGAAATAAACAGAAGTGAAGTTGAAAGCGAGGGCCCCCTCCACCCTATTACTGCAAACATAGGTAGATCGCAGATGCAATTTTTACAGATGAAGGTGACCTGTTCACAAGGACACCAACCAGAGGGAAGAAAAATGGAGTACATTCATACAAGACAGGTAGGCTAGGTAGGGCCCTGTAAGAATCGTTTTAGCAGGACCAACCATTCGCTGGATACCCTTAATCAAAAGTTACGGAATAATAGCCAACATATAAATGATTATCCTACTGTCCTGAAATAGTTTTAATTCAAATTCCCTAACTCTGACCATTTTTATACACACACGTTTTTGATTTAGCAGTCCGACTATGTGCACAAGACCAGGAGTGGGGGTACTACTAAAATCAAGCTCCTCGGACAGAAGTTAAACAGCTTCACAGGTCACAAAGCTCATCCATCCAAAGGGAAGCTGAACAAATGCTAATGGCCGCCTAAAATATAGTATGATATTTGGCCTGGCTACATTTTAATAGTAATACTCAACAGTCGGCAGTGCAGGGAATGTTCTATCTGAGGAAATATGGGTTACTAATTTGAGTGCCCTATTTGCAGGAGGCACATGTGCAGAGTTTGCTAAAGAGAGGGCATTTTTGACACAAATGAGACATTCGCTTTGACCAT
Organism: Ambystoma mexicanum; assembly: GCF_040938575.1. NCBI lineage: Eukaryota > Metazoa > Chordata > Amphibia > Caudata > Ambystomatidae > Ambystoma > Ambystoma mexicanum. The sequence continues at coordinate 984,496,034 of NC_090934.1, read as the reverse complement.
GATGATATTAAGATGATTATATTACAATTGAGTAATTCACGAGACGCAGGGCCAGATGTGCTTTCCAATATGATGTTAATGGCTCACCCAGACATATGTGTGAAAATACTGGCAGTTATGTTTTACAGGATATTGGAGGAACAAAGGGTGCCAAACTTGTTGATAAAGTCGATAGTCACACCGATTTTTAAGAAGGGTGTGCAGTTACATCCCAAAAACTATCGGCCAATAGCCTTGCTCAATGTTCCAGGCAAGGTTTTTGCCCAGTTGGTTTTGACAGTTAATGCAGTGGGTCAAAGAAAGTGGGATATTTACCCCTTCCAATAGGGATTTATTTTGGGATTGGGTACTGCAGTGAATTTGGCCACTCTATCAATAATTAAAGAAAAGTACAATGGACTAGCTCGCCAGTTTATTTGGCTTTTATTGATTTTAAATTGGATTTTAATTCAGTGGACTGACCGAAATTATGGGAAACTCAAAAATTGGGGTTGTCCTCCCTATTTGTTGGCAATAATAAGACCTGTTCTTGGGTACATCAATGCAGGTTAGATTAACTCCTTTAGGGCAACTGACTAAATCTATTCCGTTGGCTAGAGGATTAAAGCGGGGGTGCATTATGCCCCCTGCTTTAGTTAACCTCTTTATCACTGACACAGGTCCATATTTGATGAGGGCGCACTAGTTTCCGCCAAAACTTGGTATTTACCCAATTTCATGGCTCTTATACGCGGACGATCTGGTTCTGATGGACCCAGACGTCTGTGAGCCTGCAGAAGCAGCTTTCTATTGGAGCTATATGTTCAAGACAGTGGGTACAGGGTTAATACAATAAAATCAAATATGATGATTTTGAGACCAACATTTGTAAAGAAAATGAATACTCTTACTTTGAGCATGCACAAACGACAAATGGGCAGAAACGCATTATCAAATTGATTTAAGGTTCAAGGCAATAACAGCTGCATGCCAGGGAATGATCACTCACAAACATGTAGCAGGCTTTCTTGTGAGCCTTTGATAATGTTTTATAAGCAGGTCCTTCCAACCTTAACATATGGAGTGGAAGCTACATTGTTTTTGGTTAATCTTGATTGGAATATTATTGAGGGGACAATTTGGGAAAAGTGTTTTAGGTTTGCTGGAGGGAGTTCCGATCCAGATCATCCATTTTGAGTTGGGATTACTTTCTTTATCAGTCATAGTTAAATGGAAATTGTTATCCTTCTAAAGAAAAAGTTTGGAGGGGCAGTCAAACTCCATTCTAACACTTATCACAACACTACTAGAGGATCCCAAAAATGGGGTAATGGCAGGATGGAAGGTGGATTGCCTAAATTGGATGCAGTCCGCAAATATATTGCTGGAAACCTTAAGGTGTAGGTCGAAAAAAGGCAAAAATGATGTTCTGGAGGTATGCCTGGTGCATGATTATAGTTTAATCTATTTAAGATTTTTTAAAACTTTTCATTTGAAGCCAGGGCACTGAATTGATTACCAAATATTTGAGTCGATTGCCATGTGTTAAATCGGAGGTTTTAAAAATAATTATGATTGAATTTGTGGTTGACAAAAGAAGTTTTGGGTATAAGATCAAAAGGATCGCAAGGAGTTCAATGTTTCTGTGAAACATCAGTAAAGTTGAAACAATAAGACATTTGATTACATTGTGTCAAACTGAATGAAATGAGGCAAATGCATATGAAACGTTATCTTGAATCTTTTAAAGAGCTGTCTGAAGAGGAGGCTTGGGCGATGATTAGTTTTTTAAAAATTTATTTTTATTGCATTTCTTAAACATCAACAATAGAGAACTGTCCCCCCCCCCGGTCCTTAACCCACCCCCCTCGTCCTCAAGTTCATGAGTGCTGCTCATTTACTTTGATGCTATGTGAACAGATCCACAATTCATATGTTGTGCGGGCCCCACTGTTCCATGTAATCGCTCTTCAGGTACTTGAGCGCCGTTCCCAGTCTGTGGTGAACTTTTGGCAGTTGCCCTGTAAATTGTACGTAATACGTTCCATTTCCAAATGGGACCAAATTCTTCGCAACCAGTCCGGGCTTGTGGGTGGTGTCTTTTGCTTCCATTTCTGGGTCATTGCTAGCCATGCCGCCATCAGGAGCCCCATGAAGTTCCTTTTCTGCGTGTTAGTCAGTGTCTTCTCTCCGCAGTTCCACATGCCGCACATCCACACTTCTTCCCTCAGCCCGTCCGTACCTTTTGAACATCGCCTGGATCTGGGTCTTTACCGCTGTCCAATATTTTTGCAACTTTGGGCAGTCCCACCAGATGTGTGTCCAGCTACCTTCGGCGTTGCACCCTCTGCAGCATTGATTCTGTATGGTGTGGTACATTGTATGTAGTCTTTCCGGGGTGTAGTGCCATTGAACCAGTATTTTCATCCACGCCTCCCTCGAGCGGATAGCTCTTGTCCATTTTGGGATGAGTTGCCAGACATGTTCCCATTGGGTTTTTGTTATTGCTCTTCCCAGCGTTGTTTCCCACTTCTTCATGTACTACCATTTGGTTTCTTCCCTCTGGGCATTTAGGAATTTGTATGTGATTGATACCAGTTATTTGTACTCGAATGAGTCATAATGAATGTTTCAAATGGTGTAAGAGTTCTGGTTGCCGCTTGAAACATTTGCGGGGAGGATATCCAATGGTGGAGTTGATCATACTTGAATCTGTCTTTTTTGGCCAGATCGAGTAATTCTAGGAATTCCTCGAAGGATCTAATCCGTTGCTCATTGTACATATCATCCACTTTTGTACAGTCTGCCTCCTCCCTCCTCCCATTTTCGGTATGCTCCCTGTTCCATTCCTGGTTCAAACTCCGGGTTTTGGAAGTGTGGCATAAAGGGTGCTGGATGTATTGACAGAATTCCCTTTTTTTTGTTGACCTATTCCAAATCCCCAGCAGAGTGTTCATGACTTTGCTTATCTTTACATTTTGGTGTCAATGTTCTGCGCTTGTCCACAATAGGTGGCGTAATCGAGTTCTTGCCACCGCTCTGTTCTGGGCTTCCCATATTTTTTTGGAGTCATCTGGGATCCATTCCTTCAGGACCCACAATTGTGCAGCCTCATATATTTCTTGAAATGTGGTGAAGCCATGCCTCCTGATTTCCTCTGCGTGGTGAGTAGAAAGTTTGAAAGTCTTGGGGTTTTCTTCTGTCATACGTATGCCAACATCGCTTTGTGGAGAGCTTTAAAGAAGGTTGAGGGAGTTGGATGGGGAGCGCCTGAAAGGCATAAAGCAGTCTGGGTAGGACTGTCTTCTTTATCACCGTCATACGGCCCCACCATGAGATCGACAGCGGATTCCACGTCTTCAGGTCCTGTTTGGTCTTTTCCAGGAGGCGTGGGTAGTTCCCAGCTTAGAGGTAATTAATTTCTGTTTGTCAAGGTCACTCCGAGGTATTTCACCCCTTCTTTTGCCACCCTTAGTTGTAGCTCCTGTGCTTGTTTATGTATTTCTTCCCTGTTTCCAGCTAGCATTAGGAGTCCAGATTTATGTTTGTTGATTTTTAGACCTGATATGGTGCCACATTTCTCCATTTCTCATATGAGGGAGGGTAGGGACTTTGCCAGAACTGATAATACCATCAGCATGTTGTCTGCGTATGCCATCACTTTGAGTTAGCCCTCCCATAGGTATTCCTTTTGTGTTTGGGGCCTCTCTGATCTGTTCCAGGAGTGGCTCTAAAAATATTGCGTATAAAAGTGGTGGGAGGGGACACCCCTGTTTGGTACCTCTCCTTATCTCGACCTGATCTGTTAATTCCCCATTTATCGCTATCTTGCCGGTCGGCGTATAGTAGTTGGCTCAAATTCTCTTGATGTAGTTGTCTCCGATGCCCATCTTCTCGAGCGTGCAGAAAAGCATTGGCCACTCGACGCGGTCAAACGCTTTCTCCGTGTCCATCGCCAGTAATGCTGTGGGAGTTTGCGTATGTCCTATCTTTTCTATAATGTGGATTGTCCTTCTGATGTTATCATGTGTCATCCTATTGGGGATAAACCCTGATTGCTCTTGGTGGATAAGATTGGGTAGTACCTTCGCAAGTCTGTTTTCCAGAATCTTGGTATACAACTTAGCATGCAGATTTATTAGTGCTATCGGACGGTATCAGCTTGGGCTCTCCGGGTCTTAACCTTGTTTATGGAAGACCAGAATTTTCGTTTCATTCATTGACTGTGATGTTGCCTGAGTCCATGAACGAGTTATATAGGTCAGTTAGTGTTGGGATCAGGTCGTTTGCGTATGTTTGATAAAATATGGCAGTGTATCCGTCTGGTCCTGGAGCTTTGTTCCTCGGTAGTTCCCGGATTGCCCTTGATACCTCTTCCTCTGTAGTAGGTTGGTCTAGTTGCTGTTTTTCCTCTCACGTCACAGTCGGGAGAGTTATGTCACTCAGCTAGTTGGTTTGTTCTCTCCCGGGTTATCTGATGCATATAGAACTGTATAAAAATCTTCAACTGCTTAAAGATCCTTCCCATTTCCGTCGTCCGAGTGCTCTACTGACCATGCTCAGCAGGGCTTTTATGGTTTGATCTCGTCTTTTCCCCTTTAGCTGCCTTGCCAGAAATCTCTGCTTTATTTGCTTTTATATAATACCAATGTTTCAGGTGTAGCAGTTGTCTCTCCGCCCTTTTAGTCCTGAGAGATTCTAGTTGACCTTGTATATGCCTGTACGCTCTTTATTTTCGAAGAGTGGTTGCTGGCCATTTCTTCCCGTGTTTCTTCACATTTCTCTTCCAGGTCAGCTTCCCATTTGAATCTTAATTTGTCTCTTTGTGTCTGGAGTGCTATTATGCGTCCTCGTATGATCGCTTTTAGGGCCTCCCACAGGGTTGCTTTGGTTGTTCCTGGTGTGTTGTTATCCTCCAGGTAGTCCTTTTATATGTTGTCTTATTTCTTCTCGCATGATTGGATCCTGAAGTATTTCCCCCGTCCAACTCTAGAGGCTGGTTTGCTTCCGTTTTATTAAGAGTGTCATCCATAGAGGGGGCGTGATCTAAGAGTGATATGTTCCCTTTTTCTTACTCCCTTATCTTCCCCAGTAGGCCTGCGGTGGACCAGATATAGTCAATTTGAGAGCTTGTTCCTTGAACATGCGAGAAGTATGTGTGTCCCTGTGTCAAGCCCTGGATTTTCCTCCAGACATCCACTAGGACCATGTTGTCCATAGATCTCTGCAGGGCTTTTGAGAGTGCTCCTTGCCACCTGGAGATCGATGTGGTTCTGTCTATACTTGGTTCCCATGCCAGGTTAAAGTCTCCAGCCAAAATTGTTTCCGCCTTTGCAAAGTTTTCCAGCTTATCTAGGGTATCCCTAAGGAACCTGTCCTGCTCCATATCAGAGGCGTATATCGTCGCCAGTCGGAGGTATGCCTTCTATTCGTACATTCGCAAACGAAAATCTTCCATGTTTGTCTGGGAGGGTGTTCAGGATTTGCACGTTCATGGTGTTTGTAAAGGTGATCAATAACCCTTCTTTTTTTTCGCTGTTATTCGCTTGAAGGATCTGATTGAAAACTTTTATCCAGGTCCTCCCTTTGTCCTGTTTCTTGATATGCGTCTCCTGGAGCATAATTATGACAAACTTCTCTTTGTGCAGGAAGTGTTCTGTCGTCTTCCTTTTAACCGGGGAGTTCAATCCTCTGTTTTATGTCAGAATTTTTATCCTCATCTTCTGGCTTTGGAGTGTTGCCCTTGCTGTTGCGCTTATGCTAGTTTGCTTACACCTTTTTGTCCCCAGTGGGTTTTCTCCCCCTCCCACTATCCCCTGTGACCCCTTTATATTCCCCAACTTTCCCCCTCCCCATTCTCTCCCCCCCATAACTTCTGAGGAGGACTCTGGGCCCTATGATCACTTCGGCGTGCCTCCCTTCGCGCCGTGCCCTCACACTCGGGTATAACTGTTGTGTGGGGAGTCCTAAACCCCACTTAAGGTCTCTCGGGATCCCATTTTGGTCCCAGCTCGCCGCCTCTAGATGTATGCGCGCGGTCGCATATGTGTGTTTGATTTCCGTCGGATACCCGGCTGTCTCCTTGTTCTTTCTCTGTGGACGAGACGAGTGTCATCAATTAGTGTCCTGTTGTCTTGGGTGGTGCTTGGATTTTGTGTTTATATTATTCCACCCTCTTGGGGCTCTTCTTTGTGCGGGTGCGCTGGCGCTGGCAGATTCTCCTTCCCTCTCTTGTAGATTTATTATTCGTTCTCCTTCCTCACACAAGGTAACTCTCTGTTGCTTCCCCTCCCACGTGAATAGGCCGAAAGGGAACGTCCATTTATATCGAATCTGTCGCGCCACCAGCTCTTTTGTTATAGGTGCCATCTCCCGGCGTTTCTAGAGGGTCGATTGTGCTAGCTCTTGGAAAAGTTGTATTTCTATCCCATTCATCCTGATGTGCTCCAGAGTTCGCGCTTTCCGTAGGATCTGCTCTTTTTGTGTGTATGATGCCATCACAACTAATAAGTCTCTGAGGCGAGTCCCTGGTTCTCCCATGCGGCGTGGGCCCACTCTGTATTCTGTCGATCTGGATCTCCGTTTCCTCTTCCTCCTCCAGTATGTGTCTGAAGACCTGTTGCACTGCCTGCCTGAGGTCCTTGTCTTCGACACTCTCGGCCATATTTTTTATTCGTATGTTGGATCTGCAGATCTGTTTTGCAGGTCTTCACATTGGATCTCTAAATCATGGGACAGCCTTGCCAGTCTCTCCAATGCTTCCGCGTAATGTTGCATTTCATCATCCAGGTTCTGTACTGTTTTCTTCAGTACCCATCCCCTGCGCCTGACACCTGCACCAAAGTCAGTAACTGGTGCAACAACATCCAAAACGCTCTCCTCGACAAAATCACCACCCTGCAATCGAAAATTAACGCCAAACAAACTACCCTACTCACCAACCCCCCTACTAAACCTACCAATACGCCGACGGCCTCATTTACTCACACCCCCTTCAGTTTCATCCCACTAACCATCCTTGAGGTCGAAAACATCATTCGCAATTTAAAACCCTCTAACTGCCAAAGTGACTCCTGCCCAGCACCCATCATCAAGGAAGCAGCACATGACCTCGCTCCTTTTATAACCACCTTCATTAACTCTTCATTCCTAACTGGTACGGTACCCAACAACTTAAAGGACGCGTTGGTTATCCCTCTCCTAAAAAAAAAAACAACCATAGACCCTGAAACACCAACTAATTACAGACCGATTACCACTGTACCGTTCCTACTCAAAATACTTGACAGAGCAGCATACCTGCAGATTCAGAATTACTTAGAAACCAATAACCTCCTCGGCTCAAGACAATCTGGCTTCAGACCTAAGCACGGGACTGAAACAGCTTTACTTGATCTCAAAACTCAAATTGAGGACCTTAAAGACAACGGTAAACTGGCTCTTCTACTACTTCTGGACTTATGCGCTGCCTTTGATTTGGTCAATCACCGAATACTATGTCGGCACTTGAAGTCAGCGGCCCACTTCTCTGACAATGCATCCAACTGGATTAGGTCATTCCTCGACAATAGGCACATGAGTTTTCTCCCCTACTGCATCGGCTGATCCCACACCAGTCCCCTGTGGAGTCCCGCAAGGGTCCTGTGTCTCCCCAACTCTCTACAATGTCTTCACCAAACCTTTATTTGATGTGCTTGACTATCTGGGTGTCACCTACACGAATTACGCTGATAACACCCAGATACTCATACCCATCACGGGTGACTACATGGCTGACTCTAAAGCCCTTAATGACATTCACCTTGTCATACAAGCCTGGATGACCCAGCACGAGCTGTGCCTCAATGATGACAAGACTGAGCTTCTCATCTTAGGCACGCAACAGAGACTTAACAAACTGAGTCCCCTGTTTGGCTCCTTTAACATTGACGGCAATCTGATTAAAGTATCTAAAGACACCAAAACTCTGGGTATATACCTGGACCCCTCCTTGACACTCACCAGACAAACTAACTCAGTGGCCGCTGCGTCTGCATACACATGCAAATTGATTTCAGCCTGTCGCCCATTCCTTACTGCCCAGAACTGCATTACCCTGTCCAGGTCCTTGGTTATGTCTAAATTGGAATACTGCAATGCACTGTACCAAGGCACTAACCAGGGCAATCTTAACAAACTTCAGACGACCCAAAACAATGCCATTAGAGCAGCCCTTAACATCCCCCGATCTGCCTACATTTCAGAAACCAGGAAGAACCTCAACTGGCTTTGTCACCCAAAGGATCTCTCTGAAAGCACTGGCCCTCACATACAAATGTATCAACCACCAGGCCCCATCATACTTAGCCTCGCGATTCACTCAATATACACCAGCACGAGTACTCAGATCTGCACAAACCCAAGGTCTTGCGATCCCTAGATTCAAGCTTCACTCTGCCGGGGGCGCCAGCTTCCCTGTCCTGGCAGCCAAGCTTTGGAACACCGTACCACTCATGATCAGAACGCTACCTTCATTTAACCAATTCAAACACAAAGCCAAGCTTTGGTTAGCTACATCGCACTAACAACCGCTCCTGTTTTTGGACGGGCCATGTGGAACCTAGTCCTGCTTTGCTCCGTTCTTTGTTGCCTTGATTTGTAATGTCAATTGCCCACTTTGTTGACAATTTGTTGGGACTACTGTGATGATATGTCCTACCTGTAATGTAATGCTCCACTACCTGTAATGTAATGTTCCACTAAAATATGCGCCCGGTTGCCCTTGGGCCTGGTCTGCGCTATACAAATAAAACAAATACAAATACGTCTGTTCTTCCCTCCAGGTTCCCTATGTCTACTCTCAGATCCTGCACTGCCTGTTTCATCTCTCGTTTCATAGACTCGAATTCGGTGTGCATGGAGGCCATAAATTGTTCCTGGAATTTCTTGAAACCTTCTTTCATATCCTCCTTGGTGGTCATCTCAGTGCTCTCTTCCTCTGCTTGGGCTATATCCCCTTTTGCGTTGTTGTCTTTGGGTTTGTCTGCGTGTTGACCCGCAGCGTTGCACCAGGTTGTGGTCTTGATTTGGTTTGTTGGTAGTGGTGAGTGGTTGTCTGCCTCTTGATTTGGACATGTGTGCACTCTGTGTCCAAGTGCGGCAATGGGTTGATGAGCACGGCGCTGCTTTTGTGTCCCTGTCTTGTTTGTTTCGGGGGAGCCCTTTTGCCCTGGTCGTCCCCAGGTAGTCCTCTCAGTGGAGTATGATCCCTCCACCCCCCCCCCCCCCCCCTTGTGTATCTCTGTTTGTGGGAGTTTGTGGGGGCTTGGGGAGGATATGCCTGTCCCTCATACCCTTTCGCTTTTGTTGTCTTTGGGTCTCTGTGGTGTCTGTCTCTGGGTCTCCGTGTTGTATTTGTTGTGTATTGGAGGGGGGGGGGGAGGTTTCCCTTTCTTCCTATTAAATTCTCCGATGCCGTGAGCTCACGCTGTTATGTGAGGGAGCTTGTTCGTGATTCCGTTCTCGCTTGTGGGCCCCTCCCGTTCCGCCTACTTATCTTATTATCTCTCCTGGGGTATCTGCTCGCCGGCGGCTCGTCTGCTTCCCGGCAGGTTCCCCGGCCTGCTTGTGCTCCCTCCATTCCTCTCGAAGTTGGATTTCCTCCTGGAACGGCCCTAATAATAATTTGGCATTTATATAGCGCTACGAACCCTCAGGTATCTGAGCGCTGCTTATGATTACCGACGGGTGTGGTGCTCATTTATCGACCTCGGAAGGATGAAAGGCTGAGTTTGGCCCTGCCGGGATTCGATCCTGCGTTAGCAAGCTCTAGCACCGATGTCAAATCGAGCACTCTACTCGCTGTGCCACTTGACCGACTGAACCCTAGTCTGTGAACCTCACGGTGTCTTTCTCCGCGCTGTCTGCGGGCAGGTGGCCGTGAGGAGGAGCCGTTCTGCTCCCTCACCGCATCCTGCTCTTCTTCCCTGACGTCTCCGCTTATCCGTTGGTTCCCCCTGTTCTGGGCGCACCACGGGGTACCGATTCCTCTGCCCTGGTTTCCCTGTGAGACCGTTGGCGTCTTAGTTTTTTTTTTTTTGTTTGGCAGGTGCCCTTTTATTTCCCTTTGAGGCCCCACTAGTTGATCTCAGTGTCGCTGGGATGGTGGTGTGGCCAGTCTGTGTTGGCCTGGTGTGCTTCTCCGGCGGATGATTGCGGGGCTCGTCGTGCGCTCCGTCCCCCTGCTGGATGTCGCAGTCAGGGTATTAGTTCTCCTATATGGGGTGTCGCTGCTCTCCTCTGGCGATGCTCTGGTAATCGGGAAGGGGGAGGCCGCTTTCTCCGGCTCCGCTGTTGCCCCTCGTTGTTCGGCTGGCCCTGATCCCACCTGGGTGGTCCGCTGCCTTGTGCCACCAGAGTGCAGCCTGGCCGGGCCCCTTGCGCCTCTTTCCCTTCGTCCGGGGTCCGCGTTTCATGCTCCTCTGACTGGTCAGTTTCCTCTTCTGCCCGGACTCCCGGGTTCCGACCTCTCTGGGGGCTGCGGAGCTCCTTTATCTATCTTTATTGTACGGCTTGAGCTGGGGGACGGAGCTCCTCTCAGTCACATCTGTCCAGCACTGCCGCCATTTTGGAACCTTTGTGTGCTGTTTTTTGTGGAGAATGCATCCTGTTGATTTTAGCAACTATTAGATTTTTAGAAGAAATCAGTATTGGGAGTACTTGGGGGGGGGGGGGGATTGATTACATTGAGGGCTGCTGTAATATAGATAAGAATATTAGATTGTTCAAACAAATCACTACGAATTATTTCAAATGCAAAGTATTTTTCTTTTTGTCTTGCATGAGTGCAATAGTTTTTTTTTTTTTTTTTTTTTTTGTATGGGAATTTAAGATTGTTTACTTTTGTCATTCCGATGCATTTTAATATTTTGAAAGGTTGGCAGTTCAGGCGTATCGAATAATTAAAGAAATAAAAATAAATGAGACACAATGTGCGGGAAGTCAAAGTTGCCCAGCAAATTCAGCAAACATGTTTTTTGGCTATCCAGGGCATCTTACTTAAGGATACTGTTTGCCCAAAATGTAGAAGGTAAATGTTAAGATGTATTTCTAGAATCTGGCCTGGTGGATAGAGTTTAGGAGGCCACCCTATTTATAGTGAACAGGGAACACTGAGTGGTTGGCCAAACCCAATCAAGTTAAATGTGGAGAGCAGCCAAGACTATTCTCAGTCAGGAGTGGGGCCAGTGTCCCTCAATGAGTCAACTCAAAACCTATGGGGGACACAACTCATTTGTGTTTACTTATCCCACTGACTCTGATTTTCCCACATGATTGTATGGGTCGTCTGGGGGTTGCTTGAGGTTCAATTCATTGAGAGGTGTGCAGGAGCTGTGGGTGTAAGGATAATTCCTGTCGGCTTCAAATGCAAGATGTGGAACCCCTGGCGATGGAAGATATGCCAGATTAACTGATGCAGGCCTCTTCAGGACACTTCACAGAATGGGGAGTTCCAGCAATGGCCACAGCATGCAGACTCTGGCAGGTGTCCTTCCGATCACGGATAAAGAAGCTTCAAATGGATTGTCCTCCAATGTATTCCACATCTTTGACATGTAATGGCCACAGCTATGCTGCTTTGGAAATTTTTTGGCAGAGTGCGTCCTGCGTCGGGTCGATGTCCCTCAGAGGCCTCTGTTGAGGGTGACGTCATCGGATGTTATAAATAGGGCGCACAGTGTCCATAGCCTCAGTTCTGTTTTCTCCGCAAACGTGTTTGCTTCGAGAACTCTGCGCGCCCCATGTTATCAACTTTGAGAATGTCTTTGTCTTCTACCCCACCGATTCTGCGGTCTGGCTTTAAAAAATGCCGGGACTGCAAGTCCGAAATATCTATCACGGACCTGCATCATATCTGCTTGCGGTGTCTGGGTGAAAGCCATGATGCAGACGACTGCTCGAAGTGCCAGTCGTCGAATGCCAAGGCCTTGCGGGAGAGTAAGGGGAAGTAGCAGGTAGGTCTGGATCCCAAAGCCTGTAAAACCAAAAAGTCTATGGGTCTGTCTACCGACGACTCGAAGGGTGACTCTCCCCGTCGGAGGGAGACCAGAGGATCTCGGTCCAGGTGTGGTTCCCGCCACTCCTCCCTGTCAAGGCATTCCTGGAAGCATTGTCACTGTTCGCCTTCCCCGTCCTTGTCAGATGATGGCTCCGCGAGGAAAGTGGCTTGTCCCACTAAATCCCCTACTCTAGAGGAATGGGAGGTGTTCAGGGAGCAAATGTTGGTGATTTTTCAATCCCAGGGCACAGTTCCGGCTGCTACTTTGGTAGAACCCGGCAGGGAACGGTCTTGGTCCGATGCTCGCACGCCCTTGTGTCTGGACATGCAGCGCTATAAACATCGGGAACTGTTGAGGTTCGGTTCGGACAAGGCTCCGGTGGGTCACCAGAGACGTGCCAGATCTAGGTTGCGGTCTTCATCCCCAATGAAACTGGCAAAATCTAGCAATGTGTCGAGGACAGCATCGGCGCTGGGTCAATCGAGTGCAGCTGTTGGGGCTTTGCCTTTGGTCTGGCCCTCAGAGCCTTTGGTGCCCTTTTCGACGCCGAAGTCATCGACGCAACCGACGCCATCGCGGGCAAATGGCCGGAATTCGCCGTTGAAATCCACTGTGGCTGTGGATCCTCAGAGAAAAGCTGTAGCTAAGACTCTGAGGCCTGTTCTTGACTCCAGGGCCGCTCCTGTCCCTAGGAAGGAGTTCTTTCATTCTCTGTAGGACATTTATGAGGAGAGGTCTAATGTGGAGTTGGAGCCTTTTGATACACCTGAGGCTCCTGACATGGTCTTTTCTGAGGGCAGTAAGTTGGAGGATCTGCGTCAGTGTACATGATGCCAGTGGTCTTGACATATTTCCTGAGATGGAGTTTGGGAGACCAGAGCCTGGGGCTCATGCTGAATCCTCTTATAGGAGGTTAATGTCGAGAGTTACGGAGTACCTAGGGTGGTCCAGCCCTCCAGTTGACTTCACCCAGGATGACCGGACTGACATTTTAGATCAAGTTTCGTCCACTGACCCAGTGTTGCCATTTCACATGGCGTTACAGAAGAGGGTGGCTGCTACTTGGCAGACCCCGGAGACTCTTCCGGCGGTAAACAAGTTGTTGACTAAGAAATACTGCCCAACTCCTGAGAGCTTGGTGGTTCAGGAGGCCATGGCCACCTTGAGGCAGGCTGCGTACCCTACCATCCCTCCTGATAGGGACGACGAGCACTTTGATGGATGGGCTGGGTGTATGGCACTGAAATCGGCCAACTCCACCTGTGCCTTGGCAAAATTTTCACACACACTGGATTTGTCTTTCTAGCGGCTGAGCATATTCCCGAAGGGGAAGAAAGGTTTGGGTTTCTTGCTATTATGCAGGATGGCAAGGGTGCCATGTGTGCATCCCTTCAGTCTGGGCTGGACACGGCTGATTGTGTTAACCAGTCCATGGCTGCAAGCACCGTGATACGCAGGTTTGCGTGGTTGCGGAAGTCTGGTTTTGCTCCGGATGTGCAGGCCCGTCTTCTCACCATGCCCTTTGATTGCTCTCATTTGTTTGGCAGCAAGGCTGACGAAAGCCTTGAGATGTTGCAGACCTCCAAAGCTGCTGCTAAATCTTTGGGCGCAGTTGTGCGTCAACCTCCGCCTTATCGTCCTAGGGGACAGCAGTGGAAGGGGGGGTGTTCCTTTTGTTACTACTCTTCTTTTGGTAGAACGAGAGAAGCGGCCAATCAAAGGGAACACTGTAAAACTACCCGTGGTGGACAGGGAAGGGGTGCCAAAGCCTTCAGGCATTGCTGCAGCCGCTACAAAACAGCTGTGAGGTCAGGTCCCATTGTTCGGCGGTTGGGGACAGACTGTCTCACCATCTCCAAGAGTGGCGAGCCATAACTTCAGATGCGTGGGTTCTGGAAACAATAACCCACGGCTACTGCCTACCCTTCCTACGTCGGCCTCACAACAATCCACCAGGGAATCTCCGTGAAGATTCCAGGCCAGCTCCTTGTGAAGGAAATCTTGACCCTGCTGGAGACAGGCGCTATAGAACTAGTGCCTGCGGCAGAAAGGAAGGGATGGTATTCTTCATTTTTGATTCCAAAGAAAGATGGAGGACTGAAACCCATCTTGGACTAGCGTTGCTTGAACGAGTTACTCTAGAAGTACAAGTTCAAGATGGTCATTGTTTCTCAAGTCCTTCAGGCCCTTTGACTTCAGAATTGGTTGGTGTCTCTGGACCTACAGGATGCTTACTTTCATGAGCCGATCCATCCAAAGCACAGAGTACGTGAGGTTTGCAGCTGGCAACTCGCACTTTCAGTTTCGAGTCCTGCCGTTCGGAGTGACCTCCGCCCTGATGGTCTTCACCAAGCTCATGGTGGTGGCAGCAGCGTATCTCAGGAGAGGGGGGTTGGGTTCACGTCTACCCCTACCTGGACGGCTGGCTGATCCAAACGCGTTCTCCCGAACAAGCTTTGAATCATCTGTCTCGCCTGCCACTCCCTTCAAAAGCTGGGCTTCTCTCTATTTCAAGAAGTCGCATTTGACACCTTCCCAACAGCTCCAGTACATCGGGCTGTGTTGGACATATCCTTAGGGAAGTGCTCGCCAGCCAAGGTGAGGGCTCAACACATTGTACAGATGGTCAACAAATTTCAACATGCCCAGAGTCTTCCGGCTTTTGAATTCATAAGCCAGAGGATCCTCTTCTTGGTTGAAATCGCTGCACACAGCTGTAGTGGTCCGGATAGCCATCTGAAGAGTCTCTCCTATTTTAAACCAGAGCACCTTTTATTCACTGTTGCTTCGCTGCTGCTGGCCTCATCCGTGAGTAGTGCAGATCGCTCCCGACGCCGTCCTCCTTGTCCCCACGACTGAAGTCCCAGGAACCGTGAGTCTGCAGGAACTACCAGGAACAAGTGCTGTGGCACCAGATTTCCTCAACAAATAAGGTACTGTCTGACTTCGAGGAATTGGGTTGAACCCTTCTTCCTCACCAAAGGCTTGTCCTTTTCTTCCTTCCCTCTTATAACTTTTGCTTCCCTTTGTGACAATATGTAAGTACTCCTGATAATCTCAAATCGTGAACTGTTCTAACCGTGTGATCCTCGGCAACAGGACCCCTTTTACATCTGACACTGGCGCAGGCCTATTGACTGTTATCTACTAGTTAGAAGGTGCCCTCTGATTCTATCTGCCTTGACAGAAGTACTGCCTATGATTTTTTTCCCCAATTCTCTTGTGTTAATTCATGTGCTGAGTGTGTTTTGACTTCGGTTACATTTCTTCCCGCGGGTGCGCTTATCTTTCGTAAGACCGAACTCTCATTACTGTCAAAAAGTGATCGCGTATGTACTCCCGGTAACATCTTTGTTTCACAACACTTGTCTGTCAACTCCCAGTTTACTTACCTTTAATTGTTCTGCACAAGGGGAATTGGTCATGTGTAGCATATTTGAAGTGTGGTTGTATTTTAGTAGAAGTGAAGTGTTTTATGAACAGATGGTTTAAAAATAAATGTATTTATATTTTTTTTAACCAGAAACCTTGAGTCAGTATTTGCTTGAGTCACATTAATTTTAGTCCTTTGTGTAATCTCTACTACTGCTCATTTTCTCTTGAGATAAGTCTGGCTGCTCAGCCATTGCTACCACTCTTTCTGTGTAGTACAGGCTTGTACTAAAGGTGAAATTGTATTACCACTTACAGTCCTAATTGTGTGCAGTGGTCCCTAAGGGTACTGCATATGATTCTACCTAACACTCACTCTCTGCAGTTCATGTGGCCAGAGAGGAGAATGCGGCGGCGGACGCTCTGAGCAGGCAGAGCAGTGTTTCCCACGAGTGGGAGTTAGCTCAGGAAGTCCTTCAGGAGATCTTCGCCCTTTGGGGAACTCCTCAAGTGGATCTGTTCGTGACTGGTGCCAACCGAAAGTGCAAGAGATTTTGCTCCAGGGAATTTCCTCCGAGAGGAGCTTTAGGGGACATGTTTGTCATGCATTGGGCATTCCCGCTTCTGTATACGTTTCCTCTGGTCCCAGTCACTCCTCAGTTTCTAAGGAGGTTGCAGAGGTTCGGGACTCGCATGATCCCAATTGCTCCAGATTAGGCCAGGAGAGCGTGGTAACTGGACCTTCTAGAAATGTCCATCTGTCCTCCTTGCTTTCTTCCCCACAGAGAGGATCTTATCTCGCGGGGCGAGGGGGAGGCAGATAGGTGGGGAGCAGGAGGTCCTTTTCAGTGTTCCATTCCAATGGATCTTTCTTGCTTTCTTTGGCCCACAAGGGTGTTCAAGTGGGTACCATTATAGGTCACTTGGCAGCGCTGTCTGTTTTCAAGAGCTCGTCTGAAGTATGTTCTTATTTTAAGATTCCTTTGATTTCCCAATTTCTAAAAAGGCTCACAAATGTGTTCCCGCCGTCCCCTTTTCAGGTGCCGGTTTGGGATCTGAATTTAGTCTTTAAATTCCTGATCGGTGCTCCGTTTGAACCTTTGCACTCTTGTCCTTTGAGACTGTTGACCTTCAAGACGGTTTGCTTGGTTGCAGTTACATCTGCTCGCAGAATGAGTGAATTGCAGGCACTTTCTTCTAAGCCACCCTTTACTGTGTTCCACAAGGATAGGGTTGTACTGAGGGTACGTCTGTCCTTACTACCTAAGGTAGTGTCTGAGTTTCATTTGAGCCAGAAAGTGGTTCTGCCTGCTTTCTAGCCTCCTCCTCCTCCTCCTCGTAAGGAAGAGGAGAGATTCCAGAGGTTTGACCCTAGGAGAGCTTTGAGCTTTTATAATTCCAGGATCAGAGTGGACGACGAGCCTTTTGTCGGGTACACTGGACACTGGCTGGGCGTGGCTGTTACCAAACAGACCTTTTCCAGTTGGATCATCCTCACCATTACTGAATGTTAGATTGGCTGCCAAAGACCCTCCTGAAGGTTTGCGAGCTCACTCCACCAGGGACGTGGCTACAGCCACAGCTCTGCAATGGGGAGTTCCTATTAAGAATATTTGTGATGCTGCAACGTGGTCTTCTATCCACACGTTTGTCAAGCATTAATCACTGGATATTTTCCATCAGGATATGAATGATTTATTAAAGCAGTGCTTTAGTCTACCATCTGATTGTGTATTTCTTAATTCTTCTCCTTCCTCCAATCACTGATACTGCTTTGCCCTCCCAGCCTGCCCCTCTGAAGAATTTCCTATGCTATTGCAGCTTGCATTCCCACAAGGGGATTTGCAGTCAAGCAGGCATTGTATATGAGCATGTCACACATTGTGGAGGAGAAACACAAGTTGAGGCTACGGGCGCTGTGCGTCCCATTTATAACATCCGATGACTTCACCCTCGACGGAGGCCTTAGAGAGACATCGACCCGATGCCATAGAGGCAGGGCGTCCGCTGCCGAAAAATTTCCGAAGCAGAACAGCTGTGGACATTTCATGTCAAAGATGAGGAATATGTTGGAGGAACATCCAGTCGAAAGAGCGTTACCATTTGGTAAGTAACTTGTTCTTCTCTAGGATAGGATCCCTTGTGGCTGAGGTTCGGAGGGAAGGCAACTTTTGGCAACTACCAAAGTTCCAAGTGCAACTGCAAAATGAGTGTTTCTGGCGAGGTAGCCCACGAGAGAGCTGATCAGTCCACCGGGTGCTCCAGGGACACGTACGAAGGCTCAGGACAGCTGGATCCACAAAGGCATTGAGACGAGTGCGATAGTGTGAGGAAGCTGTAAGGAGGGGTTTGTAGCTACTGAGCGTTTCTTGTGAATAACTTCAAATTGGAGAGTAAGTCTTTGCCAATCATCATGCACCTTTGTGTTGTTCTTGCTCCTGGACACTCACACTAGGTATGAAAAAATGACTAACTTTTTTTTCCACCGGTGGGTGTGGCGGCCTCAGTCTTACCCGCTGCAAAGAAAGTGAGTGACACTGCAGTTTTGAGCAAGAGACATGTGAGTTAGCAAGGTAATTACAGCATACGGCACAGGTACATGTTCCCCAGGAAGTGCTGTCGTTATCCTGCCTACATACGCCGCCCATGTTTGAAGGTAGTGCAGCAAATACTAGCAATGTTTCCAATGGATATTGTCTTCCCACATATTCCTTTCCTTTGATGTCTTCCATCCAGCGTCAGCTGCTACAGAAACATTTTTTTTCTCATTAGAGGGTGCTGTGCATAGTTGACTCGATGCCCCTCAACGCCCTCTGTCCGCTCTCGAGCATTACTGTATATATTGCATGCACGGCTTCTATTAATTCAGCTCTGTTTTTCTGCTGCACAGTTCTCTTTGGATCGGATATTTGACTGTGTCAACGGTTGTTTTTCAAATGTCTACTCCAAAAATGTGCTTTAAGAGCTGTGCTGAGTGTGTGTTGAAGATGTCCATTACAGACCCACACTGAATCTGCTAGTAGTTCCTGGGAATCGAGCTCAAGATAGTCTGTTCCTGTCAGTCCATGATGAGAAAGGTGATGGAGAGGGAGGGGAATCTCACTGTGGGTAGTCCCACTTCCAAGTCCCCATTGACAGCTCCTTTGAAAAGGAGGTCTTCTGATGAAAAGAGCCCTAACGGTGAGTCACCACCTTGAAAGCGCATTATGTGCTCGTGTTCTAGCGGTAGAACGCATCATTCTTTGCCCAAGAAGGCCAAGAAGAGGAGTCATAGATCAAGATCTTCTTCGCTCAACTCCTCATCCGATTGCAAGGTCTTTTTTCCAGGTTTTTCCAGGTAAATCGGCTTCTAAAGCCGAGTTTGACGATTTCTGCCTCATATGTTGAAAGTATTTTATAAGGCGGCTTCACCCACCCCTACGAGCAAGCCGAAGAGCTTACCCTTTCGAGCCTCATAAGGCTGAAGAGGTGTCAAAAAAGGTTTAGACCTGCGTGCCCTCAAGCCCAAATCAGTCAATCCCCTCAAAGACTCCAAACCTAGAGAGGAGAGGCCTAGCCTTCATCCTTCGATTAACTCGACGAGTCTCAGGTCAGGTACTTTGGCCTCGAAGTCTACAACGACGGAACACTCAGTTGTCTTTTGTTGAGTCAATGTCCTCAATTTCCAAGGACGATTAGGCTTCTGAGCAGGACACCTCTTTTTTGATTTGGAACTTGAGACACCGAATGGTCCTGATGCCTTTATTTCACAAGAGTCAAAGATACAGCATCTGGTAGCCACATTGAGGGATGCAAGTGGCCTTGACACCTTTTCTGAGGTAGAGTTTGCTAGTCCAGAGCACTCTGCTCATGCCGATGACTCTTACAGGGCACTTATGAGTAGTGTAACAGAATATCTAGGTTGGAGCAGGCCTGCTCCAGTTTTTGAGCTGGATGACCTAATTGATATTTTTAATAAGGGTCCTCAAAAATATCACATCCTACCTTGTCATACTGCTCTGAAGAAAACAGTTTTAATGTGCTGTTGCCTCCTTTATACGTATCATTAATTCTGCATTATTTATTTTTCAAATTGATTTGCCCTCTGCTAGCCTGCTACTTTGGCCTTTCAGATTGACCTTTTTACTATAATAATTTTTATATTGTGAAATAACAGCTTGTGTTCCTTCGTTCTCTCGTGCTGCTGCAAAAGGCTGCACTTAGACCTGCATTCACTGCCTGGTGCCTTCCAGCCATGAAACTACATATTCCAGGAATCCTGTAGTTTCTGCCACTATTTCTTCTGATTCAGGCGCGTCGTAGGCATGCTGGTCTGTGCCTGTCCGTGCATCCGTGTCTTGGTCTACGCACCGAACGGTAAGCAGCCCTTCCATATACATTCCCTAGAAACTATTAATCTGGACACCAGCGAATCGCATACATTGAAAATTGTATTATTAAACCCTAGGTCTTTGGTAAAACACGCCACAGAAGTTGCAGACTCTATTACAAATCAGAACATTGACCTATGTGCCATTACAGAAAGCTGGTTGCATAAAGCAGCAGGCCCAAACCCCCCCTCTTTAGCTGTACCTCAAACCTATAACCTGTTTAGAGCTGACAGACAGGGAAAGGTGGCGGGGTCGCCATCATTTGTAGATCGACTGGGAGGTAGATATAAAAGGCCCAGTGGGATGTGAAGCACTACACATTAAACTGATTCTGAATGCAAATGCCACTTTTTAAAACTTTATTTCTTTAATGGTCATGTATTAAGCACAATCATCACTATTACATCATTTTGGTGCATAGCATATACATAAACAGCAACAGTTAAGCTTACAGATGAGCATTGTTGGGACACCCAGTAAAATCAGTTTTAGAATTAGTCTTGCTCAAATACAGTCTGAATGGAGCCCAAATGTCTTTAGGGCGACATGTCGAGGATACAGACAAAACAAATCGCTCTTCACTTTCATTGACATAGGTTAATTTGCACGAGCCAGCCCTCAAAGCTGGATGCATTGTTAGACTGCCAACATTTTAATATGCACTTTTTCGCAACTGCACATGTAACATTTGACAATCTTCTCGTAGTCTCCGAGGCTTTCCCAATATCCCCAAACAAGCGTTGGAGTGGAGCGAGTGAATACTGGATATTCACTGTCTTTTACAGCCCTCGCTACCTTATCCCAAAATGTCAAGACCTGGGGGCATGGCCAATAAATGTGAAAGGCGTCTGCTTGCGGGCTCCCACCCTTAAAGCATTTGCCCGTACAATCTGGAGTGAACTTGGCCATTCCAACGGGGGTGTAGTAATTGTTTCAGAAGCTTACATTGGATCAGGCACAGTCTGTATTCAGGGATATTGACAATATTTATTCAATTTCCCATCCCCTATGGCAAGTCCCACTTATTTTTCCCACACTTCTTTAATAGTACTGAGGGGAAATATGTGTTTGTATCAGCCTTATATAATCTGGACGCACCACATCTTGTGTCATCATTTGACACCATGGCACTGATGCAGCTATGCCTCTCTGGCTCTACCGGGAATGATGGCCATCTCTTGCGGAAAGCGGCTTGCATTCGGTGGTATTGAAGCATTATCAATTGGCCTCCCCCTAAAGTATCAATAAATTTGCTTTGGGATACAAATCGCCCCTCTGGGTACATGTTGCTGATTTTCATTTGCCCTAAGTGATTCCATGATTTCTGTGGCATCTTATCAAATGTGGGGGAGGAAATGCCCATATAGCACCACATCAGAGTCTCCCGGTTGTAGGAAACCTCTAACCCAATCTTCCTGAAAATTCTGCTCCAAGCGCGAACAGTTGTACTTACGGGGTCAAAGGTGCAAGAGTCTTTACACCTTTCAATAAATATAAACGAACAAATCTCTGTAGGGGACGCTTCGTATTTCTCCAAAGGTATGTATACAGCTGTGTCCCTAGTGCGGTACTAGTAGCTTGCAAATTGGGCCTGTAATGTCAAGTAATGTAATTTAAAATCTGTTTTTGCTAAAGCCCCATATTCATATGGTTGAGACAGTTTTTATCAGCTGATACTTGCCTCCCCAGAATCCCAAACAAACGTGGGGGCTAATGATTTCAGTTTAGTAAAAATTGCTTGCCCAGACCACATGCGGACATTGCCAAAGAAAAAGAGTAACTTTAGGAGAACCACCATCTTTAATGGGGCTACCCGTCCGTACAATGAAATTGGGAGTTCTGCCCAAAGCAGTAGTTTGGTTGACAATTGTTGCAAATAGGATTCATAATTGTCTGTAGGCAACAAGTGTTGGCTGCCCGAAACCATGATACCCAAATACCTGAAGTACATTGGCGACCATTTGAAACCCCCAGAGTTAGGTGGCTGAATTGTGGAGGCCGTAATGGGAAACCGTTCCGACTTATCGTCATTTAATCTGTATCCAGGGTAACGTGAAAATATATGGATATCCTTCATTATTGTGGCACGGTTGTGTTCAGGGTCATGCACATAGAGTATCATCCGTGTGTAAAGAGATAATCTGGGGAGGACCGTTTATTCGTATTCCTCGATGCCCATGCATCTTCCCAACCAGTGCCACCATTGGTTCAATAGTGAGGCCAAACAGTAGCGGGGAGAAGGGGCAGCCCTGCCTGGTACCCCTTCCAAGCGAAAATGGTGCAGACGGTGTTTGATTTGTTGGGACTGTTGCCCCTGGGTTAGAGTACAACTACTGAATGCTGTTCAAAAAGTATGGGCCTACTCCAAAACACTGCAGTGCTGAAAATGAATAGCTCTATGAAACGTAGTCAAATGCCTTTTCGGCATCCAAAGTGGCCACTACTGCTCTTGCCTGTGGATTCACCTTTGCCATTACACAGAACAGGTGACGCAAATTCAGAGCTGTAGATCTCGTGGGTAAGAAGCCTGATTGGTCAGGGTGCACTAGTTTGGGCATAACCGGGAGAAGCCTTGTAGCAAGGATTTTCACAAACATCTTAGCGTCTGTATGGATTAATGACAATGGTCTGTAGGAGGCCACATCGTGGGGAGGTCTGTGTGGTTTAAGCAACACTGTGATAATGGCCTCGCGCATAGATTGTGGGATTGCTCCTTGTTCCATGGACTCCTCCCATACCTTCAGTAGACTGGGAGCCAGTTTGTAACATTCAATCCCCAATCCATCCGACCCCGGCGCCTTCCCCGTAGCCAATGACTTTATTGCACCTTCGATCTCGTCGAGTGTTAGGGATTGTTTCAGGGTGATCATAGTCTCATTCGATAGTGTCGGAAGCTCTATTGTCGTTAAATATCGGGAAAGCTCTCCCTCTGTGACCTCATCTCGATTAGAGTATAGGGTAGAATAAAAACTTCCATAAGTTTCATTAACCTCTTTTTCAGTTATCTTCACAGTGCTATCTGGACCCTGGTAATAGGGTGTCAACGATTCTCAGTTTTCACCAAGTTGGCCAACAGTCAGCCAGCCTTGTCCTCCTCGCCGTACTTCCTTGCCCTAATCGGGACTGCCATATACAAGACCTCCCTATCTGCCAGTTTGTGAAATTCAGCTAATAATCCCTGTATCCGTGCTAAGGTCTCCTCCTTGTGTGATCTACTATATTTATTTTCCAATTCCCTGAGTAAGTTTTCCACCTGACCTAACTCGCATCTAATACTTTAAGAGACCCAGAGGTTTTTGGCCGTAACATTGCCCCTTACCCAAACTTTAAATGTCTCCCATAACACTGAGTAGGCTCAGACCGAGCCTACATTGATGCTGAAGTATTCAGTGATTTCAACGTGTAGGTAGTCGGCCAAACTGGAATCTCTGCGAATAGAAGGGGGCATTTGAGGGGATTGGGTCCTCCGACGTATTCCATATCTGACAGTAATCACCACAGCTGTGCTGCTTTGGAAAATCTTTCTGCGTCGATACGCCGTCCTTGAAGACCTCCTCCAACGTCACCAGATGTTATAAGTAGGACGCACGACGCCCGTAGCCTCAGTTCCGTTTTTTCCGCGAACTTGTTCGCTTCGGAGATCTCGGCGCGCCTCGACTCTTTGGAGTTTCTGTTCTTTCTCTTCTTTCGGTTCTTCGAACATGTTAGTTTGTGAAGTATTGTACGGGATGTCTTCCTCTTCTACCCCGCGTCCGGGCTTCAAGAAGTGTGGGGACTGCGGGTCCAAGATGTCGGTGATGGACTCACACGACGCCTGCCTCTGGTGCCTCGGGGAGGCCCACGACACAGATGATTGTGTCAACTGCCAGTCGCTTACGTCCAAGGCCTTGCGGGATCGTAAGAAGAAGCGGTCGGTCGGTAAGGTGTCCAACCCCCGGAAGGTGAGGTCCACTGGGCTTTCGACGGACGATTCGAGGGGCGACTCTCCGCATCGTAGTCGTAAGTCTAGGGGGTCTCGGTCCCGGAGTGGGTCCTGCCACTCCTCTGCCTTTTCGAGGCACTCCCCGAAGCGCCGTCATCGATCACCTTCCCCGTCCTTGTCCGAGGACTGCGCCCGTCGGTGGGTTTCTTATCCCACCAAGCGTTCCTCTCCGGAGGAATGGGCTTCCTTCGGGAAGAAAATGTTGGCGATTCTTGAATCGCAGGGCTCCGGTCCGTCCGCGCCTCAGAGGGGTCGGTCGTGACCGTACTGGAGACACTGCTCGTACGCCTTCGGGCTCGGGTGGCTGGCACGATTCGCGGGAGACGTCCCGCTCGGACAAGGGCAATCGTTCCAGTCATGCCCGTTCCAGGTCCCGGTCCTCGACGCCCTCGAGCCCACCTGTGAAGTCTTCGAAGACGACGTCAAAGCCGGTGGCGCCGAGGTCGTCGACGGACAATCTCGAGGCTCCGCCTCTGAGGAAGTCGTCGCCGCCATCGGCGCCCAGGCTGTCGAAGGACACGCTCGAGGCTTCACCCTCGAGGCCTGTGTCGAAGCCGTCGATGTGGGCGCAGCGCTCAACGTCGACACAGTTTCACTCGACGCCTTTGGAGGCTGTGGTGTCGGAGGTGCCCCGTGGCACGGGGAACCCCCTAGAAAGTCTCTGGCCAAGACAAAACATGTCTTTCTCCCGTATTCTTTGCCCCCTTTCCAGCCTTTCCAGCCTATGGAGTATATTTCCGAGGTGGAAGAGGGTTCTGAAGATGGGTTGGTTCCGGACACGGTGCCAGATGAGATTCTTTCTGGTCATAGCCAGATTGAGGACTTGCGTCAGTCACTGCATGACGCCAGTGGTCTGGACACCTCTCCGGAGGTGGAGTTCTGTAGGCCTGAGCCTGGCACCCATGCCGAGTCATCGTACTGGCGCCTTATGTCGAGGGTCACGGACTACTTGGCGTGGTCGGCGCCCCTAGTTGATTTTGTGCAGGATGACCTGATGGATATCCTTGACCAAGGTCTACCCACTCACGCGGTACTGCCAATCCATATGGCTCTGCAAAGAAGGGTGGCAGCGGCTTGGACTGCTCCGGGAAGTCTCCCGGCAGTGGGAAAGTCTTTCCCGTGTAAATACCGACCCAGCCAGTAGTGACCCCTGCTACTTGACCACGCACCCCACTCCGGAGAGTTTGGTGGTGCAGGCGGCTACGGCCCCAGCAAAGCAGGCGTCGTATCCTACGATCCCTCCTGATAGGGACCACAAGCTTTTTGATGGCTAGGCGAAGAAAGTATTTTCTTCAGGGGGTATGGCTCTTCAAGCGGCCAACTCCGTATGTGCCTTGTCACGTCTCACGCACACTCTGTGGAACTGTATTTCATTAGCGGCTGAACATATTCTCAAAGGGGACGAACAAGATGTTTTTTTGCTATTATTCAGGATGGCAAGAATGCCATGTGTGATTCCGTTCAGTTAGGTTTGGACATGGCAGACTGTGTCAGTCGGTCCATGGCGGCGAGCACCGTGATACGCAGGTTTGCGTGATTGAGGAAGTCGTGGTTTGCTCCTGATGTGCAAGCCAGGCTCCTCAACATGCCCTTTGATGGTGAACATCTTTTTGGCAGCAAGGCTGACGAGACCCTTGATAGGTTGCAGACCTCCAAAGCTGCAGCAAAGTTGTTGGGCGCTGCAGTCCGCCAACCTCTGCCTTTACGTCCTAGGCGACAGCAGTGGATGGGAGGTTCCTTTCGTTATTACTTATCCTTTAGTAAAGCAAGAGGAGCTGCAAGTCAAAGGAGCAAACGTAGGAGTGCCAGAGGTGGAAAAGAAGGTACCAAGGCCGCGCGAGCAGTTGCCTCTTTGCCCAAGCGGCTGCTTCTGCATTGCCCTCTGGCAATGCCGCAGCCCCTTCTGCATTGCCCTCTGGCAATGCCGCAGCCGCTTCTGCAGCATTGCCCTCTGGCAATGCCGCAGCCGCTTCTGCTCAGTCCTGAGGCCCATGCTTTGCCAGTTGGGGGAAGGCTGGCGCAGCATCTTGTAGAATGGCGTGCCATTATTTCAGATGTGTGGGTTCTGGAGATCATATCCCATGCTATTGTCTTCCTTTCCGGCAGAGGCCCCACGACAATCCACCAGGGAATCTCTCCTTGAAGAGTCTGGAGCTGCTCCTTGCGCAGGAAATTCATCCCTGCTGGAGAAAGGCGCCATAGAACTGGTGCCTGTAGCGGAGAGGAACAAGGGATGGTATTCCCCTTATTTTTTGATTTCGAAGAAAGACGGGGGATTGAGACCCATCATGGACTTGCTCGGTTTGAACAAACTCCTCAGGAAGGACGAGTTCAAGATGGTTACTCTCTCTCAAGTCCTCTAGGCCCTTCAACTTCAGGACTGGTTGGTGTCTCTCGACCTCAAGGACGCTTATTTTCATGTGCCGATCCACCCAAAGCACAAGAAGTACCTGAGGTTCGCGGTTGGCGACTCGCATTTTCAGTTTCGGGTCCTGCCGTTCGGATTGACCTCCGCCACAAGGGTTTTCACCAAGCTCATGGTGGTGGTGGCAGCGTATCTCAGGAAAGGGGGGGATTCACGTCTACCCCTACCTGAACGATTGGTTGATCAGGGCGCGCTCTCCCGAGCAAGTCCTGGATCATCTGTCCGTCACCTGCCACTCCCTTAACAGGCTGGGCTTCTCCCTCAACTTAAAGAAGTCCCACCTGATGCCAACTCAAAGGCTCCAGTACATCGGAGCAGTGCTCGACACGTCCCTGGGGCAGTGTTTTCCTCCCCAGGTGAGGGCTCATCACATTCATCAGATGGTGCACAAGTTCCAACGTGCCCAGAGTCTCCCTGCTTTCGAGTTCTTGAGATTGCTCGACCTCATGGCATCCTGCATTCTTCTGGTGCCAGATGCCAGATGAGATCTTTGCAATGGGCACTCAAGCTCCAGTGGTCTCAGTCCTCCGGCAGGATGTCGGACCCTGTTCAGGTGCCATCCTCGGTTGCCCAGGACCTTCTGTGGTGGGCCGTCGAAGGCAATCTGATGAAGGGGGCTCCTTTTTGGCTACCCTGGCCGGAGGTGACGATCGTGACGGACGTATCCCTCACGGGATGGGGAGCTCATGCCAACGAGTTGACAGTCAGTGGTCGTTGATCTTCATCGGAGTCCAGACTCCATATCAATCTGTTAGAGCTGAGGGCCGTCAGGCTTGCCCTGAAGGCTTTTCTGCCAACTGTGTAAGGAAAGAATGTCCTGAGTCTGACAGACAACACTGTGGCCATGCACTACCTCAACAAAAGGGGGGGGGGGCAGGGTCACTTCCTCTGTGCAGGGAGGCGTTGCAGCTCTGGTTCTGGGCCATCCAGCATGACATTTCGATCTCAGCAGTTCATCTGGCCGGGGACGAAAACGAGACGGCGGATGCTCTGAGCAGGCAGAGCACGATCTCTCACGAGTGGGAGCTGGCTCAGGAGATTCTCCTGGAGATCTTCGCCCTTTGGGGGACCCCTCAAGTGGAATCTCTTCGCCTCCAGTGTCAACCGGAAGTGCGAAGGTTTCTGCTTGGGGAATTTCCTCCAAACGGAGCCTTAAGGGACGCGTTCGTGGTGGAGTGGTCCTTCCCGCTGCTGTACGCGTTTCCTCCAGTCCCCGTCATTCCGCAAGTACTTCGGAGGTTCGGTTCCCGGATGATCCTCATTGCTCTGGCGTGGGCCCGGAGGACGTGGTACCTCAACCTTCACGCTTGGTTTCTGAAAGGTTGAGGTATAAGTATTGGGACCTCCCTGAAGACGTGATGGAGGTGTTGCTTTCGGCCAGAAGGCCCGCAACAAAGTCCCTGAACCATTGCTGTTGGAGAAAGTTCAGCGCCTGGTGCAGGGTTCAGAATGTGGATCCTTTTGCATGTGACATTCCCATGGTTCTGTCTTTTTTGCTTTCTTTGGCCCACAGGGGCCTTCAAGTGGGTACTCTTAAAGGGTTACCTGGCAGCGCTGTCCATCTTTAAGCGCTCGTCTGAAGAGTGTTCTTACTTTAAAATCCCTTTAATTTCTCAGTTTCTGAAAGGGCTCACTAATGTTTTCCCTCCGTCACCTTTCTAGGTGCCCGGTTGGGATTTGAACCATGTTCTCAAGTTTCTGATGGGTACTCCGTCTGAGCCTTTGCTTTCATGCCCTTTGAGACTGTTAACTCTGAAAACTGTATTTTAAGTTGCGGTCACTTCCGCTCGCAGAGTGAGTGAGTTACAGGCACTTTCAGTTAAGCCACCCTTCACTGTGTTTCATAAGTACAGGGTTGTCCTTATAGTTCGTCCTTCTTTTCTTCCGAAGGTGGTGTCGGAATTTCATTTAGGCCAGAAGATTCTTCTTCCGGCATTTTATCCTCCTCCACATCCTGGTAAGGAAGAGGAGAGGCTCCATAGGCTTGATCCTAGAAAAGCATTAAGCTTTTATATTTCACGCATGTCCCGGGTCAGAGTGGACGATCAACTCTTCATTGGTTATGCTGGAAAGCATTTGGGACAGGCTGTGACGAAACAGACTTTGTCTCGCTGGATTATTTCGGCTATCTCTAAGTGTTACCGCTTGGCGGGTAAGGACTCATCGGTCGGCTTATGGACCCATTCTACCAGGGGTATGGGTGCCTCTACTGCCCTGCAGAGGGGTGTTCCTATTTGCAACATCTGTGATGCAGCCACCTGGGCTTCGGTACATACTTTTGTACGTCACTATTCCCTCGGTTCCGTCCGGGGACAGGATCTGGCCTTTGTCAAGGCAGTCCTTTACTCCGCAGTTTGATTGGGCATGCTAAATTTCTGTTTTCTAAATTCTTTTCCCACCTCCTTGCATTGGTACTGCTTTGGGAGTCTGTCATAGATATGGAATCTGTCGGAGGACCCAATCCCTTCGAAGAACAAGTTACTCTCTTACCTGGTAACGTTCTTTTGATGGGATGGTCCGACGACGTATTCCATATCGCTCCCTCCCTACCTTCCCCGCTACAGAATTTCTTATGCGATTGCAGCTTACGTTTCCGCAAGGCTTTGTGTGTCAGACTGGCAGAAGACTGGTGGCACACATTCTGGGAAAAAACTACAACTGAGGCTACGTGCGTCGTGCGTCCTACTTATAACATCCAGTGACGTCGGCCTTCGGACGAGGTCCTCGAGGGCGGCATATCGACGTCATTGATTGACGCAGGACGCAGATGCCGAAGATTTTCCGAAGCAGTACAGCTGTGGTGATTACTGTCATAGATATGGAATAAGTCGTCGGACCATCCCATCGAAAGAACGTTACCAGGTAAGAGAGTAACTGGTTCTTCACTCTGAGGTTCCCTTCCTGGACATCTGCAGGGCTTCTATGTGGAGGTTTACACACACCTTCGCAAGGTTCTATTGTGTCGACCGGGATTCCAGGGAGGAGTTAAGGGTTGGCCAAGTGGTGCTACACAACCGGTTTACTTGAGGTGAGTTTGTTCCTGGGATACGTGTTTCCACCTCCTGTGGTTGTGTGTGTACTGCTGTGTAATAATTTCTGATGCTTGTTAATCTGCTTAGAATCAAATGCTGTGCATATAGTCTGACATAGTGGTAATCGCAGAGTATGGTATCTTTCTTTCGAGGATCGAAAGGGGGCATCGACATGGGCGTGACTGTAACACTATCCGTGATGTGTTTTGTTCCATGCGTCGAGGTCCCTCAGATTGTTTTTGTCCGCCCAACTAGTTGGTTGCCTTATGCAGAGCTTGTTTGAGTTTGTTGCAAAACTAATTATTTGTTGTCCCACGACCGTTGGTCGTTCAGATCATTGACTTCCCTTGGACCACTTCATGGATATCTACGTTGACGACATCCAACTGCTGTTTCGGCAACTGGTGCAGCGATCGACTTCTGTCGACCGTGTGGTCTCGGCCCTCCAGCCAGGCCGTTACAGTAGGGAGAGTTGGGCCCTTGGTTTATTCTTTTCCAAGAATGCATTGTCTCTTCCACTCTTTCTTTTTCTGTTATGGCTGCCGCCTTTTCCCTTTGCTATGTTGAGGACTCCATTTAAGTTTTGTCCGTCTTGCAACGGAAAATACCCCTGGAAGGACACCCATCGAAAGTGCAATAGGTGCTTACCTCATGGCCACAACACGTGATTCTGTAAATCATGTAAACTTATTCGACCTAAGACGTTAAAAGATCGACGGAGAAAGCGGTGGGGGGCCTAAACTATGCAGGCCAAAGCCGATAGTCGCTCTCCCGTTGGTGTCGTTGCTTCGAGTGATGAGGATTCTAGCGGTAGCCATGGCTCCGATGTGGAGGCCATAGACCTTTTTGCGGAACCGTCCGGTTCCCAGGTGCCCCTCCCCAGCCCAACACCTAAGGATAAACATACAACCCTCTAAGCTGCCTCCGATGGATACGTCAAAGAAGTATCAAACGGCAGCAGGCCCGCCAAAACGTTGACAGTGCCTGCAGATCCTAGCGATCGGGCGTCCTCCCCGCATCCATCGTCTTGGCATGCATCCGGGCATTCCCCCCCCCCATAAGGGCTTCTCTTCTAAAAAGAACTTGCGCGCCAATGCGTTGCCTAAGAGCGTGTCTGCTCCAAAGGTTTCAGCAGAGCCTGTTACCGCGACAAAGCCTTCGGGCACGTCAAACACTTATACAGCTGCCGGAGTTATGCAAGAATCTTGTTTGTTTCGGCACTGAATCAACACCAGAGCACCCCGTCTCGTCGAGAGGAGTACACTGAAGGGCCCCAGCCCCCTCTCTAGGGCTTTATCTCACCCCCTCCCTCTAATGAGCCATTCTCTCCTCCACATACCTCTTCATCCCTGTGGAGCAGAGTGAGGTTAGAAAATTACATGGACAAGCTGTCACATTTTGTGGACTTTTCTGAAAAGTTCAATGCTCTGTTACACTCACCTGGTATCCACGGGGACGCCCTTATGCCCTGGATGCCGGATTCACCCTGAACCCTTCCCTATTCAGGACGGTGCCTTCTATGGAGGCCGGGCCTGAAAACACAGGAGGACTGGATTTAGGAACAGATTTTCTTTCCTCCCACCAGCCCCCTGGACTCGATCTGATGGGCCACTGCTCACCTTGTGATGTTTGGCGTGCTCTCAGTCCTGCCTTCTGTGAAGGGGCGCGTAGTTTTCTGCGGGTTAGAGCGACCGAGTTAACTTCACTGGTGGTAACCCATTCAAGTGTCTTTAAGGAGGTAAGTCTGGTAATAGCAGTTTTAAAATGTCCTTGCTTTCCTTTCTTGCTATTAATGTCTTTCTTTATTTATCCCCCCTTAGGTGCACGGAGGTTCGGTGGATGCGCTGCTTGGATCAGACTCCTGCCAGGATGATGGATGCAGGAGCGCATGATGGATGGTAGGTTAAGCACGAAGTGCTGCGCGGTAATGTCTTTTCTTGCTTACCTGTATTCTTTATTCCTTTTTAGGTCGTGATGGTCTTTCTGGGCGTGTGAAGATTTCCGGAGCAGAACCGGCCAAGAAATGCCCAGCCAGGTGAGGTTCTCGTGATTACTGCCGTTAATGCCGTGAGTAACCTGTCTTAACGTTGTCCTTCTTTCTCTCCCTCCAGGTGCTTCGTTCCAGTGCATGCGTGGTGTCCAGATGATGCTGCTGACTGAATGGAAGACCGCGAGCAGCAGGAAGACGGATAATCGATGGATGGATAGTTGCAGGTAAGCAGAGACTGCTGTTAAAGGATCGCCGGGTGCTGGTCTCTGCACACGATGAGGATCACGCTGCTGGCTGCAGAATAACGCGAAGCACGTTCTGTAGCTTGGGTGTGGTTTATATAGCCTCCCCTAGTAAAGTAGTCCAGGTAAAGTAGTCTGGGCCGCCACACCCAAAACACTGCAACGCACATTCTGGTTCTAGGAACTAGACTGTGTGGGTGCCTCCATGTTGACTGCAGGCCTCCAAGGAAAAAGTAGTCCCTTCAAGACAATGTCGCAACCTGAAAATGAGCCTGGCGCCAAAGGCACCAGGACTGACCCCGGGAGAGTCCATGATAATGCAAGGCCCTTGGGGCCCCAAGTGAACCCTGAGTCCTAACCCTGCCTGGCATGTGACCATGCCAGTGGAGTTTTGAGTCACGGGTTGTGACATGCTCCTAAAAGACCAAGGGAGTAGGATTCCTGCCCCATTTTACCAAAGCAGCAGAAACCAAGTAGAATTGATTGAGTTTTCTGAGAACAATCCCTTTGGGCAGGACAAAACTGACGAGTGTCCAGATTGGCGGAAAGATCAGCCAGCAGGTGAAGCACCTTGGCTCTCACCCACCCAGACTCCTGACCCAAATGTAATTTGCCTGGACTCGCCTTCCTCACCTCAGCATAGGCAGCCGTCACCTATTGACGACCAAATGGCTTTCAAGGTCATTCTTTTTTTTTTTTCAAAATATTTATTTTAAACAGGATAAAATGATACAAAGCTTAATCAATCACGACATATGGTACAGAAGCAATACAGTTGGTTGCTCTTCCCTCCCCTCCCCATGATCTTAATGTTCCTCTACCTGGCCCAGCTGCGAATTATCGTTCCGTAAGGTTCTCCTGGCTAATTGGGGCTTGTATGTCAGAGCTGGATAATTCTGATCAAAGTCCAGGATCGGGCCCCAGATGTTCTCGAAGCGATGTAGGTGGCCTGCCCCAGCAGCCGTCACCTTCTCCGCGATTAAGATGTCCCAAATTTTAATCCACCAAAAAGGCATTAGTGGTCCCTCTGCGGTTTTCCAAGTGCGGGCTATTACATGTCTGCCTGCCAGTAGACATTGGGACAGTAGTTTGGCCGTAGGGCCAGATCTAGGGTAGATCCCGGGGACCGGGGCTCCCAGAAGGATGGGCTCGGGCTCCAGGGGAAGTCGTATCTGAGTGATGTCTGCGATTGTTGCTAGGCATTGTTTCCAAAAGGTCTGGGCCCTCGGGCAGGACCACCACATATGAAAAAGAGACCCTACTTGGCCGCATTGCCTCCAACAGTTCGGCTTAAGTGTAGGGTCCATATGGTGTAGTCTCAGGGGAGGATAATACCAGCGAAGAAGGATTTTGTATGCGCCCTCTCTGTTCGTAATGCAGAATGAAGAAGTGTGTGCCCGCGACCAAATGTCAACCCATAGCTGGTCCTCGATTGGGTGGCCTAGGTCCGCCTCCCATTGGGCCATGTATCGGGTTTTAGAGGTTAGGAAGTCATTTTGGAGGCGTTTGTATAGTGGAAATTCTCCCCCTGGTTGGGAGGTCATTTAGGGTCAGTTCAATAGCCGTGGGAGAGCGGGTGGCGGCTTGGCGGGTCTGTGGATGGGAGCACCAGTGGCGCAGCTGAATGTACGTAAATCTATCCTGTTCCTGAAGCTGGAAGAGTTCTTTACAACGCCCAAAGGTGCAGGGTTGTCCCCCTTCAAATAGTTGCCCCAGGGTCTCCAGGCCTCCCGCAATCCAGGCTCCGAAGTTCCGGGTGGACCAGCCAGGGGAGAAAGCTGGGTTCAGGAACACCGGGGAGAAAGGGCTGAGTCCCACTGGGGTTTTCTTTTGTTTCAGCGCTTTATCCCAGACAGCAATAGTGTGTTTGGTGGTCCTCAGGAGGTTCTGCCACAGTCGGCGCTCGGAGGGATTGATGTGCGGAAGAAAACGTAGCGGGAGCGGTAGTTGCGCCTGTTCGAGGTCCACCCTTCTCGGGCGGTTGGTAAGTATCTGCCATGATCGGATGCAGTCGAGTTGGGCCGCCATTTGATATTTTTGTAAATCTGGAACTCCGAGGCCACCCAGTCTAGGGTTGCCCAGCGCCGTGGACCTGGGGATTCTGGGCTTCCTCCCTTTCCAGATAAACCGTGTCATTTCCTTTTGTAGCTTCTGAAGAGCAGGTGCCGGAATTGGTACTGGAAGCGAAGCGCAGGCATATAGGAGCCTTGGTAGCAAGTTCATTTTACAGGCCGTGATGCGGCCCATCAGTGAAATCTCTTGTGCCGCCCACCGCTTTAAGTCTGCCTCGAGGTCCGTGCACAGTGGGTGAAAGTTTGCTTGATAGACTTCCCCAGGGTCCGCTGGGATCTGGACACCCAAATAACTGATGCTCTTAGTCGTCCATTGTATCGGACATAGTGGAGCCAGATCCTCCCGGATCTCTCGGGACAGGCCCACCCCCATGGCAGCTGACTTCCGGAAGTTGATAGCAAAGCCCGTGACCTTTCCATAGCTCTCTATCTCAGCTAGGGCCTGAGGGAGGGAAGTACGAGGCTCTGTGATGGTTAGTAGGACGTCATCTGCATAGAGGGCCAGTTTGTGGTGTGTTGCATTCGATTGGAAGCCCTTAATCGCCGGGTTTCGCATCTCATTAACCCTCCTGTCCCGGATTTTGCCAGAGATAATCGACGCCGACCAGAGTGGCTTCATCACACACCGCTGTACCGCTGATAACATTCGTAGAGCTCTGAACTTGGTGAAAGCAATCGGTCTGTAGGACGCAGGATTCTTCGGGTCACCGCCAGGTTTGGGCAGCAAAACTGTGATAGATTCTTGCATCGACGGGGTTATAGTGCCTGTGTTCCTGAATGTATTAAACAGCTGTACCAGAGGTGGCAGGAGTTGGGGTTTGAAGACTTTATAAAACTTCGACGTATAGCCGTCTGGGCCTGGGGCTCGGGATTTAAGGGATTTTATCGCCTCATCGACTTCCTCAGTGGTGATTGGGGCTTCCAGCGAGTCCCGAGCTACGTTTTTCAGTCGGGGGAGTGCCGCCTTTTGCAAGTATTCCCTCTGTTCTTTGACGTCTCGGGCCGGGGCGGTCATCACTTGGGTCAGGTGGGTCGATGCGATTTGAAGCTTGTCGTGATCCGAGTATTGAGTCTTGCCCTGCTGATCCCGAAGGCCCACAATTGTGTTATTCCTTCTTGTCTTGGCAAGTTTAGCCACCAGTAGCTTGTTTGCTTTGTTGTTTTTGGCATAGTAGAACTGTTTAGCCTTCGTCATTTGATGGGCGGTATGTTCAGCATAGTGTGCTTCAATTTTCTTTTTTGCTATTCGGAGGGCTCGCTGCGTTTTGGGGGTCCAGCCCTTCTCCTTATGGATCCTCTCCGCCCTCTCGAGTTCCTCTTCAAGATCCTGACGAATCTGTCGTTTATGCCTATGACAGGCTACCCCTTTGGCAATCAGTTCTCCCCGCACCACTGCCTTCATTGCATCCCAGTTGTTGGCTAAGGAGGTATCTCCGCTAGAGTTTTCTTTAAAGAAGTTGTTGATCGCGGTTGCGTCTCTGAGTGGCATCTCATTAAGGATGGGATCATATAGAGTCCATCTACGCCTCTGGGGCTCCGGGGGTCCCTGGACTCGGATTTTCAAGGTTACCGGGGCGTGGTCGGATAGGATTCTGGAGCCTATAGTTACCTCTTCAGTGAAAGCGAAGATCTGCGGAGATATCAGTAGAAGATCTATCCTAGAGAATGTCCGGTGAACATAAGAATAGAAGGAGAAATCTTTTTCAGATGGGTGGAGTACCCTCCATGAGTCCACCACTCCAAGGGTTCTAAATAATCGCAAAAGGGCTAAAGCCGTGGTGAAGTCCCCGGCGGAGGGTGGATGCGATTTGTCTTTTACGGGGTCTGGGACCCCATTAAAGTCCCCACCGATCACTATCTGGCCCTCCAAAAAGGGAGAGAGGGTTGCGGTTAGAAAATCATAGAAGGGTGCTTGGCCAGAATTCGGTGCGTACACGGAGACCAAGGAGAACAGCTGTCCCGATAGCAGGCATTTCACTGCTATGTAGTGTCCCTCCGGGCAGCTTATGGAGTCCAGAATCTGGGGATTCAGTCCCCTCCGGAATAAGATTGCTGTACCGCCCCGCTTGGAGCTTCCAGATGCGAAGAGTTGCTTTGGAAAGTCGCGAGAGTGTAGGCGGCTGAAGTCTGCCGGGAGCAGGTGAGTTTCCTGTAGCATGGCCACATCGGCAGAGTCATTCTGAAGTTTTTGTAGAATTGATTTGCGTTTAGGCGGTGAGTTCAATCCCCTGACGTTCAGAGAGACAAACTTCCAGAACTGCTGGGCCGGGGCGGGACCCGGGGTCGCTGATGAGACTTGTGGAGGGGGGGGGTGGAGGGCTACTGGAGAATCAGCCATTATGTCGTGGGAGATGTGACCATCTGTTATCCTGCTTTTGGGTTTTTTTCTTGGACCGCCAACGGGCAGTCCAAGGTTTAACTGGGGGAGGGGGACCTGTTATGGGGTCAGGCCCACCCCTGGCCAACGGGGCCGTGAAACAGCGAATAGCCAACATGGCTAAAGGTATGAATAGTCTGAGTGAAATGCTCCAAGGACTCCTAGGTGGAACGTACCTTGGAGTTGGGCATGGGCCGTGGGCGGGAAGCCCGTTGCATCGGGGGTGGAGATCATCCATGTTTTCAGAGGTGGCGGTCGGCTCCACAGCGCCGGGTTCACTAAGCCTGGTCTCAGGGCGCCGAAGAGTCCCTCGTGGGGTAGCTCCGGGTCATTTCCTCCTCCTAAATCCCGGAACCCTCGACCATGTGTTTTGTATGGGCCTAGGGGAGGCTATAGGGTCCGGGTCAGCCGCCGCTTCAGTGGCCTGTTGGGACGAGGTGTTAGCGGAGTCCGAATGCAATATGCTTTCAGCATCGCCCAGATGTTTGATCCTACGCATGGTACCCTTATAGGAGAATTGCAAAGCTGTAGGAAAGAGCCATCTGTAGCAAATTTTTTGGGCTTGGAGGAAGGTGGTCAGTGGGCGCAGGGCTCGCCTTTTCTGAAGGGTCAACGGAGATAGGTCTTGATAGATCTGAAGGGGGGGGTCCCCTGGAAGGTGATTTCGTCGTTGGAGCGACTTATTGCCGAAATGGCTTCCTTTGTCGTATAGAAATGCACCCTGGTGATAACATCAGGCGGGCCGTCTGACTCCACTCCACGACGGGGATTTAGCCTGTGAGTGCGATCCAGTAGCAATAGTGAGTCCTCCAAATCGGGGAGAAGAGATTGAAAGAAAAGGCCTACATATTCGGCTAGCCCTTGGTCTGGGGTTGATGTGGGAACCCCCCGAATGCGGAGGTTGTTGCGCCGGGCTCTGTTCTCCATGTCCTCCTGCTTGTATTCCAGGATTTCGACCTTGTCCTGCAGAAGCCCAACGGAACGCTGGATCTCAGTCAGGGAGGACGCGTGGTCCTGGGCGCGATCCTCAATCTCACTCACTCTCTGTTCCACCTCCGAAACCCTCTTATCAGTATTTTCCAGCTTGGCAGTAAGCTCAGACATGCATGATCGAAATTCAGTTTTAATGTCAGCCATGAATTCCCGAATATCCTCCTTGGTTGCTAGAGGTCCCTTGTTGTCCAGGGATTCTCGTGAGATGGAGGGGGGGATTGTCCAGTTTCTTCTCTTTGTCGGCTGACATTAGCATTGTTGCTATGTCTGATGAATTGGTGGATTTCGATTGCTTAGACATCGTGTGGTCTGACAGGAGAGGGTTAACGGCTGAAGGTGGCTCAGTCGCAATGGTGGCGATAGTTGGAGGTCTCTCAAAGAGTTGGGATAAGGATCCCGATGTCTTGGTTGGGCTTTTAGTTAGCGAAGGAGACTTCAGTGCGAGTGAAGAGGAGGAAGGTTGCTCTGTCGTCCCGGTCTCCCTGGTACCAAGACGGCCAAGGGGAAGGTGAATGTGGGCCGGGGCGCCCCAGGAAATAGCGGGAAGATGAGAGGGAGCGATTTTAATACCGGAGCACACCAGTCCAGGGTGGTCTTTTGGGGTGGATGGTGAGGACCCAGATCGCCACGGGTGTTAGCGAGACTGTTGGTGGTGGTGGTGGCCGTAGACTAACTATATCAAGGTGAATTGCTCAGTAAAGAGGGCGACAGAGCATGGTGCCGCTGACCGGAGCCGCGAGCCAGTGGGTCCACTCCCGCAGAGGTGTCGGGGGCAGTAGGGTGTTGCAGCCTCCTCACAGTTGAAGACAGGGGTGTTCTGCGGTGCACCCCTGAGAACTCTCCGGCTCCGGCCCCCTCTTCTGGAGTGGAGGCGGAGGGATACAGGAGAGGACGAGAGCAGGGAGGCTGCGGCTGCGTGTCGCGTGTTGGGGTGGCTGCAGGGTTCTATCCCACTGGGGATGTCCGGGGAGGTGGGCCAGAGCTGAGGAGGCCCGGGGCCCGGGGCACCTACCGCGTCCTCCGCCGTCCGTGCTCCTCCGAGAGTGCTGCCCGAAGCGCCGCCGGGAGTATCAGCTGGAGCATAGACGTGTGGCTCGGGTCCCTCTGATCATGTGAGGCGAGAGACACATGGGTCTAGATCGATTCCAGGGTTCATAGGGGGAGCTTCGACGGCGAGGCCGCGTCTCGGTCGTTGTCGCTGGGTCCCGTCCGCCATCTTGGATTACGCGGCAGAGGGGCCGCGGGATAAAAAGAGCCCAATTATCTTCATCTTGGCGATTCTGGGTTCCAGCAGCACGCCGGCCGGGCTCCACACCCTCTCATCTAGTTGGGTTCGAAAAACGCAGCATAGGAGCCATAGAAAGCTGTGATGCAACGGGCGTTCCACGGAGGCCGTCACGGGAGCGACTGCATAGCCAGCGCTCCAGGCCACGCCCCGAAAAATCACCTTTCAATGTCATTCTAAAGAGGGCTGAGGGCCACTTCCAGATCGCCACTAAGGAGGCTGTTGGAGAATCTGATTTTGTAGAGGATATTCTAAAGGAAAAAAAATAATCACAAGCCAGGCTATTCCCCTGCTAAATTCCATCAAGAAGTGCCTTGCAACCTCCTTACTGTCCCCTTCACTCACAAGAGCGGTGAACCCTCGGGTTGAGAAACTTTCACCCCCCCCATCAGGTCCGATTCACATTTGGGGGCATGCCACGGTAGTCTCACTGCTTGTTACCACCACCAGGAAGAGGGTTGGGATGTCACCATCAATTGCGGGCTCTCCCCCACTCCTGGACAAGGATTGCAAGAAGCTCTATGCCCTTGGCAAGCTCATCACCACATCAGCAACATCTTTGACCATAATAGCAAACACTTCTCTTCTCCCAAGTTGTAGCTATGTGCAGTGGAACCTGCTTCAAGAAGGCCTCCAAGAAGTCCCTGAACCAGTGCAATGACGCCTGCGGGCAGTCGCTTCTGAGGGAAGGCAAGTGACCTACA
This sequence comes from Ambystoma mexicanum, assembly GCF_040938575.1. NCBI lineage: Eukaryota > Metazoa > Chordata > Amphibia > Caudata > Ambystomatidae > Ambystoma > Ambystoma mexicanum. The sequence goes on along the minus strand of NC_090934.1, from coordinate 984,457,173 downwards.
ACATCCTTAAAAACATCTTAGATGCTGCAGAGAGAGTGGGACGCACCCTTGCACAGGGTACTCTTCTCAAAAGGCACATCTGGCTTAAGAATTCAGGTTTTAAGCCGGAGACCCAGGCCTCATTGATGAGCAAGCCAGTAGAGGACCCTTAACTTGTTTGGTACGGCTGTGGACGATGCCTTAGAAACAGCTAAGAAGGGGCACAAGAACTTGATGTCCCTCAACCAAATAACAAAACCATTTCAACAACTGGGGGGGGTCATACTATCGCTGTTCCTTTCAGGGGCAGTTCTTCTCCAGATCCCCACATGGATAATACGGCTCAAGGGGGTTCAACTGGCACCAGCCGTATCAACAAAGAGTACAGTGTGGGGGTAAAGGTATGGGCAGAAACTTCACCCCAAGAGGCTCCCTGGCCTCCGCACCAAAGCGACTCGCCAGTCCGGGTCCCCACCCATGCCTCCCCGGTTGGGAGGATGGCTGTCATCTCTACACGCATGGGGGGTGGGGGGGGAAATCACCTCAGAGCAGTGACTGCTCAAGACGGTCACCCACGGTTATTGCATAGAGTTCGACTGGCCACCTGTATACCATCCTACAAAGAGCAGGTGACTGTCACCAGCACACCTGTAGATCCTGCGGGAAAAGGTGCAGATCCTTCAAGAAAAGGGGGCCATAGAAGTCTTCCCTATTCATCGGGTAAACAAGGGTATTTATTCAGTGTACTTCCTTGTACCCAAAAAGGATCTCACCATGCGCCCTGTTCTAGACTTGCACCCAGCGAACAAATGTCAAACCACAAAAGTTCAGAATGACTACACTGCAGGAAGTAATCCCGCTGCTGGTGCAGGGGATTACATGGCAACATTGGATATGAAAGATGCATACTTTAATATTTCAATGTTGCCAGCGCACAAAGTACCCAAGGTTTATGATAGAGGACGTGCACTATCAGTGCAAGGTTCTTCTCTTTGGCATTGCCTCGGCTCCGAGTGTTCACGAAGGTACTGGCGGTAGTAGCTGTTCACCTGCGCAGGTAGTCCATGCCAGTCCATCCTTACCTCAACGACTGCCTCATAACAGGGGATTTGTACGGAACATGCCTTATTAACACCCAGAAGATGATAGATCTCCTATTCAGTCTAGGGTCCTCGATCAACAAGAAGTCGTCCAGTTTAGACCCATCAAAGTCAAACAGTTTCTGTGGGCTCTAATTCGGACCAAAGACGGCCTTGTCTTCCCCTCCAATGATAGTGTTCAAAACATGCTGTTCCAGATCCCTCACAATGTAGCCAGTCACGAGGTGACAGTACGCAATGCCATGCGACTGTTACGGATGATGGCTTCCTGCATCTACCTGGTTCCTCACGCACGTCTGCAAATGCGCCCCATGCAAGAGTGGCTCTCGAGCCAATGGTGTCAGGCCAGCAGACAATGGGACCATCTGGTGGTTGTCTCAACAGCCCTCGTTCAGTCTGCAGGGGTGGTCAAGGGAAACCTCTTGCAGGGGGAGACCTTGACCACCTTCGCAGTAAAATCCACTCTTACCACAGATGCATCTCTGACGGGATTGGGGAGGGTGGGGGTGGCTTTCCTCCTTCACCAAACAGCGCACAGTGCGTGTCAGCTGTAGCAAGTCACCATATAAACCTGTTGAAATTGCTAGCAATGTTCATGGCCCTGAAGGCATTCCAAACAGACCTCCAGGGGAAGACAGTCCTATTACTTGTGGACAGTACCACAGCCACTTATTACCTGAGCAAACAGGGGGGCACTCGCTCTCCAGGACTATCCAAACTGTCCCAGAACATATGGAAGTGGGCTCTCAAACACAAGATGTTCCTCCTGTGACAACACGTTCCAGGGGAACTCAATCTTCAGGCGGACGTACTCAGCAGAGACTTTCCCACTACCTGTAAAGTATGAGTGGAGACTACACAAAAACATTGTTCGTAACGTCTTCACAGACTGGGGAGGTTCCCAGAGATCGACTTGTTAGCAACTCTGGAGAACACACAATACCCAGCCTTGAATTATGGCTTAGAAACGAATTCCCACTCATATAACATCGACTGGGAGAGGCTGGAGGGTAATCTCTGGAGGCGTGTTTTGAACTTAACCAACTGTGTGCCTATAGCAAGCCTGAGGTATGAGCTAGGCCTGAAGTCATTAAGGGCTTGCCTTGAATATTATAAGATATTGCAATACAGATTGATTTTGACGCCCCCTCCAAGTTCCCTATATGAAGAGCTCCTAGTTTCACTGAGGGGCTCATCCAATCAATATCTGAGTAATTTGAAAAATACCTGCATTAAAATTTTGGCTGATGCGGATTGTGAGGAAGCTACTCTGATTCAAAATCCAGACTAGTCCAAAGAGCTCATTAAAAGAATGGACTGGACTAGAAAAATTGCATGAATGAAAATATCTTGGTTATTTGTTTCTTTTACATTGACGGACAAGTATAGGTTTACAAAGCCCACATATTTCACAACATTTCCGAATCCATTCATCAGAGCAGATTTATTGAGATTTAGACTGAATCTTTTACAGACTCTGGAAATTAAGTATATTAGAGACTCCGTAGGAACGCCTAACTTGGGCTGTCATAAATGTGGGAGTTTTGGTGGCCAGACCCTGAGGCACTTGTTAATTGATTGCCCCGAGACCTTGGAGCTGAGGATTCTAAGGCTGACCAGATTTGCTCCTCAGAGCTTGTGGTTGACCAACGATTGTTTCTGACACAGATTGGCCTCGGGCAATGAAGTCTTTTTAACGGTGGAAGTAGTGGAACTTGTGGAGGAGTGACATTTATTGACACTACCTAAAGAATATTTTTTTTTTTTGCTATATGACATGTAGTAATCTTGGTTTATTTATAATTATTTGTTTGAAGGAACAGTTTGTTTTACTGGTTTTCATGTACCTCTTTTTTACTTGTTTTTTTCTTTTTCTTCTCGGTTTTTATCGCTTGTACTGTTTGTGTTTAAAGAAAAAATGTATAACATGGTGGAAATATTCCATCTTTGAGGACTGTCAGTTATTTGTCTGCTTGTGGCTTATGTCTCTTTTCCTAACTTCTATGATTTGTGAAAAGTCAAATTTTATGTAAGTTGTTTTGACTGTTAAAATAAAAAAGAGAAAACGGATGCCCAAATTACACCTCCAGGTACCAGCAGAACCGCTCCAGGGGGAACGGACCCTGGATAACATGGTCAGGGAATTGTCTATGCTCCCCACCTCCCTCCACCCGACTTCCCTGCTCAACAAGATGGTGCACAAGGTACACCAGGAACTAGTCACAATGATTCTGGAAGCCCTGATGTTCGCATGCCAACCTTAGTGCTCCCATCTCATGGCAATGTCAGTCTTCCTTCCCAGGAAGCAACCATGCCCTTACAACATGCTATCGTAAGACAAGGGAAAACACTACATCCATGCCCTCAAACTCTCAAATTAGCATCCTGCCTCCTGAGTCATAGAGTTTGGGCACTTCAACTCTCTCAAAGATGTATGGCCATACTTAGGGAAGCACAGAAACCTAACACCAGAGACTGCTATTCCTGAAAGTGGAAACGTTTTGTCATCTGATGCAGTGGCAAGAGCATCAATCCCATTTAATGCACACCAACATATTTTCCTGTATCTGACTCGTCTGCTAGATTCAGGCCTGGTCTCCAATTCCCTAAAAGGCCACTTCGCTGCACTTTCAGCATACACCACATCCCTAAAGGTTTTGTGGTGGAAGATTCCAATTATCAAAGCGTTTATGGAAGGGGTTAAAAGACTTGATTTCCCCCTATTGATAACTCAGCTACCGGATGGGACCTGAACGTGGTACTTCTCCAGCATGGGGCCTGGCATGGATGCACATGCTCATGAATATTCCCTGTCTGGCTGGGAGTCCTCAGTAAAGAGAAAATCAGTTTGGTTATTAGAAGAAAGACAGTTCAGAAACAGTCACTGGCCTCTGGGTCATACTGCCCCCAGCCAATGATTGCCCTCTACCTAAACCCCTCCCCTGGCAGCTATCATCAGATTTTTACTGCACGTTCAAGTGTTGGGAGTCCTTGTGCTTAGCTCTCAAGCTTTTACTGTGTATTGTTTTTTTTCCGAAGAGTTTACTTATTTTTTCGGTCAAACTGAGCCTCAAGCTCCACCAATTCATCTTCCGATTAACGGAGACCCATTTTTGGAAATCCCTACGGCTCCGTAAGGGCGAATTTGTCATTGAAATTCACTTCTTGGAGAATTCCAGAAGATCTTGAGGCCTACACCTCGTGGTCATGGCCGAAGACATAGGAGACTCTACGCCTCTGTTTAGGATCTGCCCGGGGAGGTGGACTACAGAACGTCTTCGAGGATGGACACTCCCGGTGCCTCTACTGCCTGCACGCAGACAAATCGCACATGGAGGAAGCCTGTGCATTCTGCAAGGACATGTCCTCCCATACCATGAAGAAACATAAGAAGCGACTCGCTGACTGGCTGAAGACGAAGGGCCCAGCGGCAGGTGAGCCCCGGCAACGTACTTCTCCCAAGAGAAAATCTGAGTGATCTTCTAAGACCTTTGAGGGCTCTCCAGTGACGGGGGCCCAACATAAGACAAAGCACTGCTATTCCGCGGGCACTGGGAGCGCCGTCAACCAAGAGCTGAGACGGAGAAAGCCAAGAGAGAGCAAGTCGGTGACCCTCCCACCACAGTCAATTCCTCAGATGCGCCCAAGGTCGCGAAGGCCCATATTCACCAGGCTAAAGCTTTGATTGAGGGAGTGGTAGCGTCCCCGGCAAAGACTGCAGAGGCGGCCTCAGTAGAGACGGCTCCCAAGCCAAGAGTTTCCCTGCCCACCCAGAGGGAATCTTCTTTCCTGCCCATCGTGAAGACTCCCATGAAGCCCCTGGTCGAGAAGAAAGGGGGGTGGCGTGATAGTCCTACCGGGCTCGGATATCTCCTCCAAGCCTCAAATCAATTCTTGATGAGAGGTTTGTCAAGGTCAGGTCCTACGGGAAGGAGCCCCACGAGGTGGGCGTGGAGAGCGACGAGGGAGACTATGAGAAGCGGCAGATCGACTAGGACACCATGCCGCTGCTGACAATCCCGTCGCAACCACTGCCACCACCTACGGACAGGTCGGAGGACATCATGCTAGCCCTGCACACCCTGTGCTCAGAAATATGGAGAATGATGCCTTTGTCTCCGGCAGACGAACCAGCTGCGCTTCGACAGTCTGGAAGCCTTCCATCCAAGCGGAGGCGGGTCCATCTACCCCACCCTGCCATCCTTCGCCTCCATCCCCGCTGCTGAGGGACGAGAGGGAGAAGACGGGGACGGACGACGGTGGCAACAAAGGTACAGATCTCCCATCGCCGCCACCCCGTGCTTCCCCTCTCGACGAAATTGGCTCATTTCACACCATGATCGCTAGGGTCGCTGAGCTTTTTCAGTTATGCCTCGAAGAGCAGAAGGAGGGATTCCTTTATCATCGACCAGAGGCCAAGAGGAAGACTGTGCTTTCGGTCCCGTTGTAGGACAACATCTGGGACAAAGGGCTGTCCCTCCTGAAGAACCCATCCTCTGCCCTGGCGAAGAGACCGGTACAAGAAATAGTACCGAGTTCCAGACTCTGCACCTATGTGCCTAAGAACGCAGCCGTCCCCGGTCTCTGTGGTCTCTGGGGCGGTGGCTAAGAAGAAATCTGCAGGGGCGACGGCATCCACTTGCAATTCCCCGCCAGACGGCGAGGGGAGAAGCTGGACGCCATGGGACGTCTGGTCGCCTCGTCGGCGGCGACGACCATTAAGGCGGCCACCGCTCTCGCTATCGTGGCCCGCTACGATAGGGAGCTGTGGTTTAAAATCGCCTCCCTCGTGGACTTCCTTCCAGACGGTAAGAGGGCGGAGGCCCTTGAAATCTTGCAAGAAGGCGAGGTGGCTTTGGACCACGCCATCATGCTGGCCACGGACATCGCCAACACCAGCTTCCGCCAGATGGGCAACAGCGTTTGCTTTCGCCAGCATGGTTGGCTCAGGGCCACAGACTTCCGTCGAAATGTAAAGGCGCGGGTACTGAACATGCCCTTCGACGGGAACAACTTGTTCGGCAAGGCAGTGGACGAGTCACTGCAGGCCATCGAGTTAGACACCGAGACGGCCTGTGCCTTGGGCTTGCTCCATCGACGGCTGTCCTTTCGGACCCTGGGAGGCAAGTTACAAGGTGCCTCCAAAGGATTCGGTGGCAGCTCTTCATACCGTCAATTGGCCGCTGTTCATCCCAGCAAGCCTACAGAGGCCTCAGCAAGGCAGGAGGACATCATCGTTGCCAAGGGGCCCAAGGTGGTAAGGCCTCGGCGAAGCAGGGCTGAACCGGCCGTGACTTCGGGCTCCCACCCGAGCACCCCGGTGGGAGGCCGGCTGGCAAACTTCGTCGGCATATGGAAGTCCATGTCCACTGACCGTTGGGTGCTGGATGCCCTGACCCACGGACACACGCTGGAGTTCCAAAGGAAGTGTCCCCCTTTTCCACCTGTGGCCAGAAAAGAAAACCACATTCCTCAACAACTTCTGGAGGTATGAGCAATGCTGAAAAAGGGTGCAATAGAGCTCATCCCGAAGAGGCTGCGGGGCTCTGGAGTATACTTGTGGTACTTCCTTGTCTGAAAGAAGACCGGCGGCTGGCAGCCCATGCTAGATCTCCGCTGCCTCAACAAATACATAAAATCCCAGAAATTCCGGATGGTCACCCTTCAGCACGTGCTGGTACAGCTGGAAGAAGGGGGACTTCCTGTTGTCGCTGGACCTGGAGGATGCCTACTTCCACATCCCCATACACAAGGGGCATCGAAATGTTCTGTGCTTCGTGGTCCAAGGGCGGCACTACCAGTTCAAGGCTCTTCCCTTCGGTTTGAAGTCGGCCCCAAGGGTCTTCAAGTGCCTGGCACCGGTGGCGGCGCGGCTGCGCCTGCATGGGATCCACGTCTACCCCTACCTGGACGATTGGTACATCCGAGCGAAGACAAGGGAACTCGCCGTCGAACACACAGCGAGGAATGTCTGCCTGCTCTCAGAACTGGGGTCTCGATAAACTATGCAAAGTCCTGCTTGGTGCCATCGCAGGACGCTCTGTTGCTTGGAGCCAGGCTCAGAACGGTGGCGCCACTGGCTTCACCATCGTTGGAGAGGATAAAAGCCATCCTGGGCAAGGTACAACAGCTGTTGACCATGGAGGTTTCATGAGTGATGTCCATAAAGTCCCTGCTTGGCATGATGTCATGCATCTACCTCGTTCGGCTGTGCAGGTTGCAGATGCGGCTGCTGCAGGAGTTCCTTGACGCCCGTTGGATACAAGTGGTGGGACGCTTCGAAGACCAGATCGCCCTCAACGAGACTTTCCGACGAGCGATCCAGTGGTGGGGCACCCGTGCGCATCTCGCGGCGGGCATGGACTGCCAGACCCCAGCGCATGAGGAGACGGTGACGACGGACGCCTTCCTGGAGGGATGGGGCGCGCAAACCGGAGATCCCCATGCAAGAGGCCTTAGGGTCCCGGAGGAGAGGTCCCTGTACATGAATGACCTGGAGCTCTGGGCCGTGTTTTGGTCTTCACCGACAACACTACCACGATGTTCTACATCGGATGCAGTGGGCACCAGATCCCCGTCTCTCTCCAGGGAAGCGCAGGATCTGTGGCACTGGGCCATCGCCCAAGGGATGTTCCTGGTACCTTTTTACCTGGCAGGAGTGACAAACACAGTCGCCGACTCACTCAGCAGGGAGCTGCGCTCTTGCCACGAGTGGGAGCTTTGGCAAGATGAAGTGGATCTCCTATTCCGACAATGGGGCAATCCCCAGACTGATCTGTTTGCGACGGCAACGAACACCAAGTGCCGGAGGTTCACCAGCAGGTTTCCCCAGCCAGTGAACATGTGGGATGCATTCTCCTTCCCCTGGGACGGCTTGTTCGTCTATGCGTTCCCACCGTTGCCGTTGCAACTCATCATTCAACTCAGGCAGTACCGGTGCAGGATGATCCTCGTTGCACCGGCGTGCCCGAGGCAGATATGGTACCCAGACCTTCTGGACATGTCGGCTTCCCCTCCAGTCAAGCTTCCGACGGACGCAGATCTTCTCGCCAGGGAAGGAGGTGCGATTCTGCACCATGACCCAGGGTCGCTGAACCTGCAGGCCTGGCTCCTGCAGCACTAGGGTTCGGAGGCTACGATATTGCGGCGGACTGCAAGGAGGTACTTGCCAAGGCTAAGGCTTCCTCGACTTTAAGTGCTGTGGACATGAAAGGAAGAGGCTCACTGTCTGGTGCCGTGCACAGAAGATCAACCCTCTATGGATTACGGCCCCTCAAGTGCTGCCGTACTGGCTGTCGTTGGCCAAGGCGGGGTTGGCACATGCCTCTATCAAAATTCATCTGGCGGCCATCTCCCGCTATACCAGAACTCTGGGGCAGTCGTCACTGTGGTCTCACCACCTGGTGAAGGACTTTTCCGTGTGTTCCTGCCAGTGAAGGCTCCGGCCCCGGCGTGGGAGCTCAATGTGGTGCTGACTAGGCTCGTGGGTCTGCCATTCGAGCCTTTGCATTTTGCGCCTCTGAAATTCTGATCGTCGAAGATGGCGTATCTTGTGGCCATCACCTCCGCGCGACGAGTGGGAGAGATCCAGGCCCTCTCCTGTAAGCCTCCGTACCTGACATTCCACGAGATGTGGGTCGTGCTGAGGACGCACCCCTCCTTCATGCCCAAGGTGCCATCGGACTTGCATCTCAACGAGCCCTTGGTGTTACCTGTTTTCTTCCAGTCGCCTTTGTCGCCGGCTGAGAGGACTTTGCACTCGCTGGATGTGGCTAGAGTGCTGAAGTTCTATGTGGACCGATTGCAGGGTTTTCAAAAGACTTCACAGCTGTTTCTGAACGTTGGTCTTGTGAACCAAGGGAAGGCCCTCTCCAAGGCTTCCATTTCCAGGTGGCTCTCCGTCTGCATCACCCATTGTCACCGGTCAGCAAACCGACTGTTGCCTGGCCGTCCGAGAGCCCATTCGAGTAGAGCGATCGCTGCAAATACGGCGTTCTGTCAGGTGTGCCCTTGCTGGAGATCTGCAGGGCTGCTATGTGGAGGTTGGCGCACACCTTCACGAGATTCTACTGTCTCGCCCGGGATTCCAGGGAGGAGTCCAGAGTCAGTCAGGCAGTGCTGCGCAACCTGTTTGCTTGAAGTTGAGCCTGGTGGGGAGGTAAGAGATGATTAATGTTGAGCCTTGCCACCTCCCGTGGTTGTGCATTTGTGTTCTGCTATGTATTCTTGTATTCATGAGCATGTGAATCCATGCCAGAACCCATGCTGGAGAAGGAACAAGTTGCTTACCTGTTGTTCTCCAGCATGGGTCTGGCATGGATTTACATGCAAACCCTCCTTCCAACTCTTCTGCGGCTCTTCTCTTGGTCCTACTGCCACTTTACGTGCTACCAAATCTGAAGATGGCTGCTTGGGGAGGGGCTTAGCTAGAGGGCAGTCATTGGCTGGTGGCAGTATGACCCAGAGACCAGTGATTGGTTATTAGGAGAAAGACAGTTCAGAAACGAAACTGATTTTTTCTTTACCGAGGATTCCCAGCCTGATGGGGAATATTCATGAGCATGTGAATCCATGCCAGAGCCATGCTGGAGAAGAACAGTTGGAGGTAAGCAACTTGTTCCTTCTCCAGCAACTTGACTAATGGGACCTCCCTTTGAAGCACTCAATTGCAAGACTGCCTTCTTAGTGGTTATCACATCAATGAGAAGAGTTGGTGAACTGCAAGCGCTCGGTTCAAGACCAGTTTGTCACGATTCACAAAGATAAGGTGGTCCCACTTTTTGCATCTAAATTCATTTCAAAGTTCCATGTGAACCAATTAATCGAACTATCCACATTTTTCCCGAACCCCACTAACGTGGCAGAAAGAAGCCTTCACACACTTGATGTGAGGAGAGCAGTGATCTATTAACTCGAAAGAACAAGTCCACTAAGGACAACAAACCATTTTTTGTTTTTTTTCGTTGTTGGTAGAGAAGGGGACCCCATCTCTAAATCAGTGATTTCAAAGTGGATGGTAAGCTGCATCACACTGTGCTATGCACTTGCCAAGAGAGATCTGCCCTTCAAGCATAGCGCACTCTCTACTCAGGGCATGGGGGCTTCCATAGCATTAATTGCAAATGTTCCCCTTGAGTCCATTTGCAAAGCAGCAACCTGTGTTGTGTACACAGCTTTACACAACACTACTGCCTAGATGCACACTCTAGGTCTGGCTCTCAGGTGGGACAAGCAGTGCTAAGACATCTCTTTGCTACTGTTCTTTCACACATCCCACCACCACCTCTGGGTACTGCTGAAGGCAGGTAATATTCATGAGCAAGTGAATCCATGCCGGACCCATGCTGGAGAAGAAGTTAGCTGTAAGTAACGTGTTCCTTATATAAACACACGCACACACTCATGCTTGCATGCACACATACACGCTTGCCCGCGTGTTACACACGCCCACGCAATCTCTCTATCACACAATCTTCACCTCGGTCCCTTTTTCCACACAGATGATATCGGACCGGTAGCCAGCACGGACACTTTTTTAGCTTTCCGCTTGCTCCCCTTCATTCTTTTTCAATCTTCTTTAACCTTGTTTCTGTGCCTCGCCTCCCCCGGCGCATCTTGGCTGCAGGATGATTCACAGAATGTGCTTTGTGCGATTGCTCTTTCCCTGCCTCGGACACACGTTCACTGTCTTGTGCTTGGGTCCTGACCACCGCTGGGACTCGCGCGCGGCTTGTAGCACTCTCGGTCCCATGGCATTGAAGAATCCGTTGTGGCATTGGAGTTCGATATATCTCGCTTCTCTGCCGGCGCACCTTAAAAACTTGGTCTCCTGGACCTCTCGTCAAGACACAGTAGGCCCTCTGTTTAGCATGGCTACTTATCACAGCGACACCTTCCCGGAGGTTCTCAGAGCCAAGGGTTCCTCTGATTCTGGTAGGTCTGAGGCTACCGGCTTCCAAGCCAAGGAGCCCAGGGGGCTGTTCCGAGCGCTCCGGGCGCAGACCTGAGGTGGTCAAGGCTACCGGCTCCTAGAACGAGGGGCTCAGGGCCTTTACCGGGCTGTCCTTGGAAGGGCGATCAAGTTTGTCGTCTTCTTCAACCCGCACCTTCAAGAGTCAGTCATCAGCACGATCCAGCGTGACTACCGGCAGAGGAGCTGAGGGCTTGCAGCCTACCGGAGCTCGTTTGGATGTCGGGAGTCGGGACGTTGCAACTACCGACCAGCCGGCTGAGGTCCCACCGCTTACCACCGCTTACCAGGGCTTACCCACGGCGTGGCGCAAGGTTCCAAGATGGTGGATAGGCATGTGGCGCAGCCTGCCTGGCCAGTAGCCATTTCGGATTTGGCTCATGGCCTGCCCATGCTCTTGCCCATTGAATGTGCCTTACAAGAAGGTTCCAGTCCCCTTCCCTCAAAGCAGCAGCAACCTTTATAGTAAAGGTATTTGCTCTTCTCAGGGGTACATCTACCCATCGCAGCTTTGTGGTTACATGCCTCAGGCACCTTGGTGCTTTGGCCTGGAATGGAGGCCTAGCACGTTGGAGGGCTGGGCCCTTCGAGACTCGGCGGCATGCGAGAACCACTTCTTCGCTTGCTTACTCTAACTCATGCTTTCCCTGCAGATGACCGGGTTCCTCAAGGACATCATCCAGGTGGTGATCATGTAGCTTGCACCAACCCGGCGCCCTCTGCTGGTTCTTCCAGCGCTACCGTTGCCAGTGCCTGTCCCTCCCCCGGTCCAGGCTGTTAGGGAGAATTCTCTGTTAAGGCTAATTTCCCAAACCTAGCGAGTCCCCCAGCAGCTTTGCTGGATTTTTGGGGTTTATTTTTTTTCTCCTGCCAAGAGTGAGACTCTCTTTCTCCCACTCTTAGACATGATTTGAGATATCCTTTGACTTTGTAAAGTGTTTTATGGGCTATGGGGTCTTTTACTCCATAGGGTTTCATGTGGTTTTTGGTAAGTGTTACACAGCACCCTCAGTGCAGTAACACAGGGGTGTCATAGTGACCCCCAAACATAGACTCCATACCCTGGGACTGACTACTGTCTCCCAGGGCATGTAAAGTCTCAATTGACTTTACTAGTCTTAAATTGGGAACAGAACCAGTACAAACCATCATATTGTGGAAGTACTGGTAGGGGTAATTAGATTGCCCCTGGGTCTGTTTTTCGATGGGGCACTGTGCAGTGCCCCCTCATCGAGTTTCTGGCTGGTGGCAGTGGTTGGCACACAAAATATTCCTTAAGAATATTTACTATGGGATTTTCCCATTCATTTTAAACACACCACTTTTTGGTGCAATGTTAAAGATATAGCCGGGTTATTTATTTAATATTTATTCCCCGGTTGGGTCTTTTTGCCAGAACTCTGTTTTAAAATGGTGTTTGTGTTCGCCTCTGTAACTCCTACCCAAGTCAAGCCCTTTGTTCCACTTTTTGGCGGGCTTCTACACAGAAGCCTCCAAAAGTGTTGCCACTCTGTCTGGGTCTACAGGATGTGTGGGAGGGGGGTTTAGGCACCCTGGACTGAGTTGCCTCGGCAACTCAAGTCGCAGTCTTACCAGTTTTCCCTCCTTTTCGCCTTCCCGGATCATCTTGTGGCCGCCTTGCCTGTGCCAAGCACCCTGGCAACCGGGATACCACGTTTTACCACTACCGTGAATAAAAGGGTAGTACCTTTTAACCGGAGAACTCCGTGGCTGGTTTCTTCCCTGGCAGTGCAACGACCTTCAGCTTTCCTGCACGTCGAGATCTTCTCTTCCTTTGGACGACGCTGCGACTTGCACCTGCTGCCAGGAACAACTGCCCCCGCTGGAGGATTCTCTCCACTTTCAAGGTACTGTGTCCGCCTGGCCTCCCTCGCAACGGTCTGTGGGGGGTGTCTCTTCAATCCTCAACTTACCACTTGGGTTGGCCCTAGGCTGGCTAACTGAACTTTTCTGAGCTGAACTAATTCCCTTTTTAACTCTCTTTTCAAGCTTTTTAAACTGTGTGATCTTGGGCGCATTGGTGTTCTATTCTCTCTAAGAGGGAGCCTGGCCTCTGAACGTTTTGCTCACAAGTAGACTTTGACTTTCCTGCCTTGCTGGGTGCTTCTAAAGTATTGTGTTGTGTGCTTTTCTAATTTCTGCCTTTTCCCTCCCTTTTTTGATAACTTATTGGAGTGCCATCTTTAGTTAAGCGCTCACCTCTGTCTGGAAATAAGTGGTGTTAACTACTTGTCTAATAAGGAATAAGGGATGTATATATTAATAGTGACTGTTTTGAACTTGCTTACAATAATAGTGCTGGAGTGTTTCTAAGTGTGTCTTTAAATAAATAATTATTTACTTTGATACCAAAACTCTGGTCAGTGTTTGCTTGTGATACTGTATTTTGGTACCTATCTTGTATACTCTATATACAGTCTAACTCTTCTTCAGGGAAGTCTGGCTGCTCAGCCACAGCTACCAGGTAAATCTGGGTGCTACAGACTGCTACCAATTGGGTTTACTGCCAACACCTGTAGTCTTAAGTCTTTTGCAGTAGTCGCTAAGGGAACTGCCCAGGTTTCTGCCTAACACAGGCATTGCTGGTTGTCCATTCCCCTCCTCATGTACCACCAAAGCCCCTCACCCCCAGCAACGGTTGTATCTTTCTTCGGTCCCAGATCAAAGGGGGCGGACTCCGCTGGCACCTGTGTGCCAGGGCCCAGACTTCACGCCGTCTGGAAAAAAAGGGGAGGGGCGATGATGAGGGCAATGATCATGATGACGCCCAGTAAAGACCCTTCTTGACTGCCTTCAGTGCTTTGCAGAGTTCTTGGCGGTGTGCCCTTCCCCGAGGAGGCCCCTCAGGAGTCTTGGCAGATGTTTTGGCAAACTCACCACGATCGATTCTGGCATCCCCCTCCAGATGTATCTAATGCGGTTGGCGAGGAAGGTCTGGGAGAAGCCGAGGGCCAACACCCCAGATGAGCAAGAAGTTCAGCAGGTTCGGGCTAGCTGATGGGGAGCCAATTCACCTGGCTTCCCACCTTCAGCCGTACTTCAGCCGTACTCCTCGGTGGTGGCTGTGGAGTTTATCTCTGGTCTATCTCTGGTTTCCCTTTTTCTTTTTTCCCAATTTCTGATGTTATGCTATATTTCTTTTGGAATTGATTGGTTCAAACCTTAACCACCTTTATATCAGAGGGAGAGTGTCCCAATCCAGCATGTTGGGAATGTAGCTGGAATCTGATTGGTCTTGAAAGAGCAGCAAGATGATTGGGAGACAAGGGGAAAAAGGAGTTGCTGCTAGATTGTAAACTGCCTTTTATTGTCCATTTCACACAGTAAGGTCCTGTTTATTTTGAGTCCTGAGTTTTAGGCTCTAATGTACCCCTTAAAACTTTGATTTGGCAGAAGCAGGAACTGGGTTTGAGAAAGTGCTTCGTGGGACAAGACAAACTGTCTATTTGGTGGGAGCGCTGCGCTCTAGATTCATTTGGAGGAGAGACTATCTTTGTAAAACTTCAAGACTGGTCAAGGAACAGTTTTCTTCTCAAGAGTCAAGTTTTAGTTAGTTTAGGTATTTAGTGTTAGGTTAGGAAACTTTAGAATACAGTGCTGCGTAGCACCAGGGAGTCAAGTTCAAACAATCTGCTTCATTCACGCATGTTAAAGTGTTTTTTGTACGAGAATGCACTTTAGTTCTTACCTTTTGGTGTTTCTTTTAAAAAACTGTTCATGCAAAGTCAAGTTTTAACGCTAGCAGAAGTTAATTGAATGTTTAGAAATTACGCTGCGGCGAGCAGAAATTGAGTTAAATAACCGCTGCTTGCACACGCATGACAAGTAGAGTGAATGCAGTCTAAGCATGCGCGCTCGTGTAGTGTTTTCTTTTGAATTTGCTCGCACGCATGCTCATTTGAAAAGTGAATCTTCTATGCGCAGCGAGAACGAAGAAATAGAAAACACTACTCCCGCTTAGTTTTTCTGTGCAATACTGTTTGAAAGTATGCGTTACGGTGAGGTGACCCTGATTTTTCTTGTGGTTGCAGTTGCCCACGCGCATGCTTAAGAGACTAGTGTCTCTTAATGAACTGTGACAAGGTGATCCGCAGTTAAACTGAGTTTTTTAATCAAAAGATTCTTAAGTATGTTCTGTGATAAACTCTGTTTAGGAAAGAATTGTAAATATCGCAGTGTGTCCCTAACCCCCAGGCGTTACACACCAAGGCATAGCAAGGCACCACTGAAAGCTGCAGGCACCCCGGCGGGGGAGGCGGGGGCGATGGGGTAAGGTACCAGTTCTGGTCCTGGTGCACGGTCCTCAGGAGGGAAAGGGGGTGTAGGAGGCCCCAAAACAGCCCACCAAGGCTCAGCCAATGGACAACATCACCTCAGATGACGACCAAGCGTCCCCTCCACAAGGCCTAGCACTCAAGCTTTCCCTCTTCAGCCGAGGGACCCATCCATGGACATCCTTTGAACTCTCCCTACCTTAGTGACCGAAATCCATCAGAGGTTGCCTCCCGCAGCGGCACCTGTCCCACAGTCCTCTGACCAGCCTCCACGCAAGAAGAGGAAGCATCACCCGACACCGCCACATCAGCCTCCTCTGCCACGTCGGGTCTCGGTTCCACCAGCAGACCCGGATACGCGCAGGGACACTGGTACGGAGGCAGCCATGGAAACCGACAAGTATTTGGACTTTGTCCTGGGCAAACGGCAAATCACTGCACCTGGATGCCCCTCCTAGAGGCTCTCCACCAGACGAGGTGGGATCATTCCACTCTGTTCTACAAGGCCTCAGATCTGTTCCAGCTGGTGCCCGAGCAAACAAAAAAAGAGGGGTTCCTTTGTCAGCGACAGGAGTTAGAGGAAGAGTCATGGCTGTACCCTTTTTGAACAATATTTGGAAGGAAGACCTGGCACTCATGAAGAACCATGCACGGCTCCGACCAAACGGGACAGGTTGGAGAAGAAATACAGGGTCCCATATTCTGTACCCAAGTGTTTGAGGCCACAACAGTTGCCGGACTCTGTAGTGTCGGCCGCTAAAAGAGAAAGTTCAACTAACCCGATATCTGCATCATCAGTCCCTGCGGACAATGAGGGGAAGAAGATGGACGCAATGCATAAGTCATCTACACGGCTGCATCCACTATCAAAACGGCTAATGCTCTGGCTATCTTGTCCCGGTCGTACGACCGGGACCTTAGGTACAGGTTGGGCCCTATCCTGGAATTCCTTCCGGCAAGAAAACCGAGGTTCTCTCCCTCTTTCAGGAACGGGAGGTGGCGTTGCACCATGCCATTACAGTGGCACTAGAAACCCAAGATGGAAAACTGAGTTAGTCTTCAGCAGGGATGGTTGAAGGCCACAAACTTTCGCCAAGACGTCCATGCAAAGGTGGTGGAAATGCCGTTTCGAGGGTGAAAATCTGTTTGGGAATGCGGTCGACGAATCCCTTCAAGCCATAAAGACAGACACAGAGACAGTGTGTTCCCTGGGCACTCTGCTGCAGCATCGCTCGTCTTCACTCCTCCAGGGGTAAATCGAGCAGATCATCCATGTAATACTCACCGTCATACAATCTCCCTGATCTTCCATGCAGGAAGGCTACAGGGGGTCGCTCCCAGGCTTACAGTAGCCAAGGTCAGCGTCGCAGTCGCACACAGGCAGGGCGCCGGTGCCCAAGCAAGCCTGAGCAGGCAAAGACTTCTGGCCCCCACTCGTGCACCCGGGTGGGAGGCCGATTGACTGGGTTTGTCAGCAAATGCAAGATCAACACTGACAGATGGGTGCTGGCAGCTCTCGCCTAGGGACACAACTTGGAGTTCCAACGCGGTTGCCCTCTTATTCCGCTCGTTCCCCGTCACGAGCAGCACATCCCTCAGCTCCTGGAAGAAGTGCGAGCCATGTTGCAGTACAGGGAGACGGAGCTCGTTCCCCACAAGCTGCGGTGCACCGGAGTCTATTCCACATACTTTCTGGAGGCCCATCCTAGATCTATGCCGTCTGAACAAGTAACTGAAGTCCCAAAAATTCAGGATAGTCAAGTTGCAGCACGTGCTCGGGTAACTATAGGAAGGGAGATTTCTTGACGTCTTTTGATCTAGAGGATGCGTACTTCCACGTCCCCGTCCACAGGAAACATGGAAGGTTTCTACGGTTCGTTGTACAAGGCCAACATTACTAGTTCAAGGCCCTACAATTTGGATTAAAGTCCTCCCCAAGAGTGTTCACAAAATGCCTGGCCCTGGTGGTGGCCCACCTGCGTCTGCATAGCATACACGTATACCCGTACCTGGACGATAGACTGATACACTCCCACTCCCGGGAACTTGGCGATGAGCTCACAGATTGCCAGTCTACTTACGGAGCTGCGGTTCTCCGTAAACTATCCTAAATCCTGCTTAACGCCATCGCAGAACGCGCTGTTAGTCTGTCCCAGGCTCAACACAGTGACCTGCCTGTTGTCACCCTTGGAGGAGAGGCTAGCAGCCATTCAAGGGAAGGTGCAGCGACTGTCGTCGACGAAGACGGCCAAGGTTCAGGCCATCAAGTCGTTCTTGGGCATGATTTCGACCTGCATCTACCTCGCCCATCTCTGCAGGTTGCAGATGCGACCCCTGCAGGAATTCTCGGATACACATGGGATACAGGTGTCAGGGAGTTTTGCTGACAAGATCCCCCTCAACATAGAGTGGTGGGGAGTGCGCTACCACATCACCCAGGGGACGGGATTTCAAACCCCACTGTACCAAGAGACCGTAACCATGGACGCCTCTCTGGATGGTTGGGTGGGCTCACACTGGATGTCTACATGCCAGAGGTAAGTGGCTTCCGGAAGAGAAGGATCTGCACATCTACAGGCAGTGTTCTGGGCCCTCACGTCTTTCATACTGTCTCTCAAGGGCAAGGTGGTGAGGACCTTCATGGACAAAACCACCATCATGTTCTACATCAGGAAGCAAGGGGGGGGGGGGGCACTCAATCCCCAGCGCACTCCAAGGAAGCTCAGAGTTTGTGGCACTGGCCCATTGGACAGGGGTGTTCCTCCTCCCGCTCCACCTGGCATGCATCAAAAACACCATTGCAGACTCCCTCAGCAGGGAACTGCATGCCTGCCACGAGTGGGAGCTTTGTCCAGATCAGGTGGACCATCTGTTTGTCAAATTGGGCAGGCCCTGATCCATCTTTTTGCCACGACGGCGAACTCAAATGCCAGAAGTTTACCAGAAGATTCCACCAACCGAGGTGCCTGGGGGACGGGTTCTCCTTCCTGTGGGAGGGTCGGTTTCTGTACGCTTTTTCTCAGTTTCCTCTCCTTCTATGTGATCAACACACTCAGTCTCAGTGCAGGATGATACTAATTTGGGCGTGGCCAAGGCAGATTTGGTATCTACTCAGCCTGTCGGCATTACCCCCAGCCAAGTTTCGGTACTTCCGGATCTGCTCACCAGAGAGGGAGGCGCAATCCTTCAACACCACCCAGGGTCGCTGAAGGCATGGCTCCTGGGTTTGGGGGTTATGAATTGCTAGTGGACTGCAGGGAGGTCCTCGCCAAAGCTAGGGTGTTGTCGACATTAAAGTGCTATGGCCATAAGTGGAAGTGTTTTTCTACATGGTGCCGGTTGCAGTTTACCCCTGATGGTCACGGCCTCGCAGATCTTTCCATACTTGCTTGGCAACAGCTGGTCTGGCTCACGTGTCCATCAAGGTACACCTGGTAGCCATCTCATGCTACTTCAGATCCCTGGGAAGATCATCGTTGTGGTGCCACAGACTCTTAAAGGAGTTGCTCAAGGGGCTTTTTCGATCTTTCCCGGCGGTGAAGGGGCCTGCTCCGGCATGCAGACTCAAAATAATCCTGACCAGACTTATGGGGGCATCCTTCGAACCTCATCATGCCCCACTGAAGTTTCTCTTGGGGAAGACCTCATTCCTCATTCCTCATGGCCATCACCTCAGCCAGACGAGTGGGTAAGATCCAGGCCCTGTCCTGCAAGCAGCTGTATCTGATTTTCCACGAATCAAGGGTGGTGCTTTTGAAGTTCTACGTGGCATGCTCAAAGAGTTTTCGGAAGACTTCTCAATTGTTTGTGAATAATGAGAAAGCCTTGTCCAAAGCTTCCATCTCAAGATGGCTCTCCGGCTGCATCATGCTAGCTTAACCGGCCTCTGACGGGCTGCCTGAGAGCCCACTCCACCAGACCGATCGATGCGACAACAGCGTTCCTTTCTGGTGTACCCCAGCTCGACAACTGCATTTCTTAAATGTTATAATTTCCTTTGGGACTTGATTGTCAGCAGGTGTTAAGGTGGATGGACACCTCAGGCCCGTATCTGTAATGGTTTCAGGTGGGCCAGAGTGCCTAAAGAAGGAACACAATCTGATTTTGCTCAGATTCTTGCCTATGTCAGTCTGGACTGAAAACCAGTCGGTGTTAGTAGTCGGAACAAAAGAAAGACCCTTCGCCAGGACACTACTCTCTGCCAGAAAAAGTTGCTTCCATTATATGGAACATGGACATTCCACGGACGATCTGTCGTGGTGGGTACTTGTAGCCCAACCCAAGAACACATGCACAGTGCATCAGCTTTGCACAGCAGAGGCAAGATGGATATATCGAGGCCCTTCCACAGCACTGGTAATTCATTACCATTAACACACAGTTATATACCTGAGGAGACATCAGCCTCTACTGAGCATGAGGCATTACAGGATCATCTGTTTTATCTCTATAGTACCAGAGCCAGTGTGGGCATTGATATTATGTAGCCCTAGCCTACTTTCTGGCCCCTCTGGCACTGAGACTACCATGTTGCAGCATTCATCATGTCTAGATCTATATTTTAGATCAGTGTAGGATTTAGTATAATGTAGCCTTTGCAAATTTTGGGCAGCCTTCGGGGCGCCACTTTTTTACACCACTATGGCAGATCCCACCTGGTCTTCCAAAACATATATATGAAATGGATCTAGTCTTGCCCTCATATTCTCACAGTGGAGCCCACAACACTTAGTCCTGCCGGTTGCCAAAACATTTTTTGTGCCCTTTATTTGCTGGGATTTCAATGTTCAGATGGAGCTCCACCGTGAAATATTATCTTTACTATTTTTTAATAAATATATTTTTGTATTTCTATTTACCTCTAGCCTGGACCTCGGACATGCTCAACACAATGTCTTTGGGACTGCAAACAAGAAAATGGGCCTCATTTCAAGTTTGCTGGTCTGGTAAAAATGGTACTGGTAAGCTTGCCGGTACCGTTGTTACTGGACTGGCAAACTACGAGTTCTGCTTGCAGGTACCTTTTCGACCAACGGGTCTGAAATTGGGGGGCAGAGCAGCACCGCGGGCAGACCATGTCGGATGCATTGGCACCATTCACGAGTGGTGCCGGTGCATCCGACCTCCCGATTCCCATTGAACCCTATTGGGGAGCTTTTTTTTTACCGACGCCTGGGGCCGGAATGCCCCGGTAATTGCACACTTCCGGGTGCTGGTAATAGTTGCAAGTTCGGCGGCAGCTTGCTGGTTTTACCGGCAAGGCTACCGCCAAACTTGTAATGAGGACCAATGTGTTTCTTTAGGAGACGTTTGATTGTGACATTAGCCTTATTTTGATGATTGTTTAGCTTATATGTGACACACGTGACTTCCACACACTGTGTATAATGAGTCGGGTGTCTATGGCCGACTAGTGATATTCTATCCTTGGAGGCAGAGGCTCGACCCGCAGAGACCCTTAGTTTCACAGAGGTATCTTTATCGTGTGTGCAAAAGGAATAGAATGGACATTTTTTTCTGTTCTTTGATGTTATTGGCACTAGTCCGCATGAGGAGTCTGTCCACTGAAAGAGGTACATTATATATCTTGTTTCATAACCTTGCACGCCGCATGTGTAATATGCTTGTATGCAAGGCAAGGTATTCTAAGTAATAAGCCGTGCGAGACACTATCTGACTCTGCTGCTCAAGTAATTTCTATTAACTTCATCATTTTGTTGCTTGTTCTGTTGTTCCTCTAGCATGCTTGTGCGGTTATCCGCTCACCAGCCCTGCTATAGCAGTAACAACAGAGGCTTGTTGTGCCTCCATGTCTTGATTTGGTCTTGATTTGACTGAGACGTCCGTTAGGGTGAGCTTTCTATTTAAATTGACCCTGTACAATCTGTTTCCCTTCTTTTGTGATAAACTAGTGTGACAATGTCTTAGTGAGACCGTCCATATTTACATGCATATGTATCCCTTTGTACGCCCTAGATTTGTAGGTTCAAGCTTGATTTTTCTACGGGCGGATGGGACATTCATTGCCTCTGCTCGCGAAGAAACAGTGAGACTCATCAACCCAGACACTCATCAACCCTACGGGGGATAAGTAGGAACTGGCTCCTTTGGGAGGTTCCTATTGTAGGATTAGTTGACCGCCCACTTCCACTTTGTAGTATGCGGTCTAGTTGAAGCCCAGTGTCCATGGCCTCACGCCTCTGGGGGTGTAGACATATGGCGGCCCTTATTATGATCAATTTCAGTTTTTGTTTTCATGTTATGATGCCCTCTATCTGTATTTCATTTTTCTCAGCCTCATTCAGGACACCTGCAATTGCCTGTGATTCATTTATGGCCATCATCTGTCTCTCTTCACTATAGATCTTCCTCCAAGCGCAATATACACCATTATTGCACAGTAAGTTTATATTGCTTGGTTTCATTTGAGTAGGGACTGGAGATTTGGGTATTGGTTCTGTAGGTTTGGACCATATCTCACTATACACAAAGTGCATTTCTTTTTTCTTTCTGACTTTGCCCTTTTTCTTTCCTCAAGGTGGACAAGTTTTCATTTCCCTTTTGGCTATTTGGATAAGGATGGCGGCACACAGAGCGGGTGATGCATTTTGACTTTAAAAGAATCACCCACCTTTACTTCATTGCATCTTTTGCTTTCTTTCTGTCTTTGATGATCTAGTTAATATTCCTCTGATTTGAATGTTTTAGTAAATTAGGTGCATCGCCCACAGAGCTCCTACTTCTCTTGGGGTCTTGAAACTTCGTCTTCTGCTGAAACATTCCATCTGCACAACCCCGGCATCAACATAGCTTCGGGGTTCGTCAATGTGCCTTGGACGTAGACCTGGGACGTGTATCTAGATCTATCAATATTTTATCTTTATCAATCATGAAATATTGGAGTTCATGTACCCTGCTAAATTTAGTTGGGTAGGGCTAGCAGTTTAGGGTTAAGTCCTTCTATCTGTGATAAATATATTGACTTGAAGAGGAAGTGCCACGC
This sequence comes from Ambystoma mexicanum, assembly GCF_040938575.1. Lineage (NCBI taxonomy): Eukaryota > Metazoa > Chordata > Amphibia > Caudata > Ambystomatidae > Ambystoma > Ambystoma mexicanum. Next base: position 984,434,826 of record NC_090934.1, on the reverse strand, counting down.
ACGATTCACACTGCTACCGCCCATTTTGAAGTACCAGGAACATTCATGCCGAAATATGTGACGTTTGAAGAGCAAATAAACCAGCAGAGAGCCGCAGTGGGACTCTGTCCAGTACCTATCAGAATAACGGCACCTATTGAAGTACCGACACCTAAAAAACCTGGACAGCAAGATACCCATTGAGAAAACCACATCGACAAGTGAGACAGAATGACGATTGTCAGAATGTAATACCCAAAGAAGCTATGAAGATGCTGAAGGAAGACGAATGATGACGTCCTAAGACGCTGACTCACATATAGAAGATAGAACGACCTCCGAATGATGACAAACAAGACGAAACACCATGGACAAATGACATCCTAAGCCTAAAGTAAACAAATTGATGTCAAGATGACAAAAACTTGTTCCATAAGCAGGATAAAGATATTGTTTGTTTAAACGTGTACATATGCAAGTAAGCGCAAGAAGCACAGAAATCGTGAGGCTTGCTTATGCTTAGTAGCAAGATAGATTGCGGAAAGCGCCACATGTACATATCTAGCTCAAAAGAGCACTTTATATAAGTATACTTCCACTACGCACAAGAGCAGAATTAACCAAAGGTTACTAAAGGTCTCAAGAGGAGAGCATTGCAGCAAACAAATTAGAGAATTAAAGACAGAGAGAGGCTCAGACGAGGTAACCATGCCAAGAAGCCAAGGTTGTATCGGCTGAAATAGGCCAACAGTGGATACAATTAATGAGAACACAGTATCCTACTCAGAAAGGTCAAGATAAACCACAGATGGCAGACTTAAATCAAATACACAAAATTATATGATGGAAAGACCGATTTTGACGGTGTCGGAATCACGTGACCAGACAAGCAAGAAGGGATGAAACTTTCATACCTACGCATGGACCTTTGCCATGCCCAAACGCCTTAACTTTCCCAGACCAAGAAGCGGACTCGAGGCCAACCACAAAGAAATAATTGACACATGACCACTGAGGTGATGATTGATTGTAACAATAATGGAGAGAGGCTGGGGGGGGGGGCAGATGAACTCCCTGGCCGGCTATTCTGCACAATGCTAAGCGCAAGTGGAAAAGTGGGAGTGGGGTTGAAGCCAACCCAATCATAGTGGACCATGTAATCTAGGTTCCTATAATTAGCAGAACCAATGAGACGTCATACTTTTAGTGATGTTTACAGTAGCCATTTTAAAGGAAGGGCTTAGTTGACCCCCCTGACATTGTCTATCCAATCCCCTCACCCCGTTACCATATACAGATATAGTACCTATATTAAAGTTACCTTCCTAGAACCACTCAAGTTGCATGTTTAAAATTAATTGGAGTTGAAGCGAGAAGGAAGATCGAGCGATTGCTGATATTAAGAACTCCCCGTTTTTGTACTTGTCATTAAACAGACTCTCTTTGCCAAACTATTGAGTTGTCCTTACTAATTTGATGCAAGAGTATTAATCTGCATCCCCATCCATCTCAAGGGCACTGCTACTCCTCTTAAAGTGCTGTTTGGAAACCCTTAGTCCTATGGGCCGGCTGGGGTCCCTACTGCACACTCGTATTCAAGCCAAGTTTTCGTTGTTACATTTTTCCTCTTACCTGTGGTTTCCAAAAGTTTGTTTTTCTTTTGCTATGATATGATAGTTTTTTTATATAGCACTTGTACACAATGTGTCTCAAAGTGCTTCACAGCAAGGGATAATACAATGACATTCTCAAAGGCCAAGAAGAACAAGAATGTAAAATTAACTATCGTACTCTGCATGATGACATTTCAGATAGTGCAAGAGCTAAATGACGGGAAGGAAATGGGGAAACACAGGCGACTATCGTACTAGGCCTGACAACATTTCTGGTAGAGCCGGAGATTAACAAGAGGTGAGGGGGGAGAAAGGAGGCAGAGGAACAAAACAAGCTACTATCATACTCGGCCTGACAGTATTTCATAGTGCGTGAGGGAGATGAGATTGGGGAGGGGGGGAGACAAGTAAAGGGAAGGGGGGAGGAGAGAAACATTTGTTGCCATCATATTAGGTCCAGGGACAATTCTGATAAGTGCATAGAAAAAAAAGTAAAATGTTCGAATTGCATACATCTGTTATTGCCTGTACATTAGGCCACTTAGTATGCAAGATGTGCGTTTACCCACTGGTCCGAGATGTGGTTTTACTGTTTAGCTATTCATTTAGTTTATCTGTTACAAATTCGATAGTTTTCACCTCTTCACACTCATTAGAAAGTCATATAAAGATATGGCAGGGATTGGACCCCTTTTTAAGAACTCACCATCTGAGTGGATTCAGAGAGGCGTCTGTGTCAGAGTTGTTGGAGGACCGATGCTATAGGAATCACCCTGGAACTCCTCTCCCAAGCCGCGACATAAAGTCTCAGTCGGAGGGAAGAACCCCAGGGAAACACTCCGGGGGAATAAAACCCTGCACGTCTGGGAATCGTCTGCTTCACGTATTTCTTCTAGGCAGAAGGCTGGTTCCAAACGGTGATGTCTATCCAGGGAAAGACGAGACATAGAAATGTTAAGTTGTTGTAAAGCGAAGGGTAAGTGAAAGTAGAGACTGGACTAGATACCCTTTTAAGTGTAGATTAGTGGGAAATGGATGCTAGGACCGTAGATCCGGATGCAAAGGTAGTTCCACTATCAAAGAAACAGTTAGATCTAGACAGGGAGAAATGATAGTGACTGGGTATATATCGGTAGCATGTACCGGTAGAAGCGTATCTTTACCTTAGAGGAAGCCGGGTAGGAATTGGAGTGGGCGCGCGAATGAGGCGTGTGTGTGTGTTCCCTGAGGTATAGTGTAGAGGCTTCTGGTCTGGGGGTACTAGTCACACTTTTCTAACAATTGGAAAAAGAAACAGTTAGTAGCTCAGGGTATGTAAGAAAGGACAGAGAGACAAGCCTAGGTCCGTACTTACGAAGCATTGTCGTAGAAGAGTAGCAACGCTTCGGCTTGCTGGAGAGGACGCCAGGTAAGCTGTTCGCGGAGTAGGGGGCAGAGACCCACTGCATTTCGCGAGTCGAGCATCTAAACCGCTGCATGCGGACCGAGCCACCATTTTGGGAGAAGAAATGGAAGCTGCATAGCGTCGAGTCCACCGATGCCAGAGGGACCAGCGCTTCCTGAGAGGCTTGACATTATCTGTGTGATTTGAAGCAGATTATATTCAATTTACGATGTGTAATTTTGTAGGCTCCATGAGCCTACTGAATAAATAATTTATTTTATATTCAATTGTGTGCAATTCAGCAGATTTGTTGAAATCAGTTTGACAGCTGCGTGTTCTAGCAAGCGTGTGGCTTTATAGAATCAGATTCTGAATTGGTTCATTTAGGAGACTCCCCTTTTTTATGTGATAGTTTAAAATGTTCACCATACTTTCCAACATGCTACAAAACAGAAATGTGGGTAGGTTCTGTGTTGTAGACAATGTCAAATGTATTATACATATTGCACAGCACTTATGTTGAGATCGCTACTGCCTCCGCAGTAGAACCAATAATGTTCCTGTGCAATCTCAACGCTCCAACTCATAGTAGCTAGAAACGATGAACAGTATTCATGCTTTCTAGGACTGCATTGGGAATTACCCTGCGAGGTACAGGTACACTTGCTAGTATCCTGAATAAGAGTGCCTTTAACCGGGTTTACTAAAACATCCTCTCTAGCCATATTATTTGGATTTTAACTATTCCTGTGTGAGAATTGTGGTTCTGGTTTTATGGATTCTCCATTCTATGCTTCATTTTATATTACATTCAATTAATTGAAATCTGTGGTTCTGTTTTAGGGATTTTCCTTTTTATGACTTTTTTAATATTGTATTTATATTTTTACTTGTCAATATTTTTTTTTTGCATCATTTTGCTCAAGGGGCCGTTTGCCTGCAGGCCTAAGGAGCTCTATAAATGTTTAAAATGTAAATGTGTGAGTTTTAGACAAGGTGTCTGTGACAGAACTTGGAAAAGCTCACCTTTTGTGACAGGGTTGTACCCCTTGGGTTCCAGCCTGAACTACGCAAAGATTTGGTAGCAATGGCTGAGCAAAAGGCAGGTGGTCCACTGAGGTTCAGCTCCAGGACCCTCAGCTTTTATGCAAGAAAACTAGCTGAGTGCACCAATGACCAGACATGCTTTTCATGCAAATCCGCAGCCTCCCAGTTCAAACTGCTTCCAGGCAGGTACATTGCAGGACAAAGACCAGAGTTTGTTACCACGGCAACTTCCTGTCTTTAGTGACACTCGAAGAGCCTTGGTGGGCATTCCAATGGAAGCCCTCCAAAGAAAAGACCCATGAAAACCTCCTCCACCCAGGCAGGTAGAAGAAGGCTCAAATAAGAATATGCCGTCATGAACAGGGCTTAGAAAGGTAGAGCCATCATTTTAGGCAAATGACCCTATTGTGCCCTGTCTCAACTTTGAAGACAGCCTTTGACAAATGTCCACTGCCACCAGTTTCAGATGAACTTGTAACAGTAACTAACAGTTACTGAAACACTGAAAAAAGGGAGCACATATTTCCACCTCGGCTGTCCAGATAAAGTGGGGTGTGCAGATCTCACAAAATAAAATACAGGAGGGACAAAAGTGTGTCCCCCGGCCCATGTAACATGTGTTAACAAAAGCAAGATAAAAAGGAAAGCTCAAGGAGCTTCCAGCAACAATGCACAGCAAGTTCTGTGTGCTGCAATAATAAAATGAAGATCCCAGAAAACTTGGAGGAAAGCATAACTCCTTGAAAAAGTAGCAAAACGAGATAAAAAGGGTCCCCACGTACAGAGTAAAAGGAGGAGTGTGGACAAAGGTTCCCATTCAGGAAGACAATTCGATCAAAATCAAGAGTCCAGCAAAAAGTGCTCGGGGACTCACAGGTGGAGCGAAGTTCCACAAAAGGAAATCTACACTAATAATGTTTGGCTGCCACCGGCCTTAACTTAATTGGATTTCCCAAATAAGTCTGTTTTGTCCCCTGTTACAATTGCATTCCCCTATAATGGAAGGGGAAGTTATGTCCCCCCCTCGGGCAACTAGGACATTCAAGTTATTGTGGGAAGGCCCTTTGTCACACAAAGGCCCCAGTAATGTTAATGAGACGTTTCAAGGATTTCTGTGACCTGGCAAGTAGCACTGCATTGTCTACATAGTTAAACGGGGGCACAAGCTCCCCCACTGAGAGTTGCCCTGTCAATTCTCCTCCCAACCAACTATAGGGAATTGGTGTAAAGGTTAAAAAGAGTTTGTGCCAAAACAAAGCCCTGTCGTACACCCCTTGTGATGGGAAAATCTTTAATTTATTCCACTGCAAGACCAAATCTCTCAGAGCATGGTGTTGGCATGTAAGCAATCTGAAGCCCTCAGACATTGATTGGACATCTTTGTGGCTCTCAGCCTGTCCCATAGCTTTGGCCTCTTGACCATTTCAAAACCTGACGAGAGGTCTGAAGGATGTGTAGATGGGTTAATTATGCAAATGGTACTATTTTGTGATCAGCTAATATCAAGATCAAAGTTTGTTCGGATTTCCCAAACCCTTCTCTAAAATACCTGGATTGATGCTAACATATGATTATTTTGGACACTGGCATCTAACTTTTGTGAACAACTCTAACAAATATTTTATAGGGATGTATTGAAGAGAGACAAAGATCCATATGATTTTGCTGCATTTCTACTTCTTTTTATGGACAGGGACAATTGCTGCTCTGCTTTAAAATTATGGAATGTTGCAAGAGTTCCAAATTATGTTCAGAGCTCTATTTCAAATTGGTGCCCACAACTTGAGTTTAGTTTTAAAATGGTCAGCACTTTTATTTGATGCCTGTACTTCAATTTACTATTGTAGAGTTTTCTAAGAAAATGGAACAGGCTTTGCCTCTCCAAAATAGTCACATGGGGCAAAATCTGAAACTTAGCCACAAGCAATTGTGCTTGATGGATTAGAAATGTTGGAAAATAAATTAACCCATTCTGAAGGTCAACTATTCATGTAAGGACTACTTATCGCACAAGGTTGGAAGCCATTGACTACCAACTCAAATCCTATTGCAACTCTTATATTTACTGCAAATTCCAACTCCACCTAAGCTTTCTCAGACTGTTCATTTTGGCCTGGTTTTAAACTGTCTTAAACTTATTACACTTTGAAATAGATTCAAAAATCTATTTTGGGGTTATAACTTGAGACAACTTTTAGCGGTCTTATAATGTTGACAACAGACACGGCCCCTCCTTAAATTAATCTGTCCTCTCCCCACCAATAGATTAAAAAAAAATAAGGGTCTAATTATCGTCAACAAATTGATAAATATTGAGCAAAATAAGGCCAATTCACTGTCAACCTCAAGAAAAATGGAGATTTCAATTTGGCCAATTTTATTGTCCTGTAGGAATGTCTGGTATGGTGCCAGACCTGCAAATAGAGTTCTCGTTATTATAGATGGTGGCAGATGTTGAATCTTCCACAGGAAATGAGCAATTGTACATAGATTCTCCCTGAGGTATTGATAACACAATCTGGTTTTGATCACATCTGCACTTCGGACCATTTCACTACTGCCTTTCATGATGAAGGTTCTGGAAGCATTGGTATCTCCTCTCTTGTCTAACTTCCTTTAGTCTTCTCAATATTTTGATGTTTCAATCAGGCTTTCTGCCACGGAGAAGTACGGAATCTGTCCTGAACTCGGTACTTCATGACCTGGCATGCTTACTCGATCAGGGTGGCATTGGAGCTGTCCTGCTATTAGATCTGTTGGCGGCTTTCGACACTGTTGACTAACCTTCCCTGGTCTCCCGGCTGTCGGCGGCCGGGTTGTCTGGCCGAGTTCTTGATTGGTTATCGGCCTTCCTGGCAGACCGTATACAGTCGGTATTGCTTCCTCCTTTCTGGTCGGCACCCATTTCTCTTGTATGTGGGGTTCCGCAGGGATCGGCACTGTCTCCCATCTTGTTTAACGTCTATATTAGACTCCTGTGGTATTTCTCCAGTCTCATGGGTTCCACTTTTATTCCTACGCGAACGATACCCAGATTCTGGTTCGTCTGGACTTATCTCAGTCGAAGACAGGTACCCACCTCAGGAAGTGCTTGGAGGAGCTAGGGCGATGGTTGACCTCTAATTGGCTAAAACTAAATGCTAGCAAAACTGAGGTTCTGGTTGTGGGCACTGCCTCCCACCACGTGTTCTGCACTAATGTCTTTTGGCCCTCTTCCTTTGGCCTCCTTCCTACGCCTGTTTTACCAGTCAGAAATTTGGGGATAAAAATTGCTGCCTTCCTGACCATGCAGGTGGCAGCAGTCTGCAAGACCGGCCATTTTGGACTTTGGGTCTTGAGGAAGGTCCTTCCTTTTATTGCAACAGCCTCCCAAGCTCCTCTGGTAGCTGCCCTAGTTTTGAGTGGAGTTGATTATTGTGACTCACTTTACCTAGGGCAGCCTCTTTACCTGCTCAGGCGGCTACTTCTCCTTCAACATGCAGCACCGAGATCCATTCTTCGCCCTCTGTTTGGAACACACATGTCCCCCCCTGCTGAGACAATTACATTGGCTCCCTGTGGCAGCTCGGATTAAGTTCAAATCAATGTGTATGGTACATCAGGCTTTTTATGGCATTGGAGCGGAGTACTTGTAAGCAAGGTTTGTGTGCTGTACTCACCACGCACTCTGCTCCCATTCTGCCCTTTTGATAATCCCCCCGGTTTAGGCGCGCCTGCCTTGGTGGGCGTGCTTCTCTGTTGTGGCGGCGAAAGCATGGAAAGAACTTGACTTAAGGAGGATTGTTGATTATCTTGCCTTTCAGCAGAAATTGAAAACGATGCTATTTTAGAGTGCACTTCTTATTTTATTGAATTCTCCCATATACCTCAGCGCCATGATGCCTTTGGATGTGCGTGTGCTTTATAAATCCTGATAACCTAACGATCTTCCATTAATCTTTCACTTTCTTGGCTTTCTTGGCTTTCTTTTCACGTTACACTTCATTTTTTGATTCCTCATCTGATATCCCTATCCCAGCACAACTATTCTTCCAAAAAATGTCTGCCTGCAGGGTGTGAAGCACGGCTCATCGACTCTGCCCAATACCCCTATGTGGCCTGCGCCAGGCATGACGTTGAGTGTGTATATATCGCCAAGCCCTGTGACCTCGGTTCCTTTTTCCTGTGCACTCAGTCTACTTGGAACACACTTGTCGAGCTATTTTTTCTGTACAACGCCATACCCACCTCATCGAAGGCCTCCGATTTCAAGCTGAGTGCGGATTGTGGCAGGCAGATGTCGGCCTTGTTTCCACCCCTGATTTGTCTGTATTGCTTGGGCGAGGACCATGACACCCAGGGTTGCGGGTCATGCCAGGCCATGCACCTGAAGGCCCTCTGGGAAAAGGAGGCTAATATCTTCACTTTCGCCCACAATGCGAAGGGTGATGCTCCGTGGTCTTGGTCGAGGTCACACAGCGTGAACGACACTCCAAAGAACAAATGGCTTCACACAAGGAAAAGTAGCAGCATTGGATGAGGTCTCAATCCAGTGTGAGTCCTCAAGCAAACATTAGTCTTCCTCTTCGAAGAAGAGCTACAGCTCCAGCTCCCACTGCAAGAAAGACTCAAGCCACCTTCCAGGTGGCCAGTACTCTGGGGACATCTACTCGGTCCAGGTCCAAGGTTCAGTATGAACACTGATATTTGGACGATGCCCCCAAGAAAGAGACGCTCATGCCCTTCAGTGCGGCAATGGAGGCCCTAGTATTGCAGGTGTGGGAGAAACCTGCCTCTTTTACAGCAGTGGACAGGGATCTGACCAGGAAGTACTGTCACGCTCCATCGGACCATGCAATTCTTTCCTCCCATGCTTCGCCAGAAAGCTTGGTGGTTCAGGCCGCAACAGCTAGCCTGAAGACTTCTACCTTCCTTTCCCTTTCCCCGGACAGGGAGAGTAAGAGGTTTGACGCATGGGGAAATAAGGTGTTTGCATGGGGCAGTCTTGCGCTGCAGGCTGTGAATGCCTATTGTGCCATGGCAAAGTTCTCCTTCGGCCTTTGGGTGGCGGTGGCCAATGCAGCTCAGTACGTCCCAGAGGGAGAGGGGGACGGACGTTTTCCTGTCCTTAGCCTTTTCCGGGAAGGAAGTGGCATGCCGGATGCTGCAGTCTGGACTGGACACAGCAAACTTTGTGGGCTGGTTCAAGCCACTAGCCACCAATGGCTGAAGACATCTGGGTTTACAGCTGATGCCCAGACTAGGCTGTTGGACATGCCCTTTGACAAGAAACCTTTTGAAGCCAAGGCTGACTACACCCTACAGAAGCTAAAGTCATTTAAAGCGACTGCTAAGTCCTTGGAGCTAGCAGTGCAGCAGCTTTCCACACAATAGTCATCTAGGGAGGGGGTTTTCACCCCTTTCCCACCTTTGCCTTGAGAGGGCCATGGTCATTCTGCCCTGGGTAGGTGGCAAGGCAGGCGCTTACTAGGAGGCAGAGGAAGGGGTAACCATCAAGGTGTGGTGGCGTCGCTGCAGCAGCCACTGCCCCCAGCTGCACCTCAGAGCGCCTAAACTCAGTCTCTGGTTTTGGTACTCGTCAATGGTGGGAGGAGGCTTTCCTTGTTCTGCCTGGAATGGTCTAAGACCACGTCCGTCGCTTGGGCCTTGCATGTCATCCAACCAGGATATTGCCTCCCATTCCTTCAGCGGACCACATCCCTATGACCACCACTTTGACTCTGGACCCCATCTTCCTGGAGGGGGTCCAACAGCTTTTGTTGGCAAGTGTGATCAAACTAATTATGTGCTCAGAACGAGGGAACGAGTGTACCCCACTTATTTTCTGGTGCCAAAGAAGGATGGAGGCTTGCGCCTCATTCTGGATCTGTGGCTGCTGAACTTGTTCCTATGCAAGGACAAGTTCAAGGTGGTTACTCTAGCCCAGATTCTGTAAGCCCTCGATCTGAAGGACTGGTTAATTTCCCTGGACCTTCAGGAGGCCTACGTCCTGTGCTTTTGATGAATCGGCGCATGGAAGTACTTGATATTTGTGATGGGTCAACACCATTACTGGTTCAAGGTCTTGCTGTTTGCACTTACTTAGGCTCCCTGAGTTTTCATCAAGCTGCTGCTGGTGGTGGTAGCGGCTCGCCCCAGTAGGTAGGGCATTCATGTCTTTCCCTAACTGAATAAGCTTGCTCCCAGATCTAGTGTCGGAGCATCTGCTTCTGCTACTATTGCACAATATGGGATTATTCACTAACTTCAAGAAGTCTCAGGTTTCGCCATCCCAGTCTCTCCGGTTCATTGGGACAGTCTTGGACAATTGCCCGGTCCAAGACTTTCCCGCCCAAGGACCGAGTAAAGAACATCTTTCGGATGATCAGTGTCCTCCAATCCAAGGAACAATTACCAGCCTTGATTTCCTGCACCATCTGGGCCTCATGACAACCTGCATCGTACCGGAGGCGAGGCTTCGCATGCAATCGCTTTAGTGGCTTCTCTGTTGCCAGTGTTTGCAGTTTCAGTGCCAAATGTCGGACCTTTTACAGGCCTCTAATTGGGTGGCTCAGGATCTCGCATAGTGGGCCGTGCAAGAGATATTTCTGAGAGGACGTGACCCTAGTTGACGGTGCTCACGGATGCATCTCTGACTGGGTGGGGCACTCGCCTGTCGGACCTAATGCTGAGTGGACTGTGGTCTCATGCAGAGTCTCTGGAACACATCAACTTGCTGTAGCTGAGGGTGATCAGGCTGGCCCTGGTTGCGTTCCTCCACACTGTGTAATGCAAGACTGTGCTGAACCTGACGGAGAGCATGGCGGCCATGCATTACCTCAACAAATGAGGTGATGTGGGGTCCTTGCCTCTGTGCAGCGAATCAATGTGACTCTGGTTCTGGGCTCTGGAGAATGGTCTCTCCAACGGAAGCTCATCTGGCTGGATGCGAGAATGTCACAGCGGATGCCTTGAGCAGACAGACTTCGGCCTCTCACGTGTCAGAGCTCTGTCAGGAGTTCTGGAGGGGATCCTTTTGGGGAACAACTGAAGTGGACCTCTTAGCTTCCAGTGTCAACAGGAAGTGAGTATTCTATTGAAGCAATAGCTTCATCAGGAGCTCTGGGGGGCCACACTGACAGTCGAGTGGACTTTAAACCTCCTTTAAGCTTTCCTGGTGATGCCGATCATTCCACTTTTGCTCAGGAAGTTGTGCCTCTTAGGGAACCATGATCCTGTTTGCTCCGGACTGGGCCTGCAGGACGCGATATCTGGAGTTCCTGGACATGTCCATCTGACCTCCTTGGTGCTTTCCATGGAGTGTCTGCTTCCTCTCCCAGTCCCGAAACTCAGCAGCCCAAACCTTCATGCTTGGCTACAGAAAGGCTGAGATAGTAGGACTAGGACTTGTTGGGCGACATCCACGATTTCAGGTCGGAGGCCCACTATGAAATTAATTTATGCTTGCAGGTGCTGGACATTTTGGTTTGGTGCCGGGAGAGGGACTTCGATCCTTCATCTTGTCTTCTATCCAAGGTGTTGGATTTTCTGCTGTCTTTGGCCCAGGTGGGCCAGCAGATTGGCACTGTAAAGTTAACTTGCTGCTATTTCGGTGTTCAAGAGGTCCCTGGAACAGGGCTCTTTTTTTTCACAATCACCACTGTTATGCAGTTGTTGCAGGGGGTGTGTAACTAGTTTCTTCCCAGCTAGTTTGTAGTTCTTTGTGGGATTTTAATTTAGTTCCAACATTTCTTATGGGTGCTCCGTTTGAGCCCCTTGTTTCCTGTGCTACTAGGTTACTATTCCTTAATTTGACTTTCCTGTTCACCAGTTCTGCGAGACAGGTGAATGAGTTCCAGGCACTGTCTGTTTTACCTCCCTATTTGTTTTTTTTCCAAGGGGACTTTGAGAGTGAGACCCTCCTTTCTGCCGAAAGTGGTCTTGAATTTCCATCTCTCTCAGAAGATTCATCCTCCTGCATTTTATTTTCCTCTGCCTCACCCTTCCTAGGCAGAGTAATAATTCCATTGGCTGGACCCGGTACGCACTCTTAAATTCACAACGCTAGTTCAAGAGATGCTAAGAAGGAAGACCAGCTTTTCCTTGGTTACGCTGGTGCCTGTGCTGGCAGGGATGTCCCCAAACAAAGCCTGTCCTGCTGGATCATTCTCTGCATCTCAGAATTCTGTGATAGGATGTCCCTGAGGGTTCGGAGCACATTCTACCACAGGAGTGGCTACCGTCTCTGCTCTGGATATTTGCCAGGCGACACCGTGGGCGTCTTTGCCCACATTTTCTAAGACTTAATGCTTGCATTCCCTTGTGGGCCAGGATGCATGTTTTGGTAGGGCAGTGTTCCAGAGTTTTCTGGTTTAGGTGGTTGTCTTGATTTCTCCTTCCTCCAGATTTACATACTGCTTTAGGAGTTTCATAGATGAAGAATGCGTGGGAGGAAAGAATCCATTAGAAGAAAAAAATACTTCCCTCTCGGTTATGTTCTTTCTGATGAATGCTCCTTCCATAGAGTCCTCCCTACCTGTCGCTGTTGGCGGGAAGCTAGGACACCATTGGTTCTACTTTCCCTCTGCTTCAGAGTGCTAGGAAAAAGGGTGGGACTGGTCCACAGGGACGGATCGCAGCTATATACACTGTCCCCAACGGCATGTTTGGCGCATAGAGGCATTTGGCGCAGTTGTGTTGCCCCACCTTGTGGCAGAAAAGTTCAACAGCTTTGCTGGTATAGGGATATCATAGATGAGGAATCTCTGGGAGGGAAAATCAGCAAGAACATTTCGAGGGGATTGGGTCCTCTGACTTATTCCATATCTATGACAGTAATCACCACAGCTCTGCTGCTTTGGAAAATTTTCTGCGTTGATGTCGATACGCTGTCCTTGAGGGCCTCCGTCAAACCGAGATCACCGGATGTTATAAGTAGGACGCACGACGCCCGTAGCCTCAGTTTGTTTCGGAGATCTCGGCGCGCCTCAGATCTTCTGAGTTCTGGTCTTTCGGTTCTTCGAACCTGTTCGTTGTGAAGATTGCCATGATGTCTTCGTCTTCTCACACCCCGCGGCTGGGTTTTAAGAAGTATCGGGACTGCGGGTCCAAGATGACGTTGACGGATCTGCACGACGCCTGTCTCTGGTGCCTCGGGGAGGACCACGACACAGATGACTGTGTAGATTGCCAGTCGCTTACATCGAAGGCCTTGCAGGAGCCTAAGAAGAAGCTTTATGTAGGTAAGTTGGCCAAGCCCCGGGAGTCTAGAACCACTGGGCTTGCGATGGACGATTCGAGGGGCGACTCGGCATTGTCAGCGTAAATCCAGGGGGGGTCTTGGTCCAGGGGTAGGTGCCTCTTCAAGGCACTCACAGAAGTGCCGGCATCGGTCGCCTTCCTTGTCAGAGGACTCCGCCCGTCGACGGGTAGCTTGTCCCAACAAGCATTCCACTCCTGCAGAGTGGGATTAATTTCAGCAGGAGATGTTGGCGATTTTTCAGTCGCAGGGCTCCGGTCCATCTGCGCCGTCGAAAGACTCTGGCCGTGACCGCGCTAGAGACGCCACTCGCATGCCTTCGGGCTGGAGCGGTCGTCGCAATCACAGGGCACCTTCGAGGTCCCGGTCGGACAAGGATGGTCGCTCTAGACATGCCCGTTCCAGGTCCCGGTCATCGACGCCCTCGAACGTCAGCCTGTGAGGTCTTCAAAGAAGACATCGATGCCATCGGCGCCCAGGCTGTCGAAGGAAACGCTCGGGGCTCTGCCCTCGAGGACTGGGTCGAAGCCATCAGCGCCACGCTCGACACAGATTCCATCAACGCCTTTCGAGGCTGCTTTGTCGGAGGTAAACCGTGGCACGGTGGAACCCCCTAGAAAGGCTCTGGCCAAGGCTAAAAATGTCTTTGTCCCTTTTTCTGTGCCCTCATTCCAGCCTCTGGATTATATTTCTGAGGTGGATTCGGTGTCTGAGGAAGGTATGGTTCCTGAGGAGGTACCTGACGAGATTTTGTCTGGTCATAGCCTGATTGAAGACCTGCGTCAGTCGTTTCCAGACGCCAGTGGTCTGGACAACTCTCCGGAGGTGGACTTCTGTAGGCCTGAACCTGGCACCCATGCCGAGTCCTCTTACCGGCGCCTTATGTTGAGGGTCACGGAATACTTGGGGTGGTCGGCGCCACCATTGGATTTTCTGCAGGATGACCTGAAGGATATCCTCGACCAAGTTCCGCCAACTGACCCGGTACTGCCCTTCCATATGTCCTTGCAGAGAAAGGTGGCAGCAGCTTGGACTGCTTCGGAGAGTCTCCCGGCTGTGAGCAAGTCTTAGCCGCGAAAATTCCACCCAGCCAGTAGCGACCCCTGCTACTTGACCACGCACCCCACTCCGGAGAGTTTGGTGGTGCATGCGGCTACGGGCCCAGCAAAGCAGGTCTCGTACCCTACCATCCCTCCTAATGGGGACGACAAGCGTTTTGATGGCTGTGCGAAGAAAGTGTTTTCTTAAGGGGGTATGGCTTTACAGGCAGCAACTCCGTGTGTGCCTCGTCACGTTTCATGCACACTCTGTGGAACTGTATTTCGTTAGCGGCTGAACATATTCCTGACAGGGAGGAACGGGATGGTTTTCTTGCTATTGTGCAGGATGGCAAGGATGCCATGTGTGAGTCCGTTCAGTCGGGTCTGGACATGGCATATTGTGTCAGCCGGTCCATGGCGGCGAGCAACGTAATACGCAGGTTTGCATGGTTGCGTAAGTTGGGTTTGCTCCGGATGTGCAAGCCCGGCTCCTCAACATGCCCTTGGATGGTGAACATCTTGTTGGCAGCAAGGCTGACGAGAGCCTTGAGAAGTTGCAGACCTCCAAAGCTGCAAGCAAGTCATTGAGCGCTGCAGTTCGCCAACCTCTGTCTTTTCGTCCTAGGGGACAGCAATGGAGGTGGAGGTTCCTTTCGATATTACTCATCTTTTGGTAAATCGAAAGGAGCTCCAAGTCAAAGCGGCCACCGTAGGAGTACTGGAGGTGGAAAATGGGTTACTCTAGGTGCCAAAGCCGCTCGGGCAGTTGCCTCTTTGCCCTCAGACACTGCCGCAGCCGCTTCAGCTCAGTCATGAGGCCATGTCCCATGGTTTACCGGTTGGGGGAAGGCTGGTGTAGCATCTTGTAGAGTGGCGTGCCAATTCTTCAGATGTGTGGGTTCTGGAGATCCTAGCTCACGGCTACTGTCTTCCTTTCCAGCAGAGGCCTCACAACACTCCACCAGGGAATCTCTCTTTGAAGAGTCTGGATCCGCTCCTTGCGCAGGAAATACAATCCCTGCTGGAGAAAGGCGCTATAGAACTGGTGCCTGTAGCGGAGAGGAACAAGGGATGGTATTCCCCTTTGTGAATGAGGGACAGGCAGCCAGGAGTGGAACTTAAGTAAAACCTTTATTCAGGATACAGGAATTCAACAAAAAATTCAAGAATGCTGCTTCTTCTTGGAATATGGATGTGGCTTCTCGACCTTGCAGCTAGTCCTCGTAAGCCCACAGCGTCTCAGACACAGCTCTCTCTCTCTCTCGAAGTCCTAGAAGAGAATGGCAAAGAGACACACCGTCCATTTGTTTTTACCTTATATAGGGGTTGGGGTCTAGTTAGCCAATCAGCACGGACTTGGCTTGGTTCTCTATAAATATCCCCATAAGCCCTGCCCCCTTTCTCCTGGTTTGAAGGAGGGTTGCCTGCCCGGCCTGCCAAGTCCAGGTTCCCGCGAGGAACCCCCGTTTTGAAGAGGTCTGGTACCCTCGAGGTCTCTGTGATGCTTTCTGAAGGTGAGTGTTGGCGGTGAACTCTGAAGCTAGTCTCTGCCTTCCGTGTCACTGGGTACGGCCTCGACCGTGTTGTGAAAGTAACCGCGTGGGAAACCGGCTTCTGCCTGTGAAGGCGTTCGGCTTGCCACGGTCCATGCTTCACTCGGAGCTGAACCCTGGCCCAGTAAGCCAGCGGTTGTCCGGGAAGGACGGCCCAATCACCTCCGTTCTGGTTTTTCTGTTCGCTGGAACAACCTCTTTCCACATATCCTATACTCATGTAAGCGGTGTCGGCCGTAGTCCTTTCGTCCACGTCTCTCTTAATGCTGTCTTCCGGGGTTCCAAGACTGTTAATTATCTGGACTGGGCTGTCCCGACCTCGCAGCTTGGCAGGTTGGTACCCGCTCTCAGGTGGTCTTCCTTCGACCGGGTGCTCTATCATTTGTGGTCCCTCCTCTTGCCTCTTCCCTTTCATGCCGTCCACATCCCTTCGATCACACCCTTATTTTTTGATTTCAAAGAAAGACGGGGGATTGAGACCCATCATGGACTTGCGCGGTTTGAACAAGCTCCTCGGGAAGGACAAGTTGAAGATGGTTACTCTCAAGTCCTCCAGGCCCTTCAACTTCAGAACTGGTTGGTGTCTACCTCAAGGACGCTTACTTTCATGTGCCGATCCATCACAAGCACAAGAAGTACCGGAGGTTCGCGGTTGGCGACTCACACTTTCAGTTTCGGGTCCTGCCGTTCGGATTGACATCCGCTCAAGGATCTTCACCAAGCTCAGGGTAGTCGTGGCAGCGTATCTCAGGAAAGGGGGATTCACGTCTACCCCTACCTGGACGATTGGTTGATCAGGGCATGCTCTATCACAAGCAAGTCCTGGATCATCTGTCCGTCACCTGCCACTCCGTTCACAAGCTGGGCTTCTCCCTCAACTCGGCGGCTCCAGTACATGGGAGCAGTGCTCGACACATCCCTGGGGCAGTGTTTTCCTCCCCAGTTGAGGGCTCATCACATTCAGCAGATGGTGCACTAGTTTCAGCATGCCCAGAGTCTCCCGGCGTTCTAGTTCTTGAGGTTGCTCGGCCTCATGGCATCCTGCATTCTTCGGTTGCGGATGAGATCTCTGCAATGGGCTCTCAAGATGCAGTGGTCACAGTCCTCCGGCAGGATGTCGGACCCTGTTCAGGTGCTGCCCTCGGTTGCCCAGGACCTTCTGTGGTGGGCCGTCGATGGCAGTCTGATGAGGGGGGCTCCATTTTGGCTACCCTGGCCGGAAGTGACGACCGTGACGAACGCATACCTTACGGGGATGGGGAGCTCATGCCAACGAGTTGACAGTCAGCGGTCGTTGGTCTCCGTCGGAGTCCAGACTCCATATCAATCTGTTGGAACTGAGGGCCGTCAGGCTTGCCCTGAAGGCTTTTCTGCCGACTGCGAGGAAAGAATGTCCTGATTCTGACGGACAACACAGTGGCCATGCACTACCACAACAAAAAGGGGGGGGGGGGGGCAGGGTCACTTCCTCTGTGCAGGGAGGCGATGCAGCTCTTGTTCTGTGCCATTCAGCAGGAAATTTCGATCACGGCAGTTCATCTGGCCAGAGACTAAAACTAGACGGACGCTCTGAGCAGGCAGAGCGCAATCCCTCACGAGTGGGAGCTGGCTCGGGAGATTCTCCTGGAGATCTTCGCCCTTTGGGGGACCCCTCAAGTAGATCTCTTCGCCTCCAGTGTCAACCGGAAATGCGAAAGGTTCTGCTCGCGGGAATTTCCTCCAAGAGGGGCCTTGGGAGACGCGTTCGTGGTGGAGTGGTCCTTCCCACTGCTGTACGGGTTTCCTCCAGTCCCCGTCATCCCGCAAGTGCTGTGGAGGTTACGGAGGTTCGTTTTCCGGATGGTCCTCATTGCTCCGGCATGGGCCCGGAGAACGTGGTACCCGGACCTTGTCGACTTGTCCATCTGCTCTCCACGTCGTCTTCCCTATCGAGACGATCTGCTCTCACGGGAGGGGGTGGTCAGGTTCTCCATCCAGAGGTCCGATCCCTCAACCTTCACGCTTGGCTTCTGAAAGGTTGACGTATAAGGATTGGGACCTCCCTGAAGACGTGATGGAGGTGTTGCTTTCGACCAGAAGGCCTGCAACCAAGTCCCTGTACCGTTGCCATTGGAGAAAGTTCTGCGACTGGTGCAGGGTTAAGAATGTGTCTTAGGCAGAAACCTGTGCAGTTCCCTTAGGGACCACTGCAAAAGATTTAAGACTACAGGTGTTGGCAGTAAACCCACTTGGTGGCAGTCTGTACCACCCAGATTTACCTGGTAGCTGTGGCTGAGCAGTCAGACCTCTCTCAATAAGAGTTAGGCAGTATGCAAAGTATACTCAATAGGCACTCAGATACATTAATACAAACAAACCCTGACCAGAGCTTTGGTATCAAAGTATATAATTATTTATTTAAAAACATACAGTTGAAACACTCCAGCACTCTTATTGTAAAATATTCTAAACACAGTTAATATTATGATATATACACCCCTTTTTCTCTATTATAAAATCACAGAAAAACACCACTTATTTTCATACAGAGGTGAGCGCTTAACTAGATTGCACTCTAACAAGTTTGTGAAAAAGGGAGGGAAAAAGACAGAATATGAAGAGGTACACCACTCTATGATTCAAGAACACTGTTAGCAAGGCAGAGAGCAATAAGTCACTGGTGAGCCAAAGTCTAAAGGCTGGGCCCACTCTTAGAGAGAGCAAAGCACAAATGCGCCCAAGATCACACGGTTACACTAGGCTTAGAAAGTCTTGCAGAGGGTTCAGAAAAGAGTTTAGAGAGGCTTAGAAAAGTTTAGCCAGGGTGTCCCAGGCTAACCCAGGTTCGAAAGCTGGGGGCTAAATCTACCCCGTACAGTCGGTTGCAAGGGAAGCCAGGCGGGACACGGTACCTTAAGTGGGAAGGATCCTCCAGTGGTGGCAGTTGTTCCTGGTAGTGGGTGCAAGTTGCGTCGTCGTCCAGGGGAAGAGAAGATCTCGACTTGGAGGAAAGACTAACGTCGTTGCACTACCAGGGCAGAAACCAGCCGCAAAGTTTTCCAGTTAAAGGTGGTACTTTTGTCTCGCGGTCGTGGTAAAACGTGGTATCCCGGTTGCCGGGGTGCTTGGCACGGGCAAGGCGGCCACGAGATACGTCGGGGAAAGCGAAAAGACGGTGAAACTGGTTATCCCCACCAGTTAAAGGAAGAAGACTCTCCGGCGGGAGATCTCCTCTGTCGTTGGGGAAAAAAGTCGTGAGACGGTCCAGCGGGGCTCCACCGGTCGTGGTGTCGTGGCAGGTCGGCTCAGCTTCTCCCTCGTCGGATTCTTAGGTCCTGTGGCGACTTCTGAAGTTCCAGTCCCCAAAGCCCTGCTTTTATGCAGCAAACCCCCATTCACTCAGCCTAGCTGTCACTCAAACATGCTAAGTGGTGAGCCGGCCGGCTCACCACTTGGGCCAATCACACAAGAGTGCGACTTGAGTTGCCTAGGCAACTCAGTCCAGGGTGCCTAAATTCCCCTCCACCCCTCCTAAGTACCCCAGACAGAGTGGCACCACTTTGGAGGGCTTCTGTGGAGAAGCCCACCAAAAAGTGGAACAAAGGGCTCGACTTGGGTTGGAGTCACAGAAGAGAACACAAACGCCATTCTAGAATCAAGTTTTGGCAAGAAATACCAACCGGAGAATTAGTATTAATTAAATAAACCGGCGGTATGTTCGAGGCTACCGTAAATAATTAAATAAAGATAGTAGCCTAAAACAATGGGAAATTCCATAGGAAAATATTCGCGGTTGAATATGAAAAGTAGTATCCACTGCCACCAGCCAAAACTCGATCAGGGGGGACCGAGACGTGCCCCCTCGACTAACAGACCCTGGGGCAATCGAATTGCCCCAGCCAGTATGTCCACAATATGATGGTTTGTACTGGTTCTGTTCAGAATTTAAGACTAGTAAAGTCAATGGTGACTTTACATGCCCTGGGAGACAGTAGTCAGTCCCAGGGTATGAAGTCTATACTGGGGGGTCACTATGACACCCCTGTGTCACTGCACTGAGGGTGCTGTGTAACACACCTCACAAAAACACATGAAACCCTATGGAGTAAAAGACCCCAAAGCCCATTAAACACTTACAGATTCAAAGAAACACACTCCAATCATGTCCAAGAGTGAGGGTAAAAGAGTCTCACTCTTGGCAGGAGAAAAAAATAAACCCCAAAAATCCAGCAAAGCTGCTGGGGGACTCACTAGGTTAGGAAATTCAGCCTAAACAGAGAATTCTCCCTAACAATGTGGATCCTTTTTCATTTGACATTCCTATGGTTCTGTCTTCTTTGCTTTCGTTAGCCCACAAGGGCCTGCAAGTGGGTACCATTAAAGGTTACCTGGTGGCGCTGTCCATATTTAAGCGCTCGTCTGAGGAGTGTACTTATTTTAAAATCTTTGATTTCTCAGTTTCTGAAAGGGCTCACTAATGTGTTTCCGCCATCACTTTTCCAGGTGCCTGGTTGGGATTTGAACCTTGTTCTAAAATTCCTAATGGGTTCTCCTTTGGAGCCTTTACATTCTTGTCCTCTGAGACTGTTAACCCTTAAAACTGTATTTTTAGTTGCGGTCACTTCCGCTCGCAGAGTGAGTGAGTTGCAGGCACTTTCAGTTAAGCCACCCTTAACTCTGTTTCATAAGGACATGGTTTTCCTTAGAGTTCGTCCTTCATTTCTTCCGAAAGTTGTCTCGGAATTTCATTTATGCCAGAAGGTCATTCTTCTGCCGTTTTATCCTCCTCCGCATCCTGGTAAGGAAGAGGAGAGGCTCCATAGGTTGGATCCTAGGAGCGCTTTAAGTTTCTACATTTCACGCATGTTCCGTCTCAGTGTGGACGATCAGCTCTTTATAGGTTACGGTGGAAGGCGTTTGGGACAAGCTGTTACTAAGCAGACTTTGTCTAGATGGATTATCTTGGGAATTTCTAAATGTTACCAATTGGTGGGTAAGGACCCTCCGGTTGGTTTACGGGCCCATTCTACTAGGGGTATGGCTGCCTCTACTGCCCTGCAGAGGGGCGTTCCTATTCGAAACATCTGTGAAGCAGCCACTTGGGCTTCGGTCCATACTTTTGTACGACACTACTCCCTAGATTCCATCCATGGGCAGGATCTGGCCTTTGGCAAGGCGGTCCTTTACTCTGCAATTTGATTGGACATTCTAAATTTCTGTATTGTAAATATTTTTTCCCTCCTCCATATGTTGGTACTGCTTTGGGAGTCTGTCATAGATGTGGAATACGTCGGACGACCCAATCCCCTCGAAGAACAAGTTCTCCAGCATGGGGTCTGGCATGGATTCACATGCTCATGAATATTCCCTGTCGTCAGGCTGGGAATCCTCGGTAAAGAAAAATCAGTATCAGTTTCGTTTCTGATCTGTCTTTCGTAGTAGTAACCAATCACTGATCTCTGCGTCATACTGACCACAGCCAATGACTGCCATCTCCCTAAGCCCGCCTCTGGCAGCCATCTTCAGATTTTTACCACACGTTCAAGTGTTGGGATCCTCGTGCTATTGCTCTCGAGCTTTAGTGCTTTTTTCGCGTTTTTTCCTAGGAAAATCTTCTCTTTTTCGGTCAAAAGAGCCTTAAGCTCCACCGTTTCTTTATCCGATCAACGGGGACCCCTGTCGGATTCTTCTACGCCCCTCAAGGGTGAAGACTTCGTCGAGCCACGCTTTTGGAGGACTCCAGAAGTTTCTCAGGCCCATCTCGATCATGGCCCAGGAGAAGGGAAGCTCGACGCCCGGAAAGCTGTTCAGGGTCTGCCCTGGATGCCAGCTTCAGAATGTCTTTAAGGAGGACGAACACTCCCTTTGCCTCTACTGCCTGCATGAGGACAAGACGTACGTGGAGAAGGACTGTGCGTTTTGCGGAAATATGCCGGAGCGGACCATGAAGGACCGCCATCTGCGTCTCGCCAACTGGCTGGAAGGGAAGGGCCAGTCAGGTGAGAAGAAGTCGTCAGAGTGGTCTTCTAAGACCTTTGAGGGCGCCCTGGCGATGGGGGTCCAACAGACGGCCAAGCACCGCGAGTCCGCTGGCACCGGGAGCACCGAACGGTCGGGCTCTACGGGCGCCAGGCAGGGCGCATCCTCCCCGGCGCCATCAACCACCAGCCAACGCTCTGGCTTGGGTAAGAGGAAGGCTGAGCACCCGGCGAAGCTCCTGGAGAGACCCCGGTCGAGCTCGAAGGCCCCATCGGAGGGGGAGCGAGGCAGTGACCCCCCACCCCCCCAGGAGAAGGCGGTGAGCGCACCTAAGGTGGTGAAAGCCTTAATCCATCCGGCCAAGGCCTCTATCGAGACAGTTGCGGTGGCCCTGGCTCAGTCAGTGGAGGCTACACCAGTGGTGACGACCTCGGGGCCCAGGGTCTCCCTGCCACCGTGGAGGGAGTCCTCTTTCATGCCCATCCACAGGACCCCCGTGAAACCTCCGACGGGGTGGCAGGAGGTCGTCGTGGATTCGGCCTCAACCTCTGAGGAGGAGCTGATCGAAGTCTTAAGCCACGGCTTTGGAGTGGAAGAAGAACAGCCCGTCGGGAGGGACCCCGACGTAGGAGACGACGAGAACGTCGAGGGTGCCGACGGGGCTCCTGACCACCCGTCGGACTCCCCTCAACCAGTGCCGCAAGACAACTCGGCGGCCATTTTGTTGGCTATACAGTCCTTATGCTCGGAGATAAGGACGAGATTGCCGTTACCACCAACAGAGGAACCTCTCCCGACGGGGGACCTGGAGCCAGACCCTTCTGGGAGCC
The DNA here is from genome assembly GCF_040938575.1 of Ambystoma mexicanum. Classification (NCBI taxonomy): domain Eukaryota; kingdom Metazoa; phylum Chordata; class Amphibia; order Caudata; family Ambystomatidae; genus Ambystoma; species Ambystoma mexicanum. Next base: position 984,412,184 of record NC_090934.1, on the reverse strand, counting down.
CTCCTCCTAAGAGAAGAAGGATTCATCCTCCAACTCCTTTTTCAACCATCGCGCCCTGCTCAGCCTTCCTCCACGACCCGTGGGGATGATACGGGGACTGACACGGCCGCGACAGGCACAGACCACGAGGTTTACGACGAGGATCTCCCGTCGTCACCTCCTCCCCGGGCTTCCCCGCCCGACGAGATTGGATCGTTTCATGCCATGATCGCCAGGGCATCCGAGCTTTTCCAGCTCTGCCCGGAAGAGAAGAAGGAAGGTTTCCTTTATCAACGGCGCGAGACCAAGAGGAAGACGGTCCTCGCTGTACCTCTACTGGACGATATCTGGGATGAGGGTCTCGCCCTCCTCAAGAACCCATCCACAACGCCTGCGAAAAGGGATCAGTACGAGAAGTACCGGGTCCCGGACGCGGCCCCCTTGTGCCTTCGGGCACAGCCTACCCCGGTCGTCTCCGCGGGGGCCAGGAAGAAAGCGGGGGGGGGGGCCCTCGGCCTCTACGTCTCCCTCGCCGTCCGGCGGGGAGGTTGATGTAAAGAAGTTGGACACGATGGGACGCAGTCATCTCATCGGCAGCGACGACAATTAAGGCTGCTAACGCCTTGGCTATCGTAGCCCGGAGTTGTGGTACAAAATCCCCCCCTGCTGGATTTCCTACCAGACGACAAGAGGGCGGAGGCCCTAGAGATCTTGCAGGAAGGAGAAGTGGCATCGGACCACGCCATTACGATAGCGACGGACATCGCTGACAATGGATTTCGCCAGTTGGGCAACGGCGTGTGCCTTAGACGGCGTGGATGGCTCATGGCAATTGACTTCCGTCTGGACGTGCAGACCAGAGTCTTGGACATGCCGTTCGACGGGAGCAACCTGTTTGGGAAAACAGTGGACGATTCCCTACAAGCCATCAAGACGGACACGGAGACTGCCCGGGCTCTTGGTGTCCTCCAGCAACGACGGCCGCCCTTTCGGAGCGGCGGAGGCAAGCAGGGTGCCTCCAAAGGTTCCGGCGGCGGATTTTCCACTTATCGTCAAGCGGCCCGTTCGTCGTCACAGGAAGCCTACAGGGGACGAGGCAAGTCGGGCGGACCCCGCCGTCGTCGCCACGGAGGACAAGGCGGCAAAGCCTTGTCGAAGCAGGACAGAACCGGCCGTGGGGTCGGGCCCCCACCGAAGCACCCCGGTGGGAGGCTGGCTGGCGAGCTTCGTCAGCGTGTGGGAGTCCATCTCCACCAACCGTTGGGTGCTGGACGCCCTGGCCCAGGGTCACGCGCTGGAGTTTCTAAAGTGCCCGCGCCTCCCCCCCGTGGCCAGGAAGGATCATCACGTCCCTCAGCTTCTCTTGGAGGTAAAGGCAATGCTCAAGAAAGGCGCCATCGAGCTCGTCCCAAAGAGGCTTTGGGGCTCCAGAGTTTACTCAAGATACTTGCTCGAGAAGAAGACGACGGGAGGATGGCGTCCCATCCTGGACCTGCGACGACTGAACAAATTCATCATGGCACAGAAGTTCCGGATGGTCACCTTCCAGCACGTCCTGGGTCAACTGGAGGAGGGCGACTTCCTGTCGTCGTTGGATTTGGAGGATGCCTACTTCCATATCCCCATCCTAAAGGGACACCGAAAGTTTCTCAGATTCGTGGTCCAAGGGCGTCACTACCAGTTCAGAGCCCTTCCCTTCGGATTGAAGTCGGCACCCAGGGTGTTCACCAAGTGCCTCGCACCGATGGCGGCGCGGCTGCACCTGGAGGGGGTCCATGTCTACCCCTACCTGGACGACTGGCTCATTCGAGCAAAGACAAAGGAGCTCGCCGCAGAGCACACAGCGAGGACCGTCCAACTACTCACGGACCTGGGATTCTCCATAAACTACGCCAAGTCCCACCTGGTGCCCGCTCAAGACGCACTGTTTCTGGGAGCGAAGCTCGACACAGTGGCGCTTCTGGCCTCTCCGTCTGAGGAAAGGACGAGGGCCATCTTGGCCAAGGTGCAGCGGATGCGGGTTGGGGATGCGGCCAGGGTGAGGTCCATCAAGTCCCTCCTCAGTATGATGTCTTCTTGCTACGGACACAAATGGAAGAGGTTCTCTGTCTGGTGCCACGCACAGAAGATTAACCCTCTACGGATTACGGCTCCTCAAGTACTGCAGTACCTGCTGACGCTGGCCAAGGCTGGGCTGGCGCACGCTTCCATCAAGATTAATCTTGCTGCGATCTCCCGATACACCAGAACCACGGGACGGACATCTTTGTGGTCTCATCGTCTGGTGAAAGAATTCATGAAGGGACTGTTCAGATTGTTCCCGCTGGTGAAGGCCCCGGCCCCGGCGTGGGAGCTCAACGTGGTGCTGACCAAGCTCATGGGACCTCCGTTCGAGCCTCTGCACTCAGCTCCGTTGAAGTTCTCGTCGTGGAAAACAGCGTTTCTTGTGGCCATCACCTCCGCATGACGGGTGGGAGAGATCCAGGCCCTTTCCTGCAAGCCCCCGTACTTGACTTTTCACGACACGAGGGTAGTGCTCAGGACGCACCCCTCCTTCAGGCCCAAGGTGCCGTCGGACTTCCACCTCAACGAACCCTTGGTGTTACCTGTTATCTTCCCGTCGCCGGCTGAAAGGACTTTGCACTCGCTGGATGTGGCTAGCGCGCTGAAGTTCTACGTGGACCGCACAAAGAGTTTTCGGAAGACGTCACAACTTTTTGTGAACTTTGGACCTGTCAATCAGGGGAAGGGCCTCCCGAAGGCTTCCATTTCCAGATGGCTCTCCGGCTGTATCATGTACTGTCATCGGTTGGCAAACCGACCGATGCCTGGCCGTCCGAGAGCCCATTCCACCAGAGCGATCGCAGCTACCACGGCGTTCCTATCTGTTGTGCCCTTGCTGGACATCTGCAGGGCTGCTACGTGGAGGTCGACGCACACCTTCACGAAATTCTACTGCGTCGATCGGGATTCCAGGGAGGAGTCCAGGGTCGGCCAAGCAGAGCTGCGCAACCGGTTCGCCTAAGGTGAGCCTGGTGAGGAGGTAAGAATGCTTAATGTTGAGTTTTGGATGTAATGCTTAATGTTGAGCCTTTGCCACCTCCCGTGCTTGTGCATGTGTGTACTGCTATGTATTCTTTTATTCATGAGCATGTGAATCCATGCCAGACCCCATGCTGGAGAAGGAACAAGTTACTTAACTGTAACTGTTGTTCTCCAGCATGGGTCTGGCATGGATTCACATGCGAACCCTCCAGCCTACCCCTCTGCGGCTCTTCACTTGGTCATACTGCCACTTCACGTGCTACCAACTCTGAAGATGGCTGCCAGAGGCGGGGCTTAGGGAGATGGCAGTCATTGGCTGTGGTCAGTATGACGCAGAGATCAGTGATTGGTTACTACTACGAAAGACCAATCAGAAACGAAACTGATACTGATTTTTCTTTACCGAGGATTCCCAGCCTGACGGGGAATATTCATGAGCATGTGAATCCATGCCAGACCCATGCTGGAGAACAACAGTTACAGGTAAGTAACTTGTTCCTTAAACTCTTATCTGGTAACGTTCTTTCGATGAGATGGTCTGACGACGTATTCCATATCGCTCCCTCCCTCCCTACCCCGCTGCAGAATTTCTTATGCGATTGCAGCTTACGTTTCCGCAAGGCTTTCTGTGGTCATACTGGCAGTAGTTTGGTGCCACACGTTCTCTGGGGGGGGGACCTACAACTGAGGCTACGGGCGTCGTGCGTCCTACTTATAACATCCGGTGACGTTGGCTCGACGGAGGTCCTCGAGGACAGCGTATCGACGTCATTGACGCAGGACGCAGATGCTGAAAATTTGCCGAAGCAGCACAGCTGTGGTGATTACTGTCATAGATATGGAATACGTCTTCGGAGCATCCCATCGAAAGAATGTTACCAGGTAAGAGAGTAACTTGTTCTTCTGAGATGTAGGTAATTTGTTCTTCTTTGCATTGTCTTCAAATGCATTCAATGGCCTTGTTCTCACCCCTGGTCATCTTTGGTCTCAATCTACAGACCTCCTCATTCTTTTATCAAATTCAATATCTTTCCTACGAAGCCCACCCATGCTCAATCCTGCTTTTGCCCTTTTTGCACATCGCACCCAAGCATTGGAATTCCTTACCCTATTAAAATCTCCCACTTATCTTTCTGCGCTCTCGTCTCAAATATAATATGCTGCCACCCTCACTGTAATTCTGTTTTGCTTTTTGGAAACCTTGGTAATCTCGTTTATTTGTATGGTCATTACATTTTTGCTCAGAGTTTTGGCTAAAGCGCAATATAAATCGATAGAATAAATTAAAAATGCCAATGAGTGTTCACTTTCTTAGTCGAGGGCCCTCCCACCTTTGACTCTCACACAGCCACCACCTCATCCATATGCCACTGCAGCCATTCTTAAACTTGATGTTAACACTGGGGAAGTCGTGGCTGGGGTGCAGTGTGTGGTAATATAGGGGAGCATAGTTCCCAGGGTGTGTAATGCATGATATTCATATTCAATCGGTCCAAACGCTTTTTTTATTTGGGTTACAACAAGGAAAGATTGCCAAATAAAATAATTTACACACGATACATATTTACAACAAAATAATTAAGACTTTTATGCAATGGTATAGCCAAAATAAGTGGCAGTGCAACACATTATCAAAACAAGTACAAATGCATCCATAATACAGATTGAAAATATAAAAACAAACACATGCATTATACATGCTGTTGCTGGAATAAACAGCAACAAAAGTTCCAATTTATAAAGGGCCTGTGCATGCCAAAATCCTGAGAGCGTACTGTAAAAAGGTCTCAAGACAATGAAAATGACAATTGTGTATGTTACAATACTCCTGATTTCAACAGTGCTGCCCTGTCAGCCGTGCTCTGTAAAAATATAGAAACTGCAAAAGCATTTGTTGTTGAACCTTCTACAACGGGACCTTGCTTCTCTTATGGTTGAAATCCCAATCGACAAGAACATTGTCCTCCAATACATTCGCCTAAAATACTTGTAAAATAGGCAAAATAGCAAAAAATGTTCAACCGTTTAAATTCTATGAATACAATTCATGCACATATTTGATGCGTTAGTATCCCAGTTGTTCAATCTGTGGGCCACTGGTAGTAGATTGAATCTGAATTTATTGTATAGGGTGCACAGTAATCTAGGTTTCATGGAATCAAGGTATAGTTTGTAGCCTATAATTTTGTTGTTCCAATATATTCTAAGGGAAATTGACAGAGATCCATCCAAGTATATCTGGGTGACATCATTTTGGGTGTAGTCAACCTAATCTCTTTGCAGTTAATATTATCAGGGTTTAACCATATTTCCCTGTGCCCTATCCCACAAAGCTTGTTTTTCACTTATTCACACCAGGGGAGAGACCATACGCCCTCTTGTCCAAGAACATCCTTCATTGCATCTCTGAACTTGGGCAATAATGTCAGTCATGTAAGGCGAGCCTATGTTTCCCCATGTATCAGCACTGTGGGCTATTTGGAAGTCGTACATTTTTCTTGAGGAATATGTTCTCAGGAACACTTGAGTTCCTGCATCTTACCTGGCCCCAAATTTCCGGTACCAAAGAGGACTGCCTGTCTAGCTTTTATTTTAGTATCATCCCCAAGCTTATTTGATAACTTTGCGATCGTGCCACAATACATGGCAAGTGAGGTTCTCGCTCTTGTTGGTCCCATTTGCAGGAACTCGTGAACCTCACTCCCAAGCAATTATACAAAGTTACTTGTTCAATAGGGTAATTCTTTACAGACTACAAATCATTTTTTTCCTCTTTTTGAATATTACCATAGATTATGTTTTTCCTACATTGATCATAAGGCCCCTTTCGCTATAAATGTCTTGAAAGAATTGGAGCTTTTTTTTAAGCCGGATTGTGTTGAAGAAATGAGAATCACATCAACAACAAATAATATTGGATATTTTTCCCCTGCCCGCTATGGTCGAGAATGCAAGACTTTTGTCTATCGGACCATTAATATATAATAAGAATTGGGTTTGAGCTAGCACGCACCCTTGACGCACTCCTTTGCATATTCAGGTTCTGTATTACAAATTATGAGAGGTTACAAAAAGAACAAAAATTGCAGATTTTTTTCAGCATCTTTAAACCAGATTTCCCACTGGGCCTGATGCAAGACCAGGCTTTCCAAACAAGTTGCAAAGGTGGGAGCCCCACAGACTTGGGTACCTAAATCACAATGATGCAAGTTTGTGTTTTTGAATTATTAAGTTCTGCCTGTGTTTTTTTTTTTTTTTTTTTACTAAATTCAGTAGTGATTCTTGTTTCTATGAAATTAATTTTATGGAGAGCAGTGTTTCCTTGCCGGCTCCTTTTTTCTCTCATTTTATGTGGGTTTTTTGTTGTTGAGGAAATTCATATATTTTTGTTTATTTCTAGTTTACCTAAGGCAGTAAAAAGAAGAATCAATGCGCTGAAACAACTGCAAGTGAAATGCGCCCACATAGAAGCAAAATTTTATGAAGAAGTTCATGACCTTGAGAGAAAATATGCAGCCCTGTACCAGCCTCTTTTGGAAAAGGTATGTATGCTGAGATCTTTTTTTGATATCTTGATCGAACTATGAGATTGATTTGACTCTCGTGTAGTATTCTTTTTTTTTTTAAATGTTTATTTTAAACAAGGCAGGAAACAAATAGTTATGCAATGATGCAACATTCCGGTCATATTTTAATCACATTTCTCCCCCCGCCCCCCATCCCACACCTCAAATGCCTGTCCGGGTCCCATTGCTGGAGATTGGGCCCCCCCCCCCACCTTTTTTTCATTTTTTGCCACCCTCATCGGGTGTGTTCCCGCTGTACAGGATCCGCTTGGCCTGCTGGGACTTATAAGTGAGAGCCGGGAATTTCTGGTCGTAGTCAATGAATGGTCCCCAAATGTTTTGGAAGCGGTGGAGACTCCCCGCCTTAGCCGCCTTCACCTTCTCTGCGATGAGGATATCCCACATTTTGGTCCACCAGAGAGGCAGGAGAGGGCCCTCTCTGGTTTTCCAGGAGCAGGCAACTGTTATTCTTCCCGCTAAAAGGCATTAGGACAGAAGCTTGGCTTTGGCCCCCGACCTCGAATAAATTTCGGGGACTGGAGCGCCCAGCAAGATGTGTTCAGGCTCTAAGGGGTTTGAGTAATATCTTTAATGGTGTTTAAGCATTGTCTCCAAAATTGTTGGGCTTGAGGACATGTCCACCACATGTGGATGAAGGTCCCCGTGTGTCCGCATTGTCTCCAGCATGCCTGGTCCAAAGAGCTGTTCATGTGGTGGAGCCTCAGGGGGGCATAGTACCAACGTAGTAGTATTTTGTAAGCGCATTCCCTGTTGGTAATGCAAGCTGAGGATGAGTGTGCCGGGCCATGCATCCACCCAGGTCTGGTCCCTCTATGTGATGGCCTAGGTTTGCCTCCCATTGTGCCATGGCGCGGGTTCTAGAGGCGAGGAAGTCGTGGAAACGTTTATATAGGGCAGAGATCTTACCTCGGGCCGGGAGATCCACCAGTGTCAGATTCCAGCGCTGTAGGAGGGCGGACTGCTGCGAGACAAGTTTGCGGGTGGGAGCACCAATGGCGAAGCTGAATGTATGAAAACCTGTCGGTCTCGCGAAGTTGAAAGGCCTCCTTGCATTGGAAGAACGTGCTTGCCCCCCCTTCGAACAGCTGCCCCAGTGATTCCAAGCCCCCCGCAATCCAATTCTTAAAGTTCCAGGGGTTCATAAGTTGGGTTATGGAATACCGGCGATGAGGGACTCAGTCCTCTAGGGACCCCTTTTTTCTTTGGCGCCCACGTGTCTATGGTGCGCCTGGTGGCGGGCAGGAGTCTCTCTGTCCGCCGCATAGGTGGTGGAATATGCGGGAGGAAGCGTAGGGGGAGAGAAAGGCGAGATTGTTCAAGTTCCACCCACCTTGGGCGGTCAGAGGCTATCCGCCAAGCTTGGATGTTCACCAATTTTGCTGCCCACTGGTATGCTTGTAGGTCGGGTACCCCCAGGCCACCTAGCCTGGCATTCCCCAGCATCGCTCTCAGGGGGATTCTGTTTCTTTTCCCCCTCCAGATAAACCGTAGCATATTCCTTTGGAGGTCCCGAAGGGCTGGGGGTGGGATAGGCATTGGAAGTGAGGAGCAGGCATATAGGAATCTGAAGTTTCATTTTGCAGGCAGTGACGCGGCCCATCAATGAGATTTCCTGCAATTTCCATCGCTTCAAGCCGTCTGCCAGTTCCTTATAGAGGCGGGGGGGGGGGTTTGTGCGATAGACGTCCTTTGGGTTTGCTGGGATTTGGACCCCCAGGTAGGGGGATTGCCCTGGTTTTCCACTGAATGGGGCAGAGCGGAGCCAAGGTTGCCATTTCCGATGGGGTCAGGCCTATCCCAAGAGCTGCAGATTTGTTGAAATTGATAGAGAAACCAGTGACCCTTCCATAGTTCTTTATCTCGGCCAGGGCGTGTTCCAATGAGAGGCAGGGCTGTGAGATGGTAAGTAGGACATCGTCCGCGTATAAGGCCACTTTGTGTTGGGAGGACTCGACCTGGAGTCCCCTGATGGAATCCTTTAGTATAATTCTTTGGACAAAGGGTTCCATAACCAGGGCGAATAGGAGTGGTGATAGTGGGCATCCCTGCCTGGTCCCGCCGGTCAGAGGGATTGGGGTGGAGAGGGTGCCATTAATTTTCAAGAGAGTCTTGGGTGACTTATAATTCGCAGTACCATGGCTTGGAACTCCGGTCCGAAGCCAAATGGCTCTAGGGTGAGATTCATGAAGGTCCAGTCCACTTTATCGAACGCTTTGGTGGCGTCAAGGGCCAGGAGTGCCAGGCCTTGGGGAGTTCCGGGTGGCCGGGTCCACCAGATCCAGTGTTCTGCGTATATTATCACTTGTTCTGTTTCTAATGAATCCGGTCTGGTCTGGGTGGATCATGTCGGGGAGAATGTGGGAGAGGCGTGTTGCCAGGACCTTCGAGTACATGTTGGCATCAATGTTCAACAGTGTAATGGGTCTGTAGGAGGCTGGGTTTGCTGGGCCCCCCCCGGGTTTAGGCAAGAGGACTGTAATAGATTCCTGCATGGAGGGAGTTATAGTGCCTGTGCCCCAAAAGGAATTGAAGAGATTCACCAGTGATGGCAATAGTTGATGCCTCAAGATTTTGTAAAATTTAGTGATGTATCCGTCTGGCCCGGGGGCTCTGGATTTAAGGGTTTTTATAGCCTCTTCTACCTCTTCTGCTGAGATTGGTGCGTCCAGGGGATCCCGAGCTGAGGGATTCAGCTGAGGGAGGGTGGCTTTCTGGAGATACTGTCTGCTCTTGTAGGCTTCATGGCTGTGCGGACATCACTTGTATAAAATGGTTAGTTGCTAGCCGTAGCTTCTCCAGCTCAGAGTATTGGGTTGTGCCCTGGGGGTCTCGCAGTCCGATAATGGTGTTACTATTGATTTTGGCGAGTTTTGCTACCATTAACTTGTTTGCTTTGTTGTTTCTGATGCAATAAAATTGTTTGGCCTTCGCTAGTAGTTGCACCGTATGTTCGGCATAATGCGCCTTGTTTTTCTTCTGTGCTGTCCAGAGCGCACGCTGTATTTTGGGGGACCATCCTTTTTCCTTGAGCATGGCTTCCGCTACACAAAGGTCTTCCTCAAGGGCCATGCGGGTCTGCCTCCTGCTCCTGTGGCACACCACTCCACGGGCGTTCAGTTCCCCCGGATGACCGCCTTCAGGGCGTCCCAGGTATTGGCTGAGGAGGTTTCTTCGTTGGGCTTCTCCTGGAAGAAGTTCGAGATTGACGTTGCTATGGCGTCCCTTATTGGCATTTCGCTCCGCATTGGGTCATACAGTGACCATTTGCGGCGAGCTGTGTGGGATGGATCACAAGTGCGGATCTCCAGGGTCACCGGAGCATGGTCGGACAGTATCCTGGATCCAGCGGTCACCTCATTGGTGAAGGCGAGTACCCGTGGTGATGTCAGGAGGAGGTCAATCCTTGAAAAGGTTCTTTGGACGTAGGAGTAGAAGGTGAAGTCAGTTTCCGAGGGGCGCAACACTCGCCATGAGTCGACCACCTCCAGGGTCCTAAATAATCGTGGCAGGGCGAGGGCGAAGTCTCCGGAGGAAGCCGGGTGTGACCTATCCTTCGTGGAGTCTGGTACCCCATTGAAATCTCCTCCCATCACGATTTGGCCATCTGTGAAGGGAACCAGGGCGGTAATCAAGGCTTCATAGAATGCGGCTTGTCCCGTGTTTGGGGCATACACCGAGATAAAGGTATACAGCTGGTCCAGCAGAAGACACTTCACCGCAACAAATCTTCCCTCCAGGCAAGAGTTTAGTTTCCAGGATGTGAGGGTTCAGTCCCTTCTTAAAGAGAATTGCTGTGCCCCCTTTCTTGTTGCCGCCTGAGGCAATGAATTGCTTTGGGAATTGTTGTGAGCGTAAGTGCCCGAAGTCTGTTGACAGTAGGTGGGTTTCCTGGAGCAGGGCCACTGCTGCTTCTTTGTCCTCGAGCTTCCGTAGAATAGATTTACGTTTGGGAGGGGAGTTCAGCCCCACGACATTGAGTGAGATGACTCTGTGTCATGATCCCGGGTTGGTGGGGGGGAGCCTCTGGTGGGTTTAAGTGAGAGGTATGGGTCGGGTTAAAGTCAGCCATTGCTCGGATAGATAGGATTGGTTACTATCCTGCCTTTGGATATTTAGTCCCAGCCCCCAACGGGGAGGCTGGGTGTTAACTAGTGGGGGGTCCGGTTTTGTAGGGCCGGCCTTACCCTTGCCAACTGGGCCAAGCAACTTTGGTCAGCCAACATGGCTGAAACTTGTGGCCAGACTAGAACTGGTCTTCCAAGGGTTTGTAGATGTAAACTACCTCGGAAGTGGGCAGGAGCCGTGGGGCGGGGGCCCGCTGCTGTAGATGTGAGAGAGGTCTTGTGCGGTGTATCAGTATATGGTGTCTCGTTGAGGGTGGGAAGAGCCGGGTCTGAGAGAAGGCAGATCTGCGCCAACCCGGCTCCCGTTTTTGCGAGAGTTGTGGGCTATCGATATCCGACGAGATTACTTCCCGGCCTCCTGTTTATGTGCCATTTTGTGGTATACGGTCATTTTCTCCTTCTGTCCCTTGGGACCTTTGTCCATGTATTTCGCTTTTCTTTTGGCAGGGGCATGGGATCCCCCTCTGTGGCAGTGTCGGGAGCTCTTGGAGAGGCCGTCCAAGATGAGGATGGATGCATTATTTGTGTGGCGTCCTCTAGGTGGCTGATTCTTCGTAGAGTTCCTTTTATAGGGGAATTGTAATGTTGTTGGGAAGAGCCATCTGTAGCGGACCTGTTGGCCCTGGAGGAAGAGAGACAACGGTCTGAGAGATCTCCTTTTTTGCAGTGTCAGGAGGGAACGGTCCTGATAGATTTGGAGTGGGGAGCCCTGAAAGGTTAGTTTGTCCCGCGAGCGGGAAATTGATGAACTAGCCTCTTTGGTGGTGAAAAAGTGCACTGTAGTGATGACATCGGGCGGAGAGTCTGATTCTACTCCGCGAAATGGGCGTAACCTGTGGGTGCGATCTAATAGGAGTTGGGGCTTGTCCAGGTGTGGGAGTAGGCCCTGAAAGAGATCCGTGACGTATTCTGGTACGTTTTGATCCGGAACCGATGCAGGAATACCTCGGATTTGTAGGTTATTGCGGCAGGCTCGATTTTCAAGGTCCTCCTGTTTGAATTCCATGATTTCACATCTGTTTTGCAGGGCTCTGATGGAGTGTTGGATTCCATCTATAGCTCTAGTGTTTTCTTGAGCCTGGTCTTCAACCTCCCCCAATCTTTGCTCTGCCTCCGTCACTCTCTGGTCTGTATTCTCCAGTTTCGTCGAGGGGGAGCTTGTTTCTTGCCCTTATCTGCCGCCAGCAGCATTGTGGCAATGTCCGTATTCTTTGCGGGTTTAGGTTGCTTGGCCATGACTTCCTTTTCCTGGGCAGGGCAACAGAGGATAAAGAGCCGCTGGATGGGCTGGGGCGCCCCAGGAGTGGTGTCGGGTTCCCCCGGAAGTCCGGTAATTTATGAGCCCGGAGAGAGGTGTGAGCAGACGAGGGCCTCACCAGTCTTTTGGGCTAAAGCAAGGGTGCCCCATATACTGTGTGCTGAGGTGGGTAGACAGGAGATCCCGGGGTACCCTGCTCGAAGGTGTTTTTATTCGGGTCCCGGAGGCGAGGAAGGTGGGAGGAGGGAGGTCTCCTCTCCTGGCGTTGTAAGGCGTCCGGTAATGTCCTTAGCGGGGGGTGGGGAGGGGGGCGGCGATATCGTCGAGTGGGCCGGGGCACCCCAGGAGTGATGTTGGGGGGGAGGCTTGATGAGGCTGTAGAGCTCAGGGTAGGTCAGCGCCCCAGGAGTTGGCAGGAGGAGCGTGCGACCCAGGAAGGGTCAGTTCTACAAAGAGGGGGGTGGGGGGGGTTGCTGGCCCTCCACTGGGCTCTAGGTCTGGATGTTCGCCTCGTTGGAGATTCAGAATGCAGGCAGGCCTCATGCAGGCTACAGGCTTCGCTGGCCCCCACCAGCTTCACTGGCTTTCCTGTTAATGCCTCAGTGGGCCTTCAGTGGGGACTGATGGCACATGCCCCTCATTGCTACAGGCAGTTCCTTTGAGGCGGGGTGACCGGCTGTGCAGTGTTGGAATCCTGCTTCCAGCCTGCGTGTTGCCGCCGCCGCCGCCGACGAACATGTCCAAGGGAATAGGTGGGCTGGCCTCGCAGAGCGGATCCGGCACTCCGTGTGCGTGGATCGGAGAGCAGGAGCCGCAGAGTCCCAGGTATGGGGCTCAAAGGATCTCGGGCCGGGTGGATGGGCAGGCAGGCGGGCGGGGGGAGCCGGGTAGTGCACCTCCAGAGTGCGCAGCGATGGACCGCAGCGCTCGGCTGTTGCCTCGTTCACCATGAAGTGGGTGGGAGCAGCGCCTCCACAAGAACTGCGCCCGCTGTCCAGGGGCACCAGGCTCCTTCCAACGTTACGAGGGAGAGTGCTCCGTGATGTTGCTGAGTCCCGAGGACACTGGCCCTCACTCGCCCTCCATGTTTTCTCCGGTCCTCCCCCTCTCGCTAAAGCGCTCATCCGCCATCTTGAGATCACCGGCGTCAGCGGGCAGTTATTTTTCTTTCCACTTTCAGGGGCTCAGGAGGAAAGGCAGCCGCACATCTTAGCACCGAGTGTGCTTGGGGTGTTCCGGGAGCGGCAGCTCTAATTTTGGATCTTATCGGATTATGAAAACGCCAGATTTCTTGCTCAGCAGCGGGCTCCCCAGAGGCCATTAGAAGAGCGACCACATCAATGGCGCTCTAGGCCACGCCCCCCGTATAGTATTCTAAAACTTGTATCAGGTTTTTCATTTTTCTTTAGTTTAAAAGGCAGATATATTTTACTAACTGGTATATCGTGATCCATTTTCTCCACGCTCATAGGGCTATTGAAGCTGTAGAACAGCATATTCTGACGGGCAAGGGCATTACTGGACCAGTTAATCTCCCAGGGGTATTGTTACAGGCCCAGGCAAAGCGTGAGGGAGCATTTACCTGCATGCCAGCAGGGTAGATGCCAGCAACACATTTCTGAGGAGGCTTGGAACACAGGCTTTACCACGAGGTAAATCCCCAGTTCCAAGTTTCCTGAGTGGCTGGATGGGCCGCCTTCTTCCGAGATGCTAATGGAGCATTCTATGTATGGCAATAAGTGATTTTTTTTTTCTTTCTTTAAAATAAGCATTTCAAAGAAGGTGAACTGTAGTTTATGCCTTTTTTTGGAATGCCACTGGGATTAAAGGACAAAATGTACTCCATCATGAAGTGAACAAAGAATGTCTCGCCAAGAGTCTTTACCTCCCCCCCCACCCCTCTCCTGGAGTCCCAGCCTGCTTTGTAAGTTCTTGTTGCAGGTTTGCTTGGGTGGACGTCCTGAATCACCTAAAGTCCTTCCCTACAGTGTGTACAAATGGTGGGGAATCTATCCAGTTTTGGGATAGACCTGTGCGTCAGGGTGCCAGCAGGCTGAGGCCTGGCTTCAGGTCTGCCAATCTGAATGGAACTATGTCCCCGGGGTAGCAGGTGCATGGCTGACAGGCCCAACACAAGGGTCCCCTCTGTGCCCTAGAGCCTCAGCTGGTCCTGCCCTCATCACAACAAGCTCTTGCCGTCTCCCACTGTGGGCTCACCTGTTCAGATTGGGGACTCACTCCTAACCCAGGCCATCTCCTTGAGGGTCTGCACCCACTAATGCTTTTCACTGCCTTCAGTGGTTCCACCACAAAACGTTCCTTTCCACCTCCTTTTGTTAGGGAGAATTCTCTTATAAGACTTATTTCCCAAACCTAGTGAGTCCCCCAGCAGCTTTGCTGGATTTTTTGTGGTTTGTTTTTTTCTCCTGCTAAGAGTGAGACTTTTTTCCTCCCGGTCTTAGGCATGATTTGAGGTATGTCTGACTTTTTGTGTGCTTATGGGCTATGGGGTTTTCTTTTTACTCCATAGGGTATCATCTATTTTGTATGTGTTACACAGCACCCTCAGTGCAGTAACACAGGGGTGTCATAGTGACCCCCAAACATAGACTAGACACCCTGGGACTGACTACTGTCTCCTAGGGCATGTAAAGTCACCATTGACTTTACTAGTCCTAAATTATGAACAGAACCAGTACAAACCATCATATTGTGGAAGTACTGGAAGGGGTTAATTACATTGCCCCTGGGTCTGTTTTCAGGGGGGCACTGTCCAGTCCCCACCTTGTCGAGTTTCTGGCTGGTGGCAGTGGTTACCATGCGATATATTCCACCGGAATATTCCCTATGGGATTTTCCCATTGATTTTAAACGCACCACTTTTTGGTGCAATGTTAAAGCTACCGCTGGTTTATTTATTTAATATTAAATCAACGGTTGGGTCTTTTTGCCAGAACTTTTCAAAAATGGTTTTCGTGTCCGTCTCTGTAACTCTGACCAAGGTCGAGCCCTTTGTTCCACTTTTTGGCAGGCTTCTCCACAGAAGCCCTCCAAATGGTGCCACTCTGTCTGGGTTCCACAGGAAGGGTGGAGGGGGGAATTGGCACCCTGGGCTGGGTTGCCTCAGCAACCCAAGTCACACTCTACTCTGATTGGCCCAGTGGTGAGCCTCCCGGCTCACCACTTAGCATGTGTGATTGACAGCTAGGCTGATGAATGGGGGTTTTTCTGCATAAAAGCAGGGCCTTTGGGACTAGAACTTCAGAAGTCGCCACAGGACCTAAGAATCCGAAGAGTGAAGAAGCTGAGCCATCTGCAACGACGACACCACCGGTGAAGCCCGAAGCCCTGCTGCAACTAACTCACCACTTTTCCGACGACAAGAGAAGATCTTCTGCTGGACGAGTCTTCTTCCCGAGCTGGTGGGACCCACCAGTTCGCCCTTTTCGCCTTCCAAAGACGTCTCTTGGTCGAATCGCCCGTGCCAAGCACCCCGGCGGCCGGATAGCCAAGCTTCACCACTTTGACTGCGAATAAAAGGAACGCACCTTTTATTGACTAACTCCACGGCTGGTTTCATCCCTGTGCAGTGCAACGACTCCACGTTTCCTCCTCGACGAGATCCACTCTTGCCCTGGTCGAAACAACAAACCGCAACCACTGCCAGGAACAACTGCCACTGCAGGAGCCTCCTCTCTGTTTAAGGTACTGTGTCCTGCCTGGCCTCCCTTTCTTTGGTTTGCCCAAGGTGACCCTTAAATCCTTGGCTTGCCAACTGGGTTGGCCCCAGACCTAACTTTACCTTTTTAAATCATCCCAACCCCTTTTGAACATTCTGCAAAGACTTTTCGTGCATTTTAAACCTTGTGATCCTGGGCACATTTCGTTTTGCTCCCTTTAAAGTGGGCCTGGTCTATGAACTTTGGCTCTACAGTATTTACTGCCTTTATTCCCTTGCTGAGAACTCCTAAAAGTATTGGGACCTGTTTTATTTCTATGCTCTGCCTTTTTCTCTCCCTTTAACTGAGCTATTGGAGTGCCATCAGGTTATGTGCTCACATCTGTTTAAGAAATCGTGGTGTTTTAACTCTGACTTGTCTGATAGTTATCAAGGGAGGTGTGTATTCTTTACTTGACTGTGTTTTAACTTGCTTTTGATTTAGAGTTCTAGTATATTGCCTAAAGTGTGTTTTAAATAAATAATGATATACTTTTTATACAAAGCTCTGGTTAGTGTTTGTTTGCTCTACTGTGTTTTTGGCACTATTGTGTATACTCTATATACTGCCCTACTCTTCTTGAGAGAGGTCTGACTGCTCAGCCACAGCTACCAGGTAAATCTGGATGGTGCAGACTGCTACCAATTGGGTTTACTGCTTACTCCTGTAGTCTTAATCTTTTTGCAGTGTTCCCCAAGGGAACTGCACAGAGTTCTGCCTAACACCTTTCTACTGTTCGCCATACTCATCAGTCCATCTATCTACAAATTTCTTTTTATTCTCCACCCTTA
Source organism: Ambystoma mexicanum (assembly GCF_040938575.1). Taxonomy (NCBI): domain Eukaryota; kingdom Metazoa; phylum Chordata; class Amphibia; order Caudata; family Ambystomatidae; genus Ambystoma; species Ambystoma mexicanum. Next base: position 984,395,681 of record NC_090934.1, on the reverse strand, counting down.
TCCTTCAACTTTGTGACCTCATGGCCCTATCTTTGCCTCTGCCACCCCCTCTGACAATACTGGCACTGCCTTCTTAAATTCACCAACCTCCTCCTTTACCACTCCAACAACCTTAAGTTCCACAAACTCGAAAAATTACTTTCCAACCTCCCTGTTAACTCTTTTAAACTCCTCCATCAAATCTGCTCTACCATCTACTCTAGATGGCAATCCCTCCTGCAATCCATCACTTTCTCCCACATCCAACAACTCCCCTGCTGTCAAGCCTTGCTACACTCATCTTTCCTTATACTTCTCCAACCCACTTGATGTTAATCCTTCCCCCCCTTCAATACCCTTTCTGGAACCTCCTTCCTGCTACTGCACATAAGCGCTCTCCTTCTCCTCTGTGAGTTAACAATGCTCTACCAAACTGCTCTTTCTCCAATACTCTCCAATGGCCATTTACACTTCACCAACAATCCTCTAACTGACTGTTGGGAGCTGATATTATAGTGGTCTGCAGTGCACCCTCCCCACAGCTGGTCTTCAAGGGAAAAGAGTGCAACTGTGATTATGGGTGGAGGGCTCCACTCTGGTTGCTGTAGCAGCTTGCTTCCTTGCTTATCGTTTCAGTGAGGCATTATCTATAAGAGGCAAAGAAGACATTTTGTTTTTTTTCTAGTTTGCCCAGTCTCTTTATACCTGCCTGCTGCGTGCAGCTATCGCTATTTATCTGCTTCGGCAAGGTCCCTTCCCTCTGGAGCAGATGTTGACCTTCTGCTTTCCTCAGGTTTTCCTGTTTTTAGTTCCCTGGGAGAGCGAGGGCGACTGTTATGTCCGTTACCCCCTCTCGTTTTTCAGAGGGAGCAAGAGATTGCACGATCCCCTGGGCTAGCTTACCTATGATTTGAAATGCTGTTTTGTGAGTTGGTAGCTCTTCTGTCCCTGGAATGTGTTTTTCCAGTCCAGGTTTTCCTTCTGCAATATAGCGAAGAGTATGGGAGATGTAGTCATCCCCTTCCTTTTCTATGGGAGAATCATTGAACGACCTGAGTTGGGGCAACCTATTCCCTGGTGTTTATAGCCTTCTGGGCCTTAGCTGGACGCTCCTTTATATGGTCTTTCATGTAGCCCTGGTTGCCTTATTTGGATCTGATCCAGGTTTTCAATTTGACCCAGTGGGGAATTCTGGAAGTAATAGTGGAGATGTAACTACAATATGAACCATGTTACTGTCCCCTGCAATGAGGGGCTCTGTTGAGGCGAGCTGGACAATTTTAGGATCAAACCACTAAGCACCCCATAATCCCAGCAGGGAACCTTGTTGCAGCCCTTAGGACCTTTTGTCAACTCCTCACACCTTGACGTTTCATTTTCCCCTGCAGCAAACCCATGTTTCTGTCCAGTTTTCTAAATGTAATTTCTTGCTTTGGACTTGTGGCACAAGAGCTCATCTAAAAACATAAAACATGCCAGTGCTTTCTATTGGTGCACCAGAGAGTTGCAGCTCTTCATACAGTCTTTGACATTCACCATTTCAAACTGTTCTTCTCAGTCAAGTCATTCAAGATTGTTACTCTGGTTCACATTCTCTTAGATGGAGGAAACTGAAATTATGACTTGTACCTTTAAAAAAAAAAATCCAACCTCACAATCAGTACGTTTTTGTTTTAGTGAAATAGGGTTTGTGTGAGCTCCACCCACCACCACCTTCTCACCAGTTTACCAGTTCAGATTCTCCAACCATATCTACCTTGATACGTCTAGTGAGATCACCCCTACTGTGTTGATGGACCCTCTCTAGTGGGGGCTGTCCTTCATTTGGTATTTGATTTGGTATCTATTTGACACTATCCTCGTAAAGTCTCTTCGCCCATTGTAGCACCTCTCCTTAATTGTTGCAATTCTGTATTGCGATTTAGCTCTACTTCAGAATTGCAACAACTTCAAGAAATGTACTTCCTGCATAGTTTGATTTTTCTATAAGGCTTTGAGTCTAATATCTTGTACCTAAATAAGGACTATGGTAAGCCTCAATTTGTAAAACACCCATTCATATCTGGTCTCAAATACATGGCTCTCGTGATTCCTGTTATCCATATCACAATGTCAGCGCAGTCCCAAGTGCTCCCAAGAATCCAATATCTTAATACAGTTTTCCTTTGTTTCTCTGGTTTAGCAGATCACTATCCCAATGACTCCACAGAGTATTAGTGGAGAGTTACTTTAGACTCCTCCCACCTGCCCACCCCCAACCCTCCAGGAGAGGACTCCTTCCCAAACTGTAATACAGCTGAAAGCTAGGTTCATTGCGCTCAATTCCTTCCTTCAGGACCAAAGTGCCCTTATTGATAAACTATTAAGAGGGTTTCTCTCAGCCCTATGTTTAGCGGGTGGAATATACAGAAGTCACTGACCCACAGCTAAGCTACAGGGTTTTCTGCAAGCTTTGCCTTTTCTCACCCAACAGTAGAGATGGTTTAGCAGTCAAGGGAAATGCCTGGGAGGAAATCAGAGTGGTATCAATAAATCAAAATACTGTGTTTAGCTGTAAGACATAAAAGTAAACCGATAAAACCGTAAACTACATTTAAAAAAAATACACACAATATATCCACAAATACTTTGTCATACTAATAAAACTCATGTATGATAAAGGAAAAAAGTACTACTGCTTCATTTAAAATGCTTTAAGAGGTTATGACATATTAGTTTTACACATAGTGCCATATTATTGAATAACTTATGCAATTTGTTCCAGTGCCTTGACAAAAATGGTTTGTGACTAAATGTAATCTAAACAATGGTCTTGGGCAACTCTTATATTAGTAGTAAAAAGTTTATTTCAGGAATACAAAACGTTCCCATAAAAACAATTATCAGAATTACACATCACACATTAAAAAAAAGATTAAAATCATCCCATCATTAAAACCTAACATGTTTAAAATACAAAGGGAAAAAAGGAAGGCCTCCCAATTCAAACAATTTTCATTAGAAATTTCCTCAGAGTTAACACATTCTTTAGAAATGATAATATACCCCAACCCACATAAACTGAGTCCACCCATTGCAAGTACTGCAGAGCAGGTTCAAACTGACGGAATCCCTGGCCCAGCAAGAGTGGTTTGTGTGCAATCTCTGATATACTAGAAAGCAGGACAAAACATTAAAAGATAGGGCCAAGTCTTCCTTTGGTGCATCACAAAGAATGCATGATTTGTTTTTATTGCCATTGGACCAGGCTGCCACCAATGCTCTTAAATGACAATTTAAATGTGCCCTGGTAATAACAATGCGCTGAGAAGGATTATGTGCCCGACGTACATAATTCTGGAGAGCTGGGCTCACAGTAATCGCATGTTTCCTATTAATGGGCCTCAGGATCTCAAAGGACTTCATCTTATCCATTATACACTGGAATACCCTTGCTTTTATAGATCTCGGAACATTGTGCGGGATAATATCTCTCAAATAAAAATATTGAGCCATATCGACTTCTGACAAATTTTGTTTTTACATGCCTAAACCAGGGGATCTTCATGTGGGGGTCCCTAGGAAGCAAGTGTTTAATTAGCTCTTGGGTTAAACCAGCTTTGCCATTATCCCCAACTCTGAGCCAATGACTTGCAGGCTGAGCTGTAATGAGGTCACTAATAAACCTGCAACGCAATTCCTGGTGCACTGCCAAGTTCAGGGCCAATCGTGGAAGGCAAAATCTTGTTTCAGAAAGGTATTCTCCACCACCTGGATAGACTCAACATTGCTATGGCCTTACAGCTCCATTCCATACCTAGCAACAGAGATAGCTTTCCTATTATAAACCTTGATCACCAAGTCGACCGGTTTAGCTTTAAAGATGCCCGTAGCACGCCCCCCCCCCCCCAATAGCCTGTTTGAACCCTGCAGTCTGCTTGATAATATGGGTTTTCGCACTAAAGTTTGAAGGAAATCTAACCCCCAGATAGGCGAAACTAGACATTCCGAGGAACAGAACCCCCTTGCTGAACATGGCCTGAAATTTTGTTGGGCGCTTCCCCCTGCTACAGACCATGACTGTTGATTTTTGGGCATTAACCTTTAGGTCCAATAAATCCATAAGTGAAGAATATTCATCAATCAGGCGCTGCAGGGCTCTGGGAGTGCGGGCCAGCAAAACCGTGTGCTTAAGCTAGTAATGACACAAGGCGATTACGCATCCTTGGGACATCTGGAGTGGAGTGGAGTGGTCATAAAGACCATTAATATACAGAGAGAAGAGAAAGGGGTCAGTACACAACCATGACACACCCCTTGCTCCACCTGAAAAAAGCAGTACACTGAGCCTGCACCCCACTTCTCACACAGGCCTCTGTGGAAGAATGTACTCTCTTCATGAGATCCACCAGTTTACCTGGACAATTCATGGATCTGAGCACACACCAGAGTTTATTACGATAGACTTTGTCAGAGGTGGTGCTTAGATCATGAAAGCAAGAAAAACAGGTTCTTTATTAATATGCAAAGAGTTAGCCACTACCAGATAAAGGTTCAAGGACTGCTCGGCCGTTCCAAGACCTGGTCTAAACCCCAACTGAAAGGGGGAAAAGAATGTTATTACATTACACCCAGGACTCCAATATTCCCAAGAGGACTCTCCCCATGATCTTAAGCCGAGAACCTAGAAGCAAAATAGGTCTATATGATGCTGCCAGTAGCCCCCTCACACCCTTTTTATAAATCGGTTGAATTGCTGTTCGTGACCAAGCTGCAAGGTGGACACCACCTGCACAAATAAAATTAAAACCCAAGTTCAAGATCGGAGGCCAAAGGTCCGGTTCTGATAAAAACAAGTCTGCTGGTAATAATCAGGGCCTGGAGCCCAATTTCTGGCTCGACATTTTATGTCTGATGAATTTGTGCTTGAGGTAGGGGAAATTGTTCTTGCCAATGGGGATGCTAACTGCTGGAAATCCACTGTAAGCGATTGTTCTGTGATCACAACTACATGACCAGCACTATATATAGCCGAAAAATGGGACCCCCAAGCCTGATCGGGGACTATAGCATCAGCACCTCTTGATTTAAGTTTGTAAAATGGTCAATTTTTCACTATATCTCTAAATAGCTTGGCATTATTAGTAACAGGGGAATTAACCCAATCCTCTCAGGACTCTGCATCGATTTTGTTCTTTCTAAGGATTTGGGGTTGAATGCCAGAAGTGGAAATGTTCAAGGCAGAAAAGACCAAAGATTATTTTTTCAAAATAATCTTCAGTCTTTACTCCCCTGAACATTACTGATGGACTCCAACCCCTGCCCACACCCCCACCCCCTACTTACCTTACATTCTGTCTCGCCGTGTCCCTGCAACGCCTGTTCCCTTAAACTTCCGTGATCCTTTCCCTTTTTTTTTTTTTCCTTCCGTCTGGTCAGCTGCAGGGGTGTCCCCCCGCAATCCCCGCTCACTATACTGCATACTATAGTGAGCAGGTTGTTGCGGGGTGCAGACCCTGCAGCCTTTTTTTTTTTGTGACTGCAGGACAGCTGCGGGGGACTTGGTTCAGAGAGGAATTGCCATAGCATTTCGGTGCTGGACTGCCCATGTGGGTGGGGACAAAGACTGATATGCAAATGAATATTTCCCATCTGTGAAAGGTACAGTGAGCAAAAAGCGTGTGCTGCAAACTCTCATCTCAGAACAGGTTATCATGCCTTGTTCTTTCTGGAGAGGAGCGCCAGCTACCTTTTTTTGAAATATACACAAGGGACTCTTACCTCCCACCAAACTAGTCTGAATGAATATTTAAAACAAATGGCAGGGAAAATTGAGGAGCGAATCTTGAACACTAAGAGGGCGATTGAAGTAGCATCAATCCACACAAATGATTTGGAGAACATATTAAAAGTTTCATCCCGACCTAACTTCAACCCCCATTGGGGTTCCCCTCATATACATTTAAGTGCCCTGTCCTTTGGGGGGGGGCTGAGACGGGGTTGGAGCAGACAACCTCTTAGATTGTCCATTGTTAGATCCTGTCTCAGATAGACACCGCCATGGAGAGGGGCATTGAGAGTGTTAGGTTGTTTCATTCATTGTCGTTACAGGGAGATAACAGCATGGACTCATTAGCCAGCGATTTTAAAATCCTAGAAGTATTCTTGGATAAGAAACTAGCCCCTGTATTGAATGATATTTTATCACAAACTCCCTCAACATTCCTCTGAGCATATTAGATGAACTTATAAGAGGGATTAAGAATGATGCCCTGGAACTCAAACAGGTGGTTTCTACCTGTAGTATGGCCATTGGCAGAGATGTGGCATCGGGAGAGGTTACTGAGATACAGCCTGAACATCCAATTAAGCCCCAGGGGAGCACAAAGTCCATTAGCTCAGCAGACCCTATTCATACTCGTCAGAATAGGTTCGGAACACGGAGGAACAAGTTAAGTGTCCAAAGAACAAAATCAATACACCAGCCCTAAACTGGTAGTACACTTAAGCACAATGCACCACGGATAGATCAAGTCTTAATTGATCTGCCGTCTGAAGTTGCAAAATTGGTGGGAGTTATTACGGGCGTCCCAACTTTAGCGTAAGGGGTGGAGGAGACGACAATCTCATTAATGAATAAAACCTCACACTGGATTAACACTCGCCTGGTATGAAGATCGATCTTCTGGGCATCCTGATGGCAAGAAGGGCCTTGTGGTTAGGTAACGCTGCTAAACAGGGAGAGGATGACTGTGTGATAGTTACAGTAGTAGCCCCAGCTATGCTGCATTTAGTCTGTGTGCTCAGCCCCCCTAGTTATAACTCAGAGCATTAATAACGGGAGTACATTCTTTCCCTTTGTTGCCTTCTATCCCCCCTCCAACCCCCCCCCAACATACCAGTTTTTCAAGATCCTAGCGGGTTCAGTGTAAGATGGTGAGAGGAAGGGGAGGGGTAAGTCGCCCACCTATAGATGCAAGTGACGCCCAGATTGAGAGTGGGGCAGTTATTACATCGAACCTCTTTGAAAATTTGTCTGTTATTGATGAATTGGACTGACTAGGGGAACCAGAGCAGGAACTCGAAACCCCTTGAGGTTAGAGGAGGCCCCCCAGCCGGCTGGGGAAATGTCTGTGCACTCCTTTGAGAATGTGGTCACCATCCTAAGTTGGAATATAGCAGGGGTGTGTCCAAACTTGAGAGAATTGACGTAGTTTCATATGAGTTCACACAATTTTTTTACAGGAAACTTGGGCCATGGAACCTGTTTCCCTGGACACATCTGTCTGACTCAAACTCAGCCTGCAAGCATAAGAGGGTGCTGCTATGAGATGGGGTATGAGGGGATTGTGGGGGTGACAATTTTCATTAAATCATCCTTAAATTACCACATTGGGGTGAGGGAAGGCAATCTCTCCAGTATTCTGTCATTATGACCCCTGACGGGGGGGGGGGGGATAGACTGTTGTTGGTCAAATTTTATAATGGTCCATATGCCTCAGAAGTCAATTGGCTTGGGGGAACTAAGAGTTGCTCAAGTCTACCATTATAGATCTATTGAACAAGCATATGATTTGGTCTTGAAGAGCGGATCGGGGGGGAGGGGCTTCAATGTGAAACTGGGCAGTGGGATTCCAACAGACCTTGTTGATGTGGGTGAAGATTTTGCATATGGGATCTCCTGCAGATAACCAACGAGCGGGTGTGTGCCAGGGGTTTACAAGCAAACATTTCGCTCATGGAATGGGGGTTGCGTTCTTTGAATGAACGCACACACTCCGATGTCCCTGGCAAAATAAAATTTGGGAGCGCCCAGCGGTCATCTGTTGATTATCTTTGTGTGCACGCACAACACTGGTACTTAGTCGTGGATTTTATGGTTGAACAGGAAATTGTCAGTGACTTTTCCCTCTGAGGCTTGTGCTAAAACGAGATTGTCCTAATCTACCTGCTCTTGTCATATCCCAGTTAAATTTATATGAAATTAACACACATTGTAAACACAGGTTAAAATGGGCAAAGTGTGACCCAATAGTGACCCAAAATAAAGTGGTGTTACTAATTTGAATCACATCCTCTGCATTCTTGCTGAGGATGTTTATTCAAATCAGATTCTCTGGTCAGAAGAACTGTGGAGGTCTTTGACAGAACAATTCGAGCATGATTTTAAACATGGTAAAAGGAGGCAGACCAGCTGGCTTGCTGACTCGTGCAGGATTGCACAGAGCAATATAAAGCAGATTCTAAGAAATAAGGATAGCACCAGGGTTTAAGTCATTGGTGCGAGGGCTAATTATAAAAGGTCAGTGCAACATACAAAAGATTTCTTGGAGAACGAAGCATGTCAAGAACTTTCCTAGCCGTCTCTAACAAAGACTCCAAGAAGTTCTGGGAATTTGTTGCAGGAGGCCCGCCCTATAAGAGTAAAAACCTACAGGGAAAACTATGTGGGAGCAAAATCTTGATCTGATCACTGTCCCTATTCCAGGGTCAGGTATCTAGGTATGAGGGCGGAGATCAGTGTTTGTCAATATGGCTGACCCTGAAGGACGTGGAGACTGGTTATGCAGCAATCCCACAACCGCGCCCCAGGTCCAGATGCAGTTCCTGCAGCTTTATATAAGGGTGAATTATAATTGTGGGTTTCACGCTTGACAATTTGTTTTACTCCTACTTGGAAACAGTATACCCACAGTCTTCGAAACGTGCAATTATTCATCCCATATTTAAAAAGGGTGACCCGGGAAGCCAACTGGCCTACAGGCCAATTTCATTTCTGGACACCTACCTCCAGGTCTTTGGATGTGTTGTGTTGCAACATCTAGAGGATTGGATCTTGAATAGCGAAGTTCTTTCGGACATCCAATATGGCTTTAGGCCAGGCTGGGTACATGCCATCAAGCACTTTATCTTTACCTAGTAAGGGCGTCCTCCTTTTTTGTAACAGGCAAACCTATCTATTTGGTCTTCATGGGCCTGAGAACTGCATTTGAGAAAGTGGATAGTGGTCCATGGGCTACCCGACTGAGCTGCTAAAAGTGTTAAAATTGATTCATGAGGACACCAGGGCCTGTGTACGTTTTAGGGAACCGGAGCAATGTACGGGCTATTTTGAGGTTACATCGGGAGCACGCCAGCGCTGTGTCCTGGCTCCAGTATTGTTTACTTTATACATCAATGGCCTGTACAGGGCCTTGGTGGACTCTAAGGCAGACTATGTCCGGGTAGGTGTGAGGTAGAGGTTTATCAAGCTAAAGCAGCAACTAATTATGGGGCAGCATTGTGTGGCAATGTAAAGGTAGCCTCTAGCCAGGTAATTGATATTCTTTTGAAAAAGTTACTGGGGCTCCCTAGTTCTGCCCGAACTAGGCTATACACAGAATTAGGTACATCCCATATAGGGGATGTCTGGTATGAGGCGCCACTCATGCATTGGCTTGGAATATGATCACATCCAAGAGCTGTTCTATTGCATGACATCATTAAAACCTTACTGCTTGGCTCCTCTTGGCGCAAAGTAACATGGCTGAATTTTATCTTGGTGTGCCTGAAACGGATATAAATGCTCCTAGTTTACATTGGACGGATGAACTGTTAACGTTAGCTGAGTGCAACATGTATAAGCGGGCCTTTTTGTTTTTTAATTTTAGCAAAACGCAAATCGATTGGGCTCCCCATTGATTCGAACAGAAAACATGTGCTACTCATGCAACCAGAAGTAATTGAGCCTTCTCCAGCATGGGGTCTGGTCTGGATTCACATGCTCATGAATAGTCCCTGTTGTCAGGCTGGGAATCCTCGGTAAAAGAAACAGTTTGACTTTCACTTACAAACTGTCTTTCGAAGGGATTGTGTCCTCCGACGTATTCCTCATGTTAGATATCTCCTTCCAGCTCTGCTGGCCTCGGAAAATTTTTTCTCTCTAGAGGGCGCTGCGCGTTGACGTCCTCCGAGTCGATGTCCCTCGACAGCCGCCGTATCGACGTCATCCTGCCTATAAAGGCCGCGCGCAGCGTCCGTTGCTCAGTTCCGTTTTTCCGCGCTTACTCAGTGCCTCGGAATACCGTTGCTCAGTTCTTAGTCAGATTAATCCTATTTACCTCGAGTCATTCGATCCGTACTCGATGGCTTCCTCGTCGGAACCGACAACTCCTCGATCCGGCTTCAAAAAATGCCGAGATTGTGGGAAAAAGATGTCGTTGACTGACCCTCAGAGTTTGTCTGTGGTGTTTGGGAGCTGAACACCATTGTTCGGAATGCGAGGACTGTATGTCCATGACAGCTAAGGCCCTGAAGGAGCGTAGGGGGAAGCTGGAGAAAGGTAAGACTTTTAAAGCTTCTTCTTCGTCGACGAAGTCGAGACACTCGTCTCCTCGTCACCATTCGCGCTCCAGGTCTCGGAGTGGGTCTCATCACTCCTCGAGATCGAAGCACTCGAAGAGGAGACGTCGAAGATCCCCTTCTCCGTCTTCCTCTTCCTCTGTTTCGCCAAAAAGAATCCCTTGCCCCACGAAACATAGTTCCCGGGCTGAATGGGAGGAATTCCGCAAAAATATGATGAGCGTCTTCGAGAAAGCGGCCTCGACCACCTCGAAGACTGCCGAGAACGATGCTCTGGTCGAAAGACCCGAAGGTCAAAAACGCCGCGAGTCGCAGTACCCGGCGAAGGAAACCTCTTGAGTGCGTCTCGAACCCTCGAGTAGGATTATGACCTCCAAACCTTCCCCGAAGGTTCCGTCGACGCCGAGGTCGATGTCTTCGACGCCGTTGTCGAAGGGACCTTCGACACACGGGTCTGTCGACTCGACGCCAGCTTCGACACCGGCGTCGACGCCAAAAAAAGTCACGGTTACGACACACCCAGTGACTATCCCCAGGTCCTCGACATCGATGGCTTCGAGATTGTCGAGTAGAATTCCAATTCTGTCGAGGTCCTCGAGGCCTCCGCCTTTGTTTTCAACGCCACGCTCGAAGCCGTCGACGACATCGACGTTTTCGAGACCGATAATGACAAGTTCGGCACCCTCTGCCTTGGAAATGGGATTTACTCCTTTTATGAGTTCAGAACAATTGAGAACTATGTCCTCAATTTTGGAAGAGGGTGAATTGCCTGAACAGGAAGACACATTTGAGTTGCAGGGACCTATAACCCCAATTGGAGAGGAATTTTCCTCTGAAGAACTCGGGTTAAAGGATCTTCATGATTCCTTACATGAGGCAAGTGGAGTTTGCTAGGCCAGACCCGGGGGAGCATGCTGAAACCCCCTATAGAGCCTTAATGGCCAGGATCACAGAGTTCATGGGGTGGTCTGCACCTTCACAATCTTTCCAACAAGATGACCTCACGGATATTCTTGACAAAGGCCCACAGGAGGATCCTGTGGTGCCTTTTCATAAAGCTCTTCAGAGGAAGATCATGACAAACTGGGAAACCCCAGATGTAGTACCAGCAGTAAATAAAAAACTGTCTACAAAGTACAGGGTATCTTCTACAGACCCAGAGTTTTTGTCTAAATACCCATCCCCAGAAAGTCTGGTAGTACAGGCAGCATCCTCTACCGATGTCAAGACGGCTTATCCTACCGTCCCACAGGACAGGGACGATAAAAAATATGATGCTATGGCAAAGAAAGTCTTTTCAGCATGTAGCATGGCGTTAAAATCTGTTGATTTTACTTGCACCCTTGCTAGGTTCAGCCATACACTTTGGGAGTGTGCTTCTACAGCGGCTGACTGCATCCCGGAGGGAGAGGAAAGGTATGCGTTCCTGAATATTATACAGGACGGTAAAGACGCTATGTGCGAATCCCTCCAGACGGGCATTGATTCGGCTGACAGTATCAGCAGAGCAATGGCGGCAAGTACATCAACCAGGAGATTCGCTTGGTTGAGAAAGTCTGGTTTTGCCCCAGATGTGCAAGCCAGGCTCTTGAACATGCCATTCGATGGCTCTTCTTTGTTCGGGAAAAAGGCGGATGACAGTTTAGAGAAACTGCGAACTTCAAAAGCAGCAGCAAAATCCCTAGGAGCTGCAATCCGTCAGACTCCTTTTCGTCGCACAGGAACCTCTGCGAGGGGCAAGTCCTTTCGCTTCTACTCCGCATTCGGAAGAGGTAGAGGACGACCGGCTCAAAGGGGACAAAGAAGAACTACCCGAGGTGGACGGGGTAGATATTCAAAAGCCGCAGCAACAGCAGGTGCCTCTATACCATCGGCATCTGCATCAGCCGCCCCAAAACCACTCTGAGGACTTCCCTCACAGGACACCTGTAGGAGGCAGGTTGACTCAACATCTGGCGTTATGGCAGGCTATCACGTCAGATGCTTGGGCATTGGAAACAGTTGCCGAAGGTTACTGCCTGCCTTTCCTACGTATACCTCGGAGTCATCCACCGGGGATCAGCTCTCAGAAAGCTCCAGATCCGCTCCTCTTGCAGGAAATTTTGGACCTGCTAGAGAAAGGTGCCATCGAACCGGTACCTGTAGCGGAGAGGAACAAGGGCTGGTACTCCCCTTACTTTCTCATTCCAAAGAAAGACGGAGGACTGAGACCCATCTTGGACTTGCGAGAATTGAACAAATTCCTCAGAAAAGACAAATTCAAGATGGTCACTCTTTCTCAGATCCTCCAGGCCCTTCAGTTCCAGGACTGGTTGGTATCTCTGGACCTTCAGGACGCTTATTTCCATGTGCCTATCCATCTCAAACACAGGAAATACCTGAGGTTCGCAATTGGCAACTCTCACTATCAATTTCGAGTGCTGCCATTTGGGCTGACCTCTGCCCCGAGGGTCTTCACCAAGTTAATGTCGGTAGTGGCTGCAAGTCTAAGGAGGGAAGGGATTCACGTCTACCCCTACCTGGACGATTGGTTGATCAAGGCTGTTTCTCCGGAACAAGCTCAGATCCAGCTAAATCACGTGTGCCACTTCCTTCACAGACTGGGCTTCTCCCTCAATTTAAAGAAGTCACAAATGATACCATCGCAGAGACTCCAGTTCATAGGAGTGATCCTGGACACTTCCCTGGGAAAAGCCTCGCCACCAGAGGTGAGGGCTCAAGATATTCTACAGATGGTTACCAAGTTCCAACATGCCCAACGTCTCCCAGCCTTCGACTTTTTGAGGTTGCTAGGCCTCATGGCATCCTGCATTTTCCTAGTGCCAGAGGCTCGCCTGAGAATGAGATCCCTCCAGTGGGCACTGAGGACTCAGTGGTCACAATTCTCAGGGAGAATGACAGATCTTCTTCAGGTTCCCGGCAGGGTGGCTCGAGACCTTCAGTGGTGGGCCTGTCAGGAGAACATTCTGAAAGGAGAACAGTTTTGGCAACCCTGGCCGGAGATAACAGTAGTCACGGATGCCTCACTCACGGGGTGGGGAGCCCACGCCAACGACTTGACCATCAGCGGCCGTTGGTCTCCATCGGAGTCCAGACTACACATCAACCTGTTAGAGCTGAGAGCCATCAGACTTGCGCTGAAGGCGTTCCTGCCAGCTGTACAAGGGAAGAACGTCCTGATAATGACGGACAACACGGTGGCCATGCATTACCTCAACAAAAGAGGAGGCGTAGGATCACTACCCCTGTGCAGAGAGGCGATGCAGCTCTGGTTTTGGGCAATTCAAGAAGGAATCTCTCTATCGGCAGTTCACCTAGCCGGAGAGAAGAACTTGACAGCGGACGCTCTGAGCAGGCAGAACACAGTCTCCCACGAGTGGGAGCTAGCTCAGGAAGTCCTTCAAGAGATCTTCGCCCTTTGGGGAACCCCTCAGGTGGATCTGTTCGCCACCAGCCTAAACAGGAAATGCGACCTGTTCTGCTCAAGGGAATTTCCCCCGAGAGGAGCTCTGGGAGACGCGTTCCTAGTGGACTGGGAGTTTCCGCTTCTGTATGCGTTCCCACTGGTCCCTGTCATTCCTCAAATGATCAGGAGGTTGAGAAGATTCTGGCGAACCATGATCCTAATTGCCCCGGATTGGGCCAGGAGAACGTGGTACCCGGACCTTCTAGACTTGTCCATCTGCCCTTCTTTTCGACATCCACTCAGAGAGAATCTACTCTCACAGAAGGGAGGTCAGGTTCTCCATCCAGACATCAAAACCCTCAACCTTCACGCTTGGCTTCTGAAAGGCTGAGGTACAAGGATTGGGACCTCCCTGATGATGTTATGGAGGTGTTGCTTTCGGCAAGGAGGCCAGCAACAAAGTCTTTATACCGCTGCCGTTGGAACAGATTTTGCAGCTGGTGTAGAGAACAGAATATCGACCCTTTTTCATGTGGTACACCAATGGTTTTGTCCTTCCTACTATATTTGGCAAATTCAGGCCTTCACGTTGGCACCATTAAGGGCTATCTCTCAGCGCTATCCATCTTTAAGCGAACTGCGGAAGAACCATCCTATTTCAAATTACCCTTGGTAATACAGTTTCTAAAGGGGTTAACCAATGTTTATCCCCCAAGACCATTCCAAGTTCCCCTATGGGATTTAAACTTAGTATTAACTTTCCTGATGGGTACAGCTTTCGAACCTCTCCATTCTTGTTAGTTAAGATTCCTTACCCTTAAAACTGTTTTATTAATAGCACTTACATCTGCTAGAAGGGTGAGCGAATTACAAGCTCTTTCTTGTAAACCCCCTCACACAATATTTCACAAAGACAAAGTTGTCCTGCAAGTGAAGCCTAATTTCCTCCCTCAGGTGGTTTCTGAATTCCATATCACTCAGAAGATTACCCTACCATCTTTCTATCCTCCTCACCCGGGGAAAGGAAGAGAGGTTACACAGGCTAGACCCTAGGAGGGCTTTAAGTTTTTACATCAGTAGACTAGCCAGGATAAGACAGGCAGACCAGCTGTTTGTAGGTTACGCAGGTCACAAGCTGGGGTTACCAATAACTAAGCAGACCATTTCCAGATGGATCATTCTAGCCATTCTGGAATGTTATAAACTGGCAGGGAAAGAGCCCCCTCAACACCTTAGGGCTCATTCGACCAGAGGTATTGCAGCTTCATCGGCCCTCAAAAGAGGCGTGCTGGTTAAAGACATATGTGCGGCCGCTACATGGTCGTCTGTCCATACCTTTACACGTTTTTACAATTTGGATTCCTCCTCCAGTCAAGAGACTAGGTTTGGAAGGGCTGTACTGCATTCTATTCATCAATAGAAGACAGCGTGAAGTCAGTACTCCCTCCTCCGATAATAGAATACTGCTATGGGAGCCTATCTAAGATGAGGAATACGTCGGAGGACACAATCCCTTCGAAGAACAAGTTACTTCTTACCTTGTAACGTTCTTTCGACGGGATGTCCGACGTATTCCTCATCGACCCTCCCATCCATCCCCGCAGTTCTACTTCCCTTGTTGTTGCAGCTTACGCTCCTTCATGGTGATTAGTTTAGTCCAGAAAGTATTATTGTGGGCTACAAAACGGAACTGAGCAACGGACGCTGCGCGCGGCCTTTATAGGCAGGATGACGTCGACATTGACTCGGAGGACGTCGACGCGCAGCGCCCTCTAGAGAGAGAGGTTTTTCCGAGGCCAGCAGAGCTGGAAGGAGATATCTAAGATGAGGAATACGTCGGAGGAACATCCCGTTGAAAGAACGTTACAAGGTAAGAAGTAACTTGTTCTTCTCCTATAAACCAATCACTGAGCTCTGGGTCATACTGCCCCCAGCCAATAACTGCCCTCTCCCTAAGCTGCGCCTCTGGCAGCCATTTCCAGATTTTTATTGCCCGTTCAAGTGTTGGGAGTTCTCGTGTTTTGCTCAGAGCTTTTCTACGTTTTTGCGCTTTTCATTAAAATAGCACCTGTGCTCTATTTGATTCCTTTGACCTTCAAGCAGGGATCCGTTTGTCAACGTCTTTCATCGCCCCTCAAGGGCAAGAATCGTTGAGTTCATCGAAGATTCCAGAAGGCCATTGGGCCTACACCGCACGCCGGACCATGTCGTAGAAGGACTGAGGTTCTCTCTTTAAGCTCTGCTCCAGCTGCAGTTTGCGGATTGTGTTTGTAGCAGACAAACTCTCCCAGTGCCTCTACTGTCTCAATCCAGATCACAAGGACACGGATTGTCAAATTTGCCTGGGTTTCACCTAACGCACCGTCAAGGATCGGCACAACAGATTGGCGGCCTGGCTCAACACCAAGGCCTCTACCCTGTGTGGCAAGCAGGGGCATGTCTCACCCAGGACTAGCCTGTCCGACGAGCGGGCTTTTGAGGGCTCGCCATCCGTGGGGGGCCCAAGAGAAGGACAAGCACCGTAATCTGCTTCCGTCTGAGTCGCCGCGCAAGCGGGTCCTGCAACGAGCAGGGTGTGCTCATCCTTGCCGTCTACCTCCATCTCACGCCATCGCTCCAGCTCCTCCTCATAGTGCAAATCTTTTAACCACACAAAGCTGCGGGAATTCTGCTTCGGAAGTGTCAGAAGATTCCTGGCATGACGGGGAATATTCATGAGCATGTGAATCCATACCAGATCCATGCTGGAGAAAAACATTTACAGGTAAGTAACTTGTTCCTTAATACAGCAACACATCTGTAGATTGCTGGGAATTGACCAGGGCCTGTTTTAACCTCCTGTGGTTGAGAGAAAACATGAGGAACTGGCCGGGCCATGAGCAGTCTGTCGTCTGCTCTGGCTGCAATGTCGTAGGGGAGGACCTGCTACACTTTGTCTTGCCCCCCTTTATGAGGACATTAGGAAAAGGACAATGACCCCATTGCAGAGAGAAGCCAATTTTAATCAATGTCGACCTGCACTTCTTGTTCTGCTACGAGGTGAATGCATAGTTGTTGCCTGGTCTTGTTTCGAATTTTTGAGAAGGGCATGGAACAGAAGAAAACACTTGGAGGATGAGTATTTTTACTGAGATTATGTATATTGTATTTTATTACTGAACTATGTTTATCTACATTGCATTGCATATGGATTTGGATTTGATCCGAATAAACTTCAATTTGATGATGAAATCCCCCCCCACTCCCCAAATGAGAAAAAGGCCATTTAGCAGCAGTCAAATTAACCAGGCCTTCCATAACGGGGGATATAACACCAAGAGACAGCCCGTAGGGAACTGTGCATGGGCACTATTAAAAAAGTTGACCACCAGCACATCATGTAAGAATGGATGGGAAGACCATAGGGTGAATAATTCACTAGATAAGTGGGTTTTAACCAAAAAAGATGGACCTCAGTAGCAGCGTCCCCTAGAATTCTTCTGCGCTGCTAAACAATGCTACAAACCCATCCACTGGGACATCCTCTAGTGCCCAGGTCTCCGGTAATGTAACAATGTTGGCTTTTTCAAAGAGTGACTTGGTCTCTGGGTTGCCCAATCTGGATTTAATACCAGTCACATTCCATGAAACAATCACCAGGGTTTTAGCTGACTGGGGAACATGGAACCAATCAGATACAACATTTAGCGAACCACCACTCACTCCCCCCCCCCCCCCCTCTCCCCCGATGGACCGGGCCAATTCTCAATCTCAACTGTTGGCCCACATTCCCTAAAGCTGTTTCAAAGGTAGGGCCAGTATTGGGAAGGCTTACACATTCTCCCTTGCCTGCTGAGAGACCCGTCAACTTCTTGGGTTGGCCTGTCTCAACCTCTGCTCCAGTTTTGTTCTTGTCAGATCAATAATTGGACGATTGGCATCAATGGTAAGATCAGTGCTACTACATTGGACAAATTTCCCTAAAAGGACCCGTGGGGGGTTCCGGAGAGCCCTTGCCCCCTATCCTCTCTTCATGCCTATAGTACAGCAAGTCAAGAAGATGGCATATATCGGCCTTAATGTCCTCAAATACCCCGATTCCCCTGCCTAGCTAGAGCATCTCAGCAGTTTAGGATGCACAAGCGAAAAGGTTTTTATTAACAAGAGAAAAACGAACATTGCACCCCTTACAAAACAGTCCTGAAGAATGATGCGTACAGTGGGGAAACAGTTGAAACACAATTTCATTCCCCCAAGCACTTCTGATATGCCCTTCGCTAAGGCTCTTTTATAAGCATTTTTAATACCATGCTTTAGGCCCTTAAAGCAACCGATTAAATTCGTATTGCGCCTGCTGCTCAAAGAATCGAACTTGGAAGTCCCCTTCTTAATGTCCCCACAGGGAATACCCAGAGTGGCATCAAAATTCTGTCATTTCCACAACAGCCCAGATTAAATCTGTGCACCGTACCCTGCTTTCGGTTATTAGCCTTGAGAGTAGTTTGAGAGCTGGACAACCAGATATTAGTCTCAGGCAGACTTCTCGGCTGCGTAAATGTAGTCCTTTTTCCTCGTGAGTTCGGCAGCCCCCAGCGCGCCCCCCCCCCACCATCTGGTTAACTTTAGCCCTAATGGGGGAGGCTGTGAATTGCCCTTATTGAATTTCAGAACCCAGACTAGACATACATATCTTTATTCCTGCCAGCATCCCTTGCCGCTAACAGTCTGAGGGCATCCTTCAGTTCCAGGAATGCCGTGGAAAGCCTCTTAAGATGTGTGGAGAAATATAAGATGTAGTATTTATTTGTACTTGCACTGGGTCCTGCTGCTGGTTCGCCATCTGACTGTAGATTTAAGCCAAGAAGATCGGTAGATGCAGATACAGAGATCCATGGAAAACCTTGTGGGCTCACTGGTTGCTACTCATTTTGGTTATTATGGACGGAATACACAGGAGTTCTCTATTCAATTTACTCCCCCCACTAAAGTCCTGACCAGGGCGGCCCATTGGACTGCCCTGTTTGGTGCATAGCCTTCTATGCTGAATGAAATCACCTTCCAGCTTTCTACCCTGTTTGCCAACATGAATGGGTTCAACATCTTCCAAGGCATTACCCAAGGCTACGCACTCCACCCTCTCTGGCAATGCCCTATTTTCTGTTAGACGATTCTCAGCATAATATCGATCGATTGAATGCTCCAATGCCTCCAAAATTGATCTGGACGAGGGTTTGGCCACAGCAACAAAATCATGAGCAACATTAGAGGCTTTGTCATTTGACACATTGGGTACTGATGATATGGGTGAGGTAACCGCTCTCCCTTAACAAACAAATCCGGGCCATGAATTGTTCCCTGCGCTAGATGTCCAAATAGCTGTGTCCATGACAATAGTATCCAAGGGTACAGACGCTCAACTTCAGGCCATCTCCACTATGCCTGCTCCTCGCACCCTGGTTCTAATCTTGGCTGAAGTGTTGTTCACGTCGCCATTATCAGCAGTGGCAACCACCAAACTTCTGTGGCTCAAGGAACTAACCACATTGGTCACAGTAGTCACCTCAGCAACAGCGTTATTAGTCACCACCTCTGCCACCTCGGTTGCTAGAACCATCCCAGTTTACTCTTCATTCAGACCCCCGATCAGAGTACGCCTTTGTGGCCATCTAACTTCGGCCAACCCAATTAATCGTGGCCTGCCTTGATGAATTGCAAGCCCCGGCAACTTTGGTACCCCTACGGTTTACCATGGCACCTCCCTTCTTCACTGCCTTCTGTGCCTGGAGTTTCGCCACCATGGCAATACTATGTTCGATCAAAAACACCAGACAGTCACGAAGTGCTGGAGCCTCCTAGTGGCACATAACAAACTAGAAATAACAGGATAGTAGCGTAGAGTAGCATAGGGTAGTACAAAGTGATGCACATGTGTTCAGGAAAGGCCAAAAATTCCTGGCCACCTTGGCACCTTATACTTGGGTAATTATGGCTGTTTATAGGTGTCGCCCAGAGTGCAGGAAGTGGCTCAAAAGTTCACCAGCCAGCAGTCACTGCCTCCAATAATAAACTTGGTGTAAATCAATGCCACCACTATAAATTGCTTTGCAAATTTGACAAATAGCAAATAAGCATTTTGAGAAACAACCAATGGATAAAAAAAAACTCTAAAACGTCCTCTAAACCCCTCAATATGAGAAGCTATAGATAGGTGCTTAATAAAACCAAAGAAATGATTATAAATAATGTGGTTGTGTGGGCCTCAACCACAAGGAGCACAGGGTGCACAAAGAGCCCCCGTCCCCAGACCCTGCTGCCCAGCAGCAGTTTCCTTCTTAACAGCCTCTGTTGTAACAAGCCTTAGTCCAGGCCACTGTACACCACTGCTCCACAGGAGCCAGTTGATACAAAATCAGCCACGGATAGGATGGCTGCGGCAACGACAAACAGCAGTAGTATTCTCGATTCCAGCGGTTTTCCTGCTATCCCGATGTTTTGATGTCACGGGTCTGCGGTCGCAAAACGCCAGTCTCGCACTGGTCTCAGGGAGGCTAGGAAAGTGAACCTAGTATGGCTACATGTCCACAGCACTGCACTAAGCACCACTGTACTCGCGGCTGTTTCGAACAATTAGTGAAGCGACCCCCTGAACTGTTATATAACAAGTATATCAAGACTCAAATTGTAATCTTTAATCTCCTTCCTCCTGCATATTTATACATGGTAGATGGCATTTACCACTGCATGAACTAGACATTCACTACTGGTTTCTTTGCAAACCTTTAGTGCAGCAAATATTCTAGTAATTTAATCTGGGTTTTAGAAGATAGCTTCTTAAATTGACATAATGTGGACAAATCATTAAGAAGTGGATCTTTGTTTCCATCATGTCTGGGCAATTCGGCCATTGGTCTTTGGAGGTCATCCCCTATATTAAAGTGTGTGTGCATTAAAGGCAAAGTGCCACATCTGAAATTAACATACAATGTACAAGCAAGGTTAGGTTTGATCACATCAAGATAAAATATCCAGTCAAAGTTTTACTGTCTCAATAATGTCTAATGATGATTTCATAACTTTATTATTAATCTTTTGAAAAACTTGTGTACGAGCGCGATAAAAATAAAATATCAATCAATTCTTTACAAGCACATTTTACAAAATTCAGAATGGATAATTACTCTGATACTGACCTATCGTACAAGGTTCATTCCAAAGATCACCAATGCCCATACTAGTACAGATGTCTTTTACATGTTTAATCAAGGGTAGTTTCTTAACACCATTTTGCCATAAGACATCAATAAAACCTGCTGTGTGTAATGAGCGACTTCTCACTCCAAAGAAAAATCCATTATAAGACAGGCTGGTATAATTTAGGTCTAATTCCTTGTGAAGTGGGATCGTAGGTGTAGATTTAGGGAGAATAAGTGGTTTTTTATTAAGGCATTTTCCAAATTCTTCTTGTTGTGCTGTAGCCCCATAGTTTAATGCCATATAGCATTGCTTGCCGAGTTTGCATTTTATAGACATTAATAGTATGGTATTGTTTATTTATAGGCCTTAATGCCCCATTTACATGCATACCTAGCTGTATCTCCACTGAACCTACACTGTTAGATTTGCTTTGTCGATATGTTCCACTATGCGTCAGTCTCAACACCCAGATAATCAAAGGACTTGACTCGTTCCATTTGGAATTCATCTCTTCCAAGCATATATTCAAATCTTTTTTCCTGGGAACCTTGAATACCATGCTACTAGTTAATATATGATTGAGACTGTTGTTACAGAATCTTTTAAATACAGTCTGTCATGGATACCAAAACTGTATCAGCGAACTAGAAGATGGGAGTATTAACAATACCTAATATTGGGCCATCAGGTTTAGCAAGGACAGCCTTGTTTGCTCCATTTATGTACTAGTTGAGAAGTGTAGACGCCAGGACACAGCCCTGGCGTAACCCTTTAAATTCCAAAAGGAGATATTTTACCATCAAGTCCTCATTTTATAACCTTTATCTGAATAAAGCAGCATCAGCAATTTGAGTAGTGGGTGGGGCACTCCTGGCCCATAGTTTACATCCAGGAATTTCATCAAAAGCTCTCTGTAAATCAATAAATAGTGCATTAAAGATGTGTCTTCCTCAACATAACATATGTTTGCACTAATAGATTCAACCTGAATATCTGGCCAATGGTGCTTACACCTTTTAAGAAACAATGCTTGAAGATGTTAAATCCAATAAGGAGATCTGCCTATAATTGGATGGATCACTTTGTTCTACTTTTTTTTAAAATGGGAACAATCGCAGCTTTTTTCCAACCATGAGTCCGGGACCTTGTTGAATTATTAAGTGCGTGACAACACCAGGACTGTGCCGCAAATCGAGAGTTGTATCATGATTTATTATAAAATATTGTACCCTTAATCTTAAATACAGTAGTGTCCAAATAGTAAACCCTTTTTTCGTTTGAAGTATACTTTTTCTATGAAGGAAAGTAAGCTGATATGCAGGTTATAGGCAAGTGCACATGTGCAGAAAGACTGATTTTAGAGTTGTTTACACTGCCTGTATCCATTAGGTCCGCAGGAAATGACCACGGTCAAACAGATGATTTGGGTACCACATTTGTTTATTGAACACCACAATGCATCTCAGTACCTGTTTTAGCTGCACCCTGTGTTAGTCTTATTTGAACCCATGCTAGATACATTCTGGTTTCTGTTTGGCAAGATGTTGAATCTAGGCTAAATGCTAGAGTAGAGATGTGTAGGTCTTTCTTTGCAATTGGGAATGTTCGCTCTTCTAGGACTGCTGTCCAAACTTTAGATCCTCTGAAAGTTGACTATTGGCAGTTGCTGTCCTGGTGTACAGGCCAGCAACTGTTAAGGTGGTGGTGAGTGATATGCAGGCAACTTGGTTGAATCCCCACTGGAGACGACACTGGTGGGATTTCTGGGGATGGGGGTATTGCAATGTATTCTGGCAGACTGATGGTATGATTCCAGTCTCATGCAATGCTGTCTGTGACCAGCAATGGCATTTCAGTTCAGTTAAATCTTGGGCTTCTCAATTTGTAAAGATTATTTTGCTATCTTGGATTGTTGTAAACTGGTGCCTCGCTGGCAGCGAGGAGCAGCAAGGCTTCTGCAAGCAGGAACATTTTGAGGGTTGCAACCAATCTTTGACCGCGGGAAGGTGCGCTTGATTCCTCTATTCCCTCTAGTCAGTGAGAGGTCTGGAGTCATCAGATACACAGATTTACTGTTCGATTGGCCTTGGCAAGATGCATACAGAACGAACATTTCGAATGGATTGTGTCCTCTCACATATTCCTCATCTTGTGATAATTAGTTCTCTCCAGCTTCGCTGCTTCAGAAAAAAGATTTCTCGGCAGAGGGCGCTGTGCACGAGGTCGTGGCGTTGATTGTCCCTCGACGTACTCTGTACTGTCGACGTCACCGATGGTATAAATAGCTCGAGCCGCGCCCATTGCTTCAGTTCCGTTTTTCCGATCGCTTCGCTATCGAGAACGGCGCGCTTCTATTTTCTGTGAAGAAAATGTCATCTTCGACACCCAGGACTGGGGTCAAGAAGTGTGCAGATTGTGGGTCTAAGATGTCAATCACCGATCCCCACCTGATTTGTCTCTGGTGTCTCGGTTCCAGTCACCGAACCGACTGCGGGTCCTGCCAATCTATGACCGAGAAAGCTCTTCGTGAGAGGAGAGGTAAACTGTCGGTGGAGAGGGAGGCCTCAAAAAAGGTTTCGTCAAAGACACAAAGCGACTGATTCTAAGGAATCGGATCACCATAGGCACTCAGAGATCTCGATCTAGGAGTAGATCGAGACACTCTTCATCATCATCATCTTCTTCAGAGTCGACCGAAGAAATTCGTTGTCCGACTAAATCGGATTTTCCCAGTAAGTGGGAAGAACTCTGCAAAAAGATGGAGATTTTCGAGAATGCGGCCCCGACACCCTCGAAAAAGCCATACCCCTAAAGTCGCTCCATTGGACGACAAAGGGAAGTCCAAGGCTACCGTGGCAAAGACCGGTAGCGTTGAGGAATCCAAAAAACCTTGAGTCGACGTAAAACCATCGAAGACTCTTCGTGAGTCGAGCACTTCTCCAGTGCCATACAAGAAACACAAGTCGTCGAAGACTTCGACTTCATCGACACCCTCGGCGTCGATAATTTCGACTCCAAAGCCAAAAACATCCTCGACGCCATTATCAAAGTCATCTTCGAAGACTTCGAAGACCCCTTCACCAACTTCGAAGGATTTGCCAATTCCGGCGAAGCAGATGGAGGAGGAAGAAAGGAGATTCACTCCTTTGCCCAGGTCAGACTTTTTCAAATCTATGTCAGCAATTTATGAAGTCTGCTTCAGAAGAAGACTAGGTTACTCCTTTGGGAGTTACTTATGGTACAAGACAAGTCCCTGAGGAACTTATTGACCAGGAATCTAGAATGAGAGACCTGAGTGATACTCTACATTCTGCCAGTGGAGTTGACACATCCCCAGAATTAGAGTTCGCCAAACCTGATTCTGCAGAGCATGCAGATGCTGGTTACAGGGGGTCTAATGACCAGGATAGTTGAATATATGGGTTGTACTTCACCCATTTTTGAACAAGATGAACAAGATGACATGAAGGATATAATCGTCAAGGGACCTCAGAAAGATCCTGTTCTCCCTTTCCACAGAGCCCTCCAAAGGACTGTGGAGAAAAACTGGGAGAAACCAGAACCTATTGCTGCTGCATATAAAACTTTTCCAAGAAAATATAGACCACCTGGAACGGATCCTGAATATTTGAATAAACATCCGACTCCAGAGTTTAGTCCTTCAGGCAGCATCTACTTCAAAACAAACTGCTTATCCAACTATCCCTCCAGATAGAGAGGATAAACAAATTGATGCCTGGGCACATAAAGTTTTCACGTCAGGCAGTATGGCACTTAAGTCGGCAAATGTCACCTGTAACCTAGCCAGGTTTACCCATACCCTGTGGGACTGTATTTCGTCGGCGGCTGATCATATTCCGGAAGGCGAGGAAAGGGAAGGTTTCCAGAATATAATCAAATTCGGGAAGGAGGCAATGGGGGAATGTCTCCAGTCTGGACTGGATACTGCTGATAGTATCAGCAGATCCATGGCTGCAAGCATTGTGCTACGCAGATTTGCGTGGTTGAGGAAGTCGGGGTTTGCACCAGACGTGCAAGCCAGACTTCTCAACATGCCCTTTGATGGCTCGAGGCTCTTTGGCAGAAAGGCTGATGAAAGCCTAGAAAAACTTCAGACCTCGAAAGCGGCAGCTAAATCACTTAGCGCCTCTTTACGCCAGCCTCTAAAACCCTATTCCGGCTCATCTTCCTGGAGGGGTCTTTCTTTTCAATACTACTCCTCATTTGATAGAGGAAGAGGACAGGCTTCTCAAAGGGGCAAAAGAAACTTCCCTCGTGGAGCACGAGGAAGAGGTGCAAAATCAGCCTCAGGGGCGGCATCTGTACCCTCAGCCACTCCTGCAACCGCCTCCAAATCCCTCTGAGACCTTATTACACAAAACACCGGTGGGAGGCAGGATCTCTCAACATCTGAAGGAATGGCTGGGCATTACCTCAGATGCTTGGGCACTGGAAACAGTAGCCCAAGGTTACTGTCTCCCTTTTCTAAAAAGGCCTCAGAATCATCCACCGGGAGCCAACTCTGCCAGAATTCTGGATCTGCTCCTGTTGCAGGAAATTTTAACCCTGCTAGAGAAAGGTGCCATAGAACTGGTACCTGTAGCGGAGAGGAACAGGGATTGGTACTCCCCATATTTTCTCATCCCAAAAAAGGACGGAGGACTGAGACCCATCTTGGACTTGAGAAACTTGAACAAGTTCCTCAGGAAGAACAAGTTCAAGATGGTGACTTTCTCAGATTCTTCAGGCTCTCCAACTCCAAGATTGGTTGGTATCATTGGACCTTCAGGATGCTTAGTTTCATGTGGCAATCCATCCAAAGTTCAGAAAGTACCTGAGGTTCGCGATTGGCAATTCTCATTATCAGTTTCGAGTTCTGCCATTTGGGTTGACCTCCGCCCCGATGGTTTTCACCAAACTGTTGGCGGTTGTGGCAGCAAGTCTCAAGAGAGGAGGTACTCACATATATCCCTACCTTGAAGATTGGTTGATCAGAGCAAGTTCTCCAGAACAAGCTCAGGAACATCTTTCGATCACCTGCCACTTCCTCCACAAATTGGGCTTCTCCCTCAATTTCAAGAAGTCTCACATGATAACATCCCAGAAGCTCCAGTTTATCGGAGCAGTTTTGGACACTTCATCGGGAAAAGCCTCGCCTCCCGAAGTGAGAGCTCTCCACATCCAGCAGATGGTAACGAAGTTTCAGAATGCCCAACATCTACCGGCCTTCGATGTTCTCAGGTTGCTCGGCCTCATGGCATCCTGCATTTTCCTAGTTCCAGAGGCCAGGTTGAGAATGAGATCCCTTCAGTGGGCACTCAGAACTCAGTGGTCCCAGTTCTCAGGGAATATGTCGGATCTTCTGCAAGTCCCGAGCGCAGTTGCTCAGGATCTTCTATGGTGGGCTTGCAACGACAACATTCTCAAGGGAGAGTCTTTTTGGCAACCATGACCGGAGATAACAGTAGCGACGGATGCCTCACTCGCGGGGTGGGGAGCACACACCAACGATCTGACAATCAGCGGTCGTTGGTCTCCATCGTAGTGCAAACTACACATCAACCTGTTGGAGCTGAGGGCAATCAGATAAGCTCTGAAGGCCTTTCTGCCCTCTGTACAGGGAAAGAATGTCCTGATAATGACGGACAACACGGTGGCCATGTACTACCTCAACAAAAGGAGGAGTAAGGTCACTGCCACTGTGCAGAGAGGCGATGCAGCTATGGTTCTGGGCACTACGAGAAGGAATCTCTATCGGCAATTCACCTAGCTGGAGAGAAGAACACGGCGGCAGACGCTCTGAGCAGGCAGAGCACGGTGTCTCACGAGTGGGAGTTGGCTCAGGAAGTCCTTCTGGAGATCTTCGCCCTTTGGGGAACCCCTCAAGTGGATCTGTTTTTTTTTTTTTTTTTTAAAAAATATTTTTTATTTTCAAGATAAAACAATACAAACCAAACTTGCAGCATTATACATTACACACTGTAAACATCAATTAATGCCATGTTACTGCACTTCAAACCCTCCCCCCTCCCCCCAAGAGCTTATCAACCTTACAGTTCTGTGTACACTTGGTGGGGCGGGGCGTCGCCCCTCTCGGAAGCAGCAGGGTCCATCTCCGTGCCAAACAGTCCCGTAATTAACATTCTCCAAACCGCCAGGTTGCCCACTTCTTCCTCCCCACAATTACCACACGCTTCCTGCCATACCACCGTTTCAGCCTCCGCCCACTTCTGCAGGTCCCGCCACCATATCTCTATTCTTGGCCCATGGCGATGCTTCCAACTCATAGCTATCCTTCTCTTAGCAAGTACATACGCCAGATCTCTCAGTTTCCCGAGATGTTTGGTGTTCCGTGGTCTAGGGAACCCTCCCAGGAGGCAGGCCCAGGCCGTGTCAATGCGTAGCAGAACACCCTTATCTGCTAATTTCTGTGCCACTTCCCCCCAAAAGCCTTCAATCACTGGGCAGGACCAGAACATATGTGTCATACCTGCGTCTTCTTCATCGCATTTCGGGCATGCTTGTCTACCTGCGCTCGCAAACTTGGCTATTTTCTTCGGGGTCATATATGCTCTGTGCGTGATGTACAGCTGTATTTGCTGCAATCTAGCATTCCTGGACACTTTCTTATGGTATCCCATGGCCCGTTCCCACATCCCATCAGTCATCTGTGCCCCCACTTCCGCTTCCCAGTCGAGCCTCAAATCCATCAAGTCCTTCCCCACCTGGGTCATCACCACCTCATATAATCTAGAGATCTCATGCCCGCCCTCTGATATATCATATATCGTTCCGATCAGTGCGTCCGGATCTTCCGCTAGCACCGTCTCCGGCCAAGTCTTGCGGATGATCTGTACCAGCCTTAAATATGTAACATATTGGCCCCCGTGCAGCCCTGTTTCTTCACCCAGGTCTACATATTCTCTAATGGCCCCATCCTGCCATATGTCTCCCAATGTGGCCAGCCCAACCGTTTCCCAATATGTCCTGATAATTTTCCTGAGCTGGCTGTCCCCCATAGTTAGGGCGGCCAGTGGCACATGCGGGGAACACGGGCACGGGCTCTCAATCAACTGGCACATTCTGCGCCAAATTCTCCACCCCAACAGCAACATACATGAGCGTCCTTGCAAGTCCGACCTAGGGACCCAGACGACCTCCTTTAGATAAAACGGGGCGCAGTCCCTCCCAACCAGCCTAGACTCAGGAGTTTCCTCATCAGAGAGCCATTTGGTCACGTATTGCAGCTGGCTGGCCACATAATAGGCCTCAAAGTTCGGCAGCTTGATGCCTCCCCTATCGTGGAAATTGTGCAGTTTCCACAAGGCCACCCTGTTGCGGATGCCGTGCCACAGGAAGTCCCTACATACACTATCAAGTTTGACAAAGAACTTCCTGGGTATCAAGTATGGTATATTGCTGAAAAAGTGCAAAAGCCTGGGCAGGACCACCATTTTGAGCATCGCCCCCCGGCCCACCACTGCCAGCGGCAGCTTCTCCCAAAACCGCATACTATCGCGGATTTTCTTTACCGCCGCCTCGGTATTGTGCAAGTGTTCTTCCTTCACAGCATGATATACATCAATTCCGAGGTAACGGAAAGACTCAGTTGCCCAGGGCACGGGCAACACCGGCAACCGTTCCAGAGGGACCCCAATGAAGCTCCCCAGCGGGAACATGCTCGATTTACTGGGATTAACCGCTATGCCGGACAACTCTGCATACTTTTCCATGACCTCTAAAATGTACTGGAGGTTTTCCTCCGGATACTTCAGGTACAACAACAGGTCGTCAGCATATAGGGATATCAAATGGTTCTCTCCTCCCACCTCGATGCCAACCAAGTCATATTGTTCTCTGAGCGTTTCCGGTAACCGACCCTTCTCGAAAGATTCATTGAACATTTCTAGCATCGGGGGGGAGTATCTCTGCCCCATACACTTTATAAAACTCACTCGGGAGTCCGTCCGTGCCCGGAGTCTTACAAGTGGGCAATCCCTTCACTACCTCCTCCAGTTCTTCTAGTGTAATAGGTGCGTCCAGCTCCTCTCTTTCTTCATCACTAATCCTGGCAGCTCTGTCTTCCAATGTAGTTCTGATCTCTGCCTGATATTCTCCCCCTTTGTCCTCATACAGTGCTCTATAATAATCAAGGAAGGCTGCATTAACTCCTTCCTGGGTGTCTACCTCCTCTCCGTCCTCTCTAACTATCATCCTGATCGGGGGCCTAGGGGTTTCTCTCTTATATAGCCATGCCAGTAGGCGGCCAGTTTTGTCTCCACCCGCATGCTGCCTCTCAACATATTTCTTATAGTTAAGGTTACAGAGCCTTTCCCAAAGCTCCGAACACCGCTGCTGCAGCTCAAGTACTAGGTCTGCGTCCCCTCCTGCCTTGCTACATTCGCGCTCCAATTGTCTCTCCGCCTTCTCTAGCTCCATCAGAACCCCACCCTGCAGGCCCTTTGACTTGGAAATAGCGTCCCCTCGTAACACAACCTTGAATGCCTCCCAAAGTGTACCAGCCGAATCTACACTGCCCGTGTTAACCTCAAAGTACTGCTGGATCGCCTCCCTGATGTCCTCCCTAAAAACCGTGTCCCTAAGCGCCTCCGCACGGAGGCGCCATGTAGGTATCCGTGCACGAGGGCGGCCATACTGCCAGGTCAACACTAAGGGCGAGTGGTCCGACAGGAACCTCGCTTTTTATTCAATTTGAGTGGTCGCCATCACCACTTCTGACGTGGCAAAGAAGTAATCCAATCTTGTGTGTAGGCGCTGTGGAGCAGAGTAGTGAGAATACTGCGAGCTATCAGGGTATTTCAGTCGCCAAACGTCCGCCAGCCCAAAGTCGCCCAGCAACGTCTGTAATACTCTGGCCGCCGGGGTGGGCCGATCAATCCTATCATCGGACCTATCTGCCCTTGGGTCGAGAACACAGTTAAAGTCCCCTCCCCAAATGATCGCACCTCCCACGCATGTGCCCAGACGGGTGCATAGGGTCCTGAAGTATGTAGCAGCATTTTGATTGGGGGCGTATGTGTTAATAATGCAAACCTCTCTATCCTCAACCAGGGCTCTGAGCATAACCAGCCTGCCCTCCGTGTCCACCTCCTGCCACGTGACTCTGAACGGAACGTGCGGTGCTACCCAGATTAGCACTCCCCTGGCATAGGCAGAGTACGGGGAGCCCACCACCATGCCACTCCACTTTTTCTCAACCAGTTCTAACTTGTGCCGGTTCAGGTGTGTTTCTTGCAATAGTGCAATGTCAATCCTCTGCCTTTTGAGGTACAACATAACTTTATTCCTTTTTAAATAACTATTAAGTCCCCTGACATTCCAGGTGACAATCTTAAGGTCTCCCATGGCAAGTACGTTCCTCCCTGCCTCCCATGTAGCGACCCCCAACCGCCCACATGACACAGATAGCGTTTCGGTCCAGTAACTCCTCATATAAGCTCAAACTCCCTTCAACTATATACACAACTAAACCCCAACTTCCCTCCCCTCCCCCCACCCGTGCCTTCCCCAACATCACACACCCCAACTGCTGCCCAGCTCCAGCATCAGAGCTCAGGCACCCCCACATCTAGCTCTGCAAGCACTGGTCGGTGAACGGAGCCCAGTAGGGTGAGGTCACCCTAACGGCCACCCAACTAAAACTATTGTGGGGTAGAGAGTATCGCCCCGTAGGGCTCCCGATCAAATAAACATTCACAGTGTCTTGACAAAATAGTGCAATCATCTGACCTTCTTTACCGAAGGTGTCACACCGACTATATTCAAGTCCCTCGAGCCACGCCATCTTGCGACGCCATTTTACGGTTCCCGTATCTCTTCCGAGCCCTTTCTGGGCCGAACTTCTGATTCCTGGGGGCATCCTTGCGCATCGAGCCATCCCATAGCATCCTCCGGGGTTTCAAAAAACAAGGTTTTATGTGCATGGAAGACCTTCAATTTTGCAGGATAGAGTAACATATATTTGTGGCCCGCTTCTCTCAGCCTCCGCTTTACAGACCCGAAGTTCATGCGACTACGCTGTACAGTCAGAGTATAATCTGGATAAGCCGTGATGTTTGCCGCTCCTCTCGTGATCGTCCCTCCTTTACGGAAGTATTCCAGTATCCTCTCCCGGTCGCAGTAGTTAAGGATTTTGGCGATCACAGGCCTAGGCGGGTTCCCCGGAGGTGGCCTCCTAGTTAGGGCTCTATGTGCTCTTTCTACTGCAAATCCTTGAGATAGGGCCCCTCCAGGTATCTCCTGTAAGAACATGGATTCGATGAAATCCGTAGGGTCACGGCCCTCTATCCCCTCCGGTAGGCCCACGATGCGGATGTTGTTGCGACAGGCTCGTCCCTCAGCCTCCTCCGCTCTGCTCTCCAGGTTGCCCATCCTTTGTGTCAGGGCATGCAAATCGGCCTTATGAGTGGCGCAATCTGCTGTATTCGGGCCAACTTCTTTTTCGAGGGACTCCGTGCGCTCCGCCAGGGCCCTGACATCTTGTCGTAGCAGATTAACGTCCTCTTGGACCTCTCCAACCTTGCGGTCCAGTGCAGTCTTTAGTTCAGTAACGGCCAGTTCCAGCTTTGATTCCCAGGCCGCCCTCAGTTCCACAATCGCCGCCAGGATTTCTTGGTTTGTGCACGAGGACGTCGTGCCACTCCCAGCCAGCGCATCCTTACTTTTGGTAGTGTCCTGGCTCGGGGGAGTTTTAGTGAAATCGTCTAAGGTAGGCTGTTTCACCTTCGGCCGCACCGGCCTGCTCGACATGACTCAGGAAATCGATCGGTTGCTAAAGTAGCAAGTTTGTGTACAGTGCACCTTCACAGCCAGGCCACCGTTCAACTCGCTCCTATTCCAGTCCCGGGCCCTGGTCGGCCATTTTGAGTCGCCCTTTGTTCGCAGAGTCTTTTAACTCGTAGCCACCAATCTCCGTCGCCGTTGATCCTATTCTCTCCAGAAGTTCACAATGCGTGGCCAATACCTTCACACACCATCATGTGTATCGTCGGTGGTCAGCGATCCGTCGTACCGCACATATTTGCCCGGATCGTTGCAGGATCTCGGGAGCTCCTCCAGAACGCGTCCTCCTACATGGCTCTCGTAGCCACGCCCCCCCTCAAGTGGATCTGTTTGCCACCGCGATCAACCGGAAGTGCGATCAGTACTGCTCAAGGGAATTTCCTCAAAGAGGAGCTCTGGGAGGCTCATTCGTAGTGGAGTGGAAGTTTCCACTGCTGTACCAGTTTCCTCCAGTCCCCGTGATTCCTCAAGTAATCAGGAGGTTGAGAAAGTTCAGGAAAACCATGATCCTAATTGCCCCGGATTGGGCCAGGAGGACGTGGTACCCGGACCTTCTGGACATGTCCATCTGCCCTCCAATATGTCTTCCGCAAAGAGGATCTTCTCTCTCAAGAGGAAGGTCGGGTTCTTCATCCAGAGGTCAAGACACTCGACCTTCATGCATGGTTTCTGAGAGGTTGAGATACAAGGATTGGTATCTTCCGGATGACGTAATGGAAATCTTGCTTTCGGCCAGAAGACCGGTAACAAAATCTTTGTACCGATGTCGCTGGAACAAGTTTAGTAACTGGTGCAAAGACAAGGATGTGGACCCTTTTCAGTGTGGCACCCCAATGGTGTTTTCTTTTCTGCTACATCTAGCTAATCTGGGGCTCCAGATAGGAACAATCAAAGGATACCTTGCTGTGCTGTCCATTTTCAAGCGCTCCTCGGAAGAGGTTTCATATTTCAAAATAACGTTAATAATTCAATTCTTAAAAGGGCTTACTAATGTATACCCTCCAGTACCTTTTCATGTACCAACTTGGGACTTAAATTTAGTATTTAAATTCTTGACTTGCATACCTTTTGAGCCTCTGCACTCATGTCGATCCTTATTGTTTGGATACTGCCTCCTCTAAATTAGTACTCCCGCCTCCAAATTGATACTGCTATGGGACCCTATCACAAGATGAGGAATACGTGGGAGGACACAATCCATTCGAAGAACAAGTTACATACCAATAGTAACGTTCTTTCGATTGGATGTTCCTCCCACGTATTCCTCATCGACCTTCCCATCCTACCCCTCCGTACAGTTTATGCCAGTTGCACTCTGACTTCCTTAAGAGCCTGAAGACTTAAAGCCTGGTCAACTGATGCGACCATGAACACTGCAAAAACAGAACTGAGGTAACGGGCGTTGCTCGAGCCATCTATAAAGCGGATAATGTCGATGCCCGACGGCGGCCCTTGAGGGACATCAACTCCGCGGTCTCGAACACAGCGCCCCCTGGTGAAATTTTTTGCCGAAGCAGTTGAAGCTGTGATACGATTATCATAAAATGCGGAATACGTGGGAGGAACATCCAATCGAAAGAACGTTACAGTTGGTAAGTGACTTGTTCTTCTCTGCACAGCACACACATTCACACACCATTCACTCGTTCCTTCAGACATGCACCCAGACACCCATACATCATACACTCATTACATATATAATACACACCCATGAATGAATGAATGATTGCGTGCATGAATGATTGCATGCATACATACCTGCAACACCATCGGGCACACACTTCAAATTTGTTTGCCTTGCCTGAATGCATTGCCTGGCCCCCAGGGACTACTCCATCAGGCCTTCGGCTCTCAAAAGGGAGACCTTTCTGGTTCCTGACATGCGCAGTGGAGCTGCAGCATCTCTATCTTGAGCTGCACCAGAAAGAAATGATTTCCTTTGATGGGTGAGATGAAGGAGCATGAGTATCTCATCTCCTGCCCTGAAATAAATGGTTTCTTTCAGATGTCTCCGGGGGTCCTCCAACCCCAGTTCATGGAGCCCCCTCTGTGCCACTGGCAGTGCCTATATCACTTCCTCACACGGAACAAAACGTAACTGTGCGACTTGGTACATCATTTTAACTCAAGGGCACCTTATATAAAACATTTATGGTACAGCATGCATTTCCTTACTAGAAATGGCCATCAGTCTGTAACATCCAAGAAACTGCGTGAGGCTGCTTGCCCTGGAAACAGGGTGCCTGCGGACCACCCTAATATTGGCAGGTTTAGGGTTTCTCAAGTTTACATCATTGTTGAATCTTGTGTACCAAGTGTGTTGCCAAGTGCAGTCGGTAGTGGTGTTTTTTGCAGTTGGGTCCTAAGCTTTGAAGCGCTTTGGTGACTTCTGACATACGGGCTTGGATCATTGGCCCTGCTCCCCCTCCCCCCCATGCTCCTCCCCTTGCTTGTATACGAGAACGGGTGCGGCACGCATAGTGTGTATAAAGTGCGATACCAAGTGAAGTCGGCAGGCTGCTGGTGGTGTGGCGGTCTCAGATAACTTGGTACTTTAAAAAAATATAGTTCTTGTAGCATTATTCTCCAGGTGTTTAAATCTGTTACCCGTGTCCACGACAAGCTGTTTCTTGACAAATTAAGGTTTCAGCCAGCGACAATTTCTGGAGATCACCGCAGCACCATCTTGCCTCCAGGCTTCTGTGTCTTCCAGTTGATCGCGATCCTGCATTTTGCCAGATCTTTCTATTTGCCAACATGCCTCGTCTGCTTCGTTCGTGGGAAGATGCCAAACTGGCAGGCTGTGCGAGAACGTATGTCCAATGTTGAGTCTGTTTTGGCTAACATTTGTGCTATGTCTTCCCAGTATTGCTGGATTGTACTGCGGGCCCAAAACTTGGGTACCCTATCGGCATTCACCACCCCGCATTTTGGGCATCTGTTATTGTGCCTTGCTAAACCTTGCAATTCTCTGAGGAGTTGGGTATGCCCTGTGTGTTACATAGTTGTATTAGCTGGAGTTTCGCATTTCTAGACACTGTTTTATGATAAGCTATCGCTCTTTTCTATTCCTTGTCTGTAATTGGATTTTGCAGTTCTTCTTCCCAGTATTGCCGGGTCAACTCTAACTCACTCCCAGGCTGAGTTATAATTGGCTCATACAGTCTCGATACTGCGTTGGCCCCCCTTCTAATATATCATACAATGTTTCTATCGCCTCATTCAGTATTGGCCCCCCTGCCCCTACTAGCCATGTCTGCTTCAGATTCTTAAGAAAAGTGCTTTGCAGTAGGTGTTGCTATTTATGTAATCCTGTTTCTTAAGTGAGTGTGTAGAAGTCTGCTGGCTTCCTGTCTTGTAACAAGTCTGCTATTGTTGCCACCCCGAGGTTCCCAGTATTTTCTCTGTTTAATCTTGTTTTGTGCTTCCCCACCTTCTAGCGACACCAGCGGAATCTGTGGGGAATAGGGTGTTTTGCTCTTTAATAGCCAAAAACGCTTTGTGCCGTACCGATTCCCTGGTGTCAACAGGAGAGGGGGCTTAGCAAATGGTGTGTTGTCTATCCATATTACCTCCATCCGGAAGAAGACATGGGTGCATGCAGGCATCAGTAAGGGAGTTTCCTGAGTCTGTTCATCTGACAGCCATCCTGTGACAAACTGTAATTGGCATGTGTAATGAGATGCTGGACCACAGAGAGGCCTGAACAGAACTCTTGTCTTTATTAAAAAAAATGTTTTAAAAAATGTTTAAAACTTATTAAAGGAAAAGAAATCGAACCTTCAGGAAAAGTGCTTTATTTTCTCAGAGTGAGCAAAAAGGAAACGAAAACAGCCAAGGTACTCAAAGTCTCTTCTGAGAACTTCCAGTATAAGGGTGAACTCTATTGCTCTTTTTCCTCCTAATCCTCGTAAATCCCAGCAGGGTGTAGGTGTTTTCCCCTCCGATTCCTGTCGATTCTGAAAAGGCAAGGAAAATAACACATTAGTCCTTCTTTGGTGTCTGCCTTAAATAGGCGCTGGTGGCTGATTACACAATCAGGATCAAGCATGCAATGAAAGTTACAAAAGCCCCCCTAAGCCCTGCCCCTTTCTTCCCTCGACTGGGTCCACCGTACTGCCTCACCTTGCGGCTTCCGCGTTCGGAACCAGGCATCCCTTTGCTCCGTTGGACCAACGCCAGGTAGGCTGTTTTCACTCTTTATGGGGTTTTGTATACTCAATGCGTGCACCTCTTTCTGGGTGAAGTTATTTATAAGTTCTGCCTGTGCAGTCTTCATTTCCTCCTGGTACTGAGCTTTGTAATCTTCATTTATTGGGATGGATTTTTCCAGGCCCGGTACCCCACGTGTCTGTGCGTCGGCTGTGCCTGCTTTCATACAGGTCGGAGCATAGGCCATGTTAGGCTGCAGTGCTCTTTGTTCACATGTCAGAGCTGTGTCCGTGATAGTTCGCTGTGCTCCTTCTTGGCTTTCAACCCAGCCAGCTTCCTCACATCTCGGAGTGTCGGTGCATACCGGCAGTACTGTTCCGTCTGACTTTTCACCTACGAGGTGGTCAAGTGGGTTATTGCAACCCCACCATTCGCCCTCTGGTGTATCCTGCTCTGTCCTGTTCGACACACGACTAGCCCCTACAGCATGCTACAATATAGGCCTCAAAGTTGGGCACCGTAATACCCCCTTGGTTATGTGGTTTCTGCAATTTCACCAGTGCTAGTCTACATCTGGAGTTACGCCACAGGAACCCCAGCATACAGAGTCTAGTTGCCTAAAGAAGCATCCCAGGATATCCTACGGGATATTAGTGAAATAATGAGAGCCTGGACGACCACTATCTTCAGTAATACTGCTCTATCCATCAATGAAAGAGGTAATCTGGCCCAGAAATATTGATTTTCCCACCTTGTCACCCGCCTTTTAGTGTGTTTTGTGCATGCTTTCTTTTGGGGTTGTGAAAGATGTCGACACCCAAATATTTGAATGTTTACCTCTCCCACCTCACTGGAAGCACTGTCAAGGAGTTTTCTATTATAGTTCTATATCCCGCCAAGGGGAACAGGCACGATTTCTGTTGGCTGACTGATACTGCAGAGGTCAGCATAACGCTCAACTACTTCCAATATAGATTGTAAATTGGTTTCCGGATGTTGTAGGTGTAAGAGCATGTCATCTGCGTATAGGTAGATCAGATTCTATCTACCATTTGTGTCTATACCGGCTTCCTGATCCTCCTTGCAGAGGTATGCAGCCAAGGATTTTAGCCCCAATATAAACTGCATGGGCGACCATGGACACCCTTGCCTCGTGCCTTTCTCAAGCATCCATTGTTCTGAGATTTGATTTCCTGTTTTGACTCTCGCAACTGGTGTGCTATATAGCAACCGCACCTATTTAAAATATGCAGGTTCCATGCCAAATTCTTTTTAGTGTGGCTAGCAGCCATAGCCATGTAACTGAGTCAAATCCCTTGACCACATACAGTCAGGCTATTGCGTAAAGATTAGTGCCACCATAGTGTGATCTATGGTGTGGTGCAACCTTTGCAGGTTCCATGTAATGTTACTTTTTGGCACATAACCGGTCTGGTCCGTGTGCATGAGCCAATTTATTATTAGTTTAAGCCTGTTGGCCAGTAGGATTGTCAGTATTTTCCCGTCTTGATTTAGTAGCGACAGTGGTGCCTACTCTCAACTTTCTGCCTTCGTCTCATCCCACTCCCTCCTCCCCACCTTTCAATCTGGTTTCCGCCCTAAACACTCCACTGTGACTCCCCTCACCTATGTCCTCAACTCTCTCCTCACTGCTTCCTACGCTAAACAATCTTCAAGTCTCATGCTGATTGATCTTTCTGCAGCTTTTGATACCGTAGATCACCCTTTACTACTTAGCACTCTGTCCTCCTTTTGCTTCAAAGACTCTGTTCTCTCCTGGCTCACCTCTTACCTCGCCAATCGATCCTTCACTGTCTCCTGGGGTGGCTGCACCTCCTCCAGCCCCCCCCTGAACTATGGCGTCACTCAGGGTTCCGTGCTGGGACCCTTACTTTTCTCTCTCTATACCCCCCTTATCTCCCCAGTCATTTTTTTCTTTCGGCATTTCCCACCACTTCTACGCTGATGACACCCAACTCTTTCCTTCTCTTCCTTCACATCTGACCTCCACCTCACTTTCTTCCTGCCTCCACGGCCATAAGATTGGATGTCATCCCACTTTCTTTCCTTCACAACTGACAAGACTGAGGTGCTTTTCGTCCCTCCTATCACTCTCTCCCCTTCTCCCCCTCCTTTCATCCACTTTCCACCTTCCAACCTCCCCATATCTTCCCATGCCCGCAATCTCGGCCTCCACCTCGACTCCTCTCTCGCCTTCTCCAACCACATCTCTCTAACCTCTGGAGCCTGTCGCCACCACCTCTATAAAATCCGCAAGATCCGCTCCTCGCTCACATTCCATGCTTCCAAACTCCTAATCTCCTCTTATTTTCTCCTGCCTTTTCTACTGCTCCTCTCTCCTCTCTCCTCTTTGGACTCCCTGTCTCTCACCTAACTTCCATAAAATCCATCTACCACTCCTCTATCCGTACTCTATCTCCCCGGCCCTTGAGACTCTATTTCTTCCTCTCTCTCTCAACTTGACTGGCTTCCCTTCCTCTCACAACTGAAATTTCAATTTCTCTGTCTTGTCTACAAATCTCTCCATGACCTGGCACCCCCCTACCTTTCCTCCCTCCTCTCATTTTACACCCCCTGTCCCTCCCGCTCTCTCCGCTCAGCAAACCTCTACCTCCTCACTGTACCCCATGTGCCTCCTCACGCTTCCGCTCCTCCCAACTCTTGGCCCCCCTACACTGGAACTCCCTACCTACTCATCCTTCTGCCACTCCCTGAAAGTCCATTTACTTCACCCCATCCTGACTTCTCTACCCCTCCCCTCCTACCCTTACCCCCTCTCCTTCCCCCATCCTCTCTCCTTCACCTCTGACCTTAAATTGGTAACAAATACTACTTAAGGGCAATGAGGACACCATATCACTCCCCCTTCCCCCCTCCATTTCCCTCCCCCACCTCAAATCCTACACCGTAACTCCCTTCACCTACCCCCCTCCTCTAGCCTCCCCCTACCCTCTCCCCCCCCTTGTAAATAGTTCTACTTATAGTTCTAATGACCTGTTCATGTTTGTAAATATGCTTCGAAGGGATTGTGTCCTCCGACGTATTCCTCATCTTAGATATCTCCTTCCAGCTCTGCTGGCCTCGGGAAATTTTTCTCTAGAGGGCGCTGCGCGTCGACGTCCTCCGAGTCGATGTCCCTCGACAGCCCCGTATCGACGTCATCCTGTCTATAAAGGCCGCGCGCAGCGTCCGTTGCTCAGTTCCGTTTTTCCGCGCTTACTCAGTGCCTCGGAATACCGTTGCTCAGTTTTTTGTCAGGATTTAATCCATTTACCTCGAGTTATTCGATCCGTACTCAATGGCTTCTTCGTCGGAACCGACAACTCCTCGATCCGGCTTCAAAAAATGCAGAGATTGTGGGAAAAAGATGTCGCTGACTGACCCTCACAGAGTTTCTGTGGTGTTTGGGAGCTAAACACCATTGTTCGGCGTACGAGGACTGTATGTCCATGACCGCTAAGGCCCTGAAGGAGCGTAGGGGGAAGCTGGAGAAAGGTAAGACTTTTAAAGCTTCTTCTTCGTCGACGAAGTCGAGACATTCGTCTCCTCGTCACCATTCGCGTTCCAGGTCTCGGAGTGGGTCCCATC
Organism: Ambystoma mexicanum; assembly: GCF_040938575.1. NCBI lineage: Eukaryota > Metazoa > Chordata > Amphibia > Caudata > Ambystomatidae > Ambystoma > Ambystoma mexicanum. The sequence continues at coordinate 984,356,239 of NC_090934.1, read as the reverse complement.
ACTCCTCGAGATCGAAGCACTCGAAGAGGAGACGTTGAAGATCCCCTTCTCCGTCTTCCTCTGTTTCACCAAAAAGAATCCCTTGCCCCACGAAACATAGTTCCCGGGCTGAATGGGAGGAATTCTGCAAAAATATGATGAGTCTTCGAGAAAGCGGCCTCGACCCCCTCGAAGACTGCCGAGAGCGATGCTCTGGTCGAAAGACCCGAAGGTCAAAAACGCAGCGAGTCGCAGTACCCGGCGAAGGAAACCTCTCGAGCGTGTCTCGAACCCTCGAGTAGGTCTATGACCTCCAAACCTTCCTCAAAGGTTCCGTCGACGCCGTCGACGAAGGTTCCGTCGACACCGAGGTCGGTGTCTTCGCCGTTGTCGAAGGGACCTTCGACACACGGGTCTGTCGACTCGACGCCAGCTTCGACGCCAGCTTCGACACCGGCGTCGACGCCAAGAAAAGTCACGGTCACGACACACCCAGTGACTATCCCCAGGTCCTCGATGTCGATGGCTTCGAGATTGTCGAGTAGAATCCCAATTCTGTCGAGGTCATCGAGGCCTCCGCCTTTGTTTTCGACACCACGCTCGAAGCTTTCGGCGTCGACGACATCGACGTTTTCGAGGCCAATTATGACAAGTTTGGCACCCTCTGCCTTGGAAATGGGATTTACACCCTTTAGGAGTTCAGAACAATTGAGAACTATGTCCTCAATTATGGAAGAGGGTGAATTGTCTGAACAGGATGACACATTTGAGTTGCAGGGACCTGTAACCCCAATTGGAGAGGAATTTTCCTCTGAAGAACGCAGGTTAAAGGATCTTCATGATTCCTTACATGAGGCAAGTGGGTTACACTTCTCCTGAGGTGGAGTTTGCTAGGCCAGACCCGGGGGAGCATGCTGAAACCCCCTATAGAGCCTTAACGGCCAGGATCACAGAGTTTATGGGGTGGTCTGCACCTTCACAATCTTTCCAACAAGATGACCTTACGGATATTCTTGACAAGGGCCCACAGGAGGACCCTGTGGTGCCTTTTCATAAAGCTCTTCAGAGGAAGATTATGACGAACTGGGAAACCCCAGATGTCGTCCCGGCAGTAAATAAAAAACTGTCTACAAAATATAGGGTATCCTCTACAGACCCAGAGTTTTTGTCAAAACACCCATCCCCAGAAAGTCTGGTGGTACAGGCAGCATCCTCTACCGATGTCAAGACGGCTTATCCTACCCTCCCGACAGGGACGATAAAAAATATGATGCTATGGCAAAGAAAGTCTTTTCAGCATGTAGCATGGCGTTAAAATCTGTTAATGCTACTTGCACCCTTGCTAGATTCAGCCATACACTTTGGGAGTGTGCTTCTACAGCGGCTGACTGCATCCCGGAGGGAGAAGAAAGGGAGGCGTTCCTGAATATCATACAGGATGGTAAAGACGCTATGTGCGAATCCCTTCAGACGGGCATTGATTCGGCTGACAGTATCAGCAGAGCAATGGCGGCAAGTACAACAACCAGGAGATTCGCTTGGTTGAGAAAGTCTGGTTTTGCCCCTGATGTGCAAGCCAGGCTCTTGAACATGCCATTCGATGGCTCTTCTTTGTTCGGGAAAAAGGCGGATGACAGTTTAGAGAAACTGCAAATTTCAAAAGCAGCAGCAAAATCCCTAGGCGCTGCAATCCGTCAGACACCTTTTTCGTCCCACAGGAACCTCTGCGAGGGGCAAGTCCTTTCGCTTCTACTCCACATTCGGAAGAGGTAGAGGACGTCCAGCTCAAAGGGGACAAAGAAGAACTACCCGAGGTGGACGGGGTAGATATTCAAAAGCCGCAGCAACAGCAGGTGCCTCTTTACCATCCGCATCAGCCGCTCCAAAACCACTCTGAGGACTTCCCTCACAGGACACCTGTAGGAGGCAGGTTGACTCAACATCTGGCGGAATGGCAGGCTATCACGTCAGATGCTTGGGCATTGGAAACAGTTGCCCAAGGTTACTGCCTGCCTCTCCTACGCATACCTCAGAGTCATCCACCGGGTATCAGCTCTCAGAAAGCTCCAGATCCGCTCCTCTTGCAGGAAATTTTCGACCTGCTAGAGAAAGGTGCCATAGAACCTGTACCTGTAGCGGAGAGGAACAAGGGCTGGTACTCCCCTTATTGAGACCCATCTTGGACTTGCGAGAATTGAACAAATTCCTCAGGAAAGACAAATTCAAGATGGTCACTCTTTCTCAGATCCTCCAGGCCCTTCAGTTCCAGGACTGGTTGGTATCTCTGGACCTTCTGGACGCTTATTTCCATGTGCCTATCCATCTCAAACACAGGAAATACCTGAGGTTCGCAATTGGCAACTCTCACTATCAATTTCGAGTGCTGCCATTTGGGCTGACCTCCGCCCCGAGGGTCTTCACCAAGTTAATGTCGGTAGTGGCAGCAAGTCTAAGGAGGGAAGGGATTCATGTCTACCCCTACCTGGACGATTGGTTGATCAGGGCTGTCTCTTCGGAACAAACTCAGATCCAGCTAAATCACGTGTGCCACTCCCTTCACAGACTGGGCTTCTCCCTCAATTTAAAGAAGTCACAAATGATACCATCAAAGAGACTCCAGTTCATAGGAGCGATCCTGGACACTTCCCTGGGAAAAGCCTCGCCACCAGAGGTGAGGGCTCAAGATAGTCTACAGATGGTTACCAAGTTCCAAGATGCCCAACGTCTCCCAGCCTTCGACTTTTTGAGGTTGCTAGGCCTCATGGCATCCTGCATTTTCCTAGTGCCAGAGGCTCCCCTGAGAATGAGATCCCTCCAGTGGGCACTGAGGACTCAGTGGTCACAATTCTCAGGGAGAATGACAGATCTTTTGGTTCCCAACAGGGTGGCTCGAGACCTTCAGTGGTGGGCCTGTCGGGAGAACATTCTGAAAGGAGAACAGTTTTGGCAACCCTGGCCGGAGATAACAGTAGTCACGGATGCCTCACTCACGGGGTGGGGAGCCCACGCCAACGACTTGACCATCAGCGGTCGTTGGTCTCCATCGGAGTCCAGACTACATATCAACCTGTTAGAGCTGAGAGCCATCAGACTTGCGCTGAAGGCGTTCCTGTCAGCTGTACAAGGGAAAAACGTCCTGATAATGACCGACAACACGGTGGCCATGCATTACCTCAACAAAAGAGGAGGCGTAGGATCACTACCCCTGTGCAGAGAGGCGATGCAGCTCTGGTTTTGGGCAATTCAAGAAGGAATCTCTCTATCAGCAGTTCACCTAGCCGGAGAGAAGAACTTGACAGCGGACGCTCTGAGCAGGCAGAGCAGAGTCTCCCACGAGTGGGAACTAGCTCAGGAAGTCCTTCAAGAGATCTTCGCTCTGTGGGGAACCCCTCAGGTGGATCTGTTCGCCACCAGCGTCAACAGGAAATGCGATCTGTTCTGCTCGAGGGAATTTCCCCCGAGAGGAGCTCTTGGAGACGCGTTCATAGTGGACTGGGAGTTTCCACGTCTGTACGCGTTCCCACCGGTCCCTGTCATTCCTCAAATGATCAGGAGGTTGAGAAGAGTCCGGAGAACCATGATCCTAATTGCCCCGGATTGGGCCAGGAGAACGTGGTACCCGGACCTTCTAGACTTGTCCATCTGCCCTCCAATTCGACTTACACTCAGAGAGAACCTATTCTCACAGAAGGGAGGTCAGGTTCTCCATCCAGACATCAAAACCCTCAACCTTCACGCTTGGCTTCTGAAAGGTTGAGGTACAAGGATTGGGACCTCCCTGATGATGATATGGAGGTGTTGCTTTCGGCAAGGAGGCCAGCAACAAAGTCTTTATACCGCTGCCATTGGAACAGATTTTGCAACTGGTGTAGAGAACAGAATATCGACCCTTTTTCATGTGGTACACCCATGGTTTTGTCCTTCCTTCTATATTTGGCGAATTCAGGCCTTCAAGTTTGCACGATTAAGGGCTATCTCTCAGCGCTATCCATCTTTAAGCGCACTGCGGAAGAACCATCCTATTACAAGTTACCCTTGGTAATACAGTTTCTAAAGGGGTTAACCAATGCTTATCCCCCAAGACCATTCCAAGTTCCACTATGGGATTTAAACTTAGTACTAACTTTCCTGATGGGCACACCTTTCGAACCACTCCATTCTTGTTCGCTAAGGTTCCTTACCCTTAAAACTGTTTTATTAATAGCACTTACATCTGCTAGAAGGGTGAGCGAATTACAAGCTCTTTCTTGTAAATCCCCTCACACTATCTTTCACAAAGCCAAAGTTGTCCTGCAAGTGAAGCCTAATTTCCTCCCAAAGGTGGTTTCTGAATTCCATATCACTCAGAAGATTACCCTACCATCTTTCTATCCTCCTCCTCACCCGGGGAAAGAGGAAGAGAGGTTACACAGGCTAGACCCTAGAAGGGCTTTAAGTTTTTACATCAGTAGACTAGCCAGGATAAGACAGGCAGACCAGCTGTTTGTAGGTTACACAGGTCACAAGCTGGGGTTACCAATAACTAAGCAGACCATTTCCAGATGGATCATTCTAGTCATTCTGGAATGTTATAAACTGGCACGGAAAGAGCCCCCTCAAAACCTTAGGGCTCATTCGACCAGAGGTATTGCAGCTTCATCGGCCCTCAAAAGAGGCGTGCCGGTTAAAGACATCTGTGCGGCCGCTACATGGTCGTCTGTCCATACCTTTACACGATTTTACAATTTGGATTCCTCCTCCAGTCAAGAGACTGGGTTTGGAAGGGCTGTACTGCATTCTATTCATCAATAGAAGACAGCATGAAGTCAGTTCTCCCTCCTCCAATAATAGAATACTGCTATGGGAGCCTATCTAAGATGAGGAATACATCAGAGGAACATCCCGTCGAAAGAACGTTACAAGGTAAGAATTACCTTGTTCTTCTCTCACTTTTGTACATGTTAAATTGTAAAGCGCTTTGGCTTAAAGTGCTATATAAATTCAATAAACATAAACATATAACCCGCAATGTGTGTTGGGTTTATTTAGTTTAAGCAATTGTATGATAAGCGATTCTCTCAGCGCTAGAGGCAAGGCCTCTATATCGAATGCTTTGTTTAGCATTGCCAGCAGTGGGGGATATCTGCACTAAATTCTTTGTAAAATGTGCTGGGCAACCAATCCTTTCCTGGCGTTATACCAGTTGGCAGCCCCTTTGATAGTGTTCTCTACTTATAAGGTTATGGGAGCCTCCAGGCGTTCAGCCACTTCAGGGTCTAGTCTTGGGAGCTCTATCTGTGCTAGGGCCTCGTCCATCTGAGGGTTGTATACTCGATTTCTCCACATATAGATTTTTTTAGTAGTCCAGGAAGCAATTGTTTATGCCTACTTGTGTTCTACACTTTACCCCACTCTTAATTTGTAATTGAGTTAATCATGTCGTGCTTAAATTCACTTTTGTACAATCAGGCCAACAGGCGTCCTGGCTTGTCTCCATCGGCATGTTTTTCAACATATTTTGCAAAATTTACAGCACCCAGCCTGTCCCAGTGAGGCAAGCATTCATTATTCAGCCGGTTAGTTTCGCGGGCCCGGTTGCTGGCTATACCTTCTGCTTTATCTATTTCTTCTAATGCGGTTTCCACTTTAACTAAGTCTCTCCTTATTGCAGCTTGTATGCCCCCAGCTTTCGGCTATTGCTATTCCCCTGATTACCACGCTACAGGCTTCCCATAGCGTTCCAGCAGATGTTAGGCTACCTGTGTTGTGTGTGAAGTAGTCTTTAATGCCTGCCCTCAGATGTTCCTGGAACACCTCATGGCTCACGGATTCACTTCTGAGCTTCCAGGTCGGAATGCATGCTCTGGGGGGGAAAGCACTCCATCCGACTATCAACGGCGCATGATCTGATAGCATGCATGCTTTATATTCAGCAGTGTAAACTTGCTGAAGGTCTCCTCCACCGTAAAGACATAATCTAGTCTAGTGCAGAATTCTTTTGGGGCTGTATAATGTTGAGCATCCGCGACTCTGTGGGTGTAGGGTTCTCTAAATGTCTGTCAGGTTGAATGCTTGTAGCAATGTGTTTAGAGCTTTGGCTTCAGGGGCTGGGTGCACATGTTTGTCATCCGATCTGTCTAGCCTTAGGTTCAATGTACAATTAAAGTCTTCTCCCCATGTGTTTCTATATGGGCCAATCTGGGGGTATAAAGAACGGAAATAGGCAGCAGTATCATGGTTTGGGGCATAAGTGTTAATGCACACTTCCTTATTTTCCAAAAAGCCATGCACTGTGATCACCCTATCTTCTCCATCTTTGAACGCCTTGCAGACCCGGAAGGGGACAGTCGGTGCTATCCACACCAATGCCCCTCTGGCATCCACAGAGTATGTAGAGCCCAGTACAGTGCCCCTCCATCTGTTGGCCAGGATTGTCTGTTTTTGCTCAGTGAGCTGCGTCACCTGAAGGAGCGCTATATGTATCATTCTGTGTTTAAGGTATGTCGTCATCCTGTCCCTTTTAATGTAGCTGTTAAGCCCCTTGACATTCCAGGAGGCTAGTAAGTTCCTTGGGCATATGTAAAATCTCAGAGACCATGGGTGTGCCTGAACCAATGCGCTTGTCAAAAAATAGTTCCCAAGAAAATGCTGGTAAACAAGTGCCAAATACTGCATTTATTCCGAATGTCAATAATATTGGTGACACAATGTAGTCCTCTTGCCCTTGCCAACACGTGTTTCGACCATTGTGGTATTTTTCAAGGCTATATTGCAAAGTAAACCTCACATGGGAAATAATCCCAAAACAGTAAATAATAAATTCATTCAATTCCGTGAAGACATGTTGGTTTTAGAAATATTATTTTCCAAAACAAAATAATCCACCTATCACTTAAGTGTAAAGTGAACAGGGAATTGAAGAAAGAGAAATGGGGGAAGGGGGGGGAGGGTGAAGGAAAACAGAAATTTTTTTTTTTTTACTAAGGATCATAAATTACTGTTTCAGTTACTGATTCAGTGCTTAAAGTTGCACGAACATTCATAGCTCAGCCTTAGCTTGGCATTCAAGAATTCATCTCTCATAATCATGACATGTTCAAAGACATAGCAATTCATAATAACAGAATTAATTCAAATGCAAATTGACCTAGGCCACAACTCTGTTTGTATCATCAACTCTGTGGCTGACACTTCATCAGTGGAGAGTGTCTCAGATAATGTGTCTATTTTTATTAAATCAATTTTGACTGCATGTACAATGCTGCAGGAAGTGCAGTAAAGGCATCACATGCTTTCATAACGTATACTAGAATTAACATAGGACTTAAATGAATGGACCTGCCTTCATCCATCAATATTACCAAAGGGCACAAAGGGGGGGGGAATATAGTATTAATTTGATACCCCAAACAGTCTCCCACGGGAGACAGAAACAACTTATTTATTTAATTACTTGATTCAATTGTTTTACCATTTTTTCAAGACACTTTCATCAAATTCCATTAAATGCAATGAAGGAAGACTGATTATGTGTATATATAGCTTTCCTGATGTATTAAAGATGGTCCAAGTGGAATCCTACACGCCTAGGTCCTTGATCAGAAAAGTGGGCAAAGTCTGAGGGAGCAAAAAGACACAAGAAATAGAAATGAAGAGTAAAGAAAGAAAATAGATACATTTACAGCTTCCCTCTGTCTGACGTCCTGCCCACCTGCTCATGCAGTCTGCTTCGTTATTTCTGCCTCATTTTCCGCTTGTTTCAGAAGCCCCATGTTTAGAAAAAATGGTGCCACTGCTATTGCAAGTGTTTTCTCTTCCCATTAAACGGTGCCACCAATATTCTTCGTTGCAGATTCGCTGATCTTGAAAAAGGTGACCCATGTGAGTATTCCTGGCTTTATTCAGGCCTGTTCAAGATAGTAGCAAATGTCTAACTGTTTCCACTTGGTCCACCTTTTTGCAGAATCGACATTTGCTTGTGGACGAAATCCCTCTTACGGCCCTGATTTCGTTGGTCAAAAGTAGGTTCAAACGTGCCCTCATGAAGATATTTCGTAATATTTTATTAGGAAATGTCTCCATATATGTCGGAAGCTAATGTATTCACTTCGCTATCGCTGGTAGATGGGACGTCCGTTTATTTCTGAATGCCGTAGAAATTGTCTATCAGTCCCATTCCTCCAGTTTTTTCTTTACCTTTGTTGGATTTTGCTTAAGGTCTTCTTCCGTGCAGTTTCTCTTCTATTTGACCTGATTTCTCTGTACCCAGTCTGTCAGTGTTTTGTTAATTTTCCCTTCAATTTCAGTGTTAATGATTTCAAAAATGTTGTGTGTTCTAATAGGGTTGTTTTCCTATATAGCATTAAGCTATTTCTGTTTACCATGAAAGTAAATTCCGCTCTCGGTGTATTGACGCCATTGAGGTCGACATTGAGAGTCCTAATACTCTGCGCCAGAAGTAGCCTTCCAATCTCAACCAGATTTCCTCCAGGATCTTAGGCATTGCATCTGACCCATATATCAAGGTGGGACGAGCTTTACCTTATGTAATTGCATATTCGGTGTCATGATGAATCGACCAAATTTGTTATCAATTGCTTTTGCTTGTGCTGACAATTTCTTGACTTTCTCAGAGAGGCAGACTTGCATATGGATTCCCGTGGGCTATTGCTCAATATCACCCCCAGATATTTAAATTCTCTTGTGTTTTATTTTTGAGCCCTCCAGATACCAATGCAGTTTTTCAGTTTTCCTGATGGATTTTTCAAGCGTCCTAACTTTTGTTTTCTTTTTGTTGATTTCTAAGTTGTTTCTTGTGATATATTCCACAAAGTTGTATAACTGGCGTTGGAGGTCGATCGCTGATTGATTTAGTAAGATTAAGTTGTCTGCATAGAGAAGATGTGTGACTTTGACGCCCCCTGGTGCCGGGGGAAGGATCTGACATCAGCTTTGGAGTCCTGGCAATCCCATAGGTATGAATTGATGAGTCGGTGCAAGTGGGCATCCCAGTTTTACCCCTCTTGCTGTTTGGATTACTTTAGGCAGTGTGCCCACTTGATTCAACTATACCCTCATTGATGTATTTCTGTGCAAGGATTGTATTGGATCCAGAAACTTCCGTGGACATTTCTTGTCAAAGTTTTTTCCACAGGATTTTGCGGTGGTCCTGGTCGAATGCTTGGACCAGGTCAACAAATGGTACAAAGATCCTAAGACTGCTGTCCATTATCCTCCGCTTCAAGGCACTAAAAAGGAGGATGTTTGATGTTGTTTCTGTATCCTTTACAAAGCCCAATTGGAAAGGGTTGGCACAACAAGTTGATCTAACCCACAATTGAAAGCGATCCAACATCAATGAGCCAAAAACCTTTCCAATAACATCTAATAAAGCTATTGGGTGGTAATTTCTTGCATTTTCTCTTGGACCGCATTTGTAAATTGGCACCACCATTGACGTCCACGATGTTGGAATGGATCTTGTTTCTATGCATTTTTTTATGACCTTGTGGATGAAGGGGGCCCATTCCTTCGGGTGCTCTTAAAGGTCTGCATTGGTGATTCCATCAGGGCCGGGGGCCCTTTAGGTATTTAATTTTCAAATGTTCTCCCTGATCAATTCCACATCACAAGGCACATGCCAATTTGTCTGGGTTATCTCTCGGTGGAGAGGGATAATCATGCCTGGGTTTTGGAAGAGAGCTGAAAAATGCTCGACCCAACCTTTTTCACCCACGTTATTCTACAGCGATTTGTTTGTGTCTTTAGCTGTTGTTTTGATCAGAGAACAAAATTCCCTCGATTTTTTTCCGCCACAAATCACTCATAACATTTCCTCTGCGTCTATCTGATACATTTATGCTCGCTGGAGTCCCAGCCATTTTTTGTGTTTTCAAGGCCATGCTGGCCTTTTCTTTTCGTTCTGCATTGTTGGTTTTTGCTGCCAATCGTTCCACTGTTCTTAGTTTTCTCCTTTCAGCAACCAATAATTTATCATACTCATGATGATTTGATTTTGATATGGCACTATTCAATTTTTTTTCTTTTTGTTTGATAAATAGAAGTGATTGATATTCAATGTTCGCGGCGTCAATTTAATCTTCATTCGCGGTAGTAATTGAGGTATATGTGGATGTTACATTTTTTATAGCGTTTGCGGTTAACCTTAGACTCGTTCCGCCGCTGCAGTCCTCTACTGCTGCTGTCATTTTGCTTCTCATCTCGCGCCTCTGCTTCCACTTCGTTAACAGGTTATGATCACTATGGTTAGTCCGAATTTTTTTGAAGGCTGTGACAAGAGGGAGAAGCTCTCTAGACATGAATATGTGGTCCATTACAGCGTTTTGGCCGTCTCTCTCCCAAGTAGATGCAGGTTCTGTGTCCTTCTCCAATGTCGTATGGAGGTTTTATAAATCTCGAGAAACCATCAATGATGACCACAGAGTACCTCTGCTGTAGGTGTCATATTTTTGCGTTTACTCCAAGCAAATGTGTACAATTGTCATTCAGGTCGACATTTAATACTATATACTTAGGTTGGAAATCTGTGTATATTACATCCCTAATATTCTCTGCCATTTCCATAAATGTCTCGTTGCGCATGACTAGTGGATTGTAATATGTATTGATTATTATCATGGCGTCTCCCTGGTCGTCCTTTTCTTGTCTCTTCATGTCTCCAGTTTAGTAGTAACACATGAAAAAACAGGTTTGAGATTAGTGTGGACGAGATGAAGTTCACTGCTAGATTGTATAGCAGTTAACAGTCCTGATGGTCGTCCTTTCGAGCCTTTTGAGGCTGGTGAAATAAAAATGTCATAACCGTCCAAGTAATGTTTTTCAGTTGGCCATGTCTCTTGGAGACATAAAATGTCAAAATCGCTGGCTGAAGCCTCTCGTGTTTCAAGAACCCATGGTTATTAAACCTTGAACCAGGGGTTGATCTTCCACCTCCACCTTTTTTTCCTGATAGCCACTCAGATGCCAAAAACTATCTTCTTGCTTGGTTTGCTAAGGCTTCAGAAATACACGCCCATTTTTGATGGTCATGAGTTTACGGTCTTTTATCAGGAATCTTACTTTGTTCGTTTTGGTAAGTTAACTTTGCTATGTTCAATGAATCTTCAAAGGTCTTATTTTCCTTTCTCTTAGGTCTCCATCGATCATCCTCAAGGGACCGTAGATTTGGCTCACGCTTCCCAGTTGCCTGCGCTTCCTGCTCTCGGAATTTGTCACTAGCATGTTGTCACAAAAAAACCAACCCATATAAACGGCTTCCTACCTTTAGGGTATAGAGCTGTCTATGACATCAGTCTGACACATACACAATCCACCCTTTCTAACTTCAGGTAGGCACACAAGGTTTTTCAAAAAATATACATATTTTAATGTCTATTTTAATGTCTATCACATTGCATTTAAAACAATCATAAAAAAGGTCATACATTTGTAAAAACAAGTGTTGTTTGTCTCTACTATACACCATTTCATTGCAATCAGTATGCTTTTAAATGCATTCTGCCGTGTTCTTATACACGACTCTTACAAATACTCACAGACCGGTGATATGTACAAGATATAATATTCCCTTTTTGTAAGGAACACATCGCGCCTTCTTCTCGCGGGGATTGAACTCAGGCATGGTCTGGTTTAACTTCTTCCTGGAAACTCTGTGGTCTTCACAGGGTAGGCTTCATTCGTTCTTTCCCCTGTTGATATTTGGTCACTGAGCCCCTGGTCATGGGTTCTTCTTTCCTTTGCCAGTTTTTTGCACCCGTCGGCCAAGGTCAAAAACGTTGGGAGAATTTGTTTTATTTAAAGGTTGACTGATAGTTGGTTTCTGAGTGTTTACTGTTATTGATTTCCCCCCAATGGTAGAGCCGTCAGTTCTGATTCCGACTCTTCCACTGAGTATTGAGTTAAATCCATTAAGTCGATACTCTCTTCCGATTGTTCTGTAGTTATCGGGGGTGTATTTAACTTTTCGGTGTCCTGACAGTTGGATGAAGCAACCAAAGCTTTCGGTCAAGTTTCTGCAGCCGTATTCTTCGGAGCAGGAATAGGAGTTGGCTTTGTAACTTTGGTCTCTTTACTCTCTTGTACAGACAAATGATTCCTTTGTGTGCCACTAATATAGCTCTATAGACCTGCAGCGAGGGCCGTAACGTGTGTTATGGCCCTGAAGACCGAGTTAATGGTCCGAGCGAAGCGAGGGCCTTTAATGAGGTATGAGGTACCATAACGCCCGGTACGGCCCTCGCTGCAGGTCTATAAAGCTGTTGGAACACCCTCACTGTTCAATTCAAGTTGAATAAATGTTTAATTGAAGTACAAAAAATTGCAAAATTGTAAATGTTGCAGAAATTTTTTGTACTTCAATTAAACATGTTTCATTTTTTAATAGGGTGGTGGAAGGTGGGAGGAGTATGGTTCTAAAGTGGATTGAGGTGTGGGTATGCTTGGCCCCTGTTCAATTACACAAATATGCAATTAAATCAACTTCTACAAGCTCAACATGAACATGCATTCAATTAACCGCCAATTCATTTACTTACCTTTCTGTGCACTTTTCCCCCATTGATATTGATATTAGGCTCCACTGAACATTCATCAGTGCCTGCAACAAATCCTCTCATTTCCTTGGTGCATATAAAGTTCTCATGCGTTCCCTCTTCGCTGCAATGCAGCTCAAGTCAGCCCCATTTCAATTTGAAACACAGGCAAACTGTTTTCTTTCATTTTCTTACATTATTTCAGGTCTGTGAGCCTGACAATTTGAAAGTGTTTCCATTGCTTTCCTTCACTTCTGTGCTCCTACGTGCACACGTTGCCCTGGGAACGTGTATTTCAGAACAATAATTTAATTTTGCATTTATATAGCGCTACGAACCCTCAGGTATCTGAGCGCTGCTTATTATTACCCACGGTGTGGGGTGCTCATTTATCGACCTCGGAAGGATGAAAGGCTGAGTTTGGCCCCGCTGGGATTCGAACCTGTGTTAGCAGGCTCTGCACAGATGTCAAAGCGAGCGCTCTACTCGCTGTGCCACTTGACTGGCACAGAGAACTCTTTCCCTTCCGGAATACGCATGCCAAGCAACGCGTCCAGTTGTCTAAAATTACCCGCCCGCCGACTTCTTCATTGCAGCCCACACTACGGGCTGTAATCAATCTGCGGGCTATACCAGTGCGTATATCCCTCAGATTGACCAATCGGCATCCTAGAAACACCACAAGGGTGTTCTAATTATCATTACAAATCTTGTGTCCGTCTGTTTATTATACCTTATTTGGGAGAACATTGGATAGGTATCTGTATCACTTTGAATGGCGTTTCTGTCTTGCTTGGTTAGACGAGGTAGAGGATTTGTAATTGCTGCTTGATCATTCATTTCTCAAACTATGCAACCGTTATGAGGTTTTCTTGGTCGGTGCAATACATTTATCGCACATTTCTGTGGTGTACTTGTGGGTTTTTCCAATTGTTTCTCTATTACAGTATCCTTGTTTTAGGTGTGGACTTAATTTCTCTGCTAGCATTGCAAGCGTTGTCAATTGGTGTTCAATATGCAAGGTCTAAGATCTTTCTTAGGCTCAAGCGTTGTCTGAGAAGAAATTGTCAGAGAGCCTGATACACTCGATGCATTACTTAATTGTAGAGGACCAGGATCTGGCAATTTTGGTGCATCCAGTTGTTTGCCTATATCCTGTACAGCCCCCTTTTTAGTATCTAATGCTGTGATGTAGCCCTCCAGGTAAATCAACTAAGTGTGTATCATAGCAGCCAGCGTGGTATGGTCCTTCAAGGTGTCGTTTAAAGCCTCATAGTCTACTGAACGGGGACAATGCGATCGTCACTGCGGACATAATGGCAAAGAGGTCCGGTTTCTTGGTTGGAGTCTCTCTGCCACTAGGTTGTGATGTTGCTGTAGGTCTTCTATTTGAAACTGGGGATAGCATAGGAAGTCGTGGCTTATGAGGACTTTGGGCATTGTTATTGTTGGAAGTCAAGGGTTGCCTTAGAGGACTCATTTGTTTCTTATGTTGTGTTATTGATTGCTTAATTGTCGTGTCCAATGTCGCTGTTTCTTGACCTTTAATATTCCTTAATTCGGAGGGCAGTTCCTTGCTTCCCAGATTCATTGCATGAATTGGTTCTCCCATCTTGGTCAGGGAGAGACCCTCGGAGGAAATGAGATCTTTCTGGGGGTCCTGAATGGTGCTTTGGAGAGACAAATTGTCCCCCCTCAAGTCAGGGATATGTTGATGGTTGTTGGCTTATGATGTACGTCTTCCGTGGTATCCTAAGCTGCTTGTAGGGGGGTAAATAAAGTAATTGTTCTGCCTATCAAGCTGGTTCCCCCAAAACTTGGTTAGTACAGTTACTCTGCTTACGGTTTTGCTCTGATCGTTAGGCCGGTCAAAGCTCATGGGTTCTGTAGGTGTCTCAAATGCCAGACCAAGTAAAACCCTGTTCCTCAGGTCTCTCATGGATATGTTGAACATGAACTCCTTCCAGAATCTCTGCATCCAAGAGTTTGCCACAGTTCACCCAACTGAAATTGTCAATTTTTTGAAAAAAAATTGGCTGGTGAGCCCACACTATAGGAGTTCATTGAGAAGTGATCTTTCTATGTCCTCGCTTTTTCATGCGTTATTGCTTCTTTTGGAAGTTGTTTCACCAGGGCGTTTTTTTGGTTAGTTTTTGAATCGTGTGCACCCTTGGATTTTCCATGTTTTTGCGATACCTTTGCATTGCTTTTCGCTTTTGCGTGAAATAGCTTCACTGGGGTTGCTTTTTGTCCTCCCTTTGGGGATTTGTTTCCCAGGTCTGTGGAGTTCATGGGGTTAAACACGTCATGCAGGGAGTCATTTAAGCCCTCAATGTTCATGCTGCAATTCCTCTTTAAAGCTTGAGTTTCCTAGTCCCTTACTCTCTTCATGATGGATCAGGAGTGTTCAGACGGGGGACTGGGCTCGTCAAATCCTTTCATTGAGGTGTTGCATAGATTTCAATTTGGGCCTTTGTCGGTGGCAACCTCGTGTTGTTGTTCCTTTCTTCTGTTTGCCCAGTATTGCTTTCTATTTGCTTTACCATTTTATCTGGTGTATTTTTTACATTGATGTCTGTGTGCAAATATCTCAGTTCTTTTTTTAATTGGTTGAGTGTCCTCAGTTTCTGCACGGTTCTCATCATTTTGTGCTGCAAGATCTTGCACAAGCACTTTCCCGCACAGCGGCGGATGTAATTCCTTCAGTTAATTTCTTTCATTTCTTTCCTTAATTGCTGCAGCATTCAGTTAGCTGATGAATAGGAGAGGCGGGGCCAGCGCGTCTCCTGACAGGCCAGCCCCGCAGCACTCGTCACTGCCGTGGATTACCTTGCCTTGACTTCCTGGGGCTAGATGCCCCCCCCCCCGGCCAAACTTCCTCCCGAGCCCCCATCATACTTCCGCCCGAGCCCCCCCCTCATCAAAGTGTACTTCGAAGAAGTCTAAGTTTTTGCTGGTTTTACATTTTAATAAGTACTCTGTGTGGGAACATATGGAACGCGAGGGCAGGGTCGCTGGCATATGTATGGGAGCAAACGGTGTTGATTGAGAGACTTCTAGACCAGAGTTTGTTTCTCTCCTACCTGTGGCGAAGTCTTCAGCCATCTCGGAAGGTAATGTTGTCGTGTTTTTTTCTTTGTCTGGGGTGGAGTTTTTAGCGGACTCCTGTGCTCCAGCTCACGATCTTCAGAGCGGGGGCACTGGCTACGCAGTCGGTGCCCTTCTTCCTCCACACTGAGTTTGTGCCATTGCTGCCATAGACTGCCGCAGATTGCAACTCAGCAGCCAACTACGAAACTAATTACGAAATACTACTTATGAAATTTGTATACATAATTAAACCTTGGATGAAAATAATTACTTGAACCACTCTGCTACAACTGATCTGAGCCTAGGCTGACCCCATAAATGGGGAAGGAAAGGTTGTGGGTGAAAAACTAAATAAATGCATGAAATCTAGTAAAAATAAGGCAATATCAGAGGCCAGTAAAAGTAGGTCTTGACAGATTCATAGAATATCGGATCAGGTTATAATGGTAGGAACAGCAGAGAAATTCAAAATGAGAATGCAATAAAAAAAAAAAGAGAAGGGGGGGGGCAAGTAGTGCCCACATTGGACACACGGGTAAGGCATCCGGCTGGGGTAAATGATGTAGTATCTTTTGTGCTCCCGACAGAATCAGTGTTGACTGATTTAATATGGGTGGAACCGGAGAGTCAGGAATCCATCTTCAGTGTTAATTATGAAGTTGAGAGTATAGCAGATCTTTACTCGCAGCCATTGAGCCTAAACCTGATTTGGCCCAAACGGGGCTAAAAATGTGGAGAAATGTCTACCCAAAAATCTTTCAGTGCTTATGACCTGCTATCTATATTTCTGGATGCATTATTTCCGTCAACGAATGGGGAGGCACTCAGTCGATCATTAGTTTTTAACTTATTGCATCCAAACCCATAGTTATGCTTTCTGTTATCCAAGTTCAATCCATCTTTTATGAAAATGGGCTTCTCATTTGAGAGAGATCCTAAGTATCTGCAACCTTTGCGTCAAGTCCTTCAAAATAATTTTAAAGTTACACACTCTATTTCAGGATGAAAAGTGAGCTACAATGTGGCCTTGCGAAATAAGCCCATTGAAGCATGTCCATCCTTGACTAGCAGTAATGGCTGGCAGCCGCAAGAATGGATCATAGCATGAGGTTGAATATAATCACCCATCTGTCTTGCAACACTACAGGATATATGTATTGCGCAAAGTGTCGTGAAGATGCTCTTTATATTTCCCAATTTGATGTGTTTTCATTTCAAGAAACATTGTTGTTGCATAGTGTACGAATGGTTATAGTATAATAACACACTAGCTTGGAGGGGCAACTGAGGACGCCCGAGTGACCGATTTTTATTTAGAGGAAAAGGCCCACATTCCATTAAAGGAATATACAGTAGGTGTGATGAATGATAATGTGCTATGTGGGGCAATGTGCATGAGCCTTAAACACGACTCAATCCATCAATCATTACAAACCAAAATGTTGCTGATTACAGTGTATGGCACACCTGGGGGAACTTAAAGTAAATAATGCTGTATTTAACAAATGTGATTAATGAATGGCAATGAAATCATCGTAATGGTGAAATTATTTTATGTGGTTACCCAAATGCCTATGATTTAGACAACGCTGTTGAATCTGGTACTACTTCTATAATACTCTGTTATGCCATTATACAGGCAAGGTGCTGGAAAAGGGCAAAACATGCTTACGTTTTTTAACAAACTTTGGCCTAAATATGCTAGATGGTATATATGTGAAGGGCCTAACTCTGACATACTCGTGTAGTAATGGGGGCGGGAAGGGTAGCAATAGACCATGCATTTATGACATTAATAAATAGCTAGCAACACCTTATAAACCCAAGGCTTCCATTACGTCCAAAAAGTGATCATGCAGCTTTTACATTTACTTTAAATACATCTGTATTTAATTACCACTGACCATTACCAGGACAATTTGGGCTTATTTTGC
This sequence comes from Ambystoma mexicanum, assembly GCF_040938575.1. NCBI lineage: Eukaryota > Metazoa > Chordata > Amphibia > Caudata > Ambystomatidae > Ambystoma > Ambystoma mexicanum. Next base: position 984,338,706 of record NC_090934.1, on the reverse strand, counting down.
AAGGCCATAAAATTAGATGGCATCAAGGACATTTTTGTACTTTTTATTTTTTTACATTTGTAAAGCGCATACACACTTGGGCATCGAGACACTGCTTGGAGTATAGTTCTACAGTGTTAGGTGTTTAAATATTCATATTGTCAGAGTGTTAGGAGGGGAAGAATTGTGGGGTCCGGTGCCCAATATGGATAAAAGGTTACAAATAATTACCCTTAACACCAAATTTAAGAATTGGATTTGCTTCCACAAAAACTCATTAAATATGGTTCAGTGGCAGCTAATGTATAGAACTCCGAGAAGCAATGGCCGCAATCCATTCTGGAGGTCAATTAATAAGTACACAACCTATACCAGCAAGAGCAAACTTAATCCAGTTTCTGAAGCACAGTGGGAGGCAACACATGTTAGGCAGAAACCTGTGCAGTTCCCTTAGGGACCACTGCAAAAAGTTTAAGACCACAGGAGTTAGCAGTAAACCCAATTGGTAGCAGTCTGCACCACCCAGATTTACCTGTTTGCTGTGGCTGAGCAGTCAGACTTCTCTCAAGAAGAGTTGGGCAGTATACAGAGCAAACACAATAGGGTAGGTAAACACAGTAAAACAAGCAAACACTGACCAGAGCTTTGGTGTAAAAGATATATAATTATTTAAAAACACATCTATAAAAACACACTGGTACATTAAGCAATTTCAAAAACACAGTTACTAAAGTATATGCTCTCCCTTAAAAGAGTATTAGACAAGTCTTAAGTAAAGCACTACTTATTTTCAGACAGTAGTGAGCGCTTAGCGCAGATGGCACTCTAATAATTTGATTAAAAGGGAGAGAAAGGCAGAGCATAAATTGAAACAGATCCCAACACTTTCAGAAGAACACAGCACGAGAGGAAGGCAGAATAAAACCGTGAAGAGTTCAGAAAGCCGGATCCACGTTAAGAGGATCAGAACGAAATGTGTCCAAGGTCACACGATTGGAAAGTGCACAAAAGTCTCGAAGGTTCGGAAAGAAGTTGGACCAAAAGAAAGGTACCAGTTAGATGGTCAAGAGGCCAGCCCAGTCTAGAAGGTTAAGGGTTTACTGTCACCTTGTAGCAATCTATAGAAAGGGAGGCCAGGAGGACACAGTACCTTGAAATGGTGAGAACGCTCCAGTGGGGCAGTTGTTCCTGGCAGCCGTTGCAAGACGGTGCTTTATCCGGCGGAAGAGAAGATCTCGTCGGGGAGGAAAGCAGAAGGTTGTTGTACTGCCAGGGAAGAAACCAGCCGCAGACTTCTCGATTCAAAGGAGCGGTCCTTTTATTCGCGGTTCAGTGGTAAGTGGCTTTCCGGTTGCTGGGGTGCTTGGCACAGGCAATTCGACCACTAGACGTCCTGGTAGGCGAAAAGGAAAGCGAACTGGTTGTCCCCATCAGCTCCAGGGGAAGAGACTCTCTGGCAAGAAGATCTCCTCTGTCGTCGGGAAGTGGTGAGACTGTTCAGCAGGGCTCCACCGGTGGTGTCGTTACAGGTCGGCTCAGCTTCTCCCTCTTCGGATTCCTTAGGTCCTGTGGCGACTTCTGAAGTTCTTGTCCCAAAAGCCCTGCTTTCATGCAAGAAACCCCCATTCATTCAGCCTAGCTGTCAATAAAACATGCTAAGTGGTGAGCGGGGCGGCTCACCACTTGGGCCAATCACGCAAAAGTGCAACTTGGGTTGGCAAGGCAACTCTCCCGCACCCCCTGTGGTACCCAGACAGAGTGGCACCACTTTGGAGGGCTTCTGTGTAGAAGCCCGCCAAAAGTGGAACAAAGGGCTCGACCTTTGGTTTGGAGCTACAGAGGCGAACACAAACGCCATTTTAAAACCGAGTTCTGGCAAAAAGACCCTACCGGTGAATTAATATTAAATAAACCGGCGGTATCTTTAGGATTGCACCAAATAGTGGTGTGTTTAAAATACATGGGAAAATCCCATAGAGAATATTCTTAAGGAATATTCCGCGTGGTAACCACTGCCACCAGCCAGAAACTCGCTGAGGGGAGGACTGCACAGTACCCCCTCGAAAAACAGACCCAGGGGCAATCGAATTACCCCTACCAGTACTTCCACATTAGGATGGTTTGTACTGGTTTCTGTTCATAATTTGGGACTAGTAAAGCCAATGGTGACTTTACATGCCCTGGGAGACAGTAGTCAGTCCCAGGGTATGGAGCCTATGGTGGGGTGCCACTATGACACCCCTGTGTCACGGCACTGAGGGTGCTGTGTAACACACATAGTAAAAACACATGAGACCCTATGGAGTAAAAGACCCCATAGCCCATAAAACACATTAACAGTCAAAGGAACCCCTCAAATCATGTCCAAGAGTTTGATGAAAAGAGTCTCACTCTTGGCAGGAGAAAAAAACAAACTCCAGAAATCCAGCAAAGCTGCTGGGGGACTCACTAGGTTAGGAAATTCAGCCTAAACCGAGAATTCTCCCTAACAGCACATTTCTAATGTAGAGAAAGGCATCATGGCCAATTGATTTTATCCATTGGGTGCGACTGGCATAACTAGCTGGAATATCTCTTTACATTCTACTGGCACCCCAGGGCCTGACTGGCTGGCTAATAAAATAATTAAAAGCAACCTGCCTCTGTGGGCATGGGTACCAAATTGACTAGTTGTGAAGATATCTAATATGTCTATTGTACCCGTTTCATGGAATTTGTCCCACATAATCCTGTGAACTGACCCAGCAAACTATAGATTAATAGCTATGCAAGATGTCCGCAGCAAAATGTTCAGTAAACTCATTTCGAATGGATTGTGTCCTCCAAAATATTCCACATCTTTGACATGTAATGTCCACAGCTGTGTACTTCGGAAACTTTTTCGTCAGAGGGCGTCCTGCGTCGGGTCGATGTCCCTCGAAGGCCTCAGTCAAGGGCGACGTCACCGGATGTTATGAATAGGACGCACGGTGCCCATAGCCTCAGTTCTGTTTTTTCGCAAAAGTGTTTGCTTCGGAGACTCGGCGCGCCTCGTGTATTCCTCGTGAATGTCTTCTTCAACCACTCTGACTCCGCGGTCTGGCTTCAAGACTTGACAGGACTGCACGTCGTAAATGTTGATTACCGACCCGCATCGCATTTGTTTGTGGTGCTTTGGTGAGAGTCATGACACCGACGACTATTCCAAATGCCAGTTGCTTACTTTTAAGGCCTTGCGGGAGAATAAGGGAAAGCTTCAGGTAGATTGGTGTTCTAAACTCAATAAGTACCGTAAATCGAAGTCCAAGGGTATGTCCATTGACTACTCGAGGGGTGATTTTCCGTGTTGGAAGGAGTCTCGGGATCTCGGTCCCGGAGTGGTTCCCGCCATTCGTCGTCCTCGTCTCGGCATTCTAGGAAGCGCGGTCACTGGACGCCTTCCCCGTCCTCCTTGGAGGATGGAGCTACGAGGAAAGTGGCTTGTCCAACAAAGTCTTTGACTCTGGAGGAATGGGCTGCCTTCAGGGAGCAGATGTTGATTTTCCAATCGCAGGGCACAGTTCCGTCTTTGCCTTCTAACAAAGCCAGCGTGGAACGGTCTCGATCTGTGGCTCGTATGCATTCGGGCTCGGGTCCTCAGCGCGATTCTCATTGGGAACCTTCGAGGTCCTGTTCAGACAAGGCTCAGGATGGTTGCAAGTGACCTGCTTCCAGGTCTAGGTCCTCGTCCCCCAGCGAGACCGCAGAAAACCTGCTAAGAGCTTGAGGTCGGAGTCTACTCCGGCGCCGTGTCCGCCGGATACAGACGTCAAAGCTTTGCCTTCGTATCAGCCGTCGGCACCGTTGTTGACATAGACGCCGAAGCAATCGGTGCTCTCGACTCCTCTGGGGCCTTCTGGTCGAAATGTACCGTCCGAGATCCCTGGTACTGTGGATCCTCCAGGGAAGGCTCCTTCAAAGTCTGTAAGGCCGGTTATGGACTCCAGACCCTCGGCTGTTCCGAGACAGGACTTTTACCTCCCTCTGGATGACATCTATGAGGAGAGGTCAGATTTAGATATTGACCCTGTTTAGCCTGATGTGGCTCCTGTATTTTCAGGGGATAGCCATTTGGAAGACTTGAGACTATCTCTTCATGATGGTAGTGGCCTGGACACTTCGCTGGAGGTGGAATTTGGCAGGCCTGAGCCTGGGTGCTCATGCTGAGTCTTCATACAGGAGACTTATGGCTAGTGTAACTGAACCTTGGTTGGTCCAGTCCTCCTGAAGCTTTTATTCAGGATGACTTAATGGACATTTTGGATCAAGGTCCGTCCTCTGACCCGGTCATTTGACCTTGCAGAAAAGGGAGACGGCTGCTTGGCAGGCCCCGGAATCTCTTCCGGCAGTTACAAATCGTTAACTAAAAAATACTGCCCTTCTGGTAGCGACCCCAGCTACCTTTCCTCTCACTCAACTCCTGAGAGTTTGGTGGTTCAGGCGGCTGCGGCCAGCTGGAGGCAGGCAGCGTACCCCACCATCCCTCCTGATAGGGACGACAAACGCTTTGACAGTTGAGCATGCAAGGTGTTTTCTGTGGGGAGTATGACACTAAAATCAGCCAACTCCACTTGTGCCTTGGCAAGATTTTCTCACTCTGTGGAACTGTTTTTCTCTTGCGGCTGAGCATATTCCAGAGGGGGAAGAAAGGGATGGGTTCCTAGCTCTCGTACAAGATGACAAGGATGCCATGTGTGAATCTCTTCAGTCGGGTTTGGACACGACCGACAGTGTTAGCCGGTCCATGGCTGCGTGCACCGTTAAACGCAGATTTGCGTGGTTGCGGAAGGCTGACGAGAGCCTTAAGAGGTTGCAGACCTCTAAAGCTGCGTCAAATCTTTTAAGCGCAGCTGCGTGTCAACCTCCACCTTTTCGTTTTAGGGGACATCAGTGGAGGCGAGGCTCTTTTTCTTACTACTCCTCCTTTGGTAGAACGAGAGGAGCCACCAGTGAAAGGGGTCAGTGTAAAAGTACCCGTGGTGGTTTTGGGAAATAGAGGTTCCAAAGCCGCTCTTTGCCTTCTGGCCTGCAGCAGCCGCTTAAAAAGTCATGAGGCCAGGTCCCAAGGTTTGCCGGTTGGGGACAGGCTGTTAGGGCATCTTGAAGAATCGCGAGCCATTACTTCAGATGCGTGGGTTCTGGATACAATCACCCACAGCTACTGCCTTCCCTTCCTAAAGCAGCCTCATGACAATCCACCAGGGAATGTCTTTGAAACTTGGAGATCCGCTCTTTGTGCAGGAAATCTTATCCTAGATAGATAGAGGCGATATAGAACTGGTGCCTGTAGCGGAGAGGAACAAGGAATGGTATTCCCCTTATTTTTTGATTCCAAAGAAAGACGGAGGATTGAGACCCATCCTGGACTTGCGTTGGGTAACAAACTTCTCAGAAAGGACAATTTCAAGATGGTCACTCTCCAGGCCCTTCAACTTCAGGATTGGTTGGTGTCTCTGGACCTACCAAATGCTTACGTTCTGTGCTTCGGATGAATCGGCACATGAAAGTACCTGAGGTTTGCGGCTGGAGACTCGCATTTTTAGTTTCGGGTCCTGCCATTCGGATTGACCTCCGCCCGATATTCTTCACCAAGCTAATGGTGGTGGTGGCAGCGTATCTCAGGTGAGTTGGGATTCACGTCTACCCCTACCTGGACGACTGGCCGATCCGTGCGTGTTCTCCCGAGCAAGCATTGGATCACCTTGGTCTCACCTGCCGCTCCCTCCACAGGCTGGGCTTCTCCCTCAATTTCAAGAAGTAACATCTGACACCTTCCAAGCAGCTCCAGTACATCAGGCCTGCGTTGGACACCTCCTTGGGGAAGTGCTTGCCTCCCAAGGTGAGGGCTCATCACATTGTGCAGATGGTGGACAAGTTTCAATATGTCCATAGTCTCCTGGCTTTCGAATTCTTAAGGTTGTTCGGCCTCATGGCATCCTGCATTTTTCTAGTGCCAGAGGCCAGGATGAGATCCCTGCAATGGGTTTTCAAGATTCCGTGGTCGCAGTTCTCAGGCAAGATGTTGGATCCCGTTCAGATTCCCCTCTCGGTCTCCCAGGATCTTCTGTGGTGGGCCAGCGACGGGAACCTGATGAAGGGGGAGCTGTTTTGGCAACCGTGGCCGGAGGTGACTGTAGTGACGGACGCTTCCCTCATAAAATGGGGAGCTCATGCCGCAGACTTGACCGTCAGCGGTCGTTTGTCTCCGTCGGAATCCAAACACCACATCAACCTGTTAGAGCTGAGGGCCATCAGGCTAGCACTGAAGGCTTTTCTGCCATCTGTACGGGGGAAGAGTGTCCTGATCTTGACGGACAACACAGTGGCCATGCATTACCGCAACAATAAACGGGGGGTAGGGTCTCTCCCGTTCTTCAGAGAGCTAATACAGCTCTGGTTCTGGGCAATCCAGCAGGAAATTGCGCTCTCGGCAGTTCATCTGGCCGGAGAGAAAATGCTGGGGCAGACGCTCTGAGCAGGCAGAGCACGATCTCTCACGAGTTGGAGTTGGCGCTGGAAGTCCTTCTGGAGTTTTTCAACCCTTTGGGGAACCCCACAAGTGGATCTCTTAGCCACCAGTGCCAACCGGAAGTGTGAAAGATTCTGCTCAAGGGAATTTCCTCCAAGAGGAGTCTTAGGAGAAGCATTTGTGGTGGACTGGTCATTCCCACTTCTCTATGCATTTCCTCCAGTCCCCGTCATTCCTCAAGTGTTAAGGCGGTTACGGAGGTTTGGATCCGACATGATCCTGATTGCTCCAGATTGGGCCAGGAGAGCGTGGTGCCCAGACCTTCTAGAAATGTCCATCTGTCCTCCACGCCGTCTTCCCTAACAAAAGGATCTGCTTATGCATGTGAGGGGGGTGGGAGAGGGACAGGTCGGGACTCTCCAGCCAGCGGTCGGGACTCTCCAGCCAGCGGTCGGGACTCTCCAGCCAGCGGTCGGGACTCTCCAGCCAGCGGTCGGGACTCTCCAGCCAGCGGTCGGGACTCTCCAGCCAGCGGTCGGGACTCTCCAGCCAGCGGTCGGGACTCTCCAGCCAGCGGTCGGGACTCTCCAGCCAGCGGTCGGGACTCTCCAGCCAGCGGTCGGGACTCTCCAGCCAGCGGTCGGGACTCTCCAGCCAGCGGTCGGGACTCTCCAGCTTCAGGCTTGGTATCTGAAAGGTTGAGGGACAAGGATTGGGACCTCCCGGATGACGTGTTGGAGGTTTTGCTTTCGGCCTGGAGGCCAGCAACAAAATCACTGTACCGTTGGCATACTTTTTTTGCGACTGGAGCAGAGGACAAAATGTTAATCCTTTTCAGTCTTCCATATCTTTCTTGCTTTCTTTGGCCCACAGGGGCCTTCAAGTGGGTACCATTAAGTGTTACCTGGTGGCGCTGTCTACGTTCAAGCGCTCGTCTGAAGAATGTTATTACTTTAAGATTTCTTTGATTTCCCAATACCTTAAAGGACTCACAAATGTGTTCCTGCTGTCCCCTTCTCAGGTGTCGGTTTGGGATTTGCATTTGTTTTGACGTTTCTCATGGGTGCCCCGTTCAAACCTTTGCACTCTTGTCCTTTGAGATTGTCCTTCAAGGCAGTGTTCATGGTTGCGGTTACTTCTGCTTGCAAAGGGAGTGAATTGCAGGAACTTTCATCTAAGCCGCCCTTTATTGTGTTCCACAAGGTAGTGTTTGAATTTCATTTGAGCCAGAAAGTGGTTCTTCCTATCCTCCTCCACATCCTGGTAAGGAAGAGGAGCGACTCCATAGGTTGGACCCTATGAGAGCTCTGAGCTTTTATATTTCTAGGATGTCCAGGGTAAGATTGGACGATCACCTCTTTATGGGGTATGCTGGACACGATTTTGGCCAGGCTGTTACCAAACACTTTGTCCAGGTCGATTATCCTCACCATTACTGAATTTTACTGATTGGCGGCAAGGACCCTTTGGAAGGGTTGCAAGCTCATTCCACTAGGGGCGTGGCTACTTCCACAGCCCTGCAGCGGGGATTTCCTATAAATAATATTTGTGATGTAGCCACATGGGCTTCTGTCCACGCCTTTGTTAAACATTACTCCATGGATACAATCCACGGTCAAGATATGGCCTTTGGTAAGGCGGTTCTTTATTCTGCCATCTGATTGGGTACTCTAAATTCTTTTCCTTTCTCCATTTTCTGGTACTGCTTTGGGAGTCTGTTAAAGATGTGGAATACATTGGAGGACACAATCCATTCGAAAAACAAGTTTCTTACCAACTAGTAACGTTTTCAATTGGATGTTCCTCCAACGTATTCAACATCGCCCTCCCAGCCTGCCCTTCTGAAGAATTTCCTATGTGTTTGCAGCTTACGTTTCTGCAAGGCTATGTGCAGTCAAGCAGGCATTGGATATGTGCATGTCACACGTTATGGAGGAAAAAACGTAATCTAAGGCTATGGGTGCTGTGTCCTATTTATAACATCCAGTGATGTCGCCCTCGACGGAGGCCTTCGAGGGACATCGACCCGCCGCCATCGATGCAGGACGCTCTCTGCCGAAAAAGTTTCCGAGGTACACAGCTGTGGACATTAAATGTCAAAGATGTGGAATACTCTGGAGAAACATCCAATCGAAGGAACGTTACCAGTTGGTAAGTAACTTGTTCATTAAGAGAAATTAATAGATTGGACGAATATATCTTGCCTCCCCAGCAAACCGGATTTAGGGTTGGGCATGGAGCTATCCATAATAGTTAGATATTAAAGTCTCCGATTGAAAAAACAAACATCAAGGGAGAGATTATTCCTGGCTTTTGTATATTACAAGTCCATCTTTGATACAGTTGACAGAAAATTATTATGGGAAAAAAAATCAGTCTTGGAGGATGCCAAGACACTTATCAGTCAGACAGCTGTATGATGGCCCTTGCGCAAGTATTTGTTTAAACGAAGCAGGTACATTATCCAACCATATACAAATCAATAATGTCCTGAAACAGAGATGCATACTGGCTCCAAGACTGTTTAATTTGTATGTATCCGCTTTGGATGATGTATTAGATTGTTGATAGCTTCCCCCTGGAAGCTGGGTTCAATACATCTGAACTGGCTCAAACACAGAAGAGCTGGTTATAATGGTTAGAACGCAGAGAACAATACACTGCCTATTTCAGTTTTCTAGGCAGAATTATGAGTAAATGTGTGAAAAACAAATATTAGATGTATCGAAGGCTCATGTAAAAATGCATTCTGCTGGAAACTTGATGGGTAATCGGGGGGGAAAATAATAGAATGTGTCAACCATTTTATTTGCCTGGGGGTGTTGCTCAGCTGTGGGAATTGTGCCGACTTAGTAAGGGCCTACGTGGCACAGAGAGGCCTCTAAATCATGTATAGCCTACACTGCCCTTTCCTATGGATTACTGGTTCTGGGTGATAAATGTAGTATTTCTAATCATGGTGCCAGTAATCATGCGATACTAAGGTTTTATTTCAACTTCCCTACTAAACTAGTAAAGATAGCGAAGGGTGTGGATATTTTTATTAACACACAAAGGAATCAGATTACTTGGACGCCATAGGCTACTAGCCTACTGGTTGCAGAGATGTATTTAGTTTGCCATTCCAATATACACCATCGTATAAAAGAAAGTTGTTTTCGGTGGACTCCTTTTATCCCTTTGTGGCTCAAACCATAGGTAAATATTGTGTTAGGAAGTCTGGGCCAGGGAATCTATCAACTCATGTAGGGGGTTTTATTGTCCAGATACAAAACAGAAAGAAATTGATGCGAAGAGACATTAGGATAATAAACTCTGCTTAGAACGAGCCTGTTAGGCAAGCTTGTTATTCTATTCTGCAACTTTGAGACATGGCAAATGTGCCTGCTCCTGTGTTTTTTCTGGCAGTGCCAGGTGAACCCAGGGTTAGATGGGAAGACTGGAAGGAAGGATTCAGCAAATATGCCTTAGCAGTGTTTGGTGCCAACTACTCCAATGAGCGCAAGGAGGCATTGCTATTTCACTGTTTGGGAACTGCAGGCCAAGAGGTCTTAAAGAGATTGCCGGAGCCTTCTGACATTTTGGATGCTAGTCCATATGAAAGGACATTAGCCAAACTGGACAGGCATTTTAGAGTGGAGGAGAACATTATATTGGAAAGATATAAATTTGCCACGAGAGAGCAGAAGAATGGGGAAAGTATCGAGGATTTTGTCACGGCTTTAAGGGGCTTAGCAGTGAAATGCAAATTCACTCACTGTCAGGATGAGCACTTGAGAGACCAGCTAATGATTAAATGTTCCAATGACAGTATTAGGAAAGAACTATGGAAAGAGAGGAACCCCACTTTGGATCGAGCAATTGAGATAGCGAAAATGGTGGAACACACAGATAAGTGCATTGAAGTTCTTCAATCGGATACTGTGAACAATGGTAAACCCAAGTTGGATGAGAGTCAGGGTTCAGTGCTGAAGGTGTCAAAGGTTGTTCAGAGGCAGAGTACGTGGAATCCAAGACGCGCCTCGCAGAATGCTAAAAGGAGCGAAGAGAACAGACCGGCAACTGGCAGAGGATGGCGTCAATGGGTTCCTGCAAAAGATAGCAGAGGGATTCCCAAAGACATGAATTCTTTCAAGATGGTTAGGGATTCAGGACAATCCAGAGGTTTTCCAGGGAGAAGATGCTTTAGATGTGGAAGCTTGTCGCATATAGCCTCTGATAAGGATTGCTTTGCTATTCATATCATATGCAATGAGTGTGGTGTGAGAGGGCACATTGCCCGATGTTGTAGAAATTTTAATGCTGGGTCAAATCAAGTGCATGAAATAAGTGCAAGTTATGAAGATGAGTCATATTGTGAGGATGGCAGAGAAGTGGTATTTACAGTGAATGCTGTCAATGGCAGAGTGAAAATGCAGAAACCTTATGCTGAGGTTGTAATTCGAGGTGTACCCGTACGCATGCTAATGGATAGTGGTGCTGACTACACCTTGATAAGTGCGGAAGTGTGGAGGAACAAATTCGATAGTTGTACTCTGTGGGAAAATACTGTTAAAGCAAATGCTTATGGAGATGTTCCCATAGATATTATAGGTTGCTTTGATGCTGAATTACAGTTTAAGGACAGGAAGGCCAAAGGTTGTGTGTATGTTACCAACAGAGGGGGTGAATTGTTGTCATGGAGTGATCAAGCTGAATTGAAGATAAGGCTTGAGGCAAGTCATCCCGAGCAGGTAATGTCTGTTGTGGGAGGAGAGCCCACAGAGATACAAACCACGTTATCTGGGAAATTGGGGTGTCTCAAGGGCTTTGTACATGTAATTCGCCTAAAGAAAGGAGCTGTCCCTAAGATTGCAAAACTGCGAACTATTCCTCTTGCTCTTAGAGGAGATGTAGAGGAAGAACTCAAGAGAATGGAAAGAGATGGTGTCATTGAAAAGATAGAAGCATCTGAATGGGTCAGTCCTATAGTTGTAGTCAGAAAAGGCAATGGGTCTTTGAGGCTCTGTATAGATCTTAGACATCTAAACAGCATGGTTGTGGCAGACAGGTTTCCCCTTCCCCGAATAGATGATCTGATGGTGGGAGTAGCTGGGTCAAAAGTGTTCTCCATACTAGATCTTAAATCGGCCTACCATCAGGTTGAATTGCACCCTAATTCCAGGGATCTCACCGCCTTCATCACCCCGATTGGATTGTTCAGGTGTGTTCGCATGCCATTTGGTTTGGTCTCAGCCGCAAGTGTGTTTCAGAGTATTATGCATAAATTACTTGGGGGTGAAAAAGGGGTGATGTGTTATCAAGATGATGTTCTTGTATGTGGGAGCGATGAGAAGGAGCATGATGTTCGTTTGAAAAGAGTTTTGGATATTTTGAAGGAGGCAGGCCTCACCGTTGCCTTGGAAAAATGTACTTTTAAAGCCAACAAAGTGGTGTACCTGGGTCATGAGATCACTGGGGAAGGGGTTAGACCCAAGGAGGAGGCTATTGAGGCCATAAAAAGAATGGAGGAGCCTAAGTCTAAAGGGGACATACTATCATTTTTGGGACTGGTGGAGTTTTACGGCAAATTTGTCAAGGGGTTAGCAGAAATGTCGAGGAATATGAGATTTCTCACTCGCAAGGGAGTCGTTTTTAAATGGTGTGACCGGTGCAAGAAAGAATTTTTGATGATAAAAGAGGCTATTGTCAATGCTCCCATTTTGAAAATATTTGAGGAAAGTAAACCCACATTGCTTTTTGTTGATGCCAGTGATTATGGTGTTGGGGCTGTTCTGATGCAGGAGGATCAGACAGGTTTACAGACTGTGGCTTTTGCGTCCAGGTCTTTGAAGGGCCCAGAATCTAGATATTCAGTTATTGAGAAGGAGGCTCTAGCATGCGTTTGGGGTGTCGAGAAATTTAAAAGATTCTTGTGGGGGAGGAGTTTCACCATTTGCACTGACCATAAACCCTTGGTTGGAATTTTTACAAAAGGTGGTTTGGAGGGAGTGTCAAGACGCATTATGAAATGGGTCACGGCATTGCAAGGGTTACAGTATACCATGCTCCACGTAAAGGGGGAGGTTAATGTGGTTGCAGACGCCTTGTCTAGATCTGTCCAGAGGGAAATTTCTGACGATAGTGACTTTACAAGTTCAGAGGAGAGTGCAGAAATATTCCAGGTGCATGAAACATTAAAGAAAAGTGAGTGGGATGTGTCTTGCACGGAGGATGTTGTATATCAAGGAGTACTTGCTCTGGTTGCAGAAGGTAAAATTAAGAGCCACAGGGGCGAGATGAATGGTTTTGCCAAAGTGAGGGAGGAGCTATGGATTCAGGATGGTTATTTATACAAGGGTCACCAGATGGTTGTGCCAGTCGGTATGAGGAAGTCTGTCTTGGAGTTGGCCCATGTTGGGCATTTAGGTCTGGCCAGGACGAAGGGACTTGTGAGGTCTGAATTTTGGTGGCCTGGTATCGACAAGGACATAGAGGAACAAGTCAAAGACTGTGTGGAATGTATTGAGGGAAACAAAGGCTTGAAAGTGCAAAAAGTTCCCATGGTAGTGAGGGAGTCCCCGCGTGTCCCTTGGGACGAAATTGCGTTGGATCTCCTCGGTCCATTTAATATTGGTGGTGGCAGAGATAGCTACCTATTAGTAGTCATAGATTTATTATCAAAATGGCCGGAGGTATGTGTACTCAAGGACATATCCAGTAGTAGTATAATCAGATTTTTGGAACAACTGTTTTGGAGAGAAGGGTTTCCAAGAAAGTGTTTGTCTGACAATGGGACCCAACTTGTTTCCAGAGAGTTTAAAGAATTTTTAGAGAATCATGGGATTGAGCAGGTGAATACTTCTTTATATCATCCCCAGAGTAATGGGTGTGTGGAACGATTTAATAGGACTCTGATGGAGGCTATTAGGATAGCGGTGGCTACTGGAGGAGATTGGGTGAGAACAGTGATGGAACGCACGTTCCAGTATAGGCTAACTACCCATAGTGTCACAGGCGTGAGTCCATTTGAGATCTTGAGAGGAAGAAAACCAAATACTCATTTATGTCCAGGTTGGATGGGCAAATCAAAAATGGTGGATGTGGATCTAGAGAGTGTAAAAAGGAGAATTTTTGAAGCTGGAGTTAGATCCAAGGAGAGGTATGATCAGAAGAATTGTTGTAGGGAACTCAAGGTCAAAGAGGGTGATTGGATTAAAGTCAAGCTCCCCACCAAAGTTCGTAAAGGAGCCTCGTTGTTTTCTGAACCCAAGCAAGTTGTGAAAGACTTGGGTTCGTCAGTGTTGGTCAAAGGAGGAGCTATTTGGAATAAGCAAAGGGTGGCTTTTCCGTTTCAATGTTAATTTGTCTTCAGTTAGTTGGAGACAGGGACTTTCTTGTGACTCTACCTAATCAACCACTAGATGTCATATATCTATGCTCTTGATTTGTGCCAGGACTTGCAGCGCATCCAATGTTTTACCTGTTAAACCACGAGTGTATAATATTTATTTTACAGGTTTCAATTTCAGTTGTTCAATATGTGTTTTACAGGTTTCAATTTTAGTGGGTCCTCACCCACACAGTTACTTGTTATGTTTAAGGAGGAGAGGTGTTAGGATGTGCAGTGTTTCCAATGTTTACCTGTTAAACCATGAGTGTATAATATTTCCTTCACTATGTCTATTGTCACTTAGATACTATAGAACATAGAACTGCATCTTATGTAGCAGGGTTCCAAGGAGAGCCAGTGAAGAAGCAGGGCCTTAGTGGGAAGATTGTACTCCTCCTGCTGGGGGTCGTCTTATGTCATCAACTTGCAAATAAAAGGTTCTTTACCTTTAAACTACTGGTTATGTGAAAGCCTCCCTTTGTACATAACAGAGCCGCTACACAAGTATGCCAAAATCAAGAAGATAAGTATTTAAACATTTTGGACAAAGGCCAACCGATTCCTCTTAGCCTAGAAAGATGAAGAAATTATGTTAAAAGCAGTAGCAGAGAAAGAAACCTTTGGGATTTTTAAGAGCAGAGAGGGGCCACAAGAGGAGGCTTTAACTAATTCCATTTCAGCACAGGTGTGGCCGTTGTATTTTGGGAACTTGTAGCATGCCCCCTTGACAGAAAAATGGTAAGAGGAATTTGTAGGGAGGTGGTCATTAAATATCTCGGTGGAACAAATCCACAATGCCATTGTATCTGGCTTCAAATTCACAGGCCTATGGACGAAGTAGATTTTGCAAACTAAAAGGTTTCCTGCTACTTGCCATCTTTCAACAATTGTTCCCATTCATAAAAAGGGGGAATAACTTATCCTCTCAGCTACCGTCAGATAGCACTTTTAGATGTTCAGAGTAAGATCTTCTCTGTCCATTTATTGGAAGAAATAGAAGTCCGGATTGGAACACATAATATCCTGTTGAAATTGCAGACAGACTTCAGAAGGGGGATCGGAACGGATGCTAATGGCCTGACCATAAATACTTTTAGCGGAGTAGCCACAGTGCACACCTCTATATAATGACTGTAAATGAGTATTTTCAATAATACGAATAGCCGCCTATGGCAAAATAAAGAAACTAAGTCCAGGTGCAGGGGAGAAACAGCCCTGAAACATGAACTGTACAATAATAAAAACTAAGAAAAAGTTCCCAATTGGGGAACTCCCATCCCACCTCCCCCCTCACACTGTCTGTGGCCAAACAAAGCTAAATTGTAAAAGGGTATGAGGGTGTAAACAATTTAGTGTACAATGTTAAAGAATAGTAGATAAACATCTAATATTAGAGTGTAACAGTACATATAATTTCCAGTTCATTATAGAAAAGCTTTCTTTATTTTCAAGAACAGCTGAACGCAACACGTTTTGAGAAACAATCTTCAGGGGTATCAATATTTAAAGGTTCTGTAAGCAACCACCAAAAAAAAAATGTAAACTAAAATTCTTCAAAGCAGTCTCGCGTCATACAGAAATGTATATAACAATCAATAGTACAAAGTAGGCTTGGTAAGTCACCTCTTGTGTTAAAAGTTCCATCAAAGTGTCAAAACTGGGACTATCTTCCTCAAAGTACTTCATAACCACTTTTGGAGCTGTATCAAATCTGTGGGTACATGAGTCACTAGTGTAATAACTGTATTCCAATCTCCCAGCAAGAAAATCGCCCTAAGGGTCAGAATAATCTTACCTAATCAAGTTCTGACGTTTCACTCTGATGGCATTGATTCTTTTCTATAGGCAAATGGTTACGCCTGCCCTGTTATATGGCTGTGAAATAACAGCATTGTCAGAGCATTATGACATTGACAAAAGGTTTTTCATGGCAGAAAGTGTGACATTTACTGAATTATGTGCTCATCTCCATCCTGCATTATGAATTAGGCCTTGCTTCTTTTTTGAGTCTTGTTGACTAGAATATCCTTCATGTTTATTTGAAGTTAAACGTGTCCAAAGTAAATAGCCTTTTCTATCTAATGCATAACCATATGTTAAAATCTCATTCAGGAAGCAATACATTGTTCTTGAAGTGCTTTTAAATCCTGGAGAAGTATGGCCTATCAGAAGAGAACCTTATGTCTGGCCATGATGTCTTGAAGAGGAAATCATTAGACCAAGACTGGATCAATATTTGTGATAGGAGATCCTCTTGCAAATTGTACAGTGAATTTTGAATGGATCTTTTGAAGATTCACAAAGTCGTTCTTGCGAATTGGATTTAATTTTCCCATACCCGGGAGGCTCTACATATTCGAGGGCAAGCAGGTAGTCCGTACCCTTTGCCGATATTGCCTTAAGGTGAACCAATCTTTAAAACACTGATTTATGAATGTGTTGACTGCAGGAAGTACGAATACAGTTCTTTGGTGATTTTTTTTTTTGTATGAGTAGTAGTTTCTTAACTGTTATTTTCTGACAGCAAATATGAACTGTGTGCCAGACCTCATTGTTGATCAGAGCAGTAACTTACAAAAAAGAAATTGATGTAAATGTATGTGTAAGTTTTAGGATGTGGATTGCTTTTTATACATTTACATTCATTGTTAAAAACTTTTATCCAGTTAGGAAAAATAATTTAAATCAAATCATTAATTGTGCTGAATTGTTGTGTTAATGTTGTAGAAGGTTTGAAATAAACCAATACAAATTGAAAAAGGGGCCTACATACACCAAAACTATATGAATAAGTTTGCTTACAAAGCAATTCATATAAAATGCTAATGGAACTTGTATTCAAGGTCTGATAAAGCTATATTGAGCATGCATAGTCCCCTGTATTACTTGCTGGTTGGAAGTATACAGTGAAAAGTAATTATGCTGGTTAAACACATTGGAGGAAAATGTACGGCAAAGGTACTTGGTTTAAATAGAGCGTTGCCAATCCAAGCTATTAGGTTACAGCTTGGCCTGACTGCTTCGATCACAAACTATCGAATTAAGCACATTCTATGGGTAATCAAGATAATTGATGAGAAAAACACTGTTGGCCATAAAGGATCACAAATCAGGAACGGCCTAACTAAAGTGCTGCAGGACTATGCGTACACATGTAACAAACTCCATGAACACATAGATTGGAGTTTAAAGGATAGTTCCGGGACTTTTTTTTTATTGTTCCTATGGTTCGGCCATGTGTTTTTAAGCATAAATCGGTAGATCGTAGAAAACTTTCCTATGGACCTTACCCGACTTTTCGTCCATTAACGCACTCGAAAAACATCCGCCATTTTATGATAATCCTCTCACTTGCCGCATCGCCCTGGCTCACCTGCTTTTGCGGCACTAAATCAAATCCCCCGCCCCTGAAACAGACTTGATCAAAACATTCATATTCCCCGCCTCTATCCGTGACGTGACTGAGCTGCGTAGGCAAACGCGCCCAGGCGTCTTCTACGCGACTCCACACAGAACCAGGAAATCAACACAGATGAGCTCACACAACACAGCGCGCCACAATTGGGAATATGAAACTGTACTTTTAAATTAAACCGCAAGATTGTAAATTTGGTAAAGTACATTTATTTGACATCAAATGTTTTGAGAATATTCAGCGATTAGCATTTTTATTTGCTCACGTTCCGAAAAGTTCGTTTCGAGGCACACGATGTTCCTTTGCTGTACACAGGGTCTTAGATCAATGAATTTTTATTTGCTCTCGATCCAAAATATTTTGTCTTGAGGCAAGCGATGTTCGTGTGCAGTAGACAGGGTGTTGGTTTACGATAAAATAAGCTCTTCGGTCGCACTGATAATCGCATGGCTGTTCCAACAACGAGGCACTAGGCCACCACAACGGTCTGTATGTTGCATCTAGCCGTTAGTACCGCGTAAGGGCATACTTGTACTTGGCGATCGTCCCACAAAATGGTCAGGGTGCTAACGTTGTTCACGCAGAGAAGCAACTGGCGGTTAAAAAACCCATCCGCCGGTGTCTGGTACTCGTGACACAGACAATAATGGACAATGTATCTATTTGAAAAACATAAAAAAAGGAAATTAGTCTCACCATCAGATCTTAATTAAAATTATTCATTTTATATATTAGGTCTGGAAATTATTTCATAGCTAGGACAGTGCAACTGGGTTTTATACGTCAAGGGGGGGCTGTAGGATACTGAGACAGTCCCCCAGTGCAGGGGTTGACAGGGAGTGCAGGTGGAGAGTGGAAGGGCCCAGGACCGAGGTCGCAGACAGTGGACAAGTTGTAGCAGGGGAGAGGGAGAGAGAAAGCAGAAGCAAAGAGGAAGGTTTGGAGGTGCTTCCGTAAAAGGAGACGGTTCTCCCCAAGATAGTGCGCGGTACAAAACAATATGCCACATAGAATGAGCAAGTACAACTTAACCCGTCTTTAAAGCTACTGTATAGTAATTAAATTGCGGTATAAACTCATCTAAAGAGTTACTTACATTATATTTGCATTTTCCATTGTCTGTGCGTAGGGCAGCCCCGAAATACCACTCCTTCTATGCCGACGTTTTATTTCTTCTAATGAACGAACATGAAATGGCTTTCGTTTCTGAAATTATATTCATTATCGTTTCTTACGTGGTCCCGGCCTGTCAAGGTCAAATAACAATAGAACCTTATACTGAGTCGTGGGCCATTCTGGCACCCGAGAAAAAAATCAAAGCAGCTGACCTTCACTTTGAACGAACACACATTCCTAGTTAGCTACATTCAGTGTAAGGCCGTCTTACAGGACTTGAAATTTACACTCCATCTTTGCATTTTGTCTGCGTGCTTTGCTGCCCCACAGAACCATGAATACGGAGACATTCTATATTTTTGGAAAAATCATTTATATTACTGTTTGGTTTAATTTAATGCTCAAATGAACAAGGTTGGATAGATAAACCTATTCAATGGGCCTGCGACATGAGGAGACTCGAGAGAACAGACAATCAAATTACAATCATTTAAACCGTGATGTGTATTTCTCAATGAGCTCTTCTTTAGGTGGACATGGAACAGAGGCAGTGTTGGGTGGCAATGCAGTTGTCACCTGCACAGGTTCGTTCACAACTCCATTTATGTGCCTATCTAGGACGTCAACAATAAGTCTCTCAATAAACTCATATTGCATATCCTCAAACACTGGTTTGATCACCCATTGTTTACTTCTTTTAGTGAAGGCCTTATTGTAGCGAAGTGTCCCTAAAGTTCCGGTCGTCCTACTTTGTTGACGGCCGACATTATGGTTATGTGCCAAGACCGCTAAAAGAGTCCGATTTATCATGCCCTCCATGCCAAAATGCAATCGTTTTGGCCTGTACTTTAGGCACATATTGTGGAACACCTCCAAATCTCCTGTGTGGCAGAATTCCGTGAGTCCCCTCAAAGCTTTTGTTATAGTTTTATCAAATACAATCTTTTCAATGGCTTTGTGAGTGGGTGATGAAGGAATCAACCACTTATTCTTCCGTGCCTCCTCTGTGGACAAATGGCCATGTTCACAATTGTGGAAATGTTGGTTCGTGTTCCAGCTGTGCACGTTTGTACAGTGTAGCATTACTGACCGCCATTTTTCCTGTAGAATTTCCAACGACCCTCCACATGTTTTTGAGCTCCACCAAAGATGGTTGCTGATTGACTTGGACCACTGTGAAATACCTTGCATATCTTTTTTTTTTACCTGCAGCCGACAATTTTTTATTGATTGTTTTTGCAAGATGCCAAACGTCAAATTGGTGATTTATATTTTTGTACTCTTCTCTCATTGTCTTGGCAATTGAAACGTGTCTGTCCGTGGCTATCAGGTCGATCACCATTCCCCGCGATTGTAGTTCTTGCAATGATGCTACAAAGCCAACTTTCTCCATGGCCACTGAGGATGTACTTTGTGACACCTGCACGACCACCGAACTCACAATTTTCTTACTTTCCATGTCCTGAAAGTGGTAGATGCAGTACTTGGCTGAAAATCCTGGGCTGTCGCACTGTCCATCACCGGCTAGCCTGAACCGTTTGCCCGCGAATGTACTATCAATAGACATTTTTTCCATTCTCCAAGCTTCGCTAATGGCTGGAAATAGATAATCGGTTTGGTATTTGTAGAACTGAGTTTTCGCAATGAAACGGATTCCCACAAACTGAAAGAAAGACTCTAATTTTTTAAAACTTGAACCACTAAAAAGTGCAGCCGCTGCACAAAGTAGATTGCCTGCTGGCAGTTGTCCCAGCATGGGTTGTGCAGACCATGAGAAAGGATGATATTTTGTACAGGTGGCGTGTATTTTAAGGTTAGTGCCTCGAATTGCACGAGTCACATTAATCAATGGCTCCCCACATACTTCCCCAGCTACCGAATGCCCACATTTCAACCGAATAATAATATCAATCAAACAACTATCGAATACAATGAATTTGGCCTCTTTCCTTATACTGTCACTCTGCATCCCAGCTGGTTCGGCCTGTAACATTGAGGACATGTCACTCACATGAAAGGTAGAATCTCTGATATCGTCTTCCGCTATGTTCAGTGATATTGAAGGTGTTTCATTGTAGTCCACTTCATTCTCTTCCATTGCAACATCTGTTCCTTCTCCGGCAATGGGTGAATAGGACAATTTCTTCAACTTTCTCGCGGTCTTAGTTTTTGCGGGTGTGGATTCTGTGAATTTATCTCCAACTGCATCCGAACTACCAGGAGGACATTCACTATCAATGGCTGGTGGTGGTATAGCTCCGTTGTCAATCACTTCATATTCTTCCCATTGGCACGATGCATCTCCAGTCTCAAGTCCCTGCCAAAAGGTTTGACAAGCAACATCTCTCGTTCGCTTCACTGTCTGTGTAGATCTAGTTCGTACACCCACTCGCAACTAGAGGACAGATTGGAAAAGGGATGTTCAGTTTAAACACAACTTACAGTATTGAACTATTAACAGTGAAAAACAACATAATATAGTGACCAGGACACTAACCTTCTTTTGCTTTCTTTTCTTTGAAACTTTCTTGCCTCGAACTTCAACATCAGGACGCTGTTGCTCCGACTCGTGTGTGCATGTCTCCACTTCCTCTTGCGCTGCAACGACTACATTTTTCATGATAAGCACATCCATCACGCACTGACGCTCCATCGACTCCCTGAAACATAGAACTTTCATTAGTATGTATAATAATATCGAAAACACAAAATGTACTTGGGGACCAATACCCACGTACATCTCAATAGCAAAACACGAATGAACGCTTTGTGTAGAACATTCAAACGGCAATTATTCACGCATTTTTGATCTAGTTAGATGGAACTGTCAAGATCCATACCTCGGGCTCCATTGATGGACTTCCATTGATGATATTATTGAAGATGATGCTTCAGTGACTCCCTGAAACACAGTAATTGCATTAGTATGGTTTTCTATTTTGATAAAAAGAACAGAAACTTTGTGCAGGCGTGAACGGCTCATCTAAATAGACCTGCACAAATGATCAGTTGTCTAAAATAAATAATGGATATGTAAATATGATTCGATTTGCTTGATCGTTGGAAGTGTCACCACCCAGAGATCTGCATCAACTACTAGGGGTGATGTTCTTGTAGAAGAAGCTCCGTCATCTCCCTGAAACATAGTACTTGCGTTAATAAAGAAGGAAGTATAGCGGATGTAATCACGTCATATGATTTCGCTTGATCGAACTGTCAGTATCCATACCTCGAAATGCATAAGAACATCAAGGGACGATGTAACTGCGGTGCACACTTCTGTAAGCTGTTGCGCCGACCCGTAAATGCATGCTCCCCCTTCTTCTTGGACTAATGCTCCATCGACTCCCTGAAACATAGGACTTTCATTAGTAATGAACACAAAATTGAAAAAAGAAGACACATAGGAGGGCGACGGAACTGTCCTGAAACGTACCTCGAGCATCTGAGTGACATCAACGGTAGTCGTCAATACGTTGGACTCCTCAGCATCTCCCTGAAAGACAGTACTTGCATTATTTTGGATAACAATAATTATAACTGAAACCAAAGACTAGAGGACGAGTACAAGGGTGTACCATTAGGTATCATAATTACACGATAAATTAAAACTATTGATTTACATGCCTAAAACAAGTCAGTGGCAGAATAGCCAAGTAAGATTACCCGATAGGCGCTTGAAGTGGCTGATGACTGCAATAACGACACGGATGGAGAATCTTCCGCCTTCATATTGAGTGGATACATAAATGGGGAAATTATTGTTAGCTAATGCTACACACTACCGCAAGGCCAAGAGATAAATACGTAAACTTGACTCACCAGTGGAGGGATGTGGACGAATAGAGTGGGAATAGCGGTTGAGAGCAATTTTCGCCTCGCTCGCGGTGTGTTCTTCTTTATTAGCAATGATGTGGAGTACATGTCAGAGGTAAAGTGCCTGCTGCAGATGCGGTATCGATTACCCCTCTTGTCCGCAAAGACCTCTAGGACTCTACTTTCAAGCTCAGACGGTGGATATCCGCAATATCGGACCCATTCTCTTATCTGATCTATTGTTTTAGGGAAAACATGCATTATAGTACCTTCAGATTTATTATGGGTCTTCGAAGGGCAACCGCCAATGGAACAGGCAGGCATTGTGGAAAGTTCTGAAAAGTAAAGATCAACAATTCTCTATGAATACCAATGTAAACTCAGAACATGTGACTAGTTCCTTGCATGTACTGTCTTGAACGAAAAGAAATTGGACGCAAAATGATTATGGTACATGGCCTTACCTTGACGAACAAACAGTTAGATGCAGGGATCAGAGTAGTTTCTTGTCGTAGAACAGGGAGCAGTTCACAGGTTGCAAACTGACGAGTTTCCTCGAAGTGGTCACGGAAGTTCACAGAGACGAAGAGCAGATAACCAGCACCTTCACGGGTTGACTAGCAAAGCGCAAAGAAGTGCTCATTAGAAATATGAAGTGGGTTATAAAGAATTCGAAACAGGGGTGTGTTTGTGAATGAATGACGTGTATATGTCGTGGCATTATGTGGATTGCAGGGGGCCGTCCAGCGTGAGGGGGGATGCTTGGCAGGAGACACGGGGTCTGGAGGTAGACATGGGAACAACACCCCATGCTCTATAGACCACTTTGAAGTGTACATGGTCTTTGGCACCTCTTGGCCTTTATCGCTCCCTGACTGCTCCAGTTGCCAGCACAAGTACCCCGGTGCGAACTGCTTTTGATAGGGCGGGGGGTGGATTGGGGCGGTGGTCGTGCAGACAAGACTCGTTTGCCGCAGGGCCTCACCAAGGAGAGGCCATCTAACTGCATGTAAGAGGCTGGCTGCAGGATCTAGTACATGGAAGGCAGGGGGGTGAGTTTATAAATACCTCACCCTCCCAGGAGAATATATGGGTGCAGGTAACCCTGGAGACCCTGGATGCCTAGGCAGTTAGTCAGCAGCCGGCTGGCCTGTGGTGGCAAGGCGTCACGTGCCAGAGGTGGTCATCTCTGTACCCGGTGCCCAAAAGGATGATTTATTATGATCAACCATATTTACCTATAACCATGTTTTGTATCAATAAAATACAACGGCCTTCCTTTTATTGCCAACGCTTGAACAAATCAAAACAACCATTGTTAAAATATATATTGGGTTTTATTTTGGATCTTAATTTCAATTGAACATAAATAATAAACATTACACATTGTAAATTTGCGGTTGCAGCACATCCAGGGAAAATCCGCGGTATTGTCCACTGTCGCTGGGGAAATGTTGTCTAATGGCAAGTACCGCACAGGCAGGTATTACTCTCCGAAAGCGGTGTCCGAGCCTCCCGTGAAGCCACCAAGTGAAGCAACGATAGGCCACCAGCCTGTACCACCTGTGAAAATGAAAGATGCAAATTGTATTAAAATGACAAACCTTTCTTATCACTGTCGATTCAGGTAAAAAATGTCATTCTGCTTTGAAAAAAATTCTATCTAGAAAATGCACAATATGAAACCAATTTACATGCATTCGAATGATATGTATATGTAATTTTATATGTGGGAGACGACCATGACATAGTAGTGGCATCACTGACATCACAACCAGAGTATACTTACTCGTTACTCTGATTACGCGGACGAACAGTGCCGCGAAGTTCGTGCATAAGCACCATCATCCTCAACACGGTCCGTGAGAGGCAGGCTTCCCTGAACTCTGGCAGCTCGGTGATGCATTGCGGACTTGGCTCGCCTTCCGAAATGTATGCCAGGCATCCCGAGTTTTCTCAGCAGCAGCAGTTCTCCTCCTCAGTTGGCATTAGCTCGCACCGATTGCACGTGCACCAGGTGGAGACGCCGTCCATGCGACATGGTCCAGGCTCTTCATCCGTTGACTGGTCCTCCCAACTGCCGTCCGAATCCCCATCGTTTTCGCGTGCTTGCCTTTTCAGTAGTTCTTCCTCGGTGTACTCGGGCTTGTACATATACGGCATTATTGTAGCCATTATGTGGTAAAGAAAGTAAAATAATTTATAGCGGTGGTACTGGTATCTGTTCACACGGGCTACAATCAACGAAGGTAGCTGACCAGAGCACAGAAACGAGTCACAGAATACTCAAAGTAACACAGAGAGAGGAATGGATTCGAAAATCTGCTGCTGTGTGTTGTGAAACGGTCTGTTTATACTTATTGAGGAAAGAGGCGTCCTGCCATTTCCATGGTGACACTTCATTAGCTGAGGCGCAGCGATTGTTGACACGAAACGGGAAATGGGCGGTACACGTCTGCTGATGTCAGGCTCAGGGGCGGGGGATTTGATTTAGTGCCGCAAAAGCAGGTGAGCCAGGGCGATGGGGGGAAATGATAGGATTATCATAAAATGGCGGATGTTTTCGAGTGCGTTAATGGACGAAAAGTCGGGTAAGGTCCATAGGAAAGTTTTCTACGATCTACCGATTTATGCTTAAAAACACATGGCCGAACCATAGGAACAATAAAAAAAAAGTCCCGGAACTATCCTTTAATTCTCAAGGATGATCATAGATAGATTAGATCAGGATTATGGAAGGAAGCATTTGAATGAGGTTGGTCCTCTGATTTATCTATCTTCAAAAATAAGGGGAGTATATATGTTTGTCCTTTAAATGTATAACACATGTTGATTATATAAAGGTAACACCATGTAAAAAATAGCAGTGTTTTATTATGCTGCTAAGCCTGAACTGTCTACCCTCATTAATGATACCAGGTGCCTGAATGAGCATTAGTAGATGGAGAGGCATTGTAGGCTCTGTGAGAAAGGATTTGGAAACTACACATCCCTTAATAACTCGGTGTAATTCCCTTTTTTATGTTATATGAGTTAACATTATTGCAAGCAGGTGCCATGGTATCAGATTTTTTCAGACGTATGAGTTTTGGTCATCTTTGCTTTCGACAGATCAATAATTTTTTCGAACATTGCGTTTAATCAATGAACAATAATATTAATTGAACTTTTCAAAAAAATGTAATATTGTAAATGAAATGGGATAAGGATTTTGGAGGCTATTAAATGTAATGCAATATGATTTGAATACTTGATACATTGTATGTTTGTATAGTCATTGTTTTATGCTTTGTATTGTGTTAAATGTTCTGTGTGAACCAAATGACACTAAATACATTTTATTTGAAATGTTAGCATTTTTGAGGCCTGCGTACTAATCATGGGAAATTTCAGTAAATCCATAGAGGAAAGAAATCACACTGGATTCCCACCTGAGGTACAATTTAGGAGCTTTGATCTCAGAGAGCCACCAGTGCAGTGCCACATGTAAAAATGGAAGGCTGGCACTAACTTCTTCAGCTGTGTTTTTTATAGTCCTCGATTACCAAATGAGACTTCCTGCTGTTACTCTGATCATCTAGAGTGATCAAGGGAATGACACAAAATGAAGGCCCTTTGTAATATGGGTCTTTTTGTGGAAAATCTCCTAGGGCGACAGCCCTTCTTTCTGAGAAATGCCTTTGATATGGAGTAAAATAAGAAAATACTTAGCATTTCCTTAGCATTTCTCCCTGCCACACCCATTCAACACCTGTCCCAGTACAAATGTAGTTCAAGGCACCAGGGTGCTCCAGGGGTTTTCCACATTGCACGTAATCCATTAGCATTGCTTTTTGAGTTATTTCTCTGATGACCTGGAGACAACCCAAGCATGTTTGAAAGGGTTTTTCAGGAATGCAAAATAAGGATATTTTTTTTTTTGTGAATCCGTCCAGCTTTTTTCCCTAAAATGTGTTTTTTTTTTTTTAAATTAGGTAGTCTTTTATTTTATTTTTTTTGTCTTTAATTCAATATTTAGATAATCGAACAGTTGCAGTCTTGTCATGGGAGCACAAGTTAGGTTTCTTTACAGTGGCATTTTTTTTTGTTGTTTCTACAACCCTACTACGTCCCCACTCTGCTTACTTACCCCTTGGTCTTGTGGGCCAAAAAGATGTTACAATGTTTTAGCACTGATATGATAGGTCGCCAATCTATTACCTATTTTTGTTTCCAAAATGGTGGACTCCATTAGCAAGTAGGTTTCTAAGGTTCTTTTGATAATTGGGTTTTTGCTTCACTATAAAATTTTACACAAAATTTGATTTCCTTCTCCTTGATCAATCTTTACTTTTGCCAGTGACAGACTATTCTTGTTTTTAACCCTTTTCTTTGTATATCATCAGATGAGATGCTCTTAAAGACACTGTGGATTAAAACTAGCATATGAATAGGCTTACTGCCACACGCCAATATCTATTGCCCTAAAACAGTTCATGTTTGAAATTATTGACACAACTTTGGAGATAATGTAGCTGGTTTGTTCCAACAATTACAAGCTAGTCATGGTTCAGTAAGTTGCACTTTTAGCTTTTTATCTCCCATCCTTCTGACAAATGGGACTCTTTTCTACAACTGTGTATAATTTACTGTGTGAGGCTGGTGGGTTTTTCGGAATACCACTGATATGCGGATCAGAGAAACCACCTATACGTTTTCAGATTTCTATCAAGGTACTCCAAACTCTGTGCTAAACTTGGCTGAGCAGTAAGACTTCATTCTTAAAATGGAGGACCCCAAGTAAGACTGACCATGCAGTATGTGCTGAAAATATATACTCTATTACAAAACAGTTAATGCATAAATGTACAGATCGCAAGTGCCCACCAAGTATAGATATAAAGGAATGAAGGTGCCCAGAGGAGACAAGGGCACTTTAAAAAATAACATCAGCAGTAAGTTCAATGTTCTACAATAGTTGCAGTTTTAAAGTGGGAGAAAAGGTGCAAAATGCAAGCCTCAGAATTATGAAACCTTTTAATTAAAACCTCAACTAAATCTTAAAAATTCCAGCTCAAGTACCTGAACAAGTGTCCCACCTAAGTTCACTGATAATGTTTCAAGTTACTTTTAGGGAGTTTGTTAGCCTTAAAGATTTCTGCCTTAGGGATCAATGGGACAAAGACAGTAGTCCAGCCAACTTAGTAACTTACCTGAAAGTAAATTTTCAATTAGACTTGTGTGTCAAGAAGGCAGCCATCCAGGGGAGTCAGGATAAGTTTAGACCTGGTGATATTACCAAAGGCAGACGGAGCGATGGTTGCAGCCCAGCGTCTCAAGCCGCATGGAGAAATGCTGGAGTCCACGGGGCTGACAAAAAAGTATGTAAACTGACCCCAGAGGCCCAACAACAGCCAGGCAGCAACTTAATGTTATCCAAAGGATCCCAGGAAAGAGTATTTACAGAGAAGACATCTGCATTGGAGGCCATGGATTTATGATTAAAGGAGGTGGGTTCTGTCATGATTAGGTCAGGCTGGCGTCTGTTTCCGTTTGTGTTTGTGAACTCACAGCACCTGGAGATGACCGATCCGGGACTTCAGAATTCAAGGGCGACAACCATTTCCAAGCAACCTACAATGATGAGGAGGTACAGAAGATGCAGTGGCAGTGGAGGCATTTTGGTGACCCACCTACCCATCACATCAGAGTTGACTTGGGATTAGATGAAGGCCTCACTACTAGCAGCTAGCTCAGTAAGGAAGCCAGCAGTGCCATGAGGTAGACTGTCCCTGGAAGAAGTCAGCATAAAGGAGTGGGCATGAAACACCATATTGAGTACAGGACAACAGTAGCCCACTCTCAGGATATGTCCTAGAGTCGGAGAGATTAAGTGGAGCTCCCAGCTGGTCGTGAAGGTAGATGAATCAACTATGCTTGCCAATTCAAGGGAGGGGAAATGCCTTTGGCAGGCTTCTCTTTGTGGATGAGATACACAGTACTTTGCTTCAAGGAGGACAGCAGGCAGCAACAAATCTTCGGGTTTGAGTCCTTCAAGGTCAGGTCTTCCTCTGATTTCGGGTCTAGTAGTCTTCTGAAGAATGGCTCCAGTTTAACCCAAATATACATAACTCTGGGGCTAGGTGTTTCCTCAGCCCGCCAGTCTTCGAGCGAGCTGCAAAGTTTTGGGGGCCATGCAACCCTGGCTTGCCAGTCAATCTCTGTTCATGGCAAATGAAACAAGGATGTGGATTAAACCAGCCTCAACCTGTTCTGTTTAATGTTTGCATTTGCGGGCTCAGGCCCACATATGATCATTCCTGGCAGAAAAAAGGAAGATTAAGACCACTAAACGTTAGTGGATTTGGTCGCATGGCTTAAAAATGAGGTAGCTCTTTCAGATACTACAAAGGCAAAGGAGTATACCCTGTAATTAAAAAGGATAGCGCACAGTATTGTCAGTGTAAGAAAAAAAAATCTCTTGGCCAAACACACTGCCCGAGTGAGGGGTGTCGCAAGAAGGAGTTGAAAATTTGGAAGACAAGATTACAATTCTTTAAATAAAGTTAAAGCCCTAGCTTTCCTTGATCACTAAAGGGAGTACCCTACCCATCTACAGAAGCTGAAGGTTCTGCTTGTTTAATATGTTCTACGTCCAAACTATCCTTTCTGGCTCTGTCACTAATGTAAACTAGCTTAAATAGGCCACAGGAATGATTTGCTTTTGCCTGGCCTTTCCTTCAGTTCATTCAATATTGCATTGAATTATACACCTTAGTGGTAAAACAGATAGTCTCTGCTATCAACTCTTAAAGCGCCTAAAGCACTTTCTTTCTCCTTCTTTCTGTGGTCCACTTTTTAGTGTCCTTCAAGGCAACCTTTCTTAATACTCAGCTTGTTATTTGTAGTTTTCACTCAAGTCTTTCCTCTGGGGGTACTTTAAGTGTTTTGCTTTGGCCCTTTCTAAGCTTCTGTTCTCCAGCACAGGATCTGGCATGGATTCACATGCTCATGAATATTCCCCATCAGGCTGTGAATCCTCAGTAAAAGAATAGTTTCACTTACAAACTGTATTTCTCCTTTAAACCAATCACTGTCCTCCGGGTCTCACTGCCCCCATCCAATGACAGTTCTCTCCCTACACCCCTCCTCTGGCAGCCTTCTTCAGATTTTTACTGCAGGCTTCAGTGATGGGAGTCCTTGAGTTTGCTCTCTGAGCTACTTCTACATTTGTTCCTGTTTTTTGCTGGAAAAAGGTTCTTTTTTTGTTATGAAAGAGCCTGTGTGCTTTTTTCTCCATCTGCCGACAGCAGGCATCCGTTGTTGGTGAATTTCAGTGCACCTCAAGGGCGATGTTTGTCAAAGTTACCAGAAGGCCATCGGGCCTACTTCACGCCCTTCGACCACGACTGAGAAGAAGGAAGGAAGATCCCTCTTCAAGTCCTGCACCAAGTGTGGGCTATGGAATGTTTGTTGACGACGAGCACCTGCAATGCCTCTGTTTGCATCCAGACCACAAGGAAGGAGAATGCGACATATGCCTCTGTTTCTCTAAGAAGCTGACGGAGGATAGGCACAGTAGACTGGCGGCGTGGCTGAACTCCAAGGCCTCTGCCCCGTTCTCAGAGCAGGGTCATGCCTCACCCAGGACCGGCCGATCTGAGGAGCGATATTCTAAGTGCTTTGAGGGCGCGTCATCCATAGGGGCCCAAGGCAAGGCCAAGAACCGCAAGCCGGGTCCACTGGGGCTGCATCGGAAGCGGGTCCCACGTTGGCGAAGGCGAGATCAACGTCACCCTCCACCTCCATTGCCAGCCGCCAATCGAGCTCCTCATAGAAAAGGAAATTGTCCAACCCAGCTAAACTGCGGGAGAAGCCACGGACAGAGGAAACTGCCCAAGGAAGGCCCAACCGGCACAGCATAAGACTTCATCAAAGATAGAGCTGGTAGCTGCTGCTCTTATGGAAGGCTACGGGGGCTGACCTGTAAAGGATTCCCCCCGCAGCTCAGAAGGTATCCCTGCCCCGAGGTGCGAAACCGCTGCAGTTACTTTGGTGAAGTCTGCTGACATGCCGGAGAAGGGGATGCTGTCTCAGAACCGGGTTCCGACCACTCTGGTTGGAAACAGGGGAGGGGGCAAGAGGCCCTGATTCGGCCCCAGGCTGTGTCTCAAGCCATGGAAGTTTCCTCCAGGGACGACGAGGACCTGGAGCCCTTACACACAGTCCACCAGAACGTGGAAGAGGAGGAAGACGGCGATGGCGTGGGACCTAGTGTTCCGATCACGCCAGCTCAGCAGAGGGATGCGTCTCTGGACATCCTGTCAACCTCCCCACACCTTTCTGTCGGAGATTCAGAAGAAGATGCCACAGGGCCCAGTCCCAATGGCCCCCCGGTCCCCCGATTAGTCGCTAGCAAGGAGGAGGAAGTGCCATCCGACGCCCCGATTTCAGCCTATGCATTGGGCTCACTCTCCCCCAGCAGACCCGGGCACGTGTACGGGGATGGATACGGCCACGACGTATGGGAGGAGGACCTGGAATTCCGGATGAACCCTTGCATGGCTCTGGCCGAAGGGGATAAACTGGAGAAGTAGTACTGGGTGCCGGAATCTGCATTCAAGTGCCCGAGGTCGCAACCATCACTGTATTCAATGGTTTCAGCGGCCACGAAAACACTGTCGACTAACCCGTCCTCCTAGTCTTCTGTCCCTCCGGACAGCGAAGGGTAATAGATGGACGCCAAGGGATTGAAGGTGATTTACACTGCAGCCTCCTCCAACAAGGCGGCCAACGTGCTGGCGATCCTAGCCAGGTAAGACGGGGAGCTGTGGTACAAGCTAGGTCCGATTTTGTAATTCCTCCCCAATGACAAGAAGCAGTGCTCCAGATAAGATTTTGAGGTGGGAATATTTTGCCCTCTATTTTTAAACTTTGAGAGTAAATGTGATTTTAAGAGTAAAAATGACTTTTCTCCTTCAAGAGTAAAATGAATGTGACATCCATCCGACGTGTGACAAAACTGTATGGAAACCATTACTATACGGCAGCTTTCTGCATTGTGACAGAATACACCTTTCATTATTTCTGGCCATTTGAGCTCTCTTGTATATATTTAAATGTTGAAATCACAAAAACCTATCCAATTATATAGTAAAGCATACATGAATTTGTATTGTGTGTTTTGAGATTCGATAGCAGAATTGTCTTTGTTTAATGAGAGTCCTAATTTCCTGGAGCTATTACTACCTAATGGTATGCCAATGTTACGACACAACAGTGCAGAAAGTCAAGGACTCCATGCTATATTCTACATCTAATCTAATGGTCAAATGGTTATTTATATAGCTCTTTTGGAAAAGCGCTGTTCACAGAACACATTTATCACATTTACCACCAAACCAAAGTCGGTACTCCTTTATCGACCTCGAAAGGATGAAAGGCTGAGTTGGACTTGCCGGGATTCAAACCCGTAACTCACAGATCACGCAGTAATTGCAGCAACGAGTGCTCAACCGGCTGAGCTATCGCTTAACATCCTTCAGAGGTTGGTTAACAGAGTAGCGACTGAGTTATAATGATCACAGTACCTAGATGTATAATGAACCATTTATGAAGCGCTACCATAAAGTTAAATACCTATCTGGATTATCATAGTGACATGTTTTGCTGAGTTTCTATTTCAATTACAGATATAACTTTCATTTGTTTGTTTTTGAACAGCGCTTGCACTTTCTTGAGAGTCAGGTTTTGGATGTTTTATTAGTCTTGAAGATTTGAGGCTAGAACACCTGTGATCAGTGCAATGACAATTACTCACCCTTGAGCAAAGACTCTGCTGCCACTGACCATTTATAGTAATGTACCCCATTGACTGCAAGGTTGAATGGATGTAAACTAGACTGTGCATAGTCATCATTTTACACACTGTTTTTATAATTAGACTGTAAATTAAAAGTGTAAAAATCTGCCTCTGCATGATTATGCACACCGCACCGGAACTCTGAAAAATGCAATTGTGCAATACTGGTTTGCTTTCACTGGAAAAAAAGCATAAATTGTTTAAAAATAAATAAATCTCAATTGCAACTTCGTTTTCCATCTTAATTATCAAATCCTAAAATTCTAGGAAAACGCGCACAGTGCTTCTGAAGCTGAATGGAAAGAAACCATTCCTTTTATCAGTGTGGAGTTAATTGTTTTGCTTCAGAGAAATACATTCTGTTTCAGAGGTGGCTTGCAATTACATCCATGTAGATAAAAATTACAAGAAGTCTTCTGGTTTCTGTCCAGTAACCTGACCTTTGCACTGCTCTCTGCTCTAAACCTGTTTGTAATTATACCCAGGAAAATAATAAATCTGGCACATTTACAAGATTTTCATGCATAAAAAGGCCTGGTACTCGCAAGAAGATTGAGGCAGTCGCTCGCTTCCAGGAAGGGGAGGTGGCGTTGGATCACACCATCACAGTAGCGCTGGACATTGCTGACACAGGTCTCTGGCAGATGGGGAACAGTGTATGCTTTCGTCGCAAAGGCTGGATGAAGGCCACAAATTTCCGTCAGGAGGTCCAGGCAAAGTACATTCCTTTTGACAGAGCTAACCTTTTCGGCAACGTCGTTAACAAGTCCCTGCAGGCCATGAAGGTGGATATGGAGAAGGCCCGTTCCCTGGGCACCTTCCTGCAGCACCTCTCCTTTTTGCTCCTCCAACGGAAAGTCGAGCATGTCTTCAAAAGATTTCTCCTCATTGTATCGTCAGCCTTCCAGATCCACGACCCAGAAAACCTACAGAGACCGTTTTAATACCTATGGTGGCAGAGGGCAGCGTTGCTCTTGCCCGCAGAGCAGGACGCCGGCGCCGAAGCAAGCCTGAACCGTCCATGACGTTGGGCCCCCACCTGTGCACCCCAATGGGAGGCCGGCTGATGATGTTAGTTAGCGAGTAGAAAAAGATCACCGACAGATGGGTGCTGGACACACTTGCCCAAGGACATACCCTGGAGTTTCAGCGCATGTGACCGCGGATCACTCCGGTGGCACGTCAGGAACGGCACATCCCAAAGCTCTTTGAGTAGGTACTTGCCATGCTGCGAAAATGGGGTGATGGAGCCAGTGCCCCAGCAACTCACAAGTCTATTCCAGATACTTTTTGGTCAGAAAGATGATCGGGGTCTGGAGACCCATTCTAGACCTGCGACGTCTGAACAAACACCTCGTCCAAAAAATTCAGGATGGTCAGGTTGCAACATGTGCTCAGCCAACTGGAAAAAGGAGACGACTTGATGTCGCTGGACCTTGAGGACGCCTACTTCCATGTCCCCATTCACAGGGAACACCAACAGTTTCTACGCTTTGGAGTGCAGATGCAGCACTACCAGTTCAAGGCCCTACCCTTCGGCTTGAAGTCGGCCCCCAGAGTGTTCACGAAATGCCTGGCGTCTGCTGTTCACGTGAGTTGACCATCTCACACGGAGATGACTGCCCAGCTGCTGACAGATCTGGGCTTCTCCAACTATCAAAAGTCCTGCTTGACACCATCCTAGAACGCGCTGTTCCTAGGAGCCAGACTCAATACGGTGTCCTGCCTGGTGTCACCCTCGGAGGAGAGGAGTAGAGGCCATTCAAGGGAAGGTTCAGCGGCTGTCGTCGAAGACCGCCACAGTGCAAACCATCAAGTCGTTGTTCAGTGTGATGCTGTCTTGCATCTAGCTTATCTGGCTCTGCAGGTTACAGATGCGACCTCTTCAGGAATTCTTGGCCACTCGCTGAATGCAGGTGTCTGGAAGCTTCATGGACAAGATCCCACTCGACGTCGAGTTCTGTCGGGTGATAAAGTGGTGGGGCGTATGCTTCAACATCGCCCGCGTCAGAGTTTCAGAACCCCCCCCCCCATACAAGGAGACGCTCACCACGGATGCTTCCCTGGAAGCCTGGGGACCCACACCGGGCGTCTGCATGCCAGAGGCCTGTTGCTGCTAGAGGAGAAGGATGCCCATATGAACATCCTGGAGCTACGGGCAGTGTTCTGGGCCCTCCAGTCATTCCTTCCATCTCTGAAGGGCAAGGTGGGGAGGATCTTCACGGACAACACCACCATGATGTTCTAAATCTGGAAACAAGGGGGCACTTGGTCCCCAGCGCTCCAAGGAAGCATAGGATTTGTGGCTTTGGGCAGTCGGACAAGAAATGTTCCTCGTTCCTCTCCACCTAGCAGGACTTGAACACCATTGCAGACTCTCAGCAGTGAATTTTGCTCCTGCCACGATAGGGAACTTTGACGTGACCAGGCGGACCATATCTGCTTCAAGTGCAGCAGGCCCCAGTTCGATCTGTTTGCGACTACGGCGAACTACAAATGCCAGAAGTTTGCCAGCAGATTCCACCAGCCGAAGAGCCTGGAGGACACGTTCTTGTTCCTGTGGGAAGGCCTGTTTCTGTGTGCACTTTCTCCATTGCCTCTCCTACTACGAGTCATCAGTACACTCTCACCGTGCCAATGCAGGATGCTACTCATCACCCCGGCGTGGCCGAGGCAGATTTGGTACCTGGACCTTCTGAGCCTATTGGCGTCCCCTCAGGTCAAGTTGCCGGTGGTTCTGTATCGTCTCACCCGAGAAGGAGGCACAGTCCTTCACCACAAACCAGGATCGCTGAACCGGAATGCTTGGCTCCTGCAGCTCTAGAGCCTGGAGAATTCGAGTTGCCTGCGAACTTTAGGGAGGTCCTCGCCAAGGCCAGAGCCTTGTCGATTTTGAAGTGATACGGTCACAAGTGGAAGCCTTTCGCGATGTGGTGCCGGTCTCAGAAGATTGCCCCTCTGATGGTCACAGCACTGCAGATTCTTCCATACTTTATATCCTTGGCCAAGGCCAGACTGGCGCATTCCTCGATCAAGGTACATCTGGCGGCTATCTCCAGCTGCACCAGGTCTCCAGGAAGACCTTCACTCTGGTCTCACTGACTCGTCCAGGAGCGCCTCAAAGGACTGTTTTGATCTTTCCCACCGGTAAAGGCTGCTGCCCCGGATTGGGAACTTAATGTGGTGCTGACGATGCTTATTGAGGGAGTGGAGGGGTGTCCCTTCGAGCCTATGAATCGGGCCCCTCTCAAGTTCCTCTTGTGGAAAACGGCTTTCCTTGTGGCCATCACCTCTGCCAGGAGGGTAGGTGAGATCCAGGCTTGTCCTGCAAACAGCCATACCTGACTTTCCACAACTCAAGGGTGGTGCTTCGGATGCACCCCTCTTTTATGGCTAAGGTTCCGTTTGAATTCCACCTCAACGAGCCTTTGGTGTTACCTGTTTATTTTTCCCCAATCCTTTGTCAACAGCTGAAAGGGCCTTGCACTTGCTTGATCTTGCTTGTGTCCTGAACTTCTATGTGGCACGCACAAAGTTTCCGGAGGACATTTGAACTATTCATTAAATTTGGTCCTGTGAACCATGGGAAGGCCTTGTCCAGGGCTTCCATCTCCAGGTTGCTCTCTGGCTGCATCATGCATGCGAGGTCCACGCATAGCTGCACGAAAATTCTACTGCGTCAACAGGGATTGCAGGGAGGAGTCTGGAGTCTGCCAAACAGTGCTACGCAGCGTGTTCGGTTGAGGTGAGACTGTTCAGTGGTAGGTAAGAATTGATTGCTTCTGTTAAGCCTTGCCACCTCCCGTGGTTGTGTAATGTTGTACTGCTATGTATTCGTTATTCATGAGCATGTGAATCCATGCCAGACCCCATGCTGGAGAAGGAACAAGTTACTTACCTGTACCTGTTCTCCAGCATGTGTCTGGCATGGATTCACATGCAAACCCTCCATCTGTCCCCTCTGCGGCTCTTGTCATAATGCCACTTTACTTGCTTACCAAATCTGAAGATGGCTGCCAGATGGGAGGGGCTTAGGGAGAGGACTAGGATGGGGGCAGTATGACCCAGAGGACAGTGATTGGTTTAAAAGAAGAAATACAGTTTGTAAGTGAAGGTGAAACTGTTTTTCTTGTACCAAGGATTCCCAGCCTGGTGACGGGGAATATTCATGGGCATGTGAATCCATGCCAGACCCGTGCTGGAGAACAATCGTTACAGGTCAGTAACTTGTTCCTTATCAGTTGTACGTTATGAATGTCTCATCTGACTAGTTATATCCCAGCCATATTGATCAAGCACATCTCTTCTAGGCTTTTCACCTCTGGGTTGAGTATCTCGTTGTTTATTGGTCATACAACACGTGTGTGAACTCAGCCCTTCTCTTTCAAGCTTTTCACTTATTACGTGACTTATATATTTGATGACTCATCCTTTTGTACTGGGACGAGGTGACCGCTTTGTATAATTTCCTCCCTCTCTTGGCCATTCATTTGTCTCCAATGCCCATTACATAACTAAATCCCTGCTTTCTCGATCGTGTGACTGGGATGAGATGTCTCGGAATTATAGCAATATCTCGTGGGCCTCCTGTTTGTCCTGTTCCCCCATGTACATCTTACTTGGTAGGGGCCGGTGGTTGGGTCTCTCCCCATCTCCCTAAATTGAGGCCTCCCCAACTAGCTTGCATTTCACCTCGTGCCGGCTTCATATCAGGGGCTTCCCCTGCACATCAGGTTCCTGTTCTCTCTCGGCAGTGTTAAATATGCGCCTTGCATTAAAGAGAGCTTCCTTTTCTCTTGCCATTGGGTCTGTTCTTGCATTGTCTTTAACCCAAGACAAGGATGCACCATTTTTAGCCTTATCAGGTAGTCCCATGTATGCAATTACATTTGTTGGTTTAGGGAGTTCCTCACAGGAACTGGAGTTTCCCGGTGAGGTCCCACTTGCCTCGACTCCTAGTGGGGAGAGTTTAGCAGAGCAAGCTCTCCTCCCTAGCCTCACGATTTGTCACATGGGACTAAACCAGAGGCAAGAAAAGTGGGTAGATGGATTCCTCTGGGCCTGGCTGCCTTAGGCACTACCCAGGATTCCTTATAAAAATAGCTACAGTAAAAAGTGAGGATTTCAAATAACCCCACTTACTGGAACAGTGCAGAGACAAAACCGACAGCAAAATTACTTGGTGGGTCTTGCAAAGTGAGACCAAAATGCAGTTAAGAGTACAATCTTCGCTAACCCAGAGAAGGGAACAGATGTGCCTGTACTACGAAGGTACACTGGGCCCACATTTTGAAAAAGCACTTTAGTTGGGCAAGGAATGGTCCTTTGCTGTCCTGGAGCCAGGACTGCTATGTGAATGGAAGTTACAAGGCTATGACCAACATTGACTAAAGTGGGTACAAGTTGATCTTAAATTGAGCAAAGAATCTGCGGAATGACTGGGACTTCCATAGTTGTACACTTCAGGGTAGGCATTAGCCGTCCCAAAAACATACTTAATGTGACACTGAATGGCCCAGAACTATTTTTTTTGACTAGTTTACAAGCAATTTTCCTTGATTAATCCTAATCTAATACTTTCTTGGGAGACATGGCGCACTGAAATATATGCCTGAGTGGTCCTACATCCCCCAGGTTAGGGTGCCCGATTTCAGGGAGGTGGCAGGGGAAGTCCCGTTTTTTCATACCATGACAACCTATCTCAACAAGCTTCTGCAAAACCTTCCAATCTGGTTTTTACGCAAATACTTTTACTCTAGACCCTTTAACTGTTTTTAAGCCATTATTCCCTCTCTGCTAAAAGGGCAATCTCGGGTCGAGTTGTAGCTGCAGGGAAAGCCTGTGCAAGGGAGGGAAGGAATACCAAATGCAGCTTCTATTGCTGCCAGAAAGACAGAATGCTCAAAACAAAGACAAATCCAGAAAGTTATTAAACACATTATAGAGCACGATAAAAAAAGAGCATATTAAATTGAAAGATGAAGCGAAGATGGAATAAAAGGTAAGGACATGAAGGGTGGGAGAAGCAATAGAAGTGACACTTTAAATGTACTCTTATTGTTCTAAGAGTCTCTTATCATTAGTGCAGTCCACTGCTTGGCTGAAAGAGGCCGCAAAGCTCCCTGTAAAAGTTGAAAATATTCAAAATCTTCTGCAACTGTTGGCAGTAACCCTAAAATGAAAGAAAAAGAAGTTAAGCTTCAAATCTCGCTGAAATTAAAGCTGTTTTGCTATTTATTTGGTGGCCTTAGCTTTACGAATGTCATATTTTGGGGTATACGTTTTTGTTTTGAAAAATCTAGTCCTACTGTACTAGGTGGTGTCACCTAGTTTTGCATATTGTGGGCTCCAGGAGGTTCCATAGAGGGCACCACTGCATTAAAAAGCCGCAGTGAGCTGTTCCACAGCTAACCTTTGTTTCATTTGAAAGGGTGGTTTGTGAAAATGTACATATACGGTCATGGCGTCTGCATGCCTCAGAGGCAGTGGTCCATCAATATGGCAGTTTTATCATACTTTTTGGCACTTTGCTCTTGGTAAAAACTGTGAAATCATTATATAATATTGGCATGATTACGCTTTCCTGGAGCTACAGAGTTTCATGGATTGTATGTTTGAAAGACTGTTCGATGAGTTATCATTTAGCAACGGGTCGGTCAGGTAAGACTGAGGCCTGCTGTCTGAGTCATTATGGCTTTGAGCCCATGTGGAGATGGCCAACTTCCCTTTTCTGTTGCTCCGTTACTTTTACATATATTAATAATGTTGCCCGTTGCTGCCCAACTTAAAATCTTCGCATAGGTGCAGCACTGATCCGTGGGTACCTGCTGTGAAGTGCAGCAGCAAGGTGATAGCTTGGCAGTGGGGCACGAGTAGCCACAAATTGTTGAAATGATATTTCAAGGTTCAGCACACATGCCACAGTTCCACCCATCTGTGGAATTTCACCTTCAATTCAGACCCACCAACCAGTACTTTGGGGCTCATGAGTTTGGTGGCAATTTGACAGTAAATTAGATTGCTGTCATTGCCACTTGGTCCTGTGTTTTTACCACAGGATTACAAGTGATGGTAGTGTGGTGTAATGCCCCATTTCTGGAGTCCATATGACATATGACTTCATGGGGCTTTTTGGCGGGTTTACCACCAGTAGCTTTACTGTGCTGTAAATCAGCTGCTTTACAGCTGCAGATTTACCACCAGCTTGTTCCTGGAGGCCAATACTCGACTTTACAGATTAGCCACTACTCCCCAACCCCCCCCCCCCCCCACCAACACCACCACCACCACCACCACCACCACCACCACCTCCCCCCCCCCCCCCATCACCGAACTTGTAATCAGGCACATTTGTCTGTATGCACATAAGCTGACCTCACCTTTACGGGGGGTTAGGTTAACTTATTTGGTTGGATACTGGGTGGTGCTGTGGTATATGGGGCTTGATGGCTGAAACGGCCTGTCTTTTGTAATTTGACTTATGTTTGATCATCACTGCTTATCGTTCTCCATCACTATCTAAAGAAATATGTTCATAATACTGTGGAAAAATGAATAATTATGATTGTTTGTTCTATGAAATGTACCCTAAAGAAAATAATCAATAATGCAGATTCGATAAGAGCCCCAACTCCCAGAGAGCCTTGCTGCTCAGCCCTTTTATTACCTGACATGAATAGGCTGAAATACCAACACTGCACTGGGTACAGAAAGTGACTGAGGCCTGATACAGCAGCACACCAAGAACCTAAAAACAGTAATAACAGTGCTGAAACTCTGAGGATTACCTGAACTGTAACCAGTGTACACCAAGCACACCTCCCTGGTACCTTAACTTCTACTGGAAGCAGAGCACAGCTGTACTGTATGCCAGCTACAGCAATTCATCGAACCTCCTCATCAGCACTTACATCAGTGGGTCTCCGATCTACCTACTTGCTTGTAGAAACTCTTAATTTGCCACTGGACCTGTTGCTGCCAAACTGGAGAGCGGGACTACCACTGTTGACCTTTTGACTTGCGAAGTTAAAAGGTTTTTACATTGATGCCTATTTACCTGACTGCAACACTGACCTACGGGATTGGGTCCTACCTTTTATTGTTGGGTATATACTTAATATTATGGGTATTGCGGTATCTGACTAGTATCCTGCACATCCAATCTGAAGCCAATCAGTCTTGCACAAGGATTCCTTTGAGTTACTAACTTCAGGTTGCGAGGATGGCATTCCTGAACTGCCTTTGCGTAACTGATGGACATACCTCGTGCCCGAAGG
Source organism: Ambystoma mexicanum (assembly GCF_040938575.1). Classification (NCBI taxonomy): domain Eukaryota; kingdom Metazoa; phylum Chordata; class Amphibia; order Caudata; family Ambystomatidae; genus Ambystoma; species Ambystoma mexicanum. The sequence goes on along the minus strand of NC_090934.1, from coordinate 984,298,404 downwards.
ATCCTTTTGGCACTGCTGGTGACCTACCTGTAACTGGTAGCATCACAGATGTCGCATACTGCCTTTTTCTTGCTAGTTTACTGCTTTTTTAAAATGCACAACATTTTTATTTTGTAGACGTTAAAGTATTATTTTCATGACATCTGTGCATGGACATTTACTTATTTAATGTGTACTGTACAGTTGTTTTGAACTGTCTTGCTACTGTCTTCAAAGTTGTCCTTAATGACTTGCTTCTACTAGGTGATTCAGGAAAAGCTGAAGGGGAAACCCTGTAGCATAGCTGTGGGTCAGGGCTTCGAGCAGAGGGCTGAGAGGATTCGTCCAAATAAGGCCTCATTTGTATTTGTGTTCCTTTTAGCCAAAGTGCTTTGCAAAAAAACCCAAATCTGTTTTATCATATGAAACCATATTTGCACCTGAAAGAGAAAACGAACACAATATGGGGCAAAACAATGTATAGTAAGGCATTCTCTTGAACTAAAGTTCTTAGGATTGGTATTCTCCCCCAATGTGGGCGATGCTTCTGGACAACTTCGGTTTTTTTCTAAAGGCAGTTAGATAGCCCAAGCAAAGCGATGAGCCAGATTATGATGTTACGTCTGAATTGAAAGAAAGGATGATCCTCTGAGTGATGGGGGGGAGATCATTCCAAAGTTATGCCGCCAAGAAAGGAAAGCTATTGCCCCTTGCCTTTTTTAGTTTGAATCTTGGCACAATCAGTTTGGCGGTGTTCACTGTTCTGGTCGTCGGGTGGGTTGAAACTTTCCTACTTATTTTTTCTGAGGGGTAGTGAGGGGCTGCACCGTTTAGACATTAAGGGAGAGCGTTTTAAGGGTTATTTTGTCATTAGTCGACAGCCATTTATTCTGTCTTCTTGTGTGTGCAATATGCTCTCTTCGAGGGATCCTGCATGCTTTTAATAGCATGTTGTTTTGTAAGATCTGCACCTTTTTGACAATGCCCTTGTTAGCCCCTAAGTAAAGTGCATTGCAGTAATCCAGCTTCGACAAGACGAGGGCCCTTGCCATGATCAAACAGCTTTCTTTAGAGAGAAAGGGTTTACAAGCTCGAAACAACTTACAAGTATAAGCTGTGGAGGATGGCATAGCACTTGTTTTATTAGTGTGAAGGTGGAGTCGAGGTAAAAACCTAGTGTTTTAACCTCATTTGCCACTTTGATGGTGTTTCCGTCGATATTGAAGGACGCGTAGTTGGGGTTGAGTTTGCTCAGGTTGACTGCAGAGCAGATTATTCGAAGTTCTGTTTTATCGTCATTCAGGCATAGGCCGTGGGCGGCCATCCATGCCTGAATGATTAAGTACATTTTATTCACTAAAGCCGAATCTTTACTATAGTCGCCTCTGAGTGAAATGAGGATCTTGGTGTCATCTGCATAGTTCGTGTAGGTGACACACAGATGGTCCAATTTATCAAACAGAGGCTTTGTAAAGATGTTGTACATTGTTGGCGAGACACATGAGCCTTGTGGCACACCACAAGTAATGGGGATGGGTCAGCCAAGTCCTTGATAGAGAAGACTCTCATAGTCCTGTTATTGAGGAATGATTTGATCCATGTGATCGCATCCTTGGAGAAATGGGCAGTGCCGGCCAGGTGTTGACACAATACTTTGTGGTCTACCAGGTCGAACACAGCTGAGAGATCAAGGAGAAGTATGAGGGATGTTTTTGTTGGTGACTTTAAGGGTGACGATTTGGGTCTTTAAGTCTAATAGAGCTGTTTCGGTGCCATGTCGTGGCCTGAAACCTGATTTGGCGGGCGCCAAGTAAGTGGTGAGTCTCAAGGTGGTTCTTAATCTGTAGGTTTGCCATTTTATCAAGTATTTTGAGGAATGTTACCTTGGTGATAGGCCTGTAATTAGTGGGAGCCAGGGATTGTTTTTTTAAAAGGTGAAGTACCCACAATTATTTTAAGTTACTAGGTACAGTCCCAGATGAAAATGAAACGTTGATTAATTTAGATATGAATGGGGCTAGGTCTCTGACATCATCCCTGATTAGTTGGGCGGGGCAGCTATCACCCTGGCAATTAGAAGGTTTAAGAGAAATTATAGTTTTTTCAACCTCCAGAACAGACTTTGGAGAAGCTGAAACTATGGGCCGGTTTATTGGATATCATAGCAGGGGATGCTTTGGTGTCAATGGTGGATAAGGTGTTTTTTTCCCCTTTCTGTAGGAGGGACATTTTGTTGGTGAGGGCATTTTGGATGTTGGTACACCATAGGTTGTCTTTTATACACATCAGATTGCGGTATGGGAGCTTCTAGTTCCCTTAGGATCATGAAGAGTTCCTTGGAACTGGAGCTGGTGTTGCAAATCCTATTATGTTTCTTGTTTGGTTAGTAGTATTTCTTTTCTCCAAGTGGATTCTAGCTTCCTTTTTTCAGCTCAGTAATTTCAATTGAAGCGTGAACCAAGAATTCAAATTAGCTCTTGGTTTACTTTTGAGCAGTTTGAGGGGTGCTACTGTATCCAGGTCGATCATAGCGGTGTTGTATACGTTAACCAGTGTGTCTGGGTCGGCGGATTCTGGCAGTGCATTGAGGGTGGGGATAATAAGTGGTATAATCCTATCTAATGTAATGCTTTTTTGTTCCGGGTAAGGGTAGAAGGCTCAATTGAGTTAGGTGTGCTGGTGGGAATATTGCCTGGAAGTGAGAAGGTCAGGAGGAAGTGGTCTGTCCACGTTTGTGGCGTGATGGCTAAAATAGAAGCCTCACAATTGAGGTCTGCCATCCAATCGTGGATTCTGCCTTTGTCGTGGGTAGCCTGTGTCACTCTTTGGGTAAAGCCCATTTCTTGGATTATGTTGGCTATGATTAGGGCATGTGTGTTGTCGGGGTCATTAAACCCAAGATTGAAGATTGAAGTCCCCAAGTAGAAGTATTTGGGAGAAAAATATGGTATTCTTCGATAAGATGATGGAGATGTCCTCTTTAAAGGATCTAATAGGTCATGGTGGTCTGTAAATTAGGTGGATAGTTAGAGTACTGGTCTTTGAGGTGGAAAGTTTAATGGCGAGGAGTTGGCAGGATTTGAGAGCGGGGGAAGGAATTATTCTCATGGCTTCCAATCTATCTGCTCTTAGTATGGTGTAATTATCTGGTACGGCAAGAGAGATGGTAGGGCCTGCAGCTGTATGTAACCAAGACTTGGTTATGGCTAAGAAGTCGAAGTTGTTAGCAGTGATACGATCAGCAATCTCAGAAGCAATCTAGCATTGACTAAGGCTGCTTTGAGATTGGCGATATTGACGTGAGTCAGGCAGGCAGATTGTCGTCAGATGCTTTTAGGTTGGGGGCGGTGTGGATACTGGTGCGGATATTTTTCTTAGTGATTCCCATACATAGTCTTCGTTAGATTAATATGGTAGTTCTCATTGCTTTCCTTGTGTTTGGCAGGCAAGTCCGTTTTTGTGTAGACATTAATCATATTATATTTGGGGTTGTAGTTGACTGTATTGGTTAAATTATGGCTAGTTATTTTGGTCAATTTAGTAGACACAGATTAATGCAATCTAGATAATTTAGCTCTGAGTCTTTGATTTCTAGCAATGGTAGTGCAAGGTATGAGACTGTTATTCTGTAATTGAGTGAAAGGAGGTTGGAGATCAGGGTTTACGGTGCTAGTATAATCTCAGGGACTGATTCTGGGTATACATGAATGGATTTTATTGGGTAATACAATTCAGTAACGGATAGGTCTACTAGTGGTGATAGTTGTTTGCTTATGGTCGTTAAGGCTCAAAGCACTTTGTAGAATAATAAGGCAGTGATGTACATAATGAAGAGGAGGAGCCACAGTAGTTGTCAGAAGTAGGGCGTTAAAGGTAAGTCGGAGAGGCTAGTAGTGGGTATATGAGAAGCTTAACAGTTGCTGTCACAGTTAGAGCAATAACATGTAAGCAATAGGTATTCGCGCAATGTCATGAGTGATAGGACGTGCAGTTCAGGCAAAAACAAGCAGTTTGTACATAAATAGGCACTGGTGGGGAGTACTTCAGTGAGCAGCAGACTGTACATACAATATCTGAATTGGAGCACTAGCATGTAAACGATAACTAAGCACAGGATAATATTGAACACTGATGGGTCCTATTGAGGCAGGGATGATTAATTATGCAAAAGTGCAGTGGCACGATAGCAGGCTGTCCTCACAAGATCACCCAGAATCGTAAGCTGGCATACCCTGAGATTTCTAAGCGCAGACCCGGGAATCGGACCCGTGCCACTCCGTGTCGTCTTGCCTCCAAGGTGAGCACGCTGGCACTGAGCTATTCTTCCAAGGCCAATACAGTATGATAGGTATGCCCTCCAAGGTGCAGAACGCAATGATGATAAAATTGCAGGCTTAGGGTGTAGGTGGCAATGTTTTATGGACCTCAAAGTGAGTGGTTATTGCAATGAGTAAAGCTGGAAAAACGGTCATGGACATAATGAACACGACTTGTTTAAGGACATAAGAGCACAGAACATAGCTTATAATACCTTGGCAACAGGTTAGGCTCGTTCAGTGGCAGCAACGCAATAGCAAATAGCCAGTTGACATTTAGGGCAGCCGTAGTACTGGACAGTCATATGAATGTAGCTTTATAGAGACCTGCTGGTGTTTACCCTTTGCACAAGTTTTGGGATGAATTGGGCATGTTCTGCAGAGGGTTCCGGCCCGTTGCGGCACGGACGGACGGACGGACGGACGGACGGACGGACGGGCAGGTTATTCGCCTTAATAGGTGGCCTTCAGGAGAAAGGCTGGCTTCGGGTGGATGATGAAGATGGCAGAGTCCAATCGGGCACGCAGCTCTGCAAGTACTGTTGCTTAGCAACAGGTCAACAATACATGGTGACAGCCATTTTAAATGTTGTCTTCGTGGAAGGGATGCACGGAAGTGTGGAAAACAGCAACAAACTGCAATGCTAGGGTAATGGACTCATGGAATTAGTCCTGCTAGATACTTAAAAGCTGATCCAAGCATATATGAAGTGACTGGTCAGCTTACCCAAGAGAGTGAGGTGCCAGCTGTGAGAGCGCGCTTCTCCAGAAACTGGCACTCTGTGAGGAGGGATGGGCTCCTGCCCTCCCAGAGTCGATGTTGCAGGCTTTTAAGTAAGATTAGTGTTGATCTAAGGGCTTCGGCTCCCTTCTTGCCTATTTCTCTGGGTACCTTTCAGTAAAGTTGGGTGTAAGAAGGTCCACACCTACTTGTGCGTTCAATACGGGGGCACCCTCCTGGGTCTCAGCTCATGGCTGGAGTTTGTTGGTATTCTCTGTAGGTGCTATTTGGTGTTTTTACTTAGTTATAACCACCTGAACTTTCCTCAGGAGCTCCGTGAGTGTTCAGATCCTCCTGAGGTAAGGCATGTGATCTGTGCTTGCACAGCATCTTTTCTGCTTTTATTTATTCACTGTGGTCTGAGGCATCTGTGCCTTCCCTGTTCCTCCCACTGCTCCCCCATCCTTCCTTCCCATGCGCACCCCCACCCCCACTCTGATTGGCTGTTGCTTGCAGGAAGCACTCTTAGCTGAGAGCCCCATGCAGCTTGCCCAGGCAGCCAGCTTAGGACCAAGGCAAAGGACACCTAACTGGGGCACCTCCACTGCCTGTTCACCCTCCCTCGGCGCCCCAGTCAAGCCTCTAAAGCTACCTGCAACAACTTCCAGGTAAGTGACAACTATTTGGTTGCACAGCCAGTGCTGTATTTGTGATTCCTGACACTATCTTATATCTACCTGAACTACAGTGTCACCACGGTTTGAACTCTTGCTACATTTTTACTCAGCTACTATGTTAATTTCAGCTGCTTTTTCAATATAGCCACAGTTAAATCTAGTTACATTTTGAGAACAGCCACTGTTGAATTTAGCTGCACTTGTAATTTTGCTGCTGTAAATTTCAGCTGCATTTTGAGTGTAACCACTGTGCTGAATTCAGCTGAGCCTTGAAAGTTGCCACTGTGTTAAATCTGGTTACACCGAGTGTAGCTATTTTGAGTGTAGCCACGGCTTTAATTCTAGCAGTGGTAGAATTTTGACACTTTGATGAATCTTGTTGCATTTTGACCATAGCCACTGTGTAAATGTTTGCAGTGTTTTAACTCTGACCCCTTGTTTAATTCACCTGCGCTTTGAACTTTGCCTCTGTACTTAATCTAGTTGCTGTCTGTTTGTGGCCTCTGCATTGACCCCATCAGCGCCTCGAACAGTCTCCTTCTCTAATCTAGCTTCCTTTTGAGTGCAGTGATAGTGTGGCAGGCCCCATTAACCAATCTAGCTGCCAGAGCACACGCCGCAGACTATTGATCATGTCAACCAACCCCAAGATCAGAGGGGCACTATGGCGCACCAGAAACATGGCCAACCCCACTGCCTGCCCCCTCCTTTCCTGCACCCTCCACACATCCAGGCCTTTATGGGTTGGAGGGAGGTAATACTCACCCCCAGACACCTCCCTTTACACCAACCCCAGACATCACCCCTAACCTTCCCACTCCATCCTCGCTCACACATGCACTCCTTTCCCTCCTCAGTCAAGTGCAGCTCGGGTTTCTCTTGCAATACCCTTTCCCCAGCGGCACTGCCGACGCGCTCACATACGGCACAAGCACCCAAGAATCCCCTTAAACACAGAATCTGCAACACCAGGACCTGCTCATCTCACCCGATCTCCCCCAGATTCTTGCCTGCACCTCACTTATAACATTAAGACCCCTCCCACCTTACACAAACCAGTGAACTCACTTTTCAACATTGCCTTCTACACCTCAGGCACTGACCACTTTCAGCCCTCTTAAGACTCCCATGGAAATCAGCAACCTGGCATCTCCGATCTTATAACCTCCCCATCTCTGCACCACCATTCACCAACAATCTTGCTTTGCAATCCCAGTCACTGCCCCCCCTTCCCATACCCGACTCCACACCTGTTATTCCCTCTAACACTTCCCCCACCACACCAGACCTCCCCCCGAGCAACTGTACATCACAAACTCTTTTCAACCACACATAGAATGCACAGAACGCCCCATTACCAACATCTCAACTTCCCCTACTACATCCCCACTTCCCTTCCTCACAGCCCACCCTATATTCCCCCTTATTCACACTGTACTCCCCCAACCCCCTGCTTGTTTTTGGGCCAACAATCCCTGTCATTCCTTCCAAATTTCATGCATCCTAATTTATGCCAGATCTGTTGCCAAAAACCGGCACAACCTATAAGACTTTATTTCCTCTGAAAGGCCAGACATCCATTTCACCACAAACCTGCTTTTCTAATGACTTCTGATCCATTGCACACAAGGCATTTCCCTGAGGCTACACACTTATCGCACACAGCAGAACTAGCACAGCAGGCGGGATCGCCATCCTCCACAAATTGCACCTCACCATCTTATACTCTGAGGAATAAGCCTGCAACTCAGACTGCAAATCCCTCCTATTGAAATTACCATCAACCCCTCTTATCCACAGCGTTTTACTCTTGTACAGACCTCCCAATTACAACAGAAACTTGGTGTCACGACCCTCGCCCAAAACCCCCTCTGGCAAACCCATTGGCCAGATGGAGTCAGGACTCGGGCCTCTAGAGCCTGGCATCCTCTTCAAAAGCCCTCATGGGGCCAGTCATGACGCCTATGGCGACAGGCTCATACACCATGAAAAACAATGTGCTTGGGAAATACTTTATTGTATTGTCAGCCAACATGGAGGCATTCACATAGCTTGGTTCCTAAGAACCAAGCTATGCGGTCTAGTGTTTTGGGTGTGGTAGCCTAGGGACTACTTTACCTGGACTATTTTGTTGGGGCTATTTAAACCACACCCGAGCAAGACAACACGCTTTGTGTTACTTTGCATCTTGCAACGTGACGCTCACCGTGTCCAGCTATTCTCTCGAACCTCGGAGAAGCAGAACCTGCAAGGAGACAAAAGGAACATCATTAGCAGCAGCATCTTACCTGCAGTCTTCATCTTTAAACACTTGCAGCTACTGAGAACAGCTTCCTCGAGTCTGCACGCCACCCGGACAGAACGACCTGAAAGAGGAAGTTAGAGGCAACATTAAAGAAAGCAGTAGAGACATTTACAAATTACGAACTGCTCAAAAGGCTTACCTGGCTGGTCGCCTCTCGGCTGGCACCACTCTGGACATTCCACTCCCGCTGAAGAACACCGCGACCTACAAGGAAGGAAAACACAGGTTAGCAAAGGCAATACTTTGCAGCGCTGCGCATAGCGCTTACTTACCCCATCATAGTGCTCTTAATGTGCCATCATTTACCAGCGGGGCTCAACCAAGCAAGTTCGCCGCGCTGAAGCTCTGCATACCTAAGGGAGAAAAAAGGGACATTTTAAACAGAAAGGCATGCAGGATAGCAACAAAACTAATGAACAGCAATAAGACCTACCTGAACAATATCAAACGGGCCGGCGTCATTGAAGTAACTGGACCGCACTTGCCCATGAAAGACAACGCGCCCCTGCAAAGAAGGCAGGACGGAGAGCATGCCTAATTCTACCACAAGGTGAGGAGAGGGCGCCAGAGGGACTGAAATCATACGGGGGTGGAGGGAGGATACTTCCCCCGGTCGGTCAGTCTTTAACACAGTCCTCCTGTATTTTCAGGCAGAACCTTCCCCGCAGACCACATCAGGGCAAAGCTGAGAAGCATACCAGCAAGTAACCCGGCTGGGTGGCGTCCCTGTGGATACCAGGTGAGCGTAACACTTAGCTAATGCTCTAAGCGACTCTCTAGTGGCCCTCCTGGTCGCCCACAGCTACCTTTAGCATGCTAGAAGATCTCAACATATGGTTCGATGTCTCGCACAATCCCATGACATGCCCACTACTGGACAACCTGCAAGCCCTCAACATGACTCAACTGATATTGGGTGCCACGCATACTGCAGGCCATACCCTTGTTGCAATATTGAGTTCCCCAACATGGGGGTCTGGCATGGATTCACATGCTCATGAATATTCCCCGTCGTCCGGCCGGGAATCCTCTGTAAAAAAATAAACAGTTTCACTTACAATCTGTACTTTGAACGGATTGTGCCCTCCAATGTATCCCACATCTGAGAGTAATCACCACAGCTGTGCTGCTTCGGAAAAGTTTTCTGCGTCCTGCGTCAATGCCATCGATACACCCCTTCGAGGACCTCCTCCGACGGCCGGCGTCACCGATGTTATATGTAGGAGGCACAACGCCCGTAGCCTCAGTTCCGTTTTTTCCACGAACGTGTTCGCTTCGGAATCTCGGCACGCCTCGGTTCTTCGCCTGTTGAATCGGTTCTTCGAACTTGGTTGTTTGTGAAATATGTAGCTTCGTCTTCTTCTACCACGCGGTCGGGTTTCAAGAAGCGGATTGACCTCCGCCCGAGGGTCTTCACCAAGCTAATGGTGGTGGTGGCAGCGTATCTCAGGAAAGGGGGGGGAGTCACGTCTACTCCTACCTGGACGATTGGTTGATTAGGGCGTGCTCTCCCGAGGAAGCCCTGGATCATTTTTCGGGTCACCTGCCACTCGCTTCACAAGCTGGGCTTCTCCCTCAACTTAAGTCTCATTTGAAACCTACCCAGCGGCTCCAGTACATCAGAGCAGTGCTCGACACATCCCTGGGGCAGTGTTTGCCTCCCCAGGTGAGGGCTCATCACATTTTGCAGATGTTGGACAAGTTTCAACATGCCCAGAGTCTTCCGTCCAAGTTCTTGAGGTTGCTCGGCCTCATGACATCCTGAATTCTACTGGTGCCAGAGGCCAGGCTGCGGATGAGATCTCTGCAGTGGGCTCTCAAGATGCAGTGGTCGCAGTCCTCCGGCAGGATGTCGGTTCCCGTTCAGGTGCCTCGCTCGGTCGCCCAGGATCTTCTGTGGTGGGCCGTCGAAGGCAATCTGATTAAAGGGGCTCCATTTTGGCTACCCTGCCCGGAGGTAACGATCGTGACGGACGCATCCCTCACGGGATGGGGAGCTCATGCCAACGAGTTGACAGTCAGCGGTCGTTCGTCTCTGTCCGAGTCCAGACTCCAGACTCCATATCAATCTGTTGGAGCTGAGGGCCATCAGGTTAGCCCTGAAGGCTTTTCTGCCGTCTGTGCGGGGGAAGAGTGTTCTGATTCTGACAGACAATATGCTGGCCATGCACTACCTCAACAAAAGGGGGTGGGGGCAGGGTCTCTCCCACTGTGCACAGAGGCAATGCTGCTCTCGTTCTGGGCCATCCAGCAGGAAATGTCTATCTTGGCAGTTCATCTGGCCGGAGATGAAAACGCGTCGGCGGATGCTCTGAGAAGCAGAGCACAGTCTCTCACGAGTGGGAGCTGGTTCAGGCAGTTCTTTTGGAGATCTTCGCCCTTTGGAGGACCCCACAAGTGGATATCCTCGCCACCAGTGTCAACCGGAAGTGCGAAAGATTCTGCTCTCGGGAATTTCCTCCAACAGGAGCCTTAGGGGATGTGTTCATAGTGGAGTGGTCCTTCCCACTGCTGTATGCGTTTCATCCAGTCCCTGTCATTCTGCAAGTGTTGCGGAGGTTCGGTTCCCGAATGAGCCTCATTGCTCCGGCATGGGCCAGGAGAGCGTGGTACCCGGACCTTCTTGACATGTCCATCTGCCCTCCACGCCATCTTCCCTACCGAGACATCTGCTCTCACAGGAGGGGGGTCGGGTTCTCCATCCAGAGGTCAAGTCTCAGCCTTCATGCTTGGCATCTGAAAGGCTGATATATAAGGATTGGGACCTCCCTGAAGACATGATGGAGGTGTTGCTTTCGGCAAGAAGGACCGCAACAAAGTCCCTGTACCGTTGCCGTTGGAGAAAGTTCTGCGACCTGTGCAGGGTAAAGAATGTCAATCCTTTTTCATGTACCATTCCTGTGGTTCTTTCTTTTTTGCTTTCGTTAGCCCACAAGTGCCTGCAAGTGGGTACCATTAAGGGTTACCTGGCGGCGCTGTCCATATTTAAGCCCTCGTATGAGGAGTGTTCTTATTTGAAGATTCCTTTGATTTCTCAGTTTCTAAAATGGCTAACTAATGTGTTTCCACCATCACTTTTCCAGGTGCCTGGATGGGATTTGAACTTAGTTCTAAAATTCCTAATGGGAGCTCCGCTTGAGCCCTTAGGTTCTTGTCCATTGAGACTGTTGTCCTTTAAGACTGTATTTTTAGTTGCGGTTACTTCCGCTCGCAGAGTGAGTGAGTTGCAGGCACTTTCTGCCAAGCCACCTTTCAGGGTGTTCCATAAGGACAGGGTTGTCCTTAGGGTTTGTCCTTCTTTTCTTCCGAAGGTTGTGTCGGAATTTCATTTGAGCCAGAAGGTAATTGTTCTGGCGTTTTATCCTACTCCGCATCCTGGTAAGGAATCGGAGAGGCTCCATAGGTTGGATCTTAGGAGAGCTTTAAGTTTCTACATCTCACGGATGTCCTGGGTCAGAGTGGACGATCAGCTCTTTGTTGGATACGCTGGAAGGCGTTTAGGTCAAGCTGTTTCTAAGCAGACCCTGTCCTGTTGGATCATCTTGACAATCTCTGAATGCTACCGTCTGGCGGGTAAAGACCCTCCGGTAGGCTTACGGGCCCATTCTACTAGGGGGGGGCTGGCCGTCTCTACTGCTCTGCAGAGGGGTGTTCCCATTCGTAATATCTGTGAAGCAGCCACATGGGCCTCTCTCCATACTTTTGTAAGACACTACTCCCTGTATTCTATCCATGGGCAAGATTTTGCCTTTGGTAAGGCGGTCCTCTATTCTGTAATGTGATTGGGCATTCTAAAATTTTTAATTCTTTTCCCACCTCCATATGTTGGTACTGCTTTGGGAGTATGTCATAGATGTGGAATACGTCGGTAACATTCTTTCGATGGGATGTTTTTCCGACGTATTCCACATCGCACCCTCCCAGCCTGCCCCTCCACAGAATTTCTTATGCGATTGCAGCTTACATTTCTGCAAGGCTTTCTGTAGTCATACTGGCATTAGATTGGTGCCACACGTTCTGGGAACAAACTACAACTGAGGCTATGGGCGTCGTGCGTCTTACATATAACATCCGGTGCCGTCGGAGGAGGTCCTCGAAGGGGCGTATCGACGTCATCGACGCAGGACGCAGAAGCCAAAAAAATGTTCCGAAGCGGTACAGCTGTAGTGATTACTGTCATAGATGTGGAATAAGTCGGAGGAACATCCCATCGAAAGAAAGTTACCAGTTAAGAAAGTAACTTGTTCTTCTCCTCTAAACCAATCACTGTACTCTGGCTCATACTGCCCCCAGCCAATTACTGCCCTCGCCTCAAGCCCCTCCTCTGGGAGCCAACTTCAGATTTTTAGCGCACGTTCAAGTGTTGGGAGTCCTCGAGTTGTTGGTGCTTTTTTGAGAAAAATTCCTATTTGAGTCAAACAGAGCCCTGTGCTCTTCTCTCCATCGGCCGACAAACAGGGATCCGTTTGTCGGTGAATTTCAGCGTTCCCACAAGGGAAAGGGTAGTTGAGTTTCGTTCGTTTCCAGAAGGCCATGGGCCTACTGCGCACCCCCAATCTCCCTGACCATGTCGGAAGAAAAGAGGGAAGCTCCCTTTTCAAGCTCTGCTCCTGATGCGGACTATGGAACGTGTTTCTGGAGGACAAACACCTTCAGTGCCTCTACTGTCTTCCCCCAAATCACAGAGAAGGAGATTGCAAAATCTACCTTGGGTTCTCGAAGAGAAGATGAAGGATCGTCACAGTGACTTGTGACGTACTTCAGCGCCAAGGCCTCTGGCTCCAAGCAGGGTCATGCCCCACGCAGGACCGGCTGGTCTGAGGCACGGGCTTCTTAGTGGTCTCTCCACACGTGGGGTCCCGAGATAAGGCCAAGCACAGCAAGTCCGTCAGGGTCGCCGTGCAATCGGATCTCTCGAAGAGCAGGGCGCGATCAACCTCACCATCTGCCTCCATCTCCAGCCATCAATCCAGCTCCCCCTCAAAGAGTTAAAATAGCCCCATCCGGCTAAACTGTGGAGAGAGACCCGAGAGGTCTAGGGTAGAAGAAAAGGCAGTCGGCCTGCCCAAGAAGGCCCAGGTGGTCGACGATCGGGATGGTGGCAGTGGCTCTCAAGAAGGCCAAAGGGGCTGACCGATTGAAAATAGCCTCGACTGCGCCCAGGGTGTCCCTACCCCCATGGCGGGAGGCCTAGGCCGGGGCAGTGTAGAAGACACCGGAAAAGCAAATGCCGTCGCTGTACCCGGCTCTGACCCCTCAGGATGCAAAAGGGAGGGTAGGGGGAGCCACAAGCCATACCCCAAGACACAGATGTTTGAGGAGAACCAGGAGTCCACTCTCCAAGTCCGCCAAGAGATGTATCGCTGGACAGTCTTTCGACCCTTCACACGTTGGTGTCAGAAATCCAGAAAAGGATGCTGCAGACCCCGGTTGTGGTAGAACTGGATCGGCTTCCGGCGAAAGAGGAAACTCCATCTGACGCCTCCGCATGAACATCCACATCCGCACCAGGTGCGGCCACCACCCCCTCCGGAGAAGGCCAGACACGGCCACAGCGATGACGGACAACTACGTCGTCACGGCAGATGGATCGCCGCAGCCGGGGGCATCCGCACCGGATGAAGTGTGGTCATTCCATGCCATGGTTGCTTGAGTGTCAGAGCGCTTACAGCTGACAACGAGGAGACCAAGAAGGAAGGTTTCCTCTATCAGAGGCATGAGGCAAAAAGGAAGACCATCATGGCGGTGCCCCTCGAGGACAAAGTTTGGGAGGAAGGCCTGGCACTATTGAAGAACCCAGCCACGGCCAAGCAGGACCGGCTAGAGAAAAAGTACTGGGTGCCTACGGACGCAACCATTGCCAGACTCGGTAGTATGAGCGGCTGTGAGGAACAGATTGTCTAACCCCTCATCATTGTCCTCAGTCCCTGCCGACAGCCAGAGGAAGCAGTTGGACACACTGGGGAGAAATGTAATCGACTCTGCAGCATTGACAGTCAAGCAGGCCAACGCACTGGCGATCCTGGCCAGGTACGACAGGGAACTGTGGTACAAACTGGAGTTCCTGCTGACAAGCAGGTGGAGGTGATCGCACTCCTCCAGGAGGGGAAAGTAGTTTCGCCCTATGCCATCATGCAAGGCCACCAATTTCCACCAGGAGGTCCAGACGAGGGTGCTGGACATGCCCTTCGACTGGGGAAAATCTCTTAAGGCCTGTTGACGAATCCTTGCAGGCCATCAAGACAGACATGCAGGCGGCACGTTCCCTGGGCACTCTCCAGCAGCACCACTCTTTTGTGCGCCTCTGGTGGAAAGTCGGCCAGATGGACTGAAGGTTTTGGTGGAAGCTCCTCATCGTACTGTCAGCCGTCCCGGTCCACAACCCAGGAGGCCTACAGAGGCCGTTCCAAGGCTTTCGGTGGAGGTGGTCAGCGCCATCGTCACCCCCAAAGGCAGAATGCATGTCCTGAAGCAGGACTGAACTCGCCAGGACGTCGAACCCCCACCCATGCTCCCGGTCGGAGGCTGGCTGACTGGATTCATCAGCGAGTGGTGAAAAAATCCTCACTGACAAATGGATGCTGGATGCTTTCGCCCACAGACATACCCTGGAGTGTCAGCAAAAGTGTCAGCGGATCCCTCGGTGACCCAGCAGGAGCAGCACATCATGCAGCTCCTGCTAGAGGTACGGATTATACTAGTTTCTAAATCGCTCCGGGGCCTTCTCCTGATGCTTCTTGGTTAGAAAGAGTGGGAGGGCGTGGAGGCCCATCCTAGACCTGCGGCGTCTCAACAAGTTCATAAAGTCCTAAATATTCAGTATGGTCACATTGCAGCATGTGCTCGGCCAACTGGAGGAAGGAGACTGCTTGACGTTGCTGGATCTGGAGGACGCCTACTTCCATGTCCCCATTCACAGGAAACATCGAATGTTCCTACGCTTCGTAGTGCAGGAAAGACCCTACCAATTCAAGGCCCTCCGTTTCGGCCGAAGGTCGGCACCCAGGGTGTTGACGAAGTGGCTGGCACCAGTGGAGGCCCATCTAAGTCTAGGAGGGATACACGTGTTCCTGTACCTCGACGATTGGCTCTTCCTGGCCCAGTCGAGCAGACTGAGAGTACCGTCCAGCTACTGACGAAGCTGGGGGTTCTCCGTCAATTATCCAAAGTCATGCTTGATGCCGTTGCAGAACGCTGTATTCCTGGGAGCCAGGCACAACACGATTGCCTGCCTAGAGTCGCCCTCTGAGGAGAGGATAGCGGCCGTGCTGGGAAAGGTGCTGCTCGACATTTCATTGGGCATCTCTCTATTTCGACTCTGCAGGCTGTGGATGTCCTCAAAGGAATTCCTGGAGGCTCGCTGGATACAAGTGTCGGGAAGCTTCACGGGCAAGATCCCCCTCAACGAGGAGTTCCGTAGAGCGATAAGATCGTGGGGCATACACTCGACATCACCCGGGGCACGCCAGACTCCTGTGGCTGCCGGAGGAGAAGGCTCTCCACATCAATATCCTGGAGCTGTGGGCAGTGTTCTGGCCCTCAAGTCTTTCCTTCATTCACTGGAGGGCAAGGTGAGGAGGATCTTCACAGAGAACACCACGATCTTCTCCATCAGGAAGCAGGGCGGCACTCAATCCCCAGAGAGGCGCAGAGCTTGTGGCATTGGGCCATCGACTAGGAGATGTTCCTCATACGGTTTCACCTGGCGGTAGTCGAGAACAGCAGGGAGTTGTGCTCCTGCCACGAGTGGGAACTTCGCCAGGACCAGGTGGACAGCATCTTCATCTGTTTGTGACGGCGGATTTGCCAGTAGGTTCCACTAGCCGAGGAGCATGGGGGGGATGTGTTCTCATTCCAGTGGAATGGCCTGTTCCTGTATGTTTTTCCTCTGCTGCCTCTCATGCAGCGAGTCATCAATCAACTCACAGTGCTGTTTCAGGATGATACTTGTCGCCCCGGCATTGCCGAGGCAGATTTGGTACCCGGTCCTTCTCAGCTTGTCAGCGTCGCCTCCAGTCAAGCTGCTGGTGTTCGCGGATCTGCTCACCAGGGAAGGGGGCGCAATCCTGCATCACGACCCAGGATCGCTGAACCTTAGGGCTTGGCTCCTGCAGCCCTAGAGTTTGGAGGATACGAGTTGCCAGCGAACTGCAGGGAGGTCCTTGCCAAGGCCAGAGCATCATCGACTGTTAAGTGCTACAGTCACAAGTTGAAGCGTTTCACTACGTCATGCCAGTCGCAGAAGATCAACCATCCAAGGGTCACTTCCCACTGATTCTTCCTTACATGTTGTCCTTGGCCAAGGTGGGCGGGGCTGGCGCATGCCTCTATCAAGGTGGATCTAGCGACTATCTCCTGCTACACCAGGTCTCATGCACGATCTTCTCTGTGGTACCACTGTCTGTTGAAGGAGTTCAACAAAGGACTGTTTCGACCCTTCCTGCCAGTGAAGGCTCCTGCCCTGGCGTGGGAACTCAACGTGGTGCTGACGAGGCTCATGGGAGCCCCCTTCGAGCCTATGAATCAGGCCCCTCTCAAGTTCCTCTTGTGGAAAATGGCTTTCCTCTTGGTCATCACCTCTGTCAGGAGGGTGGGGGTAGACCCAGGCCCTATCCTGCAAACAGCCATATCTGATTTTTCGCCACTCGTGGGTGGTGCTACGAACACACCACTCCTTTATGCCAAAGGTTCAGTCGGAATTCCATCTCAACGAGACTGTGGTGTTGCCTCTGTTCTTTCCGAAACCTTAGTCACTGGCTGAAAGGACCATGCACTCTGGACATTGTGCTCTGAAGTTCTACGTGTCACGCACAAAGTGTTTTTGGAAGACGTCTCAACTGTGAACTTTGGTCCTGTGAACCATGGGAAGGCCTAGATGCCCAGATACCCTAGTGTGTGGTGAGCTTTATAAATAAACAAACAAGGCCTTGTCCAAGGCTTCCATCTCAAGGTGGCTCTCTGCTGCATCACGCACTGTCATCGGTTGGCGAACCAATTACTGCATATTTGTATTTGTTTATTTATAGTGCGCACCTTGCCCAAGGGCTGCTGGGTGCATGTTTAGGAAGTAGTTACAAGTTGCAGCATAGCAACCAGAGAACAAATTTACATTGTAGTCAATTTACAACATGAACAAAGTAGAGTAAAAAACAGGAGAACAAAATCAATAGTTACAGTTCCATCAAATAAATACATAAAGTATACATTTAAACAAATATACGAAGAGTTCAGGCAAATCTCAGTATAGGCGAGGTCAGTCTATGAGCAGAGTCCCATAGGGTTAGCTGTGGGATTGTAGTGTAGGGTCTAAGGCGTCCTGTTCGTGTAGCCACTATTTAGTTTTATCTTTGACGGAATAGCAATAAGGCACGTTTCTCAGAGCGTTAGGAAGTGAGTTCCAGAGCTTCGCTGCCAGGACAGGAAAACTGGCACCACCCACTGTCCAGAGTTTGAAGCTGGGGATCGCCAGTGTGTGTGCGCCTGGGCAGATCTCAGTGGTCTGGCTGCAGTGTGTTGTATGAAGCGCGTGGCCAGGTAAGCAGGTGCTGCGTTGTACTGGGCTTTGTGAGTAAGCACAAGTACTTTGAGAGATATAAGAAGAGAGATAGGTAGCCAGTGCAATTTGCGTCTAGTGTTGGAAATATGAGAACGCCTAGGTATGTTAAGTGCAGCCCTTATGGCGTTGTTCAGCGTAACCTGTAGTTTGTCAAGATTTTTTTGACTAGTCCCTAGATAGAGGGCATTGCAATAGTTGATTTTAGACATAATGAGGGTTCTGGCTAGAATCACAGTTACCAGTTGTCAGAAATGGGCAACAAGCTGTGATCAGTTTACATGTATAGGATGAGGCCGAGTCAACTGCATTGGTTTGTCTATTGAGGGATGAGGTGGAGTCAAGATATATTCCCAGAGTTTTTGTGACGTTGGAGACTTTGCTGTTGTTCCCGTCAATACTAAAGGAGTTGTATTTGGGGTCAAGCTTGGTAAGTTTAGATTGGGAGCCTAGGATGATTAGCTCTGTTTTTTCATCATTAAGGCAGAGCCCATGATGAGCCATCCAGGCCTGAATGACAGTATAGACTGTGTTGAGAGCTTTGGTGCCTGTTGCATATTCACCAGTGATAGGGATGAGTATCTGGGTGTCATCCACATAATTAGTGTAGGAGACACCTAGATCGTCTAGTATATCAAAGAGCGGTTTAGTGAAGACATAGTGTGGGAGAAACACAGGATCCTTGTGGGACTCCGCAAGGGATGTGGGCTGGGTAGCAGCAGCTAAGGGAGAGAAAACCCTCATAGTTCTGTTAGCTAAGAAGGAGCTGATCCATGATATAGATGCCTCAGAGAAGTGAGCAGCAATCCTAAAATGGTGACAGAGTATTGATGATCGACCCAGATCAAAGGCCGCTGAGAGGTCAAGAAGGAGCAGGAGCGTCTGTTTGCCCTTGTCTTTCAGGTCCTCTATTTGAATTTTTAGGTCTATTAATGCAGTTTCCCTGCCGTGTCTAGGGTGGAACCCCGATTGTCTAAGCCCTAGGAGATTGTTGTTTTCAAGGTAATCCTGGATTTGGAGATAGGCCGTTCGGTTGAGGATTTTGTCAAGGTAGGGCACCATGGTGATAGGCCTGTAGTTAAAAGGATTTACTGGGGTCAAGATTAGGTTTTTTGATTAAAGGGATGACCCAGGCATCCTTAAGGTTGTCGGGTACATTTCCTGATTCGAAAGATGCATTAATGAATGAAGTAATGAATGGGGCGAGATCATGTGCCGCTTCCTTTATGATTGGAGCTGGGCAAGTGTCACCTTGGCAGTTGGAGGGCTTGAGCTTTGTAATTATATTTTCTACTTCCTTGATGGTAAGAGGTGAGAAACTGAATTGCTTAAAGGCGTGCTTAGGTTATGGGGGTTTTGTAGAGCATGGGGTTGCCAGTTGAGTCAGAAAGGAGGCGCTTTTTTTGCATTGATTTTGGTGTGGAGCAGGGCAATTTTGTCTAGCAATTCTTTGTGGATATTGGCGCACCACTCAGTGTCAGGGATACGCGTATCAAGTGGGGTAACCGCAGACTCAAGTTACTTAAGGATCTTGAAGAGTTCCTTGGTGTTTGATTGGGCTTGAATGATCCTTTTGTTGTACACTTCCTTTTTTGCAGCTAGGATAGCTTCTTTGTATGTCAGTAAGGCTGACAGGAGGTTGCTTTTGTTAGCAAAGGTGAGCTTCTCCAGTGAACCTCAGCTTTCCTTTTTTCTTTCTGCCGTCAGAGAGCCCATTCCACTAGCGCAATCGCTGCGATGACCGCGTTCCTGTCTGGTGTGCCCCTGCTGGACATCTGCAGGGCTTCTACGTGGAGGTCCCCACACACCTTCAAAAGTTTCTATTGCGTCGACAGGGATTCCAGAGAGGAGTCCAGGGTCGGTCAAGCAGTGCTCCGTAACCTGTTCGTTTGAAGGTGAGACTGTTCCGGAGATGAGTAATTGCGTCTTTTGAGCCTCGCCACCTCCTGTGGTTGTGTAATGATTGTACTGCTTTGCATTCTTTATTCATGAGCATGTGAATCTATGACGACCCAATGCTGGAGAAGGAACAAGTTACTTACCTGTAATTGTTGTTCTCCAGCATGGGTCTGCCATGGATTCACATGCAAACCCTACCCACCTACCCCTTTGCGGCTCTTCTTGGTCATACTACCACTTTGCATGCTTATCAAATCTGAAGATGGCTGCCAAAGGAGCGGCTTTGTGAGAGGGCAGTCGTTTGCTGGGGTCAGTATGACAAAGAGTACAGTGATTGGTTTAGAGGATTCCCGACGCGATGACTGGGAATATTCATGAGCCAGTGAATCCATGCCAGACCCATGCTGCCGAACAATAGTTGCATGTAAGTAACTTGTTCCTTTGTCCAAACTTTACTCCACACACCCCGCCAATGTATATGGGCAGACCACGCAGTCATCTTATCGCTTTTCACTCAGACCCCCTGCCTGCTTGACTAATACCGCACCGTCCACACGCTTTCCGCTATGGAACAAGGTCATAGTAAATTCACACTTGCTTGACTCACTGCTGTCCTCCTTTCCCAATAGGCTGGTCAGGGAAGGTCTGCCCTCTATCTGCCATTTTGACATATGGCTCTCCAACACCCTCAAACCACTCACCCCCTCCAGATCTTCCGCCTACATACAGACAAGGCCCTTCTCTCAAAACCACACCCTGGAGCGCAGATGGCGGGCTGACCCATTTCCCCATAATAGAACTGCTTATGCCAGTCAGATCAAGGTATGCAAGGCATATATCTGGAAGTCCAAAAATCCTTCTACTGGAACAGAATCTCTAACGCCCGCAACAGCAGCAAGGAACACAACAAGATTATCTCGGATTTCAAGGCCTCCTACTGCACACCCGACTTGGAAGAAACCACAACATTGGTGCCAAACAGCACTGCTGCACCGCTGTCCGACCCAACTAGCCCTTCCACCACCCACCATATCTTCTCCTCATTCTCTCCCATTTCCTGAAGCTACTTGGTAGCAGCCACCAGTTAGGATTCGCAGGAGATAGATGCCCTCCCGCCCTCCTCATTATCTTTTCTTCATCCTGTGCAGGCGGCATAGTGAGATTGATCATCAACTACTGCCTCACCTCAGGCATATTCCCAGCAGACTTTTCAAGACATCACACATCAAAACCCTCTGTCCCTTCCAGCCAACTACAGACTGATTTCTAACAACTGCTTTGTAGCAACACTTATTTCCCAAACCCCTACTCCAAGCTCTGACTCTTCAATGAATCTAACCTGCTCCTCGACACCCCTTTAACACCATCGACCACAACATCCTCACAGACAGACTTACTCGCTCAGCACTAGGTGGATTTCCCTATTCCTCGCCAACAGATTACAAATCATCCTTCTTTCACCTTGGCCCCCACTCCTTGTCACCAACAGGGTTCCACATGGCGCCTCCCCAGCTCCCCTACTCTTCCAAGTCCCATCCATGCTCTTATTTGCTCACATGACCTAATCTGCCACAACTACACAGACTCTTCCCAGATCATCTTTAAGATCCTGAAGACCCTTTCCATCTCCCATCACGCCTCACAGAAATTGACCACTGGATGACGGCTAACCATCTTCTCCTTAACCCTGGAAAAACTGAAATACTGCTTTGCAGGAAGTTGGCACTCTTCCTCCAGCCCACCCACCCCTTGGCCATCCTCCCACTTCATCCAATGCAGTAAAGATCCTGGGATGCACCATGGACAATGATCTGACACTTTCACACCACATCAACTCTGTCTAAATCTTGCTATCTACACATCCGCATTCTCAGACGCATCTTCCCCTACGCCTCCTACCCTCAGTCACCGCAATCTCCTGGCTATCCTTCTCTCCCCCTTGACTACGCTAATTCCTTTTAACTGGCGCCACCGCATATCAACTCAGAAAGCTCTAATAGGGCCTAAACAGATCAGCTATGCTCCTCCTGCCCAACAGAAACTCCTCCATTACCAACCCAATATAAACCTGTGATCAGGCACTGCACTCCTCCTTTTGATCTCTCCATTCAAATCAACAAGAATAGGGGGATCCTCCTTCTCCATCCAAGCCCCCTCAATCTGGAACACAATTCCCCTTACCATCTGCCGCATAAAGGATCGCCTTGCTTTCCGGGAGAGCCCTCAAGACCTGCCTTTCCCCCGCATCCTTATGAACCCATGCCACAATTTTGGCTGTTTAATCATCTCTCCGGTAGGCCGGGGCAGCAATGAACCCGCTAAGAAATGTACTGAGTGGAGAGAATAAAATCCAGCACACCACAGGATAGAATACACTTCCTATCTACGAAAAGGAGAAACCATCCAGAGCACAACGGTTTGTATCGCACTTTATGCTTATGGACGATAGTCGAAGGCACTGCCACCCACCTGCATGCATCAGCTTTTATACAGTAGTTTAAGATAAATTGCACAACACCTTTGGCATAAGAATGCAGCAATCCCTCATGACAAAAATGTGATTGTGCTAGACAGTTTCCGACACCCGCATACTCTCCAGACTACCTGACAGCACCCAACCACATGCCAGCTTGACATGGGTAAATAACGGGGACTTGGCCACCCCTACCTACCTTCGTATTGGCTAATATGCACACATGCATTCTAAACACCTCTGACAATTTTTCTGTACCTTACACTATGACTCCAAGAGGGCATTTACCTACAGCGCTTTGAGGCCTTACCAATGGGAGGAGGCGATGCACAAATGACATATTACTTGCTCAAACAGACGTGACGTGCCAGTCTCACCTTCCCATTTGTGTAATCCCACTCCACAATTCTGGGCAAGAAACAGTGTGTAAATTAAAAATCGAAATTTATTAAAAGGAACAATGCAGCTTCAACTAAGGGGGTCTCCAGCTTTTCACTGTGGACATCAAAACAATGTTAAATGCAACAATCTTTTCAAAAAACAAATTACCTGCCTCTATCTCCAGGTCTGCAATTTTTGGCTCCTCTGGTGTTTTAGACTACAACTTCAGGTTCAGCCAGAATAATGAATGGTGACAGATAATGGGAATTTTTGTCCAAAACAGCTGGAGAACTGCAAGTTACAGACCCCAGGCCTATGAAAATCTTACTATTGATAATAATTTAAGCATTCACTCTATTAAAAATACATTTTATTATAAAAGATACTAGAGTTTCTGTATATTTCTATGACTCATCAGTTTAAATACACGGAACACTTTGCGGATAGCGTTTTACAAAATGCATTTGTATGCATTTCTCTATTTGGACAATTTCCTGACACTTGTTTTTCTCCAGTACTAAGACAAGTATGCTACCAGAGAGGAGCTGTCTAACATGGACGTTTATCAGCCACTTGTCCCAAAATGTTGTTCTCAGCTTTAAGACAAATGTAGTGTCAGAGAAAAGTTACTTGAATCAAGAGTATTTATTTGTATATATTTAACTTGGTTCCCCTGTGTATGTGTGAAGTTGTGAATGTGGGGACTTTGTGTATGATGTACATGTAAACAATGGCTTGCTTGTATTAGACTCCCGGAAACATAACTTTGAATTCAAGGTTTCAGGAGCCATTTTGTCTGTACTGAACCCACATGTATAGTGTGTGCTCAGAATGTGTGGGTGCATTTCTCTATATGCATATGTATGTGACCTTCACTAAACATGAATGTCTTCCATTCGATTATTGGTGTGTTGTGTGACTTTCCCTAAACATTAATATATTCCTTTCAAGCCATAAAATCTGTGGTATCACATCGCAATGTGTGATGGAAAAACACTAAATTGCTTTTCATTTCATTGAATGTGTTGCAGAAATTGCTACATGAATTTCAGGCCATTTAGGCCCATTTGATTCGCCCTATGAGATGTGTTGCTGAAAGAATTAACATTGAGGCTGGCCGAGTAATTTGAGGTACTTAGGACGGACTGCAGCATAATTACAATTGTACATCACGCATCATAGCTTGAGCAAGGGAACCCAGACTGTGTCCTCTGCTTCTATTTCGTAATACTCCAAGTGAAATGCAAGTTTAGGGAGTCCGAAGGGTGGGGGTAGTGTGCTTAATTTCCGTTGAATAACATGCTGGCCTTGGCTCAAACAGCCCCATGCTGGGTATGGGAACTGCTTTGGCTTTTGGTCACTGGTGTTTTAAACTAATTCATTCTGCTGCCTAAAGGGAGGCGAAAGGCACGTTCATAGTTTTCCATTTCACCAGAATACTTAATGCGCAAGTGTTGGATTGCAAAAAAGCTGGGAAAACGACACTGTCATTTTATCATGCCTTTCTAAAAATGTGAAAACACATAAACACACACTGAATAAAATCCTTGGTTTTATTGGGTGGGTGGTGGTGGATAATATGCTGCGTCTGCTTGTCTACTGTGACCCACAAGATGGCTGGACAGGCGAGGGGCTTTATTGTTAACACCAATTTTAAACTGCATTTTGACCAGAACGTGCAAGAGAAGAAAGGCAAGGTTTGCAGGTTTACTTTATACTTCGTTATGTTTATATTTTAAAGATCACGTTACAAATGCTTACGTGTATGATAGAAACGTGGAGAAAACAGCAGCGTCATTTTACTATTAGTTAATGAAAATATGTGAAATTTATGTTGTGTGCAAGAATCCCAAAGTTGTCAAGTCCCTTTTTCAATGTATGAGAAGTCCACCCAGTCCTTTTTTCATTTGGATACCGGGGCCTTGCAGTTTTTCTGTTCCCATTTAAAATATTAGAGAACTACAAGCCTCCGAATAAACTGTACTGGATTGCCTTCTCACGCATGGCCATGTGAAACTTGATGGCTCTGAAATTCTGGGTGAATGATGGAAGATGGCGTACTGGTTGTGTTTGCTTTGTGCATTGGTTTTAAGGGCCAGCTGTTCCTGAGCTGAATGAGTTTGTGGGTTGTGGGGCAGGGGTGTTGGTTGCCATGCTGGGCCGGCAGTTTCTTTATTTTTTAAACTGCGTTTGACGTCTGCACGTCTTTCCAAATTGAAAACAGCACACAACTCTATTGGCTGATTTAATGCTTGCCTCCATTAAAGGAAAAAAAAATCCAATCTGAAAAAAGAACAAGCTGTCTATTCCATTTCCATACTTGACTGCATGTTTGTTACATTAAACAGTGTTTTTTCTGAACTACAGCTTGCACATTAGCAAGCAGCCTCCCAGTGTAATAGGACAAAAAGTGTTTCACTTAATGACCAGGACTTGCGTCGCTAAAGCAGTAGCAGAAATGAAATTCACATCACTGTGCATTCTGGTATTTGTTTAGGGAGGACAATACGAAGTGCATGAACAATTGGAAATAACAGAAGCTAAAAGCCGAAACATTCCAAATACTGCATAGGGCTGTTGAATGATGACGAAAAATTAGTGTGAAACGAACCAACTGTTTAGTCTTTACTGATTGAAATTAACTTCCAGTTCCATTTAAAATAACCTTCTAGCAAAATTGCTAATGTGAGTTTGATTTCTAATCAAAATAATTTCATTTAGCAATCTTGACTAATCAATTTTACTAAACGAAGGTATTCCTTGCTACATGTGATGCTTTCAGTCTTTGTATTTCTGAGCTGGAGATGTACTAATCTACACTAACAGATACTTGGTTGAAAACCCTTTAACCTTGCGCATCAATTTTTCTGTGCTTTAAGGACAAGGGCCTCCAGGGGTCTGCATTTTGCACAATTTTCAATGAGCAGTACCAATTCCCCCATTCATTTCTGCTGTTCAAAACTCCCAATCTACAGCTATCACCTCCACCGGCTGCATTAAATGCATGGCATCCCAGCCAATAGTAGTATGCATTCACACCAGGACCCAAAATGAGAATACCCTGGCTTAAGCCACTAACAAAAATGGATTCTGTGTAAGTTAATTTCGAAGGGATTGTGTCCTCCGACGTATTCCTTATCTTAGATATATATCCTTCCAGCTCTGCTGGCCTCGGAAAATTTTTTCAGTAGAGGGCGCTGCGCGTCGACGTCCCTCGAGTCGATGTCCCTCGACAGCCGCCGTATTGACGCTCGACGTCATCCTGCCTATAAAGGCCGCGCGCAGCGTCCGTTGCTCAGTTCCGTTTTTCCGCGCTTCGTTGTGCCTCGGAACACCGTTGCTCAGTTCTCGTCAAGATAACGTATATAATAACTAACTATTTACCTCGATATCGATGGCATCCTCCTCCGACCCGACGACCCCTCGGTCCGGTTTCAAAAAGTGCCGAGACTGCGGGAAGAAAATGTCGTTGACGGACCCTCACAGGGTCTGTTTGTGGTGTCTGGGAATCACGCACCAGAGTTCGGAGTGTGAGGAATGCCTTTCCATGACGGCGAAAGCCTTGAAGGAGCGTAGGGGGAAGCTCGAGAGAGGTAGGTCAACTTTAACTTCCTCGAAAGCTTCTTCGGTAGAGTCGAGACGTTCGTCTCCTCACCATAAAAAACACTCTCGATCTAGATCACGAAGTGGCTCCCACCACTCGTCGACATCGAGACACTCGAAGAAGAGACGTAGGAGATCCCCTTCGTCATCTTCGTCGAGTTCTCCTGAGAGAGTTCATTGCCCCACAAAACGCAGCTCGCAAGCTGAGTGGGAGGAATTCAGGAAAAAGATGCTAAGCGTCTTCGAGAAAGCGGCCTCGTCCCCCTCGAAGACAGCTGAGGGTGATACCCCGGGTAAAAAACCCAAAAAATCTAAACGCCGCGAGTCGCAGTACCCGGCGGAAAAGTCAACCCGAAAGCGCCTCGAGCCATCGGGAGATAAAGCATCATCGACGCCATCGTCGAAAACTCCTTCGAAACAGAGGTCGGCGCCATCGACGCCGTTGTCGAAGGATTCATCGGCGCATCAGTCGATCGAGTCGACGCCGACGTCGACGCCGATATCGACGCCGGTGAAGGAAAGAACCACGGCTACTCCACAGCCAACGGTTAGACAAAAGACCTCCGACTCGACGCCGAGAACGTCGACGTCGTTCTCGAGCAGGACTCCGATCCTTTCGAGTTCTTCGAGGCCTAGTACACATTTCTCGACGCTTTTCACGGCGCCTTCGAGTACTTTCACGTCGGTGTCGACGACATCGACGTTTTCAAGGCCTGTGATGATGGCTCCTTCTGCATTGGAAATGGGGTTTATACCATTCCAAAAACCAATGTATCCCCCTTTAACCTCGATTTTTGAGGAAAGGGAGGATTCAGACCAAGATATTGATTTACAGAGGACCACATCACCAGAGCCAGAGACTTTCGCCTCTGAGGAAGGAAGATTAAAAAATCTTCAGGATGCACTTCAGGAAGCTAGTGGCTTGGACACTTCTCCTGAAGCAGAATTTATCAAACCAGACCCAGGAGAACATGCGGAGACTCCATATAGAGCTCTGATGTCTAGAATCATAGAATTTATGGGTTGGTCTGCACCTTCTCCTG
Organism: Ambystoma mexicanum; assembly: GCF_040938575.1. NCBI lineage: Eukaryota > Metazoa > Chordata > Amphibia > Caudata > Ambystomatidae > Ambystoma > Ambystoma mexicanum. The sequence goes on along the minus strand of NC_090934.1, from coordinate 984,271,454 downwards.
CCTTTCAGCAGGATGACCTCACTGACATACTGGACAAGGGCCCACAGGAGGATCCTGTGGTTCCATTTCACTCTGCTCTACAGAGAAGGATTTTGACAAACTGGGAAACGCCAGAAATTATCCCGGCAGTAAATAAAAAACTGTCAACAAAATACAGGGTGGCTAGTTCTGACCCTGAATATTTGTCAAAACACCCTACTCCTGAGAGCTTGGTTGTACAGGCTGCAACCTCATCAGGCAGCACATCTGCATACCCCACTGCTCCGCAGGATAGGGATGACAAAAAGTATGATGCCATGGCTAAGAAGGTTTTTTCTGCCTGTAGCATGGCGTTAAAGTCTATTAACGCGACCTGTACGCTCGCTAGGTTCAGCCACACCCTTTGGGAGTGCGCTTCATCAGCGGCTGACTGCCTCCAAGAAGGAGAGGAAAGGGACGCATTTTTAAACATCATCAGGGATGGTAAAGATGCGATGTGCGAGACCCTACAAACTGGCCTAGATTCTGCTGACAGTATCAGCAGGGCCATGGCGGCAAGTACCACAATCCGCAGGCATGCGTGGTTGAGAAAGTCTGGTTTTGCCTCTGACGTGCAGACCAGGCTTTTGAATATGCCCTTTGACGGTTCTACCCTCTTTGGAAAGAAGGCGGATGACAGTTTGGAGAAACTGCAAACGTCCAAGGCAGCAGCCAAGTCATTGGGAGCTGCTATCCGTCAGAATACCTTTCGTCCTTCGGGATCATCGTGGAGAGGACGGTCCTTTCGTTACTATTCCTCATATGGAAGGGGCAGGGGACGACCGGCTCAAAGAGGCCAAGGAAGATTTACCCGTGGTGGACGGGGTAGGGGAAAGAAAGCCGCACCCGCAGGAGCAGGAGCCACTTTACCTTCGGCAACTGCATCAGCCGCTTCAAAACCACTCTGAGGTCTCCCCTCACAGAACACCAGTAGGGGGCAGGTTAACTCACCATCTGACGGAATGGCAGGCTATTACGTCAGATGCTTGGGCTCTGGAGACAGTGGCCCAAGGTTACTGCCTGCCCTTCCTACATATCCCTCAGAGTCATCCACCGGGGAACAACCCTTTGAAGCTTCCAGATCCGCTCCTCTTGCAGGAGGTTTTAGACCTGCTAGAGAAAGGTGCCATAGAACTGGTACCTGTAGCGGAAAGGAACAAGGGTTGGTACTCCCCCTACTTCATAATACCGAAGAAGGACGGAGGACTGAGACCCATCTTAGACTTACGGGAATTGAACAAATTCCTCCGAAAGGACAAGTTCAAGATGGTGACTCTCTCTCAGATCCTTCAGGCCCTCCAGCTTCAGGACTGGTTGGTATCTCTAGACCTCCAGGACGCTTATTTCCATGTGCCGATCCATCCCAGGCACAGGAGATACCTGAGGTTCGCAATTGGCAGCTCTCATTATCAATTTCGAGTTCTGCCATTTGGGCTAACCTCCGCCCCGAGGGTCTTTACCAAGCTAATGTCGGTTGTGGCTGCAAGTCTAAGGAGGGAAGGGATTCATGTCTACCCTTACCTAGACGATTGGTTGATCAGAGCTGTATCTTCGGAACAGGCTCAGAGACAACTAGATTATGTTTGCCACTTCCTTCACAAGCTGGGCTTCTCCCTCAATTTAAAGAAGTCACAGATGATACCATCACAGAGACTCCAATTCATTGGAGCAGTCCTGGACACTTCCCTGGGAAAAGCCTTGCCACCAGAGGTGAGGGCTCGAGATATTCTGCAGATGGTCATCAGATTTCAGAATGCCCAATATCTCCCAGCCTACGACTTTCTGAGGTTGCTAGGCCTCATGGCATCCTGCATATTCCTCGTGCCGGAGGCTCGCCTGAGAATGAGATCCCTCCAGTGGGCACTGAGAACTCAGTGGTCACAGTTCTCAGGAAGGATGACAGATCTCCTTCGGATCCCGGTCAAAGTAGCCCGAGACCTTCAGTGGTGGGCCTGTCGGGAGAACATCCTGAAAGGAGAAATGTTTTGGCAACCATGGCCGGAGATAACAGTAGTCACGGATGCCTCACTCACGGGGTGGGGAGCTCACGCCAACGACTTGACCATCAGCGGTCGTTGGTCTCCATCGGAGTCCAGACTACATATCAACCTGTTGGAGCTGAGAGCCATCAGACTAGCGCTGAAGGCTTTTCTGCCGTCTGTACGGGGAAGAAACGTCCTAATAATGACGGACAATACAGTGGCCATGCACTACCTCAACAAAAGAGGAGGCGTAGGCTCACTACCACTGTGCAGAGAGGCGATGCAGCTCTGGTTTTGGGCAATTCAGGAAGGAATCTCTCTATCGGCAATTCACCTAGCCGGAGAGAAGAACTTGACAGCGGACGCTCTGAGCAGGCAGAGCACAGTCTCTCACGAGTGGGAGATAGCTCAGGAAGTCCTTCAAGAGATCTTCGCCCTTTGGGGAACCCCTCAAGTGGATCTGTTCGCCACCAGTATCAACAGGAAGTGCGACAGATTTTGCTCAAGGGAATTTCCCCCGAGAGGAGCTCTAGGAGATGCGTTCGTAGTGGACTGGGAGTTCCCACTTCTGTACGCGTTCCCTCCGGTCCCTGTCATTCCTCAAATGATCAGGAGGTTGAGAAGGTTTCGGAAGACCATGATCCTAATTGCCCCGGATTGGGCCAGGAGAACGTGGTACCCGGACCTTCTAGACATGTCCATCTGCCCTCCAATTCGACTGCCATACAGAGAGGATCTTCTCTCGCAGAAGGAAGGTCAGGTTCTCCATCCAGCCATCAAGACCCTCAACCTTCACGCTTGGTGTCTGAAAGGTTGAGGTACAAGGATTGGGACCTTCCGGATGATGTTATGGAGGTGTTGCTTTCGGCCAGAAGGCCGGCAACTAAAACTCTATACCGCTGCCGTTGGAACAAATTTTGCAGCTGGTGCAGAGAAAAGAATATTGAACCCTTTTCTTGTGGTACACCTATGGTGTTGTCATTCTTACTTTACCTGGCTAATTCAGGCCTACAGGTTGGCACAATTAAGGGCTATCTCGCAGCGCTATCAATCTTTAAGCGCACTGCAGAGGAGCCTTCATACTTCAAAATTCCATTGGTAATACAATACCTAAAAGGATTAACTAATGTTTATCCCCCGAAACCTTTTCAAGTTCCCTTATGGGATTTAAACCTAATTTTAAACTTCCTAAAGGGTGCCCCTTTTGAACCACTACACTCTTGTTCATTGAAGCTTCTCACCCTCAAAACTGTTTTGCTAATAGCATTGACATCTGCTAGAAGGGTTAGCGAGTTGCAAGCCTTATCGTGTAAACCTCCACATACAATCTTTTACAAGGACAAAGTTGTTCTTCAGGTGAAGCCTAACTTCCTCCCGAAGGTAGTCTCGGAGTTTCACATCACTCAGAAGATTATATTACCTTCTTTCTACCCTCCTCCTCATCCGGGGAAGGAGGAAGAGAGACTGCACAGGCTGGACCCTAAGCGAGCCTTGAGCTTCTATATCAGCAGATTGGCTAAGATCAGACAAGCAGACCAACTCTTTGTAGGTTATGCAGGACATAAGTTGGGCCTTCCAATAACAAAACAAACCATCTCCAGATGGATTATTTTAGCCATTCTGGAGTGCTACAAATTGGCAGGAAAGGAGCCTCCTCAAAATCTAAGGGCTCATTCTACCAGGGGTATCGCAACATCCTCAGCCCTTCAAAGAGGGGTGCCAATTCGAGATATATGTGCGGCTGCCACATGGTCGTCCGCACATACATTTACCAAATTCTATAGCCTGGATTCCTCCTCTAGTCAAGAAACTAGATTCGGCAAGGCTGTGTTACACTCTGTCCATTCTGGAAGGGTAACATAACTTTTATTACTCCCGCCTCCAGTCACAATACCACTGCTATGGGAGTCTATCTAAGATAAGGAATACGTCGGAGGACACAATCCCTTCGAAGAACTAGTTACTCTTACCTTGTAACGTTCTTTCGATGGGATGTTCCTCCGACGTATTCCTTATCGACCCTCCCATCCATCCCCGCAGTATGACTTCCTGTGGGTTTGCAGCCTATGCTCCTTCAAGGTGATTAGTCTAATCCAAAAACATTACTGGGGACTACAAAACGGAACTGAGCAACGGACGCTGCGCGCGGCCTTTATAGGCAGGATGACGTCGAGCGTCAATACGGCGGCTGTCGAGGGACATCGACTCGAGGGACGTCGACGCGCAGCGCCCTCTACTGAAAAAATTTTCCGAGGCCAGCAGAGCTGGAAGGATATATATCTAAGATAAGGAATACGTCGGAGGAACATCCCATCGAAAGAACGTTACAAGGTAAGAGTAACTAGTTCTTCTCAATAATAAGCACATTGGACTGTAAAGAAATAACCGCTCACTTTGAATTCAACTTAAATACAACACCACAGGGTATTTACCATCTGCGTTCTTGTTCTCCAATTGCATCCACCTGGATTTACAGTCTTTATCTTCCCAGATTTACCTAGTGGAATAGCTACAGTACAATTTGTAATTGGTTGTGGTTTAATTTACCTTCTGAAAAGTGAATTCTGACTCTGCAGAATCCTCTGGAAATTCAGTCGGCATGGAATCACTCCTTCATTCCTTCAGCAAACCCTCTTTCCAAGTGGCTAGTCTTTCCAAATACTATCCGCCCCAATGTGCAATTGGTTCCTTCATGTTCATCTCCCCATATTACATCATGCCCCTCGGAGTCTGCATGAAATTCTTATAGCAAACTAATTCTGCGTCTGCCTTGTGACAGGGGAGTGGTTTTCCGGCAAGGTGGGATTTGAAACCACTCGTCTTTAGAGAAATTGACATTTCATTTTTCAGACCCAAGTTTGCGTGTGAACATGTGTAACTGTTAGAAATTACATGATCTGATTCCTTAAGTTTGGCAATTTTTCAAATTTTTGCCATTGTTGGGCTATTCAAAACATGGTACCATATATTTTTTATTACATATTCCGTATTTATTTCTGCTATTGACAGACTGTTAGTTTTGTGTCATTCCGAGTTTCCATTACAATGCATTAAGTGTTGAATCCCTAAATTGATTGCAAGTTTATTTTTTCATGTTGTGATGAATCAGGTTTTCTGGTGTAAATTAGCAGACGTTTTCCACCAGATGGCATTGATGGTACATCGCCTTCATACTTCCTTCTGCATGCTTTCTATGTGTATCCAGAGCCTGCATTTTTGTTATCTGGGCATACATTCCATAACCTTCCATGAAGTCTTTTGAGAGAATATGTCTGTTTGCTGTGCACATAGAGTTCAGATACCTTTCCCTTAAACTCTTGGGCTAATGCCGTGTTTGAGATACTTAGGCTTTTAACAAATGACAACTCGAGTCGAAAGCCCAAGATACCACTAAATACATCTGGCTAAGGGTTTGTTTATATAATCCTTGGAGCCAGCCCAAACTGAACTGAATAAACCCTTTGGGTGTGTAGTACATATGCATTCTTGGGCTTGGTCAGGCCTTTTATGTGTTGAGTCTGAGAAGTGAACTTTGGAAGGTTTAATTTCCCCATTTAGACAATTTCCAACTCAGCAGAGCAGACATTTAAATGCAGTTTCAGTTGTGTTCTTACATTTCTTATCCTCTTGGTTAAAATGACACCTATGCAATCTTAATCAATGCAATTAATGTTTCCCATAATGCTGCAATATAGCTTACACATTTTTACAGATTATTTTTGTAGTCTAAAATATCTAATGAAGGCAGTGTTTTTAAACTGCAATGTTGAGTGTTCTGGAGAGTCAGGGTGAGTTCTCATGTACCACTCCATCACAATTGGGAAAGTGCCACAAGCCTTCAAAACTGCATACATCAGGCCACTACTCAAAGATACATCGGGAAACGTGGAGGACCTCTCCAACTACAGACCCATCTCCAACATCCCGTATACAGCCAAGCTGCTCGAAACGTACATATGCAAAACAACCCAAGAGTTTATAGAAGAGTACGGCCTACTAGACCAGGCACAAGTTGGTTTCAGACCACAGAGAGGAACGGAATCAGCTCTACTCACAATATGGGACGATCTAAAAATCAACGCAGACTCGGACAACAGCACTGCCTTGATACTCCTAGACCTATCAGCAGCATTTGACACAGTTGACCATGACACCCTCTTAACGAGACTAGAAGGACTTGGAATAACAGACACCACCCTACTATGGATCAAATCTTTCCTAACAAACAGAACGGAAACCGCATGGATGAAACGGTTCAAATCCAGCCAGAGAGATTCGACCTGAGGGGTACCACAAGGATCATCCTTCTCCCCACTACTATTCAATATCTACCTGTACCTACTTATCAGAATCCTCAAAAGCCACGGCCTCACTGCTACAACTACGCTGACGATACACAAATAATCTTCAAAATACAAAACAACCCGGAAAGAAAATCAACGCTAGAAAACTGCCTCCGCAATGTATTCTTCTGGATGAACTCCAACTGCCTCAAAATCAACCCAGGCAAAACTGAAATAATGATCATCACAAAAAATGGAGGAGAAAACCAATTCTCCCTTGCCCTAGGTAACTCGGGACAACCCCAGCACCCTCGCCGATTGTAAAAAACCTGGGGGTTCTGATGGACAATAATCTCACGCTAGAGCCACAAGTAAATGCTGTCCTCAAGAAATGCTTCTTCCTTCTGCGAGCGGCAAAGAGAATCTTGCCGTTCTTATGGTTCACCAACAGAACAACCACCATCATCGCCCTCGTCATGTCCAAAGTAGACTACGCCAATAGCCTATACCAAGGCATGCCTGAATGACTCCTAAAAAAACTACAATGTATTCAAAACGCGGCAGCCAGACTACTTCTGAAACTACCCCGAAGGGAACACACCGCACCAGCACTGAAAACACTACATTGGCTACCAATGAAACAACAAATAAAATTCAAAACAATGTGCATTACGCACAGAGCAGTACACAACGAAGGCGCTGAGTTCCTAAAACAAACTGCGCCTATATCAACCAACAAGAACGCTCAGATCAAGCATGGACATCCGCCTGGAACCGAAGCCCTACAACAAAAGAAAACTTGGAGGATCCTCCTTCTCTCACCAAGCCCCAAAAACCTGGAACGACCTTCCAAAGTACATGCATAACACAAGAAACCACCTACTATTCAGGAAATTACTCAAAACCTGGCTCTTCGCGTCATTATTAGAAAAACTGGCCACAGGGACACAGACATAACTAAAAACATCAATGAACCTAGAGCGACCGCGTTACACATCAATCAATGGGAAAAGCCGAGGCAAATAACCCACAACGTACTAAAGGACCGAACGGGAGACAGTCGCAACACGACCAAAGACAGTAAACATAGAAAACTAAGACAGAAAGACTAGAACGTGTCATCAAGCGGACCATGACCTTAACTATTACCTTCCCCTACAGCCCTAAGGACAAAACATAGAGAGGGAAAGGAAGCACTATGGGCCCGAATGCAATGGGTGAGAAACAGAATGTTTCATCACTACACACTGTCCACCAATACAAAGCAGGAAGCACAATGCCCCAGCACACAACTACAACTAAACAGTCCCAAGGATGTTCACCCCACGGAAAACAAAGAACCTGCCGGGACAGAAGGATACGAACGTCTGAACACACAGGCTCACCTAGACGGATCCACTAGGATGACACATCAACACGACCCTGAACTATTCAAAGCCTTTACCCACCAGGGTCATACTAGATCACCTAAGAATAGATATCACCCACCCAGTCCCACACCTGAAGATTAGGTTCAGATGCACCCACCAATCCAAACTATACTCAGTAGGATACAATTTGATCAGTGCAACACCACCAGAGCGATCGGCCCACGAGGAACCAGCAACATCCCAACCCACAGGTATACAACTCTAATGGAACCATAAGTACCTGAATCAGGATACAGACCCCACTAACCCAACCCTCAGTCTTCTGCATACTTAAACTCACACAAAACCACACAACCATCTCTCTCCCAGCTATCCGCACGCACTTTAACACACCGCATCAACAACACATAAACTTCATGCACAACACTCGAGGCCTTCGCCCGATCCGATACTAGCACCAAAGCCCAGCACTCGGTGTATACCGAGCTGAAGCGGCCAACAGCACACCACATCTCCCACTCTCCTTCTCCCCGACTAACGCTACCCAGCCTTCCTGATTACAGATCCACCAGAGCGCCTGGGGACCAATTCTGTTGGTGACAGTGCGCTATACACGTACCGATAACACAACATACTCCAGAATGATCAGACCTTCGGACGTGAATTCTGGTAACTTCAAAACATTCTGGCCTGCTGTATTCCTTGTGGAATCAATACTTACGTTTTTGGATTATCTTTAAATGGACCATAGCTCTGGTTTTCTTCTCTACCGTTTACTTTTGGATTGTCATACAGTGGCTGAAAGAAAATATGGAATGCAAGTCTAATTGAACATAATGAGCATAGTGTACACTATACTCAGGCAGACTTTTAATTGTAAGAGCAAAAGGCAGAAATCTCCAACAAATAACCATTGTTTGGTACTTCTCTTGCTCAGCCAGTTTTAACAGGGTACTTGCTAGGCCCTTTACATTCTCCTTTTTGCGTAGCTACTGTATCTCCAAACACCTGCTCTGTAATCTCCCTTGGTGTCTTCCTGTAGAATCCTGCCCTAGACCTTTCCCTTTGTTCTAAACTGTTTCTGCCTATCCCAGCAAGCCTGTTCCCCGGCCCCTTGTATGTGTACCCCGTTGGGACCTGGGATCCATAGCTGCATTTTCCTCACTGTCAAGAACGTACCACGTTCTCAACATACACTACCTGTCTCATTACATCATAGGCCCCGCTCCCTCGTTTTCCCTGCACCAGCGATATCTCCTTTTTGCAATGTTGGAGGTTGCCAATGCTGGAGAAAGCGCCCATTGAGAAGGCCCTGGTCCTCCACTCATAGCGTTGCCAAGGGAACCAGGCACAAGTGTGGTCAGGTGACCACGAGTCACGCTTTGCGCCCCGCCTCCTGTTCTCAATAAAGCTTATCCGGACACAAACGTTGCCGCTTCCGATTAAAGTTGCAACTACTCTATTTTGTTGCTGTTCCTTGTTGTTCTCTCGTTCAGGGACTCCCTCTCCGTATAGTCCTGACTCACTTGCTGTGCCGTTGCTGACTTGGTTTTGGATATCGACCTTGCCTTGATCACGCTCTTGTCTTCTGCTGCCCGCTCAACTCCGACTTCTGCTACTTGCTTCTGGACTCCAACTGCCCGCTGCTTTGGTTTTTTCTGCTGTCCATTCAACGCCGACTTACCTTCGTGTAATGGACTGCCTCGGAATGACCCTTTACTGCACCACTAAGTTAGTGCACTGGACTAGAGACGCTGTGCAGAATCCCATGTGCACCTTCCTGGCCGCTAGAGCACCCTTGTGCCACCCGGGAGACGAGTCCTTTAACAGTACTAACTTCCCTTCCTTTTCCGTTGCTCGTGGTCTCCTAACAGGAGTCCTGGATTACTGGATTACTTTGGCATTCTTCTCACAGGCTACATTATATTCCTCACACTCTTTAGGTAAGACACATTGCCTTTTCACTAACACCTGTAAATTGGTCACTGATTAGATCCTTACTGTATATAATTTCCTTAGGGTTTCCCTAGCCAAAAGAACCAAGTGCACCAACACCCAGTGCTCTGAACACCCGGCCAGTCTTCTGTTCCAATAGTGACGCCCTGGGCCCACAGGTTAGTTCTTTGCTATCTGCCTAATTGTCTTATGATACCTGGTGCCCATTTAGCTGACACCTGTGTTCTTGTACTTGCAGTCGGTGTTTCAAGGCGTTACTCATTCTTCAACTCTGCGCTTTCGATTAATAGAATCATCTCTTTGTACATCAGAGCAAGAGAGGGTTAAATAGATAGAAAGATCTCCCTCGAGCGTGAGGAGACCTGAACTAGGATCAGGTTCAGGTTCCCATTAGTCGGGCTAGTGAAGAACTGCCTTAGTCATCAGAGTGCCAAACCCTTGGTGAGTCACAACAGAATCAGAAGCCTCATTATGGAAGTCTCCGAGACACTGGCTACACTTGTGCAGCTAGTAACTGAACTGTGAACAGATATGGCCTCCATGCAGGATACCATGCAGCGTCTTATTGACACTCTGCAAAAGTGGGCTCATTTGCAACCCCAGGCAGAGCCTCAAGACATGGCGGCTGCCTCTGGATCCAGGTATCCCCTGCCTCAACAGGACCCGTTACCTGCTCTCATGTCCACCAAGTTTCCCCTGGAACTCCCGAAGAGATTCAACAGGGACCGCAAACATTACCACACGTTCATCAATCAATGTAAGCTACACTTCCTGTGCCGGCCTGCTTCCTTTCCCGACTGCACCACTAAGGCCGCCTTTGTTTTGTCCTACCTTGGAGGCACCACCGCTGCCTGGGCTAATCCCTTCTTGGAGAGCACCAGTAATGTGATTTATGACTGTGATGCACTGATTACTGCCATGAGCAACATATTTGATACGCAGTATAAAACACAGGCCACTGACCTGGAGTTCCTGAATCTCCAGCAGGGTGATAATCCACTGCTGGCTTAGCTAGCAAGGTTTAACCAATTAGCTTCTGAGACTGGGTGACATGAAGAGAAAAAAGCTGCAGTATTTTACAAGGGTCTTTCTGACACCCTGAAGGACACTCTTGCTACCATCCCGGTGGTCCCTGTAGCTTTCCAGGAGCTCTTAGATCTGGTAATACCTATAGACGCCAGGAGAACAGAGATGAAAGGCGAAAAACAACCGCCTCTCACAGCCTCAACCTATTTGGAAACCCTGCTACTGAGTCGCCCTGAAACTCTTCAGATCGGGGCTGTCCGTGGCCCCCCTGCAGAGAGGGAGAACCCGCAAAAGAATAATCTTTGCATGTACTGCGGCTCAGCCGAACATTTTCTGCGCGCATGTCCTAAGAAACCTGCGAGATAGTCGGGGAAACTCCAAAGCTCAGCAATAGATGGAGTCCAGTTGCTGAGTACCTTATGTTTGGACTCCCCTGACACGGATGTGGTGGTTCCCTTCACTATCTCAGTCCAGTTTTCAATCCCGTCAGTTAAACAATGGCTAACACAAGCGGTTATCAACGTGGGTGCCACTGGCAACTATATCGACATATGCTATGTCCCTCAACAAGGAATTCCTGTTCTTTCTAAACCACAACCAGAAATGGTGAACGCTGTTGACAGCACAGCCCTTGTTTCCGGTTTGGTAACAGAACAAACAGCTACCCTCCTTGTGGCAACAGAGTGCAGTCACTGTGAAAGTGTTTCTTTTGACGTAATCGCTGCACCACAGTTTAGAGTGATCCTTGGCTATGTGCAGTTAACTCTTCCATTGACTGGCAGCGCCGTGAGTTACGCTTCTTGTCAGACTCCTGTGAGTCCCTTTGCATCAGCACGGTCGCAGTTGCACAGGTGAGTCCTTGCCATGCCCTCCTTGATACCGTTTCTACTGTAGGGGCTGTTTCTGTCCCCCAAGTCACTGTTGTTCCCAAGGAGTATATTGAACTCATGGACTTCTTTGATTAAGCTAGAGCTGAACAACTACCCCTGCATAGGCCGTACGACCGTCCGATAGACCTGATTCAGGTTCTAAAGTTCCTACTGGCCGGGTGTATACCTTGGCGACCAAGGGGGACGTGGTTTTGAGAGAATACATTGACAAAGCACTATTCTGTGGGTTCATCCGTTCTTCTAAATCCCTGGCAGCCTCCCCTTTGTTCTTTGTGCCCAAGAAAGAGGGTGACCCGTGTCCCTGTATTGATTGCAGAGGGCTGAATTCCATCACGATACAAAACCAATACCCTTTGCCTCTCATTAATGTTCTCGCCCAGTTGGGTTCTTCGGTGATCTTCCTGAAATTAGACCTGCGTGGTGCCTACAACCTTGTCCGTGTTTGAAAAGTGGACGAACGGAAGACTGCCTTTAAGACCCGCTATGGCTTGTAGGAGTACTGTTATGCCTTTCGGACTCTGCAATGCACCAGCAACATGCCAATACTTTATGAATGACGCATTCAGAGACATGTTGGATCAGTACGTCATTATTTATTTGGAGGACATCTTGATCTACTCACCCTCTTATGACAAACATATCGTTCATGTCTCCTCTGTCCTCCAATGACTCAGGAAGAACCATTTGTTTGCTAAAGCTGAAAATGTGTTTTCCACGCCACGGAAGTCGAATTTCTTGGTTGATTTGACCAACAAGGGGGTCTGAATGAATTGCTCCAAGGTCAAGTCCGTTCTTGATTGGCCGGTGCCAACAACTGTCAAGGCACTCCAATCATTCCTCTGCTTTGCCAAATTCTACCAGAGATTTATCTGATCCTATTCCTCAGTGATATCACCCATAGCAGCTCTCACCAGCAACAAAGTCCTGTTTTCCTGAAATTCTATTGCGCAGGAAGCTTTTGATACTGATAACCGCTTTCACTTCAGCCCCTGTACTGCAGCACCCAAATCCTTCCGTGCCCTTCATTGTGGAGGCTCACGCTTCTGATATCGCGGTACGGGCCATCTTGTCCCAGGAGTGCATGGACACTGGTGTCCTCCATCTGGTGGCCTTTTTCTCCTGAAAGCTGACACCCTGTGAACAAAACTACACGGTTACTGAAAGAGAACTCCTGGCAGTCCGCAATGCCTTCACTGAGTGGAGACACCGCAGTCTAGGCGCCAACCATCCTGTACAGTTATACACTGACCATCGTAACCTTTTGGCACCCAAGTCGGTCAGATGTTAAACAGCCAGACGTGCTTGGTGGCATTACTTCTTTTTCTTGTTGAACTTTACCATCATTTACCGTCCAGCCAGTTTTCAGACCAATGCGGATGCTCTCGCCAGTGTAGGTGGTACGTCGCCCGTCACGGGCAAGGAACAATCACTACTCTTGCCCAACCAAGCTGTGTGTGGTTGTACCCCCTCAGCCCTCGCTCAAGAACTCGGTCCAGGAATCGGTTTCGCTAGACCCCCCAGAAATAGCAGACTACAACTTGGATGATGTTCATTCCTTGCCATACAGCCAAGGCCAGATGTACATGCCTAACACAGCAACTTGTCGTACCACGCTACAATAGTGCCATGACTCAATGATCGCCGCCCACCTGTGCAGACAAAAAGACCTTGGACCTCTTACATAGGTGGTATTGGTGGCCGACTATGCATAAGGACAGTGTGGATTAAATATCTTCCTGTGCTATTTGCACACAATGTAAGTCCACCTCCTGTAAACCCGAAGGTTTGCTACAACCACTTCCTGTACCCCATTGTCCATGGCACATGATATCGATGGATTTCATTGTTACCATCAGTACATGAATGACACCATATGGGTGGTGGTAGACTACTTCTCTAAGATGGCGCTTTTCATTCCTTGTCACTGGCTTCCCTCTGCTCCCTTTCTGGATGACATGTTATTAAAGAACATGTTCTGTTTCTTTGGTCTCCCGTCGGTTATTGTTACGGACAGGGGTTCACAATTCACCTCCCATTTCTGGAGAGCCCTTACCTCGTCCTTTGGCTTAGATGACCGCTACTCTAGTGCATACCATCCCCAGACAAATTGTCAAACAGAGAGGCAGAATGCTACCGTTGAGCAGTAGCTGCGCCGTTTAGGTCTCCAACATCAGGAGTCATGGTTATCTGTTGTGTGTTCCGTGGCGTTTGCATGCAACCACTCATTGCACTCCAACTAGTTCATCTCCATTTTTGCATAATACAGTCAACACCCCAGGGCTCTCCCAGTGGAGCCTGTTTTTTCGATGGATAATCTGGCTGCTTGCTGTTTTATCCATGATCTCGCTGTTCTTCAAAAGGTCCTAAAGGCACATCTCCTGAAGGCCCAGCTTCGCGACAAAGAATTTGCAGGTGTCAACCGTTCTTCCGCCCGGCGTAACAGGCCGGGATGCAGGTCTGGCTTTCTACCAAGAACCTCAGGTTCCCAGGTCGGGAGGTGCTGTTGCTTCGCTTTGTGGGTCCTTATAAAATCACTGAGGTAATCAACCCTGTTGCTATACGCCTTGCTCTGCCCCCTCGCTGGAAAGTGCACCCTGTTTTTCATGTATCCTTGATCAAACTTTGTCCCCCGGTCTCCCGCCTCTCATCTTGACCGGCACCACTGCACGTCTATGGGACTGAAGAGAGTGAGGTCAAAGCCATCCTAGACATTGAAACACTAGGTGGGGTTCCTTATTACCTGGTTGATTGGTCGTGATACAGTCCCAAAGATAGGACGTGGGAACCTCTCAGTAATCATGCCCCGAGCCCCTGGCCAAATTCCATGCCTCTAGGGGAGTGGCAGCTCCTTTGAGGGGAGGATACTGTCACAGTTACCCATTCTCAACATACACTGCCTGTCTCATTACATCGCAGGCACCCGCTCCCTTGTTTTCCCTGCACCAGTGATATCTCCTAATTGCACCGCTGGAGGTTGCCTTGGCAACAACGGGAACGCACCCGTAGTAGAAGGCACTGATCCTCTGCTCGTACCTTTGTCAAGGCAGCCAGGTGCAAGCGTGGTCAGGTGATTATTAGTCGCACTTCGAGCCCCACCTCCTGTTCTCAAAGCTTGGCCGGATACAAACGTTGCCGCTTCCGATTAAAGTTGCAACCTCTCTGCTGTTGCTGTCCCATTCCTTGTTATTGTCTTGTTCTCTATATAGTCCTGACTCACTTGATGTCCCGTTGCCGACTCTGTCTTGGACATAGACCTGGCCTTCCTCAAGCTCTTGTCTCCTGACTGCTCAACGACTTCTGCTACTTGCTTCAGGACTCCGCCTACCTGCTGTTTTTTTTTCTGCTGCCTCCTCAACGCCGACTTAGCTTTGCGTAACGGACTGCCTTGGAATTACCCTTTACTTTCCCTCGAAGTTAGTGCACTGGACTAGAAACGCTCTGCAGAATCCCACGTGCACCTTTCTGGGCGTTAGGGCGCCCTTGTGCTGCCCGGGAGATAGGTCCTTTAACAATAATAACTTCCCTTACTTTTCCGTTGCTCGTCTCCTACCAGGAGCCTGGATTACCTTGTCATTCTCACAGATTACATTCCTTTCCTCGCACTCCTTGGGTAAGAAAAATTCCCTTTTCACTAACGTCTCTAAACTGGTCAATGGTTAGATCCTTACTGTATATTATCATTGCCTTAGGGTCTCCCTATCCAGAAAAACCAAGTATGCCAACACCCGGCCATTCTTCCGTTCGAATAGTGACGTCTGGTTGGTTTACTATCTGGGTAATTGTCGTCTTATGCCTGGTGCCCATTTAGCTGACACGTGTGTTCTTGTACTTGCAGTTGGTGTTCCTTGGAGTTACCCGTTCTTCAACTCCGCTCTTTCGATTAATAGATCCCTCTCTTTGTACATCAGAGCAAGAGAGGGTTACATTGATGGAAAGATCTCCATCTAGAGTGAGAAGCATTGAACTAGGATCAGGTTCAGGTTCCCAGTGATTGGGCTAGTGAAGAACTGCCTAAGGCATCAGAGTGCCAAACCCATGATGAATCACATCTACTACTTAACTTCCACCTCTGTTGAGGTAGTCTCCCTATTCCTCCTTAATAATATTGAACTCCTTCTCTACATTTTTATCTACCACATCCTCCTTCACCTTTTTTCCATAGTTACCCTCTCCTCGCTCACTTGACAAATGTTATGCAACTCTTCCAACAACTCTGGAACCAACTATTGCTCCACCTCCGATAGCCTCTTGGTCCACGCCCCTGGATCTTTTGCTACCCTCGGATCTCTGGCTCTCTCTCTGCCCTCAGCTCTTTTCCGCTCTCTGCCCTCGGCTGCTCTCTCTGCCCTCGCCCGCGCGCTCTGCCCCTTTATGCGCCCTGGGACCTGTCCCCCTCACCTCCAAGTCAAATTGGATGCAAGGTTGCCCCTGGATCATGGACAGTTCTGCAGAATTGTCTCCATGTTCTTTGGTAATAACTTGAGCTAGCCAGTCTCCACTGCATCAGTTTTACATTGGGTTGTGTCCTGTTGTCCGTTTTCTTTTGCCCAAGATTGTATTAATGCTCCTGCAGTCGGGGCCATGGAACTGTAGGTGATTGTCTCCAGCAAATCTGAAAGGCATCCATGTTGGTTATGAAGCACTTTTTGTGTAAAGACTTAACTCTCCAGATGCTCTTGTTTCGTCAAGAATCTTCAACTGGACTCTTCTGGACTCTTCACTATGTTTGAAGGATGGAGGGTATCAGGGAGGAGATGGGAGTAAGAACAAACTTATAGTTTGGTGTGGTACTCCTGGTCATTCTGCCCGCTTTGCACTAAACAGCTGCACATTAGCTCTACAGTATGTTCTCTCAGTAACTAACAAATAGTTCTATGTGGTTCTGCTGAAGCAAATTATCTTGTTGTAATTTACTTTGACACATTACTATTTTTTGTAAATGGTAGGTTCCCCCCACATCCACAACACTAGCACCCCAAGACTCCTTAAAACACATAGAAATGTACATCCTTACTATGCAATGCTGTACATCTTTACTATGCAATGCTGCCGAAGTAAATTGTAACCCTCACCCCTGCATTGCACTCTGCCACTGTAACCTTTCATGGATTAAGCCTGATTTTTGTGACTGTAACCAATCCCGTAAGATTAAGTGCCTAGATACCTATGGAATTTTGTGCGCTATGTAAATGTTCAAATAAATGAATTACATTACTGCGGCAAAACAAAGGTATATCCTAACAAATAGCTAAACAGACAGAAAAGGCATGAACCTAACGGACTATGTTATTGCAGGGGTAGAGATCCGTTCACACTTCTAATTAGGCCCCACATTTCTTTTGCTTTTTCGCTGTGCAGATAATGTTCCTGCCTTTTTCCAGGCTTGGAGACCATTCCATTAGTTTAGCAGAAGGGAAATGTGGCAGAGAGAGTTTGTAGACTTGTAGGGTAGGCTTCACTGCAATAAGTAACATATTTTTTTATATTGGTTTTCACTTGATATTGAAAGTAATAAAAATGCGAACTTTTTGTATCTAGCAACTTTTTCATACGTGTTTTTTTCTCCATAGAGACGAGAAGTTGTCAATGGCGAAGTTGAACCAACAGATGCAGAGTGTGAATGGCACTGTGAAACGGAAGAGGAGGAGAAATTAGCTGTAAGGTGTCACATTATATAGGACTATTGTCACCATTACATTAGCACATTATCTTTCTCCGTTTTGGGATCCTTTAATCACAGCCTTCAGATAATGCATTGCTATCTGCACAACAGGAGCATACTTTTCTCATTGTGTAGAGTTGAGACTTTAGCAGGGCTTTATTTAAGAAGTGCTATTTGAGTTATTTAATATTTTCCACACATTCGATGCTTTCTTGCCTTTCCAACAATTATTTTATGCATTCTAATCTTCTGTCAGGTTTTATTCTTAGTTTCCCCTTTTCTCTCCATTAGACAGTTATGGTGGGTTGGACAGGAGAGCTTGAATCTCATTTGCTGATGGTAGGAATATGTAGCTTACCCTTCTCATTGACCACTATGTGGCCACTTAGAAAAACAGGGAGTGTTATGACCAAAAACGAGTACCATCAATGAAACTCTGAATAGAGGATAAGCCAAAAAGGACAGAAAACTCTCAAAGGAAATGGATTCGGTATGCACGGGGTGGGGGGTTTGGGGGAGACTAGCTGAATCAGTACAACATAGGAACTCAGAAAGATAGTGATGAACTAGGAAATCATGGCTGGTTGGACAAAGAATAAGAACGCCACACAAGGCAACTGAACATGTTGAGATGCTAATTCTTAACAATCTAATCATCTTGTTAATGTCTCTAGAGGTCAGAAAAACATGATTGAGCTAGTGAACACCTTTAAAACAGAAGTAAAAGGAGAACTGTGGCCATATTGGAAAAGATTACTTGGAGCTAGGTTATTGGACACAATGGAAAGGGTCTCCCTCTTTGAACAGGCTGTGATAAAAGAAATGGTGTCACCCTCCAGCCCTGACGGGGCCCAAGAATCCAGTGGGCACTCGCCGCAGAAGCTTCCTGACATAATACCTATGCACGGCTGCAACAGCCATGCAACCACAGAACCTTTTGAGTTCTAAAACACTCTATACTTTCTCTCGTTATCGTACATTTCTAGGTTGGTCGTTTGTGCTCCTAGAACATGAATCCCATTCAACATAATGTGTGGCAGATGTCAATTTTGGGTCTTTTCTACTCTTCTGCGATAAAACCATTCCGCCTAGGAGTGATATTGTGAAATGATTGCGAGTGTTGAGATACCAGATTCAGCAAGGGGTTCGTAAGGAATCAAGTATTAATACAACCTCTGATGAAAGTGGCACTCTGTTAGATGGTAGAAGCCAGTCTTCTCTGCCTAGCGCATTTACCCTGCTGGGGAAGCATGCTGCGAGTGGCTCAATACTGCATGAAGGCAACCTCATTTGCTGCTGCTGTGTTGAAAACATATAGACAAGTCTCATTCAAATGGATGGTGTCCTCCCACATATTCCTCATTTTAGATATCTTGTTTCCCAGCTTTGCTGCTTCGGAAAACATTTTCACCAGAGGGCGCTGTACTCGAAGCCGCAGAGTTGTAGTTCCTCGAGGGTTGACGTCATCCGCAGTATAAAGGGCTGGCGCCGCGCCCGTTAACTCAGTTCCATTTTTCTGACCACTGCTTTGTGTCACAAAACGGTGCATCAGTTTTTTCGGCAAAATGTCCTCTTCATCAACTCCATCCACACCCAAGATCGGTTTTAAAAAATGACAAAAGTGTGGGAAAAAAGATTTCGATTACCGACCTCCATCATAATTGCCTTTGGTGTTTGGGCCCAGACCATCGGGTTGACGAATGTGGTTCCTGTCAGGTTATGTCCAATAAAGCTGTTCAGGAACAGAAAGCTAATCTGGCGGTGGGGGAGGAATCTTATATGTCTTCAAAAAGACAAAGATTCGGGAGGGTCGAGCGGAAAGTCTCAACACGGGTAGAGGTCTAAGTCGCTCGAGGAAATCATCCTCTTCTTCATCCAAAAAATCGAAGAAGCAACGACATAGATCTTCTTCTTCTTCCTCGTCATCTGACAGAAGGGTCGTATCCTACCCTTCCAAGCACGATTCCCCAGAAAAATGGGAGGCCTTCAGGGCTTTGATGCTAAAAAGAAAATTGAGAATGCGTCCCAGACCACCCCCCCCCCCCCCCCCCACCCCCCCCCCCCCCCTCGAAAAACCTGTGTGAAGATGTTGCCCCTACGCACTCCAAGAGTGACAGAGGGAGATCGAAGACCAGGCACGCAAGATCCGACAAAATGTCTAGGGTGTCATGGGGGGAAAAGCTCTCCGACACCTCATGAAAAAATGTTGACACCACTGGTGCATAAATCGGGGGTGACGGTCTGACCAAATGGCATCCACATAAGTCGAATAGCGACTCGACGCAACCTTCGAATACAACGTCGAGGCCACTGCCGAAGATGGCGTCGATACCTTCCGCAACGGTGTCGAGGCCTCCCTCGAAGCCAACGTCTATCATTGACACCTTTGTCGAGGCATTCTTTAATTCCGATGCCAAAATCAACGCCTTTATCAAAGCCTAGATCAATGTCGCCCTTTTCACCACAGAAGATCTTCCATCCACAACCTAGACAAGATCTATGTCTATTTATGAGGAGCAATCCTCTGAAGAGGATGTTACTTCAGCTGGGGTTAGATTTGGAACTATAGAGGTTCCTGAGGAGTTGATGGACTCAAACTTAAGATGGCGGATCTTTGCCTTCAAGCAGCCAGCGGCCTAGATACTTCCCCTGAAGTAGAGTTTGAGAAGCCAGACTTTGCAGATCATGCAGACCCTGGGTATAGAAACCTAATGGGAAGAGTCATTGACTTCATGGGATGGAAAACGGCTTCCCCAAGGTTTGACCAGGACGATATGATAGACATCCTTCATGAGGGACCTCAAAGGGACCCTGTCTTCCCTTTCCATAAGGCATTGCAAAAAAGGGTGATGGCAACTTGGGATACCCCAGACTCTGGGCCTGCAGTGAATAAAAGGTTTATTGGGAAGTACAGACCATCCTCATCAGATCCCGAGTACCTGTCAAAGCATCCCTCGCCAGAAAGCTTTGTGATACAAGCTGCAACCTCCACTAGAAAGTCAGTTTAGCCTTGGATACCACCTGATGGGGATGACAAAAAAGTTGATGGTTGGGCCCAGAAAGTCTTCTCTTCCGGTACCATGGCCCTTAAATCTACGAATGTAACTTGGACTCTGGCAAGATTTATGTACACCCTGTGGGACTGTATGACATCAGCGGCTGAACACATCCCGGAGGGCGAGGAACGGGATGGCAATACTAAGAGCTGGGAAGGAGGCTATGGAGGAATGCCTCCAGTCCGGATTGGACACTGCTGATGGGGTAAGTGGGTCCATGGCATCTAGCACAGTCCTACGCAGATTTGCATGGCTGAGGAAATCTGGTTTTACACCAGACGTGCAATCCAGATTACTCAATATGCCCTTTGATGGCTTGAGGCTTTTCGGCAGCAAGGAGGATGACAGCTTGGAGAAGCTGCAGACCTCTAAAGCGGCAGCTAAATCGATCCGCGCAACTATAAGGCAGCCTCAGCAACACTCCTACGCAGGGTCATCTTCCTGGAGGAGCCGTGCCTTTCGTTTCTACTCTTCTTTTGGAAGAGAGAAGGGACAGGCCAGTCAAAGAGGTCAACAGAGGAAAACCCCCTCATGGTGGAAGAGGGAAGGGTCCTAGTTCAGCCCCAGCAGCGGCTACTACCTCCTCAGCTACTGCTGCAGCCGCTGCAAAGTCACTCTGAGGTCTTGACCCACAAGACCCCAGTGGGAGGCAGCATCACTTGGTATCTGAGCGAATGGCGGGGCATTATATCAGATGCCTGGGCACTAGAGATGGTGATCCATGGTAACTGCCTTCCTTTTCGTCAAAGACCTCAAGATCATCCACCGGGAACCAATTCTGTTAAAATTCCAGACCCGCTCTTTGTGCAGGAGATTTTAGTCCTGCTAGCGAAAGGTGCAATAGAACATGTACCTGTAGCGGAGAGGAACAAGGGTTGGTACTCCACTTATTTTCTCATTCCCAAGAAGGACGGAGGATTGAGACCCATCTTGGACGTAAGAAACTTGAACAAGTTCCTCAGGAAGGACAAGTTCAAGATGGTGACCCTTTCTCAGATCCTTTAGGCTCTTCAACTTGAGGACTGGCTGGTTTCATTGGACCTTCAGGATGCTTACTTAAATGTGCAAAATCATCTCAAGCTCAAAGTACCTTAGGTTCAAGGTTGGCGGTTCTCACTTTCCATTTCAAGTTCTGCCATTCAGGCTGACATCCGCCTGAGGGTTTTCACCAAGCTGGTGGCTGTGGTGGCAGTGAGTCTCAGGTGGGGTGGTGGGGAATTTATGACTACCCTTATCTGGACGACTGGTTAATCAGGGTGAGTTCACCTGAGTGAGCCTGGGAACATCTGACCATGACCTGCCACTTCTTACACAGACTGGGCTTCTCCCTCAATTCCAAGAAGTCACTAATGATTCCATGCCAAAGACTCCAATTCATCGGAGCAGTCCTGGATACTTCCTCTGGCAAAGCCTCGCCTTCCGAGGAGAGAGCTCACCACATTCTGCAGATGGTAACAAGGTTTCACAATGGCCAACATCTTCCGGCCTTCGATTTTCTGAGGTTGCTCTGCCTCATGGCATCCTGCATTTTTCTGGTGCCAGAGGCCAGATTGAGGATGAGAACCCTTCAATGGGCCCTCAGGACTCAATGGTCCCTATTTTCGGGTGATATGTCAGATCTTCTGCAAGTCCTGGCCAGAATGGCTCAAGATCTTCTATGGTGGGCTTGCAAGGAAAATATTCTCAAGGGAGAATCTTTTTGGCAACCATGGCCGGAGATAACAGTAGTGACGGACACCTCACTCATGGGGTGGGGAGCTCATACCAACGATCTGACAATCAGCGGTTGTTGGTCTCCATCGGAGTCCAAACTACACATCAACCTTTTGGAGCTGAGGGCAATCAGATTAGCGCTGAATGCCTTTCTGCCCTCTGTAAGCGGAAAGAATGTCCTGATAATGACGGTCAACACAGTAGCCATGTACTACTTTAACAAAAGAGGCGGCGTAGGGTCACTACCACTGTGTAGAAAGGCAATGCAGCTCTGGTTCTGGGCAATACTGCAAGGAATCTGTCGGCAGTTCACCTGGCCGGAGAGCAGAACACGCCGGCGGACGCTCTGAGCAGGCAGAGCACAATTTTCCACGAATGGGGACAAGCTCAGGAAGTCCTTCAAGAGATCTTTGCCCTTTGGGGAACCCCTCAAGTGGATTCGTTCTTGACCAGTGTCAACAGGAAGTGCAAACTGTACTGCTCAAGAGAATTTCTTCTAAGAGGAGCTCGAGAGGACGTATTTGTGGTGAATGGGGAATTTCCACTCCTATGGGCGTTTCCTTCAGTCCCTGTGATTCCTGAGGTTGAGAAAGTTCAGGAAATCCATGATCTTAATTGCCCCGGATTGGGCCAGGTGGACATGTCCATCTGCCCTCCAATACATCTTCAACAAAGAGAGGATCTTCTCTCGCAAGAGGAAGGACGGGTTTTCCATTCAGAGGTCAAGACACTTGGCCTTCACGCATGGCTTCTGAGAGGCTGAAATAGAAGGATTGGTACCTTCCGGATGACCTAATGGAGATTTTGCTTTCTACCAGAAGGCCAGCAACAAAATCCTTGTACCGTTGTTGTTGGAACAAGTTCAATAACTGGTGCAAGGATAAGACTGTGGATCCATACTTATGTAATATTCCTACAGTACTTTCTTTCCTTTTACTCTTTGCCAATTTGAGGCTCCAAGTTGGTACAATAAAAGGATATTTAGCAGCGCTATCTATTTTTAAGCGCTCCTCTGAAGAGAATTCTTATTTTATTTTTATTTTTTTAATTTAAGTTGATTTTTCTATCACAGGAGAAGTGTATACAGTTACATGCAATGTTAATTAAGATTGTACATAAAGTTGTTACATCGGTTGGATAGTCGCATTGCAGTACACTGTTATTGTCCTTCCATTCCCTTTCAGATTCAAGTTTTAAACTTTCTCCCTCCCCCCTCCCTTTCCCAGACGGCTTGTCAAGTTCTACCTTTTGAAGGCAATCCAATTATTCATGAATAGTGGGACTTTGGTTCCATGAAATACAGTTGTACTTAGGTTCCATGGCAGGCCGGGTTTCTTTGTAACGTGTCTGCGGCTCTGTTTGTTCCTTGTTATTGAGGTTGTTTTCTCAAGTTCTAGTTTTCCGCCCATTTGTTTATTCGTTCGCTTTGTATTGATTGATGAACTCACACCACATTTATTTGTGTCTCGCTGCTTTATCATGGAGAGCTGCTGTGATTTTCTCCATCGTGTGGATATTTCTGGATACATTGATCCATTCTTCTTTGATTGGGAGGCGCGAGGACTTCCATCGGATGAGCAAGCACGCTCTTGCTGCTAACAGCAACGTCGACACTAATCCTTTAACACTTGTGAGTTCCTCCTCCTCTTCCTCTAGGCCAAACAACGCTAGGAAGGGAGCTGGTTTCCTCTCGATGCCGTCAATCTGTTTGATCCATCTTAAGACATCCGCCCAGTATATGTGGGCTTTCGGACAGTCCCACCACATATGCCAGTAGTCTGGTTCCATTCCACAACTTATCCAGCATTGCGGGCTATTGTTTTGGTACATTTTCAAAAGTCTAAGTGGATCATATTGCCATTGATGGAGTAGTTTTGTTGCATGTAGCTTGTATTGTGATGCGATCGATATCCGGGATGGTGTGCTGCAGATCTTGTCCCATGTGGGTTGGTCTAATTCCATGCCAAAGTCTTTTTCCCATCTGGTTTTTTGGCAGGTGCTAGGGGTTCGATCGGTTCTGACTAGGGCACTATACATATGTGCTATTAGTCCTTTACTTGTGGTAGTCGTATCTAGAATTGTTTCAAAGGGCGTTAGATCTCTAAGTATCTTATCCTTCCATTCTTTCTTGGACATGAAGCCTTTCAAACGGAAGTATAGGAAAATCTGTTTGTGGTGTATCTGGAGAGCCTCTTCTAGTTCTGTGACTGGAATGAATTTGTTATTCCTCCATAGTTGGCCCACTCTTTCGAGTCCTTCTTCGAACCACGCCTGATATCTTGGGTGTTCGGGATCTCTTCTCTGACTCCAGGGGCCCAGAGGTGGCTAAGAGGGGAGGGCCATGTGGTTACGCCCACCATTCCTTTTCCTTCTTTCCATATATTCCAAATTGTTCCCAGGATTGGATGGTTACGCAATCTTCTTGTAAGCTGTGGTCGAGGGACCCATATCCATTCTGCGAGAGTTGCCGGGGTAAGGTTGTTGTTGTCCAGTTGAATCCATTGAAGATCCTTTCTTCCCTAAGGTGGGGTATGAGGATCCATAATTGGGTGGCTTGGTAGTATCGTTCAATGTCGGGGACGCCCACTCCTCCTTGGTCTTTGGGTAGTATCAGGGTTGCGTATGGTATTCTGGGTTTCTTCTCCGCCCATAGAAATCTAGTTATCGCCCCCTTCACTTGTTTGAAGAAGGACTCTGGTACTGTTACTAGGAGTACCTAGAAAGGGTACAGGAATCGTGGGAGACTGACCATTTTCACAGCGATCAGTCGCCCCATCCACGAAATTGTAAGAGGTTGCCACTTTATAAAGTCTGCTTTTTGAGTTTCAAGAAGTTGGTGGAAGTTGGCTTCATACAAGTCTGCAACGTCCCTGGTTAGGTTGATGCCTAGATACCTCAACGTGGAACCGCCGATGATGAGCCCCAGTTTCTCCAATTCCGTTTGTTGTTCCGACGTTGGTTCGTGGAGCAGAAAGAGGGTAGATTTGGTTCTGTTCATTTCGAAGCCTGCTAGTGCCCCATATTCTTCTATAAGGTTGCCTGGGGGATTGACGTCATTGGGTTTTGGACATTTAGTAAGATGTCATCTGCGTACAGGGCCAGCTTGTATTCACGACCGCCCACGCGTAGTCCTTCAACTCCTTTGCTCATTCTGATGGACTGTGCCAGTGGTTCCAATGACAACGCAAATAGTATGGCAGAAAGGGGGCATCCCTGTCTTGTACTTCTGGTCAAGGGGAACCAGCGTGAGAACTGGGAGTTCACCACGACGGATGCTCGCGGTGAGGTGTAGATTGCTTTGATCTGTCATGATTCCTGCCCCTCATGTCCCCAGCCCTCCAAGATGTCAGGCTGGAGCAGGCCACGATCACCTACATGGCCCTCGAGGGCCTCTCCATCGCTCCAAAGACCCACTTGGAGTCAGACTTGGCGCTTGTGGCACCAGACTCACTCACTCCCATAGGATAACATTGGGGATATGGACTTGTAGTGCATTGATGGGGACAATATGGATGCCCCCACATATTTCAGTTCCCAGAACTGCATGTGCAGTCCAGTCTTTTGGGTGTGGTTCTGCTCAGAGACACCTGGGATGCCCAGAGACTATTTAAGCCACGCCCAGGCTGAGAAACATGCTTTGCGTTTCTCCAGCATGGGGTCTGGCATGGATTCACATGCTCATGAATATTCCCCGTCGTCAGGCTGGGAATCCTCGGTAAAGAAAAATCACTATCAGTTTCGTTTCTGATCTGTCTTTCGTAGTAGTAACCAATCACTGATCTCTGCGTCATACTGACCACAGCCAATGACTGCCATCTCCCTAAGCCCCGCCTCTGGCAGCCATCTTCAGATTTTTACTGCACGTTCAAGTGTTGGGAGTCCTCGTGTTATTGCTCTCGAGCCTTAGTGCTTTTTTTGCGTTTCTTCCTAGGAAAATGTTCTCTTTTTCGGTCAAAAGAGCCTCAAGCTCCACCGTTTCTTTATCCGATCAACGGGGACCCGTGTCGGATTCTTCTACGCCCCTCAAGGGTGAAGACTTCGAGCCATGCTTTTGGAGGACTCCAGAAGTTTCTCAGGCCCATCTCGATCATGGCCCAGGAGAAGGGAAGCTCGACGCCCGGAAAGCTGTTCAGGGTCTGCCCTGGATGCCAGCTTCAGAATGTCTTTAAGGAGGACGAAAACTCCCTTTGCCTCTACTGCCTGCATGAGGACAAGACGCACGTGGAGAAGGACTGTGCTTTTTTCGGCCATATGTCGGAGCGGACCATGAAGGACCGCCATCTGCGTCTCGCCAACTGGCTGGAAGGGAAGGGCCAGTCAGGCGAGAAGAAGTCAGAGCGGTCTTCTAAGACCTTTGAGGGCGCCCCGGCGACGGGGGTCCAACAGAAGGCCAAGCACCGCGAGTCCACTGGCACCGGGAGCGCCGAACGGTCGAGCTCTACGGGCGCCAGGCAGGGCGCATCCTCCCCGGCACCATCAACCACGAGCCAACGCTTGGGCTCTGGTAAGAGGAAGGCCGAGCACCCGGCGAAGCTCCTGGAGAGACCCTGGTCAAGCTCGAAGGCCCCATCGGAGGGGGAGAGAGGCGGTGACCCTCCCCCCAAGGAGAAGGCGGTGAGCGCACCTAAGGTGGTGAAAGCCTTAATCCATCCGCCCAAGGCCTCTATCGAGACAGTTGCGGCGGCCCTGGCTCAGCCTGTGGAGGCTACACTAGTGGTGGCGACCTCGGGGCCCAGGGTCTCCCTGCCACCGCGGAGGGAGTCCTCTTTCATGCCCATCGACAGGACCCCCGTGAAACCTCCGATGGAGAAGAAAAAGGGGTGGCAGGAGGTCGTCGTGGATTCGGCCTCAACCTCTGAGGAGGAGCTGATCGAAGTCTTAAGCCACGGCTTTGGAGTGGAAGACGACCAGCCCGTCGGGAGGGACCCCGACGTAGGGGACGAGAATGTCGAGGGTGCCCACGGGGCTCCTGACCGCTCGTCGGACTCCCCTCAACCAGTGCCGCAAGACAACTCTGCGGCCATTTTGTTGACTATACAGTCCTTATGCTCAGAGATAAGGACGAGATTGCCATTACCACCAACGGAGGAACCTCTCCCGACGGAGGACCCGGAGCCAGGCCCTTCTGGGAGCCCTCCTCCTAAGAGAAGAAGGATTCATCCTCCACCTCCTTTTCAAACATCGTGCTCTGCTCAGCCCTCCTCCCCGTCCACGACCCGTGGGAATGATACGGGGACTGAAACGGCCGTGACGGGCAAAGACGACGAGGTTCATGACGAGGATCTCCCGTCGTCACCTCCTCCCCGGGCCTCCCCGCCCGACGAGATTGGATCGTTTCATGCCATGATCGCCAGGGCATCCGAGCTTTTCCAGCTCTGCCCGGAAGAGAAGGAAGGAAGGTTTCCTTTATCAACGGCGCGAGACCAAGAGGAAGACGGTCCTCGCTGTACCTCTACTGGACGATATCTGGGATGAGGGTCTCGCCCTCCTCAAGAACCCATCCACAACGCCTGCGAGAAGGGATCGGTACAAGAAGTAGTACCGGGTCCCGGATGCGGCCCCCTTGTGCCTTCGGGGACAGCCGACCCCGGACTCGGTCGTCTCCGCGGCGGCCAGGAAGAAAGCGTGGGGGGGGGCCTCGGCCTCTAAGTCAACCTCCCCGCCGGACGGCAAGGGAAAGAAGTTGGACACGATGGGGCGCAGTCATCTCATCGGCAGCGATGACGATTAAGGCTGCTAACTCCTTGGCTATCGTAGCCCGCTATGACAGAGAGTTGATGTACAAAATCGCCCCCTTGCTGGATTTCCTACCAGACAAGAGGGCGGAGGCCCTAGAGATATTGCAGGAAGGAGAAGTGGTGTCGGACCACGCTATTACGATAGCGGCTGACATCGCTGACACTGGATTTCGCCAGTTGGGCAACGGCGTGTGCCTTAGACGGCGTGGATGGCTCAAGGCAAGTGACTTCCGTCAGGACGTGCAGACCAGAGTCTTGGACATGCCGTTCGACGGGAGCAACCTGTTTGGGAAAACAGTGGACGATTCCCTACAAGCCATCAAGACGAACACGGAGACTGCCCGGGCTCTTGGTGTCCTCCAGCAACGACGGCCGCCCTTTCGGAGCGGCGGAGGCAAGCAGGGTGCCTCCAAAGGTTCCGGCGGCGTATTTTCCACCTATCGTCAAGCGGCCCGTTCGTCGTCACAGGAAGCCTACAGGGGACGAGGCAAGTCGGGCGGACCCCGGAATCGTCGCCAAGGAGGACAAGGCGGCAAAGCCTTGTCGAAGCAGGTCTGAACCGGCCGTGGGGTCGGGCCCCCACCGAAGCACCCCGGTGGGAGGCCGGCTGGCGAGCTTCGTCAGCGTGTGGGAGTCCATCTCGACCGACCGTTGGGTGCTGGACGCCCAGGGTCACGCGCTCGAGTTGCTAAAGAAGTGCCCGCGCGTCCCCCTCGTGGCCAGGAAGGAACATCACGTCCCTCAGCTTCTCTTGGGGGTAAAGGCGATGCTCAAGAAAGGCGCCATCAAGCTCGTCCCAAAGAGGCTTCGGGGCTCCGGAGTTTACTCAAGATACTTCCTCGTGAAGAAGACGGGAGGATGGCGTCCCATCCTGGACCTACGACAACTGAAAAAATTCATCAAGGCACAGAAGTTCCGGATGGTCACCCTCCAGCACGTCCTGGGTCAACTGGAGGAGGGCAATTTCCTGTCGTCGTTGGATTTGGAGGATGCCTACTTCCATATCCCCATCCTAAAGGGACACCGAAAGTTTCTCAGATTCGTGGTCCAAGGGCGTCACTACCAGTTCAGTTCCCTTCGGATTGAAGTCGGCACCCAGGGTGTTCACCAAGTGCCTCGCACCGGTGGCGGCGCGGCTGCGCCTGGAGGGGGTCCACGTCTACCCCTACCTGGACGACTTGCTCATCCGAGCGAAGACAAAGGAGCTCGCCGCGGAGCACACTGTGAGGACCGTCCAACTACTCACGGATCTGGGATTCTCCATAAACTACGCCAAGTCCCACCTGGTGCCCGCTCAAGACGCACTGTTTCTGGGAGCGAAGCTCGACACAGTGGCGCTTCTGGCCTCTCCGTCGGAGGAAAGGACGAGGGCCATCTTGGGCAAGGTGCAGCGGATGCTGGTTGCGGACGCGGCCCGGGTGAGGTCCATCAAGTCCCTCCTCGGAATGATGTCTTCTTGCATTTATCTCATCCGCCTGTGCTGGCTTCGGATGCGCCCGTTACAGGAGTTCCTGGACGCTCGCTGGATCCATGCGACGGGCAGCTTCGAGGACATGATCACACTCGACGAGAGCTTCCGACGAGCGATCCGGTGGTGGGGCACCCGCACGCATCTGACGGCGGGCATGGATTTCCAGACCCCGGACCACCAGAAGACAGTGACCACGGATGCCTCCCTGGAAGGGTGGGGAGCGCACACCGAAAATCTGCACGCGAGGGGCCTTTGGCTGCCGACGGAGAAGTCCCTCCATATCAACGTCCTGGAACTCCGTGCAGTGTTTTGGGCCCTCAGGTCTTTTCTTCCATCCCTCAAGGGCAAGGTGGTGAGGATCTTCACCGACAACACCACCACCATGTTCTACATCAGGAAGCAGGGCGGTACCAGATCCCTAGCCCTGTCCAAGGAGGCTCAGGATCTGTGGCATTGGGCCGTCGCCCAAGGGATGTTTCTGGTGCCGTTTCATCTGGCAGGGATAAACACCATCGCCGACTCGCTCAGCAGGGAGCTGCGCTCGTGCCACGAGTGGGAACTGCGACAGGATCTAGTGGACCGCCTCTTCCGACGGTGGGGCACACCCCAGATCGATCTGTTCACGACGGCGACAAACTCCAAGTGCCGGAGGTTCGCCAGCAGGTTTCCCCAGCCGAGGAGCATGGGCGATGCTTTCTCGTTCCCCTGGGAGGGCCTGTACCTATATGCGTTCCCTCCATTGCCGCTGCTTATCCGGCTCATCAACCAGCTCAAGAGGTCACGGTGAAGGATGATCCTCGTCGCACCTGCGTGGCCGAGGCAGATATGGTTCCTGGACCTTCTGGACTTGTCAGCTTCCCCGCCAATCAAGCTGCCAGTAGACGCGGATCTTCTCTCCAGGGAAGGAGGCGCCATCCTCCACCACGACCCGAAGTCGCTTAACTTGCAGGCCTGGCTCCTGCAGCGTTAGAGTTTGGAGGTTACGACATACCGGCCGACTGCAGAGAGGTTCTTGCAAAGGCCAGGGCGTCCTCAACTCTTAAATGCTACGGACACAAATGGAAGAGGTTCTCTGTCTGGTGCCACGCACAGAAGATTAACCCTCTACGGATTACGGCTCCTTAAGTACTTCCGTACCTGCTGACGCTGGCCAAGGCTGGGCTGGCGCACGCTTCCATCAAGATTCATCTTGCTGCGATCTCCCGATACACCAGAACCACGGGACGGACGTCTTTGTGGTCTCATCGTCTGGTGAAAGAATTCATGAAGGGACTGTTCAGATCGTTCCCGCCGGTGAAGGCCCCGGCCCCGACGTGGGAGCTCAACGTGGTGCTGACCAAGCTCATGGGACCTCCGTTCGAGCCTCTGCACTCAGCTCCGTTGAAGTTCTTGTCGTGGAAAACAGCGTTTCGAAGGGATTGTGTCCTCATCTTAGATATCGCCTTCCAGCTGTGCTGGCCTCGGAAAATTTTTCTTTCTAGAGGGTGCTGCGCGTCGACGTCCTTCGAGTCGACGTCCTTCGAGTCGACGTCCTTCGAGTTGACGTCCCTCGACAGCTGCCGTATCGACGCAGACGTCATCCTGGCTATAAAGGCCGTGCGCAGCGCCCGTTGCTCAGTTCCGTTTTTCCGCGCGTACTCAGTGCCTCGGAATACCGTTGCTCAGTTTTGTCAGGTTAAACCTATTTACCTCGAGTTATTCGATCCGTACTCGATGGCTTCTTCGTCGGAACCGACAACTCCTCGATCCGGCTTCAAAAAATGCCGAGATTGTGGGAAAAAGATGTCGCTGACTGACCCTCAGAGTTTGTCTGTGGTGTTTGGGAGCTGAACACCATTGTTTGGAGTGCGAGGACTGTATGTCCATGACAGCGAAGGCCCTGAAGGAGCGTAGGGGGAAGCTGGAGAAAGGTAAGACTTTTAAAGCTTCTTCTTCGTCGACGAAGTCGAGACATTCGTCTCCTCGTCACCAGTCGCGCTCCAGATCTCGGAGTGGGTCTCACCACTCCTCGAGATTGAAGCACTCGAACAGGAGACGTCGAAGATCCCCTTCTCCGTCTTCCTCTTCCTCTGTTTCGCCAAAGAGAATCCCGTGCCCCACGAAACATAGTTCCCGGGCTGAATGGGAGGAATTCCGCAAAAATATGATGAGCGTCTTCGAGAAAGTGGCCTCGACCCCCTCGAAGACTGCCGAGAGCGATGCTCTGGTCGAAAGACCCGAAGGTCAAAAACGCTGCGAGTCGCAGTACCCGGCGAAGGAAACCTCTCGAGCGCGTCACGAACCCTCGAGCAGGACTATGACCTCCAAACCTTCCTCGAAGGTTCCGTCGACGAAAGTTCCGTCGAGGTCGATGTCTTCGATGCCGTTGTCGAAGGGGCCTTCGACACACGAGTCTGTCGACTCGACGCCAGCTTCGACACCGGTGTCGACGCCAAGAAAAGTCACGGTTACGACACACCCAGTGTCTATCCCCAGGTCCTCGACGTCGATGGCTTCGAGATTGGCGAGGTCTTCAAGGCCTCCGCCTTTGTTTTCGACGCCACGCTCGAAGCCTTCGACGTCGACGACATCGACGTTTTCGAGGCCGATTATGACAAGTTCGGCACCCTCGGCCTTGGAAATGGGGTTTACACCCTTTATGAGTTCAGAACAATTGAGAACTATGTCCTCTATTGGAAGAGGGTGAATTGTCTGAACAGGAAGACACAGTAGAGTTGCAGGGACCTGTAACCCCAATTAGAGAGGAATTTTCCTCTGAAGAACGCAGGTTAAAGGATCTTCATGATTCCTTACATGAGGCAAGTGGGTTAGACACCTCCCCTGAGGTGGAGTTTGCTAGGCCAGACCCGGGGGAACATGCTGAAACTCCCTATAGAGCCTTAATGGCCAGGATCACAGAGTTTATGGGGTGGTCTGCACCTTCACAATCTTTCCAACAAGATGACCTCACAGATATTCTTGACAAAGGCCCACAGGAGGATCCTGTGGTGCCTTTTCATAAAGCTCTTCAGAGGAAGATCATGACAAACTGGGAAACCCCAGATGTCGTACCAGCAGTAAATAAAAAAACTGTCTACAAAGTACAGGGTATCCTCTACAGACCCGGAGTTTTTGTCTAAACACCCATCCCCAGAAAGTCTGGTGGTACAGGCAGCATCCTCTACCGATGTCAAGACGGCTTATCCTACCGTCCCACAGGACAGGGACGATAAAAAATATGATGCTATGGCAAAGAAAGTCTTTTCAGCATGTAGCATGGCGTTAAAATCTGTTAATGCTACTTGCACCCTTGCTAGATTCAGCCATACACTTTGGGAGTGTGCTTCTACAGCGGCTGACTGCATCCCGGAGGGAGAAGAAAGGGATGCGTTCCTGAATATTATACAGAACGGTAAAGACGCTATGTGCGAATCCCTCCAGACGGGCATTGATTCGGATGACAGTATCAGCAGAGCAATGGCGGCAAGTACAACAACCAGGAGATTCGCTTGGTTGAGAAAGTCTGGTTTTGCCCCAGATGTGCAAGCCAGGCTCTTGAGCATGCCATTCGATGGCTCTTCTTTGTTCGGGAAAAAGGCGGATGACAGTTTAGAGAAACTGCAAACTTCAAAAGCAGCAGCAAAATCCCTAGGCGCTGCAATCCTTCAGACACCTTTTCGTCCCACAGGAACCTCTGCGAGGGGCAAGTCCTTTCGCTTCTACTCCGCATTCGGAAGAGGTAGAGGACGACCGGCTCAAAGGGGACAAAGAAGAACTACCCGAGGTGGACGAGGTAGATATTGAAAAGCCACAGCAACAGCAGGTGCCTCTTTACCATCGGCATCTGCATCAGCCGCCCCAAAACCACTCTGAAGACTTCCCTCACAGGACACCTGTAGGAGGCAGGTTGACTCAACATCTGGCTGTATGGCAGGCTATCACGTCAGATGCTTGGGCATTGGAAACAGTTGCCCAAGGTTACTGCCTACCTTTCCTACGTATACCTCAGTCATCCACCGGGGATCAGCTCTCAGAAAGCTCCAGATCCGCTCCTCTTGCAGGAAGTTTTCGACCTGCTAGAGAAAAGTGCCATAGAACCGGTACCTGTAGCGGAGAGGAACAAGGGCTGGTACTCCCCTTACTTTCTCATTCCAAGAAAGGCGGAAACCCATCTTGGACTTGCGAGAATTGAACAAATTCCTCAGGAAAGACAAATTCAAGATGGTCACTCTTTCTCAGATCCTCCAAGCCCTTCAGTTCCAGGACTGGTTGGTATCTCTGGACCTTTAGGACACTTATTTCCATGTGCCTATCCATCTCAAACACAGGAAATACCTGACGTTCGCAATTGGCAACTCTCACTATCAATTTCGAGTGCTGCCATTTGGGCTGACCTCCGCCCCGAGGGTCTTCACCAAGTTAATGTCGGTAGTGGCGGCAAGTCTAAGGAGGGAAGGGATTCATGTCTACCCCTTCCTGGACGATTGGTTGATCAGGGCTGTTTCTTCGGAACAAGCTCAGATCCAGCTAAATCACGTGTGCCACTCCCTTCACAAACTGGGCTTCTCCCTCAATTTAAAGAAGTCACAAATGATACCATCACAGAGACTCCAGTTCATAGGAGCGATCCTGGACACATCCCTGGGAAAAGCCTCACCACCAGAGGTGAGGGCTCAAGATATTCTACAGATGGTTACCAAGTTCGAACATGCCCAACGACTCCCAGCCTTCGACTTTTTGAGGTTGCTTGGCCTCATGGCATCCTGCATTTTCCTAGTGCCAGAGGCTCGCCTGAGAATGAGATCCCTCCAGTGGGCACTGAGGACTCAGTGGTCACAATTCTCAGGGAGAATGACAGATCTTCTTCAGGTTCCCGACAGAGTAGCTCGAGACCTTCAGTGGTGGGCCTGTCAGGAGAACATTCTGAAAGGAGAACAGTTTTGGCAACCCTGGCCGGAGATAACAGTAGTCACGGATGCCTCACTCACGGGGTGGGGAGCCCACGCCAACGACTTGACCATCAGCGGTCGTTGGTCTCCATCGGAGTCCAGACTACATGTCAACCTGTTAGAGCTGAGAGCCATCAGACTTGCGCTGAAGGCGTTCCTGCCAGCTGTACAAGGGAAGAACGTCCTGATAATGACGGACAGCACGGTGGTCATGCATTACCTCAACAAAAGAGGAGGCGTAGGATCACTAACCCTGTGCAGAGAGGCGATGCAGCTCTGGCTTTGGGCAATCCAAGAAGGAATCTCTCTATCGGCAGTTCACCTAGCCGGAGAGAAGAACTTGACAGCGGACGCTCTGAGCAGGCAGAGCACAGTCTCCCACGAGTGGGAGCTAGCTCAGGAAGTCCTTCAAGAGATCTTCGCCCTTTGGAGAACCCCTCAGGTAGATCTGTTCGCCACCAGCCTCAACAGGAAATGCGACCTGTTCTGCTCAAGGGAATTTCCCCCGAGAGGAGCTCTGGGAGACGCGTTCATAGTGGACTGGGAGTTTCCGCTTCTGTACGCGTTCCCACCGGTCCCTGTCATTCCTCAAATGATCAGGAGGTTGAGAAGATTCCGGAGGACCATGATCCTAATTGCCCCGGATTGGGCCAGGAGAACGTGGTACCCGGACCTTCTAGATTTGTCCATCTGCCCTCCAATTCGACTTCCACTCAGAGAGAACCTACTCTCACAGAAGGGAGGTCAGGTTCTCCATCCAGACATCAAAACCCTCAACCTTCACGCTTGGCTTCTGAAAGGTTGAGGTACAAGGATTGGGACCTCCCTGATGATGTTATGGAGGTGTTGCTTTCGGCAAGGAGGCCAGCAACAAAGTCTTTATACCGCTGCCGTTGGAACAGATTTTGCAGCTGGTGTAGAGAACAGAATATCGACCCTTTTTCATGTGGTACACCAATGGTTTTGTCCTTCCTACTATATTTGGCAAATTCAGGCCTTCAAGTTGGCACCATTAAAGGCTATCTCGCAGCGCTATCCATCTTTAAGCGCACTGCGGAAGAACCATCCTATTTCAAGTTACCCTTGGTAATACAATTTCTTAAGGGGTTAACCAATGTTTATCCCCCAAGACCATTCCAAGTTCCCCTATGGGATTTAAACTTAGTCCTAACTTTCCTGATGGGCACAACTTTCGAACCACTCCATTCTTGTTCGTTAAGATTCCTTACCCTTAAAACTGTTTTATTAATAGCACTTACATCTGCTAGAAGGGTGAGCGAATTACAAGCTCTTTCTTGTAAACCCCCTCACACTATCTTTCACAAAGCCAAAGTTGTCCTGCAAGTGAAGCCTAATTTCCTCCCAAAGGTGGTTTCTGAATTCCATATCACTCAGAAGATTACCCTACCATCTTTCTATCCTCCTCCTCACCCGGGGAAAGAGGAAGAGAGGTTACACAGGCTAGACCCTAGAAGGGCTTTAAGTTTTTACATCAGTAGACTAGCCAGGATAAGACAGGCAGACCAGCTGTTTGTAGGTTACACAGGTCACAAGCTGGGGTTACCAATAACTAAGCAGACCATTTCCAGATGGATCATCCTAGCCATTCTGGAATGTTATAAATTGGCAGGAAAAGAGCCCCCTCAAAACCTTAGGGCTCATTCGACCAGAGGTATTGCAGCTTCATCGGCCCTCAAAAGAGGTGTGCCGGTTAAAGACATCTGTGCAGCTGCTACATGGTCGTCTGTCCATACCTTTACACGATTTTACAATTTGGTTTCCTCCTCCAGTCAAGAGACTAGGTTTGGAAGGGCTGTACTGCATTCTATTTATCAATAGAAGACAGCATGAAGTCAGTACTCCCTCCTCCAATAATAGAATACTGCTATGGGAGCATATCTAAGATGAGGAATACGTCGGAGGACACAATCCCTTCGAAGAACAAGTTACTTCTTACCTTGTAACGTTTTTTTGACGGGATGTTCCTCCAACGTAGTCCTCATCGACCCTCCCATCCATCCCCGCAGTTCTACTTCCCTTGTTGTTGCAGCTTACGCGCCTTCAGGGTGATTAGTTTAGTCCAGAAAGCATATTTGTGGGCTACAAAACGGAACTGAGCAACGGGCGCTGCGCGCGGCCTTTATAGACAGGATGACGTCGGCGTCGATACGGCGGCTGTCGAGGGACATCGACTCGAAGGACATCGATGCGCAGCGCCCTCTAGAGAGAAAAAAATTCCGAGGCCAGCGGAGCTGGAAGGAGATATCTAAGATGAGGAATACGTCGGAGGAACATCCCGTCGAAAGAACGTTACAAGGTAAGAAGTAACTTGTTCTTCTTGTGGCCATCACCTCCGCACGATGGGTGGGAGAGATCCAGGCCCTTTCCTGCATGCCCCCGTACTTGACTTTTCACAACACAAGGGTAGTGCTCAGGACGCACCCCTCCTTCATGCCCAAGGTGCCGTCAGACTTCCACCTCAACGAACCCTTGGTGTTACCTGTTATCTTCCCGTCGCCTTCGTCGCCGGCTGAAAGGACTTTGCACTCGCTGGATGTGGCTAGAGCGCTGAAGTTCTACGTGGACCGCACGAAGAGTTTTCGGAAGACGTCACAACTTTTTGTGAACTTTGGACCTGTCAATCAGGGGAAGGCCCTCTCGAAGGCTTCCATTTCCAGATGGCTCTCCGGCTGTATCATGTACTGTCATCGGTTGGCAAACCGACCGCTGCCTGGCCGTCCGAGAGCCCATTCCACCAGAGCGATCGAAGCTACCACGGCGTTCCTATCTGGTGTGCCCTTGCTGGACATCTGCAGGGCTGCTACGTGGAGGTCGACGCACACCTTCACGAAATTCTACTGCGTCGATCGGGATTCCAGGGAGGAGTCCAGGGTCGGCCAAGCAGTGCTGCGCAACCTGTTCGCCTAAGGTGAGCCTGGTGAGGAGGTAAGAATGCTTAATGTTGAGTTTTGGATGTAATGCTTAATGTTGAGCCTTTGCCACCTCCGGTGCTTGTGCATGTGTGTACTGCTATGTATTCTTTTATTCATGAGCATGTGAATCCATGCCAGACCCCATGCTCGAGAAGGAACCAGTTACTTACCTGTAACTGTTGTTCTCCAGCATGGGTCTGGCATGGATTCACATGCGAACCCTCCCGCCTACCCCTCTGCGGCTCTTCACTTGGTCATACTGCCACTTCACGTGCTACCAAATCTGAAGATGGCTGCCAGAGGCGGGGCTTAGGGAGATGGCAGTCATTGGCTGTGGTCAGAATGACGCAGAGATCAGTGATTGGTTACTACTATGAAAGACAGATCAGAAACGAAACTGATACTGATTTTTCTTTACCGAGGATTCCCAGCCTGACGGGGAATATTCATGAGCATGTGAATCCATGCCAGACCCATGCTGGAGAACAACAGTTACAGGTAAGTAACTTGTTCCTTTCTGCACCTGCAGCGCGACACTCATCGTTTTCGGATCGGTCTCCAGTAGGCCTGCATCTTTCTTCTGCGCTCAGCTCCTGCAAGAACACCATTAGGAATAGCCTTACCTTGCAGCGCTTCTGCCCATCATTCATCACTCCTTCTGTTCTGCGGGCATCTTCGGCGGTGTCATTCCCATCCCGGCACTTCCTAAGGAAAAGGGAGAAGAACAGAAAAAAGACATTAGTAAGTATTCAGCAAATCTTCACTTATTTTTAAAGACTGTTCGAGCTATAAACGTTTAAGTGAATCCCAGCCGCTCTGGGGGAACTCTGTCTCCGGAACTTCTCATCCATCTGCAAAAGGGAAAAGACACTCCAGGTTAGCGTGGAAACATCTAGAGGCGCTGCATACCACGCTTACTCACCGCATTTCTTCATAACCGGCATCCAGGCTGAAAACGTCGCGGCACCTAAAAGACACAGAAAAATAACTTGGTTCAATACAAATACGAAAGGGTCGCATTGCGCATCGTGCTCTCACTCACCTTCAGCGCTACTCATCTCAGCAGCACGTCGCCATCCCCGGACGCCGGCCATCATCTAAGGAAGGCAAGGAACGAAGTTGGAGAACTGTTCAAAAGGCTCATTATACTTAACTGTCGGACTCTTGCCAGTGAAGTAACTAGGCAGCACGAAGCCCGCATCAATCAACGTGCCCCTGCGCTAAAACCAGGATGGAGAGCACACTTTCCAAGAAAACAAGGTGAGCTGTGGATCAAAGGGGAGGGTTGGACCCCGGGGAAGAAGGGGTTCAAGCGCACACACACAATAGGGAGTTAAACTCTACCAATCCTGTGTTTCAGGCCCAGTCTCCAGTCGAGTAGACTCCAGGGAAGGGTTTGAGGTCGTAAGAGGTCAGAACAGGCGTCCCCGTGGATACCAGGTGAGCGTTACATGATCCCTCGTCTTAGAGTGGGGCCAAGTCCTATTTTCTTCAGCGTGGCCTCTAGGAAGTGCCACTCGACTGTCGCACGCTTTCTCGGCGTTGATTGAGAACAGTACTGGTGTGTTGGGCATTTTCCTGGCTTTGTGTATTAAATGGGAGGGTCTTGCGGGTGGAGTCGGATCCTTGCCTGACGAGGATGAATCCCACCTGGTCGTTGTGAATTATGGCTGGCATGTGTAGTTCTAGCCTTGCGGTGAGGACTCTTGCGTAAATTTTGGCATCTGTATTTAGTAGGGAAATAGGATGCGCATATTTTATGGTCTTTACCTTCTTTGGGGATGACCGTAATTAATGCTTCAGTGAAGGATTCAGGGGCGGACCCAGTTTGGAGGATATTATTGAAGAGCTCGACCATGAAGGGAAGGAGAGCATCAGTGAAGGTTTTGTAGAAACCGGCTGTGTATCCATCGTTTCCGGTGTCTTTCCCTGTTGGAAGTCTCTTAATTGCGTCTGCTATCTCTTCTCCAGCTATAGGGGTGTCAATAGTCTGGGCTATGTCTGAGGCAGGCTCGGGAGGGGTATCTTTCTCATGTATTCTGTGATTGCTTGTTCTTGTGACGTGGAGTCCGAGGCGTAAAGCTTTTCATAAAAGCAGGCGAAGGCTTCTGGGATGCTCAGGGGGTGGTCATCGGTGGAAATCGGGTTCACTGTCTATGGCTGATACCCATCTTTCTTTACGCTGCCCATGGAATCTGGCGCCAAGGAGGGAGTCTGCCTTGTCTCCTTTCTTATATTGCTTTTGTTTCAAGTATTGAAGCTTACAAACAATTTGATCCGCTTCCAACTGTCGCAATTCTTCTCTCTTGCTGTTTGCTTCATTTCTTTTTTGGGCTCTGTTGGGGCCGGCGGATTGGGCCAGGCAGTCCAATCGTCTTATGTCCTTTCTGAGTTTATTTTCTACAAGTTGGCATTCCCTTTTCTTTGCCGCTCCTTCTTTGATGAGTATCCCTCTCCATGTGGCTTTCCCCGCCTCCCGTACTGTGTTCAACGGAACTTTGCCTGTGTTTAGCTCAAAGTAGTGATCAATGTCGTTCTTGAGCTGTTCTTTGAATATGGGGTCTTTCCACAGCGTTTCATTACAGCACCATTTCGAGCTTCTGTATGGGAGAGCCTGACGATTGAGAGCGACTGTGATCATATCGTGGTCAGACCACGTTATGGGTGATATCTCAGATGTTGACATTGCCGTAATGAGATCTGGGCTTGGGTAGATCTAATCGATTCTGGTGTATTTTGCGTGAGGAGCTGAATATGTGAAGCCTGTTTGCTGTGGGTTCATATGGCGCCATGCATCTTTAAGTTTATAGGTGTCAAACATTTCTCGTGCTTGTGTGTGACCAGCGTCTGGTTGGATGAGGACTGTTGTATTTCCTGCGTATCTATCTAGGGTTGGATCCAGCCAGATGTTGAGATCTCCTCCCATGATTACTTTGGCTTCGAGCATGACTTTGTGGACTATGTGTTGTAGGAACCTGGACTGTCCTGAGTTGGGGGCATATACTGATGCTAGTGAGATTATAGTGCCCAGAATCTTGCCGACCAATACCCATGCCCTGCACGTCTGACCAGGTTTTCATTATTTCAAAGCGTAGTTGTTTATTAATCAGGATGCTGACTCCGGCTTTCTTAAGTGTAGCATAGCTCCAGTGGTCTGTGCCTATCTTTGAGTAGTGGACCCTCCTTTCTTCGGCCCTTGTATATCTGGTTTCCTGCACAAAGAGAGTATGTCCAGCTTTGCCCTTCTAAATTCTCTAGTCACTAGGGACCTCTTAGTGGGGGAGTTTAATCCCTTGACGTTCAATGAGACGATTTTTATCATGCCTTGCCTGCCGCTCATGGTTTCAGTATATTCAGTCGTATGTGTCTTTTCTGGGTACGTTCTTCAGGTCCCATATTTCGTCATCGGATGTCAAGGTAGTTGCAGTAATCGCGTAAGGATTAGTGGCCGTCTCCTCCTTTGGTGGTTTTGCAAACCCTCCCCCCTCCCTCCCCTTTGAGGAATCTAACATGATACCTCTTACCCTCGCCATTTTAATTTGGTTTTTCGAAGCGTCAATAAGGGCTTACAATGTAGTTTAACGGCGTCCGACTCGGACTTGATGAAAGTGTTCAGTCCAAAATCGGACCACCAGTGGGGACCGTTGCCTCACGGTCCCAATCAGATTTACCATTTTAGCATAAGATTGAGCCCCCTTCCCGTCCCCCCCTGCCCCCAACATCATATATTTCAACAATAACAATGAAAAACAAACAAAGGTGTAACGATACGTGCATTCTCCGGCCCTTTCTTCGGAAGTTCGTTCCCCCCCCTTACTTCAGTGGGGGGGGGCTCTTCGTCCGGCTGCACCTGTGCCTACGGCGTTCATGGCACTCTTTCCCGGTGGGTGTCTGTTTCAGGTATTTCAGCTGTCAATTTCGATCCGTTGATCCGTGAGATTCATGAGACTCATCTTCATTTTGCGCTTTCAGGCGTATTGTTAGCGCACCTGTATTTTCTTGAGCCTTTCACTCTTTTTCTCCTGGTTCCCTGGAGCTCCCATTGCATTCCAGCCTGTTCGGTTTCGCCGTCTCTTGGAACTGTTCCGAAAATGTCCGCAATGCAGTCCTTGATCTCCTCCTCGGATCGAAGCGATATTTTTCTGCTTCCATGCTCAAACATGAGGGAGAAGCGGTATCCCCACCTATATCGCGTGCCCTGTTCTTTGAGCCATTTCGTCAAGGGGCTACAGAGGCGCCTTAGTGCCAGAGTGCGTGAAGATAGATTCTGAAATATGGTTATTTGAGCTCCTCCCATTAGTGGGCCGCCGGATCTGGCCTTCTCAAGGATCCTATTTCTTTCTTGGTATCGGTGGAATCTGGCAAGGACCGATCGCGGGCTGCTGGGGGGGGGGGGGGGTCCACCTGCTTTGTGTATCTGTTCAGTTTTGGGCTTGTCGATTTCCTCATCTGCCGTTAAAGTTTTTATGATGTCATGTATCGTGCTTTTGAGGTAGTCTTTGGTTTCTCCCTCGCGCTCCGGTATTCTGAAAAATCGTAGGTGGTTCCTTTTTTCTCTGTTTTTGTAAATCATCCATTTTCAGGCGCATCTCTTCCTCCATTTTTTCGATGTTTCGTATCCTTATGTCCATTTGGGTTTCAAGAGTATCAATCGAGGCCTGGTTGTTCTCGACACCTTCCAGTCTTTCTTCAATGTTGTCCATTCTCTGAGTGATCCTGTCAATCTTACCGCCTAGGTTGGCTCCCATATTCTTTATTTTGCTTAGCAATGCAGCGATGTTCCCCGTCGTGGCGGCTGCCCCCGTTTCCACGGTTTCCGTTGGCATTGTGGCTTTATATTCGAGGGCCAGGGAGGATGGGGAGTAGGCGTATCTGGCTAGCCTGCTTTTTGCGTTCAAAGAGTAGTTCTTAGGTTAGAGGAGGCACACGCCCCTAGGTCGGGGGCCTTACCCTCTTTGGCGCTGCGTGGTCCGGTGGTATCAAAACAGACCCAAGTACGAGGATCGATGTGCGGTTCGTTGCAGGGATGGTGGGATGTTTTGAGGGTTCTGTGGGCAGTCTGCGGTGCTGGGGGGCTCCTCCGGGGGGTCCACCTGAAGATGCCTCTCATGGGGAGGGACCCGCGGGATCACAGTCCTATTCAGTCTGGACGTAATTTGCTGTTTTCTGGTCTATGGCACTTGTGGGTTATTTTGAATGACCATAAGTCTGAGGCACCACGGTTGGCCAGAACTGTTTGGTTGCTGGGTTAGGGTGGGTTACGGTGCTCCGGGATGTCTATGGGAGGCCCAGGGTGGCCTTGCGCCGTGCAGGTGTATAATCTTTAGGGGTACACCACATTCCGCCTTAGTGCTGCAGCAGTACGTACTTGGTTCCTTCTAGGGGAGGTCCTTTGGCATCTCTAGAATTGGGGTCCTGCTCTTTTTCCGTATAACCCACTTCATGCATGGAGCGTAGGGCCGGTGTGACAAACTGGGCTGCTTTGTCAGTCCTGCTTTGGCGGTTTCATTGGGAGAGGACCGTGTGGAGGTCTGCTACTTTTATTAAAGTGTGCGGACTCCAGGCTGTTCATTAAATTTGTGCCCTTGCGCCTTACCTTTGTCAGGGGAGGGCGGGGGACGTTGTCCGTCAGGGACCTGGGTATTTGAAATCCGCGGCACTGCTGCTCACCTCAGTGCTCCGGCGGGTGGCGTGTGCTGTACCACGGGGGCCGCGTACGCCGCAGGCAGCCTCCTCCCACCCGCTCGCTGGTGCCGGGGCGTCCGCCCGGCTCTGGGTGTAGGTTTAATGCTGCGGGTGCAGCGCGTTCAAGGGCTTGAGACCCACCTTATGTGCTGGGGAGGTGCCTTGGGGACCCCGGCAGGGCCCTCCCACAGAGGGCCTCCAGGCGGGCGGCGCTGGGCCCTCTGCCTCGCAGCTGGCTCACGTCGGGTTCTGCAGACCAGCAGCCCAGGGGGGCGGGCGGGAGGGGAGTAGGACGCCGCACACTCCTTCAGGATACTTCGGGTACGGGGAGCTCATCCCCGGCGCCTTGGAGTCAAGCTGTGTAGGCTTCGCGCTCCCTGTGCTCTTTCTCATCACCGGCGGGAAGCTTCGGCTGTGGTTTCTCCCATTTTCTTTGTCAGGTTTTTGTCTGTTTTTTTGTGTTGGTGGGGGTCTTCAGACATCCATTCCACCGCTGTGCTTCTGGGGGGGGGCGTAATGTGGGGGCTCAATTCACATTACGGACCTGCAAGGACAGAGCTCGCACGTGGAGCTTGCTCATCCGTGCGCCCCCTGGTGGCCGACCCGAGGATTCTTATTTTAAAATGCTTTTAGTTAACCAGTTTCTAAAAGGACTAACAAATGTGTACCCTCAACACCTTTTCAG
Source organism: Ambystoma mexicanum (assembly GCF_040938575.1). NCBI lineage: Eukaryota > Metazoa > Chordata > Amphibia > Caudata > Ambystomatidae > Ambystoma > Ambystoma mexicanum. The sequence goes on along the minus strand of NC_090934.1, from coordinate 984,228,058 downwards.
GTACCTATCTGGGATTTAAATTTAGTTTTAAGATTCTTGCCCGTTAAGGCTCCTAACATTGAAAACAAGTTTGCTAGTGGCTATAACATCAGCCCGCAGGGTGAGTGAGTTGCAGGTGCTCTCTTGTAAGCCTCCTCATCATTTTCCATAAGGACAAGATCATTCGAAAGGTCAAACCATCCTTCTTACCTAAAATAGTCTCTGATTTCCACCTGTCACAGAAAATTACCTTTACCCTCCTCCACACGCAAGTAAAGCGGAGGAGAGCTTGCACAGACTGGACCCAAAAAGGGCTCTCGGTTTCTATATTTCTAGACTAGCGAATTTCCGTCAAAGTGACCAACTGTTACTTGGATATATTGGACACAAATTGGGCCTTGCAGTGTCTAAACCAAATCTATCCAGAGGCATAATTCTGCCAATTTCGGAGTGCTACAAATTGGCTGGGAAAGAGCCTCCAGATGGGCTAAAGGCTCATTCAACCAGGGGCATGGCAACTTCCACAGCTTTTCAGAAGGGTGTTCCGGTGCAGGATATTTGTGCAGCGGCCGCCTGGTCGTCAATGCACACTTTAGTAAAACATTACTGCTTGGACTCTACATCTTATCAAGGAGGCCTCTTTGCAAAAGCCATCCTTCATTCAATCCATGATTGAAATCTCTGGTACTCATTCCTCCAAACTCCTACTGCTTTGGGAGCCTATCTAAGATGAGGAATACGTAGAGGACACAATCCATTCGAAGAAAAAGTTACTTACCAACTGTAACGTTCTTTCGACTGAATGTTCCTCCCACGTATTCCTCATCGATCCTCCCAACCTACCCCGCTGTACAGTTTACGCCAGTTGCACTCGAACTTCCTTAAGAGCAGAAGATCTTGGAAAGCCTGATCAACTGATGCGACCATTAACACTGTAAAAACAGAACTGAGCTAACGGGAGTGGCTCGAGCCCTTTATATACTGCAGATGATGTCAAAGGCGGTCCTCGAGGGACTCCGTGGCTTCGAGCACAGCGCCCTCTGGTGACATTTTTTTTTCCAAAGCAGCAATGCTGGGAAACAAGATATCTTAGATGAGAAATATGTGGGAGGAATATCCAGTCGAAAGAACATTACAGTTGGTAAGTAACCTTCTTTCGATACGTCAGAACAGCTAAATACAAATATTCACACTGATATGTCGCCTTCTCCTAAAAGTCATACACCATACTCTATAACTAAGAAGCCCAGCTGCAATAATTTCTGCACACTTTCCAAGCTTCACTTATCCTTTTTCTGTGGCTTTGTGCAATGATTCTTCATGGAGTAGAGCCTATCCAAGGTCTGGAGCCGTTGTTCCTGTCAAATTTTTTTTCATGTTTCACATGCTCAATTTAATTTTCTGATCTACTACTTCAATCCAGGAATAGTTTTGCAAGATGTGGAAATCAACTTATAGGATGTGAACCACAGCATGTGCATGATCTGAATGGCCACTCATTAAGTAGTGTAGCAAGACCTGTTACCTTCTGTACAATGACCCCACAAGCATGCATATATATATATATATATATATATATATATATATATCTGAGGCTTGTGGAATCTGCTTAGATCACATGCTGTGCATAGGCTGACATCTAGTGGAAGCTGCAGAGTATTACAGTTTGTTTTTCGAAACTCGAAAATGGGCGTCGACACAGGGCGTGCCAGTAATACTATCCCTAGTGTGACGCCCACTGTACCCAAGATCCCTCACGCGTCTAGGATCCTCAGATTTTTTTTTTCCGCCATACTGGTCGGAAGCATTTTGCGGAGTCCCCTGCCCTTAGCCATACTTTTGCGAAAAATTTAAAATAATTATCTGTTGACATCCTTCCCCAACCCAACGTCGAACTTCGACAACTCGACGCCGGCTGGAGAAGAAATCGACCGTCGGCTGCTGCACGACGGATTGGGCCTCGGAAGGCCGCTGGCCTCGGCCCGGGCCTGGTAGGCCGCTGGCCTCGGCCCTGCAAGTAGGGAGAGTGGGGGGTGGTACATACTCTACACTCTTTGTATATTGGTACACCTTATACATTTCCTACACTTAACAGCCCGCTGCCTCAAGGTGCGTGCAATCTCTGCTTGCCGAGGGACCACCCCGAAGCGAACTGCAGAGCGTGTAGTAGGTTTAAACCTAAGACACTTAAGGACCGTTCGACGAAGCGTTGGGCCCACCACGCCAGGCAGGCGGCCATGGCAGCGGAGGGCGCCTTCAGCGATGGCAGCGACGCCGTACTTTCGGACGGCGAGGGCATTACAGCGTCGAAAGACAGCCGAGCGCAGGTCCCCGACCTCGGAACGTTGTCCGGCAGGGCGGCTATGGGGAAGACCCCCGGCGACACAATCGCTTCACATACTACACACACTAAAAACACTAAGTCCAACCGAGACTCGACGACGTCGAGTTGTCGGAAAGAGGCACAAACAGAACGGTCCGATTCGGTGTCCTCTGGGCGCTCTTGATCAAGATCGCTGCATGACTCCAGGCAATCATCCACTCTTGCCAAGAGTGCCTCGCTCCCTAGGCTAACAGAAGTTCGATCGTCGGAAGACGAAGACGACTTCCACCCCCAGGCCGCGCTCCAGGAGTCGGAGCCCGCAATTAAAGCCAGCGAGGCCCCACGCTCGAACGACAGGGACACCTCTCCCGATCCTCGACGCCAGGTGTCAAAAAACTCCAGAGCCACTAAGGGACACGGAAAACATTTTTCTACGCACGGGGAGGGGGGAAAACAGCAGAAGAAACTACCTGTACATTCTTCCACACCTATAAACCACTCCACCACCCCTAAACAGACAGACAAGCCCAGGTCTGCTGATAGGTCCACAACCAGCAAAGCTCCTCAAGATAATTCCCATAGACTTGCTGAGAGAGTTATTCCCAGTTCCAAAAAATGGTCCAGTGAAGACATAGATAGGGTCATGTCAAGAATGTCTTCTTTGGCTGATTTTTATGATAAAAATCCAGAACATTTCCTCTCGTATGATCCACAAGGGGCCACACCCTCAGGCTCTACTGATCCTATCCCCCCGAGTAAGAAGGTCCGGTTTGAAACCCCGATGAGGTCTGAACCCTTCGAGGTACAACCTTACGCAACACCATACTCACGGTATCAAGAAGAGGCTTCCTTTTGTGGAGACCAAGAATTTGGTATGATAGAAGAGCAAACCGGGACGGGCTACTATGGGGATGATGAGGAACAGGAAGAAGAAGAGGATAACCCGGAAACATACAGAGTAGACTCCCCGGTAGAGAACGAAGCCCCGGTTACCGACTCCCTGGTCGATAATCAGCCCCTCCTAAATGAGGTTCTCGCTCGCGCAGCAGAACATTTCCACATTGACACCCACGGTGTACAGGAGGAAAGGGACTTCGCAGAAGAGTTAGTGGGAGAAAGGAGGCCGGTTGCCCAGACCATCCCTATCTTTAAATCCATTCAGCGGAGAATAGATCCGTCCCTGGTGAACCCAAACCTCACCAGAGCAGTCAATCCCAGGGTTGAAAAACTTTTCAGGGCAGCTCAGTCTGACCGCTCTATATAAGAGGGCATCTGAAGCCAGACTCCCTAGTTGTTACCTACACTCGTAAGAGGGCTGGAACACCCTTGTCTTCGTCAGAAGCTCCTCCCGACAAGGAGAGCAAAAAACTATACGGTTTCGGCAGGAAGGTAGCCTCAACGTCCGCCTATCAAGCAAGGATTGCTAACTCCACCACCCTGTTGGCCAGCTACAACTGCCATCAGTGGGAAGAAGTCGCGGCTCTCATAGCCTCTGCTCCTGAACCGTTAAAGGGCCAATTAGTTTGAATTTCCGCAGAGGGTAGAGCCGTGTCTGGTTGCATTTTGAAAGCAACCTTCGACGCCGCGGATAACGCAGGCAGATTGATAGCAGAAGGTACTGTTATCAAGAGACATGCATGGTTACGGCAATCTGGTTTTAAGGCAGAAACTCAGGCATCATTGTTAGACAAACCGGTGGAAGCCGATCTGTTTGGTAAGGCGGTCGAGGACGCACTGAAGAATGCCAAGGACGAATACGAGACACTCAAATCCCTTGGCCAGTTAACCAATAAACCCCCTAGCCAGAGAGGGAATAGTAATTTTCGTCGCCCACGCGGCCAAAATTCCCAGAGAGGATTTAACTATTCCCAGGGGCAGGGTACACAGTGGAACAACCAACAGTCTACCCAGGGTTACGGCAGAGGTAATAGGAAAGGTTGTGGTAAAGGCAAAGGCAGCCCCAGCAAGGGAGGCGGCAGGCCTCCACCAAAGCAGTGACGCTCAGTTCAGGGTCCCTTCTCACGAAACCCCAGTAGGGGGGACGCATTTCAAACTTCACCCAGGCTTGGGAAGGGATCACATCAGACAGATGGGTGCTGTCAACAGTAACCACGGGATATTGTATAGAGCTACTGCAGCGTCCCCGGAACCATCCTCCACGACAAAGAGTACACTCCTTAGAACATCAGAAGATTCTCCTCGAGGAGATAGCCATTCTTCTACAAAAGGACACGATAGAACTCGTCCCAGGACACCAGGTAAACAAGGGTATTTATTCAACTTACTTCCTTGTGCCAAAGAAAGACTTGACAATGCGCCCAGTATTGGACTTACGGCCTGCCAACAAGTATGTCAAGCCCCAAAAATTTCATATGACCACGCTACAAGAGGTAATCCCCCTCCTAAAAAAGGGATTACATGGCAACCTTGGATATGAAAGATGCTTATTTTCATATTTCCATGTTCCCAGCGCACAGAAGGTACTTGCGCTTCAAGGTGGACAGTCGCCACTACCAATTCAAGGTACTGCCCTTCGGGATAGCTTCAGCACCAAGGGTATTCACCAAGGTACTGGCGGTGGCTGCACACCTACGCAGGGAGGCAATCCCAGTGTACCCTTATCTGGACGACTGGCTCATAAGGGGGGAAACCCCAGGAATTTGCAGGACAACCATTCAAAGGACTATTGACCTCCTACACGAGTTAGGCTTCCCAATCAACGAGAAGAAGTCAAGCCTGGTGCCAAGCACCTCAAAACAATTCCTAGGAGCAATCCTGGACACCCAGGAGGGGTTGACCTTTCTTTCAGAAGAAAGAATTCGGAATACACTACTGCAAATTCCGCATTATCAGTCCGGTCAACAAATAACGGTATGCAAAGCAATGCGTTTACTGGGCATGATGGCGTCATGCATTTATCTGGTCCCCCACGCGCGCCTGCGTCCCATGCAGGAATGGTTGGCGAAACAGTGGTCTCAGGCAAGTGTTCAGTGGGACGATCTAGTGGTCATTTCGCCAACACTGGTACAAAGCCTTCACTGGTGGACAAGAGAGAATCTCGCAATGGGGAAACCCTTTTACGATCACGAAGTACAGGCAGTAGTCACTACAGATGCATCTCTGACGGGGTGGGGAGCTCACCATCTCCACCACACAGCTCAGGGTCTCTGGTCTCACTCAGTGGCCAAGAACCACATCAACCTGCTAGAGCTTCTGGCAGTATTCAGAGCGCTTCAGGCGTTCGAGCCCCATCTACTAAACCTGTCAGTGCAAATCCGGACGGACAGCACTACAGTCATGTTCTACCTGAACAAGCAAGGAGGGACTTGCTTGCCAAATCTGTCCAAGCTTGCCCAGAAAATCTGGATATGGGCACTCAGACGGAACATCTTCCTGTCATCACAACATGTTCCAGGGGAGCTCAATTCCCTAGCGGATGCTCTGAGCAGAGACTCCCTCCCAGAGGAACACGAATGGGTTCTTCAGAGAGTGGTCGTAGAAGATCTCCTCTCAGTGGGGTTTCCCCACTATAGACTTATTCGCCACAAGCGAAAACAGACAATGCCCAGGATTTGCATCCAGGTTCCCCCAACCAGACTCCCAGGGGAACGCCCTGTGGATGAACTGGTCAGGGATGTTTGCGTACGCTTTTCCACCAACTCCTCTCGTCAGGAAAGTGGTGAACAAGATGAACAGGGAATCGATGATGCTCGTCCTAGTTGCTCCCATGTGGGCAAGACAACCGTGGTTCCCACACCTACGCAGGATGGCGGTGTGCAAGCCCATCAAACTTCCAGCCTGGTACAACCTACTGTCCCAGCACCAAGGTCAAACAGTGCACCAGCAACCCAACTCAATGAACCTGGCAGCATGGCTCCTGAGGTCATAGAGTTTGGACACCTCAATTTACCACAGAGGTGTATGGACATCCTAAAGGAATCTAGGAAACCAAACACAAGGCACTGTTACTTTGACAAGTGGAAGAGGTTCGTTATCTGGTGCCAGAGTAGACAAATCAACCCGGTTGATTGCACTCCTTCCACTATTGTTACATACATGCTCCACCTGCTAGATGCAGGATTGGTTTTTAACTCACTGAAAGTACACCTGGCAGCCCTCTCGGCTTACACCACTTCACATAGCAAGGTTTCGTGGTGGAAAGTACCAGTAGTTAAAGCCTTCATGGAAGGAGTAAGGAGACTTCACCCTCCTATTTCAAACCCACCACCAGGGTGGGACCTTAATGTGGTGCTAGCCAAGCTCATGGGCCCCCCTTTCGAACCCATGCATAAAAGCAGTCTCAAACACCTGACTTATAAAACGGCCTTCTTAGTAGCTATTACTTCTATAAGAAGGGTCAGTGAAATTCAGGCTCTGTCAGTGCAGGATCCCTTCTTTACCGTCTATAAAGACAAACTGGTTTTACGCACACACCCTAGGTTCTCACCTAAATTTATATCAAAATTCCATGTAAACCAGTCCATCGAGCTTCCGGCTTTCTTCCAGAACCCGCAAAGCTCGGCTGAGGTGAAACTACACACCCTAGATGTGCGTAGGGCGGTCCTCTACTATGTAAATAAAACCAGACCGCTAAGGAAAACAGATCAACTGTTTGTCTCGGTAGCTAAAGGCAGAGAGGGGGATCGCGTCTCGAAAGGTGCCATCTCGAAGTGGATTATTAACTGTATCCAGCTGTGTTACTCACTCTCTGAAAAGACTCTGCCTTTTACGCCAAGGGCCCACTCTACTAGAGGCATTGGGGCCACTCTGGCTTTCATTGCAAATGTACCCCTTGACACCATTTGCAAAGCAGCTACTTGGAGCTCTATTCACACTTTTACTCCGCATTACTGCATTGACACCCATTCCAAGGCAGATACACAAGTGGGACAAGCGGTTCCAAGACACTTATTTGCACATGACCCATCTCACATCCCACCTCCTTCTTCTGGTACTGCTCGCTAATCTATGCACAGCATGTGATCTAAGCAGATTCCACAAGCCTCAGAAGGGATACATTACTCACCGTAATCGTATTTCTGATGCATCTGCTTAGATTCACATGCGACCCACCCTTCCTCCCCTCCGAGAGAAGGCGCATGATTGCTTGTAGTCTTACCTTTCTATCTGCTTGGATTATCTGTACTCACGCTACTCCTCATGCTACCTCATGTCAGAAAAAATACAATCTGAGGATCCTAGACGCGTGAGGGATCTTGGGTACAGTGGACGTCACACTAGGGATAGTATTACTGGCACGCCCTGTGTCGACGCCCATTTTCGAGTTTCGAAAAACAAACTGTAATACTCCGCAACTTCCACTAGATGTTGGCCTATGCACAGCATGTGAATCTAAGCAGATACAAGCATCAGAAATAAGATTACGGTGAGTAATGTATCCCATATATATATATATCTATCTGGGGATTGTGAATCTTAGATTCACATGCTTTGCATAGTCCGCCTAGTGGTTGACTTTAAATAGAACACTTTGTTTTGGTCGAAAAATAGTGTTGACGGGGTGGCATTCCTGTCCTTCTATCCCTATCCTACGTGTGCGGGTACCCATGATCCCTCACACATTGCTGTGCTCTTGATTGTTTTTGTTTCCACCATCGGTTGGCAGCAATTAATCGCATTGGTGGGAAAGCATTTTTAGTGCTAATAAATGCGTTGTCAAAGACTTCGAAACCTGGTTGGAAATGAGATCTCCACTCCGACTAGGCATACAGTAGGGATAGTGGGCGAAATATTAATGTCTTAGAGAATGTCTGTCCCTTTACAATGCTTAATCTCTTTACACTAAGGAAATGTTAACCGGAAGCCCACATGAAGAATACACTGTTTACATGTGTCCCTTTGTGTAACTTCAAGTTTCCCATGAGAGACACCCACAAGGTGTGTATTAGTGGTCTCCCACAGGTCCACGCCATGGATTGCTGCCAGGTGTCTAAAATTCAAACCAACCACTCTTTGGGATGTCAAAAGAAAGCACTGTGCTTCATACACCATGCAAGTGTAACCAGAAGCACCAGTCTGACCATAAGATGCTAGAACTCCAGTTTATGTTATCTGATGCAGGGGTTGGAACGGACCATCTTAGCAAGGAGGCGCCTTCGGGAAAGTCTTGCGGCTGAGGCCATTCTCCGCCTGCTAGACCTTGGGGTGAGTAATCGATAAGTCCCCTAGCGATTGTGAGGCTAAGAAAACACATAAACATGGGCACTAAGACAAGGGGGTAGCCAAGAGAGAATGAATCAAGAGTTCTACCTAGATAAATAAAAGAAAGGATACCATGGCGTCTAGTTCACTTTCCGCTGACAAAGGTATGGGTAAAAAGGAACATAGGCATAGACAAAACAGACACTTATATGGAACGGAGGATTAACACCCTCCACACCAACACTAGACATATCAATGCCGAAAGATTAACCAGTCACTTCAGTCATGAAGAAAAAGACATTGGTAGATAACTCGGATCCCGAAGAGGAGTTGGAGGAAAAGGACAATATTGTAGCTCATCAAGATGTCGACATCGAAATCCTAGTTTCCACCACAAGACATGGCTTGACTAAATTAGGGCCCACCCCCTGAAGCCAAAACAAGTGGCTGATAAAGGATTTTACAGTAACCATAACAAAAATGGTCTTTAATGGAGAACATTAAACGGTCTCCAAGAGAGAGAGTACATAAGATAGTGATCCCCCTGAAAAGAGGCAGATGCCGCTCTTGGGTGTATTGTCACCCATATCCGGTCTCTGACTGTGGGAATTTGAGGACACTGGTGATATGGACTGGCATCAGGAGTACCAAAACCTCGACCTTGATTACATAATGCCATCTTCAGATGAAGTTGACCCTCCCTCCCCTGGTTACTTCACCTACAGAGAATATTTTTCAGCGCCCCAACCTTTTGGAGAGGGCAGCTGAAAGTGTTGGTATATTTGCAGAGGAACCTGACGGGGCTGTAGATTTTATAGAAATTTTGGAAGAGAAAATTACTTTGTATTCCCCTGCGTTCAACCATTAAAAAGAGGATAAACGCCATCATTATCTAAGCCAGTCTCCACTATACCCGTTAACCAGAGGGTGAACAAGAAATCTACTCGCACAGATACAATGTACATCGGAGGGTAACTTGTCCGCATCTTGCTAGTCATTACCAAAAATAGAAAGCGGGCTATTGCACCTACGTCAGCAACATGATATCCTCCAGACAAGGAAAGCAGACCTATATACTTGTTTGTATGCAAGGCAGCAACTTCTGTGGCATAGTGTTAGGATTGTTTATGCCACAGGACTAATCTCTGCATAGAATAGGGCACAGTGAGACGATAGAGGAGCTAGAAAAACATATCCCCACAGAGTTTCAGGGATTTTTCTGTAACCTCATCTGAGAGATGAAAACTACTGCAGAAATGTCAGGTCGCAAGGGTGGCTATTAGTAAACTCCATTCATTGCTAAGGGGATCATTGGGACAAATGGCAGCATACCAGAAAAGAGGCACATTCGCAGTAGGTGCACATTTCACTCGAAGTTTTTCGCACAGCCTTCAAGTCCGTATAGCCATATAAAAGGAAGCGGATGGAACACCAACACAGGGACACAGCTGTACAGTAAGACATTAGCACAGCATCTGCGAGAACAAAGACTTGTGTAAGGCCTCACCCCATGGGGAGAGCATTCTCTGTCGCAAAGCAGCCACTCATAATGCATGTCCCCTACTATGTGGGAGGACAACTAATATATTTTGTGCATGCCTTGGAGGGGATTACTTCATACAAGTGGGCCGTAAGCACAGTCCACAAAAAGAACTGCATGGAACTTTTCACCACATTGCACGACCTGCCTTCATGCTAAAAGAAAATGCTGCAGGATCATCTATTACTACTACAGAAAGAGGTTGAGAAGCGGCTACTGAAAGCGGCAATGGAGCCAGTGCCAGCCGACCAGGTTAACAAGGCCTTTTTCTCACTGTATTTCCTTGCACCCAAGAAAGACAAAATCAGAAGGCTAGTGTTAGACCTGTGGCATGCAAACAAATATGTGAAACCCCCAAATATTCTTAAAAAGGGCAGCATTTGGGCATGAAAGATGCGTACTTTTATATTTCAATGGCCCTAGTCTGTCAAACATATCTGTTAAAGGTAGACAATCAACATTTTAAATTGAACGTGCTTGCTTTTGGCATTGCATCGGCACCTTGTGTCTTCATCAAAGAACCTCTAGTGGTGGCAGCTTATGTTCCGCAAAAACATACCAGTATACCTTTAACTGGACAACTGGCTAATAACAGGAGGCAGTACAGCAATTTATCACAAAAACGTGCAAGAAACAATCCTTCTGCATCAACTGGGCTTTTCCATCAATCTGCAAAGTCCATCCTCATACCAAAATTTCTAGGGGCAATATTATGCACCTACAGAGCAATTCCTTATCCCACTCGGGGAAAGGATTCACCATATGCTAGCTTGGGTACCTTATTAAACGGTTGGTCGCCTTTTAAGTCAGAAATGTCATGAAACTACTTAGCATGCTTAAGTATATCACTCCGCATGCATGGTTCAACATAAACTCAATACAACAGTGCTTCACGTAGAAGTGGTCTTAAGGATCCAGCGAATGGGAAGACCTATTGGTGGTGTCGAAAAGGTGGTATACTTCATTGGTGGATAGAGGGAAATTTGCTAAAAGGTAAACCTTTCTCCAATCAGCCAGTGCAAGAAACAATGAAAAAAGCTGCTTCACTGGTTGCATTGTCTCGGGAGGATAGCTCGGCGGCAATGTGCTTGACTTGGAAGCAAGACAACACGGTGCAACACAGGTTCGATCTACGGGTCTGCGCTTAGAAACCTCTGGGTATTAAGCGCGTTATAAATAACCTATCACATCATTGTTGAGGTTTCACTTCACAAGACAGCAAGCCACCTATCCTATGCTAGAGCTCCTGGTGGTCACGATGGCCGTGTGCTCGTTTCAGGCAGTACGCCCAAGCAAGAGCGCACTTATCCATGCAGACATTTCGTTTTTTTGTTTATGTATGTCGTCCTCCCTCTCCCGCCCCCCCTTTATCGCCTTACCATCCGTCACACACTTGCACTATTGAAATGTCATTGACCAGTTAAAGGTAGCTAAGGTTGTATGTTGTTCTCCTCCCCCTTCTAACCTTTCTTTTTGTCTTACACCTGCACTTGTAGTAAGGCAGTCAGGCCAAGCTGTAAGTCATTTTTGCAAGATCATTCGGAAACTTTAGTATTCCCCTGTTCCCTTCCCGTCTTAAAGCAATTCACCTGTGTATAAGCGCTTTATAAATCAAAAATTACAATGCTACACCAATGTTTTACATCCACAAACAAGGTGGCACACATTCAAAGGCGCACTGTCTCTTCTTGCACAAAACATATATCTTCGAATGGATTGTGTCCTCCCACGTATTCCTGACCTTGTGATAATTCGTTTCGCCAGCTTCGCTGCAGCGAAGCAGGCGAAACGAATTATCACAAGATCAGGAATACGTGGGAGGAACATCCAGTCGAAAGAACATTACAGTTGGTAAGTAACTTGTTCTTCGAATGGATTGTGTCCTCCCACGTATTCCTCATCTTGTGATGAGGAATACGTGGGAGGAACATCCAGTCGAAAGAACGTTAAAGTTGGTAAGTAACTTGTTCTTTGGTGCATCTAGAAAAACACATTCATCCAAGCCCACCAATGTGCATGGGAGCTAAACTGACATGCAGATAGTCTAAGAACTCATGCAAGAACACAAATGGGAATTCGCACAAGTACACTCAAACAGATGAAGTATGGGGTCAATCAACAGTAGATGACTTTGCCAAGCTGGAGAACGCCAAATTCCCAAGTATTGTGTCCAAGTATCCTCAACAGGGGTCCCTAGGCAATGCACTAAGAGTGAACTGGTCCAGGTTATTTGCATGTGCTCCCCCCCCCCCCACTGGCCACCTGAGAGATCTCCCTGGGAACTAGTAGGCGAGACACCCTTTGGTTTCTCACACAAAATAACTGTAAAATAACTTTGAAGGTATTGTGTCCTCCGACGTATTCTACATCTTTGACAGTAATTACCACAGCTGTGCTGCTTCGGAAAACTTTTTCAGCGTAGGCGTCTGCGTCAATGACGTCGATATGCTGTCCCTTGAGGGCCTTCATCGATGGTCAACATCACCGGATGTTATATCTAGGACGCACGACGCCTGTAGCCTCGGTTCCATTTTTTCCGCAAACGTGTTCTCTTTGGAATCTCAGCGCGCCTCGGTTCTACTGACTTTAGAATTCATGATGTCTTTGTCTTCTACCCCGAAGTCAGGCTTCAAAAAGTGTCGGGACTGCGGTTCCAAAATGTCCATCACGTACCCGCACAACCTTTGCCTCTGGTGCGTCAGTGAAAGCAATGCCACCGACAATTGCGGTGACTTCCAGTCCCTAACTTCAAAGGCTTTGGGGGAGCGGAAGCAGTTGTCGGTAGGTAGGGTTTCTAAAACCTGTAAGTCGAAATCTACTAGTCTTTCGACCGACGAATCGAGGGGCGACTCTCCGCGACGGTGTATGTCCAGGGGGGTCTCGTTCTCGGGGTGGGTCCCGCCATTCCTTTGCCTCTTCAAGGCATTCATGGAAGCGCTGTCACCGGTCACCTTCCCCGTCGGAGGACTCTGCCAGACGGCGGGTAACTTGTCCCACGAAACACTCATCGCCGGCCGAATGGGATGCATTACGCCAGCAGATGATGGAGATTTTCGAATCGCAAGGCACCATTCCGTCCGCGCCTTCGAGAGAAGCCGGCAAGGAACGAGCTAGAGCCACCACTTGCACGCCTTTGGGCTCGGGCGGTCGGCGCGATCATCGCGAGCCGTCGAGGTCCCTATCGGGCAAGGGTGATCGCTATAGCCGTGCCAGGTTCAAGTCCCGGTCCTCGACGCCGTCGAGACAGTTGGCGCCTGTGAGGCCTTCTAAGAAGGCATTGACGCCGTCGGCGCCATGTCCGTCGAGGGACTCTCGAGGCTCCGGCTTTGAAGAAGTCATCGGCGCTGTGGCCGTCGAAGGACACGCTTGGGGCTCCGGCCTCAAAGCCATTGCCGAAGTAGTCGGCGCCTCGGTCGACGTCTATGCTGATTCCTCCGGCGCCCTCGACGCCTTTTGTGGAGAATTTGTGGAGGTGCCCTTGAAGGTTGTGGAAGCTCTGAGAAAGGCGCTCAGCAAGTCTGTGAGGCCTGTTTTTGAGCCTTACTCTGTTCATCCTCCCAGGATGGATTTGTTCCAACCCTTGGAGTATATTTCAGAGGTGGAGGAAGGGTCTGATGAGGAGGGGGGTTGTGCCTCCTGAGGTTCCTGATGACCTGTTGTCTGGTCATAGCCAACTGGAAGAACTTCGTCAATCCTTACATGAAGCCAGTGGTCTTCATACCTCTCCGGAGGTGGAGTTTGGTAGGCCTGAGCCTGGTACACATGCTGACTCCTCGTATAGGCGCCTCATGTCGAGGATGACTGAGTATTTGGGGTAGTCTGCTCCATCTGCTGATTTTCTTCAGGATGATCTGACAGACATCCTGGTTCAAGGTTCACCCACTGATCCGGTGTTTCCATTTCATATGGCGTTGCAAAGAAGGGTGGCAGCGGCTTGTACTACTCCAGAGAGTCTCCCGGCAGTGACTAAGTCGCTTTCCGAAAAAATACCGCCCAGCCAGTGGTGACTCCTGCTACTCGTCAACGCACCTTACTCCGGAGAGTTTGGTGGTGTAGGCGGCGGCCCCAGCAAAGCAGGCTGCGTACCCTGCTATCCCTCCGGATAGGGACAAGCGCTTTGATGGTTCGTTGAAGAAGGGATTTTCTTCTTGTGGTATGGCTTCAAAGGCAGCCAACTCAGTTTGTGCCCTGGCAAGATTCACTCACACTCTGTGGAATTGTGCATCATTGGCGGCTGAGCATATTCCCAAAGGGGAGGAACAGGATGGTTTTATAGCCCTTGTGCAAGATGGCAAGGATGCCCTGTGTGAATCCGTTCAGTCGGGTCTCGGCATGGCAGACTGTGTCAGCCGATCCATGGCTGTGAGCCCCATGATACGCAGGTTTGTGTGGTTGCGGAAGTCGGGGTTTGCTCTGGATGTGCAACCCCGGCTTCTCAACATGCCCTTTGATGGTGTCCATCTTTTTGGCAGCAAGGCTGACTAGAGCCTTGAGAGGTTGCAGACCTCCAAAGCTGCAGTGAAGTCTTTGAGCGCTGCAGTACGTCAACCTCCGCCTTTTCGTCCTCGGGGACAGCAATGTAGGGGAGGTTCCTTTCGGTACTAGTCTTCCTTTGGTAGATCGAGAGGAGCTGCCAGTCTAAGGGGCCACCGTAGGAGTACCAGAGGTGGAAAGCAAGGTACTCGAGGTGCCAAAGTCACTCGGGCAGTTGCCTCTTTGCCATCAGGCACTGCCGCAGCCCTGCCGCAGCCGCGTCCGCTCAGTCATGAGGCCATGTCCCATGGTTCGCCGGTTGGGGGCAGACTGGTGCAGCATCTTGGAGATTGGCATGCCATTACTTCAGATGTCTGGGTTCTAGAGATTATAACCCACCGCTACTGTCTCCCCTTTCGGCAGAGGCCTCACGACAATCCATCAGGGAAGCTCTCTTTGAAGCATCCTGATCCGCTCCTTACGCAGGAAATCCTATCCCTGCTGGAGAAAGGCGCCATAGAACTGGTGCCTGTAGCGGAGAGGAACAAAGGATGGTATTCCCCTTATTTTTTGATCCCGAAAAAAGACGGGGGTTTGAGACCCTTCATGGACTTGCATGGGCTGAACAAGCTCCTCGGGAAGGACAAGGTCAAGATGGTAACTCTTTTCTCAAGTCCTCCAGGCCCTTCAACTACAGGATTGGTTGGTGTCTCTAGACCTCAAGGATGCTTACTTTCATGTGCCGATTCATCCAAAGCACAGGAAGTACCTGAGGTTCGCAGTCGGCGACTCGCATTTTCAGTTTCTGGTCCTGCCGTTTGGATTGACCTCCGCCCCAAGGGTCTTCACCAAGCTGACGGTGGTGCTGGCAGCGTATCTCAGGAAAGCGGGGGATTCACGTCTACCCCTACCTGGACGATTGGTTGATCAGGGTGCATTCTCCCGAGCAAGCCCTGGATCATCTGTCCGTCACCTGCCACTCCTTTCATAAACTGGGCTTCTCCCTCAATTTAAAGAAGTCCCATGTGACCCCTACCCAGCGGCTCCAGTACATCGGAGCAGGTCTCCCCTGGTGAGGGCTCATCACATTCTTCAGATGGTGGGCAATTTTCAACGTGCGCAGAGTCTCCCGGCGTTCAAGTTCTTGGTTCGCGTTCTTCGTGCTCGGCCTCATGGCATCCTGCATTTTCCTGGTGCCAGAGGCTCGGCTGTGGATGAGATCTCTGCAGTGGGCTCTCAAGATGCAGTCGTCGCAGTTCTCCGGCAAGATGTCGGATCCCGTTCAGATTCCGCCCTCGGTCGCACAGGATCTTCTGTGGTGGGCCGCCGAAGGCAATCTGATGAAGGGTGCTCTGTTTTGCCAGCCATGTCCGGAGATAACGATCGTGACGGACGCATCCCTCACGGGTTGGGGAGCTCATGCCAACGAGTTGACGGCCGGCTGCCGTTGGTCTCTGTCGGAGTCCAGACTCCACATCAATCTGTTGGAGCTGCGGGCTAGCCCTGAAGGCCTTTCTGCCGTCTGTGCGGGTAAAGAATTTTCCTGATTATGACGGACAATACAGTGGCCATGCACTACCTCAACAACAAGGGGGGGGGGGGCAGTGTCACTCCCGTTGTGCAGGGAGGCGATGCAGCTCTGGTTCTTGGCCATTCAGCAGGACATTTCGATCTCGGTAGTTCATCTGGCGGGAGACGAAAACGTGGCGGCGGAATGCTCTGAGCAGGCAGAGCACGGCCTCCCACAATTGGGAGCCGGCTCAGGAAGTTCTGTTGGAGATCTTCGTCCTTTGGAGAACCTTGCATGTGGATTTCTTCACCACCAGTGTCAACCAGAAGTGCGAAAGATTCTGCTCGTGGGAATTTCCTCCAAGAGGAACCTTGGGGGAAGCGTTCGTAGTGGAATGGTCCTTACCCTGCTGTACGCGTTTCCTCCAGTCCCCGTCATTCCACAGGTGTTACGGAGGTTCGGTTCCCCGATGATCCTCATTGCTCCGGCATGGGGCAGGAGAGCGTGGTACCTGGACCTTCTCGACATGTCCATCTGCCCTACACATAGTCTTCCCTACCGAGACGATCCCCTCTCACAGGTGGGGTGTCGGGTTCTCCATCCAGAGGTCAAGTCCCTCAGCCTTCACGCTTGGTATCTGAAAAGTTGAGGCACAAGGATTGGGACCTCCCCAAGGACGTGATGGAGGTGTTATTTTCGGCAAAACGCCTGCAACGAAAACTCTGTACCGTTGCCCTTGGAGAAAGTTCTGTGACTGGTGCAGAGTACAGAATGTGGATCCTGTCCAATGTTCCATTCATGTGGTTTTGTCCTTTTTGCTTTCTTTAGCCCACAAAGGCCTGCAAGTGGGTACCATTAAGGGTTACCTGGCGGCGCTGTCCATATTTAAGCGCTTGTCTGAGGAATGTTCTTATTTTAAAATCCCTTTGATATCTCAGTTTCTAAAAAAATGGCTAACTAATGTGTTTCCACCGGCGCCTTTCCAGGTGCCGGGGCATGGGATTTGAATTAAGCTCCTAATGGGAGCTCCGTTTGAGCCCTTACATTCTTGTCTGTTGCGACTATTGTCCTTTGAAACAGTTTTTTTAGTTGTGGTTACTTCCGCACGCAGAGCAAGTTGCAGGCGCTTTCCGGCAAACCACCCTTCATTTTGTTCCATAAGGACAGGGTTGTCCTTAGGGTGCGGCCTTCCTTTCTTCCAAAGATTGTCGGAATTCCATCTGAGCCAGAAGGTAATTCTTTTGGCATTCTATCCGCCTCCACATCCTGGTAAGGAAGAGGAGAGGCTCCAAAGGTTGGACCCTACGAGAGCTTTGAGTTTCTATCTCTCACCGATGTCCCGGGTCAGAGTGGACGATCAGCTCTTTATTGGTTATTCTGGAAGGCGTTTAGGTCAGGCTGTTTCCAAGCAGACCTTATCTAGATGTATCATTTTGACGATCTCTGAGTGTTACCGTTTGGTGGGAAAAGGACCCTCCAGTAGGCTTACCGGCTCATTCTACTAGGGGTATGGCTGCCTCCACTGCACTACATTTGGGGTGTTCCGATTTGCAATATTTGCGAAGCAGCCACATGGGCCTCTGTCTATACTTTTGTGAAACATTATTCCTTGGACTCTATCCAGGGGCAGGATTTGGCCTTTGGTAAGGTAGTCCTCTATTCTGCAATTTAATTGGGCATTTGTTAGGGAGAATTCTCTGTTTAGGCTGAATTTCCCTACCTAGTGAGTCCCCCAGCAGCTTTGCTGGATTTCTAGGGTTTCCTTTTTTTTCTCCTGCCAAGAGTGAGACTCTTTTACCCTCACTCTTGGGCATGTTGAAGTGTGTTTTCTTGGTTAAACCTTGTGTTGAATGGGCTATGGGGTCTTTTACTCCATAGGGCCTCATATATTTTTGTGATGTGGGTTACACAGCACCCTCTGTGCCGTAACCCAGGGGTGTCCTAGGGACTCCCCAACATAGACTCCATACCCTGGGACTGACTACTGTCTCCCAGGACATGTAAAGTCACCAAAGACTTTACTAGTCTTAAATCCTGAACAGAACCAGTACAGACCATCATATTGTGGACGTACTGGCTGGGGCAATTCGATTGCCCCAGGGTCTGTTAGTCGAGGGGGCACGTCTCCGTCCCCCCTGATCGAGTTTTGGCTGGTGGCAGTGGAAACTACGTTTTATATTCGACCACGAATATTTTCCTATGGGATTTCCCATTGTTTTAGGCTAACACATTTAATTATTTATTTACGGTAGCCTTAAACATACCGCCGGTTTATATATTTATTATTATAACTCCGGTTGGGATTTTTTGCCAAAACTTGATGCTAAAATGGCGTTGGCATTCGCCTCTGTAACTCTGACCCAAAGTGGAGCCCTTTGTCCCACTTTTGGCGGGCTTCTCCACAGAAGCCCTCCAAAGTGGTGCCACTCTGTCTGGGGTACTTAGGAGGGATGGAGGGGGATTTAGGCACCCTGGACTGAGTTACCTAGGTAACTCAAGTCGCACTCCGTCCTGATTGGCCCAAGTGGTGAGCCGGCCGGCTCACCACTTAGCATGTTTGAGTGACAGCTAGGCTGGGTGAATGGGGGTTTGCTGCATAAAAGCAGGGCTTTGGGGACTGGAACTTCAGAAGTCGCCACAGGACCTAAGAATCCAACGAGGGACGAGCTGAGCTGATCTGCTACGACGACACCGCCGGTGGAGCCCTGCTGAACCATCTCACCACTTTTCCCGACGACCGAGGAGAACTCTTAACGGAGTGGCTCCTTCCCTTGACTGGTGGGGACAACCAGTTTTCACCTTCTTTCCGCTCTTCGAGGTATCTCGTGGCCGCCTTGCCAGTGCCAAGCACCCCGGCAACCGGAATACCCACCACTTTTTACCCCAACCGCGAAAGTCGGTACAACCCTTTAACCGGAGGACTCCGCGGCTGGTTTCTTCCCGGGCAGTGCAACGACCTTCTTCTGCTCTTCAGCGAGATCTTCTCCCCTGACCGACGTCGAGCCTTGCTGCCACTGCCTGGAACAACTGCCCCCGCTGGAGGATCCTTTCCGTTAAGGTACCGTGTTCCGCCTGGCTTCCCTTGCCACCGACTGTACGGGGTAGTTTTAGCCCCCGGCTTTCGATCCTGGGATTGCCTGGGACACTTTGGCTAAACTTTCTAAGCCCCTCTAACTCTTTTCCGAACTCTTTTGCAAGACTCTGAATCCCTACCAACTGTGTGATCTTGGGCACGTTTTCGCTCTGTCTGCTCTAAGAGTGGGCCCTGCTTAGTGACTTTTGCTCACCTGTGACTTCGTGCTTCTTTGAGCTTACAAAAAGTGTTCTTAACCTTAGAGTGGTGTGTTTATCCTAATTCTGCTTCTTCTCCCTCCCTTCTCTTTACCTACTAGAGTGTCATCTAACGTTACGCGCTCACCTCTGTTTGAATTATGTGGTGTTAACCTAGAGTTGTCTAGATAGGAATAAGGATTGGGACTGCTTTCCATATAACTGTGTTTGGAGTGTTTTTACTATATTTTGCTAGAGTGTTTTCAACTTATGTGTTCTTGAAAATAAATAACTATATACTTTTGAAACCAAGCTCTGGTCAGTGTTTGCTTGTGCTATTGTGTCTGAGTACATATTGTGTATACTTTGCATACTGCCTAACTCTTCTTGAGGGAAGTCTGACTGCTCAGCCACAGCTACCAGGTAAATCTGGGTGGTGCGGACTGCTACCAAGTGGGTTTACTGCTATACCTGTAGTCTTAAATCTTTTGCAGTGTTCCCTAAGGGAACTGCACAGGTTTCTGCCTAACAGCATTCTTAATTGATGCATTTGTACATTCTTGTCCCACCTCCATACGTTGGTACTGCTTTGGGAGTCTGTCTAAGATGTGGAATACGTCAGAGGACACAATCCCTTCGAAGAACAAGTTACTTCTCTTACTTGCTAACGTTCCTTCAGTGGGATGTTCCTCTGACGTATTCCACATCGTACCCTCCCTACCTGCTGCGCTACAGTATTTCTTATGTGATTGCAGCTTACGTTTCCGCAAGGCTTTCTGCAGTCCTACTGGCAGTTGATTGGTGCCACACGTTCTGGGGGGAAAAAACTACAACTGAGGATGGGTGTTATGCGTCCTAGATATAACATCCGGTGACGTCGACCATCGACGGAGCTCCTCGAGGGACATCGTATCAACGTCATCGACGCAGGACGACTACGCCGAAATAGTTTTCCAAAGCAGCACAGCTGTGGTAATTACTATCAAAGATGTGGAATACGTCGGAGGAACATCCCAAACTTGTTCTTTTGGAGTGCTGGAATAAGTGTCATTAACGTGCAACGCCAGGCAGGCCTCGATCCATGTTTTGTACTGCTTTTTGTTTTTGAGAACCTAAGCCAGGGTGTGTCATCCTGTCTATGGGGGTGGGCACTCTATGCTGTCCAACATGGGGAGGAGAGCTAACTCGGCCATTTTGATCCTTATTGTTATAACACTGATTTTCCTGTGCATACATATTCCCCATTACACACTTTTTGTATAAGAAAATATGGCAGGCATTAGGTTTTGTTAGTATAGGCCATTATGATTTGACAGACTGACAAGGACTGTGTTTTCTTTATTATTTGATGGTAGAGACTACTCCCATCATAGCTATAGGGCAAGGTAGGAGTTTTTCCAAACCCCGAAAATTGAATAAAGATTTTGAAATTATATCTTGTCAGTGTCATACTTGTGATACCATGCCTCCCTTACATTTGTCACTTGGTGTACAGAAAATCATATCAGCCCAATTAACTGCTTGCTGGCAGATATTGTCACGTACCTGCTTTATTTACCTGTCTTCGGGCTAGTTTACAACTCATGCAAGGTGCATTAGGCTGCACTGGCAGCATGCACTACTTCACAAGACAAAGTATTGGGGTAGAAAGCACCTACAATCAAATGTATTGTAGGCGTGAAACTCATTAACTCGCCAGTTATATAACCCTAGTCTGGTTGGGACCGAAATAGGGTTCTTAATAAATGATTGGGACCTCTTTTTGAGCCAATACATGAAAGCATTTAAAGAAACCTACCTGTGAAGACTCCGTCCTCTTGTAGTCACCTCATTTGTGAGAATAAGCAAGCTGCAATCAGTGTGTCAACCCTTTGTCACGATACACAAACATAAGGTAGTTTTAAAAACGCAGTTGGGTTTTTCACCAATTGCAAATGTGCCATCAGATGTAATCTGCAAGGCTGTACCTTGAGTTATGTACACAGTCTTGCACAGCTTTGTGTGCACATGTTAAGCTGTTTTTGTACCACCCACTGAGGTCGCTACAACCACTGGCCTTAATGGTTCGGGACCTAATACACCTGACAAAGGTGATGATGCTGAACTGACGAGCCTTCACTCTCCGGAAGGGGATAGTACGTCGACGCAAAGATACTTAGTCCACACACTTATAACTAGGAAAACACACTGATCTACGTAAAAATGTATACTATTAAAGTCACATATATAAAACTAACAGTTCATATAAGTACTCCAGTAATAATAGAGTATTCAAAATATACTAAGCATGTAATAACACAAATGTCTCTACAAGAAATCTCCTAACCTCAATGTCTATATGTGCGCCCACTACCAGAGGTAAGCACCAATGCGAAACAGGGGCTTGGGGCGAACTAGGAAACTATAAAACCTATCAAGCAGTTAAATCCCCTATGGATGAGGGGGCGCTGTTGCGCACGGAAGAAAATGGACGCTTCCGTGTAAGGTCCAGTGAGATCCGAGGCCGCAACGCCATCATAACAACTTGCAGACTCTGATTCTCCATATAATCGATACTGAACGTGTGTTAAGGGCCCCCGACAGACCATACAAAGTTTGGTGGCGCAGGGGTAAAAGGCTATTGAAATATTGGACTGCTGAGATACCACGCTCCACACGGGGTGTGAGCCGCCATTGCACCGCGAGGAGGAGGGCGGAGCCCGGCAAGAAAATACTGGAGGAGCGGCGAGTGAAGAGGCGGCCTGCAAGCGACTGGGGTTGAAGCGTGGGTCCTCCGACAATCGTTGAGCACCTGTGAACCCCCCCCCACCCCTGATCTGACTTCGAATTGACGGCGGAGGGAGCCCGGCAGCGGATGGGACATATTGAGCGAGGAGAGAGGAGGTAAGGAGTGGCGCCGCGCCAGTGGTGCCCATGACTGAGTGGAACTCGGACTCTGGGTCGGGGGCTGGGTCGAGCGATCACGGACTTGGAGGCAGTCCCCCCTAGCCCCTCCCCCAGGCCCTGGTGTTGGACACTGAAGCGAAGGGTTGAGGCAGCCCTCTGCCCCCCCCACACCCCCCCCTCCTCTGCTGGAGCTCAGATTTCTACGTGGCTCTAACACAAGTGCTTCAGCCGCTGCAACGGGACCTGAACTTGCATATTATCCCTGCCATAAGACTGTCAGACGCTGGTCTGGGTGGCTAAGTTGAGCAATCCATTGCTGGCACATACTAGAGAGTGGGTCAATAAAACATCATTCCAACTGAGTGATAAGGCAATACTAACCAGCGAACGAGGGTCTGCAGAGCGACACCAGGCCTCCACCCACGGGTCTAAAGAGAGGGAAATCCCCCCCAAATCACAAGTATTAAAGACCCGCTGGATGCACAGACGCGCAGCAATGCCTACAACCTCACAATATTGCCCAGCAAGAAAAGTTATTTGATTGGTGTAACAGTCAATGAGAGGAGATGGAAACCCACAGCGCAATTGGAAAGCGCATGCTAGGTACCCAAATAGGGTGAGAAAACATGCGAATGAGCTAGACTGGCCCCCTGGCCGGGTCAATGTGGAGGCAAGACAGCGCACAGACCTAGGGTGGAAGCGGAGATAGCCACAGACAACGACCTCTAACATAGCCAACATCAGTTCATGGCATTGGAGACAAAGACAAATCACTCCTTGGAGCACAAGAGGAAAAGACCCTGGGTCGGAATCTATCCACACAAGCAGACTGACCTGGAAGTGGAAGGGGACCTCCGGAGTAGACCCTGGGGTTAACTCTCACCAAAGTAAACGATGCCCAAAAACGTTGGCTCTAGGAAAGGTGGAGGAACCATAGATAAGTTTACGACGACTATACAAAAAGATATTGACCCAGAGATGGAGAAGGAAGCTCACGCACAAGAACTGCAGACCCCCGATGCGGCAACGATGGACTCACAAACAGTCTTTCTGGCCATGCAGAAAAGCTTCTCTGCATTAAATGAGAAACTAGATGGAATTGCAGTAAATGTAGCGAACATTGGAACGCAACTTGAAAAAACTACATCGCGCATTACGGAAGCAGAGGCAAGAAAATCGGCCACAGAAGATTACCTTACAACCTTGAAAACCATGGTGGCCACAATGGCAATAGACTTGGGGACAGTGAAGGCCAAGTGTGAAGATTTGGAGGCAAGGTCCAGGCGCAATAACATTGGCATAGTGGGGGTACCAGAGGAAGCAATAAAGGGATCGATGGAGAAAGCAATAGAAGAACTCTTGCACAACCTCTTTGGAGACCCGGGCTGGTCGCCGATGTTTGCAGTGGAGAGGGCGCACAGATCACTCGCCCCAAGACTGAAGCCTGGGGCATACCCTAGACCAATAATAGCGCGGTTGATGAGGGATAGAGAACTGATCCTCAGAGCGGCAAGGGAAAAACAAGAGTTACGATGGGAAGCGAATATCATACGCATATTCCCGGACTTTACACTCGCAGTGCAACAAGAAAGGAAAATGTTTACGGGGTCAAGAAACTGTTGAGTGAAAGACGAGTGCAGTATGCCATGCTCTACCCGGCAAGACTCAAGATTCAGCATCTGAATAAAGTATATTTCTTTACGTTCCCAGAGGCGGCGGCAGGCTTTATCGAAACACATATCCCAGTCCCGACGAGGCAGCCAAGCGAGGAAGAGAACTTGTGAATACCTGCTGTTATGTAATAGTAAACATGTTCATGATATACAATTGGTGTGCAAAAACTGTGAATCTCTCTGCCGAGGTTCATAAGAGGGGCAATTCTTTCACTGCAACTAAGATAAGTATTACCCTCGCAAATGCAGTAAGAGTAACGTAACAGAACCGGATGCACCATAAAATCCTAATGTTGGTACGGGCCTTGGTGACATCACAGTTTCCCCCAATTGCAGGTGCACGGACGATTGTTGGGGGAGGTGGGTGGGACATTGTATACACGGTTGAAGTTAGGTGAACTGTGAGGGTGGGAGGAGAGGGGAAGTTGGGACTGTTGAGACTCAGTTACGGGAGGAGTTGTAATAAAATGAAAAGCACACGGGAGCTAAGCACAATAACTTTTGCAAGCGCAGGCTAAACACACTGGCACATATGTTACCATACCCTTTATAGATAGTGGATAAAGCGGGGCCAGAGGACATTAAAATATTACGTTGGAATGTTTGGTGTTTGGGATCCAGCATTAAGAAAAGGAAGATCCTGGCAAGCATTAATAGACATAACCCCAAGATAATATTTTTACAGGAAACGCACATAGGGCCCCAGCATAATGGCCCACTGATACCGAAATGGGGAGAACACCAATACGTCACTAAGTATTCCAAGCGGGCGAGGGGAGTAGTGATCCTTCTACACAAATCCTTATCGTTCACATGCAGGAACACGGAATGCGACGCTGAAGAGAGATATGTGCTAATCCATGGCACTCTCTGCGATAAAGAAATGCTCCTACTTAACGTGTATGGTCCGAATGTGGACGATCTGGAATTCTACTCCCAGATATTCCAAAAGATAGCAAAATACCCCACGGCCCATCTGATTTTTGGGGGGCGGGAGGCTATAATACCATTCTTGATGTACATGCAGATCGCACGTCAACACAATCCAGAACATTGACCGAGGCAGCGTAGACCATACTGGTGCATATGACAGATCTAAATCTAAAGGATGCATGGCGAACATTAAATCCATTTAAACGAGAATATACCTTCTACTCCTCTGTGCATGACATGCATTCTAGAATTGATCTATGGTTGGTAGGCAATGAGGTCCTATCTTGGGTTACTGAGTCCCTTGTACACCCTAGGACGTACTCTGATCATTCCCCAATACAACTGACTCTACGGATCCCCGGGAGGGTGGTGAACAGACCTCCATGGAGGTTCAAACCTGCTGCATTACGGTACCTGGTCTATAAAAATGCGATGTCTCAACACATACACGACTTCTTTGAAATAAATGGAAAATTCAGTTAACAGTCAAGCCACTTTATGGCAAGCTTTTAAGGTCTGCATCAGAGGCCACTCCATATCTGCGGAGAGTGGAATTCTCAAAGACATTAGGGGTAGACTTGAGCGGTTGGAAACACAATTGAGCGCATTGAAATCCCAGTATGCACACATTCCCTCATCACAGCTCACCTCTAAAATAAAGATCAAACTAGACGAATATATCGAGGCAGCGGATCAAGAGATCCGATACTTCGACAAGCCTATGGCGGCGCGCCGGTATGGGGAGGGTGAACGCCCGGGCAAATTACTGGCCAGAGCAGTAAAAGGGGAAATAGGTCCATCAACCATACCCTGTATACGTATGCAGGATGGTGTGGTAACCACCGAACGGGACATGGTGGAAGAGGAATTCTACACATTTTACAATAAACTGTACTCCCCACAATGCAATGTTACAGAAGACGAATTTCAAAATTCTCTCTCAGATCCCAACAACACTCTTATCGGACGACGCCAGAGAAACACTAGAAACCCCAATCACAGAAACCGAAATAATGGAGGCGATCAAGGCACTCCCCAATGGAAAGGCCCCTGGATCGGACGGCCTCGTAGCCGAATTCTATAAGGAGTTCATCCAGGAGCTGACCCCTAGACTACACGCAGTATGGGAGGAAGCTTTAAATAAGGGCGTACTCCCTGAAACCACAAGGGAAGCAGTGATCACGCTTCTGCTTAAACCGGGGAAACCCCCTGAAGATTGTGGTTCGTATAGGCCGTTGTCATTAATAAACACTGACGCAAAGATCTTTGCAAAGATTATAGCAACTAGACTTACACTATTATTGCCTTATATGGTACATGAAGATCAAGCAGGGTTTGTTTATGGTAGATCTACGCCCATGAATATTAGAAAATGCCACAAAATCCTGGCTACGATCCCCCCCGAGACACAGGCGGTGTCACTAGATATGCGTAAGGCATTTGATACGGTGTCGTGGTCCTCCTTATTCGGAATACTGAAGAATTATGGATTTGGCCCATACTTTATAAAATGGATACAAATATTATACACAAGTCCCCCATGCCAAGATTAGAATCAACGGACACTTAACAAATTAGAATTACGAGGAGGTATTCGACAGGGATGCCCACTATCGCCTTTACTGTTCGCCCTTGTGATAGAACCCCTGGCAGATATACTTAGGTCACGATACTGCTCTTATGGCCTATTGCTAGAAGGCAGGCTACAAATAATAACTCTATATGCTGATGATATCTTGCTTTACTTAAAAACCCAGAACACACATTAGGCATAGTTTTGACTGAGGTGGAGAGATTTGGTGAATACTCAGGTCTATGGTTAAATCCCAATAAGTCCGAGTTATTCCCGCTGACAGAAAATACAAGGAAACCCCTAGATATACATGGCCTTATTTGGAATACGACGCAAATTCAGTACTTGGGGGCATACATTGCCAGGACGCCCCAACTCTCACGGGCCCTGAACTATAGCGCGCTGGCGGTAGCATTGTGCACTAAGATAAAGCGTTGGAGTGCGCTGCCAATCTCAATGATGGGTAGAATAGCGCTACTCAAAATATTACCAAAGCTATTTTATCTATTCAGCACAGTACCGATTTGGCCGGGGCGAGTCCTGTTCACGAAGATGGGCAGCGCCTGCTCCGAGTTTGTTTGGGGTGGACACCCGAGAGTCAGCTGGAAAACACTAACTGGCACATACCTCAGAGGTGGATTGATGGCACCAGACCTGGAATTATATTACCTTGCAGCACAAGCACAGCATGCGGCACAATGGGCTACACAATTCCTTAATCCCGGGACTCCGCCACCTGCCCAGAAAGAACGAGAAGCAACGGCGCTACTGCATGTTAGGCAGAAACCTGTGCAGTTCCCTTAGGGACCACTGCAAAAGGCTTAAGACTACAGGTGTTGGCAGTAAACCCACTTGGTAGCAGTCTGTACCACCCAGATTTACCTGGTAGCTGTGGCTGAGCAGTCAGACTTCCCCCAAGAAGAGTTAGGCAGTATGCAAAGTATACTCAATAGACACTCAGATACAATAATACAAGTAAACACTGACCCGAGCTTTGGTATCAAAGTATATAATTATTTATTTAAATACACACAGTTGAAACACTCCAGCACTCTTATTGTAAAATATTCTAAACACAGTTACTATTATGATATATACACCCCTTTTCCGTATTAGAAAATCACAGTAAAACACCACTTATTTTCATACAGAGGTGAGCGCTTAACTAGATTGCACTCTAATAAGTTTGTGAAAAAGGGAGGGAAAAAGACAGAATATGAAGAGGTACACCACTCTGATTCCAGAACACATTTAGCAAGGCAGAGAGCAAAAAGTCACTGGTGAGCCAAAGTCAAAAGGCTGGGCCCACTCTTGGAGAGAGCAGAGCACAAATGCGCCCAAGATCACAGTTACACTAGGCTTAGAAAGTCTTGCAGAGGGTTCAGAAAAGCGTTTAGAGAGGCTTAGAAAAGTTTAGCCAAGGTGTCCCAGGCTAACCCCGGTTCGAAAGCCGGGGGCTAAATCTACCCCGTACAGTCGGTAGCAAGGGAAGCCAGGCGGGACACGGTACCTTAAGTGGGAAGGATCCTCCAGCGGTGGCAGTTGTTACAGAAACCAGCCGCAGAGTTTTCCGGTTCAAGGTGGTACCTTTGTCTCACGGTCGTGGTAAAACGTGGTATCCCGGTTGCCGGGGTGCTTGGCACGGGCAAGGCGGCCACGAGATACGTCTGGAAAGCGAAAAGACGGTGAAACTGGTTATCCCCACCAGTCAAAGGAAGAAGACTCTCCGGCTGGAGATCTCCTCTGTCGTTGGGGAAAGTGGTGAGGCAGTCCAGCAGGGATCCACCGGTGGTGGTGTCGTGACAGGTCGGCTCAGCTTCTCCCTCGTCGGATTCTTAGGTCCTGTGGCGACTTCTGAAGTTCCAGTCCCCAAAGCCCTGCTTTTATGCAGCAAACCCCCATTCACTCAGCCTAGCTGTCACTCAAACATGCTAAGTGGTGAGCCGGCCGGCTCACCACTTGGGCCAATCAGGACGGAGTGCGACTTGAGTTGCCTAGGCAACTCAGTCCAGGGTGTCTAAATTCCCCTCCACCCCTCCTAAGTACCCCAGACACAGTGTCGCCACTTTGGAGGGCTTCTGTGGAGAAGGACTGGACTGGACCTCTAGTGGCAAAAAGCTGAAACCACTGTATGCCCAAGCCACTGCACTTAGCAGGTTTTGCTAAGTGAGGGCTTAAAAAATGGCAAATACTACGGGACTTGTGGGAATGCTCATTCAGACCTGCCACCTCCAAATATCAGGAAAAAGAAACCAAGTGAGAGGCGCAGGGGCAGGACAACACCTTAATACCCTTGCACAAAGGACCTGGCTGAAGGTTTTGTGAATGTTTGCAGAGATAGTGTTTGCTGACCTACCCTTTCTCCAAATTTCTTTTAACTGATTTTTGCACCCCACCCACTACCCTCACTGATTTTTGCACCCCCATATATACACCTTACCCCACCTTACACCTCAAAATCGGTAAAAATACATTTGACAGTGTAGGTTGTAAAAAGTGGGCTAGACCCTGGCCGACTGCCTGCCAGACAATCAATAAAAGGGGCTAAGTAAAATGGTCAGATGACCAACCATATTGGTTGGTCAGTGGAACATCCACTCAGACTTGACCACCTCCACAAGAAGTGAGAATGATAGCCCATGTTTCTATACTGGCCTAAACCAGTAAGGACCAATATGGTGGCTGCCATGAATAAGCTCACAAAAAGTCCACATTGTCAGAACAGCTTTTTAGGGGGCAGTCACCATGAACAAGGGAGCCCTAGAAAACAAAAAGGCTGAAGGGATTTTTTTAAAAAAAATTGGTACACCAGTAGCTACCAAAAAGGTACATTGGGCTATCAGTGTGGTAAAATGGCTTGCACCACTGATGAAGCCGAAGCTAAAGTGCATCTACCACCAAACTATTCGCCAAAATAAATGTCAAGTGACACAATCCCAGCAGGGCAAAACTGGGATGAAAAAGGCATCTTTGGGACTGGACACATTAAAAGCGCCCTGATATCAAATATCTTATACAAGTTGAGAAGGGTTGCAAGGGCGGGGGTGGGACTGCAGCAGCACCCTCTAGACAGGGAGAGTAAAAGGATGTATTATTTTGGGAGGAAAATGGCGACTTGGGCTTTTAGTTACTGCGTTGGAAATGGTACAGAATTATTGCCACAGTATAGTCTGGACCAGAGTGATGAAATGGATGCCTTTGCCAAAGATATATCTGATGCACTACAGCCAACCTTCCAGAAAATTCTACAGGAATGGAAGTGGACTGCAAATGCAGTTAACCAAAATGTTGTGAACGCAGCGGAAATAACAGGCTGTTAAATTGCAAGGGCCATTGTAAATAAGAGGCATGCTTGGCTCTCAGGCAAAGGGTTTAAACCCAAGACCCATGAAAATGTATTAGATAAACCAGTAGAGGACTTTGCACTTTTGGGCAGATCTATGGACAAAGCTTTAGAGAAATCAAAGAGCATAGCAAGCTAAAGACCTGTCATGGAAAAATTATCACAGACTATTCCAGGGGATTTGTGAACAATTTATTAGTAGAAAGTGAACTGCAGGACAAAACAATCCAGCGATAGGACGAGACTTCAGCACAAGTGAGAACCCCCTAGCTCTGTGCACCGTTCTCTTCTACCTAAAAGCAACATATGCATTTTAATGGAAGGGATGGTCCAGACAGGGCAAATAATCATACTGAAACAATGTTGTGAGCAGGGAACCACTATGCAAGTCTTTGATATTAGCTGTATTCTTACCTGTTAGACAGTGGGCAGTAAAACTAGATACATTTAGTGAGGTTGAATATACTCCTCAACGCCTCACGCACACTGAAGCAGGCGAGAAAGCTTACAGTATGAACCTTCTGTCTGCTAAAGCCGCTTTTCCTATGGAGGAGTGAGCCTAAAACACGCTTACTTATTCTAAAAGGGATCTGTGTCGGAAGCGAGATGTGAAGGCGAGCTTTCCTACACACTAGACGAAGAGCCTTCATTACAAAAACATGCACATTAAAGACTCATCGCATGGACAAGAAAAGTGTTTAAACATGGCAGTTTACTTTTTAAAACGTTCCATTTGAAACCTCCCCCACAATCCCTTCCTATGAGAACTTCACTGCAGTCTCATTCCATACATCTTTAGGGGGACAAACCTCACATCCTGGTGTGTCAGCATATTATTTCTTCAGTAGCATGAAAGTAAAGCAGCGGGCAGCTTGAGAGATTTCAGAACAGGTCTTGCATACCCGATAATAGAGACACTTACAAACCATCAACAGACAGGACAGACTTAGCATTATGACAACTGCTACGATGGGTGGTGCGGAAAGCATCAGTTGCAGTGATGCAGTAATATATTGATATTCTAACGATAATAACAATTTCAGAAATCTATCCAGTGTACACCAGGCCTGATTTCAGGGGCGAATGATTTGGCCAGTTGCCACTTTGTACAGAGCTATTGACTCTCAGGAGCTCTTCTACAGGATCAAAAGCGTGCCTTTTGGAGGTTATGTTGAGGTCCAGAGGAGTCAGACACTGAAGATGGTACACCAACAGTCAAGTCTGAATCTGGGTAGTTTCTACTGGAACTTGACTGCCTGATGAAAGAGCCTTAGCAATGGCTCCAGCAGAGACCTCGCTGTGTGGAAGAGGTACAAAAGCTGCAGGTCCTGATTCAACATGTGAGCATATTGGCTCATCAAGGGCCACACAATAGCCTTCTTGTGTAGGCTGTTCTGTTCCATCACCACTGGAAGAGTCTGACATCAGCAAATAATGTGTGACATCACTGGTGGTGGAGTCGGTGGTCTCGGAGAAACTGGAGCCAGGCCGAGGAAGATAGGTTGCTGCGCAGGTAAGGTCATCAACTGGTGTAGTGACTTTGCGGCAGTTCGCTGCATGGATCCAAACAGGAATTCCAGAACACTTGACGGCTGAGTTCATAGTTCGCAGAACCTGGATTTCCGCTGGTGGAACTTCAACAGGACCCAGTGTCCCGGCTGTAGAGGGTGGCAGGGTTCAGTAGCCTGTTCAGTCAGGCCTTCACAGACCTGAGCATGGAGCGATCATACAGTTTGTGTCTCATCCTCTAGCTGCAGACTCTGAATGTGGATAACTGCTTGGAGTACAGCTTCCATTCTCATGGGGCAACCAGTGAGGATTTCATGAGCAGACAGTTTGTGTTTACGCTGTGGACTGGTGCCCATGGCAAACAGAACCAAGGGCGAAGCTTGAGGCAGTTTGAACCCTGTATTTTTGCACACTTTAGAGAGCCTCAATTTACAGACCCCATTCCGACATTCTACATGCACGCTAGAGCACAGGAGGTGAGCGCAATGGAACTGTTATTCCTAAAGCTTTGCACAGTTCTCTAATAACTTGACTAGTAAAATGGGCACCTCAGTCACTGTCTATACAGAGGTACAGCCTCATCGAGGTATTAACTCGACAACATTTTAGCCACTGCGACAGCTTCTGCTTTTCTACATGGATATGCCACTACCCACCCAGAAAATACATCAACCAGAACCAAATAGACTTAATTTATGCAGGTGGGGAGCTTTATAAAGTCTGTCTGCACGTGCAAAAATAGACCGTACAGTACTGGACATGCAGACAACCTCGTTTCTGCTCTCCCAACATTATATGTTAGATATATGACAGAATAACTGTGAACCGGGAGCCATCCGGTATTGATTTAATAAAGTGATCATAGCATTTTTACCTGAATGGGCTACGCCATGAGCTTCACTAACCAGGTAGGGGCAGGAGTACCTTAAGGAACACTAGGCGGTGGGCATGGTCCGAAATTGGCATCTTCCTGCACATTTGATCAAATCATGCTATCTAATATACATTCTGGTTGTGAGGTAACATAACTCTTTTAGAATAATTGACATTTGAAACATATGAACTGTTTGAATACATATTGGGATGTATTGACAAAAGATTATATGCAATCTCTACTTGGGACTGAATGCATAGGTCACTTGTAGCCATCTGGAGAGCGCCAGAGGGAATCTACTCATTGTTGAGTCCAGGTCACCTTTTCAAGTTTCTGGGGCTTGATCTTGGAGGATTGCGATAGTGGAAGTGATTGGTGACTGTCGAACTGCAACACAAACAAGAGATTCATTAGGAGCCCATTAAGGGTGCTGAGAGCACGCCGCCATCTGCAAATGTATTTCCTTGGGCTGTGAGTGACTGTGAGGGATCTTGTCCCTTGCATTTAACTATAGCTACAGCTGAGGGAAGTAGCCATGCATTCAATAAAGCATTTATACTCCTACGTCCCTTCCCCTTTCCTCCATCCTGTATGGGTGTCCCTTGCGAGGGTCTGGAACGGAACCTGTGTTCCACCAGAAAAAGACATTGCCCCTTTTTAAATTTACTGGCATATGGGGGCTCGTTCCCGGGAGCATCTGCTCCCTTTACCCCGCCCACCGGCGGCACACTTCATTCCCCCTTTCTGCATCAATGGGAACGGACCACTACCACCAGCGCTCCTGGGTGAGGCCTCAAGCCTCCTAATTCCACGCGCTTTCCCTGAAATCTTTTCTTGCAGATTCAGGAACACTGTCCACCAGTGCCTTAGTTTGTCCCTGGCGCATGTCGGCGTCAACAGGCTTTAGCAGGTGCCAGTTGTGCAACGGTTCCTTCCCCACAACTGATCCGCACACACTCCGGTGCCTTGGTGAAGACCACGGATGGGTCGGGTGCTCATTGAGCGATGTTCTCATGCCCAGGTTGTGTAAACACTGGCTCCCATTTTGGAGAGAGCTGTTCAACAAGAGTCCTCAGAACATCAAGGACTGCCACTACCGGGACTCTGCCCAAGGGGCCTTGCCCTGATACTGGGCCCTTACTCTAGGGGGCGACTATACACACGGCCAGCACTATTGTCTGGGAGCGCACACTCTTCCGGGTGTACACCTGAGGTGCAGGGCGGGGCAGATCCGCTGCAGACAAGCATGTAGGCAGAGCCTGGGAACATGCCGGCTACAGGTCCACGTGCTGAAAGCACAGACAAAATGGCGGCGGCACGAGACAATATGGCCCCCTCTCCATATCCTGACACAGGTCTTAAGCATCAGGGCGGAGGCAAGGTCGGACAACCCCCTGCAGAACTATTTGCAGGCTTTGGCCAAGAAGGGTTGGCTCAAGCCACAATCCACGCAACCTATTAACAAAAAGCTGGATGCTAGGTTCAGACAGGCTGAGGGGGACACCATGCTACTCTCGACACACCCGCAACCTCGGTCATCGGTAATTGCTGCAGCATCCATGTATGCCAAGCCCCAGGCGTCGTCCTCTAGTACTGCCACCGCAGCCTTCTTGAATCATACAGCAAGAAAGTCTACTTTAATGCTGGTCTGCACCTCAGGCAGGCCAACTCAGATGCCTTCCTGGCTGTGGCTAATCAGCACCTGTGGAGGGAAAATCAATGGAGGCAACGGTAGGCCACATCGACACGGTTAACAGAGTGATCTGTCTGGCAATGGACATGAGGCGGGCATCCTGGCTGAAGGCTACCAGGTTCAACCCAGATGTCCAGGATAGAATCCTGGCCCTTCCCTTCAAAGGTGGTGATCTTTTCCCCTCCACAACTGATGAAGAGCTGGACCAGAAGAGCAGCTCTCAGATAGCCAAGGTCGATGGCGATTGTTACCAGGTCAACATCAAAGCCTTTCTCAGTCACAGTCCCGCTCAGACAAGGGGCGATCTTTTGGCCGTTTCTGCGGGTTCCAGGACCGCAACGCCAGGCAACCTGACCGGTCTCCCAGTCAGCACAGGCGAAAACACCACAAAGCCTCAAATAAGGGGTTCTTCCAGCCCCCTCCCACTCAGCCTCTGACCAAAAGTAACAATGACAATTCTTTTCAGTTCCACAGCACCCCAGTTGGGGGCAGGTTGGCCCTGCAGTCAGGCTTGGCGGGCGAAGTTAGCGGACGCATGGGTCATCTCAGTTATATCCTGGGGCTTCCGGTTACCTCTTACTTCTCCTCTCCTGAGTTCTCCCCCTATCCCACAGGTGGGTACACCATCACTCCTAGCAGAGATTTTCTCCCTTGTAGAGAGCGAGGCGGTAGAGGAGGTCCCTTCCCCAAGGTGCGGCAGGGCTTTGACGCCTGCATTTTTGCTTTTCAAAAGAACAACCAGACTGACCGAGTGGTTTTAGATTGGTCTTCCCTGAATCTTTACCCCTGCAGAAGTTGAAGATGGGGACGCCAGCTCTCCTAGCCGAGACACTGTGGGGGAGACTGGACATGCTGCTTGGTTCTGAAGGTCGCGTATCTCCACATTCCTATTGTGCAGCCTCTATTAGGCAGAAACCTGTGCAGTTCCCTTAGGGACCACTGCAAAAGATTTAAGACTACAGGTGTTGGCAGTAAACCCACTTGGTAGCAGTCTGTACCACCCAGATTCACTTGGTAGCTGTGGCTGAGCAGTCAGACTTCCCTCAAGAAGAGTTAGGCAGTATACAGAGCATACAAAATAGGTACAGAAATACAGTAGCACAAGCAAACACTGACCAGAGCTTGGTTGTAAAAGTATATAATTTATTTAACACACACTTATAAAACACACTAGCACTAAATTGGTAAGATCAGATCAAAACACAATCACTATTATCATATGTACATCCCTGTTTACTTGTTGGACAAGTCTTAGTTAACACCACTTATTTCCAGACACAGGTGAGCGCTTAACGTTCGATGGCACTCCAACAAGTTAAATAAAAAGGGAGGGAAAAGCAGAATTATGGAAGCATACACACTAAACACTTTTTAAAGAACCACAGCAAGTTAGGAAGGCACAGTCTACTGGTGAGCAAGGAAGTTTAGGTGCCAGGCCCACTTTCCAGGGAGCCAGGCGGAAGATGCCCAAGATCAGACGGTTAGACAGAGTCTTCGAAGTTTGTGGAGGTAGTTTGAAAAAGGTTTAGTTCAGTTCAGAAAAGTTAACTAGGGTGTCCCAGGCTAACCCAGGTTCGAGGGACGAGGATTTAATACACCCCATTCAATCGGTTGCAAGGGAAGCCAGGCGGAACACGGTACCTTAAATGGAGAGGATCCTCCAGCGGGGGCAGTTGTTCCTGGCAGCGGGTGCAAGTCACAGCTTCGTCCAGAGGAAGAGAAGATCTCATTGTGGAGGAAAGATGAAGGTCGTTGCACTGCCAGGGAAGAAACCAGCCGCTGAGTTCTCCGGCACAAAGGTACTACCCTTTTGGTTCACGGTAGTGGTGAAAACGTGGTATCCCGGTTGACGGGGTGCTTGGCACGGGCAAGGCGGCCACAAGATGCTCCAGGAAGGCGAAAAGAAGGTAGACTGGTTATCCCCACCAGTCGAAGGAAGAAGTCTCTCCGGGGTATAGATCTCCTCTGTCGTTGGGAAAAGTGGTGAGACGGTTCAGCAGGGCTCCACCGGTGGTGTCGTTGTTGCAGGCTGGCTCAGCTTCTCCCTCCTCGGATTCTTAGGTCCTGTGGCGACTTCTGAAGTTCCAGTCCCCAAAGCCCTGCTTTTATGCAGCACACCCCATTCACTCAGCCTAGCTGTCAATCAAACATGCTAAGTGATGAGCCGACCGGCTCACCACTTGGGCCAATCACACAAGAGTGTGACTTGAGTTACCAAGGTAACTCAGTCCAGGGTGCCTAAACCCCCTCACACCCCCCCTGTAGTACCCAGACAGAGTGGCACCACTTTTGGAGGCTTCTGCGGAGAAGCCCGCCAAAAAGTGGAACAAAGGGCTCGACTTGGGTTGGAGTCACAGAAGAGAACACAAACACCATTTTAGAATTGAGTCCTGGCAAAAAATACCAACCGGCGAATTAATATTAAATAAACCGGCGGTATGTTCGAGGCTATAAGAATTAAATAATTAAAGTTGGTAGCCTCGAACAATGGGAAAATCCCTTAGCAATATATTTGCGGTCGAATATAAAAAGTAGTATCCACTGCCACCAGCCAAAACTCGATCAGGGGGGACGGAGACGTGCCCCCTCGAACAACAGACCCTGGGGCAATGGAATTGCCCCGACCAGTACGTCCACAATATGATGGTTTGTACTGGTTTCTGTTCATAATTTGGGACTAGCAAAGCCAATGGTGACTTTACATGCCCTGGGAGACAGTAGTCAGTCACAGGGTATGGAGTCTATGTTGGGGGGTTGCTATGACACCCCTGGGTTACGGCACGGAGGGTGCAGTGTAACCCACATCAAAAAAACACATGAGACCTTATGGAGTAAAAGACCCCAAAGCCCATAAAACGCATGGAAAGTTAAAGGAACACCTCAAATCACGTTTGAGTGGGAGCAAAAGAATCTCACTCTTAGCAGGAGAGAAAAAAATAAACCCCAAAAGTCCAGCAAAGCTGCTGCAGGACTCCCTAGGTTTGGGAAATTAGCCTTACAGAGAATTCTCCCTAACAGCCTCACAGGGCCTTCCTCAGGTTCCGGGTCATGGGCCTGTATGTCCAGTACAAAGTTCTGCCCTTCTGGTTAAATTCAGCTCTGAGAGTCATCACAAGGCTCATGAATACAGTGGCAGCTCTCCTCATGACTGGTTAGTCAGGGCCTCCTCACCGGAGCACATTTGACGCTCAGTGGACAGGCTCATCTCCACTCTATTTGACCTGGGGTTTTCAATCAACTACCAGAAATCTCAGCTCACCCCTACAAAAATGCTAGTGTTTCTGGGCCTGTTGTGGGACATACAGCAGCAGAGGCTATTACTGGTTAATAAGGTTACATCGATTCTGACTGCCGTCTCCCATTTCTGCAGCAGGTCAATCACCACGGCCTGATCATATCAACACCTTCTGGGCGTTCTGGCAGCATTACTCCTGGCGTTCCGATACACCATACTCCGCATGAGGAGGATTCAGCAGCATTTTGTAGATTCCTGGGATCAGGAGTCTGGCCATTAGAGCGACCAGGTCGCCATCCCGCAACATTTGGATCTCGATCTCCAATTGTGGTAGCAGAAGGAGAACCTCTTTGTGGTGCTCGTTGACCCTGGAAATCTGGGAATGGGCTATCAGTCAGGTGGTGTGGATCTAGGTTCACCTTCCGGGAGAATCCAACCTGGAAGCAGACAGACTTTGACGCCTGGCAGCCGACGATTACGAGTGGCAGCTGAATGCGAGAGTGCTCTAGCAAGTGTTCAGCAGATGGGGCCACCCCACCACAGACCTATTTGCGTCAGTAAACAACCAGACGTGTCAGTAATTCGCGTCCTGAGGAGGATTGGGATGAAGCTCTCTAGGCGACGCACTCCAGATACCCTGGGACGGGATGTAGGCATATGCATTCCCACCCACACCACTGGTTCACAAGGTGGTGTGCAAGATCAAGAACTCCAGGAAATTGAAGATAATCCTCAGAGCTCCTCGCTGGCTGGCACAACCCTGGTTCTTGGACCTGCGGCAGCTGTCAACCCGGCCGGAGATGGTACTTCCCCCTCAGGAAGGGCTTCTACTATTGCAGCAGGGAAGTGCAGTGCTACACCCCTCGCCGGAGAGGCTAGCCCTAGCAGCCTGGTTCCTGAGAAGCTAACGCTCCACCACCTTCACTTGTCTAGCAACAATCTGGAGGTCATTCAAAGTGTCAGAAGTCAGGTCCTATGCAAGCAGTACAAAAGCAAATGGACGAGATTCTTCTTTTGAGCTAAGGAAAATGGGGCGGGGGAGGGAGGGGAACCGACTGACATGCACCCTGTACCAAGTCTTGTCATTTTCGGCCTATCTCGCCAGATCGGTTGTCCAGGT
Source organism: Ambystoma mexicanum (assembly GCF_040938575.1). NCBI lineage: Eukaryota > Metazoa > Chordata > Amphibia > Caudata > Ambystomatidae > Ambystoma > Ambystoma mexicanum. The sequence continues at coordinate 984,189,962 of NC_090934.1, read as the reverse complement.
GGATACCTGCCGGACATACCTGGTTGCCATCGGCGCATACAGGTACTCCGACTCTCTTATCCTGTCTTTGGCCAGTCCTGTAGTAAAAAAAAAAAATTGAGGGGCTTGACCAGACTGTATCCCCCAGTCATACGCCCGCATCCCGTTTGGGACCTCAATACGATGAGTGCTTTAGCCCACAAACCGTTCGAACCCATGGCCACATCAGACATTAAGTTAGTCACTCTGAAGACTGCTCTTCTGGTTGGTATTACGGCAGCTCACAGAGTGAGTGAGATCAAGGCATTAGTCGCCTTAGAGCCTTACACTAGATTTCACAAAGACGAGGTTGTGCTTCGCACGCACCCCAAGTTCTTCTCAAAGGTGGTGTCCTCCTTTCATATCACTGAGGAGATTGTGCTTCCCACATTCTTCCTGGATCCCAAGGAAGACTCAGAAAATGGTCCACTGCCTGGATGTCAGTAGAGCGTTGAAATTCAATCTGGACAGAACTAAGGGATCTTCAAGATGGACAAAGTCTGTAACATTTGTAGGCTTCAGGCCTGGGCAGCAAGCCTCCAAAGCATCCATAGCTCTATGGATGACAGCAGCGATCCATCAGGCATACAAGGTGCAACTTAAGGATCCTTTGCAGGGTATCCATGTGCATGCGGCCTTTGCAGGGTATGCATGTGCATGCGGTAAGAGCCAAGGCGACTGCAGTTGCGTTCCAGCGCCACGTTCACTGAGAGGTGATCAGCAGGGTGGCAACATGGGCCACTCCTTCAGCCTTTTGCAAACATTATTGTGTGGATACCAGTGCCAGGGCAGATGCAGTATTCTTCCAGGCAGTGCTATGTAATCTATTTGCCTAGAGGGCCAGGCTCTCCTCCCCAGGGCGGCGTTAGTTGTAATCGCCTCTGCAGGATGGAGGAAAGGAAACAGGACGTTAGGAGTAATTGTTACTCACAGGAGTGACTAACGTGCTCCTAGTCCATGGCCCTCTTTCCCCCATACGTCCCAACATCCATCCACCTATTATAAAAAAAGTGAGGTTGCTAAAGTGTAATATAGCCGACGCGTCAAAAGGGGACTGAGGTGTGGTGCCGGTGGGTGGGTTTAAGGGAGCTCCTGGGACCGTGCCCCTGCGTGCCAGTAAATTTAAAGGGAAAATGTCTTTTTCTGGTGAAAAAGAGGGATGACCATACAGGATGGAGGAAAAGGGGAGCATGGACAAGGAGTACGTTAGTCAATCCGGTGAGTAACACTTCATATATTGGGGTGCCTGTGGAAGTTAAATATCAACGCTGCTTCCATAAATCTCTGAAGTCGTGGACCACCCTGTTGATGTACCATGAGTTGGTCGTAGATCTTTCTTCAGCTGGGGCCTCCCTCTGAAATAGCCTCCATGAAACTTGAGGAGAACCGTCTCCGTTTCCGGAAGCACCTCAAAACCTCCCTCGCTGCTTCTGCTTTCTATCCCCCTCTCCCCTGCTGAATTACTTGCTGAAACTTTAACTAAAACTGCAATGGTCACCTGGCCACCCTCTGATCTCGGTACCAGGTTCCCCCAAACCCCTCAGTTGCACACCCGCACTGCCTCTCTGGCAACCACTGCACTTGGGGACTGTTTCTGTATCCCTACAGTCCCCTACCAGTAATTGACACGTAATGTCTGCACTTACCCTTGCACTTGCCACCAACGTGTCGCACTTTTTACTTATTATTGCCTATTGCAAAAACATAGAGCCCTGTGTATTGCGCATTCGCGGAACGTTGGTCATGGCAGTCCACAAATGCGTGAGCTTGGAAACACTATCTAGCCCACAGAATGAAGTCAGTTTGGAACGGACCCGAGGGAAATGCCACCGTGGATATAACCACCACATTGTGGAAGAATGGAAGGACCCCCCCCCCCTAAGGTAGGCGACGGCCGGTTGGAACACCCCCGGGGAGGAAGCAATGTGACAAGCGGCTACTTGACCTGATTACTAAACACTGGTAGGTGTGAAAATCCAGACGGTGTTTCACAGCCCAGTCCCCAGGGATCCCGTATTCTGGTGGCCAGGAAAGGGCCATCGCTTTTGTATCCCGACCCTGGGGGAAAACCAAGTGAGTGAGGATCACCTGGGTAAGGGGTCCTAGGGAGTGGGGGAGAGACACCCGATGGCGAGACATTGCATCCCCCCCCCCTTTCCCAACTCTCATCCAACTTCAATCCCTACCTACTTTCTGGGACACTACAACTCCCATGATCCTTATCCCTTCTATGCTAGCAGAAACACTGAGACGAGAAAGATAAGGACTGAGGCTAGAAAGACCAACTCTAGCACTTTACAATTGCCCTGTCCCACCAATGAGGCCAGCCAGGGTCAGGCACTCAGTCTTAATCACATACACCTGCCATACATTAACCATCAAGCTGAAGATAAAAGGTGGAGCGCATAGGCACACTTTGAGCAAGGCGAGGCTCGAAAAGGAGCAGCTCCGCCTGGGCTGTGGGAACCAGTTTATAGGGAACAGAAGGACACTGGGCTGCTCGACTGCGAGCGAGCAAGAGGAAGACTGGCGAGAGATCTGTGTTTCCAAAGGGCCTGAGACGTTCGCCGTAAGAAGCTGAAGAGCTGAAGGTAATTTTTTGTTGATGTACTTGAAAGTTGCCAGCTTCCTTTCGTGACAACAGGAGTGTTTGGGAGGAACTAAAGACCCATTGGTGGAGGCCCGTCCTTGAAAAGACTAGAAGGAAAAGACGCTAAAGCTGAGCCGGTGAGTTCTTGAATGTAGCGAGAGCCAGGGTTGTGAAAGACTAGTTTGAGAACAGTAACAAGCAAGGTTACGCATCGGAAGTAAAAGCAAGACGAGAAAGTCGATTGTTCTGAAGCGATACAAGTTAGCAGAGTGGTCCTTCGAAACGAAGCGCAAAGCAGAGCGTCTCTGTGAATCATGAAAAGCATCTCCCAGTGTGGACAAGTGTTAACTTTAAGGTGAACATGATCAAAATAAATCCAAGGAGAAGGTTGCTAGAAAGTACTACAATACCCGAAAGGCATTTCGTGAGACCGGCTCGAGCCCGGCAGAGGGAATCCTACAGTGGAACTGGGTTGGTCAAAGTCGACCTGCAGAGGACTAGCAAAATCCTCTGCAGTTTCGAAAGTCTTCCACTGATGTGTTCAACTGAACAGACGCTAGCCCAACTTAGGGAAGTCTGATGGTAATTACAGTCAAGCCTGACTTGAGGAGTCTGATGGTGTGTTTTGTGTAAAAGCTTGGGTAGGGGAGACCCGAGAGAAAGGACTGGTTTGAGCCCGGCAGAGTGAAGCCTGTAATTTAACTGTATACCTGATTTGTGTAAAAACATGGGGACGGGAACCCCAAGAAAGAGGCTTTAGCCCGACAGGCGGAACCCTTCATTGAAAACTGTGATACATGAGAAAGACTTAGACTGTGATTTAAAAAAATAAATAAAAAAATAAGAATTTGATTTTGAAAATTTCTTACAAGCACCAAACAGACTTAACTGCATTCAGGCGCAGATGGTCACTATATATCAAACATAAAGAGTGTGTATATTGCAGGTGAGTTGTGCCTTCACTAAATTATTTAAATAGGAAGGTTTTCAACCTCTTCATAAATATTTCCATAGTCTGGCATGTTCGGATGTCCAAAGGTAGCTGGTTCCACATTTTAGGGCCAAACATGGCAAACCACCTGGATACTCGTTCAGCCTGAGGTATACACATCAACAATTTGTCTCCCGATTGTAAATCTCTTGTTGGATAAGAGCACACCTTGGCTGCGAGGTACTCTGGTGCAAGTCCATTCATGCATCTGAACATCAGGCGGGCCACCTTAAATTTAATATGGTCTTCGACCATTAACCAATGCAGCGATATGCGTAGGGCAGAGACATGGTCCCACTTCCCTAGATGGCCAATCAGCCGGATTGCTGCATTCTGGGCCTTCTGTAATCCATCAATCTGGTTTGCTGTGAGCCCTGCCAGTAGGCTTTTACAGTAGTCTAGGTGCGTGTTTGTCATAGCTCCTATCACTACTGCCTGATATTCCTTTGGGACAAATGGGATTACTTTCCTTAGCATACGCAGTGAATAGTATACTTCCTTCACCTTGGCACCCACCTGGGCTTCACCGGCCAGGTTTTCCTGCCATAGGCACCCAAAATGTTTGACTTTCTTTGAGTAGTGCAGTTTCTCCGAGGAGGTGGCATTTGTCTCTCCTGAATCATTTTTCCTTCAAGTCCAAACATTATTAGCATCGTTTTTGCTGCATTCAACTGCAACTGGTTGCTTGGCAGCCACCTCTTAATTTCTCTCATGCATTAATCTTTTCAAATGCCTCTTCAAGGTTCTCTATTTCAATGTAAATGTGAGCGTCGTCCGCGTAAGAATGAAATCTCAACCCATGTCTCATCAGAATGTTAAGTACTGGACGAATATATAGGTTGAAGAAGTGATGACCCCTGTGGGACTCTACATTTCAGCCACAGTATCTCTGAGAGAAAACCTCCCTAAATAACTTGTTGCATCCTGTTCATTAAAAAGATCCAGCATTAACAATACTGTGGATTTTACTCTATCCACAGCATCCAACAAATTATCCTGGATGGTCAACAGTGCAGTCTCTGTCCCATGTTTGGGGGGGAAACCGGATTGGAGCCAGTGCAGAAGACCCTTGTTGTCCACAAATGCCTGAAACAGGCCACATCACCTTCTCTAGTATTTTAGTAGGCCAGCATAGATTAGCCACCAGGCGATAGTTTTTAAATATTGTAGGGTTTAGGCTGATTTTATTAAAACATTTTTAGAAGAGGCAGTAGGGCTGCCTTCGAGCCCTACTGAGGGAAGTCTGATTGTGAAAGGAGGCGACCCGGACTTGGGTCCAGCGGGATCCAACTGAACTGTAAGTTGTTGAAAGACCTGGCACACGCTCCTAAGGCGTACCTGAAAGAATTGCTGCTCACCTACTCTTAACACAAATCCTGTTACCCCGTGCTTTGAACGTGGGGAAGGGAGATGTAGCCAGTTCATAGAAGCCATTCTGACATCTAATTTTGAAACACTATTTTCCTTTGCAAACATACCTTTTTCACCTTTGTATATTGAGGGCAAGGTTAGGTTTCTTGAGTATAGGCCCCTTTTTGTTTTGACAAGACTGACTGGGACTGTTTTTTTTAGTTGATGGCCGAGATTGCACACATCTTAGCTATAGTGCCAGGGCCAGGCAGGCATTCTCCAACCCTTTCTAAAGATGTTAATAAACGTTTTTGAAACTTACATCACTTTTCTGTCTATTTTTACTATGCCTTCCTCACATCAGGTACAGGCCGGTGATTATCACAGTGAAACTGAGTCGACACACTTTGGGCGAATCCGTTGCGCTCATCGTAGAACAGCACAAAGGGCTTGCTGTATTCCGGCAAACCTAAAGCCGGAGCCATTACAAGTGCTTGCTTAATGGTGACAAAGGCCTTGTCTCCTTCCTGAGACCATGGCAGGGGCGCAGGTGTTCAATCATGCGTGAGGATTTGAAGGGGGATTAACTATGGACATAAATACTGGGACCCACTGTATACAGTAAATGTATCATCCAGGGACCCTCTTATCGGCGGCTTAGTTTGGGGTTTAGGGACTTTGTGGATCGCTGCAATTTGATCCTGGGTCAATGTCTTTCCCCAGCAGAAATCTCATGGTCCTGGTATCGCACATGGGAAAGACACAATTTTAATTTGACCCTTTTCAGCAAACACTTTGAGCAGAATAAGGGTGTCTTCCTCCCAAGCTTCCAAGAAGGCCGAAGCTAGGAGTAGATCTACATACTGCACCAGAGTTGACAGCCCTGGAAACTGAACTGATTTCTTTAACATTTTTGAGAACTGAGTAGGGCCTACTATATATCCCATTGGAAGCCCAGTGAACGTATACTGAGTGGATCTATGGGTAATTGTGAACAGGTAGTGGATGTCAGGATATATGGGTATGGAGAAAAATGCTGAACTCAAATCTGCGAAAACTAATCATTTGACTATATGGAAATCATGACAAAATGGTAGCCGTGTTAGGTACATCATAAAAGCCGGTAACACTGCTGCATCAACTGCACGCAAATCCTGACTTAAACTGTAAACGTCTTTACCTGGCTTTTTAATGGGCAAAATCTGAGAATTGCTGGGACTACAGGTTAGTACAATAATTCCTTGTTGGAGAAGGGATTTTATTACATGGCAAATTAATTCTTCAGCCTGTTGGAAAATGGGATACTGGGGTACACGTGGTAGGGGCTTGGCAGGATTTGGAGTATTTTTGACTGGCTCAACATTAAACATACAAACAGTTTCATTTTCATGGGTTGACCATAATTTGACTGGGACTCTGTCCAACAGTTTGGAGTGTCGGTCTGGTCTCCAAGTATTGAATGGGTAATTTCCTGTAATACTGCCAGCAGCTCGTGCTCTTTTTGAGCCGGAATATCAAGGTTTCTGAAGCTTGTTAATCTGCTTAGAATGAAATGCTGTGCATATAGTCCGACATCCAGTGGTAACCGCAGAGTATTGCATCTTGTCTTTCGAGGATGGAAAGGGGACGCCGACATGGGCGTGCCTGTAACACTATCCCTAACTTGACGTTTAGTGTACCCAAAATCCCTCACGCCGCGAGGTCCCTCAGATTGTTTTTTTCTGCCCAGTTATCTGGTTGCCCTAATGCGGAGTTCTTCACAAGAGATTGCATGGTTATATTTATTGACCTTTGGTTGTTTAGTCCCGCTAAGTCACCTCTACGGTTGAAACCTGTGCACTACCGAAGACCTCTGGGAATTTCGACGCCTGTTGATCCGGCCGGCGCTGCTGACCATGTGGCCGGGCCTTCTGGCCTGCCTGTACAGTAGGGAGAGTGGAGTCTGGTGGTCATATTCTTTTCAAGAATGCCTTTCCTATTCCCCTCTTTGTTCCCTGGGGTTTGTCGTCGCTAGATCGATCCTGCGCTATGGGACAGGACTCCATTTAGATTTTGTCTTTCGTGTGAGGCCAAATATCTGTGGAAAGACTAGCATAGTCGCTGCAATAATGGTCTCCTCCTCAACCACAATGAGGCGGCCTTTAAACTCCTGCGTCCAAAGACGCTTAAGGAGCGCTGTTTGAAGTGGTGGGCGGCCTATGGTATGTTGCAGGCCGAAAGTAATTCCCCCGCCGCCACAGCCGCTGAGTGTGATGAAGGGACTAGCGATGACCAAGGATCCGTTTCGGAGGCAATTGACCTGACGGCGGACAGTTCTCGTTCTGCAGGGTCCATCACTGACCCCTATAGGCACGACGCGAGTCATGCTATGGGGAAAACACAGGCGACAGGGACACACAAGGTTCCCACACTACACACAACCCAAGGTTCTGCTTCAGCGGTACAGTCGAAGCATTCCAAAGCGCCAACAAGCTCATCGGATACTTCGACGTGATCCGCTGATCTTTATGATCGGCAGTCCTCCCCGCAACCGCAGCAGTGGCATGCGTCTGGGAAATCTAAAATTTAGGGCGCTAGCACCAAAACACACGCAGCTGTCGAGACGCTACAGAAGAAAGTGCTGACACCGCTTACGTCCCCAGTGGTGCCAAAATCCACCACGCAGCCATCGGTTCAACCGGCACAACTCCCTACTACCCTGAGCATCAGCGATAGTATCGCAAGGATCGCCTCGGCAGGTTAAACATAAGGAGCGGTCGAAAGACCGCAAAACAGAAGGAATGGCCTAGTGACGCGCAGAGACGCACGTCACAATGTCTGGAGCCTTGCAAGGACTACAATGAAAGCCCTTTGTCTTTGTCCAGTGCTTTAGGAGACGCATTTTTTTTTGTTTTTTTAAAGTTTTTATACATTTTTCCAAACAAAACAACCAAAAGCAACCAAACAGTGCTTTTTACAATCAAACTCCAAAGCACACCCGAAAGTACAGGTACTTAGTTTCTAAACATCATGTATATTACTGTGAATTTACCACTGTCATTCCTTTACCCTCACCCCCCCTTAACCTGAGCCTACTCCACTACGCGCCCAGTTGTCACTCCTCCGGGGACACTCCGCCTTCTGTGCTCCCGGAGGTATCGTGTTGATTTGGACTGGCCTGGGCGGACCCAGATAATGTGGCCACTAGTTGCCTCCAGGCCATCAGTGATCTCACTTCATCGTCCCCCCCCCCCCCCCCCCCCCCCCCCCTCTGTCCGCCGTTTCATACCATACTACTGTTTCCGCTTCAGCCCATTTCTGAAGATGTGCCACCACACCTCTAACCTGGGTCTGTGGCACGCGTTCCATCCCATAGCTATTCTGTGTTTGGCCAGAATATAGGCTAAGTCCTTAAGTTTGCTCACATGTTTCAGGTTACGTGGTCTAGTGAATCCCCCCAACATGCATGCCCACACGGTTCACATCTAGCTTAATTCCTTTCTCCGTTAAGGGTTGGGAGACTTCACCCCAGAATTTCCCAATCTCCGGGCATGCCCAGAACATGTGCATCTTCCCTGCGTTCACTTCACCACATTTGGGGCATGTTTGTGTCTCTCTGCTCTTTAATCGGGTAATCCTTTGAGGGGTCAATTATACCCTATGGGTTACATATAGCTGGATCTGTTGTAGTCTCGCATTCCTGGACAATTTATTTAACAATACCTCTGTGCTCTTTCCCTTTGCCCGTCTAGCATGGGTTCCCCAGCGTCGTCCTCCCACTCCCATCGCAGCTGGGTCACTTCCTTTCCCGCCCTGGACATTACCAGTTCATAGATCTGAGATACCTCGAGCCCCCTTTCCGAGATATCCTATATCGTCTCTATAGCCGAGTCTGGTTGGTCTTCCAGTTCTATTTCAGACCATGACTCTTACCCGCTTCACCAGTCTAGTGCAGGTGATCTATTGCCCCCGGTGTACCCCAGTTTCCTCTATCAGTGTTTCAAATTCCAGTGCCTTCCCATCTCGCCACACATCACCCAGTGTTGCTATTCCCACCGGTTTCCAGTGTCTAGGGATCGTCTTTCGTAGCTGCTCATCCATTCCCCTCAACGCTACTAGCGGCACTTGTGGGGAGCAAGGAAACGGGTTCTCCATGGCCTGACATGCCTTTTGCCATGTCTTCCATCCCAATTCTAGCAACTTCGATTGCCCTTTTAACTCTGATTTGGGATAGCCACATCAGTTCTTTCAGAAAGAACGGGGCACATTCAGTACTCAACAGTCTGGACTCTGCTGTTGAGTCCTCAATTAGCCACTTAGCCACATACCATAGCTGCCCAGCCACATGGTATATCTCGAAATTGGGCAATTTTATACCCCCTCTGTCATACGTATTTTATAGTTTCCATAAGGCAATCCTGTTCCTGGTATTGTGCCAAATGAAGCCTCTGCATAAGCTCTGAAGTATACCAAAGAGGCGTCTGGGCAACATGTGTGGGATATTCGTGAAAAAATGTAACAGCCTAGGGGAATACAACCATCTTCAGCAATGCCACCCTTCCCAGGGGGATTTTAGCCCAGAACCTCATGCTTTTTTCGATATTTGCTACAGCTTTTTCAGTTTTATATTTGTGTTCGTCTTCGATCGCATAATGGGATATCGATCCCTAGGCATCTAAATGTTCTAGTCTCCCAGGGTATTTGTAAAACTGGTAGATTCTCTTGTAGGATTCCTTTGTATCTCCTTTTTGGGGAATGTGTACAACTTCTTGGGGTTGACCGCTATGCCAGAGAGCGACGCAAATCGCTCCATTACTTCCAAGATATATTGCAGATTTTCCTCCGGATATTTCAGATACAACCGCACGTTGTCTGCATACAGTGATATTAGGTGCGCCCCCTCCCCCATTAGTATAGACCCCTATCCCTTCATATTGTCTCAGGTAGATCGCTAGGGGTTCTAGTGAGAGGATGTACAACATCAGGGACCAAGGACAGCCTTGTCTAGTGCTTCTACTAAGTGCCCTTTGTCGGAGAAAACCGCTCCCATTTTGACTCTGGCTAGTGACGAGCTATATAACAGTTTCACCCACCTCAAATACCCAGGCCCCATTCCATATTCCTTCAGGGCCGCCATCAGCCAGGGCCATCTTACAGAGTCGAAGGCTTTCACCGCGTCTAGCGAGACAATTGCTACATCATTTGCGTCATCTTCTGCCTGTTACATGACGTGGTGGAGCCTTCTGTGGTTGCCGGATATTCTTCTGCCTGGAACATATCCAATCTGGTCTGGATGTATGAGTTTGGCTATGACCAGTCTAAGTCTGTTTGCTAGCACAGCCGTGAGTATTTTACTATCTTGGTACAGCATGGAGAGCGGTCTATAGGACCCGCAGTCTGAGCTTGGCTTATTAGGTTTGAGGAGCAGGATTATTATTGCCTCTCTCAGGGATCTTGGTAGTCCCCTTGTCTCGAAGGCCTCGTTTAACATTGCCAATAGCGGGGGAAGTACCTGCAACCTGCATGTTTTATAAAACTCGCCAGGTAGCCTGTCCGCCCCTGGGGGTTTGCTGGTGGGTAATTGTTTGACCATTGCTTCTAACTCCCCTATGTAATTGCGGCATCTAGGTTCTCTCTTCTGCATTCAGTTTAGGTAGCCCAATAGCTTCTAATGTTTCCCTTATCTCCTGCACGTCTACCTCCTCAATGTCTTCATATAAGTGTTGATGGAATTTAAGAAATCCTCTGTTTACGCTTTCCTGGGTATCCAATATTTGGCTGTTCTCTCCCTTTAACTCTTATCGCCGGTCTAGGCGTCTCGTTTTTGTATAGCCATGCCAGCAGCCTCCCTGGCTTATCCCCGCCTGTGTGCTGCCTTTCCATGTATTTCTTATAATTTAAGTTACATAATCTCTCCCAGTGGCCCACTGCATTCTTGTTGTAATTGGCTCATGGCTTTGCTGTCTTCTTGTGAGGTGTCTCCTTTACTCATGATTGCTTCTAGTTTCCTCCCTGCCTCTTGTATCTCACGTGTTATGCCCCCTTGGAGCCCCATGGATCTGGATATAGCTGCTCCCCTCACCACCACCTTAAATGACTCCCACAGCGTACCCTCCGATGCTTCGCTTCCAGTGTTAGTTTCAAAATAGTTAATTATTTCTTCCTTCAGGTCCTCCCTAAATACTGTCTTTCAGTGCCTCAACTCTGAGCCGCCACATTGGAATTTTAGCTATGTGGGGCTGATGTTGCCATGTTAGGACCAAAGGTGAGTGGACTGATAGGACCCTTGCTTTATATTCCAACCCTACCATTTTCCTGATAAGTTCTGGTTTGGCAAACATGTAATCTTGACGTGTATACGTTTTGTGAGGCTAAGTAATGAGAGTAGTGTATCATTTGGGTGATGCTGCCTCCATATATCTTCCAGCTGTAAATCACCTAGCAGGGTCTTGGCTGCAGGAGTAGGCTTGTCTAGTTTCCTGTCCGATCGGTCCACTCTAGGGTCTAGCATACAGGTAAAATCCCCTCCCCATATGACCGCGCCCTCTAGGTACGGACGGATTTTGCCATACAGGGCCTAGAAATAGGCCACTGTTTCTTGATTTGGGGCATATGTGTTTATAATGCACACCTATTTTCCATCATTACCCATATCACCACCATTCTTCCGTCCGGCTCCACTTTGGACTGCAATAACTGAAAGGGTACATGCAGCGCGACCCAAGTGATTACCCCCCTGGCATATGCCGAATACGTTGCTCCAATAGTGGTTTCCTTCAATTTTTTCCCAATCATCTCTTGTTTTTCTTTTGTGAGGTGGGTTTATTGAAATTTGGCTATGTCTATTTTTTGCCGACTCAGGTACATCATAATCTTGTTTCTCTTCAAGTAGCTGTTGAGTCACCTGACATTCCAGGTTGCTATCTTGAGGACCACCATCCCTCATCCATATCCCGTCCCGCTTCTGTCCTCTCTCGTCCACCGTCTGATGCGCCGCAGCGCATGGATGTAAGCTTGTTCCCTAACAAATTCCACTGCAAACTCCCCAACTCGCCCCCTGCCCTCACCAACTATTGCCCAGCTCCATCCCTGGATCTCAGGCTATCCCGCATTTAGTCCTAACCTGGCTACACCGGTTCTAGGAACACAGCAGGGTGTTGCCGCACTACTGGCAACCCAACTAAACTATCTAATGGGGTGTGAGTGTGGGTTTTCATATCTCCCATATTTATACAGCTTTATGCTGAAGGCAAGCGTCCCCAGCCAGCACGATCCTCCCCGCAATGAGAGACAATGAAGGACTCTCCCAAGTCGGGAATAAAGCCAAGACAGAGTGCGGGTGAGCTTAAATGGGAGTTTATCAATCAGAATAGGGCATGCAAAGAACTCTGCAACCTCCGAGAGCGCTCTGTCTGACAATAGCAAAGACAGGCGTATATATTTACAAAAAACGTCATAAGAACCTACATACTATAGGGGCACAAGTTCGATGGGATTGGGTGGCGATGACTAACTATAGGTGCTGCTGCGATGCGGTTGGCTTTGGCTGGAAGACGTCACTGGTCATCCTCGTGGGTTGGGCTGGGCCTGGCAGGTTGGCTGAGTTCATCCGGGCGGTGGTGGTGTGCCATCGCGGCTAGTGTCAGAGATGAATGCCTTTTCCTGACTTATTTGCCCTAGGCCATGCACACCGCAGTCATTCAGTCATTACAATATTATCTTCTTTAGTAAATCTTCCAATAGGGTATTCTACAGGTTAATGCAACACAGGAGGAATGCACCTTGTGAGGGGTCTGATGGTCATTCGTCAGGGCAAGGTTACCAGTGTCCTGTTGACCGGAGCCATAGGTTGAGGGGCTAAGCTTCAGGGCATGGGACGGGCGGTACATGCCTCCCTGTCTTGTTAGATGTGGTTATAAATGTGCCGCTGTGTGTTGCCACAGTGTTGGGTGTCCTGATTGCACAGGGCCATAAGTCTAAGATGATCCGGTGGGTTGTGGGGTTTACGAGGGGGCACCTTTGGAAGTGTGTTCAGGCAGAGGTTTACTGCTGTGTTGTAAATAATGCAGGTGGCGGGCCGTGGCCTTGGGTGCTGCAGCGGGGGCTACAAATCTTTGAAGCGGCTCCAGTCTGGTTGGGGGAGGTGGAGCAGCTAGGCGCGGGCCTCTGCTCTCATGTTTGGCAGTCTTCGCAGGGTGGGAGGGGAAATGGCCTTGCACATATTCACAAAGGTATCTTCCTCGTGTGTTGCCGGTTTTTAGAGGTGAAAACATCACAATCATTTGAACACTTTATAATATTTGTTTGAATACATTTCAACTTCGCTGGATGTGTCTCGATTATGTCCAGTCTGAGCACCTTATTCGTACATTATGTTTTAACAATTACAGTATTTAGTTATATGCATATACATTTGCAGTAAGTGAGGTAGTAGTGAAGTTCGTGGAGTACCTAGAAAATGACCCGCCACCATACGCGACGGTGGTGGCACATAAGGGGCTTAGACATACACGCATGACAAGTGCATTCTCGCACATCCTTTACATGAGCCTTCTGTATGGTGACATTCGTTTTCTTGTGTACTCTAGCAGCATTAGTTCAGTTATGGCGCGGGACCGCGGGGTGTACGATTTTCAATGATACATATAAAGAATAATTCCCCGGAATGCTTTTATCATTTGCACACCCCTGCAGGGGTGTGGGTCCTTCATTGCTGGTGTCATGTAAACATGCGTTTCTTACAATAATTACACAATTTTACAGGTTTCTTTAGCAGAAGTAGTTTTATGGAAAGGATACATGTATTAAAAAGTAGTTTTTAACATTCGTATTTGGGTATTTTTCTGCTTTCATCGGATGACCATTCTACAACTCTTCCTATCACCCAGGCCTCGCTGACCGGGTCATGCTGGGAGCAGTGATACACTGTGGACGGTGAAATGTTAGTGTTGGTATCTTATGCTAGTTCATGTCCGTCTTGTTCGTGGGAACGGGCTCACAGCGGATCTGCCAGGGTGCTGCGGCAACAGGGGTAATTGAAACTCTCCGAGGGTGGGGGCCGTGCTACAGTGCGCTGAACTCACACCATCTTAGATAGACAAAATGGTTTCTGGGCCTAGCTAAATTCAATACGTGTGGGTAATGTCTTCAGCAGGTGAACCCTCCACAACCTGGGCCCTGGTGGTAAGGAGGGGACGCCCGATGAGCCATGGCCCTCACCTGGGGTGGAGGTGTAGGCAAGGGGGGTCTTTTGGACCACTCCTCCCCTACAATGCTCTACGCGCACGTATCCATAGCACTTCATCCTGCTAATTGCAGATCTATATTAGTCCCATTGTCATTATTTATACAGCACCTCGGTCTCAGTAGTCGCCGCCTCACTTGTCCACGCTATCTTGCTGGTCATCCATCCCTGACTGGTCATTCTGTGCATCCAACCATTCCATAGCCTCTTCTGGAGTTTCGAAGAACAGTGCCCTATTTTTGTGAATTTCGACGGGTACATCAGCATGTATTTGTGGCCTGATTCGCGTAATTTTCTCTTTACTGTGCCGTAATTTAGCCGTCCTCTTTGCACCTTGAATGAGTAGTCTGGGTATGCCGTTATTGACGCAGATGCCCTCCTTATTGTGCCACCTTTACGGAAGTATTCCAGGATTTTCTCCTTGTCTCGATAGTTCAATATCTTGGCAATGATCGGCCTTGGCGGGGCTCCCGGCGCCGGTTTCCTTGTTAGTGCTCGATTTGCTCTCTCCACCTCAAATCCTTGGGTGACTGCCCCTCTTTTGATTTCTTGTAACAGCATAGTTTTGACATAATCAGTGGGGTTTGTTCCCTCGTCACCTTCCGGGAGCCCTACGATGCGTATGTTTCTTCAGGCCTGTCCTTCCGCTTCCTCAGCCCTGTTTTCCAGGTTGCTCACTCGTTGACGCAGTGTGTGGATCTCCGAGACATTTGCCGCACAGAAGGTTGTGTTAGATTTGACCTTTCTCCAGCACACCTGTGCGTTCCGCTATCGCTCTTACGTCTTGTCTCAGTAAGTTAACATCCACTTTTCCTGCGTCAATTTTGAATTCAAGAGATGTTTTAAGGTTAGTCATGGCTACTTCTAGTTTGGATTCCCATGCAACCTTTAGGTCTGTTAGGCAGAAACCTGTGCAGTTCCCTTAGGGACTACTACAATAAGTTTAAGACTACAGGTGTTGGCAGTATACCCAATTGGTAGCAGTCTGCACCACCCAGATTTACCTGGTAGCTTTGGCTGAGCAGTCAGACTTCTCTCAAGAAGAGTTGGGCAGTATATAGAGTATACACAATAGGGCTAGAAATGCAGTAGTACAAGCAAACACTGACCAGAGCTTTGGTATAAAAGTATATAAATATTTATTTAAAAACACTTGTAAAAATACACTGGCACTAATATGTCAAGCAAGTTCAAACACAATCACTAGGAATATATACACCTCCCTAATTAATTATTTGACAAGTCTAGGTTAAGGCACCACTTATTTAGCAAAACAAAGGTGAGCGTGTAACTATAGATGGCACTCCAATAATTTGTTTTAAAAAGGGAGAGAAAAGGCAGAATAGGAAAATCACACAGTACCAACACTTTTAAAGAACCACAGCAAGTCAAGAAAGGCAGGTTCTACTGTAGAGCAAAAAGTTCATAGGCCAGGCCCACTCTTGGAGAGAGCAAGGCGGAATGTGCCCAAGATCACACAGTGGAAATCCACTCAAAGTCTTTGCAGGAAAGTCAAGAGGTTGGATCAAGTTAGAAAGGTAATGTTAACGGGTCCGAGGTCACCCCAGGGTAGAGAGTCAAGGATTTACGGGACACCTTGGACAGTCTTGCAAGGGAGACCAGGCGGGACACAGTACCTGAAATGGTGAGGAACCTCCAGCTGGGGCAGTTGTTCCTGGCAGCGGGTGCAAGTCGGAGCTTCGTCCAGGGGAAGAGAAGATCTCGATGTGGAGGAAAGCTGGAGGTCGTTGCAGGGAAGAAACCAGCCGCGGAGTTTCCCGGTTAAAAGGTACTACCCTTTTATTCGCAGTAGTGGTGAAGCGTGGCTATCCGGTCGCCGGGGTGCTTGGCACGGGCGATTCGACCACGAGACGATCCAGGAAGGCAAAAAAGGCGAACTGGTTGGTCCCACCAGCTCAAAGGGAAGAAGACTCTCCCAGAAGAAGATCTTCTCTGTCGTCGGGAAAGTAGTGAGTTTCATACAGCAGGGCTCCACCGGTGGTGTCATTGTTTTAGATGGCTCAGCTTCGACCCTCTTCGGATTCTTTAGGTCATGTGGCGACTTCTGAAGTTCCAGTCCCCAAAGCCCTGCTTTTATGCAGCAAAAACCCCCTATTCATCAGCCTAGCTGTCAATCAAACATGCTAAGTGGTGAGCTGGGCGGCTCACCACTGGGCCAATCACACAAGAATGGGACTTGAGTTGCCAAGGCAACTCAGTCCAGGGTGCCTATTCTCCCTCCCACACATCCTGTGGACCCATATAGAGTGGCACCACTTTTGGAGGCTTCTGTGCAGAAGCCCTCCAATAGTGGAACAAAGGGCTCGACTTGGGTTAGAGTTACAGAGGTGAACACAAACGCCATTTTAAAACCGATTCAGCCCAAAATCACAGGCGAGGGTAGAGGACGATGCCGGCAGAAAAATCGTGGTAGAGGCTGCGGCAGGCAGATAGGATTAGCGCTGATGTGGCAAGGATTCAGGTGGGTCACGACAGAGCTCCAAACCTAGGCGGCCATCTTGCTTGGCTGCCCAACAGCGCCTCCCATAGGAAATATTCTGGTGGAATATTTTGCGTGGTAACCACTGGCACCAGCCAGAAACTCGACAAGGCGGAACTGGACAGTGCCCCCTTGGAAAACAGACCCAGGGGCAATCGATTTACCCCTACCAGTACTTCCACAATATGATGGTTTGTACTGGTTCTGTTCACAATTTAAGACTAGTAAAGTCAATGGTGACTTTACATGCCCTGGGAGACAGTAGTCAGTCCCAGGGTATGGAGTCTATGTTTGGGGGTCACTATGACACCCCTGTGTTACTGCACTGAGGGTGCTGTGTAACACTCAACCCAAAAACACATGAAGCCCTATGGAGTAAAAGACCCCATAGCCCATGAAACACATTACAAAGTCAAAGGACATTCTCAAATCATGCCTAAGAGTGGGAGAAAAAGAGTCTCACTCTTAGCAGGAGAAAAAAATAAACCCCAACAATCCAGCAAAGCTGCTGGGGGACTCACTAGGTTTGGGAAATTAGCCTTAACAGAGAATTCTCCCTAACAGTCTATCGCCTCCAGGATCTGTTGATCATTGCCCGCTGGTGCTGTCTAGTTGCAAGTTCGTCTTTGCTTCTGGCTCCTCTTGTTGGTTGTGGTGTTTTAGTATAATCCTCCATAGTGGGTTGCTTCCCTTTCATTTCAGGCAGTTTTGATGGCTTCTTCGGAAAAGCTTCAGCGTCTGCGTTATGTGTCGATGACATAGATACGCCGCCCTCGAGGACCTCTTCTGATGACCGACGTCACTGGATGTTATAAGTAGGACGCACGACGCCCGTAGCCTCAGTTGTAGTTTTTTCCCCCAGAACGTGTGGCACCAGTCTTCTGCCAGTCTGACAAACAAAGCCTTGCAGAAACATAAGCTGCAATCGCATAAGAAATTCTGTAGCGGGGAAGGAAGGGAGGGAGCGATATGCATACATCGTCGGAAGCACACTGTATCTCTGGGTGACCCCATTTTGGATGGTTGGAGTCTGAGAATCTGTTATACAGGCTTGTGCAGTCCTTGTTCCTGTTTTGGGGCCCACAGTTGCACCAGCTGGGGTCAGACTGCGTTTGCAGTAAATGCTGCTTCTTAGGTGTTTGGTGATTAGGGGCACGTCCTTCACGTTAGGGCTCTCTGGCGTTTGTCATCATGCTCAACTATCTGTTAAGTGGCTATTCTTTCTGGGCTTGAATTTGCTTTCTGTATTACCTCACTCCCTGGGGGTGCTTCCCACTACCAACATCGAATGTTACTTTTGAGGGGATTGGCTCCACCGACGTATTCCACATCTATGACAGGTAATCACCACAGCTGTGCTGCTTCGGAAATGTTTCTGCGTCCTGCGTTGATGACGTCGATACGCCCCTTCGAGGACCTCCTCCGATGGCTGATGTCACCCGATGTTCTATGTAGGATACACGACGCACGTAGCCTCAGTTCTGTTTTTTCCGCGAACGTGTTCGCTTCGGAATCTTGGCGCGCCTCGGTTCATCTACTGTGGAATCGGTTCTTCGTTCTTGTTCGAATTATGTCGTCTTCTTCCCTGAGGTCGGGCTTCAAGAAGTGCCGTGGCTGCGGTTCCAAGATATCACATATGGACCCGCACGCCGTTTGCTTGTGGTGCTCGGCGAGGACCACGCTACCGGTGACTTTGACGATTGCCAGTCTTTAACGTCGAAGGCCTTGTGGGAGCGAAATAAGCTTTCTATAGGTAGGGTTTCCAAACCCTGAAAGTTGAAATCCGCTGGGCTTTCGACCGACGATTCGAGGAGCGACTCTCTGTGTTGGCATAAGTCCAGGGGATCTCGGTCCCGGAGTGGTTCCTGCCATTCCTCTGCCTCTTCCAGGCACTTTTGGAAGCACCGTCACCGGTCGCCTTCCTCGTCTGAGGACTCAGCCAGACGGCGGGTAGCTTGTACCGACAAGCATTCATCTCTGGCGGAATGGGACGCATTTCGCAAGGAGATGATGGCGATTTTTGAATCGCAGGGCTCCATTCGGTCCGTGCCTTTGAAAGAAGCCAGCAAAGAACGCGCTAGGGCCGCCGCTCACAAGCCTTTGGGCTCGGGCGGTCGGCGCGATCATTGGGAGCTGTCGAGGTCCCAATCGGACAAGGTCGATCGCTCTAGACATGCCCGTTCCAGGTCCCGGTCCTCGACGCGTTCCAGACCGTGTGAACCTGTGGTGTCTTCAAGGAAGCCAGTGGCGCGAGGTCGTCGACGGACTCTTTCGAGGCCCCGCCTTCGAAGAAGTCGATGCCATCGGTGCCCCGGCTGTCGTGGGGACACGCTCGGGGCCCCGGCCTCGAGGCCTGTGTCGACGCCATCGATGCTGTCGGCGCCACGTTCGGTGTCGACGCCGATTCACTCGGTGCCTTTAGAGGCTTTTTCAACAGGGGTTCCCCGGGGCTCGGTGGAACCGCCTAGAAAGGCTTTGGCAAAGGCCGAGCATGGCTTTGTTCCGCATTCTGTGCCTTTTTTCCGCCAGCTTGAGTTTATTTCAGGGGTGAATGAGGGCTCTGATGATGGCATGGTTCCGGATACGGTACCAGATGAGATTTTCTTGGGCCATAGCCAAATTGAAGCCTGTGGCAATCCCTGCACAATGCCAGTGGGCTGGACACCTCTCCGGAGGTGGAGTTCTGTAGGCCTGAGCCTGGCACTCATGCCGATTCCTCGTACTGGCGCCTTATGTCCAGGGTCACCGAGTACTTGGGATGGTCTGCTCCCCCAGGGGATTTTCTTCAGGATGACCTTACGCATAGCCTCGACCAAGGTCCACCAACTGACCCGGTACTGCCATTCCATATGGCTCTACAGAGGAGGGTGGCGGCGGCTTGGACTGCTCAGGAGAGAGTCCCGGCAGTGGGCAAGTCTTTGCTGCGAAAATACCGCCCAGCCAGTAGCGACCCCTGCTACTTGACCAAGCACCCCACTCCGGAGAGTTTGGTGGTGCAGGCGGCTACGGTCCCGGCAAAGCAGGCGTCGTATCCTACCATCCCTCCTGATAGGGACGACAAGCGTTTTGACGGCTGGGCGAAGAAAGTGTTTTCTTCAGGGGGTATGGCGCTTCAGGCAGCCAACTCCATTTGTGCCTTGTCACGTTTCACGCACTCTGTGGAACTGTTTCCTTAGCGGCTGAACATATTCCCGAAGGGGATGAACGGGATGGTTTCCTTGCCATGGTTTAGGATGGTAAGGACGCCATGTGTGAGGCCGTTCAGTCGTGTTTGGACATGGCTGATTGCGTCAGCCGGTCCATGGCGGCAAGCACCGTGATCCGCAGGTTTGCGTGGTTGCGGAAGTCTGGGTTTGCTCCTGATGTGCAGGCCCGGCTCCTCAACATGCCCTTTGACGGGGAACATCTTTTTGGCAGCAAGGCTGATAAGAGCCTTGAGAGGTTCCAGACCTCCAAAGCTGCAGCGAAGTCGTTGGGCGCTGCAGTTCGCCAACCTCTACCTTTTCGTCCTAGGGGACAGCAATGGAGGGGAGGCTCCTTTCGTTATTACTTGTCCTTTGCTAAAGCGAGAGGAGCTGCCAGTCAAAGGGGCCACCGTAGGAATGCCAGAGGTGGAAAACAAGGTAGTCGAGGTGCCAAGGCCGCTCGGGCTGTTGCCTCTTTAACCTCAGGCAACGCTGCAGCTGCTTCGGCTGCGTCTTGAAGCCATGTCCCATGGTTCGCCGGTTGGGGGAAGGCTGGCCCAGCATCTTGCAGAGTTGCGCGCCATTACTTCAGATGTGTGCGTTCTGGAGATTATAACCCACGGCTACGGTCTTCCTTTCCGGCAGAGGCCTCACGACAATCCACCAGGGAATCTCTCTTTGAAGAGTCCGGATCCGCTCCTTGCGCAGGAAATTCAATCCCTGCTGGAGAAAGGCGCCATAGAACTGGTGCCTGTAGCGGAGAGGAACAAGGGATGGTATTCCCCTTATTTTTTGATTTCCAAGAAAGAGGGGGGATTGAGACCCAATATTGGCTTGCTTGGTTTGAACAAACTCCTCAGGAAGGACCAGTTAAAAATGGTTACTCTGTCTCAAGTCCTCCAGGCCCTTCAACTTCAGGACTGGTTGGTGTCTCTCGACTTAAAGGACGCTTATTTTCATGTGCCGATACATCCAAAGGACAAGAAGTTCCCACGGTTCGCAGTTGGCGACTCGCACTTTCAGTTTCGGGTCCTGCCGTTCGAATTGACCTCCGCCCCGAGGGTCTTCACCAAGCTCATGGTAGTGGTGGCAGCGCACCTCCGGAAAGTGGGGATTCACGTCTACCCCTACCTGGACGATTGGTTGATCAGGGCGCGTTCTCCCGAGCAAGTCCTGGATCATCTGTCAGTCACCTGCAACTCCCTCCACAAGCTGGGCTTCTCCCTCAACTTAAGAAGTCTCATTTGAAACCAACTCCGAGGCTCCAGTACATCGGAGCAGTGCTAGACACGTCCCTGGGGCAGTGTCTTCCTCCCCAGTTGAGGCCTCATCACATTCAGCAGATGGTGCACAAGTTTCAGCTTGCCCAGAGTCTCCCAGCGTTTGAGTTCTTGAGATTGCTCGGCCTCATGGCATCCTGCATTCTTCTGGTGCCAGAGGCCAGGTTGCGGATGAGATCTTTGCAATGGGCACTCAAGCTCCAGTGGTCTCAGTCCTCCGGCAGGATGTCGGACCCTGTTCAGTTGCCGTCCTCGGTCGCCCAGGACCTTCTGTGGTGGGCCGTCGAAGACAATCTGATGAAGGGGGCTCCATTTTGGCTACCCTGGCCGGAAGTGACGATCGTGACGGACGCATCCCTCACAGGATGGGGAGCTCATGCCAACGAGTTGAGTCAGCGGTCGTTGGTCTCCATCGGAGTCCAGACTCCATATCAACCTGTTGGAGCTGATGGCCGTCAGGCTAGCCCTGAAGGCTTTTCTGCCGACTGTGCGAGGGAAGATTGTCCTGATCCTGACGGACAACACGGTGGCCATGCATGACCTCAAGGGGGGGAGAAGGGTCACTTCCTCTGTGCAGGGAGGCGACGCAGCTCTGGTTCTGGGCAATCCAGCAGGAAGTTTCGATCTCGGCAGTTCATCTGGCCGGAGACGAAAACGAGACGGCGGACGCTCTAAGCAGGCAGAGCGCGATCTCTCACGAGTGGGAGTTGGCTCAGGAGATTCCCCTGGAGATCTTCGCCATGTGGGGGACCCCTCAAGTGGATCTCTTCGCCTCCATTGTCAACCGGAAGTGCGAGAGGTTCTGCTTGCGGGAATTGCTTCCAAAAGGAGCCTTGGGAGGCGCGTTCGTGGTGGAGTGGTCATTCCCCCTGCTGTAAGCGTTTCCTCCAGTCCCCGTCATCCCGCAAGTACTGCAGAGGTTACGGAGGTTCGGTTCCCGGATGGTCCTCATTGCTCCGGCGTGGGCCCGGAGGACGTGGTACCCGGACCTTCTCGACTTGTCCATCTGCCCTTCACGTAGTCTTCCCTACCGAGACGATATGCTCTCACGGGAGGGGGGTCAGGTTCTCCATCCAGAGGTCAGATCCCTCAACCTTCACGCTTGGTTTCTGAAAGGTTTAGGTATGTGGATTGGGACCTCCCTGAAGGCGTGATGGAGGTGTTGCTCTCGGCCAGACGGCCAGCAACAAAGTCCCTGTACAGTTGCCGTTGGCATAAGTTCTGCGACTGGTGCAGGGTTAAGAATGTGGATCCTTTTGCATGTGACATTCCCATGGTCTGTCTTTTTTGCTTTCTTTGGCCCACAGGGGCCTTCAAGTGGGTACCGTTAAAGGTTACCTGGCGGCGCTGTCCATATTTAAGCACTCGTCTGAAGAGTGTTCCTATTTTAAAATGCCTTTAATTTCTCAGTTTCTGAAAGGCTCACTAATGTGTTCCCTCCGTCACCTTTCCTGGTGCCCGGTTGGGATTTGAACCTTGTTCTAAAGTTTTTGATGAGTGCTCCGTTTGAGCCTTTGTATTCATGTCCTTTGAGACTGTTAACTCTTAAAACTGCATTATTGGTTGCGGTCACTTCCGCTTGCAGGCACTTTCAGTTAAGCCACCCATCACTGTTTCATTTAAGCCAGAAGGTTGTTCTTCCGGTGTTTTATCCTCCTCCACATCCTGGTAAGGAAGAGGAGAGGCTCGATGGGCTTGATCCTAGCAGAGCGTTAAGCTTTTATATTTCACGCATGTGCGGGTCAGAGTGGACGATCAACTTTTCATTGGTTACGCTGGAAAGCGTTTGGGACAAGCTGTGACGAAACGGACTTTGTCTCGCTGGATTATTTTGGCTATCTGCGTGTTACCGATTGGCGGGTAAGGACCCACTGGTCGGCTTACGGGCCCATTCTACCAGGGGTATGGCTGCCTCTACTGCCCTACAGAGGGGGGTTCCTATTCGTAACATCTGTGATGCAGCCACCTGGTCTTCGGTACATAATTTTGTACGTCACTAATCCCTCGATTCCATCCGTGGGCAGGATCTGGCCTTTGGCAAGGCGGTCCTTTACGCCGCAATTTGATTGGGCATTCTAAATTTCTGTTTTCGAAATTCTTTTCCCACCTCCTTGCATTGGTACTGCTTTGGGAGTCTGTCATAGATATGGAATACGTCGGAGGACCCAATCCCCTCGAAGAACAAATTACTCTCTTACCTGGTAATGTTCTTTCAATGGGATGGTCCGACGACGTATGCATATAGCTCCCTCCCTTCCTTCCCCGCTACAGAATTTCTTATGCGATTGCAGCTTATGTTTCTGCAAGGCTTTGTTTGTCAGACTGGCAGAAGACTGGTGCCACACGTTCTGGGGGAAAAAACTACAACTGAGGCTACGGGCGTCGTGCGTCCTACTTATAACATCCAGTGACGTCGGTCATCAGAGGAGGTCCTCGAGGGCGGCGTATCGATGTCATCGACACAGGACGCAGACGCTGAAGCTTTTCCGAAGAAGCACAGCTGTGGTGATTACTGTCATAGATATGGAATAAGTCGTCGCACCATCCCATCGAAAGAACGTTACCAGGTAACAGAGTAACTTGTTCTTTTGCTTTTTTTAATTTTTTGAGGGGGCGGGGGAATCACATTTTACGGTAAGAGGTGCTTTGGCCCGTCAGTGAAATGCACTCCCAGCACCTACTTGAGTGCTGAAAGCCTGTACAACATTGGTGTCAGGAGAGCGTTCCTGGCACTAACATATTCAGCTCAGCTGGCCAGCACATTGTGCTACAGCTCAGCCCCCTGGAAATGCACAGGTCATCTTTCCGAATTAGGCGACCTGAACATTTCTAAAAAATGGACCATCTAAAATGGGGCATCCTCTGCTCCATTTTTCATTGCCTCACTTGAGTAACTGGCCCAAAAACTTACATTTTTGAAAATGTTTAAAAATAGTCACAATATGAGGGGCAAAGGAGAGAGATGGGGAGCAATGGATTCGATGGGGAGGGATAGGCAAGAGAACAGCGGGAATGGTACACCAGAGGTGGTCTGATGAGTCAGAAAGCAGAGGGCGTGCCAGGCTAGAGGGGGCGGGGGAGGTCAGTGGGCCAAAAATCAGAGAGGGAACCGTTGGCCATAAGAGCCGCGAGCGGTCAACTGGGAGCAAGGGTGGTGAAAGAGTGAGATAGAATGGGAGAAAGGATGCAAAATGCATCAGCAGCGAGAAAGCATAAAGGACTCTAGACTGCAGGAAGAACCAGGAATCGTAAGGCACGGGTTGGGAGTGTGGCAGGGACTGGGAAGTGCGAGTTGTAACTTGGCAGTGTGGCAGATCACGTGATTATGCACATGACTGGCAGAGCGAGAGGTATGGGAGCGTTGTGATTGGGAATTGATGACTGGGAGGGACATTGGTGAGTTGGATTTATGGGTGCCTGCGGGATTGTAGAACATAGAGGGAGAATATTTGCACCATTACAAGGGATAATGGTCAATACATTTATTATGTTAAATAGGCATGCACCTTGAACCAAAAAAGTGGAGCAAAACTAACACTGTTCTGCTAAGCCAGTGATTACTGGGTATTAATTGAAATAAATACAGAAGGTGCAAATGACAACCTGGCTCTTGTAGCCTCACAGGCTACCTCTTAATTGAAACATATCTATCTTACACTTTCCAGTAAAAAAAAATGTTCTGCCAACATGCTGCTATAAATGCAAATCTGTCCCGCAAAATGTGTACTTTTATGCTGCACAATATTGCATTCCGTGTCGCAATATCCTGGAGTGTTTATATCAAACTGAGCCACCACGACTTGAGGCGGTGCAAGGGCTTTCTCAACAATCCCAGAATATTGTTCAAAGTGTTCTTTCATACACTCAAGATATTCCACATTATTTTCTCCTTTGACTTGCTGGTATGCATTTATTTTTAGAGCAATCAGTCTTTTGGGTCCAAATTTCAGTGATAGATTGTACCAGTCCATCAGTAAAAGTGTTCAAATCCCTAGAGTTGGCAGGTTCCTCAGGTGGCCAATTGGCACATACTTTGAGCAAGGTACATGTATCTGTGGGCTTCACTGCTCACAAAAATTGATTCAAATCTGCGCAAGTGGGGTTAAAGCAATCTATTGGGACCTGAAACTCCTCCTGGGACTTAACTGGATCTTCTCTTATCTTTGAAGAATATTAAAAAAATCAGTAGCGCTATACTGGGCATTTACGGCAACTAAATGATTGCCGCCTCCTGGGAGTTGCTTATACGAAAATGCACCAGTACTGGTATTGGGCGTCGAATCCGGGAACCCTTCAAAGGTGCCGGAGGAAAGCAGAATTTTTTTAGTGATTTGAGCTGGTATTTCAGATGTAAACACCCCAATCATAGGTTTTATTGGTGTCGACTGATGACAGTTTGGTGATTGGGTGGACTAGCTGGTTGTTAGTCAGGTGTAATATTTAAAATATTAAGAAAAGTATGCTTGTGCCTGCACTCCTCTGCGCCAATCGTAGATAAGTAACCAAATTGAAACAGCCGTTGTCTCAAGTAGAAATTTTATTGGTTTGTTTTTGTTTTTTTAGCCCCTCTCGGTTGACACTTGTTTCGGCGTATATGCTGCGCCTTTTTCAAATCCGGGCTATTTTTGTTAAAGAGAAATCAAGAGAAAAAAGAAACACATTGCAAAAAATATATATATCAAAATCATATATAGAAACCTTCTCGGTGGTTCAGCTCATGTTACTAAAAGTGACTTAATTTGTGCTTTAAACTACATACCATGTGTTAACAGAAACATATTTGTACCACACATTGACACCTCGTGCATTATTCAAGTGACTATTTACTTGTGTTCATATTGCATACATTTCTTAAATATTTGTGTATTGGCATCTGTTACAGATTATAACTATTTTAATGGTAACAATTATAAAAAATATCACATCGGGGTAGCACGGAGTACAACAAAGAGTGCACAATGATTGGGCAATAAGGATACAAGAATATGGGCTCAGATAATAGGAGCTTAAAGATTAAAAGCACAGTATTTTTCGAGCCTATTTTGCCAGTGACAGGCTCAATTCGGTTTAAACCGATGCTAATACACAAACATTTATGCTTCTTAATATAGGAGGGATTGAATCCAGGAATTTTATAGCCACTGGATGATACCAGCAAAATAATAATCAATGGGGAAACCGCAGCTTCATTAAAAGGGTAAGAGGAGATACACATAAGGAAAAATGTTTGGGCAATTAATAAGGATGATGTCTGTCTAAACAACACAATGATTATAGCAAGATATAAGTGACACAATGACAAAAACCTGTGATTCTTCGACTTAGCTCTGCAATATGAACACATGTAAATAGTCACTTGAATAATGCACGAGGTGTCAATGTGTGGTACAAATATGTTTGTTAACACATGGTATGTGGCTTAAAGCACAAATTAAGTCACTTTTAGTAACTTGAACTGAACAACTGATGAGGTTTCTATATGATTTTTATTATTTTTTATATATATATTTTTTGCAATGTTTCTTTTTTTCTCTCTATTTCTCTTGAACAAAAATAGCCTGGATTTGAAAAAGGCGCAGCATATACGCCGAAACATGTCATCCGAGAGGGGCTAAAAAAACAAAAATAAACCAAACCAATAAAATTCCTACTTGAGACACAACGGCTGTTTCAATTTGGTTACTTATCTACGATTGGCGCAGAGGAGTGCAGGCACAAGCATACTTTTCTTAATCTTTACAGACGGAGTAGAGGAACACAAGTGTCTCCGTGGTGGCCTTCACTCATGCGACAAACTGTCTAATACAACAAGAAGTCTAAATACACAAAGAGTACGCTAATAACAAGGAGTGAACTATATTAGTTACATAGGTACAATAATAGGATATCTTCACAAAAAAAGTTCCTCAAGTACAAAAATATTTAAAATAGCAGGGTTGTAAGTATCCAAAATGTCTGCTTTTATTTTCCTTTGACAGGGGCGTTGCTTGGATTACAGAATATCATCTTCTGTAATCTTGTTAATGGGCCGCTACCTGCAGATTAGAGAACACCGTTTTCAGGAATTTAATTTGCTCCTGGAACTTTTCTTGAGTGTCTTTCGATGCCAGAGTTTTCAATTCAGTCTTAGTAGCTTCGGTATATCAATCTAGATAAGTCCCATTGCCGCTTGTGTACAAGTGTGCGTTTCTTTTTTTAAAACTGTGTAAATTCATTTAGTCTACAAATGTGCCTTCCTAGGGCAAATGTCTAGGTGATAACACTATTTGTATATTCATGCCATTTATCCAGGAACATGTTTTGGGCAAATAGTTAACATGTTGTGCTGGACGTCCTTTAGGTCCTTTAGCTGTAGGTCCATTCTTAAGTCCATCTGCATAGGGACGCTTTTGTGTCCCGTGGCTGGCGGCTTGGGTATGGCTCATAGCTGAGAGCTCTGCTGTGCCTATCCAGAAAGGTTTTTCAGCTTTTCAGTGACATTGGTAGGTAAGGGTCAAAGACAAGACACTTAATCGGTAGAAACAAAGCCTCTTACAGCTCTGTACTAGGATAGAGGAGTGTAAAATATAAAGAAGGGTTGTAAGTGAGTTGTACATTTTGGGTTTCAAATATCGAGGTACAAGTTTTAGACAAGACAACCAGAGGTCTAGCATCCAAATATTTTCTTCACACTCATGCAGAGCACATTCATCCAGTCCCTAATCCATGCTGCACTACCCTGACCGACACAGCCGTCTCATGTTCTTTTAAGTTAGTAGAGGAAGCATGGATCTGCTGCTTTTACACTTTGTTTATTCTTATCTGCAGTGGCCAACTGCTTTTACTTTTTCTTATTCAGATAAACCGTTCTATACTCTTGTATCCTCAGATTTCAGAGACAAACATTTACCCCGACCAGTTTCTGACAATACTTTGCACAACATGATACACTCTCACTATAACCAGCATTCAACATCCCAGGATTTTCCAGTCAGCTCTTACTTCCACATCTGCTCTGTCCGCCCTCCTCGAATCTCCGGGAGCACTGACCAGCTCTCCCCTACGATGTAATCATCATCACTCCTGGGCCGACAGGGATCACCGGGAGGTGCGCCAGGTGAACCATGCACTCGGCCGCAGGGCAGTGGGAATCCGACGTCTAAGGCACTAAACTTGTTGTTTTAAAATGACCATTTAATATTGTGGTGGATAGGCAGTTTATTACTAGAAAGCAAACGCAAACAAGAGGACAAAACAAACCAACGAGAGGATGTTTTTGGCACCAGTGAGAACCCTCCCTTCCTCCATGTGCCGTTCTCTCATACCCAAAGGAACAATGGAGGGGGGTGGTGCAGACAGGGCAAAGGACCATTGTGAACAATGTTGTTAAACCGGGAACAACACCCCATTATGCACGGCTCTGATACTAGCTGTGTTCTCACATGTTTGGCAGTGTTATCGGGGAGGACGATATAACGCAATACATTTGGTGAGGTTGAATATACTCCTCAAAGCTTAACACACGCTCTGATGCAGGCGAGATTGCTTATAGTATAATGACTTCCAGCTGCAGAAGCCTCGTTTCCTAAGACTGGCAGCAGAAAAAACACATGTGCCAAAAGGGAAACGCGTCAGAAGTGCCAGATGTGAAGGCCAACATTTCCGTACACTAGGTGAAGAGCCTTCATTACAAAGGCATGCACAGTAAAGCCTAAAGACTCAACTCACATGGGCAAGAAACAGTGTTTCGACATGACAGTTTACAGTGCCACCACAATATTGTAATGCAACAGTAAACTTGGGGAATACATACCATTTTCAATTCCAAATTTCGCCCACAGACCTTATGCCAAATTACCAGCTGTGTGGAGCAGCCTCCAACTGTCGCTCCTTTTGCACAGTGTCCTATGGGAAAGCATTAGGACAGGTTTCCCAGTTTACAAGCAGTGGGACGTTTACAATAACATGAATGCATCCCTACACAACACTGCCATGGTAGTGCACAAGGTAGAGGCCAAATTAGAAGAGGGGGGTGACCTCTGCCTTCAAGCAGTGTCATCAAGGAACATGTAACCTCCCATGTTTGCCAGGTCAATGGCAAGATTAACAGTATTTGTCCACACTTCGGAGGGGGATTACCATCATGATGTGGGTATTGAGCACAATAACGGAATTGTATTGGGTGGAACTGCTGGAGAAACCTTTTTCCCACCAAGATCCAGAAAAGTTCAGCAGGATAATCATTTACGGCTACAAAAGGAAGTCAAGACGCTGCTTCAAAAGGATTGATACTCTTTACTGGTTACCTATGCATGCACAAGTATTTTCTCTCAATTTACTTGTATCCAAAAAGGACAAAACGGAGACCCAAACTGGGCCACAGAACAAGTTAATAAAACAACAAAATTTCAGAGTGACAAGTCTCCAAGATGTAATTCTGCTGCTCTAAAAGATAGATTACATGGCAGCTGTTAAGAGGGTGTTTTAGAATCGGACCTGTGGACAGATTCTGAAAGGCCACCCTATTCCAGTGAACAGGGAAAGACAGGAATGTCTAGCCAAGACCTATGACAGGAGTTTGACTGAGCATTAAGGCTTACATTTAGGCATGTGAGAGTGGTAAAAGATTCAGTTAAGCACAAACAGACCACTCTTAACGCAATTTAGGCAGAATGTACAACTATACGATTATTTATTCTGGCCTTCGATAAACTTTTAACAATTATAAAAACCATTCACTTTTGTTGTGCTCTGCCTAACACTACCACTTTACTTTAAGATACAGTTGGAACAATAGAAAGAAATGTAGTGTTGCAAAGTCTGTGATCATAAAAAGAAGTACCAAATTAGAGAACTAATGTGTTGAGGAGGATCTAGTTGGAGAGCTAGAGTTTCTTTTTAATATAAGGTGCTACAGCTGAAAATGTTTTCCTAGCTAGAACAGGGAGCCTAGTGTCCTTGGGTCTATAGGCACCAATGCATATTTTTGAGAAGGCTAGGAGTATTCTTAGTGGTCTTAACAAGAGTAGTGTTTCAAAGAAATGTATCAAATGGAGAAAGGTTCTTAGCAGACACTCTACCAATCCAACTGTTAGGGGAAGCCCAGCGGAGGATCCTTGAAAAGAACTCCACTGGTCACTGCCAAGCAAGGGAGAGGTCGGGGAAGGACTTTCTTCAGCATTGGAACTTTCATGTATTCACATGCTTAAATATTCCCTGTTGTCACTCTGCGAATCCCCCATAATTTAAAAATGTTCATACAAAGCAATGTACATTGCTAACAAAGCATGAAAGTCTAACTTTTGTAGTCCATCCAATTTTGGTTCTTTTCTACCTAGCCAACGAGATGGTGGGGCTTAATCTCCGCCCCAGGCAGCAATCTTCCGTTTGTCACTGCAGTCTAGTGACTGGGGAATCCTCTCCATCTCTCTGAGCTTTTATTCAAGTTTACGTCTTATTTTTTTCATGTTTTGAAAGCTTTTTTGCTCTACATAGGAGACCTTCTCCAACTGTAAACACTTCTGTGTTTTGTAGCTGTGTAACCTCAGTCAAGAAATCTTTGCAGAAAGATCCAGCACCTGGCTCCTCATGGCCACAGCTGTCTCATGCAGAGAAGAACCCTCAAGCGGGAAACTTCCCTTTTCATCGATTGCATTAGATGTGCAAAGACAAATATCTTTGTAAGAGGCCCCACCAGAAGTGCATCTACTGCCTTTACTCTCATGACATATAGGGATGCCAGATCTGTCAGACCTTCACCTAGAAGACCTACAGGACAGACGTAGGAGGCTCCTTTTCTATTTGGAGAGTAAGTACCATTTCTCTTATGAGGAATCTGTAAAAACAGCACCTGTGACCTCTCACAGAACCCTTGAGAAGAATGCTCCCAAAGAGCTCCATCAAGGGGGAAGCGCCACCGGCAAAAACAAGAAAAAGGGTGGAACTGAGCCAAGGGGCCCCTTGAGTGCTTCATTTATTATTTTTATTTTATTTGTTTTTATCAAATTAGATCTTTACAAAATATTAACCAGCTTATTGCCAATTAAAAATCAACATTAAGTTTGCAATTCTTTTTTACAATTTCACCAAACAGAAGACATATCTTTAAAAGAAAGAATGAGAGAAAACAAACAGAAGAAAAATAAGAAAACCTTCATTTCCCCAAATAACCTGCACCTCCTCCTCAGTTATTAAATTCTACCACTAAGTTGAACCAGTTTTTCTTAAGACACTTTTTTTTTATTAGCATATTTATAGTTTACATTTAAACTTTTTTATGCTATTTACTAAAAGAAACAAACTTTCATTAAGTTGCAAGCAAGGTAAAATATGTAAAATCTGGTAAAAAAAAAAGAAAAAGTATATAGGTTCGGGAAGGAGGAAAAAAAAAAGAAAATAAATAGGAGAAAGAAGTAAATAAAACCCCCAAATCCTTTCCCAAAAGTCTGGTAGCAGCTCCAATCTTCATCAATTTTTTCCTTTCTTCTCAATAAAGCTCTTACTTTCGTCTTCCACCGTCAGTCTCTCAAAGATTGTTTTGACGAAGGCCAACAAGATTAGAATCTGTGTTTCTCCTCCCTTGACATAAACTAGCCCAAAGTGAGTTGGGAGATGATATTGTTGAATTCTGAAACAAGTGTCCCAAGTTTGTTGTTCTTAAGTCCTTCAGTGACTCACATTCAGTTAAGTGTTCTAGGGTTTCAAGCGTGCCCTTACAGAGCCGACACGTGTAATTTCTCATTGAAGCTACTTTGCGTCTCTCAAGAACTTCTCTTGTTGGGAGCAGGTTAAAACGCAACCTCATGAAGTCTTGTCTGAGAGTGGGAGAGGGGAACTTTGTCAAGTATCTTGGAACTTGGCCTCGTTTCCTAATATCTTTCGTTATCCCTCCACCACTTTTCATGCTCCGAATCCTTTCACCTGTGTCTATCCAATCCTGGTCGTAAAGTTTCTTCTTGACTTGATCAGGGTTTTTCAGTAGAAGCTCTTCGCTCAGTGCTAGGCTTTTTAGTATCTCCACTCATATAGATCTCCATTCAGTTAGAGACTTCTTACTGTTTAAGAAAATAGCTTTATGTAGGACTTCATACCCTCCTTCACCAGGTGGTTGTAAACATTTCCTCAACAATGACAATGATCTCCAAACCATAGTGGTGTACAGTGACACCATTCCCATTTCTCTCCTGATCACTTCAACCGGAAGGGAGCTTGGCATATTCAGAACACATCGCCAAAATGCTCCCTCAACCTGCCTCCAAAGAGAGCCTGCAAGTTGTAGCTGAGTTTCAGAGCCGTACATCAAATTGGGAGTTACCTTCAGTTTGTAGAAGTTAATGATCGGTAGTAGGGTAAATATGCCGTATTTACATTTAATTATTCTAGCCTGGGTTGCTAGGTTCTTAGCTTTTGACTTCACGGCCATTACCCCATGTGAATCTACTATGCTAGTATTCACTGTTAGCCCCAAGTACTGCATTGATGTAACCTCAGGTATTTTTACCCCGTGGAGACTCCAACTTCTTTTCGTTCGTTGGGTTCTGTTTGCTTCTCCTATAACCATGATTTTAGATTTCTTAGGGTTGATGGTTAATGAGTTATCACACACATATTTAGACAAAGCATTCAGCTGTCTCTGCAGACCCACTTCAGTTTGGTCCATGATTAGGTCGTTGGCGGCGTAGAGTAATCTTCCTACTGGGGTACCTGTAATTCTTGGGCAGAAGCGTCTCACATCTTCAAAAGCCTCCTCGATGTCAGATATGTAGAGATTGAATAAAGCCGGTGCCAGGCTGCAGCCCGGTTTTATCCCTGATGATGTTCCAATTTCACTTGACAGAGTTCCTGCCCTGTCCAATCATATTCTTAGTGTTGTTCCAGAGTGCAGGAGTTCCAGGGCTTCCCTCCGGTCGATCGGGCAGCCCCATTTTGACAGTTTTCCCCATAAAGTGTTCCTGTTTGAGTCAAATGCATGGGCCAAGTCTATAGACGCTATGTAGGTCTTATTTTGCTTAATTGCTTTTGCCTTGCATTTCAACAAGTTTATCAGAAAAAGATTTAGGGCAGTTCCCGTCCCTTTTTTGTTGTTGTAGTTGTTGTTTTTTTATTTGATAATGCGTTCCAAACCCAGGGGTAGCCAGGCGCAGCAATAACAAGATTACTTAAGCTTAGGTTACATACAGAGGATACATACAGAGATAAATTCCATGAGTTATTAACAAATTTGCAATACATGACTGCAAGAGGTACAAAAAGTGGGAGCACCTCTCAACACAGGGGGTTGAAGGTCTATAGTCCAAATTCGGTCGTAGCAGGTAGATATATACAAGGAACCTGGCCTAGAGCTGAGGATCAGGTTGTTAGTCGTCTTTGGTCCAGAGCCACTTTTTCACATTGCATCGGAATCTAGAATAGGGTAGATTAGCTCTCAGTGCAGTAGGGAGTGCATTCCAGGCACCGGCAGCTGTAACAGGGAAGCTTGCTCCGCCTGCTTTAGTTAGTCTGAATTTTGGAATTTCAAGTAAGAGGTGGTTAGAGGCTCTGGTGTGATGACTGGAGGATTTTCTGGTGAGTCTAGCCGAGATGTAAGGAGGTGCAGTGTTGTTCAGTCCTTTATGGGTGATAGCGTCTTGAGGAGGACTCTGTCGCTGATTTTTAGCCAATTATGGTCTTGCCTGATGTTGGATATGTGCGCTCTGCGAGGTATGTCCAAGGCTGCTCTAAGAGCGTTGTTCTGCAGTATTTGCATTTCGTTTATGACAGTCTTACTGGCACCCGCATATAGGGTGTTACAGTAGTCCAATTTGGACATTACTAAGGCATTGGCTAGTGTGATGCAATTGATTTTGGAGAGGTAGGGTCTGCAGGCCCTAATTAATTTGCAGGTGTAGGCTGTGGAGGAAGCCAGGGAGTTGACTTGTTTTTTGAGAGATAATGTGGAATCAAGATAGAAACCTAGTGTTTTTACCTCAGTTGTCACTTTGATTATATTGCCATCTATGTTAAAGGCGAGGTAGTTAGGGCTGAGGTTTTTTGAGGTTGGAGTCGGAACGCAGGATCAGTATCTCTGTATTGTCGTCATCCAGGCAGAGGCCGTGAGATGCCATCCATGACTGAAGGAGGAGGTAAATCTTATGCACTAGAGCTGTGTCTTCGACAAAGTTGCCAGATAGTGGTATGAGGATCTGCGTATCGTCTGTATAATTAGTATAAGTTACCCCCAATCTGTCAGGTTTGTCAAAGAGTGGCTTAGTGAAGATGTTGTACATTGTGGGAGAGGCACATGAACCTTGTGGGACGCCACAGGTGATTTGTATTGGGTCCGCTGAGGCTAGGAGGGAGAACACTCTCATTGTACGGTTGGCTAGGAAGGATTGTACCCAGGCTATAGCTTCACTTGAGAAGTGGGCGGCAGACGCTAGGTGGTTGCATAACACTGCGTGGTCCACCAGGTCAAAGGCCGCCGATAGGTCAAGGAGGAGGAGCATAGCTGTTTTACCTTTGTCCTTCAACTCGTTGATTTGTGTCTTAAGGTCGATTAAGGCTGTTTCAGTACCATGTAGTGGTCTGAATCTAGATTGGCGTGATCCTAGAAGTTGATTCTTCTCCAGATAGTTTTGGATCTTGAGGTATGCTGCTCTGTCAATTATTTTAAGGAGAAATGGGACCGTGGTGATAGGCCTATAATTAGTAGGGATGGCTGGGTCGAGAGTCTGTTTTTTAAGGAGAGGCAATACCCAAGATTCTTTGTAGTTGGTGGGTACAGTGCTGGATCTAAAGGAGGCGTTGATTAGTTTAGAGATGGAAGGTGCTAAATCTCTAGCTGCATCCTTAATAACTTGTACTGAGCAGCTGTCGCCTTGGCAGTTAGATGGTTTCAGGGATGATATCACCTTTTCAGTTTCCAGAATGGATATGTTGGTAAATCTGAATGGTTCACAATTATTTTGTGTAACTATTGTAGGTGAATCTAAATGATGAACCCAGATTGCCATCGGTCTTGATGGTGTGATTGTTTGGACCATGTGTTCAAAGGTTTCAGGAGTATTGCTGAGAACAGCTTTCCTACCACGTCCAAAAGGG
Organism: Ambystoma mexicanum; assembly: GCF_040938575.1. Taxonomy (NCBI): domain Eukaryota; kingdom Metazoa; phylum Chordata; class Amphibia; order Caudata; family Ambystomatidae; genus Ambystoma; species Ambystoma mexicanum. The sequence goes on along the minus strand of NC_090934.1, from coordinate 984,154,767 downwards.
CGATTGGTCTGTAGTTGGCAGGGTCAGACCTGTCGCCCTTTTTGTAGATCAGGACCACGATTGACTTGGTCCAAGAGGTGGGTATTTTCTTTGTTAGTTTAATTTTCTGGAATAGAGACAACATAAAGCCGGCCCACTGCTCCGGGTTTTGCTTCAGGATAGCATTTGTTAGACCGTCAGGGTAAGTATCTGATCCCTATCGAATTCGAAAGTCCAGGGTGAGTTGGAGAGTGTAACCTTTTCGTGTCCTTCCCACAGCTTATTGGAGAACAAGCCTGCAAAGTGTTTCTCCCAAGTTGACGATGGTATTGAGTTTTCAAGGATCGAATCTTGTGGAGCCGATGTAGAGTTCAACAGCTTCCAGATCTCGACTGTGCTCTTGTTGGCCATCAGGACCAACATTCTCTCCCAGTATGCCTGCAGTAGTTTGTATTGATGTATTTTCAACCAGTTTTTAAGTGATTGTTTCTCTTTTCTCAACTTTTCTCCTACATCAGGGAGCACACCTTTTTTAAGTTGCTTAGATCATTTTTTGATGGACTTTTTCTTTTCATAGATCTCCTTGTTGAAGACGCGTTTCCTTGTAAACACACTTTTTAAACCTTTTCCGACTTTAGCCTGAAAGATTTTCAAGGCTAATGGATAATTGATTGGTTGTATGGTGTTGCCAGAAGCGTCCCTGCTTTTGCCATTAAACAAGGACGTAGTTAGTTTACTGAGGTCAGTAGAAGAAATTCTTAACCGGTTAAGACCCGGTGTAACCTCAATGTTGGCAGTATTAAGTGAGTGTGAAGGATGCCCAGCCGTATCTTCGGCACGGCTTCCCACCATCTCCAATAGATTATGGTCACTGTTACATGATATCACATCTAAGTGACTCATCTGGCCAAAAATAGTCTCTGACGCGAAAATTTAGTTTAATATCTTGGTGTGAGCACCTCTTTTCCAGGTTGCTTTCGGTGGGATGTCACCCCTTATATTACCATTCATTAGGTTTCTGTTTTTTTTTGTCGGTCTTCTCTCCAACTTATACCCCTTAATATCTTTGAAGATGCAGCTCTTGGTGGATTAGTTATCAGTTTGTTCCTAGAGTCAAAGCCTTTCATATTCAAGTCCCCACATACCAAGACGTCGTTGTTGCAGGTAGGTCTAGCTTCATCGATGTCATTCATAACCGTTTCTTGAAGGTTTGCTGCAAGTGGTGATGCGGGGTAGCAGTAGATGTTCCATATCAGGAGGTGGCATATGTGTTGACTGACATTTTGACAGCAACACAAACTGAATCAGTGGCGTAGGGTTCTGTGCACAAATCTTGGTCCATCCGTTTGTTCTTTTACATGCTGTAATCATTCCTGCCATGGGTCGTCCGAGGTTCCCTTTGACAGCAGGATTCAGGAATACTTTGTATCCTTCCAGGGTTGGTTCCTCTTCAGCCAAGTCTCCTGGAGGCACAGTATATCATATTTCCCGATTACGAGTTCCCCTTCCCCAAATAAGTGCTGAATCCCCTGGTATTCTAGGAACCGATGGTCAAATTCTGGAAGAGGACAGTTTCTGAGAGCTTTTGGCATTATGACTTCCTAGCCTATGTGCCTGCTAGCCTGCTCCGATCTTCTCTTGGGCTACCCGGGCGTGTTGCTCTGGGCTGTTTAGACGGCGGCAGTTCGCTTCCCAGATCGTCTGATCCTACCCAGTGTGAAGATTGTCTGCCTCTTGCTGCCTGCTTCTTACTCGATAGTTCCTCAGGACAAGCCTCCCTGCCTCTTAGGCTTATAGACTCCATGTAAGCCAGTTTAGTAGAGCGATATCGATCCTCTTCTGAGTTAAAGGTTGATGTGGGAGACGGTATTTCTTTCTTTTAACCAGAAACCCATAGTGAGGAGTCTGTGGCCTTCTTTAATGAAAGTGCCTTTAGTTCTGCAGTCCGATATGTAGATCAGGGCTCTATCTAGGCGCTTGTCCTCTGGGAATTCGATTAGCTGGATGTCCCTAGATTGTATTTTCTTAAATTCCTCAATTGATCCAATTAGTCTCATAATGTTGGTTCTGTGAAGGGTCAGATTGTCTTTGATGTTTAAGACCCTTTCCAGCAGAAAACAGGAGGGAGACCTGTTGTCACAATTATCGACCACCCTAGTTATTCTGATAATGTCTTTTTCTTGTGTGACAGATCTTTCAGTCGGTCTTTGAGACGCCTTCGTCCTTTCCCGGTTGCCGTGTCTGTTTTGGTTGCAGATTTTGTACTCTTCTATTGCTAATAGCTCTGGGCCAGGGTCATCCCTTGTGATTTTTGTCTTGATTCTCATTTGACTGACCACTAACAGTTTAAGGTTTTTGACCTGTTAAGTTGGCTGTTTCAACTAATCTACAGTCTTTTGAGAATTTGACCTTTGGAGTCTTTTTCGTGGTGGGCCATTGTTTGTTTCTTTGCTTCAGTTCCTCTTCCTGTTCTCCATCCTCCTCATCAGAGGATTTAGAGTCAGGTTCTCCGTTCTGTGACTGGATTTCCACCTCATTTGAGCATTTTGACTCCAAGTCATCAGAACAAATAGACAAGTTTAGTAAGTCTACATTACTGTCGTCGTGCTGCCCTTGAACATTGGGTGGTTGTGTTAAAGTTTTTTGACCGTCCACATCTGAGGTCTCTTGTACACTTTCGTTTGCAATGGGCTTCTCAGGCCCTCTAACAAACATCTCTGGAATTTCGGGTCTCTGTTTCTAATGGTAGTGCTTGCGTTTAGTTTTGTCCCCTTCTTAATGGGCGCTGCCATTCCCCCAGTTTTCCTCACGTCAGTTTGTGGTGTAGCTGACTGTGTCTTGGCCGATGTCTTTTTTTGTCAGTACTTTTTTTGCTTGCTCAAGTTTTTTTCCGAAACTCTAGTCTCTTCGACTGTGGGGATTCTGCCTTTTTAACAAGCTCTTTGTCGCCCTCACCCAGTTTGTCGAAGATATTAAAGATCTTCGGGGGGCGGGTGGGGTTCGTTTGTTGTTTTTTTTGTTATTTTCAACCGGGGAAACCGACAGTGTTTTGAGCCTCTTCAGACGTAGGTTGACTAGGCTGAATTGGAGTTTGACTTGTTCCTTTAGCCTCTGTATCTGCAGTGACTATAGTTACAGGGGGCATTAACTCTGTAAGTGTCGATACAGTTGTATAAGATTTCCCTGGTTTGTTAGGTCTTAATTTCTCCTTCCCAAGGCCCTTTCTTGTTGAGGCCGTCCATGATCAAGGACTCTCCTCCCAGCGGATCCTGTGGGTGTTTCAATGAAAAGAATCTTTCTGATCTTCTCTCTTTCTCTCGAATTACGGGCTTCAGAATACTCTTCAAGATGTTGGTTGGTTCCTCGTTTTTATCCATTTTTGTTTGGATGGCCGTAATGAATCCTTCTACAAAGATAATTTTGCTGTGCAACATTGCAATCACTGTGGTTTGGTCTCGTAACTGGTCGTTTTGAGTTTCAATCAGCTTCATAAAAGGTGCCATGGTTAGAGAAAAGGCTGCTATTAGTTTAGGATCAATTGTACTTTGACTGTTCAATTCGTCTTTGCTTTGCTCGACCTGAGAAGCTTTTACGTCCATCAGTAGGTCCTCATCGAGAGTGTAAGGTATTACTTTGTCCAAGTCAGTCATTTGTTGTTTGCTTGCAGGGTCTGTCTTTGTTGGTGTTGAGCAAAGTGTCGCCCGCTGAGTGCTGGCCATTTTTCGCCTACTAGGGCACTTTGTTTTACACTAGGATCCAAGGTCACTGGTTTCTTCCGCTTCAGAGCAGGAGCCGACAGGCCACCAGAGCATCCAGTGTTGCGCCAAAACTTTGAGTCTGGTTCTTTTGTCCAGAGCAGCCATCCCCTCCATTATCGTGTCTGCCAATAAAAGTGTTTCTAACAAGCTGCTTTTAGTCCCGGGAGCCAGACAGGGCAAGAGTTCTCTGCCCTGTCCCCCTCTTTCTATGGACGTTAAGCCTTTGTCCTTGGTGTTGAAGGTGCTTTTAGCATGGCCCCAGTCCCATCCTTGTTTGTCATCTTTCCTGTAATAGTGGAAACGCTGGTTCCCCTTCAGCAGGGTGGGCGTGATTCCCCGTGGTCTCCAGGCAGTTCCCAGGGTATCTTGGGCCAAGTGGTTTTGTAGTTGATGCTTCGCATTTGTGCCAAATGTGTATGAGGGGGTTAATATCGCTCCCCTGTGTTCCTCCTGGATGTCTTGATGTGGTTTGGCAGCCTCTCCTGCTTTATGGTTTTCTGTTACTCCTGAAATTTGGGGAAGTATTGCATTACTCTTACTAGTGTTGATGCTTGCTGGTGTTTTAGCCTCCCCTGTGTTGTGTCCAATGTTATCTGCCGTTGGAGCGTGCCCAGTGTCACTCTTTTCCCCACCTAGAGGTACTGTCAGGTCAATATTGATTGGAGGCTCCATTGCTGCCTCTAATATTTGTTTCACATATGCACTACCTTCCACTTGGAGGGCGTTTTCGTGTCTGTGTTTTCTTGTTTATTACCCCTGTTTGGGTCAAGTGCATTCCAGACTGGAGGCCACTTGAGGACTGTCGGTGGGGGGTTGTGAGGTTTGGGGCGTACTACCTTCATCCTCCATATTGGCAGTGGTGTTAACTATACTGCACCCCCCACCCTTCCCCAGCACAGTGAGGTTGTCCTCAGATGAGAATTCGACCACGGGAATCACAAGGTCCAAGTCCTCCATGCTTGTGTGAAGCATGTGTAAAACTTGTGGACTTGGAGTCACAAGCAGGATCCAAAAAGCAAAAAAAAAAAATGTAAAATGCACTCCCGTTAGAGGATGCAGGGATGCCAAGGTTTTTGTACCTTTTCCTTATTGAGTAACTTGTCAGCTGCTCCGTCCTCGGACAAGAGCAAGGTATCAGCAAAGATAGAACTCGCTTGTTTTTAGCCACCCCAACCAGAGGTTAGATTGAGGCAAGACACATGAGGTTTTAAATTCAATAAACGGCGAGACGTAAAGCAGGACCTGAAGCAGGTGAGTCAAAAGTCAGCAGACCCGCAATTCTCACCGCTCTAAAGCGCTTCCTCTCAATAGGTATGCCAATAGATATGCCAGATATGTACCAAACGCTGTGCTGTGTGTGCTGTATTTAAATCAGCACGTAGTTCTCTAAAACAAGTAGGCACAAATACTTCTTTTTTTTAGGGTTCTGCTTACCTAGGGGCAAAGGCAGAGACTCCAGGTGTGGCTCCAGGCACCGGCACTTCTCACTTATCACTGATTCCCCCCACAGGTGCCGCCGCAGATGCTAGAGTGTGTCAGCAACGCGGCCTGGTCACAGCCTGGTCCTGTCCTGCCGTGCCGAGCCCGTATCCAGCAAAAAAAAAAAAAAAGTTTGCTTGGAGGAAAGGTCCTAGTGACGTCCCTGAAGCGTGTCAAGCCGCACTGGAAGAAAACAGCCGCTTCCGAAACGTTAAACTTTAGTCCCAATCTGCCAAACGGCTGTTTGGATCAGGCCAAGTTTTAAAAGAACCTGACCCATTGCAATCGTCAAGGCAGTGTTTTGCCCAGAGAACAGATGATTCTAAAAATTCTCTGAATGCTTGCATTCAAATCTATGGACAAATTCCCCAAAGTACAGGACTCTGGTTTCCCAAGTTCCTTCACGTTCTAAGAGCAAATGGTGCAGGTTTTGCTTATTTTGATTTGCACATATTTCACAAAACGATATTAAATTCTGACTTTGCCTTCTGATGTTTAAAATCTCGCCTGTATGAATTAGATTTAGGCGCGCCCTAAGAAAAACAGATCTTGATTGACTGCTTGGATGTTTAAGCGGATATTTAGGCAATTCTCCCAGTTTTTTTTCCACTCCTAGAAAACTGTTCTTTGGTTTTACAAGCCTCATTTCCAGCCCTGTTTTAATCCAATCTATTATTTCCAGTTCTTTTTTTACTTTCGTGGGATTCTCTTTTGCTACCGATGAGTCTGCTCCTGCCAGGTTGCTTTTAGCTTTCCTATCCAACTGCTGAAGAATCTTGGATCTGTCCATTTGGAGATGATACGTAAAGTCTTCATAGAGGGAATTTTTTTGCAGGATTATCATTAGCCTGTATAAAGATAGCAATCTCCAGGCTACATGTTGCTGCCATGATTTCAGGCCAAGTTCGAACCCTAGGATCTGCACAGGAAGACAACTAGGCAGTCCCAAGGAGCTCTTCCATATCTGACCTTCTACTTTTAGCCAGTCTAAGTCCCAAAGCTTTGGTTGGGCCTCCAGTCCGTACAATATCACTGGAACTACTTGTGTGCTATAATACTTTATTAGTGGTTTTATTGAGAATTTGCACGGCTCAAAGAAGATATTTTTCATCTGAGGTACTGTTTTCTCAACCTTGGATCTTATTTCTAGTTCCACCTTACTACGCGCTTCATCAGAGACGGTAACGCACTACTCCTACTGACAAACGCATCTACAAGCTCATCGATTACGGGTAGCAACCCCCCCACCCCCTGCCTTCCATGACAGGCAGATCCCAGTCTACAAGCAAATCTCCAACTGAGGCCTCGTCCATGAAGGACCCGCTGAAAAAACATAAGCAATCCTTGTCGACATAGTCCGTAAAAACTGAACGACGGAAAAAGTGCTGACCACGTGAGACACTTAGGGAAAATCGGAGACCTCGAGCCGGCACTCGTCGACGAGTGTTTCACTGTCCACAGAAAAACTTGTATTAACTCCACAACGTTCCTCGTCAACAGAGGATGATCAGGCTGAGGAAGGGAACAAACAGGCCCCTATAATACCACAGCCTTCAGGGTCCAATATTGTAAACCTTTGTCCAATAAAGGAAATGGCAGGAAGATTTCCCCTATGTTGAGGAGTTCTCTAAAAGACAGAGCTCAATAGCTAAGAGGTACAATCCCAACTTAAGAGGACACCATGGACCCTTTCAACTGTTCCTGATGCAATCTCTAAAAAAATATAATCAATATTTCTGATGCTTGGGAATCTAGTTAGAATCACATGCTGTGCATATAGTCGGAATTCTAGTGGTAATCGCAGAGTATTGCATCTTGTCTTTCGAGGATCGAAAGGGGGACGTAGACATGGACGTGCTTGTAACACTAGCCCTAACGTGACATGTCATGTAGTGTACCCAAAATCCCTCATTCGTCGAGGTCCCTCAAATTGTTTTTTTCCGCCCAGCTAGCTGGTCACCCTATGCAGAGCTCATACATTGCAAAATTATAACTTCTTTGTCCACGACCGTTGTTCGTTTAGTCTTCGACCTTTCTTCATCGATGACTACTTCTGAATCCTATGCCAAAGACGACTGCGGATTTCGGTGACTGGTTGACTGCGTGGCCTTGGCCCTCTCGTCAGGCCTATACCGTAGGGAGAGTGGGGACCCAGGGTTTGGTTCTTTGTAGAATGTATTTCCTTTTTACCCCCCTCTTTTCCCTCCTGGTTTTGCTGTCGCTTTTCACCGCAGCTATGGAGAGGACTCCCTTCTGGTTTTTGCGCTCCTGCAACGGCAAATACCCATGGAAGGACACTCACCAAAGGTGTAACAAGTGTGTCTCTCGTGATCACGACTAGCAGCCCTGCCAGTCTTCCCGACTTTTACGTCCAAAGATGCTAAAAGATTGGACGAAGTGGTGGGCGGCCTACGCCATGCAGGCTGAGTGGTTAACCTGCCGCAGGTGCTTGCGTGACGAGGATTCAAGCAGCAGCTACGACTCCGATGTAGAGGCTATTGACCTATCTGCAGAAACAGGAGGTTCCGAAGTGTATTTACCACCACAGACTCACAATTTTCTTTCTTGTTATGCTTGTAATACCCATCAAAGGACTCATATAGTAGGTTTTCCCATAGACTACAATTGTTACATCCTGACCGAAATATGTATCCTATGACTGTCCAGTTGATATCACTATTGTATGTCTTGCTACTGGCCATCCAACAGTCCTTAGTTTCAGTTACTTACATCATAGGTCAGCAAGCCCCGACTATGACTAACAAAATGCTCCTTACACAGGAAACAGACCCCGTGTCTGCCTCTAGTTAAAATTGGCCATCATATCAAACCTTTACTGATGGTACCGTCCGCCTTCACACTAGACAAACCCCACCATAGCTATGCCATAAATAGTTCCTCACCACCTGTCATCATGACAAACACCTCTATGATCACTCCTGTTAGACTGCCCACTATCCTCAATAAACAGACTCCGTGCCAGACTACCATGCCTTTATGAGCCACGGTCCAGCACCCTAACCAATTCCTGCCATCACACCAAAAATAACATCCCCCAGACCAGATCTCTCCATAGATTAAATAATGTTGTCACATCTAACACTCAGATTCTTAAAACTAAGAATTACTCAAAGACTAAAGTAAGTCAGACTAAACTTACGGACCTCCAGGAACCAAAAAACTCCATCAATATGATAGGTGCCCATGCCAATGAAATAGCTGACTTGATATCAATGGACAACCTTGACTCCGTAGCAATAACTGATTCATGGTTGCACGCAGCTGCAGGTCCAGCCCTTTCCTTAGCAGTCCCGGATAACTACCCTATTCTTGGAGTGGACAGAGCTAACGCCAGAGGAGGAGGCATTGCCCTCATCGCCAAATATAACATTGCCGTAAGATTAGTACCCTCACCAATAGTTAAATCTTGAGAAATTCTTACAGCTAAAGTAGATCTCTCTAAGTCACTAAGAGCCTGCAGGCCATTCCCATCTAAAGCAAGTTGCATCATCCTAGCTAACACCCTTATGCTCTGGAAATTGGACTACTGCAATGCCCTCTACATAGGTGTGAGTAAGTACATTTTGAATAAAATTCAGATCTTACAGAATAACGCACTTAGAACTTGACTAATTATTCCAAATAGAGAGCATATCTGAGTTGAGGAGACAAAACCATTAGCTGCCCATTAACTACAGAATCTTACTCAAAATAGTCTCTCACTTTCAAATGCCTTAACAATGCTACACCACGTTACCTAGCAGAGAGAATTTTCAGGAAACCTACTTCTCGCCCTACTCAAACTACTAATGCCTACTGCCTTTCTATCCCCAGATTCAAATTTAAAAAATCTGGAGGAAGTAGCTTCCCTGTCATGGGAGCACAGACCTGGAATGCACTCGCACTTTCCTTATGAGTGGAACAATCATTCCACAGTTTTAGGCGTAATACCTTAATCTGGCTGAGAACCAATGACAAGTGACCATGCCACATTCCTGCACTGAACAATGCATTATGTAATATAGCTCTACTGTGCTTATGACTTTCTTGATGCCATTCTGCATCCACCAACGATGTATTATGCCCTCTGCTGTACTTGTTGTCTTGTATTCTTTTATGTCTAATCAGTATCCTATATATTTCCATGTATGTAACATTTGTAACATGAAGTTTAAAGTAATCTTGTAACCTTTGCGCCCAGTTACCTGAGGGTTTGGTGTGCCATACAAATAAATTAACAAATATTTACCCCACATGTAGGCCACTGGTGCTGCTATGGGGAGGCAACATCCCGGCGACAGGGGCGCACCGGCACACAAAACGTACAGCACACAACCACATAAGCTCACTCGACGGACATGTTGAGGAGGCTGCAGACGCCAACGTGTCAGCCAACGGTTTCGACGACGCCCACTGATGCTCATGATCTGCCACCCTCCCCGCAACCATCGATGCAGCATGCGTCTGGGCATTCCAGCCCTAAGGGCGTCACCACCAAACAACACGAGCGCCGAAATGCCTCATAAGAGCGTGTCAGCGCCAAAGGTTTCGGCTGTGTCACAAACCTAGACAAAGCTGACCAGCACGTCGAAAACGCTCCCCGATCCGCCAGAGTTACACGAGAGTCTTGCGGTCATTGTTTCGGCGGCAAACAAACCTAAAGACAAGTCCTTACATCAAGAGGAGTATTCAGAAGGGACACTGCCCCCTCTAAGACTGACTGACAAATCTCAACCATCTAGGGACCCATGGCCTCCAGAAGAGCCTGCCCCCAAACCCCCTCATGAAACAACCTGGTAAGTGAAAGGCTAATTTCTATTGGTGCTGTTTTCAGGATCTGTTTTCCAGGGTCTTGTACCCTGAACCAACATGATCCCTAACACACAAGAGAGCAAAGGCTCTTCCTAGGACATTTATCTTCAATCCAGGAGTGCGAGATCACGTGATGAAGCCTTCAGGAAGACGGGAGAACCCGAACAGCTAGTTGTCTTTGCATATCTACATATGCACTGAGTGTTACAATCTAATAAAATAGTCTGACACATCAAAGAAAAGGAGTGAAACAAACCAATCTTGTTCTGAATCCCCAAACGTAAGCACACATGGATGAAACTTGCCATTTGAGAAAATGCTTATTTTGAAATGAACGCGGCTTTCAAACAAACATAGAAAATAGTATTTACGCACATAGTATTCTGTTATTAAACCTTTTCTTTTTTCAGATTTCTCGTTCACTTTTAGAACACCCCCACAATATTTGCAGACTATTTGATGACTCCACCCCCGTGCTGATTTGTATGAGTGAGCTTTTTTAAACCTCACTCCTTGGTTTAACTCATTTAGGTTTGGGGGGACTGGTCAGTTCTTAAGGCTATGAGTTCAGGGGAACCTTGTCCACAATTTTGTAGACCTATAATCCCACCCACACTTAGGGAGAACAGTGCTGGCAAACCTTGTTTTCCCATTCTTTTTGGGAGTAGAAGTGTTTTTCCCATACTAATTTAAGCCCAGACAGGTGATATGTTTCTAAGAATGCTCTAAAGAAGACTCTGTTGCAGAGCTCTCCTTCTTTGAACCATCATTCCAGGTCAGAAGAACGAAGAAAAATGCATTACTATTCCAAAAGGGGTATGTCCCCTCAAGCACATTTGTCTACTTCCAGAGAGAATAAGAGGCACTGCCCAAGGGCCAAACAGTCTATGAAGAATGGTGTGAACTCTGCATTTCCTGTTATGTCTTCCACTCTGGAAGAATGTGGAGCATTTAGAGAGTCCATGTTAAAAGCCCAAGCTGTTCCTGCACACTTCAGAGCTTGGTCTGAGTGAAAATCCAAGAAAACGAATGAAGCCAGCACAGCTCAAGTGCAGTTGACACTGGTGACTTTGGAGCGTATAACTTGAGCCCTGCGCCAATCAAAACCTTGTCTCTTCGGAGCAGTCTCCCACCATGCTGACATCTCTGTCGCTGACACCCTTAGAGTCTGGTCCATCAGAGCAGACTGTGTGGAGATGCTTGATTGAGGAGGAGCTTGTGTCTGATCTGTTGTATTTATTTCCAAATCCGCCAGAACCTGAAAACTCCATATACATGCCTCTACGTATGCTGGCTCAAATTCAAAGATTTTCAGACATTTGTGAAGAGGAAAAAAGAACTGCTATCTGGTTTGCAAATGTCATCTGATCTACCAAGAATGAGTTGCTCCAGTTGTGCACTACCAACTTTAGCCAAGTAGTGCACAATGAAGTGTTGGACATGCCGTTTTACATCCTTGACCCTTTTGGAACAAAGGCAAGTCCCCAAAATGTAAGGACTCATCGGGTAACTAGGTAATCCTATCTTTTAGTGTAATTTGTTCTATTGCTTTTCAAAGGTTGAGGTGTAGACCTTTTTTTTTTCTTTATCCCCAAAAGATAGAGGGACATTCTAATGTCTACTTTTGTTTTGTGTTGGGAAGCACTTAATACAACTTTGCAGTGCTCCCATTCGGCCTCACTAAGGCCCAAAGAGCATTTGCAAGGTCATGTTATTGGACCATCTGCATAGGAAGACTGGGCATATCTTCCCCCTATTTCAATGACTGGCATTTTTGTGCCATAGCTGAAGAGGGGGCATTACTGGACCTACGGACGAGGTGCAATCTTCTCTACTTATTTTGGTTTCTCCATCCTAAAAAAGTCCTATCTGATCCCTTCCAGACGCTTGGAGTTAATAGGGGCAATTCTAGATATGGAGCTAGGCAAGGCCTTTCCACCATCAAGGTGTGGCAAGCATTTAGACCTCAGTTGCGCTCTACCAACAAAAAGGGGGACTCCTGACAGGGTTTTTTTTGAGGATGTTAGGACACATGGCATCTTGCATCTTTATAGTCCCAGAAGTGAGACTGTGCATGTGCTCTCCATAGTGGTTCCTGAGAAGCAGCCAGTGGTTTCAGTTTATTGGGTACATGAGTGACATTATCCAGATCCCACCAGAGGTCTCCCAAGACCTGCTTTGGTGGGCACCCATAACCAAACTCCTTCTGGCACAGGTGCCACATTCCTACAGACTTGGCCAAAATTTGACTGAGTCACAGATGCATCGTTGAGGAGATTGGGAACTCATCTGTAGGATCATTTAGTGATTGCTCTGTGGAAGAGCCTGGAGAAGTCCTCTCACATCAACTTGCTCTAACTGGTGGCAGTTCGTCTAGCATTGTGGCCCTTTCTAAAGGTCTTAAGAGGCAACAGCACCGTAGTGCTCTGCATCGGCAAGATGGGCATTGTGGGGATGCTCCTGCTGTGCAGGGAGGCCATGCTCCTTTTGGGTGATCCAGAATGAAGTGACAGTGTCGCAATGGGCATATCACCTTAGGGCAGTCTGAACACTGAAGTGGATGCACCGATTTAGCTTACTGCAGTGTTGAGTGAGAGGGAGCTAAACGGGGAGATTGTGGACGAAATCTTCTGCAAGTGGGAGCTACCCCACGTTGACATGATGGTCAACAGCTCAAACAAGAAGTGTGAGACCTTTTGCTCCACTGAGTTTCTACAAGTGGACTCTAAAACTTTGCCGATACCCTGGGAGTTGATCCTGGTGTATGCATCCCCCAACCACTTTCTCAGATTCCATTGGTGCTGAGGAAGGTTTTTTCATTTGTTTGTATTAAAAAAAAAAAATATATATATATATATATATATATCACATGCTGTGCATAGGCCGACCGACATCTAATGGAAGCTGCATAGTATTACAGTTCGAGTTTTCTAAACTCGAAAAGGGACGTTGACAGGGCATGCCAGTAATACTATCCCTAGTGTGACGCCACTGTACCCATGATCCCTCATGCGTCGAGGTCCCTCAGATTGTTTTTTTCCGCCATGCTAGACGGACGCCTATGCGGAGTTCCTTTCGGCGATAAGCCATTGACTTTATATAATTACGATAGTTTTTCTTTCTATCCTTTAATCGACTGTAATAACACCACAGTGAGGAAAGAGAAACAAAACTGTCCGGAGACCATCGCGACGGACCATACGGCCTTGGAAGGCCGCCCTGGGCCTCGGCACAGACAGTAGGGAGAGAGGTGGGAGTCCATTTTAGAATGCATATTCTCCCCTTCCTACACTTGGTTCGCCCAGCTGCCATTTCCATAACCCGTAATTATGGAAAATACACCATTTAAGTTTTGCCGTAAGTGTAATCGCAAATTCCCTTGGGCCGACAAACACTTAGTTTGCAATTTGTGTCTCCCGAGAGACAACGTCGAAACGTCTTGTTGCACGTGCAGGCTTTTCAAGCCTAAGACGTTGAAGGACCATTACACAACGCTGGGCCCACTATGCCAGGCAACTCGAGGCCTTGGAAGTAGAGGGAGCCTTCAGTGATGGCAACAACGCTGTACTTTCAGACGGCGAAGGCATTGGAGTAACTTTGGCTACTCAAGTGCAGGCCCCCGACCCCATAGGACAGGACGGCGGCCATGTTGTGGGGACCACACCCAGCGCCAGCAGCGCTACAAAAGCACACACCACCAAGTACATAAGCCTTTGCAGATAAAACATCCAAACAACGATCAACCTCCTCTTTCAATTGGACTTCTCAATCAACGAGAAAAAATCAAGCCTAGTGCCAAGCAGTTCCTAAGAGCGATACTAAACACAGAGGAAGGATTGGTCTTTCCTTCAGAGGAAAGAGTACAAAATGTGTTACTGCAAATACCACATTATCAGGCCGGCCGCCAGATAATGGTGCGCAAAGCAATGCGTTGAATTGGCATGATGGCATCTTGCATGCGTCCCATACAGGAGTGGTTGGCGAAACAATGATCTCAGGCAAGCGGTCAGTGGGACGATCTAGTGGTCTTTTCGCCAACACTAGTACAAAATCTTCACTGGTGGACGAGAGAAAATCTGACGAAAGGGAAACCCTTCTAAGACCCACAGATACAGGCAGTTGGCACAACCGACGCCTCACTGGCAGGGTGGGGGGGCTCACTACCTTCACCACACATCTCAGGGTCTGTGGTCTCAGACTGCATCTCAGAACCACATCAATGTGCTGGATCCTCTGGCAGTATTGAAAGTCCTTCAGGCATTCGAACCCCATTTAGCAAACCTGTCGGTGCAGATCCTAACGGACAGCACCACAGCAATGTTTTATATTAACCTGCAGGGGGTACACTCCCTCCAAATCTATCCAGACTTGCACAGAAAATCTGAAAATGGGCACTCAGATGGAAAATGTTCCTGTCATCACAACATGTTCCAGGGGAACTCAACGCTCTAGCAGACTCATTGAGCAGAGGTCCCCTACCAGAGGAACACGAGTGGCGTCTACACGAAGAAGTCGCAGAACACCTCTTCTCTCAATCGACTTTCCCCAACTATAGACTTATTCGCCACAAGCGAAAATAGTCAATGCCCAGACTTCGCGTGCAGGTTCCCCCAGCCAGGCTCCAAGGAGAATGACCTATGGATGAACTGGTCAGGGAAGTTTGCTTACGCTCCTCCCCACCCCCGACGCCTCTCATGAGAAAGGTGGTGAACAATTAACACAAGAAACCGATGACGCTGATCTTTGTTGCTCCTATGTGGGCAAGACAACCGTGGTATCCACATCTGCGCAGACTGGCGATGTGCATTCCCATCAAACTCACGTGCCAGTACAACCTACTCTCCCAGCATGGAGGACTAACCGTGCACCTACAGCCACACTCAATGAACTTGGCAGCATGGCTCCTGAAGTCATAGAGTTCGGACATCTCAATCTACCACAGAGATGCATGGATATCTTGAAGGAATCAAGAAAACCAAACACTACGCACTGTTACTATGATAAATGGAAACGATTTGTAATTTGTTGCCAGAATAAGCGAATCAACCCCATTGATTGTACTCCATCTAACATTCTAACCTATATGCTCCACTTACTAGAGGCAGGGTTAGTGTTCAACTCCCTAAAAATCCACCTGGTGGCTTTATCAGCCTACACCACTTCCCATAACAAGGTCTCATGGTGGAAGGTACCAGTCATCAAAGCATTTATGGAAGGGGTAAAGAGACTCCACCCCACCGCCGGGTTGGCACCTTAATGTGGTACTCTCTAATCTCATGGGACCCCCTTTCGAGCCTATGCACAAGTCTAGTCTCAAACACCTGACTTATAAAACTGCCTTCTTAGTAGCCATCACTTCCATAAGAAGGGTAGTGAAATTCAAGCTCTGTCTTTGCAGGATCCTTTCTTTACTATACATAAGGACAAGCTGGTTTTTACGCACTCACCCTAGGTTCTCTCCTAAATTCATCTCCAAATTCCATGTAAACCAGTCTATTGAGCTACCGGCTTTCTTGCAGTAACCCAAAAGCTCTGCTGAGGTAAAACTCCACACACTAGATGTGAGGAGAGGGGTCCTCTACTATGTAGACAAGACCAGACCGCTAAGAAAGACAGATCAACTGTTTGTATCTATAGCGCCAGGCTGTGAAGGAGATTGCATTTCTAAGGCTTCCGTCTCTAGGTGGATAGTGGGATGTATCCAATTGTGCTATTCCCTATGTAATAAAAAACTGCCTTTTACGCCAAGGGCCCACTCCACAAGCGGTACTGGAGCCACTATCTGTCATTGCAAATGTCCCCTTAGACAGCATTTGCAAAGCAGCTACATGGAGCTCAATACATACATTCACTCAGCACTACTGCATTGACACTCATTCCAAGACAGATGCACAAGTGGGATAAGCGGTTCTAAGACATTTATTTGCTCATGAACCTTCTCACATCCCACTTCCTCCTTCTTCCACTGCTCGCTAATCTATGCACAGCATGTGGTCTAAGCAGATTACACAAGCCGGACGGCTAATTCCGGCTTCCTTAACAGCCGTCTATTCCAACGCCTGGCTTCGGCCTACATCTGCCTTCGGCCTAACAAGTAGTGAGATTAAGGGGAATGATCATTTCTTCATTTAGAGAAGGCTTACCCCCATTTCCTGCCCCTACTACCTTTGTCTTGCTGCCTGTGTGTCCACCTTCCACTATGGAGCACACTCCCTTCAAGTTTTGCCCCAAGTGCAAAAGAAAAAACTGTGGGTAGGCAGTTTCTAACCACGTCCTTCCACGTGACCACCTCGAATCCTGTTGCTCTGCGTGCAAGCTCTTTAGGCCAAGACCCTAAAGGAGCGCAGAACCAAGCGGGGGATGGCATATGCCATGCAGGTGGAGTCAGAGACTGCCGCCAGGATCTTCGAGTCGCACCACGATGGCCGAGGCAGCCGAGACTCGGATTCGGAGCTCTAAGACACCACTGTGGAACAGTCTAGTTCCCGCACATCTGTCCCCCGCCCAGTCGATGGAGGGCCATGTGCCGTCAGTTGGTGCCTCTCGGCCCACTGACCGAACACCGCCCGTGCCTGCTGTGGTTCCGTCTACGCGCTTACCACAAGCTGATAATACAGACACTTTGGCAAAGGGCGTGCATACGCACCGCTCGACTGCTAAGGTGAAGACCCCAAAACAGCAGTTGAAGAAGCACAAACACATTTTCATGTAGAAAGACACCATAAAAGCCCCTCTGTTCATGTTACACAGGCCTCTCGACACTATGAAGGTGAATCCTCACCTCTGGCTTCCACCCTCAACAAAAAGCACCCTAGGGAGAGCCCCAAGGACACACCTAGATCCGATTGCCCTGCAGAAGCACTACCGGTGGCCCCGAAGGTCAACCCTGAGGCACAAAGATCCATCATGTCTGCTACCCCTTGGACCCAAACACAGTTTGAAGACACCATGGGGAAAATTTAATTTCCTTGTGCACTTTATGGGGTCACGTCAAACCAGACTCTCTGGTGGTGACCACTACCAGTAAGTAGAGCTGGTTTTCCGCTCTCAACCTCTGAGGTACACCTCCCAACAGGAAGTGCAAGAGACTATACACACTAGGTAAGCGTATCACAACCTATGCTGCGTACCTCACCAGAATAGCAAACAGTACCACCTTGTTTGCCAGCTACAGCAGCACCCAGTGGGATGAGGTTTCATGGCATCTGGACTCAAGACCGGAACTGGCTTGCTCCCACTTAAATAGAATCACCACCAAGGTTAAACGGGTCTCCCAAAACATCCTAAAAAATGTCTTGGATTTTGCAGACACATCAGGAGTAAGGGTCATTGCAGAGGGGGAACCCTCCTAAAAAGACCTTCCCGGCTAAGAGACTCAAAGCTTAAGCCAGAGACACCGGCGGCCCTGATCAACATGCCCATCGAGAAGGGTCTCCTCTTTGACAAAGCTGTCGGCGGCCAGCTGGAGATGGCAAGGAAGGAGCATGAAACAATCAGAATCCTTGGCCAAATTTCCAACAAGCCCTTTGTCCTGAGGCGAGCATTCAGCACACGCTGAACCATTCGGGTGCAAGGCTCAGGAAATCCAGGCCAAGTCGGACCGAGCACGCCTGGTGCCTCTTTTTACAGTTCACATGTTCAAATGTCCTATCGGTACAAGCAGCATGAGTTTCGATGCGGGAAAGGACAAGGCAGAGCGGCAGCCTCTAGGGGTGCAGAAGCCCCTGCCTCCAAATGACATGCCGATCCACGTTTCCTCTCATGCGCCCTCAGGGGTTGCACAACACTCATGGCCCAGCAATCGGAGGGAATAACGTCAGACCGCTGCCTCCTAGATAGAGCGGCCACAGGATATTTGGTGTTCCTGGAAACACCTCACCACCAATGCACCCTGTGTAGGACGAATGTCCTCCAAAACATCCTCACGGAGATCGAAATCCTACTACAGAAAGGAGCCATCGAGCTGTGGCCCTTCGTGGAACAAAATCAAGGTATTTATTAAATGTACTTCCTTGTTTGAAAGAAAGATCTAATCCGCCCAGTGGTGGACCTGCGCCCTGTAAGCACGCATGTCAAACCCTAGAAAATTGAGGACAATGCTGCAGGAAGTCATTCCACTATTGAAACTAGACGATTACATGGCAGCATTGGACATGACAGATTCATACTATCATATTTCAATATGCCAGCATATAAAAACATAAATTCAAATTGGGAAATCAACAATACACATTAAGTGCTACCATTCGGAATTACTTCAGCCCCCAGGGTATTCATAGAAGTTCTAACAGTGGTGGCTGCCCACTTGCGAGGGCGGTCCATTCCAGTGTACCCTTACATAGACTGGCTAATAACCAGGGACTCTCCCCAGAGCTGCCTTCAAAACACACAAACAACAATCAGTCTGCTTTTCCAATTGGGCTTCTCCATAAACGAAAAGAAGTCCAGTCTAGTGCCCAGCCAAATAAAGCAATTTCTGGCAGCACTAATCAAATCAAACGTCAGATTAGTCTAGCCCTCCGAAGAGAGGGTTCAAAACATGGTGTTTCAAACACCTCAGTACATAGCCGGTCTTCGGGTGACGGTACGAAATGCAATGTAACTGCTGGGAATGGCTTCCTGCATCTACCCAGTGCCTCATGCCAGGCAGTGCATGTGTCGAATGCACGAGTGGCTAGCGAAACAATGGTCTCAACCAAGCGGGTTGTGGGATGATCTAGTGGTGGATTTGCAACCTCTGGTTCAATCGCTACAGTGGTGTAACAATCTGCTAATGGGACAGCCTTTCCATACACCAGCAATCCAGGCCACACTCACAACAGATGCGTCTGACTGGGTGGTGCACTCACTTCCTGCATCACTCTGCTCATGGCCAGTGGATACTGGTGCTAGCCAGGAAGCACATCAACTTTCTGGAACTACTAGAGTTTCTCAAAGCACTTCAATCCTTCAAGACTCAGCTAGCACACAAAACTGTCCTAGTCCTTACAAACAGTACCACAGCCACCTTCTTATGTAAACAAATGAGGGGGGGGGCACATTCTCTGGGGCTCTCTGAACTAGCACACATCTGGTTGTGGGCACTGCATCCCATTTTCCTAGTGGCTCAATTCCTTGGCAGACGTACAAAGCAGGAGTAGAATGCTACCCTCCGAGCACGAATGGCAACTAAACAGACATGCTAAACGACATCTTTTCAAACGGTGGGTTTCGCGACCCTAGAAAGCGCTCAATACCAATATTACCCGTACAGGTTTCCCCAGAAGGGATCCAAGGGAAATGCACTTCTCAAGCATTGGATCTTTCATGGATTCACATGCTGTGAATATTCCATGTCGTCAGGCTGGGAAACCTTGGTCACTTTAACCTAGCGTTTTCCTATAGAAAACTTTGACACGTTAGTGTCCTATCAACGTCGTTTTTGGGTGCTTTAGTCCCCACCAATAGGACATAGGATATAAATAGCCCCACCCACGCGGCTTCCCTTCAGATTTCAACCGTCTCCCAACTGTGGGATCACCTCGGGTTCTTCGTGTTTTTTGCACGTGCGTTTTGCTACTCGAGCGTTTAGATGGCTTCAGCGGCTCCGAAGAAGTCTCTTTTCCGGCCCTGTGCGACTTATGGCCTGAAGGTGGTGTAGTAAGGTGACAGCCATATGGATTGCCTCTACTGCCTTTACCCCATCACTCGGTAGACTCTTGCGAGAATTGTAAGGGGTTCTCGCAGAAGACTCTTAAGGACCGCAATCAGCGGCTTGTCTGTTGGCTCAATGAGGGCACATATACAGCCTCGAAGGTGGAGTCGGTCCAGAGTCTGTCCTCTGAGCGGGCTTTGAAGTCTACGGAACATCGCCGTGCGGCGTCGGCTGAACCTCCGGCCAAGAAACATCGTCCTGCTTTGCCAGCGTCGGAGGTGGGGAAGAGTAGTCCATCTTCTTCCAGTAAGCAGCTGTTGAAGGGTTCCTCTTTGTCGAAGCATGGTCGGTCGGACCGTTCCCGGGGGTCTGGTAGTAGGCCGAGAAGTCGGCGGCGCAAGGTAAGGGCTTGTCCAAGCCAAAGGAATCGCCATCTAAGCGCTCGTCTTCCGGGGACCATCATAGGCAGTCCTCCTGCCGGGATTCTTCTAAACACCGGACCAGTGATGCCAAGAAAGCCGGCTCTCCGGTGAAGTCAACGCAGAGGGAAGCGGTGACGACGACGGTGGATTCCAGTGGGCTAATGCTGTTCTCTTCCACGTGAGTGGAATCGGAAGGATTGTTCTCGACGAGTGCGGTGTGACAGTCTTCCGCCTTTGATTCCCTTCCTGACAACATTCTGCATCAAGATCCAGCCACTTTTTCATTGTCATGAGGTTGACCACGACCAGGATCCTGTGCTGGGGCCGCCTGCTTTGGGCCTTCAAAGTGTTGGGTCCGTCGACATCCAGTGGAATGGGCGCTGGTCCAGCAAGTTATCCGATGGTTAAGCCACAGTCTCTTTTGTCCCAATAAGTACTGTCCGTGCTGCAGTCCTTGTTGGGCCAGCTGGATGCGAGGTTGCCTTCTCCGAATGTGCACCCGGTGGTTGCCGGGGTAGAGGTTCCTGTGGCCCCTCTGAGGAAGTCTCCTCTGGCGCGGTTGCCAGTGCCATTGACTGTGCGGGAAGGTTGTCCGCAGTTGTATCCAGAAGAGGTCGAGCTGCCAGAGTCTGAGCCAGAGAGTGGGCCGTGGGACACTGTGTCTACGGCTTCGTCTTCACCGATGAGGGACGGCGCGTGGGATACAGATGTTGAAGTGGAACAGCCTCTGAGTCTGGCGTAGCCATCCCCACCAGATGATATTGAGGCGTTTCACGCCATGATGTCTAAGGCGTGTGTGGAGTTTGGATTGGCACCAGAGGAGGAGCGGAAGGATTGCTTCCTGTTCGATCATATGGGCAGAAGGAAGGCTGTCTTCTCAGTGCCTATTCTTGACCATGTGTGGCAGGAGGGCCTGTGCACGATGCACCATCCATTCTTGGAGCTGGCTGTCAAAGGTCGGCTTGAGAAGTTGTTCAAGGCCCCGGAGTCTACCCCAAAATGCTTGATGTCGCAGCCCACGCCTGAGTCGGTGGTGTCGGCAGCGGCCACCTGGAAGGCCAGAAGTCAACACAAGTGTGTTACTCCTCCGGACAGTGAGGCCAGGAGACAGGATGCCTTCGGGAAGAAGGTTTTGACTGTTTGGGCTACGACGGTTAAGGCGACAAATTCATTGGCGATCATGGCCCGATATGAACGCGAAATGTGGCATAGGCTGGCGCATATTCTGGAACATCTGCCTGAGTGCGTGAGGGGCAAGAGGCCTCCAACAGCAGCATAATTATTGCTGTGGACCTAGCGGAGTCTGGGTTTAAACAGATTAACAATGGGGTGGTGCTTCGATGACAGGCCTGGCTCAAATGCATTGACTTTCGGCTGGAAGTACAATACAAAGTTATCAACATGCCCTGTGAAGGGGAGCACTTGTTTGGTGAAAAAATTAATGAGGCCCTGAAAGGGATAAAGGAAGACACGGAAACAGCCAAGTCCTTGGGTTCCTTTCAGAGTGGGCGCTCTTTTCGTTCCTTTCGACCATTCCGGGGTGCTTCAGGTAATGCCCGGTTTACTTCCACCAGGGACCGTGGTTTCAGTTGGTCCAGTTATTCCTTGTAAGGGTATCGAAGGTCAGCCCAGTCGGCGCAGAATAGTAGGGATTTCCAGGCTCAGAGGAAGCGGGGTTCGCAGTGCTCAGCTTCTAAAGGGAGGCAAGCTAAGCTGCAACAATGACTGCCTTCAGGACAATGTACTGGGGGGCAGGTTGGCTATGCACGTGGACGCGTGGAGGAAAATAACATTGGATCGTTGGCTGTTGCACACAGTATGTCTAGGCCACTCGTCGGAGTTAGTGTTCCTGGTTCCCATTCCACTATTGTTTAGCGTACAGCCGGATTTTCAAATCCTGCAGCAGAAAGTGGTTCTTATGCTGTAGAAAGGGGCTATTGAACTGGTGTTGGTGGCAGAGAGGGGTTTATTCCCGCTACTTCGTGGTGAAGAAGCCCAACGGCAAGTGGCGGCCCATTCTGGATCTTCAGGTGTTGAACAAGACTCTGACGCCTGAAATTTCGAAATGCTAATGCTTCAGGAGGTCATCCGATCCAAACAAGTTTCTGGCATCATTGGACCTACAGGATGCATATTTTCACATTCCTATGCATCGAAGGCACCGCAAGTTTCTGCGGTTTGTAGTCTGCAACAAACCCTACCAGTTTCGGGTCCTTCCGTTTGGCTTAAAGTCAACTCCTAGGACATTCACAAAGTGTCTGGCACCAGTGGCAGCGTTTTTCCGACGAGAAGGTCATCCTGTTTACCCCTACCTGGATGATTGGTTGGTGATGAGTTCATCACCAGGGAGAGCGCAAGACAGTCTGGGGGCTACCATGCAGCTTTTGCAACGACTGATTCGCAATCAACTTTGAAACATTGTTTCTGAAGCCTTCCAAGGAGTTGGTGTTCCTGGGGGTGGAGTTTCTCGCCCTGCACCATCTGGTGAAACCCTCCAGCGAGCATGTCAAGAAGTTGCTGCAGAGGGCCGTAGAATCAAGGAAGGCAAAAGGGTGTCAGTCCGAAGCTACATGTCGCTGCTGGGGGCTATGGCTTTGTGTATTCCGCTGCTGCCAAACTGTAGTCTCTTCATGAGACCGATGCAAGAGTTCCTAGCGGACCGGTGGGCGCAGTGTCGCGGATCTTGGTCCCACAAATTGGTGGTCAACAAAAGTCTAGTGGAAGATCTTCGCTGGTGGACCTGCCCGGCCAATCTGGTACGGGGCATGCCATTGCTGGAGCCAGTATTCCAATGTACGATTACGACAGACGCGCCTCAGATGGGTTGGGGAGGGGGGGCTCATCTCGTCGATTCACAAGTGCACAGCTTGTGGTCTCGGGAGGAATCTCTGTTCCACATTAATGTGCCCTCAGGTCGTTTCTACCGCACATACGGCGTTTGGTTGTGAGGGTGTTGATGGACAATTCCACCTCAATGTTTTATTTAAAAAAACAGGGGGGCACACATTCCCGGGTCCTGTCAAAGGAGGTGTAGGACGTTTGGCATTGAGCACTGGGTCACGAGATCAGCATTGTGGCCTATCATCTGCCCGGAGTGTTGAATGTTCAGACAGACGCGCTTAGCAGGGATGCTGGCCAGCTGCACGAGTGGAAGCTCAAGGTGCAGCAGGTTTCTCTGATCTTCTGAAGATGGGGAGCATCCTCCGTTGGATTTGTTTGCAAACATCGAAAACGAGCAGTGTCGGAAGTTCACCAGCAGGTGGCTCACCCAGAGTCTCTGGGAGATGCATTGTCATTCCCGTGGACGGGCCGGTTCGCGTATGCATTTCCCCCGTTTCTGCTAATTCGGCAGACCCTTCAGTGGTTCAGAGATACAGATGCAGTGTGATTCTGGGGTGTCTGTTTTGGCCCAGGCAGACCTGGTTCTCCGATCTCCTTCAATTGTCAATGGCAGAGCCGATTCGGTTGGGGGCCGCTCTGGATCTCCTGTCTCAGGACGCGGGCAGAGTGCGGCATCCCGATCCGGGGTCTCTCAGCTTGACGGCTTGTCTCCTGACTCCTCAGAGTTTCGGCCATTTAGATAATTTCCCAGAACTGTTGACGAATTTTTGTGGCAGCAAGGGCTCCATCCAAAAATATCTCATACGGACGGAAATGGAGAAAGTTTTGCGTGTGGTGTAAAGGCCAACCTGCGGTAGACCCTGTGAACATTTCCCCGGAGCAGGTTCTCCCGTACCTGTTGCATTTGGCAGAAGGGGGCCTCGCATCATCTTCCATTAAGGTACATTTTACGGCGATGCTGCTCCTGTTCAGTGACCGGTTAGTGAAGCATTTTTTGAAGGGGTTATTTTGGACTTTTCCTCCCATGAAGAAGTTTGTACTGGTATGGAGCCTTAATGTGGTACTTTCGGTTCTGATGAAGCTGATGTTGACTTCTTTGAAGATTCTGTCATGGATGGTGGCGTTTTTGGTGGCTATTACTTCGGCCAGGCGGATATCTGAGTTGCAAGCATTGGTCGTTGATCCTCCATACTTGAGATTTCTGAAGGATAAGGTTGTTTTGGCCACTAACCCGCACTTTATTCCCTAAGTGCCAACAGCATTCCACAAACTCTCTTCTATTGTTTTGCCCTCGTTTTTTGCTTCGCCATCCATGCCTGCAGAACGGGCCCTGCATTCTCTGGACGTTAAGATGGTGTTATTTGAATCGAACCCAAGACTTCAGGAAGTCGAGGCGCCTTTTTGTGGCGTATGGTCCGTCCAGCAAGGGACAGGCTATCTCTAAACAAGGACTCTCCCGTTGGGTGTCTTCTACTATTTCATTGTGCCACTCTAAAGCTGCAAAGCCTTTGAGGACGGCCCCTAAGGCTCACTCGACGAGGTCCACGGCTTTGTTATGTTATGAGCTATGTGTTATGATCGTGGATACCGCTGGTGGACATTTGCCAGGCGGCCTAGTGGGTGGTGATGCATACCTTTACCCGGCATTACTGTCTGGGGCAGCAGCATAGTGATGATGTACAGGTGGGACGTGCGGTCCTACAGCGCCTGTTCAATAAGGTAAGCCGCGCAGCTTTAGGTTATTTATTTCAATTTTTTCACTTGATGGATTTATTTTTTTCATATATGTGATTAAGTTTTGTTTAATGGTTTGCCTTTACACTCCGCCATGCATGATTGGTACTGCTATGTAATCTATTCACAGCATGTGAATCCATGAAAGATCCAATGCTGTAGAAGGGATTGTGTCCTCCAACGTATTCCTCATATTAGCTGTATTCTCTCAGCTTTGGCTGCTTCTGAAATTTCTCCCGACAGATGGCGCTTTGCGTCATAGTCGATGAGCTCCCTCGAGGCCTCCGTCGAGGGTGACGTCATCGGGTATACAAGTAGCACGCGCAGCGCCTGTTGGCCTCGGTTCCGTTTTTCCGCAGTACGTGTTGCTTCGGAGACTCTGCGTGCCTCGATAGTTCTGTGACGCAGTTATCATTGTGAAGATATTCGAGATGTCCTAATCGTCAACCCAGACTACCCCGCGTTCGCGGTTCAAGAAATGTAAAACCTGAGGTTCCAAAATGTCGATCACAGATCCGCACCGAGAACGTCTGTGGTGCCTTGGCGAAAACCAAGACACGGAAGCCTGTGCAAAGTGTCAGGCTATGACAGGTAAGGCCTTCCGAGAGAGGAAGGGAAAGCTACAGGTAGGTCGAAAACCCGACCGAAAAGCCTCAAGCGTCCAGTCGTGAACCCATGAGGAGAAATCTCCTCGACGCAAAAGGCAAAGACATAGGTCTAGGTCCCGAAGTGCTTACCACCACTCTGTCTTCAACAAAAAAGTATAAAAAGAAATGCCACAGATCCCCTTCTACCTAGTCTTCTGACAAATCCCCCAAAAAGATGAAATGCCCCACAAAACATTCTTCCTCTGAAAAATGGGAAGCATTTAGAATTAAGATGGAGGGTTTTGGAAAGGCG
This sequence comes from Ambystoma mexicanum, assembly GCF_040938575.1. Taxonomy (NCBI): domain Eukaryota; kingdom Metazoa; phylum Chordata; class Amphibia; order Caudata; family Ambystomatidae; genus Ambystoma; species Ambystoma mexicanum. The sequence continues at coordinate 984,129,208 of NC_090934.1, read as the reverse complement.
AAGCCTTGGTCCACGCCTTCCTCGGAAGCTGGCCGAGAGCATTACCGTTCGGACACTTGTGCACTCTCGAGCCCAGGTGATCGAAGGAGAAAAGATCAGGAACCCTGCAGTACCCCGAGTGATAAAAATCAGTCGAGTCGACCGCTTGAGGTCATCGACGCCGTCGGAAACCCAACACACCTTGAAGGACAAGCCTTCGAAGAGCGCCATCAATGCCTTTGTTGACGTCGATACAAAGCCTTTCGTGCCCATAGTTTCAAAGGCTCCAGTTCAGTCAGCAAAATGACAAAATAGCAGCAAAAGAATAAGCTGCAAAGCCCACAAAGCCTTCAGCCTCCACTGTAACCGCCCCTCCAGAAAAGAGGTATACTCCTCTGCCAAGGAAAGAATTTTTTTAATTCTTGTCTTCAATTTTTGAAGAACAAGAAAGGTCTGAGGAGGAGGATGTTCCTTTTGGCCTAGAGTATGGCACCCCTAATGTCCCAGAAAGTCCAATTTCTGAGGAAAGCAGAATGAGGGATTTAGTGGAAACTTTGCATAACGCAAGTGGAGTTGACACATCGCCCGAGATAGATTTTGGCAAACCAGAACCAGGGGAACATGCCATTCCCTTGTATAAACAACTGATGACAAAGGTGGTGGATTATTTAGGATGGGCTAGACCACAACTCAGTTCATCCAGGATTACCAGACTGACATACTGGATCAGGGCCCCACCGAAGATCTGTTTTTACCCTTCCATGTAGCCTTACAAAATAGGGTGGTCAAAGATGAGAGACCCCGGACTCAAATCCTCCTGTGAATAAGTCCCTCACATCAAAATACCGCCCTTCCAGTAGCGACCCCGGCTGTCTGTCCAAACACCCACTCCCGAGAGTCTGGTGGTCAGGCAGCCACAGCTACATCAAATAAGATGGCATACCCTACTATCCCTCCGGATAGGGAGAACAAGCGTGTGGATGGTTGGGCACTCAAGGTATTTTCACCTGGGAGTATGGCATTAAAATAGGCCAACTCCATATGAGCCCTGGAACATTTTTCGTACACTCTGTGGGAGTGCATTGCAATGGCGTAGGAGCACATACCAGAAGGGGAAGAAAGGGAAGGATTCCTAGTAATCGTTAGAGATGGAAAGGAGGCCATGCAGGAATCCCTTCAGTCAGGATTGGACACTGCAGATAGTGTGAGCAGGTCCATGGCCACTAGCACAGTGATGCACAGATTTGCGTGGTTGCGACAGTCTTTTGAACATGCCTTTTGGCGGGTCTCACCTTTTCGGCAACAAGGCTGACGAGATCCTTGAGAGGTTGCAGACCTCGAAAGCCGCTACCAAGTTTTTAGGAGCTGCTATTCGGCAACCTCAGCCTTTTCATGCATCAGGACAATCTTGGAGGCGACGATCCTATCGTTATTACTCAGATTGATATGAGTCATATGGAAAGGCGAGAGGAACGGCCAGTTAAAGAGGCCAGAGAAAAATCACTTGTGGTAGATGAGGTAAATGTGCTAAGCCAGCTCCAGCTTCCTTACCATCAGCAGCCGCAGCATCCACCCCAAAACCACTTTGAGGACTTGCATCACAAGACACCTGTGGGAGGCAGGCTGTCCCAGCATCTGCAAGAATGGCACACCATTACTTCAGATGTTCGACCTCTAGAAATAATAGCCCAAGGTTACTACCTTCCTTTTCGAGCGCAACCTCAAAGCAATCCACCGGGAAGACACTGTTTGAAGTTTCCAGACCCGCTCCTACAGCAGGAAGTCTTAAACCTGCTAGAGAAAGGTGCTATAGAACCAGTACCTGTAGCGGAGAGGAACATGGGATGGTACTCCCCATATTTTATGATTCTCAAAAAGGACGGAGGATTGAGACCCATCTTGGACTTAAGAGACTTGAACATGCTCTTCAGGAAGGACAAGTTCAAGATGGTCACTCTTTCTCAGATCCTCCAGGCTCTTCAACTTCAGGATTGATTGGTGTCATTGGACCTTCAGGATGCTTATTTTCATGTGCCAATCCATCTCGAACACAGAAAATACCAGATGTTCGCGGTTGGCGACTCGCACTATCAGTTTCGAGTCCCACCATTCGGATTGACCTCTGCCCCGAGGGTCTTCACCAAGTTAATGGTAGTGGTGGCAGCGCATTTCAGGAGAGGAGGGATTCACGTTTACCCCTACCTGGACGATTGGTTGATCAGGACGCATTCTGCCGAGCAAGCCCTGATTCATCTGAAAGTCACCTGCCACTTCCTCCAGACTGGGCTTCTGCCTCAATTTCAAGAAGTCACAAATGACACCTTCCCAACAGCTCCAGTACATTGGTGCTGTATTAGACACATCCTTGGGAAAGAGCTTGCCTCACAAGTCGAAGGCTCAAGACATTCTTCAGATGGTTTCCTAATTTCAAAATGCCCAAAATCTCCCGTCCTACGACTTCTTGATGCTGCTTGGCCTCATGGCATCCTGCATTTTCCTGGTGACAGAAGCACGCCTGAGGATGAGATCCCTTCAATGGGCTCTAAAGACTCGATGGTCCCAATTCTCAGGACAAATGACGGATCTTCTTCAGATTCCAAACAAGGTTCGGCAGGATCTTCTGTGGTGGACTTGAGAACATCCTAAAAGGACAACATTTTTGGCAACCGTGGCCGGAGATTACAGTAGTGACGGACGCCTCACTCATGGGGTGGAGAGTTCAAGCCAACGATCTGACAATCGGTGGTTGTTGGTCTCCATCGGAGACCAAACTACACATCAACCTTTTGGAGCTGAGAGCAATCAGACTAGCACTTAAGGCTTTTTTGCCATCGGTCACGAGAAAAAATGTCCTGATGACGGACAACACAGTGGCCCTGCATTACCTAAACAAAAAGAGGTGGTGTAGGGTCACTACCTTTGTGTAGAGAGGCAATGCGGCTCTTCTATTGGGCAAGTCAGGAAGGAATCTCCTTATCAGCAGTTCATCTAGCCGGGGAGGAGAATATGACGGACACTCTGAGCACATAGAGTACTGTATCCCACGAGTGGGAACTGGCTCAGGAAGTCTTCCAGGAGATCTTCGCCCTTTGGGGAACCTCTCAAGTATACCTGTTTGCGATCGGAATCAACCGAAAGTGCGAAAGGTTTTGCTGAAGGGAATTTCCCCCGAGAGGAGCCCTAGGAGACGCTTTTGCGGTGGGATGGAACTTCTCAATACTATACCCTCCGATCCCCGTCATTCTTCGAGTCATCAGGAGGTTAAAATGGTTCGGAAACTGCATGATCCTAATTGCCCTGGATTGGGCCAGGAGAACATGGTACCTGGATCTTCTAGACATGTCCATCTGCCCTCTGTTACGTCTTCCTCAGAGCGAGGACCTTCTCTCACAAAAGGAGGGCCAGGTTCTCATGCAGCGGTCAGGACTCTCAACCTTCATGCTTGGTATCTGAAAGGCTGAGATACAGGGATTGGGACCTTCCAGATGATATGGAGGTGTTGCTTTCGGCAAGAAGGCCAGCGACAAAATCTTTGTGCCGTTGCCATTGGAAGAAGTTTTGCAACTGGTGCAGGGAAAAGAATGTTGATTCTCCAGCATGGGGTCTGGCATGGATTCACATGCTCATGAATATTCCCCGTCGTCAGGCCGGGAATCCTCGGTATAGAAAAAAAATCAGTATCAGTTTCGTTTCTGATCTGTCTTTCTTAGTAGTAACCAATCATTGGTCTCTGGGTCATACTGCCCCCAGCCAATGAATGCCCTCTCCCTAAGCCCCGCCTCCGGCAGCCATCCTCAGATTTTTACCGCACGTTCAAGTGTTGGGAGTCCTTGTGCTGTAGCTCTCGAGCTTTTGCTGCGTTTTCGTGCCTTTTCAGGAGATTTTTCTAATTTTTTGGTTAAATAGAGCCTCAAGCTCCACCGTTTCTACATCCGATCAACGGGGATCCGTTTCCGAGTTTTCTACACCCCTCAAGAGTGAAGATTTCGTTGAGTTACGCTTTTGGAGGATTCCAGAAGTTCTGAGGCCTACCCCGGACATGGCTCAGGAGAAAGGAAGCTCGCCGCCCGGGAAGCTGTTCAGGACCTGCCCTGGATGCCAGCTTCAGAACGTTTTCAAGGAGGACGAGCATTCGTTATGCCTCTACTGTCTCCATGAGGACAAGACGCAAAAGGAGAAGGACTGTGCGTTTTGTGGGAACATGTCGGAGCGGACCATGAAGGATCGCCACCTCCATCTCGCCAACTGGCTGGAAGGGAAGAGCCCGTCAGGCGAGAAGAAGAAAAAGAAGTCTGAGCGGTCTTCTAAGTCCTGTGAGGGTGCCCCGGCGATGGGGGCCCAACAAAAGGCTAAGCACCGCGAGACCGGGAGCGCCGAACGGTCGGGCTCCTTGGCTGCCAGGCAGGGCTCATCCTCCCCGGCGCCATCAACCACGAGCCAACGCTCTGGCTCGGTTAAGAGGAAGTCAGAGAACCCAGCGAAGCTTCTGGAGACGCCCCGGTCGATCTCGAAGATTCCGGCAGAGGGGGAGCGAGGCTCGGACCCCCTCCCAAGGTGGGCGTCCAGAAGGTGGCGATGGCCTTAATTCACCCTGCTAAGACCTCGATTGAGGATGTCGCCGCGGCCCTGGCTCAGCCTGTGGAGGCTACACCAGTGGAGGCTCCCTCAGGACCCAGAGTCTCCCTGCCACCACGGAGGGTGTCGTCTTTCTGGCCCATTGAGAAGACCCCCACGAAGTCTTCGTTGGAAAAGGTGGGGGAGGGGCTGATGGCCATCGTGGATACGGACACGACCTCAAGAGGAGCTCATCGAAGTCGTGGAAGAGGCCCAGCCCATCGGGAGGGATCCCGACGAGGGCGACGACGAGAGCGACGGTGTTGCCGACAAGGCTCCTCAAGAGCCCTCGTGCCCGTAGTTTCCGGCGCCGCAGGACTCCTCGGCGGCCATTTTGTCAGCAATTCAGTCCTTATGCTCGGAGATAAGGTCAAGGTTGCCCCTTCCCCTGACGGAGGTACCTGAGCCAGACCCGACAGGGGAACCGGAGCCAGGACCTTCGGAGAGTCCACCGCTTAAGAGGAGGAGGACGCATCCTACGCCACCTCTCCCACCTCTGCGGCCTTCTCTGCCTTCCCTCCCGGTCTACTACCCACGGGGATGATACAGGCACGGACACGGCTACTACAGGTACAGATGACGACGGAGGCGACAACGGGATGTGTTCCCCGTCGCCACCTGCTCTGGCGACACCGCCCGACGAGATTGGATCCTTTCATGCCATGATTTCCAGGGCATCCGAGCTTTTTCAGCTCTGCCCAGAAGAAAAGAAGAAAGAAGGGTTCCTTTACCAACAGCGCAAGGCTAAAAGGAAGGCGGTCCTCACCGAGCCGCTTCTTGATGACATCTGGGATGAGGGGTTCGCCCTCCTCAAGAACCCTGCTACGGCGCCGGCAAAGAGGGACCGGCACAACCTACCCCGGATTCGGTCGTCTTGGCGGCAAAGAAGAAGAAAGCTGGGGGGCATCGACCTCGACATCAACTTCCTGCCCGGACGGCGAGGGCAGGAAGTTGGACACGATGGGACGGCGGATCATCTCATCCTCAGCGACGACTATCACAGCGACGACTATCAAGGCGGCCAACGCCCTGGCTATCGTAGCCCACTACGACAGGGAGTTGTGGTTCAAAATCGCCCCTCTGTTAGACTTCCTTCCGGATGCCAAAAGGGCTGAGGCCCTTGAAATCCTACAGGAGGGGGAGATGGCTTCAGAACCACGCCATCATGGTGGCAACGGACATCGTCGACACCGGTTTCCGTCAGTTGGGCAACGGCGTTAGCTTGAGACGACGAGTATGGCTCAAGGCCACGGATTTCCGCCAGGACGTACAAACCAAGGTTTTGGACATGCCCTTCGACGGGAACAACCTGTTGGGAAGGCGGTTGATGAGTCCCTTCAGGCCATCAAGACAGACAGAGACTGCCAGGGCACTGGGAGTGCTCCAACAACGACGGCCGTCCTTTCGGAGCTCCGGAGGCAGACAAGGTGCCTCCAAGGGATCCGGCAGTGGCTCCTCCACTTACCGCCAAGCGGCAAGATCTTCATCCCAGGAAGCCTACAGGGGACGCGGCAAGTCAGGGGGTGCCCGTCGTCGTCGACAGGGAAGTCAAGGAGGCAAGGCGGCCTCCAAACTAGGTTGAACCGACTGTGGGGTCGGGCCCCCGCCGAAGCACCCCGGTGGGAGGCCGGCTGGCAAGGTTCGTCAGCGTGTGGGAGTCCATCTCCACCGACCTTTGGGTGCTGGACGCCCTGGCCCAAGGGCATGCCCTCGGGTTTCAGAAAGAGTGCCCTCGTGTTCCACCCGTGGCCAGGAAGGAAAATCACGTCCCTCAACTACTGCTGGAAGTAAGGGCGATGCTCAAGAAGGGTGCCATCGAGCTCGTCCCAAAGAGGCTTCGGGGCTCCGGAGTTTACTCCAGGTACTTCCTCGTAAAAAAGAAGACAGGAGGATGGCGCCCCATCCTGGACCTACGACGACTGAACAAATACATCAAGGCACAGAAGTTGCGTTTGGTCACCCTCCAGCATGTGCTGGGACAGCTGGAGGAGGGCGATTTCATGTCGTCGTTGGACTTGGAGGATGCGTACTTCCACATCCCCATTCTAAAAAGACACCGAAAGTTCCTCAGGTTCGTGGTCCAAGGGCGGCACTACCAGTTCAAGGCCCTCTCATTCGGATTGAAGTCGGCATTCAGGGTGTTCACCAAGTGCCTCGCACCGGTGGCGGCGCGGCTGCGCCTATAGGGGATACACATTTACCCCTACCTGGATGACTGGCTCATCCAGGCGAGGACAAGGGAGCTCGCCGTGGAGCACACTGCGAAGACCTTCCAGCTGCTCACAGACCTGGGATTCTCTGTCAACGTTGCAAAATCCCACCTGGTTCCGTCGCAAGTCGCCCTGTTTCTGGGAGCCAAGCTCGACACAGTGGCGCGACTGGCCTCGCCGTCGGAGGAAAGGACAAGGACCATTCTGGGCAAGGTGCAGCGTCTGCTGGCCACGGACATGGCCAGGGTAAGATCTATCAAGTCCCTCCTCGGGATGATGTCCTCCTGCATTTATCTGGTGCGCCTTTGCAGGTTTCGGATGAGACCATTACAGGAGTTCCTCGACGCCCGCTGGATCCAGTCGACAGGCAGCTTCGAGGACAGGATCCCTCTCAACGTGACGTTCCGTCAGGCGATCCGGTGGTGGGGTACCCGCTCCCATCTGTCGGCGGGCACGGACTTTCAGACCCCAGCTCACCAGGTGACGGTGACCACGGACGCCTCCCTGGAAGGTTGGGGAGCACTCCGGAGATCTCCACGCGAGAGGCCTTTGGCTTCCGGAGGAGAAGTCTCTCCACATCAACATCTTGGAGCTCTGCACGGTGTTCTGGGCCCTCGGGTCCTTTCTTCCATCCCTCAAGGGCAAGGTGGTGAGGATCTTCACCGACAACACCACCACAATGTGCTACATCCAGAAGCAGGGCGGAACCAGGTCCCCGGCCCTATCCAAGGAAGCCCAGGATCTGTGGCATTGGGCCGTCGCCCAAGGGATGTTTCTGGTGCCTTTTCATCGGGCAGGAATAAAAACTATCCCCGACTCACTCAGCAGGGAGCTGTGCTCGTGCCACGAGTGGGAACTACGCCAGGATCAAGTGGATCGACTCTTCCGACGATGGGGCGAACCCCAAATGGATCTCTTCGCGACGGCGACAAATTCCAAGTGCCGGAGGTTCACCAGCAGGTTCCCCAACGGAGGAGCATGGGCGATGCTTTCTCGTTCCCCTGGGAGGGCCCATTTCTTTGTGTTCCCTCCGCTGCCGTTGCTGCTCCGGCTCATCAACCAGCTCAAGAGGTCCCGGTGCAGGTTGATCCTCGTCGCACCGGCGTGGCCGAGACAGATCTGGTTCCCGGACCTTCTGGACTTGTCAACGTCCCCACCAGTCAAGCTACCGACGGACGCAGACCTTCTCTCCAGAGAATGAGGCGCCATTCTTCACCACAACCCAGAGTCGCTGAACTTGCAGGCCTGGCTCCTGCAGCACTAGAGTTTGGAGGGTACGATATCCCGGCCGACTGCAGAGAGGTTCTTGCAAAGGCCAGGGCGTCCTCAACTCTTAAGTGCTACGGACATAAATGGAAGAGGTTCTCTGTCTGGTGCCGTGTACAGAAGATTAACCCTCTGCGAATTACGGCCCCTCAAGTGCTGCTGTACTTACTGTCGCTGGCCAAAGCTGGACTGGCTCACACCTCCATCAAAATACATCTGTCCCGCAATCTCCTGATATACCAGGACGACGGGTCGGGCGTCCTTGTGGTCTCATCGCCTGGTGAAAGAATTCATGAAGGGACTATTCCGATCATTCCCGCCGGTGAAGGCTCCTGCCCCGGCGTGGGAGGTTAATGTGGTGCTGACCAAGCTCATGGGGGCCCCATTCGAGCCTATGCATTCGGCGCCTTTGAAGTTCCTGTCATGGAAGACAGCTTTCCTTGTGGCCATCACCTCTGCACGACAAGTGGGAGAGATCCAGGCCCTATCTTGCAAGCCTCCATACTTGACTTTTCATGACACGAGGGTGGTGCTGAGGACACACCCATCCTTTCTGCCCAAGGTGCCGTCGGACTTCCACCTCAACGAGCCCTTGGTGTTGCCAGTTTTCTTCCCGTCGCCCGCCGAGAGGACTTTGCACTCGCTGGATGTAGCCAGAGCGCTGAAGTTCTACGTGGACCGCACAAAGAGTTTTCGGAAGACGTCACACCTGTTTGTGAACTTTGGGTCTGTGAATCAAGGGAAGGCTCTCTCGAAGACTTCCATTTCCAGATGGCTCTCCGGCTGCATCATGCACTGTCACCGGTTGGCAAACCGACAGCTGCCCGGCCGTCGGAGAGCCCATTCGACCAGAGCGATCGCTGCTACCATGGCGTTCCTGTCTGGTGTGCCCCTGCTGGACATCTGCAGGGCTGCGACGTGGAGGTCGACGCACACCTTCACAAGATTCTACTGTGTCGATCGGGACTCCAGGGTCGGCCAAACAGTGCTGCGCAACCTGTTCGCCTAAGGTGAGCCTGGTGAGGAGGTAAGAGTTGCTCAATGTTGATTTGTTGTATTGCTTAATGTTGTGACTGTTGCCACCTCCCGTGGTTGTGCATGTGTGTACTGCTATGTTTTTCTCTTATTCATGAGCATGTGAATCCATGCCAGACCCCATGCTGAAGAAGGAACAAGTTACTTACCTGTAACTGTTGTTCTCCAGCATGGGTCTGGCATGGATTCACATGTGAACCCTCCCGCCTACCCCTCTGCGGCTCTTCACTTGGTCATACTGCCACTTTACGTGCTACCAAATCTGAGGATGGCTGCTGGAGGCTGGGCTTAGGGAGAGGGCAGTCATTGGCTGGGGGCAGTATGACCCAGAGACCAGTGATTGGTTACTACTAAGAAAGACAGATCAGAAACGAAACTGATACTGATTTTTTGTCTATACTGTGTTTTAAGTGAACGGTGTCTCTTAGCAGCAGCGTTGCCTGGTTTATTAGTGGAAGTATCTTTGTTGCGCTGGGGCAGTGATGGAGTGTCGGGCTTTGTCTGCTCCATTAAGGGCCTCCTTTGATCCCATGCGGGGGGGTTTTGGCCTGCGGATTTGCTTATCCATGATCTGTTACGCTCACCTGATATCCCCCGGGGTGTCTGGAAGGCTCTGGGATCTGGAACCCTGGATGTATAGTTGCCCAGTGCTGAGTAATGAATCTGCAATTACAGAAGGGAGGATTTGTGATAACTGTCTCTAATGGGTGAATCTCCCACATCCCTCTGACCGATTCCCTTACCACTGGGTTATTTTCTCACCTTAGTTATTTGTAGGGTGAGCTATCCGTCCTGTGTTTCTTGTGCAGGGGCGCTTGACATTTGTTGGCGCGCTGCCTGAGTTGCTTCACTGGTGCAGTATGCCTTCCTTGGGCCGAGGCCTGCTGTGACCCTGAATCTGCTGGTAGGCAGGTAGGTTTGTTAATTGTAAATCTTTGTTCTGTTTATTGTGGGAATTCGTTAATGTCTTTATCTCCTTCTTTTCAGAAGCGAAAGGTCTTGATTCTGGCGTGCTTCGCCATCTCCTGGGCTGGAGGACTTGCATCTTTTAGCGAGCTGGACTTGGAGGAGTTCAGAGCCGCAGTTCTGGTCTAGTGCGTTATGCACCACTTTCTCAGCCAGGACACGTGGATTTGTTGACGTTATTTCTCTTTGATCCAGTATTTTGTACAGAGACAAACTGTCTGCTGAGCTGTTTCGCGTGTCAGTTGTCTTTTTTATTTGAGTTCACTGTTCTCAAGGTTTCCCAACCAGGGATGGGTGGATCAAATACTATTTCAGCCGGCGCTGTAGATGCCATTTGCAAAATTGCCACTTGGAGTTTATTACACACCTTCACCCAACATTACTGCCTGGAAACGCATTCTAGGGGTAATATACAAGTGGGACAAGTGGTGCTGAAACATCTCTTTACAGCGCTACCTTCTAACAACCCACCTCCTTTTTCTAGGACTGCTCGCTAATCTATGCAAAGCATATCATTCTAAGCAGATCCACAAGCCTCAGAAGGTATACATTACTCACCGTAATAGTATTTCTGACGCTTGCATCTGCTTATGTTCACATGTGCCTGCCCTTACTCCCCTATTGGAGTAGAAGGTGCCTGGGGGAAAAAGCATAGATCTTTCACACCTACAATCCACGGTTACAATTTACACTTCCTCTTGTCAGAAACAAATAGTCTGAGGGACCTTTGTTAGGCAGAATCCTGTGCAGTGCCCTTAGGGACCACTACACACAATTAAGACTACAGGTGGCAATACAAGTTTTACCTTTGGTACAAGCCTGTACTACTATGTCAGAGTGGTAGCTGTGGCTCAGCAGCCAGGCTTATCTCAAGAGTATATGAGCAGTCGTAGAGATTACACAAAGGGACCACAATTACTGTGACTCAAGCAAACACTGACTCAAGGTTTCAGGTAAAAATATAAGTACATTTATTTTTAAACCATTCGTTATTAACAGAACACTTCTATTAAACTCAAATAAAACCCACACGTTAAATATACTACAACTAACCAATTCACTTTGTACAGTAAGTCTCAAGGTAAGTACCCTGTGTGTTTGAATGAACCGGTGTTAGGCACAAAACATGTTACCGCGAATACGATTGCGATTACTTTTGGACAGTTCGGTCTACTAAATAAACGCGTATCGTGACATGAAATGCTACCGGGGCAAAAATACACTTCACACCTGAGATACCCAGAGGGAGTTGGAGGCAAAAATCATAGGCAATATTTTGCTTAGGCAGGCAGAATCAAGAAACACTCAGACAGGAGTTCAAAAGTCAAAGGGCCGGAGCCTGGGTCGGAAGACACCGGGGCCTGTTGCCGAAGATCACACAGTCAGACAGTTCACGATTCCACGTAGCCAAAAACACTTTGATATTGTCAATGTTCGGAAGCAAATGTTATAAGGAGGAGGGAAGACAAGGGCAAGCCTTGGAAATGAAGAAAAGGGATTCACCCAGTTTCCTCAAGGAGAACAGTACCTTGTTCCAGTGGTGCATCTGGTGCCCTGGCAGTTGTTCCTGTTGGTTTCCCGCAGACCCACGATTCCTGGAGCTTCGTTGTGGAGGACGTCTGAAGGGGGTCTGCACCACAGGGTTGAAGCTGGCAGCAGCGACGAGGAATAAAAGGTGCGCTCCTTAAAAACAGGAGAGGCTCTTCAGGTGGCTATCTGGATCACTACAGCAACGTGCAGCGATTTCGACCAAGGAAGCGGATCCTCTGGCTGTAGAAGATGAGCTGGTTATCCCCACCAAGCTCAAGGGAAGAAGACTCTGTACTGGATGTTCTCTAAGTCGTTGAAGGGAAGATAACTCAGGACTGCAGCAGGGCTTCACCGGGACAGGGTAGTTGTCGTTCTCTCCGCTTCTCTTCGGTTCCTTGTAGTTCCAGTGGCGACTCTGACTTCTAACCCAAGAGACCTGCCTTTATGCGAAAAACCCTCATTCACTCAGCCTGTCAGTCAATCACCCAGCAGGGGGGTTGTCCAGCCCGGACAACTACCCTTACCAATCATTAAAAAAAGTGCGACTTGGGTTTCCTAGGATACCCTATGCAGGGGGTGACTACACTCCTCCCTCACATTCAGCCCACCTAGACACCCAGGCGCCTTGAGGAGGGCTTCCGAGCAGAAGCCTGCCAAAAGACAGTGAACAAAGAAGGCAAACCTAGTTTGCCGTGCAAAGTAAGACACAAGAAGGACTTTAACAAAAAGAAATGGCGAATAAACCCAACCGGAGCCAAAAGAAAGACTATTTGGTCAAGCAGGTTTATGTTCAAGGCTAATATAATAGCCAAGAACAGTACCGCGTTTATCTAATATAATCGCGGTAGAAAAGTTAGCATAGATACCACTGCCACCAGCCAAGTCTAAATGTTAAGAGCGAAACAATGCTCTAGCAGGTACAGATAAAGAGGGATACGAATTAACCCTTTCCAGTACTCCATGGAAGATGGGGTTTACTGGATCTGTGGTAGATTGACTAAGTAAAGTTAATGGTAACTTGACCCTTTTCTGGGGGACGGAAGTCGTCTCAGAAATGGAGTCGAGGGAAGTCTCGAAGACAATCCTGTGCCACGGCACTGAAGGTGCTGTGTGACACACAAAAAGAAGAGGGCTACTAAAGTGGTGTGTTTCAGAGTCCAAAATCACAAAAACAGGTAGAAACACATAGCAAAACACAGGTAAGATTGGGGGAAAAGCTCTCTCTAACCAAGTGGAAAAAAAATAAACTCCAGAAGTCCAGCAAAGCTGCTGGGGGACTCACTAGGTGAGGGAAATTAGCCATAGATGAGAATTCTCCCTAACAACCTTGTCGCGTGAGTGATCATGGGTACAGGGTATGTCACACTAGGGATAGTATTCTAGTCACACCCTGTCAACGTCCCTTTACAATTTTCAAAAACTTCGTGTAATACTCTGCAACTTGTGTATGTGTATATATATATATATATATATATATATATATATATATATATATATATATATATATATATATATTTATTTCTGAGGCTTCTGGAATCTGCTTAGATCACATGCTGTGCATAGGCCGACATCTAGTGGAAGCTGCGGAGAATTAGTTTGTTTTTTGAAACTCAAAAATGGGCGTCGACACAGGGCGTGCCAGTAATACTATCCCTAGTGTGACGTCCACTGTACCAAGATCCCTCACTCGTCTAGGATCCTCAGATTGTTTTTTTCCGCCATACTGGTGGGAAGCATTTTGCGGAGTCCCCTGGCCTTAACCATACTTTTGCTAAAATATTGATTAATTTACATCCTTTCCCCATCCCAACGTCGAACTTCGACACTCGACGCCGGCTTGGAGAAGAAATCTCACGATGGATTTGGGCCTCGGAAGGCCTTTGGCCTCGGCCCGGGCCTTGGAAGGCCTCTGGCCTCGGGCCTGCAAATAGGGAGAGTGGGGGGGGTTGGACATACTCTTGGCAGCCAAACTTTGGAATTCACTCCCTAATGAGCTGAGAGCAGAACCTTCCTTCCTGAAATTCAAACACCTTACCAAAGCCTGGCTGTCCTCCCAAGACATCTAACACTGCTCACTGCCCTATTTGTACACCTTATACATTTCCTACACTTACCAGCCTGCTGCCTCAAGGTGCGTATGGAGGGTACCCCTTTTCAATTCTGCCCCAAGTGCAATCGCAAATACCCTTGAGTCGACAGGCACGCCATGTGCAATCTCTGCTTGCCGAGGGACCACCCCGAAGCGAACTGCAGAGCGTGTAGTAGGTCTAAACCTAAGACACTTAAGGACCGTTCGACGAAGCGTTGCACCCACCACGCCAGGCAGGCGGCCATGGCAGCGGAGGGCGCCTTCACGATGGCAGCGACGCCATGCTTTCGGACGGCGAGGGCATTACGGCGTCGAAAGACAGCCGAGCGCAGGTCCCCGACCTCGGAAGGTTGTCCGACGGGGCGGCTATGGGGAAGACCCCCGGCGACACAAGCGCTTCACACACCACTCACACAAAACACACTAAGTCCAACCGAGACTCGACGACGTCGAGTTCTCAAAGAGGCACAAACAGAACGGTCCGAATCGGTGTCCTCTGGGCGTTCTCGATCGAGATCACCGCATGACTCTAGGCAATCATCCACTCTTGCCAAGAGTGCCTCGCTCCCTAGGCTAACAGAAGTTTGATCGTCGGAGGACGAAGACGACTTCCACCCCCAGGCCGCTCTCCAGGAGTCGGAGCCCGCAGACAAGATCAGCACGGACCCACGTTCGAAGGACAGGGACTCTACCCCCCGATCCTCGCCGTCGAAAACCTCCGGAGCCACAAAGGGACAGGGAAAACATTTTTCCACTCACGGGGAGGGGGGAAAACAGCAGAAGAAGCAGCCTCTGCACTCTTCCACCTCCACTCCTCCTAAACAGACAGACAAGACCAGGTCTGCTGATATTTCTAAAACCAGAAAATCTACTCAAGATAAATCTCCTAGACTTTCTGAGAGAGTCATTCCCAGTTCCAAAAAATGGTCGAGTGATGACATAGATAGGGTCATGTCAAGGATGTCTTCTTTGGCAGACTTTTACGATAAAAATCCAGACCATTTCTTTTCATATAATCCACAAGGGGCTATACCCTCAGGCTCTAATGATCCTATCCCCCCGAGTAAGAAGCCCCAGTTTGAGACACCGATGAGGTCTACAGACCCCTTCGAGGTACAACCATACTCACGGCCATACTCACTGTATCAAGGAGAGACTTCCTTTGGTGAGGACCAAGATTTTGACATGGTAGAAGAGCAAACCGTGATGGGCTACTATGGGGATGATGAGGACCAAGAAGAGGAAGAGGAAGACCCTTAAACCTACAGAGTAGATTCCCCGGTAGAGAAGGAAGCCCCGGTTACCGACTCCCCTGTCGATAACCAACCCCTCCTGAACGAGGTTCTCGCACGAGCAGCAGAACATTTCAGTATTGACACCCACAGTGTCCCGGAAGAGAGGGACTTCGCCGAGGAGTTAGTGGGAGAAAGGAGGCCTGTTGCCCGGACCATCCCTATCCTTAAGTCTATTCAGCGAAGAATAGACTCGTCACTGGTGAACCCGAACCTCACCAGAGCAGTCAATCCCAGAGTTGAAAAACTTTTCAGGGCAGCCCAGTCTGACCCTCTCTATATAAGAGGACATCTGAAGCCAGACTCCCTAATTGTCACTAACACTCGTAAGAGGGCTGGAACACCCTCGTCGTCGCCCGAAGCTCCTCCAGACAAGGAGAGCAAAAAACTATATGGGTTTGGCAGGAAAGTAGCCTCAACGTCCGCCTATCAGGCAAGGATTGCAAACTCCACCACCTTGTTGGCCAGCTACAACTGCCATCAGTGGGAAGAAGTTGCGGCACACATAGCCTCTGCACCAGAACCCTTAAAGGGGCAGTTAGCCCGAATTTCCGCAGAGGGTAGAGCCGTGTCTGGTTGCATTTTAAAAGCAACTTTTGACGCCGCGGACAACGCAGGCAGATTGATAGAAGAAGGTACTATTATCAAGTGACATGCGTGGTTACGGCAGTCTGGTTTTAAGGCAGAAACCCAGGCATCATTGTTGGACAAACCGGTGGAAGCCGATCTGTTGTTTGGTAAGGCGGTCGAGGACGCGCTGAAGAATGCCAAGGACGAATACGAGACACTCCAGTCCCTTGGCCAGTTAACCAATAAACCCCCTAACCAGAGAGGGAATAGTAATTTTCGTCACCCACGCGGTCAGAATTCCCAGAGAGGATCAAACTATTCCCAGTGGCAGGGTACACAGTGGAACAACAGCCAACAGTCTACCCAGGGTTATGGCAGGGGTAATAGGAGAGGATGTGGTAAAGGCAGAGGCAGCCCCAGTAAAGGAGATGGCATGCCTCCACCAAAGCAGTGACGCTCAGTTCAGGGTCTCTTCTCACGCAACCCCAGTAGGGGGACGCATTTCTACCTTCACCCAGGCTTGGGAAGGGATCACATCAGACAGATGGGCGCTCTCAACATTATCCGCAGGGTACTGTATAGAACTACTGCAGCGTCCCCGGAACCATCCTCCACGACAAAGAGTACACTCTTTAGAACATCAGAAGATTCTCCTCGAGGAGATCGCCAATCTGCTAGCAAAGGACGCGGATGCCTATTTTCATATTTCCATGTTCCCAGCGCACAGAAGGTACTTGCGCTTCAAGGTGGACAGTCGGCACTACCAGTTCGAGGTACTGCCCTTCGGGATAGCTTCGGCACCAAGGGTATTCACCAAGGTACTGGCGGTGGCGGCTGCACACCTACGCAGGGAGGACGACTGGCTCATAACGCGGGAAACCCCAGTAATTTGCAGAACAAATATTCAAAGGACTATCGACCTCCTCCACGAATTAGGCTTCTCGATCAACGAGAAAATGTAAAGCCTGGTGCCAAGCACCTCCAAACAGTTCCTAGGAGCAATCCTAGATACTCAAGAGGGGTTGACATTTCCTTCAGAGGAAAGAATTCGGAATATACTACTGCAAATTCCGCAATATCAGTCTGGTCACCAAATAACGGTACGCAAAGCAATGCGTTTGCTGGGCATGATGGCGTCATGTTTTACCTGGTCCCCCACGCGCGCCATGCACATGCGTCCCATGCAGGAATGGTTGGTGAAACAGTGGTCTCAGGCAAGTGGTCAGTGGGACGATCTAGTGGTCGTTTCGCCAACACTAGTACAAAGTCTTCACTGGTGGACAAGAGAATCTTGCACAGGGAAACCCTTTTACGATCCCGAAGTACAGGCAGTAGTCACTACCGATGCATGTCTGACGTGGTGGGGAGCTCACCATCTCCACCTCACAGCTCAGGTTCTCTGGTCTCCCTCTGTGGCCAAGAACCACATCAACCTGCTAGAGCTTCTGGCAGTATTCAGAGCGCTTCAAGCGTTCGAGTCCCACCTACTAAACCTGTCCGTGCAAATCCGGACGGACAACACAACAGCCATGTTCTACCTGAACAAGCAAGGAGGGACTCGTTCACCAAATCTGTCCAAGCTTGCCCAGAAAATCTGGATATGGGCACTCAGACGGAACATCTTCCTGTCATCACATGTTACAGGGGAGCTCAATTCCCTAGCGGATGCTCTGAGCAGAGACTCCCTCCCAGAGGAACACGAATGGGTTCTACACAGAGAGGTCGTAGAAGATATCTTCTCTCAATGGGGTTTCCCCCCTATAGACTTATTCGCCACAAGCGAAAACAGACCATGCCCAGGATTTTCATCCAGGTTCCCCCAACCAGACTCCCAGGGGAACGCCCTGTGGATGAACTGGTCAGGGATGTTTGCGTATGCTTTTCCACCAACTCCTCATCAGGAAGATGGTCAACAAGATGAACAGAGAGTCCATGACGCTCGTCCTAGTTGCTCCCATGTGGGCAAGACAACCGTGGTTCCCACACCTACGCAGGATGGCGGTGTGCGAGCCCATCAAACTTCCAGCCTGGTACAACCTACTGTCCCAGCACCAAAGTCAAACAGTGCATCAGCAACCCAACTCAATAAACCTGGCAGCATGGCTCCTGAGGTCATAGTTTGGACATCTCAGTTTACCACAGAGGTGTATGGACATCCTAAAGGAATCTAGGAAACCAAACACATGGCACTGTTACTTTGACAAGTTGAAGAGATTCGTTATCTGGTGCCAGAATAGACAAATCAACCCAGTTGATTGCACTCCTTCCACAATTGTTACATACATGCTCCACCTGCTAGATGCAGGATTGTTTTTTAACTCACTTAAAGTACACCTGGCAGCCCTGTCGCCATACACCACTTCCCATAACAAGGTCTCGTGGTGGAAAGTACCAGTAGTTGAAGCCTTCATGGAAGGAGTAAAGAGACTTCACCCTCCTATTTCAAACCCACCACCAGGGTGGGACCTTAATGTGGTGCTATCTAAGCTCATGGGCCCCCCTTTCGAGCCCATGCATAAAAGCAGTCTCAAACACCTGACTTATAAAACGACCTTCTTAGTAGCTATTACTTCTATAAGAAGGGTCAGTGAAATTCAGGCTCTGTCAGTGCAGGATCCCTTCTTTACTGTCCATAAAGACAAACTGGTTTTACGCACACACCCTAGGTTCTCACCTAAGTTTATATCTAAATTCCACGTTAACCCGTCCATCGAGCTTCCGGCTTTCTTCCAGGACCCTCAAAGCTCGGCTGAGGTGAAACTACACACCCTAGATGTGCGTAGGACGGTCCTCTACTATGTAAATAAAACCAGACTGCCAAGGAAAACAGATCAACTGTTTGTCTCCGTAGCTACAGGCAGAGAGGGGGGATCGCGTCTCTAAAGGTGCCATCTCGAAGTGGATTATTAACTGTATCCAGCTGTGTTACTCACTCTCTGAAAGAACTCTGCCTTTCACGCCAAGAGCCCACTCTACTAGAGGCATTGGGGCCACTCTGGCTTTCATTGCAAATGTACCCCTTGACACCATTTGCAAAGCAGCTACCTGGAGCTCTATTCACACTTACTCAGCATTACTGCATTGACACCCATTCCAAGGTGGATACACAAGTGGGACAAGCGGTTCTAAGACACTTATTTGCTCATGACCCTTCTCACATCCCACCTCCTTCTTCAGGTACTGCTTGCTAATCTATGCACAGCATGTGATCTAAGCAGATTCCACAAGCCTCAGAAGGGATACATTACTCACTGTAATCGTATTTCTGATGCTTGTATCTGCTTAGATTCACATGCGACCCACCCTTCCTCCCCTCTGAGAGAAGGCGCATGGTTGCTTGTAGTCTTACCTTTCTATCTATCTGCTTGGATTATCTGTACTCGCGCTACTCCTCATGCTACCTCATGTCAGAAAATATACAATCTGAGGATCCTAGACGCGTGAGGGATCTTGGGTACTGTGGACGTAACACTAGGGATAGTATTACTGGCACGCCCTGTGTCGACGCCCATTTTCAAGTTTCGAAAAACAAACTGTAATACTCCGCAGCTTCCACTAGATGTCGGCCTATGCACAGCATCACAGCATGTGAATCTAAGCAGATACAAGCATCAGAAATACGATTACGGTGAGTAATGTATCATATATATATTGTTGGGCATGGAAGGCAGACTAAACAATAGCAACAAAACAAGAAGCAGAGGACGAGGCAAAGCATCGGGCCAATGAGGAAGAAAAAAGCAAGGAGGGGAAGGCGCTGCATCTACAGCAAATGTGGAAAAACCAGAGCGCTTAACACGCTCTGGAACAAAGAAATGAATCTAACCACTCCTGCACCATCAGATATGTCCATAATAAACCTCTCCACCCATGTGCTGACCCCGGGGGAAAAACAGGTTCTAAAACTGGGGTTGAACTTTTGTCCCACGTCTGTTTACAACTATGCTGAAACCCGCATAGATTTCGATAAATTCATGCGTAAAATCAGATTCAAGAAATTCTTTGCCATATACGCGCCAAAACCTAAACCCAAAGTCTGCCACCCAGGACATACAGACATCTCGATTCAGGATACTCTCACCTTACATAATCTTGAGGATTTGGAACTTGAAAATGCAGACCTTACAAATAATATGGATCAAGAACTTGAACCAATGTACGTTGACACCAGCTGGCCAGGGCAAACATCATTAAAAGTTAAATCCCGATTCAACCCTATGCTTAATCCGGGAGGCCATGTAGAGGCTTTCCAAGACCTGGCTATTAATGATCTCAAAAAGATCTTGAAAAAATGGGTCCCATTGAGAACAAATTTAACCTCGCCACAACAACGGACAGTAAAACAACTAGGTGCAATGACGGAGTACATAATCAAACCGTCAGACAAGGGGACTAACATAGTCATTATGAATCGGCATGACTATGTTAAGGCGGCCCACAGACAACATTTGGACAAGAATTGCTATGCTAACCTACAGGACTATCCTTCAGAAGCCATGAGCCTTTTACTATCTAACCTTTTACAAACTTGGAAGGAGACTTGTTAGACGAAGACATTTGTACATTTTTACAACCTAAATTCCCTATTATTCCGACCATTTACTTTCTGCCCAAAGTCCACAAGAGCTTGACTAAGCCCCCAGGTAGACCGATTGTTACACTTTGTGGGGGCATTGTTGGAAAATCTTTCACGGTTTGTGGATGAAACATTGGTTACTTTCGTTACCACTTCACCCTCCTATCTGAGGGATACAAAAGATTTCTTGAGCAGGATAGAAGGTATACCATGGGAATCGTCTTACTTACTAACAACATTAGATGTGGTCTCTCTATACATCTATCCGACACTCTGATGGCCTTAAAGCATGTGAGCACTTTTTGTACACCAGGTCCATGAATTACCTCCAACATGGCCTCATGATACTAGATATGATCCAACTCTGTTTAACTAATAACTGTTTTCTCTTTGATAAAGAATTTTTCATCCAGCTCCAAGGCACTGCTATGTGCACTATGTTCGCTCCATCATATGCGTATTTGACGATGGGCTGGTGGGAGAAGTTTGTCGTTTGGCATCCCAGAAACATCAAACACACGGATAAAATAGCACTGTGGCTACTCTACATTGACGATCTGTTTGTGATCTGGGACGGCACCGATCAGGAATGGCTAGACTTCGTTAGTGTATTCAATACCAATGAGCTCAACCTACAATTTACTGAGAGTCACAGCAAGACGGACATTGTATTTTTGTATATTGCAGTCTCCGTGGCCCACGGCGAACTTACTAGCAGCCTATATAGGAAGCTCACCAGCTCTAATATTCCATTCCATTGCATGCGAAGAGCAGCCATCCCACAGCCCTGAAGTGGAGTATCCCCTATGGGGAATTTATTCGCATTTGTAGAAACTGCTCCATCATTAATACTTTTGACAGCGAATGTGCCTTGATGGCTCACAGGTTCAAAAACCGTGGCTATCCGATCAAAGTACTGGAAAGAGCGTTCTTAAAAGCTAGGGACATGGATCACTCTTTGCTACTGGTTTCCAATGCTTACCAAGCTAAACCTTCAGACAATGCAGATACACGTCTGATCTTGACCTACGGTAATGGTGCCCAGAACATTCGCCAGGTAATACAGAAACATTTGCACGTTCTAAAGTTAGACGAACATCTTGGTGAGACACTGGCATCCAAAGCAAACATCACATTTCGTAGATCGTCCTCATTAAAAGATACCCTTTTACCCAGTTTCATGAGACCTCTTTATGATCAATCAGGGGCCAGTTGGATGAACATCAAAAGACCGGGCTTCCAAAAATGTTCTAAATGCAAAGCATGTACCTATGCTGTTAACACCAATTGCCATTTACATCCTATTTTGGGAGAGAACATTAAGATTGCATCTAGGATTACTTGTGAAACTGAGTATGTGGTATACGTGTTAAACTGCCCATGCAACAAGTGGTACGTCGGAAGCACCAAAGGAAAACTGAAATTGAGGGTGCTACAGCACATCAGGGCAATCAAGAATGCCGATCCGACTTACCCAATGGCCCTCCATTTTAAGAACAAACATGGTGGTAAACTAGAGGGCTTTTCCTTTTTTGGACTACATACAGTAACTAAACCACTTAAAGGGGCCAATCGTGAATTAACACGAAGACAATTGGAAACTAAATGTATTTTAGACCTCGAGACAAAAAAAAACCAGGGGTCATAACCTCGATGAGGAACTATACACCTTCCTGGGTACATGAGTTTCCCTTTAGACTCTTTTTTAGACTCATTTCGGACCTGCTTGAATTAGATTTCATATGCATTTTATTGCAGATATTATTTTTCCAGGTATAGATCGGGCCACGTATATTTGCTGTTATGCCTTTTGCTATGGTATGTTCAATCCCATAAGTGCACTATACGTATGAATATTCCATTACATAATCGTTGATTTAATAGGTGTCGACATACATAATTTGGGTTTGTGCTGTTTCTCTTTCAGATTGAGTGTTTTTAAATATTGTTTTAACGTTGTAGCTGCATAGGTCTTGGTACTTTATTTTTTAAGTGGCCCTTTCAACACAGAGATTATTGGACTTGTTTTAATATATTTTATCTGTTAAGATTTGTTATAATTCACAACGGGTGCAATATATAGGGATTTTTAACTGCATTTGTTATACCCTTCTTTTACACCAAAAAAAACCAAAAAAAAGAATGATGCATGTATATGGGCCAACATCACACTTATGACTTATAGGCATTTTTATGAATATTGATATTCGATGCACACAGCACTTTATAAGAGGAAACCTTTTCCTCTCCTTGATATTAAGAACAAGCAGCCCATGCATGCACTGTAGACTCTGGGAGAACAACAAATTAATAGAGATGTTCTTGTATAACAAGGAGGATACTATAATCCATATACTAACATCAGACTACAGAGCCTTATATTTAAAGTTGAGTGACATGCATGGACGGAGAGCACTATGCACTTTATACTTTTTGCTGTTACGTAAATTCAAATTTTTGCTGCTATTATGCAATTTGCACATATCTTTATATTCTTACCCTTGCGTATTTGCACAGCCCGACTGAATAGGTCACTTCACCCACATGCTCGCTTTTGAAGCTTTACTCATGCCAGCTGTACTACATATATAGTCACAGCATCTAACAATCAGGGATTATATATGCAGTACATACCTTGTATAGGCTGCCCTCTGTTTATTTTTATTAAGTAGACACGGGCAGTACCTTATTTTTCTCATCTTTACGCAAGGCGAATAAACATCAGCCATACAACAAGACAGTTTAAAATAAACGAATGCCCTTTACGAGAGTTGCTTTACACACAACGGCATTAATATTGTTTCAACGGCATTGGTTTTAAAATTGTGAACCTACTTGAAACTTTTCTTTGAATTGTCTTGTATGCTTTTTGTATAAATGGAATTTGTCTGCACCTTCCCATGTGAATTATACACTATTTTTACTGTACAAAGATGTCCGGCTGTTAAAACATGTAAAACAGCGTCAACTAGCAGGTAAACACTCTCTATGGACAACCAGAGAGTTGTCAAGGTTTACATTTCTGTCCATCATCTGTGTTGCTTGTAACCTACGTGATCAAGCGGTTTGCATACCGCAAAACGCGTCTTACTTTTGCGAAGATGGTTCCTTTTCCTGACGCATAAATATTAATAAAGAAAATTGTGTTGCCAGGAAATAGAGGTATTTTCTTTCCTCTTAACTGCCGCATGGACATTTTCCCCCTTGCAGCTGCTCCCTGGAGTGCATTCCACAAGTTGCCTTTCTATATATAATTTCTGAGGCTTGTGGAATCTGCTTAAATCACATGCTGTGAATAGGCCGACATCTAGTGGAAGCTGCAGAGTATTAGTTTGTTTTTCGAAAATGGGCATCAACGTAGGGCGTTCCAGTAATACTATCCCTAGTGTGACGTCCACTGTACCCATGATCCCTACACATGTAGGACCCTTGGATTGTTTTTTCCCGCCATACTTGTCGGAAGCATAGTTGCAGAGTTCCCTGGCTTTCAGCCATTTGTGATTGTTCATAAATTTCCCGTTCCTCTTATCCGACGTCAAGACTCTGAAGATAGACGCCGGAACTGAAGAACAAACAGTCGTTTAGACCGCATGATGGACTTTGGGCCTCGGAAGACCTCTGGCCTCGGCCCTGCAAGTAGGGAGAGTGGGGGGGTGGACATACTCGTTTATTTGCTACATACACTCGGCCGCTGCCATATAATAACATATGGAGAGTACTCCATTTAAATTCTGCCCCACGTGCAAACGTAAATTCCCCTGGCTAGATAAGCATAACACCTGTAACCTCTGTTTGCCTAGGGAACACCTTAAAGCCATTTGCAGAGCGTGTAAGCTCCACCAAACATTGGGCCCATTACGGCAGGCAACTTGAGGCCATGGACGTTGTGGGTTCCTTCAGTGATGGCAGCAACGCCGCCATTTCGGACGGCGAGGGCACTGGAGTGTCGTCAGACACCCAAGCGCGAGACCCGACCTCGGAGGACTGTCCGGCGGGGCAGTTATGGGGACCACACCCGGCAGCATGAGCGCTACCCATACACCTACATCTAAACACACTAACCCCTCCCGAAACTCGACACTCGTGTCGAGCGATCGGGAGAAAAAGGCACAAAAAGAGCGGTCCGCAGAATCGGTGTCCCCTGGGTGTTCCAGGTCTCGATCGCCTCACGACACACAGCAACTGTCTACGATTGCTAAGGGTGCCATGCTTCCTAATGTCATGGCGGTTTGGTCGTCAGAAGACTAAACCGACCTCCAGCCCCAAGCTGCACATTCAAAGTCTGCTCCGGCAGTTCGTTCTACGTCTGCCTCAGAGTCTCGACATCCCCCCTCTAAATCTCTAGACGCTACAGAACCCACCTCCGAATCTCGACGCCAGGCGTCGAAAGATTGAAATAAGTCCAAGGAGTCTTGGAAACACTCCTCCACACATGGAAAAGGGGACAAACCTCAGAAAAAACTGTCTGAACACCAGGTTCAGAAGGACAAACCTAGATCTTCTGAAAAAACCAAGACCCCTGACCCTGTCACTAGGCCTAAAGTTGTCCCTCCCACTCCAGATTATATGGGAATGGAAGATGAACCTCAACAAGAGGTGATCGTTCCCAGTTCTAAGGAATGGAGCGCTGAAGACATCGACAGGGTGATGAGGCGCATGTCTTTGGTGGGAAATTTTTATGAGAAAAATCCTGATTACTTTCTGAGCTATCAGAATACCCCTGCTACCTCTACTCCTTCTGGATCCAAAACCCTCAGCCTCCTAGTAAGAGACCTTGTATTAAGACTCCAGTTCAGGGCCTGATTTCAGACCCACTCACTATTCAACCTTACCATCAGTATGCTGAAGATCCAGACATACAAATACTGGACGACCAGGCAGAGGTCGAATATTATGAGGACTATGAGGACCAGGATGAGGAGTAGTAAACTGGGCAGAAGTCTATAGTCTCGACTCACCTATTCCCAAGGACCCACCGGTGAATTACTCACCTGTAGATGATCAGCCATTACTAAATGAGGTCTTAGCTAAAGCTGCAGAGCACTTTCAGATAGACACTCAAGGGGCTCAAGTAGAGAGGGACTTTGTAGAGGAAATTATAGGGGATAGAAAATCCGCTGCCCAAACCATACCAATTCTGAAATCCATTCAACCCAGAATTGATCCCTCCCTCCTCACCCCTAACCTTACCCGTGCAGTCAACCCAAGAATAGAGAAATTATTCAGGGCCGCCCCCTCCGCCCCACTTTATATAAGGGGTTTGCTTAATCCCGACTCATTGGTGGTCACAACCACCAGGAAAAGGGCGGGTACACCTCTAGCATCCTCGGAAGCTCCCGCAGACAAGGAGAGCAAAAGGATATATTGGCTAGAAAGGAAAGTGGCTTCCACCTCTGTTTACCAGGCAAGAATTGCTAATACCACCACTCTGCTGGCAAGTTACAATTGTCACCAATGGGAGCAGGTAGCTGCGCTAATTAGCTCCGCACCTGAACCTCTAAAGGGCCAGTAGGCCCAGATTGCGTCAGAAGGGAGATCGGTGTCCGGATGCATTCTCGAGGCGACTTTTCACGCAGCAGACAATGCAGGCCGGCTTATCGCAGAGAGCAGAGTCATCAAGAGAGACACCTGGCTAAGGCAGTCGGGGTTCCAACCCGAGACACAAGCCACTCTGATCGACATGCTGGTGGAAGCAAATGTCTTGTTTGGGAAAGCGGTGGAAGAGGCACTCAAAACAGCAAAAGATGAATATGACACCCTTAAGTCCCTTGGTCTGCTAACCAATAAACCCACGAACCAACGGGGGAATAATAATTTTCGTTGCTCCCGCGGGCAAAATTCCCAGAGAGGTTCCAATTACTCCCAACGGCAAGGTACATCGTGGGGAAACAACCAACCGGGTACCCAGAATTTCACCAGATGTCAAAAAAGGGGCCGTGGTAGAGGGAGAGGCAGCCCAGGTAGAGGCAGTACGCCTCCCAACAAACAGTGAGGCTCCGCGCAGGGTCCCTTCCCATGCATCCCCATTAGGGGAGCACATTTCCAGCTTCACCCACGCATGTAAAGGGATCACATCGGACAGATATTTGCTGTACACAGTGTCCGCGGGATACTGCATCAAACTGTTGAAACGCCCCCGCGACCCTCTTCCAAGACAGAAAATACACTCCTTGGAACACCAAAGAATACTCCTCGAGGAGACAGTCATTCTTCTTGCAACGGATGTGATAGAACTTCTCCCGGGCAACCAGGTAAACAAGGGCATTTATTCAACTTAGTTCCTTGTGCTAAAAAAAGATATAACAATGTGCCCAGTATTAGACTTGCGCCCTGCAAACAAGTATGTCAACCCTCAAAAATTCCGCATGACTACCCTCCAAGAAGTAATCCCCCTACTAAAAAAGGGAGATTACATGGCAACATTGGACATGAAAGAAGCCTATTTTCATATTTCCATGTTCCCAGCGCACAGAAGATTCTTGCGCTTCAAGGTGGACAGTCAGCACTACCAGTTCAAGGTGCTGCCCTTCGGTTTAGCCTCAGCTCCAAGGGTATTCACCAAGGTACTGGCGGTGGTGGCGGTGCACCTACGCAGGGAGGCAATCCCAGTGTACCCTTACCTGGACGACTGGCTCATCACGGGGGAAACCCCAGTAATTTGCAGATCCAACATCCAAAGAACGATTGACGACCTCTTCGAATTGGGCTTCTCAATCAAATAAAAATGAAAAAAATCAAGCCTGGTGCCAAGCACCTCCAAACAGTTTTTAGGAGCTGTCCTAAACACTCAAGAGTGGGTTGGCCTTTCCATCAGAGGAAAGAATTGGGAATATACTACTGCAAATTCCTCAATATCAGTCCGGTCATCCGATAAGAGTTTGCAAAGCGTTGTGTTTTGCTAGGCATGATGGCGTCATGTATTTACCTGATTCTCCACGCGTGCCTGCGCATATGATGCATGCAGAAATGGTTGGCGAAACAGTGGTCTCAGGCAAGTGGTCAGTGGGACAATCTAGTGGTCGTTTCCCCAACACTAGTACAGAGACTTCGCTGGTGGACAAGGGAGAAGCTTTTAAAGGGGAAACCCTTTTACGATCCAGAAATACAGGCTGTAGTCACTATAGACAAGTCCCTCTCAGGATGTGGAGCACACCTCCTTCACCACACAGCGCAGGGCCTCTGGTCTCACACAGTGGACAAGAATCACATCACCCTGCTAGAGCTTCTGGCAGTCTTCGGAGTGCTTAGAGCGTTCGAACCCCAACTATCGAACCTGTCGGTGCAGATCCTAACGGACATCACGACTGCAATGTTTTACATAAACAAACAGGAGGGCACTCGTTCCCAAATCTGTCCAAGCTTGCCCAGAAAATTTGGATATGGGCACTCGGACGGAACGTTTACCTGTCATCTCAACATGTTCCAGGGGATCTCAATTCACTAGCAGACGCTTTGAGCAGAGAACCCCTCCCGCAAGAGCACGAATGGTGTCTACACGAGGAAGTCGTAGGAGACATCTTCTCACAGTGGGGTTTCCCCACTATAGACCTATTTGCCACAAGCGAAAACAGACAATGCCCAGGATTCGCATCCAGGTTCCACCAGCCAGGCTCCATGGGGAACGCTCTATGGATGAACTGGTCGTGGATGTTTGCCTATGCTTTTCCACCAACCCCTCTGATGAGGAAGGTGGTCAACAAGATGCACAGGGAATCGCTGACGCTCATCCTAATTGCTCCCATGTGGGTGAGACAACCGTGGTTCCCACACCTGCGCAAACTGGCAGTGTGCAAACCCATCCGACTCCCGTGCTGGCACAATCTCCTATCCCAGCATGAAGGACAAACGGTGCATCCTCAACCCAGCTCGATGAACTTGGCAGCATGGCTCCTGAAGTCAGAGTTTGGCCTATCTCAATCTACCACAGAGATGCATGGATATCGTAAAAGAATCAAGGAAACCAAACCCAAGACACTGTTACTTTGATAAAATGAAGAGATTTGTTATTTGGTGCCAGAATAAACAGATCAATCCGTTTGATTGCACTCCTTTCAATATTGTTACCTACATGCTCCACCTGCTGGACGCAGGGTTGGTATTTAATTCACTCAAGGTACACCTGGCGGCGCTGTTAGTCTTCACCACCTCCTATAACAAGGTGTTGTGGTGGAAAGTACCAGTGGTTAAGGTCTTTATGGAAGGGGTAAAGAGACTCCACCCTCCAAATTTGAACCCACCACCAGGATGGGACCTTAATGTGGTGCTTGCTAAACTCATAGGCCCCCCTTTGAACCCATGCATACAGCTGGTCTCAGACACCTGACCCATAAAACTGCCTTCTTAGTAGCCATTCCATCCATAAGAAGGGTCAGTGAAATTCAGGCTCCGTCGGTGCAGGATCCTTTCTTTACTGTTCATAAGGATAAACTGGTTCTACAAACTCACCCTAGGTTCTCACCTAAGTTCATTTCAAAATTCCATGTTAAGCAGTCCATTGAGCTACCAGCCTTCTTCCAAGAACCCAAAAGCTCTGCTGAGGTGAAACTACACACACTAGATGTGCGAAGAGCTGTCCTCTACTACGTAGACAAGACCAGACCGCTAAGAAAGACAGATCAACTGTTCGTCTCCGTAGCTACAAGCAGAGAAGGAGATCGCGTCTCTAAAGGTGCCATCTCCAAATGGATAGTCAAATGTATCCAGCTGTGTTATTCCCCTTCAGATAAAACTCTGCATTTTACGCCAAGGGCCCACTCCACAAGGCTTTCATTGCAAATGTACCCCTTGACACCATTTGCAAAGCAGCTACATGGAGCTCTATTCACACCTTTACTCTACTCATCACTACTGCATTGACACTCATTACAAGACAGATACTCAAGTGGGACAAGCGGTTCTAAGACATTTATTTGCTCATGACCCTTCTCACATCCCACCTCCTTCGTGTAACACTGCTTGCTAATCTATGCACAGCATGTGATCTAAGCAGATTCCAAAAGCCTCCGAAGGGATACATTACTCACCGTAATCGTATTTCTGATGCTTGTATCTGCTTGGATTCACATGCGCCCACCCTTCCCCTTTTTTTTTTTTTTTTGAGGCTTGTGGATATACATTTGTGAGGCTTGTGGAATTTGCTCCGATGACATGCTGTGCTTAGGCCGACATCTAGTGGAAGCTGCAGAGTATGTTTGTTTTTTCGAAACTCAAAGGGGCGTCGAACCAGGGCATGCCAGTAATACTATCACTAGTGTGACGTCCCCTGTACCCATGATCCCTCCCGCTTGTTGGACCCTCAGATTGTTTTTTTCCACCATACTAGTTGGACGCATGTTGCAGAGTTCTCTCGGATCATAACCGTTTATACTTTCAATTACCGTTCCATAATTCCCTGTTCATTTCCACCGTACGCTGAAGATCGACGCTGGTGAAGATCGAGGAAGACAGCCGTCTAGGACTGCCAAGACAGACTTCGGGGCTTGGAAGGTCTCTGGCCTCGGCCCTGTACAGTAGGGAGAGTGGGGGGTGGTCATACAGGCTTCTTTCCCACCTTTTCGTACATATGCCCGCCTGCTGCCATTTTGTAACATATGGAGAGAACTCCATTCAAATTCTGCCCTAAGTGTAATAGGAAGTTTCCCTGGTTGGATAAGCACAATACGTGCAATCTGTGTCTCCCACAAGACCATCCCAAGGCTACCTGTCGAGCTTGCAAGCTCTTCAAGCTGAAAACCCTTAAGGACCGCCCATCTAAACTCTAGACCCACTACGCCAGGCAGCTAGAGGCCATGGAAGTGGAGGGGACATTCAGCGATGGCAGCAACGCCGCCGAATCGGATGGCGAGGGCAAACTGGTGACTTCAGACACCTACGCGCAGGCCCCCGACCCCAAAGGACTGGCTGGCGGCCACGTTGTGGGGACAACACCCGGCAGCAAGAGCGCTACACATACTACCTCCACTAAGCACATCAGCCCCGGCCGTGACTCGAAACGTGGGACAAGCGGTTCTAAGACATTTGTTCGCTCATGACCCTTCTCAAATCCCACCTCCTTCTTCTAACACTGCTCGCTAATCTGTGCACAGCATGTGATCTAAGCAGATTCCACAAGCCTCAGAAGGGATACATTACTCACCGTAATCTTATTTCTAATGCTTGTATCTGCTTAGATTCACATGCGCCCACCCTTCCTCCCCTGTGAGAGAAGGCGCATCGATGCTTCTAGTCTTATCTATCTTATCTGCTTGGATACTCTGTACTCATGCTACTCCTCATGCTACCTCATGTCAGAAAAAATACAATCTGAGGGTCCTACACGAGTGAGGGATCATGGGTACAGGGGACGTCGCACTAGGGATAGTATTACTGGGACGCCCTGGTTCAATGCCCATTTTCGAGTTTCGAAAAACAAACTGTAATACTCTGCAGCTTCCACAAGATGTCGGCCTATGCACAGCATGTGAATCTAAGCAGATGCAAGCATCAGAAATACGATTACAGTGAGTAATGAATCGCATATATAATATATACTTTTCTTTTTTCTTCAAATGACATTACAACAGAACAAGGGTTGTCAATACAGTAACAAAGTAATAGTGCCCCCCCATCTCAAACAGAAGATGCACTTGGATTGTAATGTATCAGTCGTATTCACTGAGCCCAGCCATATCTGCTAAAACTAACAGCATTTAACCCCTCCCCATCATTTCTATATTTATATTAATCTGTGTTCTGTGTATGAACAGAAGTTGGAAAGAGAACTTAAACTAACATATATAGGACAAAGTGCTTCATACTAGACAACACTTGTTTAGGCTTTTGTGCCCCCAAAATAGGATAGTCTATTTTGAAGAGGAAAATGCCAAGATGGGTGATTATTTGTATCACCATTGGTTATGGTTTGGCTAATAAGGAGGTACCAGAAGGCATCCAGGCTATCCTCTAGAGGTGTGGGAGTAACGTCCCCACTGCAAAGAGGTCCTGTTTGCAGTTGGGACAATCATTTGTCGTGCAGCTGCATGGGCATACATTTTTTCTCCAGTCGTTATCTGCTCGACTTCATAAACAAGAACCATACACTGGTAGGAGAGTTGGTGCTTCAGAATTTCTTGCTCTAGCTGACCCTCCTCCTTTCCACCAGAGTAGAGCTTTGTAAGTCTTTCCTAAGATGAGGACTCTGTGGAAGGAATGTGTTCAATTGAAGAAGAAATTGCCTTTTTGTAATGCTATTTCTGTTGAACTCGTTGATTCCTCTCACAGATGCATCATCGCTTTCCCGCCTTCTCCTTTGTGTGAACTTATCGAAGTCTTAGGAGGTTTTTCAAGAATGCTGCCTCCTTTTAATCTGACTTTATTTCCTTGCTGAGGAGTGTGGGCCAAACGCAAGGAAAATGGTGCCGGCAGCTAAATACCTGTGATGTCCTCGCAGCATGAGACAGTGCCAGACCTGCACAGCACCACCTGATGAAAGGTTTGCCAGACTGTCAGGAAATATTTCACAAGATGAGTAATCAACAAGCGCACCAGTAAGAACAAGACAGAAGGCAAGTAATGTTTTTAAGGGTATTGTGAGCGTTTTTGCTAACTTCACAACAAAAACATATCTGTATAATAAGTATCTTTGTGTGTTTACATATTTCTGAGGCTTGTGAAGCTGCCTATAATCACATGCTTTGCATAGGCTGACATCTAGTAGTTGGTGTGGAATATAACATTTTCTTTTTTCGAAGTGGAAAACAGGGCGCTGACAGGCTTTCCCGTAATGCGATCTCTGTTAAAGGAATGGTTCGGTCAAAAATGTTTTTTTAAGCCTAAGTTGCTCGATTTTAGAAAAACCTCCTATGTACCTTACCCGAGTTTTCGTCCATTACACGCACACGAAAACAGGCATCAGGGAGCTGCCATTTTGTGATAATCCTATCATTTCTCCCATCGCCCTGGCTGTCCTGCTTTTGCGGCCCTAAATCATATCCCCCGTCCCTGAGCCTGACATTATCAAAACATTCATATTCCCTGCATCTCTCTGTGACGTTTCTGTGCTGCGTAGGCAAACGCGCCCAGTCATCTTCTACGCGACTTCACACAGAACCCGGAAACCAACACAGATCAACTCACAACACAGCACACCAAAATTCGGAATATGAAACTGTACTTTAAAATCAAACGGCAACAC
The DNA here is from genome assembly GCF_040938575.1 of Ambystoma mexicanum. NCBI lineage: Eukaryota > Metazoa > Chordata > Amphibia > Caudata > Ambystomatidae > Ambystoma > Ambystoma mexicanum. Next base: position 984,096,909 of record NC_090934.1, on the reverse strand, counting down.
AGTAAATTTGGTAAAGTACATTTATTTGATATTAAATGTTTACAGAATATTCAGCAATTGCCATATGAACTCCGAAAGTCATTTATTTTCTTTTATCTCTATCCGCAAATCCGTAAATGTTTATCGTGAGTCACGCGCTGTTCCTTTATGGTACACAGGGTGTTGGTTTTCGTTCAAAGAAGCACTTTTGTCGCACGTTGAACCGCAAGGCTGTTCAATCAAGTAGGCACTAGGCCAGCGTAAAGGTTGATATGTTGCTTTTTGCCGCTAGTAACGCGTAGGGGCATATGGGCCCTTGGCAATCGTCCCATAAGATCATCAGTATGGTGCAGTTGTTTACATTAAGCTGCAGCTGGCGGTTGAAAAAAACCATCTGCCGGTGTCTGAAACTGGTGGCAGTGGCAAAAGGGAAGTATATACCTGTTTTGAAAACATACAATTTATAATTAGTCTCACCAGCCGATCTTTATTAATATTATTCATTTTATTTATTACGGCCGAGCTGAAACTATTTGCTTTCAAGAATAGTGCAATGGAGTATGTTCGGCTCTAAAATCAATGCGAAAACTAACAAAATAATTCTAGGTTAGTACACAATGAGAAACGACTTTTTGTCTACCTGCATGCCCATGTGCCCGCTACAAGGACGATCCCACAAACGTTTTCAAAGCTCTTCATTCATTCATTTATTCATGCATCCATTCCTTAATTCTTCATTCCGGTTATAAAAGCGTCTAAAGAGTTACTTACATTATATTTGAAACTTCCATTGTGTCTCTGCGTAATGCAGTCCCTAAATCCCACTGTGCTCTTGACAATTTTTCTTATACTGAACTAACATGATACTCGGTCTACTTTAAGAATGTTCTGCCTTATCGTCTTACGTTATTGCACCCTCTTCAAATGAAGTTCTTTCGGCATGGTCCCTGTCTCTCAAGGTCAAAAAACAATACAACCTTATACTGCCAGTGCGAGTTGTAGGCCTCTTCAGTGCGCGAGCAGAAAATCAAAGTCGCTGACCTTCACTAGATATGAGCATACATTCTTTCTTTGCAACATCCCGTAGTAAAGCCATCTGTGAGAACTTGAAGGTTCGAATCCATCTATGTACTGCGCCTCAATGTGCAAATGCAAACTGGCTTCTCTCCCATCTGCAACGGCTCGCTTGGCGCGTTCTAAGGCCCCCAATTTTGTCCTCGTTGTCTGCGAGCTTTGAAGCCATAAAGAACCAGAACTATTGAGACTTTTAATTTTTTGAGGAAGGTCAGGGAAAGTATAAAGAACCCGAGGAGTTGAGTTGAAAGTGAGATTTATTGTTTGTTTTATTATTTGCAATACGCAAGCCTCCCCTCTGTTAACAGTGCCCAGCATTTATAAGAGATTGCGAAAATTAGTTACATCAACAAAAATATATACATACACATATATAGACAAGTTTTGCAAAGATAGCGGGCGCCCCTCTCTCGAAAGAACAGACTTGATAACCTGTTCAGTGGTTATTAACCACTTGAGAGTTCGCAGCCACTGCTTTTACTCACTGTGCCTTTCACAGATGGGAAATATCCATTTGCATATCAGTCTTTGTCCTGCCCAGGGGCAGTCCAGCACCGAAATTCAATGGCAATTCCAACCTGAACGAGAGTACCACCAGCAACCCCATACACGTGTTTCACCCTTGTTGGGGATCATCAGTGAGGTGAAGCTGATGCCTCTCTAAGCACAGTGAGAGGGAGACCACGTCTGGTTGCCCCCAGGAGACCTAGCGTTACCAATCCCAGGTTCCTTGAAAAATAGTTTTGCAAAGGTAGCGGGCGCCCCTCTCTCGAAAGAACAGACTTGATAACCTGTTCTCCTGGGGGCAACCAGACGTGGTCTCCCTCTCACTGTGCTTAGAGAGGCATCAGCGTCACCTCACTGATGATCCCCAACAAGGGTGAAACACGTGTATGGGGTTGCTGGTGGTACTCTTGTTCAGGTTGGAATTGCCATTGCATTTCGGTGCTGGACTGCCCTTGGGCAGGACAAAGACTGATATGCAAATGGATATTTCCCATCTGTGAAAGGCATAGTGAGTAAAAGCGGTGGCTGCGAACTCTCAAGTGGTTAATAACCACTGAACAGGTTATCAGGCCTTGTTCTGTCGAGAGAGGGGCGCCCGCTACCTTTGCAAACATATATAGACAAGGTCAGCAATATGATCTGAATAGAGAGAGAATTCAAAGATGACACACAGGTTGTTCGGCAGACAGGATGGTGAAGGTAGGGGTTAGGGTTAGCGTACTTTGTATGCACACTGTACAATAACATTTATTTACAAAAAGACAATCGTATTACAATTATTTAAACCGGGATTTGTACTTGACAACCAGCTCTCCTTTGTGTGGACATGGCTGGGTGGCAATGGGTCAGTGCTCTGCACAGAAACATTCAAAATTCCCTATCTGTGCTTCTTTAATACAGCAACAATAAGGCTTTTGACAGTGTCGAACTCCATTTCCTCATAGACTGGTTTGATCACCCATTGCTTGCTTCTTTTTGAAAAGGCCTTAGTGTAGCGAGGCATCCTTACATTACCCTTAGTCCTAGATTGTTCACAGCCGAGATTCTCGTTATGGGCCAAGACCGCTAGTAGAGTCCTATGTCTCATGCCCTGTATGCTGAAATGCAAGCGCTTTGGCCTGTACTTTAGGCACATATTGTGGAACACCTCAGAACCTCCTTTGTGACAGAATTATGTCAGTCCCCTCAAATCTATTGATAGTTTTATTGAAAACCATTTTCTCAATGGCTTTGTGTGTTGGTATAGACGGATTCAACCACTTCTTCTTCCGTGCCTCCGCTGGGGACAAAGGGCCATGTTCACATTGGTGGAAATGTAGGTTTTCTGACCGGCGGTGCACGTTGGTACAGTGGGGCATCAGTGACCACCATTTTTCAAGTAGTATTTCCACTGACCTTCAAGTTTTGGAGCTCCACCAAAGATGGTTGCTGATAGACTGGGACCACTCTGAAATACTTTCCAAACCTTTTTTTTCCCCTGCAGCCGAGATGTTCTTATTGATTGATTTAGCAAGATGCCATACGTCAAATTGATGTTTAGTATGTGGGAACTGCTCTCTCATTGTCTTGGCAATTGAAACGTGTCTGTCCGTGGCTATGAGGTCGATGTGCATTTCCCTCGATTGCAGATATTCCACTGATTTTATAAATCCTAGTTTCTCCATGGCCACTGAGGATGTACATTGTGTTGCCTGCACGACCACCGAACTCACAATTTTTACTATCCATGTCCTGAAAGTGGTAGGTGCAGTACTTGGCAGAAAATCCAGGGCTGTCGCACTGTCCATCGCCGGCTAGCCTGAATTGATTGCCTTCGAATGTACTTGCTAGAGACAATTGTTCAATTTTCCAAGCATCACTAATGGCCGGAAACAGATAATCATGTTGGTATTTGTAGTACTGCGTTTTTTAAATGAAATGGAGTCCCGCAAACTGAAAGAAAGACTCTAACTTTCTAAAACTGGAGCCACTAAAAAGTGATGCAGCTGCACACAGTAGATTGCCTGCTGGCAGTTTCCCCAGCATCGGTTGTGCACACCATGAGAACGTATGATGTAATCTACAGGTGGCATGTATTGTGACGTTACTGCCTTGTTTTTTTTTTTATAAACTTTATTCAGCTTGACAACACACAGAGAAACACAGGTTAGCAAAGGCACATCGTGACATCAGTTTGCGAGCACAAATATAGAGGTATCACTGTACAATGCAGCATTACCAAACAGAACGCAAGAAACATATAATAAGGGAAGAGTTGCAATCAGAGTGAGGAGGATATACACCCCATAGAGGGTCACTGAGAGGAGTGGGACGGAGAAGAGGCCTCCGAATTTGAAGCCAGGGCAGACATGTAGTCACGAAATCTGCACCAAATGTCCCTTGGTCTTGAATGTGGGTGTTGTGTTGCCCCCCAGGCCTCCTCAGTGTCATGTGCCCAGGTAACTGCCCGGAGCCACTGCGCATATGTGGGCGCATTGGGGCGAAGCCAGCACAGTACTATACAGCGGACTGCCAGCATCATACAGAGACCTGCCAATTTCCTAGAATCACGTTTCAAACTGGGAAGGTCGTGAAAGAGGCAGCCCATCGGAGAAGGTTCTATGGTGCAGTCTGATATGTCTGATATAGTGGAGCATATGTCCTGCCAGTATTGTGTTAGGTGCGGACAGTGCCATATCATATGAATGTAATTAGCTTGGTCAGCGCTGCATCTGGGACAGGTAGGAGAGGTCTCATTAAACATACGATGGAGTATAGTCGGTGTGTAGTGATACCTGTGCAGCATCTTAAATTGCAGTAGTTTGAACCTGGAGTTGTACGATACTACTTGGGTTTGTGCACACATACGGGCCCAGCGCTCGTCATCAATCTCAACTCCAAGATCTTCCTCCCATTTCACTCTAAGTTTAACAAATGAGGGGGCGCCCCTGATCTGTAGTAGATTATAGAGTCTATGTACTTCTGATTCCTTCAGGGGGAAAGTATAGAGTTCAGCTATTATAGGGTCATCTGGTGGAACTGTAGGAAATTCGGGGAATTTAGCCTTTAGGGTCTTCCGAGGGGAGGAGTACTGTAGCCATGCTGATGGTTTACGCCTAAGGACAGGGGGGAGATCCGACCACTCCAGGAAATTGCCCCGCACAAAGACATCCCAAAGAGTCAATAAACCCGCCACCGTCCATCGGGCAACAATGGAATGGGGAATGTAAGGGACATCAGGGAGAAAATTCCAAAGTGGGAGGTCACCATGAAACGGATTAGGGGTTGCAACACTGCCCACATTTTGGTGAGAGCAAGTGACGTACTTATCACAGGGTCTGAGGAATCGGGGTCTGGCGGGGCTGGCTTGAGAATGAGGGAACAAATTGTACGCTCGCTGACCTTCAGTTTTTCAAGACGGACATGAGGAGGGGGATTCGTTGTGCTAAACCAGTAAGGGGCAAATTGGGATTGAGCAACTACCCAGTATCTGAAAAAGTCAGGGGCACTGAACCCGCCCAGTTCCTTGGGGGCGGTGAGCATATTCAGTTTGAGTCGGACCGCCCCGGAGTGCCAAAGAAAGGTGTTAGTAATGCTGCGCAGCGTCTTAAAGAATCCATCGCCCGGCCATAGTGGAATGTTTGTGAAGCGGTATAGGAGTTGGGGCAGCACGACTATTTTTAGTATTACTATTCTACCTGCTAGGGAAATGGGGAGTCGGGCCCAACTTGCGGTTTTGGTGGTCGAAACAGCTAGGTAATTCTGATAGTTATCAACGCGCAGTTTCTCAGCATGACAGGAGACTGATACTCCCAGGTAGGTGAAGGTGGATTGGGACCAAGTAAAGCCCAACAGGTCGGATGGTGGTTGTGTTGTCTGTGAGTGGGAATATGGACGATTTAGAGCAGTTAACTTTAAGACCAGATATATGCCCAAAACGGGTAACGTCATTAAGAATTGGAGCGAGGTTTGTTTCTGGAGAGCGGATGTAGAGCAAGGCATCGTCCGCGTACAGGGAGACAATATCTGCCTGTCCCGCTGAACGAAGGCCTCTGTCGGAGTGCGATTGGCGCATCATGTCTGCGAAGGGTTCAATTGCTATTGCGAAGATCAACGGGGAGAAGGGACACCCCTGTCGCGTCCCTCTGGCTATCTGAAAGAGGGTGGAGCACCTATCTTCGGTACGGACTCTTGCCACTGGGTTGGTGTAAAGTAGTCTGACCCAGGACCGAAAATTGGGGCCAAACTTACACTTTTCCATGACTCGCCACAGATACTCCCAAGATACTGAGTCAAATGCCTTCTGCATGTCCAGCGTGACTGCTACCGCCTCTGTTTTGGGGTTAATTCTACTGATCACGTTGAAAAGTCGTCTAAGGTTTAGGGACGTGGACCTGCCCGGTACAAATCCTGCCTGATCAGGGCGAATGATATCGGGCATGAATGCAGCCAGGCGATTAGCCAATAGTTTAGCAAATATTTTTACATCACAATTTATTAACAAGAGGGGACAGTATGAACCACACTGGGTAGGAGGTTTACCAGGTCTAAGAAGGACTGTTATCATGGCTTCGCGAAGTGAAGGGGGGGGGGGGGGGGGGGGAGTGTGCCTGTTTCGCATGCCTCCTCCCATAGAGCTGGCAATTGCGGGACCAGGACAGATTTATAACGCTTATGGAAGTCCATAGGGAGACCATCCGGTCCGGGGGCCTTCCCTGCAGCGAGTGATTCAATGGCCTCAGTCAGTTCCTCCGCAGTGAAGGGTCTGTCTAGGGGAAGCAGTAGCGTCAATGGACAGGGCCGTGAGAGGGAGTTCCTCCAGGTAGCAGTCAATTTCTGAAACATGGGGCCCATCAACCCTCGAATATAGGGAAGTATAGAATGTGAGGAACTCTGTGTTGTCTTGGGGCGAAGTGGCTAGTGTACCATCGGATCTCTCTATCGCCGGGATGTTGGACGCTCCAAACTCGTGGCGAATTAACCTGGCTAGCACACGGCCTGGCCGCTCTCCCTCCCCATAGCGCCTAACTGCCTGAGGGTTATCAAGGAATTTAACTTCGCGCTCAGCGAGATTACGGAATCTATCCAGTTCACGACCCAATGATGCCAGTGCGTTGGGGGAGTGATCGTGCGCGTATTGGGACTAGCAAGGGCCGACTCGCTGTCAGCGATATCCTCCCGGATGCTTTTCAGGATGCCACTCCCCTTGGATAAGGCGATACCCTGATATAGGCTTTGAATGATTCCCAGAGGGTGGCTTGAAGGGGTACTGAATCTGTGTTGACTTCGAAAAACTCCTCAATGGATGACTCAAGCTCAGAGGCAAAGGTATGGTCTAGGAGGGCATGGGGTCTCATTCTCCATTGCCTTGATCTTTCAAGGTCATGTCCACAGTTCAGGGAGATGACCACCGGGGAGTGATCAAAGTTCTGGGAAGGATTGCCAGATGGGTCAGGCACCTAATTAGTATGTCAAACAACCATCTATCTATCCTAGAATGAGAGTCATGGACCGAGGAATAGTAGGTATACATGCGGGAGTCAGGATACATTAATCGCCAGGCGTCAACCACTGCCAGCCGGGGGAGGGTTGTAAGGATTGTGTAGGCTGCTCTTGAAAGCTGGCGAGGTCTGGAGCCCGATCTATCTAAGATGACATCCAGAATCGTGTTGAAGTCACCGCCCCATATAATCTGGATCTGAGGGTAACGCTCAAGGATCGAGGCTAGGTGGAGGTAGAATTCAGGGTCGTCAATATTAGGGCCGTATATATTCAGGATGGCTACCTCTTGATTCTGCAATGTACCAACAATAAGTATATATCTTCCGAGGGGGTCAACATGTGATTGGGAACAGGTTTCTGTGAATTAAAATGAGGGTACCTCTGCTCTGGGTAGAATAAGTAGTGTAATACCTCTGGGATCCCCACTGTTTGGCAAATCTCTCACACTGTTTAGCACAAGCATGCGTTTCTTGTAGACATAGGATTTGTGTACCGTGGCGCTCAGCATAAAGTTGTATTTGCTGCATCTTTTTGTAGTTGCCTAGACCCCCAATATTCCAGCTCATAAAGGTTGCGCCTCTATCTGCCATTAATATGGAAGGGACGTTCGGGTTTTGTTCTTCGTATTAGGGTTGGTCCAGTCCGATACGGCCTAGACTAACGTTCTACTCCATCTATACCTCTGTGTTGCGTTAGTGTGGTTTCTCTGGTGGTCGTCAAGACTTTGTTCCCACCCACATCCCTCCCCTAACTTGAGGAATGAATCCCAAACCCCCCCACAACAATAAAAAACTTCTCGGCATCAGCGCCTGGGGGGCTGTTAGCTGACCGAGCAGTGGCGCAACGGACTGAGGAGGGTGAGGAGAGTGTAAATACAACTGGAGTCTCTAGTGCATTCAGTTTAGAGTCCATATGTGAAGCGTTCATGGTATTACCAAAAAAAAGGTGCTACCATAACATGTTAATGCATTACCATAAGCGCTAGACATAGCACTTTATAATCATGAGCCTTCCCGGCCTTGGTATACCGGCCGGAAGCCCGCGTGCATTTAGAATCTAAAGCACCCATAGGGCATCAATAACTGACAAACATAGTGAGGTGAAACCGCCCCAAGGGGCCTTAGTTGAGAGGATCAATACAACAGTAAAAACTGATAAACATTCGATGCATAGCATTGAGCCATCATGAATAAGGCTAAATACGGTCTATTGCCGACCCAGCCCAATTTAACAGGCAACATTCTAGACTGGACTGGGGGTGACAAGGGATCAGCCAGGGAAGTGCTCATCAAGGAATTTAGAGGCTTCCTCTGGGATCGTGAAGAAAAAGGTTTTGTTAGAATGTTCGATACGCAATTTTGCAGGGAACAGCATGGAGTACTTCACTCCTAGATCTCGGAGTCTTCTCTTCACAGCTACAAATGTTTGACATTCCCGTTGCACCGCCACAGAGTAATCTGGGTAGAGGTGGATTTTGGCCGCTCCAAGTGTAAGTTTACCCTTGATCCTGGCTGCTCGCAGGAGGGCATCACGGTCCCGGAAGTTTAAGATCCTGGCTACAATGGGCCGAGGAGGTGTGCCTGGTCTAGGTTTCGCGGTTAAGGCTCGGTGTGCTCTCTCGATAGCGAACTGTGGGGAAAGTTTAGAGGAATCCAGGAGTGTCATGAGTCGGTTCCACGTAATCTTCCATCGGTTCTGTAATATTGTCCTCCGGTATTCCCACAATACGCAGATTATTTCGTCTCGAATGGGATTCAAGGTCATCATTCTTCTTCTCAACCACCGACACCCGGTTGGTGAGCGTGGAGACCTCAGCACGTAGAGAGCCAAGTTCATCTTCAGCAGCCCACAGTCGAGTTTCGACTTCCGCCACTCGCCCATCTTTCTTTTCGATATGGGCTTTTATGGAGGAGATGGACCCATTCATATCGTCCAGTTTAGTGCGGAGCGTAGTAAAGCCATCACGGATGTACTCCAGCATCTTCTGTGAGTCGTCTGAGGTCGATGGGGCCGAAATGGACAGGAGCTCCTCAGTGTCATCGGGGGGCGGCTTGGACGGCGTTTTAGCACACATGTTCAACAAACTTTGCTTTTTCCCTGTACCGGCTCCCTTAGTCATGATGAAAGCCGGGACAGGGGCCTAGGATCCTGGAGGAAAGTGGATGAGCAAAGTGGCGGAGTACCCAGTAGCAGCCGTAGATCAGGAGTTTTCGGGACGGTAGGTATGTGGCTAGTGGGTCCGTATCCCGTTTGCGATAAGAATTACTCTCAAGTCTATTTTTTGCACATGGGAGTTCAGCCACCGGTGTCGGGATCTTCTCAACCCCGGAGCTCGCACGGTAAGTATGGAGTGCGGTGCTGACCCAGGCTCATAGGGTGGTCCAGCCGGTGAGGCACCAGAATCAATGTGTGCTAAGGCTGGTGGCTAGTTGGTAGGGGGGGAGACCTCTCAGCCCGATGGAGGTAGCCTCTAGTAGGGGTGCCCCCCAGGCCGCACCACCATCAGGGCGCCCTCACTGGCGCACCGGGAGGAGTTCCGAGCAATTTGAAATGGGGTGGTGCCACAGAGTCCGGGACCCGCGGGGCGCCCGAGACACAGGCCTCCCAGGGCGCCGCAGGTGATGGGACCAACAATCCCCCGCAGGTTTCCTCAGCGGTGACCAGAGTAAGGCAGCGGCCGCGGGGCCCAGCAGACCAAAAGGGGAGGTCCGCCCACCCTCAGTCACCCGGCCTCCTTACCTTGCCGAGGGAGTACGCAGGAGTGCTCCGGGAGGGGGATGCGGGCAGGCGAGTGGGCCAACAGCGCGGAGTTGTGCAGCCCAGAGCGAAGGGAGCCAAGAGTCCCGGGCACCAGCCGCCAGCTCGTAATGGCGCAGGGCGATCCCAGTCCGCCCGCCGATCAGGCAGATTGGTAGCAAGGTCACTCCGCGCGCCTTCAGGGCCTCGGCGCCCCTCCCCCACAGAGGCCGCCCGCGCCGGGGCGCCGAGTTGCAGCACAAATCAGCAGTCCTCAGAGCTCCGTCACGGGATGAGCTGGGCGCCCGCGGCGTCGCGCCCCCCACAGCAACAGCAGGGCTCACAGAGGGGTCTCCGAGTCCCAGAGTCGGGATGTCAGTGGACTGCAAGCTTATACCGCGGCCACTGCAGTGATAGTTGGCACAGCTGTATTTTAGCGGTTAAATCTGCAAATATGTGCCCTCGTCGTCCGGAGCTTCACACTCAGGCGGCCATCTTGTTTGGGCGCAACAGCGCCCCCTTACTGCCTTGTTTTTGACGAGTCACATCAATCAATGGCTTCTCACATACTTTCCCTCTGACGGAATGCCCACATTTCAGCATACTTATAATATCCATCAAACAACTGTTGAATACTATATATTTGCCCTCTTTCATTAGACTGTCATCCTGCGTCAAAGTTGTTTCGGCCTGTGACGTTGAGGACATTTCACCACATTTGAAAGAAATATCGCTGCTATCAAGTTCTGATGCGTCAGTGAATGCTGCTGCTGGTTCATTCTGTCATTTCAACATCTGCTACTTCAACATTGATGGGAGAACACAACAATGTCGACAGCTTTTTTGGTGGCAATTTTTTGGCAGGTGTAAATTGATCTGCGACTCCTTCAGAGCTATCTTCAATACATCCAGTATCATGTTGTTGCGGTGGTGCGGTCGTACTGTAGCAATGGTCCTTTACAACTTTACTGGATTCTCCGGACACTTCGATTTAACTTTCTGTACATTGGACATGAGCATCCCGAGTCTCAACACGCCGCGTCTGAATTAATAGTTCCTCCATAGCCTCCATAGTATAAATGGTCTGGCAAGCAACATCGCAACATCGCGTGTTTCCCTTTCCAGTAGTTCCTCCTCGGTATACTCGGGCTCGTACATGTAGGGCATTATTTTAGCCATTGTGTGTTAAACAAACTAAAATAATTTATAGCGGTGGTATTGGTATCTGTTCACACGGACTACAAGCAACAAAGGTAGCTGACCAGAGCACAGAAACGAGTCACAGAATACTCAAAGTAACACAGAGAGGAATGGAATCGAAAATCTGCTGCTGTGTGTTGTGAAATGGTCTGTTTATACTTATTGAGGAAAGAGGCGTCCTGCCATTTCCATGGCGACACGTCATTAGCTGAAGCACATCGAATGTTGACACGAGACGTTCTTTGGCGTTGTGAAATGGGCGGTACGCATCTGCTGATGACAGGCTCAGGGGCGGGGGATATGATTTAATGCCGAAAAAGCAGGTCAGCCAGGGCGATGGGGGGGAAATGATAGGATTATCACAAAATGGCAGCTCCCTGATGCCTGTTTTCGCATGCGTTTTAAAGGACGAAAACTCGGGTAAGGTCCATAGGAAATGTTTCTAAAATCGAGCGACTTAGGCTTAAAAACACATGGCCGACCCGTAGGGAAAATACAAATATTTGACCAAACCATTCCTTTAAGTGTGCAGTACCATGAGCCTTCATGCGTCAAGGTCCTCAGATTGTGTTTTCGCTTTTGGGTTGGTTTCATTAGGTAGAGTTTATGTAAAGTTATTATTGCTCAAGATCGAGCAAGATCAGTATTATTGATGATAATATATACACGCAACACTGAAGATCGCACAATGAAGTCTCTTCGCCCGGCAAGATTTCGCTGGCATTGAGCTTCTTGATTTTGGAAGTTCTGCCATCAACGTCTCCAGACCTTTTTAGACGTTACAGAAGGGAGAGTGGGCAAAATACATTACACTAGATTGCCGTATTTTCCTTTTATTTAAAATAATCCTCCCGTCCTTCATCTTCGACAATGGAGAATTCTCCTTAAATTTTGCACAGTATGTAATTACTGCCTTCTACTGATTATGAGGAGGAGAGGTGTTGAGCAATTAAGCACTTTAAAACAGACCCTAAAAGATTGACAGTCGAAGCACTAGGTGCCTACGTGATGCAAGCTGAAGCAGCTGTTGAACCTTCAGCAGTCACAGAAAACGGAGGCCGAACAGGGCAGTGCCGGTTTCGAAACTTAAACCGAGGAGAAAACTGTTAAGGGGGCATGTTGATTACGAGAAGCGGGTCCCCAGGTCCAGAAGGCAGGCATCAATAAACATGGCAGAATTCACTCCCTGAAGTTGCTCAAACTTGTGCAACGAATTTGGAGTTGTCTTCAAAGGTCAATACACCTCCAAGCAGACCGTGTTGCAGTGGTACACAACTGTCTAGCGCAGAATTTAAGCAAAGCCAGATCGCTAGAGCATGAGTGGGAGTTGAACACAAACATACCCAACACATTTTGATTCAGTGGGAGGGTGAGGAATTTGGCCATCCGCATGGTGAGTGTGTGCTCGCCTGGGCTTTCTTTGGAATTTTTCATCATCATAGTGTTTACTTCGGAAATGTATAAAACGTCCATAAAAACAGTAGCAATATAAAACAAGATACATAACAGATGCCAGGAATAAAACATTATAAAAGAAACATATCACAAAATCTTTAACAACCATACAAAACCATATTTCATGACATCAACAGACACTTTCTAATATAAAGTGCTATTTTTAGTTACGATAATAGTCCACTCAACACGTGGAGAATCGACCCATAGCAAAAATGTTAATGCGGGACGATATTGCACAAAACACAGTTCACTCAGCAAAGGGCATCACAAAGAACCTCTTACACTCTCATTGGCTGGGCAAAAAACTAACAAATGGGCGAGATCCTCATATGGTGCATCACACAAGGGACAGGACTGGTTGCCAATCTCTCCGGACCATGCTGCCACCATTGCCCTTACCAAAACAGTGAAATCTTGCCCTTGTGTGATGACTCGCTCCGCTGGTGACTCAGCCCACAGTAAATACTTCTGTATACCAGAAGACATGATGGTCATTAGCCATCTGTTCGTGGGATTCAACAGCTCCAGGCTCGCTCTCGTTGACCCGACATGATCATGAAAGCAGCTAGTCAGCAATCTTGTCTCTCCTCGCGATATAAAATTGAGGTGGATACAACTGTGTAATATTATTTTTTCAACATTTGTTAATGTAGCTCTGCCACAGAACCTTTCCACCAATATCTTTGGCAATCATTAAGTTTATCAGCTCATAGGTAAGGACTGCTCTTTCGTTGCCCCATAACCTGAGCCAATGAAAGGCTGGCTGCCAGGAAATCTCATCACCCCCAATTAAGTTGCAGCCCAATTCTAATCGTACTCCAAAATTCGGAGAAGAAGACGGCCAGCCCATGTTACTTTAAAAAAAGAAAAACATAGTACTCCACTACTTGGATCGAGTTAGTATTAGAGTATCCCCACAACTCTATCACAGATCTAGCGACATAAGTCGCTTTACCATTATACGATTTCAGTAACGTGTCAGTTGGTTTAGTTCTAAACATCAACAAAGTCAAAGGGGACTATTTATGGGTATCTCAACTGTGTATTACCAAAAACCGTTTTCACACTGGGGAGGACACAGTTATAACGAGTGAGGAGGAGTTTGCCAAAAAGCCTAATTCGCTAATTGCGCTTTCCAAATAGTCTCTTATGCACATGTGTTGTGCTAAAAAACACATGCTCTACCGCATTGGTTGTTGCATGTGTTAGCTGTCATCCAAATGAAAAATAAACATTAATTTTAATAGGTTTTCTCTGGATGAACAAGTGCAGGTTGAAATTATAAAAACAATGAAGAATTTTTCTTCAACGATGTTCTCTCTGACGGTAGTTACAGGAAAGACCCCTGAATACTTAGGCAGGGGGTCCTTAATCCGAACGAGCATAGCCTGTCTAGTTCATCCAGAGAAAACCTATTAAAATTAATGTTTATTTTTCATTTGGATGACAGCTAACACATGCAACAACCAATGCGGTAGAGCATGTGTTTTTTAGCACAACACATGTGCATAAGAGACTATTTGGAAAGCGCAATTAGCGAATTAGGCTTTTTGGCAAACTCCTCCTCACTCGTTATAACTGTGTCCTCCCCAGTGTGAAATTAGTTCTAAACATACCAATTGACCTGCTACCACCTCCCGTTGCCTTCTGAAAACAAGATGCCTGTTTTCTCACATGCGAATTTGGGCCAAAATTGGAAGAGAACCTGACCCCCAGGTGGTTTAAATGTTCGACCCTGGGGATCAGAATGCCCCTACAGTACATTGCCTTGAGTTTCACAGTGACCCTCCCTCTACGGCAGGCCATCACTGCTGACTTCATTGCATTAACCACCGGATCCAGGCTGTAAATGAAGCAAGCATAATTAAGAATAAGCCTCTGGAGGGCTATCTGGGTATGCACCATTAAAATGGTGTTATCCACGTACACAGAGACCGGCAAAGGCTGACCAACGTCTCCTGGGAACACCCGGTGTGGATCTCAGTAGATGATCAAGCCATTAATGCACAGTCGGAAGAGCAGGGGGGGGCAGGACACAGCCCTGGCGCACCCCTGACTCCCATCTTGAAGAAACATGTACATCGGCAATTGGCACCACTCCTGACGCAGGCCTGTGTGGAGTCAAGCAATCGTGCCAAGAGACTCGCCAAGACAGAAGCAACATTCATGGTTCAGAGCATGGCCCCACAACCTGGCTCGGTTGACCTTGTCAAAAGCCGTACTCTGATCCATGAATGCCAGATAAATTGGCTCCTCCCTTATATAGATTGAAAGAGAAATAGCCATATAAAGATTGAGAGACTGCTCAGCTGTGCCCAGACCCGGCTGGAATCTCAGCTGAAATGTTTAATTAAATGAAACAATGTAGACCAACCTCAGGAAAATGTGTGGATCTAATCCACACACATTTCCCTACGCTCACACCACGACAAATGAATAGACCCATGTACTCTGGGTGAACACAGCCTACAGGCACAGTTCGCCCTGTTATTTTCAGTTGGGATATGACGGGAGTACACGTTATCTCCAGAAAGGGGGAGGGCCAACCTTCCTCCTGCCGTGGCCAGCCTGATTAACTAACAAAGGCTCAGTGGATCTGCCCTACTCTTTTGTTGTACGCTCCAGCTCGTGGCAGTGATTAACATACTAATAGTATGTACTTCATTCCAGTCCAAATGGGGCTTAGCTGCAGTGGTTAACAAAGGAGATCGGAAACCCCATCAACATTTCCTATGAAACTGTGTTGTGTCAATCTGAAGTCAGCTCCCTCACTCTGTATCATTGACTGTGACCTGTCATGTTTGGCACTTCATGTTTACAGTAGGCCACCCTGTTAAGGGAGTCCCCATTCATAAGGTACGAGCATGTGGTTTGCAAGAGCCAGAGAGTCTGGTCTTGCCACAGCTTCAATGGAGGCCTGCTTTATTCAGGAACCAGAGAAAGATCTATTAACCATAGAGACACTTTGATCAATAACAGACAGGAAGATGGGTGGCGCTTAGGGTCACAAGTTTTTCAACCCTTTACCTTTGCAAAGCACTCTGGTTATGACCTCATGCATACAGTAGATTGTTGGTAGGGACCCCAGGATTGGTTCATTAAGGTAGGATTAGGGGGGGGGTGGCTAACTGGCCATGGAGTAGGTCGTGTCCGAGGAGCTCCGACATTGATCCGGTGATCGCATGCAGAAAAATGATCCATGGCACTTGTAATTAGAAGCAAGGATGTTGGAATGTGAGCTCTGCACTGGCTAGAAATTATGCAGCAATTGAAGCGAGCAAACGCGGAATGAGCTTTTCGGATGGTGGCCAAGCTTCGCAGTTGGGACACAAAATGTCGGCCAACAAAGGATTTGTGCCCAGCAGAGTGGAAGCTCCCACTCGGACCTGAGCGGCAGGCTGCAGAGGCTGGCAGAGCAGACCGGAGCACTCGGAGTCGGCTGCTCGTGGAGCTGGGCTCCCGCTACAGCGCACGTTTTACTATTGCGATCCCTAACGCTTGGCGCCGCGGATAAGAAGCTCGTGGGGTGGGGGTGCCTGAGACCAGCATCCGGAGGGGTCCGAGTGCTCTGAGCAACGGCTGCGAGGAGGTGTCCGGGCTGATCCGCGCTCCGCAGTGTACTGGCGAACCCAGTGCAGTCGGCGTGAGGCGCCTCAGCTGTGGACGCGAACAGCTGACAAGCGGGAGCCGGGAAGAAATATACATTGTTGCAGATACGACTAGGGATCCGCGCTGAGTGAACAAGCCGGCGTAAACCTAGCATTGCAGATTGCCTGAAACCGTCGAATTAAAGAGAACACTGCAGCCGGTCTGGGAAAGGAAACCGCAGCCCCCATGAACAAAGGGCAATAAAAACAGGGGAGCGCAGTGCGCGGCACATCTAAAGCTACATGTTAACCATGGAGAGGCAAGGCACATTAAGAGCCCTGTGTTCCTGATGGCGCAGCACTGCCCCGGAGTGACTAACAGGAAGGGAGCACCCAGGTGATTCCCCCAGATACAGAAGAACGAGTGGAGGCGCTGGCCTGGGGCAAAGTAAGGCGCATGCACACAAGGGGGGTCACGCAAGACCGCTGCACTGCATGCATAAGACAGTGCCTGGAAAACTGCACCTGGCCCATCTTGAGCAGAAAATGATGGTGGCATATATTGATTTATTTATATAGCGCTTTATACCAAGGCGCTGTACAGTGGAACAAAAGTAGAATATAAAGCGAAAGTCCTGTCGGACCACTCGCCCTTGATCCTCGGATGGCAATATTGCCCCCCGAGAGCAGGGATCCCGACGTGGCGCCTCCGAGCGGAAACATTGAAAGACCTCTTTTTTAGGGAGGATATGAGGGAGGAGATTATAGCCTATTTTGAGACGAACACCGGCAGTGTAGACTCGGCGGGCACGCTGTGGGAAGCTTTTAAGGTTGTGATGCAGAGGGCGGCTATAGCAAAATCGAAGTGTCTGCAAAAGGGGATTCTGGCGGACCTACGGGAGACAGAAGAGAAACTGGAGAAGGCAATGAGGGGAGGAAACACCACCAAGGAGGAAATGGAACAGATACTCTGGCTGCAGCAGAAATGCGCGGTACATTGGGAGAGACTATGCAACCTAAACTACAATAAATATATAGAGAGACAGCACGCGGGAGGGGATAAACCAGGAAGACTTTTGGCGTGGTTATATAAAAGCGAAACCCCTAGACCCACGATTAGGGCAATAACTAGGCAAGATGGTAGTGTAGCGAATACTCGGGAGAGAGTGAATCAGGAGTTTGCAGACTATTATAGGCAACTATATGGAGATGAGGAGAGTAGCCGCGAGACGATATTGGAAACATTGGAGGATATAGGTCTACCAAAGATGAGCCGGATGCACCGATTATACTGGAGGAGTTGGAAGAGGTGGTGAGACAGTTGCACATTAGTAAGACCGCTGGAGCTGACGGACTCCCAAGTGAATTTTATAAAGTCTATAAAGAAAAGGTGCTTCCCCCATTGCTAGAAACGCTGAATGAAGCATTCAAACTAGGAAGATTGCCAGAGTCACTTAGAGAAGCCATTATAATACTGCTTCCCAAACCTAACAAGCCAGGGCATAGCTGTGGTTCATACAGACCCTTGTCGATGTTGAACCAAGATAGCAAGATATTTATGGCGGTCTTGGCAAATAGACTGAAACGGGTCATTGTTAAATTAATACACCCTGATCAGACCGGTTATGTCCCGAATAGGAATATATCCCATAATCACAGGCGACTCCAACTGGTCATTGAGTTTGGGGGTGAGAACGAGGGTGAAATGGCAATTGTATCTTTGAACGCGATAAAAGCTTTCGATTCGGTCAGGTGGCCATGGCTGTTGGTGTCTCTGGCGAGCTATGGGATGGGGCCTGGATACATACGCTGGGCGAAAATGCTGTACAGTGAATCGCTGGCTAGGGTTAAGACTGGAGCAGTGATATCGGAAAGATGGCAGCTTCAGAGATGCACCAGACAAGGATGTCCGTAGTCTCCAATACTCTACATATTGGCTCTCGAACCCCTAGCAATATATCATAGGCATTGAGTTGGGAGGGGAACGGCATCTGATCTCCTTTTATGCGGATGATATGCTGCTGTACTTGCGGCATCCAGAAGAAAATCTTCATATTTTAGAAGTAAAGGAGAGATATGCAGGGTTGTCTGGTATAGCGGTGAACCCCCAGAAGTCCAGCATGTTTCTACTGGGAGGATATAGAGGGATCCTGAAGGAACAGCTACCGGTGTTACAAGTACCATGGGCGATTAACACATTTCGTTACTTAGGAGTAGATGTATACCACACAACGGAAGAGGAGCATAGGCACAACACGGAGGTGGCTGTTAAAAAAATTAAAAAATGCTTGAGATTCTGGGAGAAGTTTCCCTTGGCAATGATGGGGCGTGGGGCGATGCTAAAGATGGTGGTCCTACCTAGGCTCCTGCACTTTTTTGGGAATATACCCACATTTGATACCCAAGAAGTTTTTTGTTAAACTGAACAGCATGTGTAGGGATTTCCTGTGGCATGGCATGCGAAATAGAGTGGCACAATGGAAGCTACAGAACTTTTATGAGAAAGGGGGGATAAAATTGCCTAATTATGAGGTCTATTATGTAGCCAGCCAACTGCAGTATGTTGCCAAATGGCTTTCGGATGAGGTGTCCTCCGAATCCAGGTTGTTTGGACAAGACTGTGCCACATTCTACTTGAAAGAGATGATGTGGTTGCCCAAGACAGAAATGGAAGGGTGTCCCAAGATGATGGTACTTGGGTGGAAGATGTGGCGTAGGGCATGCCAGATGGAGAGTCCATCCCCATGTTCCCTGCAGAGACCATTAGTTGCACTAACCGGGGGAGAGAAGCAGCCAAGGTCATTAGGAATCACTGGGAACCGGTTGGGGTGGCAACGATGGGTGACATCTGGCGAGAGGGCTCCATCATAGATTTTGAGGTACTAGGGGAGGAAACTGGGTTACACACAGGCCAGTATATTACGTATCATAAAATGGTGCAGAGAATTAAAAAAACATGGCTCAAAATTGTATTGGATGAAGAACCAGATTCCACCATAGACATAATATACGATATAACGGAGGGAGGGCATGATGGATCCAGAATTTATGAGATGATGTCTAAGGTTGGGAAGGAGGTAACACAATTGAGACAGGACTGGGAAGCGGAAGTAGGAGCCCCGATGGAAGATGGGATGTGGGAACGAGTTCAGGGGTACCATAAGAAGGTATCGAGGAATGCGAGATTAAAACGGATACAACTGTATATTACACATAGAGCGTATATGACACCCCAGAGGATATTTAGGTTTGCAAATGCAGAACGGCAAGCATGCCCTAAATGTGATGAGGAGAAAGCTGGTATGGTGCACATGTTTTGGTCATGCCCGGTCATTGAGCGCTTCTGGAGCGAAGTGGCACAAAAACTAGCAGAGAAGGGGGTTAAGATTGTGGTGGATACAGTATGGGCTTGTTGGGGGGCGGGGGGGGAAGGGTTTCCCTAGATCGCAGAAACTCAAGCATGTAAATAAACTAAAAGACCTAGCATATGTGCTTGTAAAGAGGAGAATTGCTATGGGGTGGAAGACATACCACAGACCAAGAGTGGAGGTGTGGTGGAAAGACTTGCAGAAATGGGCGGAGGCAGAAACCACGGTATGGCAAGAAGCGAACAGGGGAGGAGGAGGAGGAGGAGACAGAGTCCCTGGTGGCTTGGAAATTATTAATAGCGTAATTGTTTGGGTCAATACAAGACCCGGCAGAACCCATGGAAGGGGAGACCCTACCACGAGATGCAGGAAGGGAAGGTGAGAAGTAATGGGCTCGGAATGGGGGGCGGGATAAGGGGAGCAGTGTTCAGAATAACGTAATGCACAATTGGATTGTTGACAAATGCACTGCATGTTTGGTTTGTATTGTTTGTTTTGAAAAACCAATAAAAATTGTTTACAAAAAAAGGTAGGATTAGCCTACACCAATCACTGTGGCCCCCCATGATGCTAGGAGGTCTGAGACCTTCTTTAGGCAGATCTGAAGACTTTGCAAGGAATAGCAAGAACAACTTGGCATTGGACCCTAGCGGAAGGTACAGTCTGCCTTACAGCTTCAGCCAATGAATTGAGGCCGGGACCTCCAAAGAAGGTAGCAATATCCCTCCCCTAAGCATCTCCCAGCGAACAGAGGGAGATAAAGACTTCAGAGGACCCTCCGACCTCACCAGAACCGGTACCCAGCCATCACACAGCATGCCCTGATGGGCTCTAAAGCAAGCTCCCTAGGTAGGAAGCGCCCGAAGGTCTATGAACCTACAACAAAGGACAAGGCAGCTTCCTGCAACACACACTTCCACTTTAGGCCATCTGCCTTAAAGGATGACACATGTACATTGAAGAAGCTGGGAGAAGTGCCTCGAACAGCATGCACCGACGTTCGCCTTAAAGGACATTTTTGAACCAGTAGAGTTCCTTGAGCTGCAACCGACTGCAACGCTGACCGTTGTCAAGCTGCAGTTGCTTCAAGATATCCGAGACATCTTGACCAGTGTTTCAGAACCGTCGATCAGCGCAGAGATTATTTTTGCCCCCGAGCCGCAGCGTAGGCCAGCCTGCAGCTGTTTGTCCAGCTTTGCTCTCCGAACAGTCTTGCTGCCGGATTCCTGCAACTGACTCCCGTCTTGAACTCTGTCACAGAAGCCTGCAAAGCACCCTGAAGCTGACTTGACCTCGTTGAGCACCATGGACCTAGAGCACAAAATACATTGTGGTTCTCTCCCTCTGCTCCTTCCCAGAAGACCCCTAGAGACCTAATACAACCCACTGCTCCCTTTGTGCAGTTGCCAAGTAACCTTGAACTGTTGTGGTTATTAACCATACCGACTATCCTCCTGTCTGTATCCAGAGTCCATCCATGTTCCTTCTTTGAAACTGTCTGTCCTCGCCATTCCTGTACAAGGTGAGTTGTACTTCATAGTGTTTCTAGAACTATCTGTTGTGATAAATAATGTAGATATTTTTGATAGAACATTGACTGACTGGACATTTTTATCATTGGGTAATAATTATATTTTTGCTGTATTGCAACTAACAAACGATCCACGACCTTTCAGAGATAAGCAAGCTGTTCCCTCAACATTACCAAAATTGGGGGTTTATAATTTGCTTGTTATTCCAATCTTTTCAGATTCCTTCTGGTGTATTAGATGCGTGGGGCTGTTTGATGGTTTAGAAACAGATATTCACCAATGGACCACTGGTACCCCGAAAGTGGATTTGTCACAAGGAGCATCCATCAGTAGACCTTTTCGCAACAGCAGAAAATGCAAAATACCGAAATTATGCCTCCTGGTACCCACAGAAGGGATCCTTGGGGAATGCACTCTAGCTCAATTGAAAAGAGAAATTTGCTTAAACTTTCCCCCACAACACCTCTTATTCAGGTTGGTCCATAAGAGGCATCGGGAACATTTCACAATGATACTCATTGTGCTCTGATGTGGTTGAGGCAAACGCGGTACTCCAATCTTCTCAGAATGTCTCTGTGTCCACCAGTAAAGGTGACACACTCACAGCCTCTTATCCACAGGGCTTCAGGCAGACCCTTCATACTCAACCAACTTAGCAGCTTGGCTCCTGAAGTCCCAGTTTGGTCACCTCTATTTCTCCACCAGATGCATGGAAATCTTAAAGGAGGCATGCAAGCCCAACACTAGTTATGGCTACTTTGAACAAATGGGAAATATTTGTCATGGTTTAGAAAGCCTTGACGCCAATCCTATTGACTGCTCACATTCACATATTCTACTTTACCTCCTTCATTTACTCATCTTTGGTCTAGTATTTAATTCCTTAACCCCTTAAGTGCCGAGGAGGAGTATGCTCGTCCTTATTGCATAGACTTTATTAAAGCTCAGCAGTTAGGTTCATCTGGCAGTTTACACAACTTCTCAATACAAAGTCTACTGGTGGAGGATACCAGTTGTCGAAGCCTTCATGAAAGAGTTAAATGATTACACATGTCTGTAGCTAAGCTACCACCAGGTAGGGATCTGGATGTTGTGCTAAGCAGATTCATGGGTCCACATTCTGGACCTAAGCATAAAGCATTCTTAAGACCTCACTTATAAGGTGGCTTTCCTTGTTGGTATTGCATCCCTTTGCAGAATTAGTGAATTACAAGCTTTATCCGCGACGGAGCCTTTTGTCAGTATGCAAGAACAAGGTTGTCTTAAGAACATACCCATTTTTTTTTAATTTTTTTTTAAATGCATTTCTAAAGTTCATGTCAACCAATCAATTGAACTACAGATTATTTTCTAAACTCACGGGAGCAAGATGTTCATGCTCTGGATGTACGAAGGCAGTGATATACTACCTCAACAAGAAAAAGCAATTGATGAAAATAGATCAGTTCTTGGTACCACTGGCAGACGGAAAAGAAGGGCACTCTCTCAAAGGCTATCGCCTGAAGGGTCGTAAGGTGTATTCAACAGTGTCATAGCCTTTCAAGCAAAATGCTTCCTTTTGCACGCTGGGTGCATTCTACACATAGTTTAGGAGCAGATTTGTCTCATCACTAATGTGCCACTGGAAGCTATTTGTAAGGCAGCAACGAGGAGTTTAGTACACACTCGCTCAATACTAGCGTGTTGACACAAAAGCCAGAAATAATTCACAGGTGGGGCATTCAGTGTTATAACATGTCAATGTACCTTCAATTCACACGAGACCTTCTTCAGGTACTGCTTGCTATTCTATGCAAAGAATGTGACTAAGCAGATCCACAAGCCCCAGAAGACAAACCTTAGCTTCCAATAATCCTCTTTCTGTTGCTTATCTGCTTGGATTAACCTACCCATCCTCTCTGCTAAAGGAATTCAAGGTATCTGAAACAGCATGTTAAATTATAGCTATTCGAAAACTTCCTTCTAAAATGTAATTTGAATAGATTTTGAAGGAGGAATTTGTTTTTTGCCTGATTTTTACATTTGCCACACACAGTCCACTTTAGACTTCATGCATCTTCGGGGCACAACATTAACAACTTTATTTTTGGCATAAACCATTAAACTGAGCAGTACAAGCTAAACATTTTAAAAATCATAACTCAATGGCAATATGGATCATAAAGAATAATTCGTAAATGTGGTGTCAATTCTTTGTTTATATCACAGAATTACAAATCAGTGATTTATACAGTTAAAATATTTTGAATAAGCCTTACTATCATTCAAAGATCTGCATAAAAAGTTATCTCCCAGGCTACACGTCTAGATTGTGCGGGCAGTAAAAGGGGAAAGCTAGAATATAATTGCCATGGCAAACTTATTTAAAATAAAGTTATTGTTTTGTGTCTAATATCCCCACAAACTGTGCTGAAAAGCACATGTATTCTGCTCTCTAGTTTCGTCTGGTTTAACCACTTAACTGTAGAGGATGAGATTGCGCGTCCTCCGCAGTGCATTCTCAGTGCTGAGTAGGAGCAATCTCGTCCTTTTAATTACTTTCCTTTTGGAGAGGCTATCCACCTGCCTCCCACCCCCGTGGAGGAGCGCTGATGCTCCTGATCCCCAGACTGTGAAGGGGAAGACTTCCCCTTGCGTGCCTGGACGGCCAGCCGTGCGTGCGCTGACGTCATCAGGAAATTGAATTTACATGCTAAAGCCCTTTGGCTTCAGCATGCACATTCTGCAGACAGTTTTCTGTGCTGCTTGGGCGGTTTGTTTGACATGCTTGGTGGAGGTCTTGTTGGAAAGGGGAGACTCTCCCCTTTCCAATAAGCTCTCCTACAAGCAGATCGCTGGTTGTGGATCAGTCGGTCCTTGACCTACAATCATCACTGGACCATCAAGGAATTGATTTTTGGGGGATGGGAGTCCCCAGAGGCAAAACTGCTCCTCACCTCCTACCCTGACCTTTGCCTCAAAGTTGGCAAAATTATGTTTCGAGGGGATTGGGTCCTCCAACGTATTCCATATCTATGACAGTAATCCCCACAGCTGTGCTGCTTCAGAAAATCTTTTGGCGTCTGCGTCCTGCGTCGATGACGTCGAAACGCTGTCCTCGAGGGCCTCCGTCGAGCCGACGTCACCGGATGTTATAAGTAGGACGCACAGCGCCCATAGCCTCAGTCCCGTTTTTTTCCACAAACGTGTTCGCTTCGGAGATCTCGGCGCGCCTGGGTTCTGCTGAATCCTGTTCTTTCAGTTCTTCGAATCTGTTTGTGTAATTGAAATGTCGTCTTTGGCTTCTTCCACCCTGTGGTCGGGTTTTAAGAAGTGTCGGGTGTGCGGGTCCAAGATGTCATTGACGGACACGCACAATGCTTGCCTCTGGTGCCTTGGGGAGGACCACGATACGGATGACTGTGCCGACTGACATTCGCTTACATCGAAGGCCTTGCGGGAGCGTAAGAAGAAGCTCTCGGTGGGTAAGGTGGCCAAGCCCCGGAAGTCGTGATCCACTGGCCTTTCGACAGACGATTCTAGGGGCGACTCTCTGCATCGTCGACGTGAGTCCGGGGGGGGTCTCGGTCCAGGAGTCGGTCTCGCCATTCCTCTGCCTCTTCGAGGCACTCACGGAAGCGCCGTCACAGGTCGCCTTCCCCGTCTTCATCCGAGGACTCCGCCTGTCGGTGGGTTGCTTGTCCCAACAAGCGTTCCACTCCTGAGGAATGGGATTCCTTCCGAAAGGAGATGATGGCGATTTTTCAATCGCAGGGCTCCGGTCCGTCCGCGCCGTCGAAGGACGCCGGCCATGACCGTGCTAGAGACACTGCTCGTACGCCTTTCGGGCTCAAGCGGTCGTCGCGACCACCGGGCGCCTTCAAGGTCACGGTCGGACAAGGATGGCCGTTCTAGACATGCCCGTTACAGGTCCCCGGTCCTCGACGCCCTCGAGACCACATGAGCCTGTGAAGTCTTTGAGGAAGACAGACGCCTGTGGCGCCGAGGTCGTCGAGGGACACGCTCGGGGCTCCGCCATCGAGGCCTGTGTCGATTCCATCGAAGTTGTCAGCGCTTCGCTCAACGCAGATTCCGTCGACGCCTTTCGAGGCTGCTTTGTCAGAGGTACCCCGTGGCATGGTGGAACCCCCCAGAAGGCTCTGGCCAAGGTTAAGAATGTCTTTGTCCCTTTTTCTGTGCCCTCTTTCCGACCTCTGGATTTTATTTCTGAGGGGGATGAGGGATCTGAGGAAGGTTTGGTGCCCGACGAGATTTTGTCTGGTCACAGCCAGATTGAAGACCTGCGTCAGTCACTACACGACACCAGTGGTCTGGACACCTCTCTGGAGGTGGAGTTCTGTCGGCCTGAGCCTGGCACCCATGCCGAGTCCTCGTACCGGCACCTTATGTCGAGGGTCACGGATTACTTGGGTTGGTCTGCGCTACCTGTGGATTTTCTGCAGGATGACCTGACGGACATCCTCGACCAAGGTCCTCCAACTGACTGCTCTGGAGAGTCTCCCAGTAGTGATCCAGTCTTTGCCGCGATAATACCGTCCAGCCAGTAGTGACCCCTGCTACTTGACCACGCACCCCACTCTGGAGAGTTTGGTGGTGCAGGCGGCCATGGCCCCAACAAAGCAGGCGTCGTACCCTACCATCCCTCCTGATAGGGACGACAAGCCTTTTGATGGCTGGGCGAAGAAAGGGTTTTCTTCAGGTGGTATGGCTTTACAGGCAGCCAACTCTGTGTGCGCCTTGTCATGTTTCACAAACACTCTGTGGAACTGTATTTCATTGGCGGCTGAACATATTCCCGAAGGGGAGGAACGGGATGGTTTTCTTGCTATCGTACAGGATGGCATGGATGCTATGTGTGAGTCCAGTCAGTCGGGTATGGACATGGCAGATTGTGTCAGCCGGTCTATGGTGGCAAGCACCGTAATACGCAGGTTTGCGTGGTTGTGGAAGTCGGGGTTTGCGCCTGATGTGCAAAAGCCGGCTCCTCAACATGCCCTTTGATGGTGAACATCTTTTTGGCAGCAACGCTGACGAGAACCGTGAGAGGTTGCAGACCTCTAAAGCTGCAGCAAAGTCATTGAGCGCTGCAGTTTACCAACCTCCGCCTTTTCGTCCTAGGGACAGCAATGGAGGGGAGGTTCCTTTCGATATTACTCATCGTTTAGTAAATCAGTAGGAGCTGCAAGTCAAAGGGGCCACCGTAGGAGTGCCATAGGTGGAAAACAGGGTACTCAAGGTGCCAAGGCCGCTCGGCAGTTGTCTTTGTCCTCAGGCACTGCCGCAGCCTCTTCAGCTCAGTCATGAGGCCATGTCCCATGGTTCTCCGATTGGGGGGAAGGCTGGCGCAGCATCTTGTAGAATGGCGTGCCATTACTTCAGATGTTGGGTTCTGGAGATCATAGCGCACGGCTACGGTCTTCCTTTCCGGCAGAGGCCCCACAACAATCCACCAGGGAATCTCTCCTTGAAGAGTCTGGATCCGCTCCTTGTGCAGGAAATTCAATCCCTGCTGGAGAAAGACACCATAGAAACTGATGCCTGTAGCGGAGAGGAACAAGGGTTGGTATGCCCCTTATTTTTTGATTTTGAAGAAAGCCGGGGGATTGAGACCCATCATGGACTTGCGCGGGTTGAACAAGCTCCTCAGGAAGGACAAGTTCAAGATGGTTCCTCTTTCTCAACTTCAGGACTGGTTGGTGTCTCTCGACCTCAAGGACGCTTATTTTCATGTGCGGATCCATCCAAAGCACAAGAAGTACCTGAGGTTTGCGACACATAGTTTCAGTTTCGGGTCCTGCCGTTCGGATTGACCTCCGCCCGAGGGTCTTCACTAAGCTCATGGATGTGGTGGCAGCATATCTCAGGAAAGGGGGGGATTCACGTCTACCCCTACCTGGACGATTGGTTGATCAGGGCGCGCTCTCCTAAGCAAGTCCTGGATCTGTCCGTCACCTGCCACTCCCTTCACAAGCTGGGCTTCTCCCTCAACTTGAAGTCCCATTTGACAGCAACCCAGCAGCTCCAGTACATCAGAGCAGTGCTGGACACATCCCTGGGGCAGTGTTTTCCTCCCCAGGTGAGGGCTCATCACATCCAGCAGATGGTGCACAAGTTTCGACACCCCCATAGTCTCCCGGCGTTCGAGTTCTTGAGGTTGCTCGGCCTCATGGCATCCTGCATTCTTCTGGTGCCAGAGGCCAGGTTGCGAATGAGATCTCTACAGTGGGCCCTCAAGATGCAGTGGTTGCAGACCTCCGGCAGGATGTCGGACCTGGTTCAGGTGCCGCCCTCGGTCGCCCGGGACCTTCTGTGGTGGGCCGTCGAAGGCAACTTGATGAAGGGGGCTGCATTTTGGCTTCCCTGGCCGGAGGTGACGAACGTGACGGATGCATCCCTCACGGGTTGGGGAGCTCATGCCAACGGGCTGACAGTCAGCGGTCGTTGGTCTCCGTCGGAGTCCAGACTCAATATCAATCTGTTGGAGCTGAGGGCCGTCAGGCTAGCCCTGAAGGCTTTTCTGCCGACTGTGCGAGGAAAGAGTGTCCTGATCCTGACAGACAACACAGTGGCCATGCACTACCTCAACAAAAAGGGGGGGGGGGGGGCAGGGTCACTTCCTCTGTGCAGGGAGGCGATGCAGCTCGAGTTCTGGGCCATCCAGCAGGAAGTTTCGATCTCGGCAGTTCATCTGGCCGGAGACGAAAACGTGACGGCGGACGCTCTGAGCAGGCAGAGCACGATCTCTCACGAGTGGGAGTTGGCTCAGGAGATTCTCCTGGAGATCTTCGCTCTTTGGGGGACCCCACAAGTGGATCTCTTCCCCTCCAGTGTCAACCGGAAGTGCGAAAGGTTTTGCTCGCAGGAATTTCCTCCAAAAGGAGCCTTAGGAGACGCGTTCGTGGTGGAGTGGTCATTCCCGCTGCTGTACGCGTTTCCTCCAGTCCCCGTCATCCGCAAGTGCTGCAGAGGTTACGGAAGTTCGGTTCCCGGATGATCCTCATTGCTCCGGCGTGGGCTCGGAGGACGTGGTACCCGGACCTTCTCGACTTGTCCATCTGCCCTCCGCGTCGCCTTCCCTACCGAGACGATCTGCTCTCACGGGAGGGGGGTCAGGTTCTCCATCCAGAGGTCAGATCCCTCAACCTTCACGCTTGGCTTCTGAAAGGTTGAGGTATAGGGATTGGGACCTCCCTGAAGACGTGATGGAGGTGTTGCTTTCGGCCCGAAGGCCGGCAACAAAGTCTCTGTACCGTTGCCGTTGGCGTAAGTTCTGCGACTGGTGCAGAGTTCAGAATGTGGATCCTTTTGCATGTGACAGCCCCATGGTTCTGTCCTTTTTACTTTCTTTGGCCCACAGGGGCTTGCAAGTGGGTACCATTAAAGGTTACCTGGCGGCGCTGTCCATCTTTAAGCGCTCGTTTGAAGAGTGTTCTTACTTTAAAATCCCTTTACTTTCACAGTTTCTGAAAGGGCTCACTAATGTGTTCCCTTCGTCACCTTTCCTGGTGCCCGGTTGGGATTTAAACCTTGTTCTTAAGTTTCTTAGGGGTGCTCCGTTTGAGCCTTTACATTCTTGCCCTTTGAGGCTGTTAACTCAGAAAACTGTGTTTTTAGTTGCGGTTACTTCCGCTCGCAGAGTGAGTTACAGGCACTTTCAGTTAAGCCACCCTTCACTGTATTTCACAAGGACACGGTTGTCCTTAGAGTTCGTCCTTCTTTTCTTCCGAAGGTAGTGACGGAATTTCATTTGGCCCAGAAGGTTGTTCTTCCGGCATTCTATCCTCCTCCGCATCCTGGTAAGGAAGAGGAGAGGCTCCATAGGCTTGATCCTAGGAGAGCTTTAAGCTTTTATGTTTCACGCATGTCCTGGGTCAGAGTGGACGATCAACTCTTTATTGGTTACGCTGGAAAGCGTTTGGGGCAAGCTGTGACGAAACAGACTTTGTCTCGCTGGATTATTTTGGCCATCTCGGAGTGCTACCGCTTGGCGGGTAAGGACCCACCGGCTGGCTTGCGGGCCCATTCTACCAGGGGTATGGCTGCGTCTACTGCCCTGCAGAGGGGTGTTCCTATTCACAACATCTGTGATGCAGCCACCTGGGCTTCAGTATATACATTTGTACGTCACTATTCCCTCGATTCCATCCGAGCACAGGATCTGGCCTTTGGCAAGGCGGTCCTTTGCTCTGCTATTTGATTGGATATTCTAAATTTTGATTCTAAATTCTTTCCCTCCTTCTTGCTCTGGTACTGCTTTGGGAGTCTGTCATAGATATGGAATACGTCGGAGGACCCAATCCCCTCGAAGAACAAGTTACTTTCTTACCTGGTAACGTTCTTTCGATGGGATGGTCCGACGTATTCCATATCGCTCCCGCCCTGCCTTCCCCGCTGCAGAATTTCTTTTGCGATTGCAGCTTACGTTCCGCAAGGCTTTGTGTCTGACTGGCAGTTGACTAGTGTCACACATTCTGGGGGAAAAAACTACAACTGAGGCTACGGGCGTCGTGTGTCCTACTTATCACATCGGATGACGTCGGACGTCGGAGGAGGCCCTCGACGACGGCGCATCGACGTCATCGACGCAGGACGCAGACGCCGAAAAAAGTTTCCGAAGCAGCACAGCTGTGGTGATTACATGTCATAGATATGGAATACGTCATCGGACCATCCCATCGAAAGAACGTTACCAGGTAAGAAAGTAACTTGTTCTTCTGGAGATTTAGTATGTCCGAGTTCACCGGTAGGCTTTCTCTCATTGTTTGGGTTGAGATTGAAAATAAGCTTCAGGAGACAAAGAAACTAAGGTGCTTGCAAAGCATAACTGAAACCCCAAATGGTGTTCCTTAGCTGATCTTTTAGGCGGCCACATTATCAAATGCCCCTTTCCATTGGTTGGAATTTTATTAGAAATAGCCCAATGGATTACTAGTTGGTTTTCCAAATGTCTTTCCATACCATTGCATTTGTTAGAGCTCCTTAAAGTCGGAGTAACTGGACTAATCATTTAGCATGCTCTTTTTTTTAGTAATATTTGATTATGCGCTTAACACCGGAAACCAGTCTGCAAGTACGGGACTGGGTTTTGAACTTGTATTGCTCTGATCTGCCTTGCTTCCAAGACAAACCCGTTGTCCCTGAGCTATCCTACCATCCCCAGTAGACCTTGTCTTGACTCTCCTCTAGGTATTCATATTTTATTTGATTTTTAAGTTGAAAGTTAGTTACCTTCCTTGTTTGTAATGGGATCACTGCATTAGTTAAATCGATAAAAGCATTACTAAATTTAATGGTGGGGGGTGGGGTGAGGTGAGGTAGGCCCATTTGTCCTCAACCCAGAAGATAATGGTTTGGTACCAGCTTTCTCTCCTGTGAAAAATCAAGCCCTTCGTCTCAGAAAAATACTTCAAATCTGCTGTCCAAGCCATGGTCCTCTCCCACCTGGATGGTGGCAGTACCGTTTTGAAAGGCCTTCCGGCAACTACCCAGGCTCCCCTGGGATGTGTCCTGCATGCTGCAGAAGGACCTTCAAATTTGACTGTGTGACCCCGACCCTCATCGAACTGCACTGGCTCCCGTTGCATGCCAGTATGATTTTCAAATCCTGCTTCATCATAGACAAGGCTGTCATGCTGAAGTCCCCAAGCTACCTCACTGAGAAACTTAGCATCTCTGAAGGTCAACAATCCACCAGAAGTAAAGACATGTGCAGACTTGAGCTGCGCTGGTGCAGGAAGGAAAAAACAGAAGACGGGCCTTCTGTGTCTATGCCCCAACACTTTGAAATCTCCACTCCATTAACATCCGACTCGCCCCCTTGATTCTACAGTTCAGGAAGGAGCTCAAGACCTTCCTCTTCAAGGAATGGCCCCTCCCGAACACCTAGGTCCATACACCCTACCCAAGACTGGGTTTGCTTAACCCTACTATTTGCTCCCCTGGTTACTTGTAGATGAATTGCTGACTTTTGCCTTCACTCCCCTATCAGAGCACCACTGTCTTGTTTATATGCTCCCTAACCTTTTCTTCCCCCTAATTTTGGAAAGCGCTCTGTTGCTCCCCAATGCTAGATCTGTGCTCAAGAAGTACTCCTATAATATTAATAAGCGAAAAAGCATTAGTCAGAATATTGTTTGATCTAGAGGGCGACTGAAGTAGTGCATTGACATAGAGCACTGTTATTAGTCAAATGCTATGTTCAGCTTCTGTAATTTGCACATCAATTCCCCTCACAGCTCTTCAGATGTGCCCATCGTTAACAATTGTTACTTATTTCTTTGGCGTCTTCCTCATTTGGTGACTGAATTGGCTTTCTTTTAGCCATTATTAATAAAAAAAAATGTTACTTCAGGAGTTAAAGGCTCAACACTCCATGTCTGGTCTTCAGGTCAGGGATCTGCAAATTTAAACTTTAAACACCATGGTTGCTTCAGTTATTTTTTCATTTTGTTAAGGCACATCTAAATGACTTTAGGGCACTCCCATAGTCTTTCTACCTCTTTGCAACAGCACTTGCAATTAAAGCACAGTGTAAAAACCAAAATGACTGCAAAGTTACTGTACAATGTCTTTATCAGGTACACCAGACGTTAGTGTGTAACAAAAGTATGTGAGAGGACAGGTTAGACTCACCAGAGCGCAAGGCTAGGAATACAAGCTCACAACCGCTGTCAAGAGCAACTTTCGATAGCCCAGGCTTTAGCAAACTTCGACATACTTGCAAGGATAGTAGGTTACACATTCCAAGGGTGCGTTGTGGCATCATGGGCTGCCGCAGACTGCCATTTATGCTTCTGCTTCTTGATATATGTAATTTATAACGCACCTGTACACAAATGTTTCTAGGCACAACAAGACAAGGGAGGGAAGACAGAGGGAGGATAAGACAAACGATCTAAAAGTGCGACAGTGCAGAAAGCCCGGGGTCGGGAGAAAGGTGAAGTGCCAGGGAGAGGGAAGGTGGAAGCGCAGTCAGGGCAGCATTGCTCGGAGTAAGTAGAGGTTACAGTTACAGCCCCAAAGTGTGCGGCAGGCCCGGAGGCAGTTCAAGGGAAGACTGATGATGGTGGAGCCTGATACCCAGTGAGATTCGTAGGATGCCAAGCAACCAGTCAGCACAACAGATAAGGTAGGTAAGCAGGGGAGAGAGAAATCAGAGGAAAAAGAAGGTCTTGAGCTGCTTCCGGAGCTTCGGGTGGTCCTGCTCAAGTTTGAGAGGGGCAGAGAGGCCATTCCAGAGGGAGGCACCTGCAGAGGACATAGATATTCCCTCACTCTGTCATGGGAAGCATCTGACACTCAGATTTGGACGTAGCTTAGCGAAAAGCTTGAGAAGGAAGGTACTTCGTAAGTGATAGCCGGATGTAGTGTGGGCCCTGGCACCAGAAAGCCTTGTGGACTATGCAGAGGGTCTTAAACTTGATCCTTACAGCCACTGGGAGCCGGTGAAGAGATTTAAGGGCTGGAGAGATTCGGGCCCTGGGCTTGAGGCCATGGATATTTCCTGCAGTCCTGTTCTGGATTAGTCGCAGAGGGCAGAGAGTAGAGGAAGGCAGATTGGGAAAGAGACTGTAGCAGTAGTCCAGCTTAGATCAAACTAGTGCTCTGGAGACAGTGAGCTTGTGGGGAAAGATAAAGGGACGAATACCTCTGAGGAGGTGCAGCTGGTATTGGTCCTTCTTGGCAATGTCCATGATGTGGGGAGAGAGCAGTCGAAGATGATGCCAGGTTTTTCTGCCTCACAGGAAGGCAAAAGAAGAGAGCCTGAGGAGGGCGGCCAGAGTGAGAAGAGGGGGCAGGAGTCCCAATAGAACGGATCTCGATCTTGCTTGCATTAAGGCAGACATAATTGGAGGCGCATAAATCCTGAATCGTGTATAGACAGTCAGGAATGAGTGAGAGAGCAGATGCGCCTGAGGGGATCCTGAAAGAAAGTGTAGTGTCCATCCGCATTACTAAAGGAGAAGGTAGAGATCAGGTGGGCCAAGTAGACATTGAAGAGCCAGGTTGAGAGGATAGATCCCTGCAGAACACCACATGTGGAGGGATGGGTGGTGGAGAGAAAGGACCCAATTTGGACCTGGGGGGGCGGGGGTTGGTCCAAGAGGAAGGAGGTCAGCCACTCCAGGGCCTGAAACCGTGATGGCCAGATTCGCACTGAGTAGATTGATCAGCGTGGCGTAGTTGATCGTTTCAAAAGCAGAGGAAAGATCAAGGAGGATGAGTACGGAAAGGAATATTGGAATCGAGGTTAGAGAGCAGATCTTCACTGGTGTTCAGGCGATCAGTTTTGGTCCCTCAGGCAGCTCCGAAGCCAGACTGATGGTCATGGAGACAACCAACTGATTCAGTGTGGAAATTAAGCTGGCCAGCTTTTCCAAGCCTTTGCCCAGGAAAGGGGTGATGGAGATCGGCCAATAGTTTGCCAGGCAGGTAGGATCGACACATGGCTTCCTGAGGGGGTGCACAACGGAGTGCTTAAGGGGAGAGGCCAAAGTTCCAGTGGTGAAAGAGTGATTACAGAAATCAGCCTAGGCTGGAGTGAGTATGTCAATATGGTCCTTGATGGTTCTGGAGGAGCAGGGGAGCACCCGTTTGGACGACACTTTCATGGATCAGCCTTATCTAGAAACCTCATTGGGTGTTGTCAGAGAGAAAGAGGAGAAATGAGGAGAGGGAGAGATGGCCAAAGGGGGCGAGAGGGAGGAATAGGAGATGGAGGACAGAATGTCCTGAGTTTTTCTGGAGAAGTGAGAGGCCAGAGCCGTATAGAGGGTCTGGGAGGGAACAGGAGAGGTAGAGACTGCAACAGGATTGGCCAGTTCCTTGCAGCTTTTAAAGAGTTTGGCCGTGTTAGAGGCAACAGAGACGCAGGCTTGAATGTGTGCTCTCTTCTTGGACAGGACAGAGTCTCTATTGCCTGTGGAGCCGGCGGCAGGCCAGTTTGTCAGAAGATACGCCCTAAACCCACCACTTCCTCTCAGCTATCCTGCACTTGCGTTTCAGGACGGTGAGGTCGGAATCATACCAAGAGTTGCACTTGGAGGTAGGCTTCAGGCGAATTCTCATGACGGGGGCAATGATGTCCAGGTTGCTGGAAATAGAAAGATGCAGATTAGAGGGGGGCTGTGTTAGGGTTTGAGTCAGCCACAGGAGTAGGAGGAGCAGAGAAAGTAGGGGCAAAGGCATCCACTGACACACGTTTCATGGAACGAATAGCCGCAAAGGTAGGTGGCAATGCCAGTGTAGGGCTTTACCTGAGGTATCGAGTTTTAGATGAGAGTAGGTGGTCGGTCCAAGAGAGAGGAGTGGTGAGAGGGTTAGAGAGGTGGATGTCTGAGGAGATGAGCATCCAAAGTATGTCTGGCAGAGTGTGTCGGACCAGGGGACAGAATGGAAAGAATGTCGCAGAGGTTGTGGAAAAGCCCAGCGGAGGGATTAGAAGCACCAAGCTTGATGTTGAGGTCTCCGAAGAGGACAAGTTGAGAAGTCGAGGCAAGGAGAGGAGATGTCCACCCATAGGGTTGGATTGCACTGTTAAACCCAAGCCAGTGTGAGTAGTGTAAAGGTAGATGTACTGCTCCTTTTCCATTTTAGCTGGCAGTGCGCTAGGGGTGTGTCCTGGTACTGCTGCTCTTTTGTTAGTACATTACTGGCCTATATGATTCTGTTACATTCTACCCTGATGTCCCTAGGCTGAGTAATGTGCGCCTGCCGTTCTTAGTGTATGCGGATGACAGTCCTAATGGCGTGTACCCCTCGAGCATTACAGAAGCTTATTCATTACTACACCTCATTCATGGACTTTTTGTATTTTAGGGTTAATACCCAAAAAGGCGCCCCCTGAAATTTCAAGTTATGTTCAGGGTTCTCTGATCCCAATGGTCCATAGTTTTGACAACCTTGGAGTTAGGTTTTCTTCTAACTTTAGTTCTGCCCCACATGTAACCAAGCAAACTGAGATTTGAGCAGGCCATGGGTGGGGTGACCAGAGCCTTGGGTGTGTTTAAGGCCAAACCAGTTTACCTGGTGTTAAAAATGTTCAATGGAAAATCAGCCTTGATTGCAAGGTTTGGCATGGAGCGGTCGGGCTATAGTAGCATTAATTCCATCCAGATGGTGGAGAATAATTTCCTTAAGAGTGTTCTGGGCCTTCAACATTCGGCTCCTAGCTTTGGAGTACGTCTAGAACTGCGTTGTAAATGTCTGTGACATAATCTCAGCACAGCCTGTCTATCATTGGCTCAGGCTCTGGGGCTAATGACTCGGGAGATAATCTGATATATATACTTATTTGTATGAACATTTTTTAATGTTTTCTGAAAAATTCAATCACATCATCGCTCGCCTCCCTCAAACCCATATATACTGCTATATGCCAGACCGTTTTTTCAGCCATCGCCCACCTGCACAGATCTCGCCACCAAGCGTCTATGCTGGGTCCCTCCTTAAGCTTCTAGGCAATCCCAATCCTGTGCTTACCCAGTACACAAATTAGGTCCTTCATCTTGGAGAGTTGTATAGCATGTCTCTTCCCTCTCGCAAACATTCCTAAGAGGCAGGCCTCTGGAGGCCAATTTTGCATTGTAATCCCACCCTTTGCTGCCCTGTCCACAACAGCTCCCCAAAACACTTGGACCACAGAGTAAGTCCAAATAATATGTATCATGTCTGCCTTGTCATTCTCACATTAAGGGCACTTCCCCTATCCCGCTCCTTGGAACTCTGATATTCGGTGTGGAGTCATGTATGTCCTATGTGAAATGTTCACTTGCAATAGTTTGAATTTGGTGTTTCAGGGGACCTTAGTGTACATTTAGGTAGGGCCACATTCGGCATCAGTGAAGGTCCTTCCTAGATCTGCTTCCCACTGCTTATGCACTTTCAGCACGGGTTTCACTGAGAGCACTTCATATGTTCTGGGGACCACGTGGCACCTTCTGACTTGTCATACATGGCTTCCAATATTGGGTTGCTCTCCATGCCCCCCTGAAATCTGGCCACCTGCCTTCGATCTTTTCAAGCAAACTTGCATATGTTACAAATTGCCCCCCATGTATGCCTGTGTACTGCGTGAGGGACTTGAAAACCATTGTTCCGGCAAAGTCTCCCATTGTCACTACCCCGCAGGTCTCCCAATGCTTCTTGATCACCCTCACCAGTATGGGCCTGCCGTCAAATAAATAATCCCAGCAGGACAATATTGGTAGAGTATGGGTCCGCAATGCTCTTTCGTCACCAGGTCCACCACCAGAGTCTTGCCCAATGCCACCAGGTAGGGCAGATCCTCAAAATTGAGACTAAAGTATCCACAGCTCATCCTTCAGGAAATACTGTTCTATAGAGGGCTGATATAAAATCCTTTCCAGGGAAGGCTCATCAGTCAACCAGCCCAAGACAAACTGCAGCTGCCCTGCCAAATACAATTAAAAGTGAGGCAACCTGATCCCTCGCCCACGCCAGTCCCCCTTGTCCCCATCCCCCTCCCCCCACACCCTCCACCTACCCGTCTCCATAATTCCTTTGTAGTGTAACCAGAGCAATCCTATTTTTCCTCCCTGCCTCAAGAAAATGATAAGTGTCAAGTTTACTGAAAAATGTTTTGGGCATGTTGAAAGGTATATTTAACTAAGTGATACAGCAGGCTGGGGAAGCGCCACAATCTTTGAGTGCTACTCTTCTAATCATGGACAGAGGAAATTTCCTCCAGAACACCATAGACTTTACCACTCCATCCAGGACTCATTGCGTGTTGTGTTAATGGGAGTTGAGTGTCCCTCCACACATTGACCCCAAGGTATCTGAAGGTTTCTATCTCACACTTCTGATTTAGATTGGGCAACTGGCTCCGATGAGGATCAGCAAGCACAGCCATTGGGAACAGGGAGGATTTGTATGGGTTAACGCGTATGACTGAGAGGTCTGAAAATCTGTCTATCACATCTAGTATGCGTTGAAGATGCTCTTCAGGATGTTGCTACATATGAAAGCATATCATCAGTGTGTAAAGGGACCAGGTGTCGGACCCAGTCAATGTAAATGCTAGCCTCTGCATACTCTGCTTACACCTTAGGAAGTCTGGGGGCAAGCGCCTCAGCATATTCATTATAAAACTCCCCCGGTATTCCATCAGACCTAGCGGTTTTCCCCATTGGTAGTGCGCGTATAGTGACCAGATGCCCCTTCAGTGTGAGAGGGGCATATCACATATCCCGTTGTGCCATATCAAGGCAGGATAGATTGATATTAGGAAATGCTTCACCAATGTCCGAGCCCCCAGTCTCCACGTCCGATTTATAGAGGTGCTCAAAGTAGTGCAAAAACACCTAATTTATCTCGTTTAATGGCTCCTTGGTCATTCTGTATAGCGCTTATCATCTCGCTCCTATCCTGGTACACAGCCATGCCAATAGCCTCCCTGGTTTACCCCCCAATACGTGTATTTGGCATGATGAAATGTACTCAGTTTCTCCCTGTCTGAAAGACACTGCTGCCTCAATCTGATCAGATCCCGCATTCCAGCCCCTAGCTCTGCATCCCTGCGCTCAGCAGTTTTGATCTGGGCTTCTGTGCTAACTAAGTAGTCAAACAGCTCCTTCCGAAAGCCTCCATCTTTACAATCGCCTCTTCCCGTATGACCGTCTTAAAGGCCTCCCACACTCTGCCAGCACTATCCATGCTGCCCATGTTTTGTTTAAAATAATTGCCCGTCGCCTCCCCAATATACCCTATGAACGTGTGATCTTGCATTGCTTCTGCCTGTAACCTCCAGGGAGGGATTGGAGGCCAGTCTATTCTTCCCTTCCACATGTTATTTTGCATTTGTATAGCGCCTTATGTATCATTGGTATGATCTCAAAGTGCTGGTAGGTTGAACGCCCTTGTGAACCGCAGTTCAAGTCAGTTGAGAGTCGTAAAGTGCGTGGGCGCTCCAGGTATGTGTGCTGCTGGTGTGGTTGTTGCATGATAGCTGCTTCTTAGTGGTAGGTGTGATGCTGAGATGATCAGTTGAATGTGTTCAGAGGGTGGACATCCAGACTGAGTTCTGGTTGTGTTAGGCCTGAGGAGACGCCCAAGCTAGCCGGTATGTGCTAGCTAGATGTGTTTTATTATGATGATGGGTAGTTTGATGGGTCATGTTAGTATGAGAACAGCTTTTCCGAATGTGTCATAGTACTGCTGTGTTCTAGTTGGATGGTGGTGTATAGGAGAGAGTAAGTGTAGTAGTGTGATATTGTGGTAATCAGTAAAGTGTATGCGACCAGGCTAGCACTCCCACAAAGGCCTTTGACCCTAAATAGTGGAGGAGATGATTACTGCTTCACTCTCTCCTCCTTTGAACTTGAGTTGAATAGAAAAGAGCCTGGAGACGAGAGCCCTGTGCGCAGAAAATGAATTCTTGGAGAGTGGTTTTCATTGACAGTGCTACACAAGTGTCCAATTGGCAAACTTGCAGAATTGCGTAACAAATTGCTATGCAAAGCTGCTTATGCTATGCCTTGTTCTTGCTATGAAGAAGCTGGGTGGAAATTAACTTGATACCCATTGAAGGAAAACACTTGTAGCCCAACATTTGTCTATTAAGTCAGGGTGTTGTAAGCAAGCAAATGTATTTTCCTTGTCAAATAGATCTTTTGACATTTTTAAAGTGTCGTATTTAATTGAAATAAATGTTTTTAATAATTATTGTAGCATTGGATATTTTCACAAGATAAAGTAATTACACTTCTATGACAAATGGTACAAGGAAGAAGTGTGTATCTGTTTTCTGATTTGTTTAAATATATATATGTATACGGTAGAATAACTTCTTTCGGAGTTGTAGAATTAAATGTATAGGTATTTTTAATTTCTTAAAGTAACACACACATCTACACCCACTCTAGAGATAGATATTTAAACACAACAGTGAAAATACAGTGCTATATTATTGATCCTCTCCTGTTGAAACCTAAATTAAAGTTTTAGTAAATAAAGTGAAACACCTGGCACCAATGAGTAGGTGGTGGACTATATAAGATGCAAAATTACTGTTCCAGGTTATTAACGTTTCTTGCTTAGAGGCTGTTGGAGAGCTGTGCTTAAGTTAATGTTACTGTGTGGATGTTGAGCAAGATTTTTACCTTTTTCCCAAGATATCATTTTGGAGAGATCAATGCTCATCTTGTAACTTCTCCTGTAGTTATGACGAGTATTCAAATGTCTTATGTCTCTGCTCTGAAGTATAGGTTGTAAGTTAGTTGCATTGTCAGTTTGTTGTATGATTAAGATTATATAGTTCTGTTCATATATGAATGATCAAAATGCTCTTCCCAATCAGTGTATTTATTTTACAGGAAGAATTGAAAACAAAGGCATCATTAAAAGAAGAAACAGTAGAGGAGATGAATCAGAAAGGAGTCCCAGATTTCTGGCTCACAATATTTAGAAATGTTGACATGCTCTGTGAATTAGTTCAGGTAACAGTACTGTTTAAACACTGTAATGTATTTCCAGTGCTAGAGATGTTCTCTTTTGGTTATCAAAAGCAGTCGTAACAAAGCATTTGCTCCATGAGCTTCATTATGCTCCTCTATATGGAATACATAAATAATCATACCCAATCCTTTTGAATTTTCCATAGCACGTGTCAGTCCAACGAGCCAGGGGCTTTCATAATTTCCCTGATACTTCTAATTCTGTCAGCTTAATTACATTTCTAGTACAGTCAACTTCTGAGTTACCACTACTCTTATTATTTAACAGTATTGCAAACATTGGGAATATGTATACTATTTTATTTTTGTCCTGGACTCCTCGCCGGAGAATGTCTTCAAATATAGTCCTAAATATTTTTGAACATTTCTACACTTTGGTTCTTAGATTTTCTGAGATGTTCCTAGCCTTGGTATAGCAGAGGACTCTGGGATTGTAAATTCTGCCTAGTTTGTTTCCTAAAAGATAAACCTTTTTTAACCCCTGCCTCCACATTACACATGCTGCTCTACCCTCCTTGGAAGCAAACTCTGCTGCTTGTGATGAGGTCTACTATAGTGTCTAAAAGAACTTTCCCCGGATATGCACTTCTAAAATGGGACTGTTAGTAGGGGCTACTCTGCAATAAGCTTTTATCAAGAGTGTCATATCTACTCATGTTTTTGTTTATTCTTCATTGATGCTATATTTGGGTTCTTGGTAGTTCTTAGAAGGATGTTGCTTGCCTAAAAAAGAGCCACAGGAGAGCATTATCAACATAAGTTTTTTTTTTTTAAATGTGTTTCTATGCATTTCTAATCACCGACACTACTTTATAAATCCTTGCTCCATCCTCCCTAGAAGCACTGATCCATGACAATATAGCCTAATGCATCTGCAGGAAGATCTTTAGCTAGCATAACTTTACATTGTCTGGTAATACAGCTCTAATTCCGGCCACCCCAGAGCTTGCCCATCGCATGGGAACTTGGGTCTATTGTTTGTGTCAGACCCATACCAACCTCCCACCCTTATTCCAGATTTGCTACCCTCTGAGGCTGCTCAGGATCTCAACTAGTACATTAAACATCTTCCCAATTTAAGCAGAATCCCTAAAGATAGTGCTGTTATCTCTGTAGGATTTGTAATTTGCCAAAAGCTATCCAATGCGTCAATATCAGTAATTTGAGACAAAATTCAACTGTTTTTCAGGGTTTCTAATATCCTTAATGTGTTGTATTTTAATAGGTTCTTTCCAGAGTTGTGAAGCCCAAGGTATCTGAAATTGTCAACCATCCTGAGGCAGGGGACTACAACCTGTGCCTTAGACTGTGACTCCCATGATCCCTCC
This sequence comes from Ambystoma mexicanum, assembly GCF_040938575.1. Classification (NCBI taxonomy): domain Eukaryota; kingdom Metazoa; phylum Chordata; class Amphibia; order Caudata; family Ambystomatidae; genus Ambystoma; species Ambystoma mexicanum. The sequence goes on along the minus strand of NC_090934.1, from coordinate 984,056,183 downwards.
TCATTGAATATGCTGAGTAGGGTTTATAGTAGCTGTAGTCCAAATACACACTGGAGAGGCAAACTCTGCAGACCCCTGTACTAAAATATAGATTTGCCAATTCAGTCTGACCTTTTTTCACTAAACCACCTTGACGGGATAGGCTTGGCTACATTTGCTCATTTTAATTTTAAGATAGGATACCCCTTTATGCCAAAGATCATCTTAAACCATGTGCAAAAGGGCAGGAACACCTTTAGCCTCATCTGAAGCACCACCATACAAGGAGAGCAAGCAAAGATATGCTCTAGGGAAGAAGTTGGCTACGTTGGCAGCATACCAGACTAGAATAGTTAACACTGCACTTATGGCTAGCTTTAATAGGGCGCAGTGGGACTAAATGGAAGAACTGGTGAATGACGCCCACAAAGCCTTTAAATATCAAATATTAAAGCTTTTAGCCAACAATCGAATAAAGCAGTGATAAAAAGACTAGATGCTGCCAACATGTCTGGCAGCCTTGTAGGAGAGTCCACCCTAAACAAAAGACATGCCTAGTTAAGAGGTGCTGGATTCAGACCTGAAACTCAAGTCACCCTTTTAAACATGCCGATTGAGGACAATGTCTTTGGCCAGGCAGTTGACAAGGCCTTGGAAACAGCCAAGAAAAAGCATGCGAGACTCAAGACTTTTTTCCAGATCACTAATAGATCTCATCAACAAAGGGGTTCAGCTTGACAGTCTTTGGTTTCATACCCAAAGTTTCTCCAGAACACCTAAAGTCATACTACACCTCGGGTGCAGGCTCAAGCTCCTGGTTTATTCAGGGTCAACAGGGTGCACAGCAACTTACCTGTCAAAGACCATTCAGAAAAGGTAGAAGTCAAGGAAGAGGCCAAACCTCCAGAGGGAAGGCTGCTGACTCGAAGCAATGATGCTCGGATTCAGGGTCCCTCCTATGGCACCCCTGTAGGGGGTCTATAACAGCTTTTACCCATACATGTGCAGGAATAACAGACAAGTGGGTCTTATCAACAGTAGAGAAGGGCTATTGCGTGGAGTTAATAGAAAAACAATATACCTCTAAAAGACAAGAGAATGCTGCTGGACCACCTGCAAATACTGCAAGCAGAGATTCAAACTCTGCTATAAAGTGAAGCCTACAACAAGTACCGCCATCAGAGGTAAACGGGGGTGTTTACTCTGTGTACTTCCTTGTTCCATAGAAGGACAAAACATTGATCAGCGCTTGACCTAAGGCCAGTAAATACGTATGTCAAGCCTCAAAAGTTCAGGTTGACAACATTACAAGAGGGATTCCACTGCTCGAACAGGGAGACTTGCAGGCAACACTGAATAGGAAAGGTGCATACTTTCATATTTCATTGCTCTCAGCAAATCAGAAGCACCTTAGATTCAAGATAGAGAACACTTGCTATTAATTCAAAGTACCCACATTCGGCTTTGCCTCAGCCCCAAGGGTTTTTTCCGAGATACTGGCAGTAGCAGCAGCTCACCTGCGCAGACGGTCCATTCCGGTGTACCCTTATCTTGACGACTGGATCATAAATGGAGACACGAACATCAAGTGTGTTTAGAGAACACCCAAAAGACTATAGACCATCTTTTCTTATTGGATTTCTCCAACGAGAAAGTCAAGTCTTGTCCCCTGCCAAGTCAAACAGTTTCTGGGAGCCCTAATTAGGACAGAGGACTGACTTGTTTAGTCCTCCTACGAAGGGTCCCAAAACATGTTACTCTAGATCCCTCAGTATGTAACCGGTCATCAGATAACTATACGAAAAGCCATGCGGCTGTTAGGAATGATGGCATACTGCATTTTCCTGGTTCCACACACCCGTCTGCACATACGTTCTCTGCAGGAGTGGGTCTCGACCCAATGATGTCAGACAAGCGGTCAGCGAGACGATCAAGTGGTTGTCTCAAAAGCCTTTGTTCTCTCCCTGCAGTGGTGGTCGAAGAAAAACTTTCTCAAGGGAAAATCTTTCACTACCCCTGCAGTGGAATCAACTCTCACCACGGACCCATCGCTGTCAGGGTGGGGAGCTCACCTTCTACACCACACAGTGCACGGCACGTAGTCCCAATCCATGAACAAACATATCAACCTGTTAGAGCTACTTGCTATATTCAAAGCCCTAAAATCCTTTCAGAGACAACTGCAAGGGAAGACCATTGTGGTCCTTACAGACCACACCACAGCCATGTATTACTTGAAAAAAATAGGGGGCCACTCGCTCTCCAGGGCTTTCCAAACTGTCATAGCATTTGGAAATGGGCACTCGCACATGTCCCTCCTGTCACAACACTTTCCAGGGTAACAGAATCTTCTGGCAGGCATTCTCAGAAGAGACGTGCAGCTACTGACACATTTTGCACAACGTCTTTGCAGAATGGGGAGATCCAGACCTCGACCTCTGGAGAACGCACAATGTCCAGACTATGCCTCCAGGTATCCCCAAAGAATGTCCAAGGGGGAGGTGGCTGTATCACATGGTCGGGGAGATAGTTACACTAATAGTGATGGCACCAATGTGGGCTCGTCAGCCGTGGTTCATATCTCATGAGAATGTTCCTTTACCCCGGTAAAGCTGCCTTATGACCACATGTTGTCCCAAGATAAGGGGACAACACTGCACCCATCCCCTCAAACTCTCAACTTAGCAGCATGGCTCTTCAGGTCACAGTTTGGGCATCTCCAGCTGCCTTAAAGGTGTATGGACATTCTTAGGGAGGCAAGGAAACCTAATACGAGGAAACGCTTTGTCATTTAGTGCAGTACTCGGAATGTCATCCCAATTCACTGTTCACACACAGTCCTTTGTATAACTCACCTCTTAGACTCATGACTAGTTTTTAACTCACTGAAGGTCCACTTCGAATGGATGGTGTCCTCCCACATATTCATCTTATGATGATCGTATGCTGCCAGCTTTGCGGCTTCGGAAAAAAAGAATTCTCGGCAGAGGGCGCTGTGCACGAGGTCGTGGCATTGATGTCACCATCAGTATAAATAGCTTGTGCCGCGCCCGTTGGCTTCAGTTCTGTTTTTCTGATTGCTTCACTCTCGAGAAGGCTTGCTTCGAAATTTTCTTCAGAAAATGTCTTCTTCCACCCCTTCTACTCCCAAGACGGGGGTTCAAAAAATGTATCGACTGTGGATCGAAAATGTTGATTACAGATCCTCACCGCATTTGTCTTTGGTGCCTAGGTTCAGACCATCGAACCGGCGACTGTGGCTCCTGTCAGTCGATGATGGAGAAGGCCCTTCGTGAGAGGAAAGGTAAACTGGTGGTGGGGCGGGAAGCTTCCAAGGCCGCCTCGAAGGCCTTGTTAAAAAAAATAGGAAATCGAGTGATTCGAAAGAATCAGATCGCCGTAAACATTCTAAGACGTCTCGATCACGCAGTAGATTGAGATGCTCTTCATCTTCCTCTTGGAAGAAGTTTAAGAGGAGACATAGATCTCCCTCCTCTTCCTCTGATACGTCTACCGAATTGGTACAATGTCTAACTAAGTCGGATTCCTCAAGAAAATGGGAGGAATTTAGAAGGAGGATGATGAAGGTCTTTGAGAATAAGGCCTCGACCCCCTCAAAGAAGCCTCAAAAGAGCCAGAACATGGTCGCTCCGTTGGACGACACAGCGAAGTCAGGAACTACTGTGGAAAGATCCAGTAGTAAAGGTGAACCTCAAATCTCGAGTCGACGTCAAATCGTTGAAGATTCTCAGAGAATCAAGTGTTTCCCCGACACCGACTAAAAAACATAAGTCGTTGAAGCCCTCAACGGCTTCGACATCGAAGCCAAAGGTGTTTTCGACACCTTTGTCGAAGACGTCATCAGTGTCTTCGAAAACTCCTTTGATACCATTGAAGATTCCTTCGACCAAAAAGTACAGGAAAGGAGATTTACTCCTTTAGCTAAGTCAGACTTCTTTAAGTCTGTCTTCTATATTTGAAGAAAGTGCCTCTGAGGAAGAAGTTTCTCCTTTTGGAGTACAATATGGTACCAGAGAGGTCCCAGAAGAATTAATCGAGAATTAATCGATCCTGAATCGAAAATGGGAGACCTGAGTGACACCATTCACTCTGCTAGTGGCATTGATACGTTGCTAGAGTTTACAAAACCGCAACGTGCAGAACATGCAGATTCATGTTACAGGAGTCTAATGGGGTTGTTGAATACATGGGCTGCGGTAGAGCCTCACCCACATTTGATCAGGATGATATGACTGATCTACTTGACCAGGGCCCCCAGAAGGACCCAGTTCTCCTCTTTCATAGGGCACTTCAGAGCACAGTAGAAAACAAACTGGGAAGTTCCTGATACTGTTGCTGCAGTCAACAGTAATTTTCCAAAGAAGTACAGAACTTCTAGTTCTGACTCTGATTATTTAAGTAGGCATCCCACTCCAGAAAGTCTGGTTATTCAGGCTGCAACTTCGTCAAGACAAACAGCCTATCCATCTATCCCCCCCCCCCCGGATAGAGAGGATAAGAAGGTGGATGCTTGGGCCCGTAAGGTCTTTACCTTGGGTAGCATGGTTCTCAAGTCAACTAATGTCACCTGTACCCTGGCTAGGTTTACCCATACCCTGCGGGACTGCTTTTCGGCGGCTGAACATATTCCGGAAGGCTTCCTGAATATTGTCAAAGACGGAAAAGAGGTAATGGGGGAATGTCTCCAGTCTGGACGTGTAGGCCAGGCTACTCAATATGCCTTTCGATGGCTTGAGGCTGCTTGGTAGTAAAGCTGATAAAAGCTTAGAAAAACTACAGACCTCAAAAGCAGCGGCTAAATCTCTTAGCACCTCTATAGATCAACCTCAGAAACCTTATTCGGGCTCATCTTCGTGGAGAGGTCGTTCTTTTTGGTACTACAGACTGTCAAGATCATCAAACAGGGGCCTCGTGAACACGTTATACAGTGTGGGGGAGACGCATGAACCCTGAGGGACCCCACACGTGATGGGAATGGGGTCGGCGGAAGCTGAGGTGGAAAAGACACGCATAGATCTGTTGCTCAGGAATGACTCAATCCAACCGATGGCTTCTTGGGAGAAGTGAGCAGCTGAGTGGTTGCATAAAGTTTTGTGATTTACTAGATCAAATGCTGCTGACAGGTCTAGGAGGAGTAGTAGAGCAGTTTTCCCATTATCTCCAAGCGTCGATTTGGGCCTTAAGATCAATGAGAGCAGTTTCTGTCTCATGTTGGGGTCTAAAGCCTGATTGCCGGATTCCCAGGAGGTCGTTTTGTTCAAGATAATTTTGTTTTTGTTGATGGGCAGTCTTATCTAATATTTTGAGCAGGAAGGGGACGGTGGTGATGGGTCTGTAGTTAGTTGGTATGGAAGGGTCTAGTGAGGGTCTTTTGAGTAGAGAGTAGACCCATGATTCTTTGAGGTTGTTGGGATGATGCCTGAAGAGAAGGAGGCATTCATGAGTTTGGTAATGAATGGCGAGAGCTCTCTTGCTGCGTCTTTAATGATTTGTGCAGGTCAAGGGTCGCCCTGGCAATTAGACGGTTTAAGGCTGAGGATGATTTTTTTTCCACTTCCAATGTAGAGACTTAGGAGAAGCTGAAGTGTGTGTGTGGGTTGGGTATGGGGTTCTGAGGTGTGGGGCAAGGGGGAGGGTTGGAGTTAGTAGAGTTGGTTAGGGATTCTTTCTTGTTGTCGATTTTGATTTGAAGGCCTGTGACTTTATTGGACAGGGCATTTTGGACACTAGTGCACCATTGTTTATCGTTCACACATGTGTCTGGGACTAAGACCGGAGTTTCCAACTCTTTGATAATAGATAACAGTTCCTTCGTGCTGGATTTGGCTTGTGAGATTCTCTGGTTATATGATGCTTGTTTAGCGAGAATTATTTCTTTTTTGTATGAGGAGACTATCTTGTTGAGGATCAGCTTGTTAGTATCTGTAGGAGATTTTCTCCAAGCTTGTTCCTTTAGTCCAAGACCTTTTAGGTGGGTAGAGAACCAAGTGTTCAGGTGTTTTTTTGGCTTACATTTTCTCAGTTTAAGGGGTGCAATAGAGTCTAAGGCTGAGCGCATGCTGTTATTGTAACTTTCAACAAGGTGGTGGGGGTTGGAGGTGGCTGAGAGTTGGTTCAAGGTCGGTAGAATGAGGGGGATGAGTTTTTCAGCTGTGTTATTTTTCTTACTTCTCATAGGAATAGCTGTAGCAAGTAAGTTATTGGTGATGGGGCTTGAGGCTTCCAGGTTGAAAGTGAGGTGGTGGTGGTCAGACCATGATTGAGGGGTATTAGCAGTGATGGAGGCCACACAGTTGTAGTCTGCTACCCAGTCAAGGGTTCTCCCTTTGTTGTGGGTAGGGGTGGATATTCTTTGGGTAAAGCCTAATTCTGACAGGGTATTGTTAATGAGGGTAGCCTGGAGGTCTTTGGGATCTTTGAGGCCTAGGTTGAAATCTCCTAGAAGGAGACTCTGGGAGTTATTTTTTAGGTTGTTGCTGAGGTCTTCCTCGAAGGTACCTAAAGGACCAGGAGGTCTGTAGAATAAATGGATATTGATGGTTCGGGAGTTGGCAGTGGGAATCTTAGCTGTGAGAGATTCAAACAAAGGGAGGAGGTTTGTGGTGTCAAGTCTAATGTTGAGGTGCGTTTTGGCAATTATGGCGAGGCCTCCACCTCTGGATTCTGCTCTGTCCGCTCGAAGGATAGTATAGTCATTAGGGATGGCTAGTGAAAGAGCTGGGCCAGCGGCTGCATGGAGCCAGGACTCAGTGATGGCTAGGAAATCTAGTTCATCTGCAAGAATAAGGTCTGCTATATCTGTGGCAATGGGCTACTACAGATCGCGCATTAATAAAGGCGCCTCTTATGGGCGTGGAGATGGTTTTGGTGCAGGTGGGTATAGTGGTTAAGTTGTGAGCCTTATGCTTGGTCATAGTATTAATTAGGCTATGCTTCGGTGTGTCTGTGGGGCGGTTGGTAGGAGTGACTGTGTACATAGGTGGGGTCCGGCTAGTCAATTTAGACTGGATGGAATCCCTGGCTCGAGGTTCATATCGTTTGGGTAATCTGGCCCGTAGTTCGGCATTTTTAGCGGTGAGGCTGCAAGGTGTAGTGAGATGCATGAGTGGGGGAATGTTGTCTATGGAGGCAGAGCTAAAGGTAGGGCTAGGCTGGCAGGATAAATGGATGAGGTGGAGAATTACTCTCAGCAATGCTGAGTAGATGCCTTGGATGTACATTCTGTTGGGTGTAGGTAGGATGTGGCGGTCAGATGGCAGGGCAGGTAGCTACTAGGTGCATCTTAGATGCCCGGGGGGGGGGGTATTCAAAGACGGGGCAGCTAGGTACCAGAATGCAGTAATAAATGCAGCAGTCGAATAGAGAGGCAGGTGGTTGCTGAGTGCATCATAAATGACAACCTTGGGGGCAGTTTTAGCGACAAAAGGTTTGGCTAAATTCAGAGATCACAACCTAGGCTAGAGTACAGTGTGCAAGCAGGTAATAACTATGGCAACCTATCTAGATTCGAGAATCACAACCTGGGGTAAAATACAGTGTGCAGGCAAGTAATAGCAACTATGGCAACCTGTCTAGATTCGAAAATCACAACCTGGGGTAAAATACAGTGTGCAAGCAGGTAATAAATATGGCAACCTGTCTAGATTCGAAAACCACAACCTGGGGTAAAATACAGTGTGCAGGCAAGTAATAGCAACTATGGCAAGCTATGTTCTGTAACCACCAATGTACCTCTAAGGGCTTCTTGGTCTAGAGTGACAAACTGATGATAGCCTAGGCCCCTCTGAGATGCCTGATCTTCAATCTCTGAAGAGCTCTGTAATGGAGTGGCCCTGGAAATATTGCTTGGATTGAAGCTGCAAGGAGGCCCACTATTCGAGCCAGATTGCGAAGCGAGATAACTTTCTTCCTTATCACCATTCTTAGCTCTTTCTTTATAGCCTTCACTTTGTGCATTGGCAACTCGAGTGAGGCCTTCCTAGTACCTATTACGAACCCTAGAAACTCTATTCTTTGAGCGGGTCGAAGGTCCTATTTTTCTCGTGTTGACAACGAAACCAAGGGAGGATACTCGGTTGCATACCCATGTGGCCTGTGTTCGCAGGTTGGTGGCGCTTGGCCTAAGATGAGAATATCGTCTAGGTAGACGATGATCCTTCTTTCTCTCCCAAATAGCTGCTGCCACTGGCTGCATAATCTTGGTAATGGCCCACGGTCTCTGTGCCACACAGTAAGCAAAGTTATCTCCAATGTTCCACTGCTATCGGAGTGGTATGGTACACGTCCTTGAGATCCAAACGGACAAGCCAGTCCCCTGTACTGAGGAGGTCGCGCAGAAGGTGTATCCCTTCCATCTTGAAGTGCTGGTAAGTAATCCATTTGTGAATGCTCTTTAAGTTTATTACTGGCCTTACCTTCTCTCCCCTGTGCACTAGGAACCTATTGCTGAGGAAGCCTTAACACTCTCCTTCCTCTCGCTCGCTCTATCGCTCCTTTGACTGCTAGACTGTGTCATTCGGTGAAGAGCAGCTCCTGCTCCTCCAGGGGCATGCACATTACTGGAGGTACCTACAAATTCTAGTTGCATGCCTGAAATTGCTTGCATCCCCATGCATTGCTGGATAACTTGCGCCATGCATGCCAAAACAAGAGCGTCCTGCCCCCCACTTTCGGGACAACATCTTTTGGGGTACTCACCGCCTGGTGTACTCTCTGTAGGCTCCTCTACCCCTTACGATTCTTGGGGAAACGGCTCTGGCTGCGAAGAAACTATCTTGTCTACTTTCTCAGTACTGTGCCCTAGTGCTCCGATGCAAGCCAAAACGACCGGACGCCCGACCCCTCTGCTGGCCGGTCCCTGGAAAGGAATATTCTTCTAATGGAGCTCTGGGCCTTTTCTAGGGCGGATTACGTTCCCACGAATTGCCCCATTTTCTTGGCGAAAGCGTCTCTGAACAATAAGCCCTTTGCACCCTCGCCCGCCTAATATGAGGCTAGGTCACTGAGCTTGTTGTCTATTTTCAACAACACTCCTCTCCTTCTCTCCGATTGAAGAGCGCAATTAGCATTGCCTAAAAGGCAAACTTCTTGCTAAGCCCAGCTGGCTAGGGCTCGCGCATCCACTGGTGTGCCCGGATCTGTGGCCTTCTCGGCAAGATCCATAATGTTAGCGAGCGGGCCTACCAGATATAGGAGCTTATCTTGGCACCCTAGCCATGCTTGGTCCACCCCTTTCCCAATGTCCTTGGATGACTTGGTGACAAAAGTCACAATTTTTGGATCCAGGTCCGGGGTGACTGTTACTTTGCCCGGCAGGTCAGGCCTAGGGCATTCTGCCCTCATTTTTGACCAAACTTCTCTGTCCAGTGGTCTTCTCATGTGTTGCGCCATGTTCTGCACCATTCTGGGCGAAGGTACCTATTCAGTGGGTCTAGTATGCCTTATCGCTTCTGGGTCGAACATGTCGGTTAAACCCTCTTCTTCATCTGGAGGCTGTGTGTTGACGATGGGGTTTTGAGGAACTTCTTATTCCTCCCCTCCTTCGTCGTCTGGTGAATAACCTGCATCCTCTTCTTCCCCTTCATTGTTCACGCCTGGGGTAGGGGGTCGAGAGCGTGGCACTGTGGCCTTCAGTAGAAAGGCTTTCTTTGGGCCTACTGACCAGGTCAGCCGGCTCTTGGGGTCTCAGGTCTACCCCTTCTGTGTGGCTTGGGGCTTCAAAGAGGTGGTCCTCTTACAAGCCTTTTTACAGCCCTCTTGATCAACCCTTGACTAAGGGTGTCGTGCTGAGATCCCCTCTCCGGAGCTAAGCGCCCTTCTTTTCCTGGACTTCTCCTGATCTGCGCTCTGCTTGTTAAACATGGCTTCCAGCTGGTCCAGTATGTGTTAAGGGCAGCACCCCTTCTGACACAGCCTGTGACAATGAGTCGCCCAACACTTTTTGTTTTAAACTGAGGGAGAGAGTCTTATTCTCCTCCTATGGGTGCCTCCACCCTTTCCTCTGAGCTCCACTCAGGGGAGATGCTCTGTGACACCATTGGCTCCTGGAAATGTGCCGTTCTGTAGTGCTCAAACACGCGAGCTGTTAGGGAACTCAGCTGTTTAATTGGGCCACGGGATGTCTGCTAAGCATTTTCCACACTTTTTTTTGTTGTTTTTGTTTAAATGCGATCAATGTCGTGCCGCACCATCCGAATCAAACGTGCACTCTGTTGTGCTCTGTTCATATGGGGCGCGGTACCTGCCGGGATGTAGAATGCAGTCAAACTTCTGTGATGTCCTCGTGCCCCGCGCTCGAGTGTCTGTGAACTGCTCTGAAGTGGAGCAGGCTCTCGCCGGGTCCAAGAACCCTGTGCTCGAGAGCTGCTAGTGTAAGGAGGTGGGGCTGGCTGCCTAATGCGGGCGCGATCGCCTGCGGCTCTGGCCCCGACCTCTTGAGCGAGAAACAAAAAACGAAACCGTGAATGAACAAATTACTGTCTCCTAATAAGTATGAACGTGCTTGTATTAAACGCGAGCGTGGCGCCTAATGAATAGACAGTGTTCCACCTAAACAGTAATCCTTGAATGCACGTGCATTGTTTTAACAGTTCAAACATGACACACTAAGTCTGTACAACATGTATAAAATGTTATGTATTGCAATCATCACTGAATATCACTTATCTGTGAAAGCAGCAACAAAGAAAGAGGAGTAGGGCTTCTGAGGAGACTTACTTATAGGCAAGGACAGAGCCTGATTGTACAGAAGGGGCAGACCAGAACTACTCAGAGCCTGAGGATTGTGGGGATTGATAGTTCTTGAGACATTTTACTTAATGGGTTAAAATGGGTTAACTCTATTACCCCCTTTTTTGTTTGGGGCTCCGGAGGAGCTCGGGGGCAACACAAAATGTGTTCAAGTTTTAAAGAAAGTTTAAAATGTTAAAAAGTTGAAATGCTGTGAAAGCAGTACTAAAGAAGATAAAGCATAATGCTCGCCTCCTTTCTCGACATAGAATTGTGGAACAAATAGCCTACGCAAGTGTTGACTCTTCTCCCCTTGGAGAGTGAAGTTCCACCTCACTAAGATGAGAAACAAACCGAAGAAGTAATCACTAACAAATCCTGTGTAGTGAGGAGTAAACAATCTCAATGTGTCTGCGGTTTACCAACATAGTACAGATTACAAACCAATCCAGTAGCAAAATTAATCAAGCTAACAAACGTGAGGGAGAGGGAATGGTTAGTATGGACCTATACCCAGAGCGGCACAAGGGACGCGCTAGTTCCGGGTTGGTGCCCTGGTGTGTTTCTGCAGAGCGTCCTTGGAATACTGCACTGAATAGAAGTAGTACGGATTCCTGTGTGGTAGTTGCAGGGGGAGTTGTGATGGAATTATCATTAGCAGCTTGAAAGGTAGAATTGAGCGAAGATGCAGAGATGCAAAGGTTAGGACAGCACTGGGTAGCAATGCAAAGCGCTGAAGTGACGGCATCCTTTCCCCGCGCTAACACTTCAAAGGACTGGTCTGTGTAATGTAGTACAACAGAGGCGAATAGAATGAAATAGAAGTCGATGACCCGCTGGGGTCAGTTACCGTGCAAACTTGAGCAGAACAGACGTCTGATAGGCGGGCAATCCAGTAATGCGGCAATCCAGTAAACAGGCAGAGTTCTGTTAACGTGTGGTCAAAAGAAATAGCCAAATCTGTAGACGTAAGGAAGTCTGGGATAAACTCTGGATCGAACTTCAGAGGCAAAGACAATGGAACATCAAGTACTTGACTTTAATCAGAAGCAGCATTCTGTGATAATGGGAAGGCTTTATACAGAAGGTTGACTAGAGCCAGTGGCAGCCAAAGCATGTAAAAGGATCATGTGACCACTAGCATGTGCCACACTCCTTGGAACGCAACGTGATAAGAAGTGCCTATGCACCGTCCGTTTCCATGGCAATAACCAACGCTGGTAAAAGGGAGACGCAACAGAACGGAATGAATGAAACACCCGTTTCTTCTTCCTTTGGCGTGGAGGGATGCTGAAGGTTGACTCACTACCTGTCAGGGTTGTGACACTAATCACCGGGGAATCTCAAATTTGCAAGTTAAATACGCAAAAGACAATAAACCTCTTTCGATCTGGGTTTCTTCATTAGCGTGAAGAAATCAAGTCTAGTCCCCAGCCAGATAAAACAATTTCTGGCGGCTATCCTAAACACAAAAGAAGAGCTGGCATTCCCCTCAAAGGAGAGAGTACAAACCATCAAAACATGCTGTTGAAGGTACATCAATACAAGGTTGGTTGGTCACCAGATAACGGTACGCAAAGCAATGCACTTGCTAGGGATGATGGCCTCTTGCATTCATTTTGTTCCTCACACCCCTGCGCATGCATCCAATGCAGGAATAGTTGGCGAAACAGTGGTCTCCGGCAAGCGGACAGTGGGACGATCTAGTGGTTGTTCCGCTAACCCTGTTTCAGGCTCTTCGCTGGTGTTCCAAGGATAACCTGGTAAAAGGAAAACCTGTTCTTGCTCCACCAGCGCAAGCGATCCTAACTACAGATGCCTCACTCGCCAGATCGGGGGGGGGGGGCACACTTCCTCCACCACTCAGCGCACGGACAGTGGACACACGCTACTGCCCAAAGACATATGAACTTTCTGGAACTCTTGGCGGTACTCAAGTCTCTTCAAGCCTTTCAACAACATCTCAAGGGTCAAACGGTGCAGGTCCTCACAGGCAGCACTACGACCATGTTCTATCTGAACAAGCAGGGAGGCACATACTGTCCAAGCTATCCCAAAATATATGGAAGTGGGCACTCAAGCGGGACATGTTCCTAACATCTCAAAATGTTCCAAGTGAACTCAATTCTCTAGCAGGCACTCTGTACCAGAAGAACACGAGTGGCAACCGAGAGATATCGTAGACCAAAATATTCTCACTATGGAGTCACCCCCCACTAGACATGTTTGTCACAAGGCTAAAGGCACAATGCCCAGAATTTGCGTCAAGGTTTCCCCAGCCAGGGTCCAAGGGGAACGCCCTGTGGATTAAATCGTCAGGGAAATTTGCTTATGCTTTTCCCCCCAACACCACTCTTGAGCAGGATTGTGAACAAGATGCACCAGGAACAAATAACCCTGACCCTGGTTGCTCCTATGTCAGCGACACAGCCTTGGTTTCCACATCTGCTCAAACTGGCATTGTGCAACCCAATCAAGCTCCTGTGCACATACGACATGTTGACACACAAAGGGGCGTCCCTCCACCCAAAATTAATTAACTTGGCAGCTTGGCTCCTGGGGTCATAGACTTTGGCCACTTGAACCTTCCACCAAGGTGTATGGATATCCTCAACACCAGACACTGCTACTTTACACCGAGCCCCTTAGAATGTTCTCTGTCTAAAATTGTACACTACATGCTTTACTTACTAGACTCCAGCCTATCGGCTTACCCCTTTTCACAGAACATGGGGTCCTCGTGGAAGGTCCCTGTCATTAAGGCATTCATAGAAGGGGTAAAGAAGCTATATCCCCTTCCCCCAATTTCCAACCCTCCCCCCGGGTTGGGATCTCAATGCTGTGCTATCAAAGCTCATGGGGGCCACCCTTTGAGCCTATGCACAAGGCCAGTCTGAAGCCTCTTACCTATAAACTGCTTTCCTGGTAGCAATCACCCCCATAGGACGAGTCAGTGAGCTACAGGCTTTATCTGTACAAGACCCCTTTTTCAATATACACCAGAACAAGGTTGTCCTCCGAACACATCCTAGGTTCATTTCAAAGTTCCATGTAAACCAATCCATAGGACTTCCGACCTTCTTTCAAAATCCTTCAAACTGAGCAGAATGAAGACTCCATACACTTAATGTACAGAGGGTGATCTTGTACTATGTGAACAAAACCCATAAGGAAAACAGACCAACTCTTTGTTTCCATAGAACCTGGTAGAGAAGGCGATCACATATCAAAAAGCGCCATCTCCAGATGGATAGTCTGATTCTTGCAACTCTTCTATTTTCTATCCAAGAAAGTTCTACCTTTCAGACCTAGAGCGCACACTATCAGAGGACAGGAGCTACCTTTGTTTTCATTGCAAACGTCCCTCTGGACACCATCTCCAAAGCTGCTAGTTGGAGCTCTGTCCATACGTTCACACAGCATTATTGCATTGACTCTCACTCAAAAGTAGATTCACAGGTGGGACAAGCAGTCCTAAAACATCTTTGCAGCTGTACCTTGTAACTTCCCACCTCCTTCTCCAGATACTGCTCGCTAATCTATGCAGAGCATGTAATCTAAGCATATCCATAAGGTCCTGAAGGGAACTTGTGCGATCTGAATGACACCTGGCCTAGTTGGATCGTTGTCCGTCCTCCCTTTGTTCCCCTCCCTTGCCTCGTCACGCCTTGAAACACTTGTGTATAGGCGCGTTATAAATGCCTTATCATACATTACTCACCGTAATTGTATTTCTGGTACTTGTATCTGCTTAGATTCACATGCGCCCACTCTTCCTCCCTTAATGGAGTAGGAGGCGCATAGATGTTTTCTGGGTTATCACTGTTTCTGCGTTATTACATCTGCACTCATGCTACCCTTCATGCAATCTCATATCTGAAACAATCAATCGGCGGGACACTAGGGATAGTATTAGTTAACACGCCCTGGCGATGTCTGTTTTCGAGTTTCGAAAACAAATCTTGTAATAGTCCGCGACTTCCACTAGATGTTGGACTATGCAGAGCATGTTAATCTCAGCAGATAAAGCACCAGAAATACGATGATGGCAAGTAATGTATCCCATATTTATGTACACAACACACCCCTCAAAGTGAGATTACACTTTGCACCAAAACACAGTAAAAGCAGTGTGATCAAGTGAAGCAATGAAACTGAAGCAAGTAAATTGAAATGAACAATGCCTGAAAACATAAATAAGCCTTGCCTTAAGTATTAGGCAGGCCCCCAACTTCATTAGCCCTTCCACATCAGCCCTGTGCCTCAACACCGGAAAAGTTCCAGATAAGTACCTGGGTTTGCAGGTACAAAGTCTAAAACTGTGCCCTGCAGAAGCTTTGGCAAAACCAAGAGTTGAGTAAAAGAATACTTTTCAAAACCACCTTTAAAGATAACTGGTAAGACTTTTAGGTGTGCACTCATAATAGCACCACACTAGGGGTTACCTTGGGTGGAATTCTTAGGTAGAACTCCAGCTATCAGTCTGGCAAGTGTGTGCATTATGTAGCAGACCTTGAACCCATGCACTCTCTCGGGGTCCGCAACCTTGTCTACTTTCTTAGCTTTGATTCAAAGAGTTTGTACCTCTCAACGGTAATCTCTGTAGGAGTGTTAGCTTCCTGTTGCTGCTTGTCTCTGCAGCGGATGTCCTGTCGTCGAGTTCGGGATCCGGGTTCACCCCAATGATCTGGTCTCGGCGTCGGTTACTGGGCCCCAGGCCCACCATAGCCTGCCAGCGGCCACGCCACCAGAGGGAACGGGTTCCTCTCTGCCTCTTCTCCGACCTTGGTCTCTCAGTCGGACAGGGCCCCAGCCCTCCAGCGTCTGGCTAGCGTTTGCATCACACTCCACTTTACTGCAGGCTCTGTGGCCTAGCTTGGCTGCACCCCTCCAGGACATCTCCTCTGCAGAGACTCGCCTCTGTATAGGAATCACCCTCCTCCTTGCATAGTAGTTTTCTCTCAATTCACAATGCCTCCTAGGTTTATTTGCCATTACGAACAAAAATGGTCTGTTGTGCTTCTTGTACTGTGGCGCTTAGACAAAATTCAGGATTACCTAAAGCCATAGAGATGGAAGAAATGTCACTGGTTTGATCTTAGGGCTCTTTAGGAACGTACATATACGTACATATGTAATGGATGGAATCACACAGATAAATTCTGAGTCCAAATAACTGAACCAATTCAGGAAGATGGCAAAGTACTGTTTTATTAACAATAATCTAAAACGGGGAGTTACAACGAATATCAATGTAAGTACGCTCGATTTCTCATCGATCTTGACACAAAACATAGTTATGTATCAAAAATACATCAGAGGTGACGTCATACTACGTGACAATAATGAAAAATCTATCAAGGGTCGGGTTTGGCTTAAAGGGAACATAGAAGTATATAATCTATAGTAGCTAGAATTGTAATTGGCTACCCACTATCAGGTGGACAGCATATGCCTACCTCCTAAAATGTCATCTTCAGAAACAGTTATAGTTTCTCATTGGTTTTCAAAATATAAGGTCCTTCGTTATATGGACCACTTCAGTTGGTTGGCATGCTTGTCAGGTCTGGAACATTTGGTTCACTTAACATGTAAACCCAGACCCAGGTACAAGGAGATGGGGCTTGACGCTACCACCTAGCCCGTCATCTCTCATCGCCCATGCCTTCTCTCATGAAGATTGTCTTTGAACTTGGGCTTGCAAAGTATCCTTGTCTTTAGAATACATGGGAGTGTGAGCTCTCACTATCGTGTTCTAGGACTCCAAGTCCGAACTCTATTTTCATCCTTGCCTCATGTGACAGGAGACCACAATTTGGTCTGTTTTGCAGGTTTAAAATGCTCTAAATGAATTTATGTTGGCACTGTTGGTGTTTTTTCTTTCCATCTTAACAAGGGATGATTCATTCTTCGCACGTTTGCTCCTTTCCAGAATCAATGGCTGACCTTGGCTGCTCCAATCTTGACTCCAGACCAGACAATCTCATCTTGCAGCTCCACGGTTCTGCTTATTCTTGCTGTGACACAGTTTTCCCTTCGCTCTTCATGGGTCATGGGTCCTACTTACAAAATTCATGATACCAATCTCCTGCTTCTATACAATGGAGGCTTTGCCGGCATTCTATTCACTACGTATAGCCAGCTTCTACCATGACTTCGTCTACTCGGTTTAATTAATGAGTGGTTGATTTTCTGCAGCACTTCGTGCACGCCATCTTTGTTTTTCGTATTTAAAAGCTCACTTGATTCTTTACTTCATCATTAGTTTCTGTAGGATTCATACATCTTCAGCCAGTATCTCGGGACGTTATATATGTCTCTTGTGACGTCGCTAGCTTATTTCTTTGCTCTTTTTCATATTCCTTCAGGGAATTCCTCCCTTAGGTTTTCATCGCTACCGGGTAAATTTGGTAGGGTTGTCTTCTCTCAAACACACATTGCGTTATTGACACAACTGCTTTTGTCACACACTGCATGATCTCGGGTCTCCAATATATGGGAGGTAGGGGGGTGGGTTTCCTGAAGGCATGCAGCTGCTCCTCTACATTTCCCCCTTTGGTCAAGTCCTCGACCACCTCCTGAATCGTTTCCGCATCCTGGTATTTCTTCTTGAAGTGTTGCTTTGGAGTCCATATCTTCACCCACCTCAGGGTGCCTGCTGATTTGACATGTTCATCTACGCTCCAGGTCATGTAGTTACATTGTCCATTTAGTGTACGATAGACCCATAGCCCCACATACTACTTATACTTCTTTGGATACAGGAACCTAGTTCCTTCAGGTGCTACAATGCTAGCCTCTATGTATTTTCTAATGGCGTCCTCAGTCAACTCCCTGGCATTCGTTTCAGGTTTGTCATCTCTACCACTGTTCTTGCACTGGGCAATCGCCATTCTGACTACACAGAATCCAAACGTTACTAACACCAGTATTATTCCAAGAACCTTGAATATATTTGCCAACCACTGTGGGATCCATAAAAACAAAGGGGCAAACCAGCAGTCATCTGTCTCGTCTTCCATCTTGGCATCTATGTCTGTCAAAAACATGTCCTCCGTCAAGGTTCCATTCTGGTCTTCGTGAGAAGGTATAAATGTGCAACATGTTTGCACAATTTTGGCACAAACTCCTCATTCAATCGCTGTGCTCATATCAAGGACAGATCTTTTCTGGAGGGTCATGGGTCGTATGGCCCTCAGCTCATTGATGGCGTTGAATCCCTTCATGGTAGCATTGATTGTCTGCAAAAGCTCCCATCTGGTAATTTTCAACCATTTGGCATTCACCACATCCCAGGCATGAATATAGCTGTCATTGTAATATAGCAGTCTTGCTGAACCACTTGTGCTCATCAGGAATGGTTTTGTGTGCTGTTATTGATTTGGCTGAGAAATAATTTTCTCTTTTCATCCGTTTGAGTTCAAGTGATCTTCTCTTTCGCAAATGGTCATCCACCTTTGAAAATTCACCAATGTTTAGGTTGCTCTGCAGAATCACAAATGCTGAACCATGGATC
This sequence comes from Ambystoma mexicanum, assembly GCF_040938575.1. NCBI lineage: Eukaryota > Metazoa > Chordata > Amphibia > Caudata > Ambystomatidae > Ambystoma > Ambystoma mexicanum. The sequence goes on along the minus strand of NC_090934.1, from coordinate 984,037,939 downwards.
AGCACCAGGGAACATACTCTGCCCCAATCCTTGGGCAACTTCATATAGGCTCTAGATCCACAAGCCCAATATCGATCCATAAGGAAGGCTGTCCTTTCTCCCATTCCGGGGACGTCAATTGTGGTATTGCATTCTTTATTGTATCCCACATGGTTCTTTCCATGTCTTCTGTGCATAGTGTCGCATTAACCAGCGGGATTGCAACTACTGGGCCTGATTCATCTTCTATCCATGTCAATAATTTAGCGTGCTTGGCCCATGACTGGCATCCATCATTCACGTTCTGCACTTCTTGTCGGTCTTCAGCAAATGAGCTGCACAGGACACCATTCCGTCTTCCCATCCTTTCTTGGTATGCAGTCACCCATAGATCAACATTTAAGTTTGTTACCAACATCCAGGCGATATTCTGTTCATTTCTTCAATCATTACCTCATCCTGTCCTGCAGCAGGATATACAAGCATTTTGATTTTCCATCCAGCTTCCTTCATTTTTGTGGTTTTGAAATAGTCATCCTGGTATGGAAACTACCATTTTGATCTCAATCTCAAGGTCGCCCAGCTTCCTTGGAACTGTCCTCCAGTAGTACATGCTGCAAGGTAGCTGAGGCACTTTGCATCATGTGCTGAAACCTCCTTCGAAATGAATGTCCTTGCTGTATTCATGGCATAGGGGATGAGAGAGCAGACATAACTCATCAGATGCTTTTTCCTCCACCTTTTCCATGTGTTGATACCACATGTTATTCACCAGATGAACTGTATTATCTAGATATGTATTTATCCCTTCATTATCTTCCTTTGCATCTTTTGTCTTCCAATTTATTTATAGAGATCAAGGTATTTGTCAGTGTTCGTTTTCATAGTTGTGAGAATTATAAGAGCTCTTTCTTCAGTAGAAACATTAAGATGATAGAGACTGTGAAAGACGAGGAACAAAAACACAAGAACAATCATGCAAATGTAAATTATGCATACAAATCTGGGCAACCATTTCTCGCGCCATCCTACTGCTTGATGAACCTGTTTGTGCTCTATAATAATGCCATCTTCTTTAATCATTTTTAATACATTCAAGTTTCTTTTATGTTTGCAACTATAAAATTTGTTCAATTAGAGCAATAAGGAGTCTTCTTATGACTTAACCGTTTTTTGGGTCCTGTAATAAACTTTGAATATTAACGTCTCTTCTGACAAAAGCAGGGTAAGCTTGAAGTATGAACACAAAGACACTAACCACAAGCTGATGAACGTCCCTGTTGGCAGGTATGATGTGTTATCATTTAAAACCAATATTCTCCACAAAATTAATCTGGATACTGAGCTCGCTTCCAATTTTTGATCAAGAACTGACGTTCAGGCATAGCTATGCATTATTCACCGCTTCAATAGATTTCTAAAAGTTCAATTCAAATTTCCGGAATTCTCTGCAAGTCCATGAGTCCTTGCACTCTGCTAGACTGCTAGAATATATATATTTCTGAGGCTTGTGGAATCTGCTTAGATCACATTCTGTGCATAGGCCGACATCTAGTGGAAGCTGCAGAGTATTAGTTTGTTTTTCGAAACTCGAAAATGGGCGTCGACACAGGGCGTGCCAGTAATACTATCCCTAGTGTGACGTCCACTGTACCCAAGATCCCTCACGCGTCTAGGATCCTCAGATTGTTTTTTTCCGCCATACTGGTCGGAAGCATCTTGCGGAGTCCCCTGGCCTTAGCCATACTTTTGTTAAAATTTAAAATTATTAATCTATTGACATCCTTCCCCACCCCAACGTCGAACTTCGACACTCGACGCCGGCTGGAGAAGAAATCGACCGTCGGCTGCTGCACGACGGATTTGGGCCTCGGAAGGCCGCTGGCCTCGGCCCGGGCCTGGTAGGCCGCTGGCCTCGGCCCTGCAAGAAGGGAGAGTGGGGGGTGGTACATACTCTACACTCTTGGTATATAGGTACACCTTATACATTTCCTACACTTAACAGCCCGCTGCCTCAAGGTGCGTATGGAGGGTACCCCTTTTCAATTCTGCCCCAAGTGCAACCGCAAATACCCTTGGGTCGACAGGCACGCCACGTGCAATCTCTGCTTGCCGAGGGACCACCCCGAAGCGAACTGCAGAGCGTGTAGTAGGTTTAAACCTAAGACACTTAAGGACCGTTCGACCAAGCGTTGGGCCCACCACGCCAGGCAGGCGGCCATGGCAGCGGAGGGCGCCTTCAGCGATGGCAGCGACGCCGTACTTTCGGACGGCGAGGGCATTACGGCGTCGAAAGACAGCCGAGCGCAGGTCCCCGACATCGGAAAGGTCGTCCGGCAGGGCGGCTATGGGGAAGACCCCCGGCGAGGCAAGCGTTTCACATACTACACACATTAAACACACTAAGTCCAACCGAGACTCGACGACGTCGAGTTCTCGGAAAGAGGCACAAACAGAACGGTCCGATTAGGTGTCCTCTGGGCGCTCTCGATCAAGATCGCCGCATGACTCCAGGCAATCATCCACTCTTGCCAAGAGTGCCTCGCTCCCTAGGCTAACAGAAGTTCGAACGTCGGAAGACGAAGACGACTTCCACCACCAGGCCGCGCTCCAGGAGGCGGAGCCCGCAATTAAAGCCAGCGAGGCCCCACGCTCGAAGGACAGGGACACCTCTCCCGATCCTCGATGCCAGGCGTCGAAAAACTCCGGAGCCACTAAGGGACAGGGAAAACATTTTTCTACGCTCGGGGAGGGGGGAAAACAGCAGAAGAAACTACCTGTACATTCTTCCACACCTGTGAAACACTCCACCCCCCATAAACACAGACAAGCCCAGGTCTGCTGATAGGTCCACAACCAGCCAAGTGTTGGGTGTCCTGACCCACGTTTGAGCTATCATGCTGAAACTTTTGATGCTGTGGGCTTAGAAAATCCAAGATGGCCAAAAAGCCCACAAGTGCGCCAGAATCCAGGAGAACCACACAGTTTGTGCGCACACCAAAATGGTTACCTAACTTGCCACCCACCAGTGTAAAGAAAGATCTTTGTTAACAAAATCCACTGTTACTGATGTCAAAAAGTTGCTGAAGTCGTGGCTCACCGGACCACTTTAAAGATTCAACCCTTTTGTGGGGTTCCACATAACCATCTTACTGTAAGGAGCCCCATCAAAACAATGTTAAGCAAGGATTATTTACTACCATGTAAGAACCATTCCTGTTTAGAATGCATTAATCCAAGAAAGATCCCAAAATTGCATGCAGTACCAACAAAATCCTCAAGGCGGCGCTAGCGGTCTAAACTCTGACAGGAGAACTGAGTGCAGTTGCTGACAAAGGGATTTGACTCAGCTGCATTTTAATTAAAAATTAGCCACCTGCTGTTCCCAGAGGCCTGAAGCCTGGGAAACCCTCTCACCTCCAGAGATTCACACCAGGAGTTAGAATCTCACATGACCTCTTGATTGATAGAAGGCAGACTGGCTGGGAGCTTCCTGGAGACCACACAATAGGCTCTTGCAATTGAATAGGATATGTTGATTTTGACTGTTTCCTGTCAACAAAGGCCTGCCTGCCAGAAGACACATGTGACTGACCCACCCAAGTCTTGGAGGCGGACTCCAACACTCTGAGAACTGAATTGAAAGCAAAATATATATTTACAGAAACACTGATAACTCTTTGTAATCAAATGACAGAAATGTATAACTTTGAGAGCCTTAATTTAAAAAATGTACCTTCAATTCAAGCCCAAACTCCAATTTGTGTGATGTTCTGGGGCAAAACCCTGCTATTTATGTATACAACAGACTCTGTGTTTAAGCTAGAGACATGTTAATTTACTGTAGTATGTATGGACAGGCTGTGTACATGTGTACAAATCTGGAGAAAAATCTGATGTTGCAAAACCACTAAAAAGCACAAAATATTGCCATTTCTGAATGCAAGCCCCCAGGAAGAGCAGAGTTTGAACAGGGGCTACAATCAGTAAATGCATGATGGATGCATGTAATTTCAAACCACTGTGTATCTATGAAGTGTGCATTTTGATCAAATATAGGTTTTGTGGGCAAACTGACCAGGGGAGGATCCTCTGACCCATAAAACCTACAGCATCACTCTGACTCACAGTTCCTTCCCCAATCATGGGAGAGGGGAGAATTGGGCCAATGGGCAGTTGAGAGAGGGACTGGCTAGTGATGCTGCACACACACCCACTTTCAAAACACATAAAAGCAGACAGTCAGGACAGATAGGGACATTCAATTCCATTTGCTGCAACGCGCTCTGCCGGACCACACCACATCCAGAAGATACTAGATTCAACACTTAGACTTTAAAACTCCAAAGAACTTGATTCAGAACTCAAAGCAAGGGCCTAAACCCACAAACTGAGAACTCTTCTCAGTGGGCCTCAGCAACCAGCAAACCTAACAGCGATAGCAGCATCCAGGAGCCGTGCAGATCAGCGCTGGGTCCAGAGAAAGCTGTGCAGAAAGATCCAGAAGCAGTGCTGTACCCAGAGAAAGCAGAGCAGTATCCAGAACCAGAGGCAGAGCAGAGCTGACCCAGACCGCTGTTCGCAGAACCAGAGAGCTGACCCAGACCGCTGTGCGCAGAGACCGTCCGTGGCGAGTGAAGAAAACCTGACCAGATCCGTGGCGAGGCCCATTCTATTTCTAAATATATTGTGAGTACCTAGCAGAACTGTGCAGAACCAATCTCTTAGTTAAAATAATATAATTCAATCTATTTTAATCTAAGTAGAACTGCCTCTTAACTGTCACCTGCCATTTGCAAAGCTGTCACCTGTCATTTCTAGCTGCTAGCTGTCACTTGTCACTTTGAACTTTAAAATTTCAAATCCGAAAAACAACCTTCACAAAATCGTTCATAACTCCGTAACCGTTTGTGCTAGGAACTTGGTTTAACTTTCCTCTGAAAGCTTAGAATCTTGGCTATTCCATACATTTTTGCCGCAATCGCGAAAAACGCATTCGCAGATTTTACCGCGATTTGCAATTTCTCCACGTGTGAAAAGAGCAGTTTCCTTGCTTTCCTTGCTAAAAATTCGTTTGCCTCTTAACAACCATCCCTGAATCATTGCTAGAGTGAGTCTGGACTAATATTAACTTGATACCACTCACCCTGAACCTCAAGAGGGAATTAAAAGCATTTTAGCATATTTTTCACTTCATTGCCAGCACATATAAAAGCATTTTGGGCCTGTGTTTCAAACTTCTGTAGTCTAAGCTTGCTGGGGTGAACTGAATTACATTTGATTGCATTTCTGAGAACTGTGTGCTTTCCTTCCATTTCCTTGCATTGCATAAAAGGGGGGGGTGAATTGTCCAAGAAAGTGATTACATTGTCTTTTGCTGAAATCCTATCAAGTTATTTTGTGTACTGCATTTCATTCCACATTGCATCCATTTGAAACCATCAAAGTATTGTTGCTATCTTATCCATCCTATAATCACTCATCATGGATTATAAAGAAGTGTGCTAGTGCCGGACTAGCCATTATTGATTACTGCTCAGATTAAGTGTGATATTCAATTATTAATTATAAAGTGTTATATATATCGATTGTTTAAATTATCAAATAAACCTTTTAAACTTGCAAAACAGAACTACTTCTTAGCTCAGTGGGGTCAGGGGGATTCCAAGAGAGGGGTGTTATATAGGGGTAGTCATCCAGAACGCATGAACTGGACATAAAGATATATCAATAAGGGTTTTCATTCAGTATTCTAGACTAGGCGTTGACTGTAGTGTTGAATTGAATCCTCTTAGAAAAGCTACTCAAGATAAATCCCATAGACTTGCTGAGAGAGTTATTCCCAGTTCCAAAAAATGGTCCAGTGAAGACATAGATAGGGTCATGTCAAGAATGTCTTCTTTGGCTGATTTTTATGATAAAAATCCAAAACATTTCCTCTCGTATGATCCACAAGGGGCCACACCCTCAGGCTATACTGATCCTATCCCCCCGAGTAAGAAGGTCCGGTTTGAAACCCTGATGAGGTCTGAACCCTTCGAGGTACAACCTTACGCAACACCATACTCACGGTATCAAGAAGAGGCTTCCTTTTGTGGAGACCAAGAATTTGGTATGATAGAAGAGCAAACCGGGACGGGCTACTATGGGGATGATGAGGAACAGGAAGAAGAAGAGGATAACCCGGAAACATACAGAGTAGATTCCCCGGTAGAGAACGAAGCCCCGGTTACCGACTCCCCGGTCGATAATCAGCCCCTCCTAAATGAGGTTCTCGCTCGCGCAGCAGAACATTTCCACATTGACACCCACGGTGTACAGGAGGAAAGGGACTTCGCAGATGAGTTAGTGGGAGAAAGGAGGCCGGTTGCCCAGACCATCCCTATCCTTAAATCCATTCAGCGGAGAATAGATCCGTCCCTGGTGAACCCAAACTTCACCAGAGCAGTCAATCCCAGGGTTGAAAAACTTTTCAGGGCAGCTCAGTCTGACCCGCTCTATATAAGAGGGCATCTGAAGCCAGACTCCCTAGTTGTTACCAACACTCGTAAGAGGGCTGGAACACCCTTGTCTTCGTCAGAAGCTCCTCCCGACAAGGAGAGCAAAAAACTATACGGTTTCGGCAGGAAGGTAGCCTCAACGTCCGCCTATCAAGCAAGGATTGCTAACTCCACCACCCTGTTGGCCAGCTACAACTGCCATCAGTGGGAAGAAGTCGCGGCTCTCATAGCCTCTGCTCCTGAACCGTTAAAGGGCCAATTAGCTCGGATTTCCGCAGAGGGTAGAGCTGTGTCTGGTTGCATTTTGAAAGCAACCTTCGACGCCGCGGATAACGCAGGCAGATTGATAGCAGAAGGTACTGTTATCAAGAGACATGCGTGGTTACGGCAGTCTGGTTTTAAGGCAGAAACTCAGGCATCATTGTTAGACAAACCGGTGGAAGCCGATCTCTGGTTTGGTTAGAACATCAGAAGATTCTCCTCGAGGAGATCGCCATTCTTCTACAAAAGGACGCGATAGAACTCGTCCCGGGACACCAGGTAAACAAGGGTATTTATTCAACTTACTTCCTTGTGCCAAAGAAAGACTTGACAATGCGCCCAGTATTGGACTTACGGCCTGCCAACAAGTATGTGAGCCCCAAAAATTTCGTTTGACCATGCTACAAGAGGTAATCCCCCTCCTAAAAAAGGGGATTACCTGGCAACCTTGGATATGAAAGATGCTTATTTTCATATTTCCATGTTCCCAGCGCACAGAAAGTACTGGCGCTTCAAGGTGGACAGTCGCCACTACCAATTCAAGGTACTGGCCTTTCGGGATAGCTTCAGCACCAAGGGTATTCACCAAGGTACTGGCGGTGGCGGCTGCACACCTACGCAGGGAGGCAATCCCAGTGTACCCTTATCTGGACGACTGGCTCATAACGGGGGAAACCCCAGGAATTTGCAGGACAAACATTCAAAGGACTATCGACCTCCTCCACGAATTAGGCTTCTCAATCAACGAGAAGAAGTCAAGCCTGGTGCCAAGCACCTCAAAACAATTCCTAGGAGCAATCCTGGATACCCAGGAGGGGTTGACCTTTCCTTCAGAAGAAAGAATTCGGAATACACTACTGCAAATTCCGCATTATCAGTCCGGTCAACAAATAACGGTACGCTAAGCAACGCGTTTACTGGGCATGATGGCGTCATGCATTTACCTGGTCCCCCACGCGCGCCTGCGCATGCGTCCCATGCAGGAATGGTTGGCGAAACAGTGGTCTCAGGCAAGTGGTCAGTGGGACGATCTAGTGGTTGTTTCGCCAACACTGGTACAAAGCCTTCACTGGTGGACAAGAGAGAATCTCGCAATGGGGAAACCCTTTTACGATCCCGAAGTACAGGCAGTAGTCACTACAGATGCATGTCTGACGGGGTGGGGAGCTCACCATCTCCACCAAACAGCTCAGGGTCTCTGGTCTCACTCAGTGGCCAAGAACCACATCAACCTGCTAGAGCTTCTGGCAGTATTCAGAGCGCTTCAGGCGTTCGAGCCCCATCTACTAAACCTGTCAGTGCAAATCTGGACGGACAGCACTACAGCCATGTTCTACCTGAACAAGCAAGGAGGGACTCGCTCGCCAAATCTGTCCAAGCTTGCCCAGAAAATCTGGATATGGGCACTCAGACGGAACATCTTCCTGTCATCACAACATGTTCCAGGGGAGCTCAATTCCCTAGCGGATGCTCTGAGCAGAGGCTCCGTCCCAGAGGAACACGAATGGGTTCTTCACAGAGAGGTCGTAGAAGATCTCTTCTCTCAGTGGGGTTTCCCCACTATAGACTTATTCGCCACAAGCGAAAACAAACAATGCCCAGGATTTGCATTTAGGTTCCCCCAACCAGACTCCCAGGGGAACGCCCTGTGGATGAACTGGTCAGGGATGTTTGCGTACGCTTTTCCACCAACTCCTCTCATCAGGAAAGTGGTGAACAAGATGAACAGGGAATCGATGACGCTCGTCCTAGTTGCTCCCATGTGGGCAAGACAACCGTGGTTCCCACACCTACGCAGGATGGCGGTGTGCGAGCCCATCAAACTTCCAGCCTGGTACAACCTACTGTCCCAGCGCCAAGGTCAAACAGTGCACCAGCAACCCAACTCGATGAACCTGGCAGCATGGCTCCTGAGGTAATAGAGTTTGGTGTATGGACATCCTAAAGGAATCTAGGAAGCCAAACACATGGCACTGTTACTTTGACAAGTGGAAGAGGTTCATTATCTGGTGCCAGAGTAGACAAATCAACCCAGTTCATTGCCCTCCTTCCACTATTGTTACATACATGCTCCACCTGCTAGATGCAGGATTGGTTTTTAACTCACTGAAAGTACACCTGGCAGCTCTCTCGGCTTACACCACTTCCCATAGCAAGGTGTTGTGGTGGAAAGTACCAGTAGTTAAAGCCTTCATGGAAGGAGTAAACAGACTTCACCCTCCTATTTCAAACCCACCGCCAGGGTGGGACCTTAATGTGGTGCTAGCCAAGCTCATGGGCCCCCCTTTCGAACCCATGCATAAAAGCAGTCTCAAACACCTGACTTATAAAACGGCCTTCTTAGTAGCTATTACTTCTATAATAAGGGTCAGTGATATTCAGGCTCTGTCAGTGCAGGATCCCTTCTTTACTATCCATAAAGACAAACTGGTTTTACGCACACACCCTAGGTTCTCACCTAAATTTATATCAAAATTCCATGTAAACCAGTCCATCGAGCTTCCGGCTTTCTTCCAGAACCCGCAAAGCTCGGCTGAGTTGGAACTACACGCCCTAGATGTGCGTAGGGCGGTCCTCTACTATGCAAATAAAACAAGACCGTTAAGGAAAACAGATCAACTGTCTCCGTAGCTACAGGCAGAGAGGGGGATCGCGTCTCTAAAGGTGCCATCTCGAAGTGGATTATTAACTGTATCCAGCTGTGTTACTCACTCTCTGAAAGACTCTGACTTTTACGCCAAGGGCCCACTCTACTAGAGGCATTGGGGCCACTCTGGCTTTCATTGCAAATGTTTCCCTCGACACCATTTGCAAAGCAGCTACTTGGAGCTCTTTTCACACTTTTACTCAGCATTACTGCATTGACACCCATTCCAAGACAGATACACAAGTGGGACAAGCGGTTCTAAGACATTTATTTGCTCATGACCCTTCTCACATCCCACCTCCTTCTTCTGGTACTGCTCGCTAATCTATGCACAGCATGTGATCTAAGCAGATTCCAAAAGCCTCAGAAGGGATAAATTACTCACCGTAATCGTATTTCTGATGCTTGTATCTGCTTAGATTCGCATGCGACCCACCCTTCCTCCCCTCCGAGAGAAGGCGCATGATTGCTTGTAGTCTTACCTTTCTGTCTATCTGCTTGGATTATCTGTACTCACGCTACTCCTCATGCTACCTCATGTCAGAAAAAATACAATCTGAGGATCCAAGACGCGTGAGGGATCTTGGGTACAGTGGACGTCGCACTAGGGTTAGTATTACTGGCACGCCCTGTGTCGTCGCCCATTTTTGAGTTTCGAAAAACAAACTAATACTCTGCAGCTTCCACTAGATGTCGGCCTATGCACAGCATGTGAATCTAAGCAGATGCAAGCATCAGAAATATGATTACGGTGAGTAATGTATCCCATATCTATCCAGTCCAAATAAAGTTCACATTAATCACTCGTTGCTTTATCGCTCTTATTAGTCATCGGTTGGGTCTGCACCCATGTACATTCTTCTTGCCTGGCTTCTGGATCGGTGGGAGGGAGGGTCATGCCTTCACGTCGTTTAGGTTCAACCAAGCTCTCCTTCCTTGCACCTTAACTGCAGAAGGGGACACTTCTTCAGCACAGAATGGGCCATTGAAGAGTGGCTCATGCCAATTCTGGTTACATTTGTTATTGGCACTCGGTCCCCACCATATAACTTAGGTGTTCTTGACGGTCCCCCCTGACTCTTGCCTTGATCTGAAATAAAAGTAGTACTGGTAGTCATACATGTCAAATAATCATGCATCTCATCACCTAAAGCTTTTGCTCCACTCTGGCCATCGCTCTTAATCCTAGACGGAGGTGTAGGGGGCATTCTCATTCGACGCCCTGTAACTCGCTCACACGGGGTGAGGTGGTGGTCTGATCCTGACTGATTTTGAAGGGCATAAAAGGCCAGGGGTAGGCCATAAAACATCCCTTTCCCAAAGTCAATTTAATCTTGGCAATCCTCTCTTTGAAGAGGCCTTTGGGTCTCTCAAATAGCCTGTTCATTTTCAGGTGATACGCAGAAGAAAACTTGTGTTTTATGCTTAATAAAAGCCCTATTTCTCCGAAAAGGTCATTGACAAAATGCGGCCCCCTATCAGATCTTAGTACTTCACAAACACCCCACCTCAGAAATACTTGGCGCACTAAAAATCTTGCTGTGCAATTATCAGGGTGTGTACACAGACCTGCCTCGATCCACCTAGAAAAGGGACACGCCACCACTAATAGATACTTATATCCATTACATGTCTGCAGCATATCGACATAGTTGATATATAAGTGCTGAAACGGACCATTCGGTCAAGACATTGTTCATCTAATCCTTCTCAGTGTAGTCCCAGCAGTAAACTTTTGACACACAATGCAATTCACCGTAAATGGTGTAATGTGTTTCAAGAAATTAGGAATTAACCAGTTTTCCACAATATTGGCAGCAAGACTTTCTCTAGTACATGCGCAGGGTAATGCAGCTGTTCAAGCACGACTTTCAATAAAGTTACTGGCATCACTGGCTTTCCAGTGTTGTCCTGTTGCCATAAGGGTTCCCTGGGAAATAAAGAACATCCCCTTCATTTCCATGGTGTGCTTCCCTGAAGCTCTATTAATTGGGTCATCAATGGCATATTAAACCCTTCCTGTACCAACATGTTTGTAACTGTTTTTTCTTTAATATCTTCAGTATCAAAACTCTCAATTTCTGGAGAATATGCAACCCTTTTGGCTTCCACGTTAGCGGCTTCGTTCTCGCAAGAGATAAATCTCTTTATTTTGTATATGCTGCGCCTTTAACGACCGCTGTGGCTACTGGGAGTTTAAGTGCCTTAATGAGTCTCCAGTAAGAACGCAAGCTGCACTGCTGAGCCATCGGCGCGCAGGTAGCACCTATTCCAAAGTGTCAACCCTGCGTGTATGGTTGACGTCACATAGACTGTACAGTGTCACTTCCTGTCCTTCATGTTTCACAAGCGAGACAATAAGTGGTAATTCTTCTGCTTGTACTGAAAAATGGGACGGTAGTCTTGCACTTGCTACCACCTCGAATTCCCCATTTAATCTGTGTCTTACCACTGCTGTGCATGAATGTCTTTCCCACTAGTCTGATCAATTTTCAAAGAACCTTGAATAAAAAAAAATCTCCCTTCCCGCCAAAGCATTCTCCTTCACACAGGGTACATTATAAAATTCAACATAATTTGCAAAGTCAAGATCACCTTCAATGTGTTCAGCTATAGATGTGGCTGGGTTCACCATTTTACATCTTACATTTTTAATCGCTGGGTTACAAATCATTACCACATAAGTTGAAGCTCTCTGGGAGGCCAATGTGCTTTTGGGTTTCTCTAAAATGGCAAATTGAGCATGCTCCACGTAAAGGGTCATAGAGCAGCCCATAACAATACTTGTGGACTTGGCAATTGCAAACATGCCGGCTGTCAAAGATTGTTCGCACAGGAAGTGTCCTCTCATAACTGGGTCTAGAATCCCACCGTGATATGCCAAAGGTTTGTACCCTAATGTGGTTCTTTGTGTAAGCACTGCTATCATTACTGACCCTTCGAAGGGATTGTGTCCTCCAACGTATTCCTCTTTTTTGATCGATCATCTCTCAGCTTGCTGGCCTCGGAAATTATTTAATAGTTTTCTTTTTTCAGTAGAGGGTGCTGCGCGTTGACATCCCTCGAGCCGATGTCCCTCGACGGCCTCCGTATCGGCACCGACGTCACCACGCGTATATAGACTCACGCAGCATTGGTTGCTCAGTTCCATTTTTCCACGCTTCGTGGGGCCTGGGAATATCGTTGCTCAGTTCATCAGTCAAATATATCGATATATTCCTCGTGAATACCGACTCATACTCGATGGCTTCCTCACCCGAACCGACGACTCCACGGTCCGGCTTCAAAAAATATCGAGACTGTGGAAAGAAAATGTCGTTGACGGATACTCACAGGATCTGTTTGTGGTGCCTGGGAATCGAGCACCATTGTTCGGAGTGCGAGGACTGCATGTCCATGACGGCGAAAGCCTTGAAGGAGCATAAGGGGAAGCTCGAGAGAGGTAAGATAGTTAAAACTTCTTCGAAAGTTTCCTCGGTGGAGTCGAGACATTCGTCTCTTCGTCATCATAAAAGACATTCTCGTTCTAGATCTGGAAGCAGTTCCCATCACTCTTCGAGATCTAAGCATTCAAAAAAGATGTCGAAGATCCCCTTCCTCGTCTTCGTCTTCCGTTTCCCCAAAAAGGGTCTCCTGTCCCACAAAACATAGCTCTCAGGCTGAGTGGGAGGAATTCAGGAAAAAGATGCTAAGCGTCTTCAAGAAAGCGGCCTCGACCCCCTCGAAGACTACTGAGGGTGATACCCTGGGTGAAAGACCCGAAAAATCAAAAAGCCGCGAGTCGCAGTACCCGGCGAAAGAAGCCACTCGAGACTGTCACGAACCTTCGAGTAAAGCCAAAGTTGCGTCTTCGACGCTGTCGTCGAGAATCCCTCCGACACATAGATCGGCATCGTTGACGCCGTTATCGAAGGGTTCTTCGCACAGGTCAGTCGAGTCGACGCCGAGAAAGGACAAACCTACGCCCACCTCACAGCCAGTGGCCATACCCAGAGCCTCGAGCACGAGAATGTCGTCGACAACCTCGAGTAGAATCCTGATACTCTCGAGTTCGAGGCCTCTACCACCTTTCTCGACGCCTTTTTCGATGGCTTCGAAGCCTTTAACGTCTGCGTCGACGTTTTCCCAGCTAATCATGACAAATCTGGCTCCTTCTGCTGTGGAAATGGGATTTATACCATTTTCAAGACCTGACCACTCCAGGGTCTTATCTTCTATTTATGAAGGAGAGGATTCAGATGAGGAAAGGCCTTTTGATTTGCAGGGATCTTCAACTCCTGCACTAGAGGAATTTACCTCTGACGAAGGTAGGTTGAAAGACCTCCATGAATCCCTACAGGAAGCAAGTGGGTTGGACACTTCCCCAGAAGTGCAATTTGCCACACCGGACCCAGGGGAACATGCTGAAACCCCTTATAGAACCTTGATGGCAAGGATAATAGAGTTTATGGGGTGGTCCACACCCTCACCTGCTTTTCAGCAAGACGACCTCTCAGACCTCTTGGTCAAAGGTCCACAGGAGGATCCTGTAGTGTCATTTGATGCGGCATTACAAAGGAGAATATTGGCAAACTGGGAAACACCTGAGGTTATCCCAGCGGTTCTTCAGGCAGCTACTTCAGCAGGTAGTAAATCGGCTTACCCTACTGTTCCACAGGACAGGGATGATGAGAGATATGACTCTATGGCCAAAAAAGTATTTTCTGCATGTAGCATGGCATTGAAATCCATCAATGCTACTTGTACGCTTGCGAGGTTCAGCCACACACTTTGGGAGTGTGCTTCATCAACGGCTGACTGCCACCCGGAGGGAGAAGAAAGGGAAGCGTTTCTCAACATCATTAAGGATGGTAAGGATGCAATGTGCGAATCCCTTCAGACTTGCATCGATTCTGCTGACAGTATCAGCAGGGCCATGGCGGCAAGTACAACGACCAGGAGATTTGCTTGGTTGCGAAAGTCTGGTTTTGCTCCAGATGTGCAAAGCAGACTCTTGAATATGCCCTTTGACGGCTCTTTGTTTGGTAAGAAAGCAGACGACAGTTTAGAAAAACTACAAACATCAAAGGCAGCAGCAAAATCCTTAGGAGCTGCAATACTTCAGACACCATATCGCCCCTCAGGAACCTCTTGGAGTCCTTTCGCTTCTATTCCGCATTCGGAAAGGGCAGAGGACAGCCAGTTCAAAGGGGTCAGAAGAAATTCACCCAAGGTGGACGGGGTAAAAACACAAAAGCCGCCGCAGCAGCAGCAGGTGCCTCTTTACCGCTCTGTGGACTCTGTTCCCAAAACACCAGTAGGGTGCAGGTTAACTCAACATCTAACGGAATGGCAGGCTATTACGTCAGATGCTTGGTCATTGGAGACATTTGCCCAAGGTTACTGCCTGCCTTTTCTACGCATCCCTCAGAGTCACCCACCAGGGAAAAGCTCTCAGAGTTCCAGATCCGCTCCTCTTGCAGGAAATTGTAGACCTGCTAGAGAAAGGTGCCATAGAACCGGTACCTGTAGCGGAGAGGAACAAGGGCTGGTACTCCCCCTACTTTCTCATACCGAAGAAAGACGGAGGACTGAGACCTATCGTGAAATTACGAGAATTGAACAAGTTCCTCAGGAAGGACAAGTTCAAGATGGTAACTCTCTCTCAGATCCTTCAGGCCCTCCAGCTCCAGGACTGGCTGGTATCTCTGGACCTCCAGGATGCTTATTTCCATGTGCCCATCCATCTCAAACACAGGAAATAATACCTGAGGTTCGCAATTGGTGGCTCTCATTATCAATTTCGAGTTCTTCCATGTGGGCTGACCTCCGCCCCGAGGGTCTTCACCAAGCTAATGTTGGTAGTGGCGGCAAGTCTAAGGAGGGAAGGGATCCACGTCTACCCCTACCTGGACGATTGGCTGATCAGAGCTGTATCTTCAGAACAAGATCAGATCCAGCTAGATTATGTCTGCCACTTCCTTCACAAACTGGGCTTCTCCCTCAATTTAAAGAAATCACAGATGATACCATCACAGAGACTCCAGTTCATTGGAGCGATCCTGGACACTTCCCTGGGAAAAGCCTCGCCACCAGAGGTGAGGGCTCAAGATATTCTGCAGATGGTCACCAAGTTTCAAAATGCCCAACATCTCCCAGCCTTCGACTTTTTGAGGTTGCTAGGCCTCATGGCATCCTGCATCTTCCTTGTGCCAGAGGCTCGCCTGAGAATTGGATCTCTTCAGTGGGCACTGAGGACTCAGTGGTAGCAATTCTCAGGGAGAATGACAGACCTCCTTCAGATTCCGGACAAGGTGGATCGAGACCTTCAGTGGTGGGCTTGCCAGAAAAACATCTTGAAAGGGGAACTGTTTTGGCAACCATGGCCGGAGATAACAGTAGTCACAGATGCCTCACTCACGGGGTGGGGAGCCCATACCAACGACTTGACCATCAGCGGTTGTTGATCTCCATCGGAGTCCAGACTACGAACCAACCTGTTAGAGCTGAGAGCAATCAGACTACCACTGAAAGCTTTTCTGCCATCTGTACAGGGGAAAAATGTCCTGATAAAGTCGGACAACACAGTGGCCATGCACTACCTCAACAAAAGAGGTGTAGAATCATTACCACTGTGCAGAGAGGCAATGCAGCTCTGGTTTTGGGCAATCCAGGAAGGAATCTCTCTATCGGCAGTCCACCTTGCCGGAGATAAGAACTTGACGGCAGACGCTCTGAGCAGGCAGGGCAGTCTCCCACGAGTGGGAACTAGCTCAGGAAGTCCTTCAGGAGATCTTCGCCCTTTGGGGGAACCCCTCAAGTGGATCTGTTTGCCACCAGTACCAACAGAAAGTGCAATCTGTTTTGTTCAAGGAAATTTCCCCGAGAGGAGCTCTAGGGGATGCGTTTGTAGTGCACTGGGAGTTTCCACTCCTGTACGCGTTCCACCAGTCCCTGTCATTCCTCAAATGATCAGGAGGTTGAGAAGATTCCGGAGAACCATGATACTAATTGACCCAGTCTGGCCAGGAGAACGTGGTACCCGGACCTTCTGGACATGTCCATCTGCCCTCCAATTCGTCTTCCACTCAAGGAGAATCTTCTCTCCCAGAAGGGAGGTCGGGTTCTCCATCCAGACATCAGAACCCTCAACCTTCACGCCTGGCTTCTGAAAAGTTGAGATACAAGGATTGGGACCTCCCTGATGATGTCATGGACGTGTTGCTTTCGGCCAGAAGGCCAGCAACAAAGTCTTTATACCGCTGCCGTTGGAACAAGTTTTGCAGCTGGTGTAGAGAAGAGAATATCGACCCCTTTTCATGTGGTACACCAAATGTGTTCTCCTTTCTACTTGGCAAATTCAGGCCTTCAAGTTGGCACTATCAAGGGCTATCTCGCAGCGCTATCGATCTTCAAGCGCACTGCGGAGGAACGTTCGTATTTCAAATTACCCTTAGTAATACAATTTCTAAAGGGATTAACCAATGTCTACCCTCCAAAACCTTTCCAGGTTCCTTTATGGGACTTAAATTTAGTCTTAAATTTTCTGATGGGTACTCCTTTCGAACCACTCCACTCTTGTTCGCTAAGATTTCTCACCCTTAAAACTGTCTTATTAGTGGTTTTAACATCTGCTGGAAGGGTGAGCAAATTACAAGCTCTATCTTGTAAACCCCCTCATACAATGTTTCATAAAGACAAGGTTGTCCTACAGGTGAAGCCTAATTTCCTCCCAAAGGTGGTTTCTGAATTCCACATCACTCAGAAAATTACTTTACCTTCATTCTATCCGCCTCCCCATCCGGGGAAAGAGGAAGAAAGGCTACATAGGCTGGACCCAAGGCAGGCTTTAAGCTTTTACATCAGCAGACTTGCTGGGATTAGGCAAGCAGACCAACTGTTCGTGGGTTACTCAGGGCACAAGTTGGGACTACCGATAACAAAACAAACCATTTCCAGATGGATTATTTTGGCCATCCTGGAATGTTACAAACTGGCAGGGAAAGAGCCTCCTCAAAATCTTAGGGCTCATTCAACCAGGGGAATCGCAGCCTCCTCGGCCCTCCAAAGAGGGGTTCCGGTTCGAGACATATGTGCGGCTGCCACATGGTAGTCCGCACATACCTTCACAAGATTTTACAACCTGGATTCCTCCTCCAGTCAAGAGACTAGGTTTGGCAAAGCCGTATTACATTTGGTTCATTCCTAAAAGGAAACATGGTGTTTTACTCCCACCTCCAATTGCACACCACTGCTATGGGAGTCTATCAAAGATGAGGAATACGTCAGAGGACACAATCCCTTCGAAGAACAAGTTACTTCTTACCTTGTAATGTTCTTTCGATGGGATGTTCCTCCGACATATTCCTTATCCCCCCTCCCATCCATACCCGCAGTAATACTTCCCTTGTGGTTGCAGCTTACGTTCCTTCAAGGTCAATAACCAATTAATGTAAAACAACTGTTAACGTCAAAACGGAACTGAGCAATGGACGCTGCACGAGTCTATTTATACGCGTGGTGACGTCGGTGCCGATACAGAGGCCGTCGAGGGACATCGGCTCGAGGGACGTCGACGCACAGCGCCCTCTACTGAAGAAAAAAAAAATTTCCGAGGCCAGCAAGCTTGGAGATCTATCAAAGATGAGGAATACGTCCGAGGAACATCCCATCGAAAGAACGTTACAAGGTAAGAAGTAACTTGTTCATCTGTGTGAAAATAAATATAATACCTCACCATAGTTGGGAATTCCTAAAACTGGGGCTGTACAAATTGCTTTTTTCTAGTCCTCAAATCCTTCCTCCATTTCTTTGGTCCATTTGAGCTTTGTTTTACCAACTTGTGCTTTCTTTAATGTTTGCAGAAGTGTCCTTGTGTACAAA
Source organism: Ambystoma mexicanum (assembly GCF_040938575.1). Classification (NCBI taxonomy): domain Eukaryota; kingdom Metazoa; phylum Chordata; class Amphibia; order Caudata; family Ambystomatidae; genus Ambystoma; species Ambystoma mexicanum. The sequence goes on along the minus strand of NC_090934.1, from coordinate 984,019,690 downwards.
CCTAAAAACTGTTACATCTGTCCCACTGTGTTCGGTTTGGATGTTTTCATGATTGCCTCAGCTCTCTCAGGTGTCATTGTCTTTCCTTCATTCATAATCAACTGACCTATGTACACCACTTGACCGTACTGTAACTTCTCCTTGTCCTTCTTGTATCCTTTATCTGCTAAAATAGTAATTAGTTGGATAGAATCCTGTCTACACTCCTCTGTTTTACTGCAAATCAATAGTTCATCTACGTATTGCATCGCTGCACTTTCGAGATCGATATTGCCTGGACCCATCTGTAGAACTCTGTTAAAGATTGATGGGGACTCACAGTACCCTTGAGGCAACAGAGTATGTTTTAGTCTCTTAGCGAAACGTAAATTAAGTCAAGTATTAGGAGTCCTTATGCAACGGGATTGAGGAAAAAAGCATTTTTCAAATTGAGCTCTGTGAAGTATTGAGTTTCTACTTGGATGGTACACAGTATAGTCGCCGGATTAAGGACTAAAGGAAACTGCATCTACAATTTGGTTAAGAAGTCTCAAATCCTGGATAAATCTCCTCGACCCTCCTTTAGATTTTTTAATTGGATATACCGTGGTATTACACAATGACTCTGATGGCCCCAGAATCCCCCGATATCAATGCTGAAATAGTTTGAAATATACCTTCATCAGCTTTTTGAGACATGGGGGTACTGTTTTGCTTGGTGTAAAATTGCTCTTCGCTTAAGCTTGATTTTAACCTCTCCTATCCCTTTCAATAAACATGTGTCTTAAGGGCCTCCTGAAAATATGCTGGTTGTTTCAGCATTATAGCCATTCGTTGTGGCACTTCCTTATCCAGTATGTAATGCTCATAAAGAGCACTACTTTGTCATCGATTCAGTCTTCCCTGAACATATCATCAGTTATGTCAGTCAATCTGTACCCCTCCCTAAGAGCTATCCCTGTTCTCCATGGTCTACCTTCATCGCCTATCCCTTCCAGCGCTGTCATTTCTTTGGTACTATATCTGCTACCAACTCTATACGGATAGTCTGTCCACCCTCTTCATCCATAGATCTAAATAAAAACTCAGGTATTCTCACAATCTTTCCTACCAAACCAGGTACCCATGTCAGTAAAATGCTTACCCCATATAGAAAAATCTCTGGATCTACTGGAACGCCTCACAGAGCCACTTGCCCTGTGAATGCCAGTATGAACTGTTACGCTCACCTGGCTCCCACAGGGTCGTCTATCTGAACTGGACAGCTGCGGTCTCCACCAATGTGACAGGTAGTGCCGAGATGACAGACTGGACTGGCCCACCTAGCTTCGTTTGCGTGGCCCGTAGGAATATTCTTCTGCAAATGGAGAAAGGGAATTAACCACCCGTGGAGTTGAGCATTACCCCCCCACTCCCGCTGTTCTCCCCACTGATCACCTTTGATGTCCCCTCTTATAGTCTCACCTGATGGTTTGGAAAGATGAGCTCTCCATCCTGCATTGAGCGCAGGGGTGCGTAGATAACCAGTTGCTTCACTGGCTCGAAGGAATTGGTGAGTTCCAGAACACTATTGACTCTGAGATTCCCGGCAAGACACCGTAAGTATGTAGTTCGTAAGAGTTCAAATGTCTGACTTTCACTCTTGTCCGATTCCTTGCAGGTTGCAGCTTGACCCTAGCAAAGAGTTCCTCGTGGCAACTGGTAATATTCAGGTAAGGATTTGTATTATCCAACACAGTTCGATAAAATGTCAATATGTAACCTGTTGCTTTCTCCCTTATTCAGGCGCTGAGAGAAAGTATGAATTGTTGGGGAATAATGCCTCCGGCGGTAAAAATCAGGTAAGTCTACCTCCCCTTGTTTGACCCTTTTTCACCTTGCTGTCCTTTTGTTTCCCCTTAGGGGCCGGGGTGCGGTTAGGATGCAGTGGAAGCTGCGCCGACCCGTGAAGAGGAATAGTACCCCCAGTGGTAAAATCAGGTAAGTCTATGGGGGGGTAACTAATATTGCCTCTGTGTATTCCCTTGGCTCAGCTTGCTGTTCTTGTCTTCCCCTTAGGTGCCGGAGTGCGGCAGGAGCATGCAGAAGGATGCAGTGGAATGTGAAGATGCTGCGAAGGCCGGTGAGTTAGGCGCGGCGCTGCAGTAGGCGAGGCGATGTGCATAAAATAACTACTTTCTTCGGATTGGGAATTCAGGTAAGGATCAAAGGTATTGCTCTTGTTCTAACATTTTCTCCTTCTTTCTTACTTTTTCTAGGAGCTCCTGACTCGAGGCGGGCGTGGCAGAAGACTGGATGCAGACTTGCAGGCACGGTGAGCGTTGCACTGCTAGATGCAGAATAACGCAAAGCGTGTGCTGCTCTTTGGGCATGGTTTAAATAGCCTCCAAAGTAGTCCCAGATAAGTATTCCTCCCCAGCCCCACCCGAGTAAAAAATAGTCCCTAGGTAAAGTGTAGTCCCTTCCAAGCCTCTTTTGGCTTGGAGCTCTTGCAGCATAGTCTGCATCAGGTGAGTTTGCAGCATGGTCTGCATCAGGTAAGTTTTAATCTATGAGCCTGGCGCCTATGGCGCCAGGACTGACTCTCCATATGAGCCTGGTGCCATAGGCGCCAGGACTGCACCCAAATAGCCCCTAGCAGGGGTTGTTGGGCTTGCTTAGAATAACTTGATGCCTGCTTCTGGGGTTGCTGGACTTGGTCTGGGTCCCCGGGGGTAGGCATCATGACATGAACTCCCACGTTAAAATAGTGTATTCCTGGTGTGTAGCACACTATTCCTTGGTCAGTAAATGTAATAGTCATATTATGTTTCCTCATTAAATCTCTTCCTAAAATGTTAACCAGTGTCAGTCGTGAATATAACAGAGGAACCGACATGTCACATTCCCCTATGTAGAATGGTCATTTATCAGTAAAAGGAACTCCACTCTTAGCTCCAGAGAACCCTTGAGCATTCATGGCAATATCTAACATTGGATATGTTCCCTCTCGTATACACAAACTAGTTGCTCCAGTGTCTACAAGAAAAGAACAGGATTTGCCTCCTATCGTTACACCAACCCTTGGTTCCTCTTGGGGTCTGGTGTCACAGACAGTACTGAACACATCAAGTCACCCTGTGAGCTGTCCTATTGTGGATAAAAGTTCATCCATGCTAAAGGATTTCCTCCTACCAAAGTGACACCTCCTATTCTTGGTGTCAATACGTGTCCTATATTCGCATACTGCTGTGTCTGCATAGGGGCTTGTTGCAACTGCCCCTGTGGTGGAGTCATTTGTGCTGGCACCTGCTGTACTTGCAGTACTTGTGTCTGATAAGATGTGTGATCTTGGGCAAAGCCCTCTCTAGTCTGTGTGCTGTATAGCAGGGGATGAACTTGTCCTCCTGGAAAATTGGCCATTTTGTACATTCCCTTGGCTCTCACATATGCGCTCAATATGTCCTGTCATTGCACAATTCCAATATACTGGAGGAACACTTATGTTAATCCCTCCTTGGTTATATCCTTCCTGAGAGCTCTGGTTCTCATTCTGTGTGTTTTGAAACCCACCTTGGTTCTTCTGAAATCTGCCTTCTCTTCCCCCTATAACTCATACCTTTGCCTCGTACCGTAAACCCGTAACCACCTTGGTCCATCGGGTGTGGATTATTTGCCTGTGATGTATCCATTGTTTCCTGCATAACCATTCCATCTGTGCTTGTCAATGCAGCTTCTTCTATGGCAAATGTGGACAACTTTTTCGGAACTAACTTGGCTTCCTCAATCTTTCTAATCTTTCTTTTTGTTCTTTTCAAGCAATTCTGTACTATTAACTGTATCTCAGCCCATGGCTTCGCTTCCATCCCCTCTTGTTTTTTCATCTGCCTCTGTACTGGCCCAGGCAACCCCTGACAATGTGGTAAATTAATGCCACTGTCTTTTCCCACAGCTCGCGAGTTTCAAGCTGCCATTTCTCCTGAATATGTTGAATATAAGCAATGGGGTCTTCATCTTCTTTCATTTTGTGTCATAATTGCACCCATATCCAATGTGTCAGGATATTGTACCCTCAGAGCCCTCAAAACATCTGCTCTACAAGTATTAAAAGGCGCTTCATCATGCGCTGTGTTTTGTGCAGTTACACTTGAATATCCCACTCTCCTCCATATGTCATCTGCCCTCTCTCCAAGAATGGCTGCCAGGAGACCTTTTACGTCCCCTCTGGCCAGCATATTTCCTCCTGTCATTTTCTCTAATTCGCATATCCACTTCCCAGCCCCCGAAATCAAACTAGGGAGCTTTCATTTTAAGTTATTCTTGTCCATCTGTGGCCATGGAATGTATTGCGGTATTATTCCCCGTTTTTCTAACGAGGGAAACTGTGTAAAGACCATCCCGTAGTCGGATCCCACTATTAGCCTATCCATGGCAGGAATAATCGTCCCTGTCAGTATTCTTATCGGCAATGACCTTAACCTGCTCACGTATGGTGGAGGCTCTCCCTTCTCTCTATGTGGTCGTCCTCTGGGATGCTCAGGATATGCTATGGGTTCTGGCGTTCTATCTTTAGGCTGTTCCAAGTCTGACCATCTCACTTATCCATTTGCGATCGATCTTCAGGGCTGCACGCGCTTCCTCCTCTTGCCCAAAGACCAAACTCTTTCCTCATCTGACACGTCGAGGCCCCAACTACTAGGACTATCATCCTCCCCACTTTTGTCTAGGTTCAGTCTGCTTAAAGACCATGCTCGAAATTCACTACTAAACTTGTTTCCATCCTCACTTAGTGATTGAGGTACTGGGGATCGATCATCGTTCCCTCGAGCTCCATACTCGCTATCTTGTCTTAACTGTTGATGGACCTTATCGATCCTTTCTACAATGCTTTCCGCATCAAATTTTTCTCTTGCGCTACTCTATATACTGCTGGCGTTACTTCCATTATCGGAAGGATCTCTTCCACTCTGTCCTTTTGTATTTCTGGGCTCTGCCTCATTTGTTCCTTTCAAATAAGACTAGTATCCGAACTTGGCTGTCTCCTCATTTGCTTCATTTTTTAATCTACTCCCCTTTGCTTTCTTGCATCCCTTATAACTCTTTAATGCTCTTGCCTTCGTTATCCTCTCCTTACTCCTTCCCCCTTCACTTTTTTCTTCTTCTTCCCTTTGTCTCTGTAATCTTTTGTCCCTTAATCTTTGTACTACTTCCCCGTCTTTCTTTTCTTTCTGTCTCCTATCGTTCTTTATTGTCTTTCTTTGTTTCTCTACCTGTCATTCAATTTCCTCTTGTCCTCCTGGTATATATGTTCTCGTTCCATACTTTTCCTTCTCTGTTTATCTTCTTTCAATCTTTTCTCTCGTTCCTTATCCTTTTTTTTTTGTTCATCCTTATCTTCTCTTTGCTAACTTCCTCGATCATTTTCCCATCTATCTTGAGTAATATCTGTCCTCCCATCCATTCGTTGTGTATGAGCGCTGTCTTGTCAGCCTTATCTTTTTCTCCTTTCCATCTCTTAATCTCCCTGTCTATTTCGGTTGATAAATTTGGCCGCTCACTTCTTCCTTCCTTCCTTCATTGTCTTGTATGAATTTAAAAATATCTTTCTTTTATTCCCTTCCAGACTATTGTCACTAGTATAAGCGGTGGTTTCGTATATCTGATTTCTGTACTCAGTCGCTACTCATCTGATTACTGTACTCAGTCACTGGTCTTAGTTCCTTTAAAGGATACTCCCCTATCTGTTACGTAGCAACACTCTTTGCTTCAGACAAGGTAAAGGGAGCTGAGGGCTTAAACGTCTCCCCCCCCCCTTATTCCGACTAAGCATGCACTCCTCATGTGGCGGGTTCTTTCCTCTTGATACATCTTTCAAAGCTCTAAAATTGCTAATCTTTTCTCTGATTTCTTTCATGTATACACAGTTTGCACGTATGTGGTCATGTGTTGCAATACATCTCTTTACAACGATCCCACTTGTGGCCATGCCATGCCATGATATGATAGGTTATTTATAACGCGCTTAATACCCAGAGGTTCTAAGCATGGACCCAGGGATCGAACCTGTGGTGCTCAGTGTCTTGCTTTCAACGTGAGCACGTTCCTCCTGAGACATGAACATTTTTTCTTCTCTGCCCTTCAACCATTCTGCACTGTACTGTTTGAGCTTGGGTATGTTTTGGCAGTGTCTTGCATAGGTGCATAAGAGGAGTATCCCCCATACTGACAAGTCTCAATTGAATGTCAATACTTGCCAGATTGTTAAACCTTTTATCTTGACTTAAATCACTATTTTCAAAGTTTTAAAACAAATATGAGCAAGCACCATCAATCGCTGCTCCGTCCTCTTATTTCAATAACCTATCCTTTTGATTGGCGCCAAATGTTTCGCTATACTTATCTTTATCCACTGTTACTTTTTCAACTCTTCACAATTTCTATCGCTCCACAATATTTAACTCATCAAACATTTAGACTAGTCACACATTTCACTTTATAAAACACTATTTACAGGGTTTGAGACATTACCTTACGTGGTCCTGAACGCGTGTTTTATATTTCACCCTACTCTCGCTGTACTTTGGGGATACATTTGGTAGGGTTGTCTCAATGGGTAGCTTCTCTCAAACACACACTGCAGTATTGGCACAACTGCTGGTGTCACACAGCACAATCTCAAGTCTCCAACATATGGGAGGCAGGGGGGTAGGGTTTTCTTCCGAGGCATGCAGCTGCTACTCTACAGATTGGTGGAGTCCAAACGGCAGTAAAACAGTTTTTCCAAGTCTCATGCAGGCAGACAATGTATTCTGGACTGGTAGGTTCTCATTGGACGGGGAGGTTCTCATTGGACGGGGAGGTTCTCATTGGACGGGGAGGTTCTCATTGGACGGGGAGGTTCTCATTGGACGGGGAGGTTCTCATTGGACGGGGAGGTTCTTGCTGGACTGGGAGGTTCTTGCTGGACTGGGAGCTCCTTGTCACAGAAAGGGGAGTCACTCCCAGCAAGTTCCCACTTGCCCTGACCTCTAGGAGGGAGGGTCTTGCCGAGCGGGCTCACCTCCCTAGCCTCACGGGGGATGACTCCACTCGGAGGAGAAGGGATGTATTGACCAGATTCGCCACACCACAGGAGAGCAGTTAGTGGTTCGGTCCCAAGACATGAAAAGCTCTCCGGGACACAGCTGAAGCAGTGAAGACACCCAAAGGGCCATTGGGCAGTGTTTCCTCATTTGGTTTGATTGTGTGTGCCAATAGAATACTTGTGTGCAGTTGTTTTTTTTCAGCCATGTGCACAACTGAATGGTGCAGTGGCCTACCAGTGGACAAATAATCTGTGGATCCACTGCGCAGGCGAGCATTGCTCTGCAAGCTCTAATTCAAGGGACATTTGTGTGCTCTTTTCTCCTCCATCTTAAATTGTGCCTTTCTAAAATCTCTAATCATTAGGAAGGTCTCTTTAGTGTTATGATGATTGGTACAGGGAGACCGGTTCTTATAGTGGCGCACAGATTCTGCCTACAATTGAAGATCAGTGATTATTGCCTAAGATGACTAAAGAGGGATGTGGCAAATGATGTTATTTATAGCGCACTTAATACCCAGAGGTTTCTAAGCGCTGACCCAGAGATCGAACCTATGGTGCTCCATGTCATCTTGCTTCAAGGCAAGCACGTTGCCCCTGAGCTATCCTCTCGAGACAGTACAGACGAGATAGTTTAGCAGTACAACATGTAATGTTAGATTGTCCCTAGTTGAAATCAAACCAACAGTCTTGGAAAGTCTCCAAAGAATACTGTGAAAACTGCATCCTGTTGTTCATAAAGAGGTCACTTAATCACTTTTACAACCAAAAAAGAAATCCAGGAAGTGTCAAACCTCTTACAAAGAAGGGTTTACTATAATGTTTGTATTATTTAATACAATATGGACAATGCATATAATTATGTTGAGAGCTCATTACAAAATAACTATTTTTAAAGTTAAGTAAATAAATAAAACTATTTTGTAAATAATATAATAATGAAGCTATTTCTCACCACCAGAAAGAAAAGCAGCAAGACCACACCAGTTTTTCCAGACATTGTCACTTGAAGTTGTGTATTGCTTTCCCAGAGTGCACTGACAGTCAAAAATCACCAGTGCAATTACGGAGCCAATACTTTGAACGCAGGAAGACGCAATAACTTGCAACCACACACTCTCACTTGTACGGCTATTTATTCAAAGCTTAGAAGCAACCAGTGATAACATAGAAATAAATCACAGAAGAAACAGAATTCAAAAGAAAATACATTACCATGAGTGTAACTGGATTCCTCATCCCGCCAGAAGCGGCTGGAAGACCCCGATAACAGCCAGGACGAGAGCACAACAGCCCACAGGTATGCCGGACGGAAGCGTCCCTCCTCCGGCTGAAGTCTCACCTGACCGCTCAGGGGTTCCGCATATATGCAACCTTCAAAAAGGGGTGGCGATTTCTCGAACCTTCTGGCAACGCACTTGCGCATTGATGAGCAGCCGTTGGTTGCCAGCTGGGTCAACCGACAGTAACCTCAAGGAGCAAAGTGCCTCCCTCCACTAAAAACAAGTACCACGGAAAACAGTCCCATAGCTCATAACAAGACATAACAACGTTAGCTTTCCCAGCAGAAATGTCCTTGACTGCATACCAGGTTTGGAAAGCATGTTTTCTTCAGCATTGTGAATCTAGCTTCCAGCAAAATGAATGCAGCTTTTCACTGCAGCATGAAGTAAATATCCATCATGGCTCCGAGCGCTCCCAGAATGCACTGCGCATTAGCGCCATGTTTTAGCTCAAGCATAACAAGTTGACATCACTTAACAAGTAAAAATGAAAACCTACAAAAATACATTTTACTTCAAGGGTTACTAATGCCATGTTAGGCAGAATCCTGTGCAGTTCCTTTGGGGAGCACCACAGAAGATTAAGACTACAGGTATATGCAATAAATTCCCTTTGGTATCAGTCTGTACCACACAGATTTAGTTGGTAGCTGTGGCTGATCAGTCAGACTTATCTCAAGAGGGAGATGAGCAGTATTCAGGGTTTACACAATAGGACTACAATACTATGGAACAAGGAAACACTGACCAAAGCTTTGTATCAAAAAGAATATATATCTTTATTTTACACTCTTCATTCTACACACAGATCACTATCATTAAAGCAAGTTAAAACAGTCAAGAAAAGTATACACAACTCCCTATTTAAATTGTAGTCACGTTTGAGCCATAGTGAAAACTGAGCAAAATGGCACAGTGTTAAACCAAGCAGAAATGTCACTCTACAATTTCTCAAAAGGGAGGGAAAGGTCAAGTTATACAGAGTTAGCCCCCTAAACACACCAGCAACACATCACAAATGTATTGTGAACAAGTTGGGCAAGGCAGTACTTTAGCATAAGCAATACTTAGATGAAATCCGAGCAAACTGGCTATAAGAGTTTAGCAGTTTTAGGTGCACTAACACATTTCTTGATGAAAAGCAATCTAGAGAAGGCAGTTGTAACAGATTTAGCCAGAGTCAATAGACCTGTGCCAGAGTCAGTGGTACAAGGCAATGTGCCCAAGATCAAACTGTTCTAGTAGCTGCAGTCACGTCTTTGTTTAACGGTTGAAAAGGAGGGTGCAGAAGGTAAAAGACAAAGTTAGACGATGGGGCGGCCAACTCAGGAGGTAAGCAAAGGATTTCAAACACCTTTAGCAGTACCCCACGAAACGGGAGGCCTGGCGGAACAATGTACCTTGCAAAGTGGAGGCGGCTCCTGCGGTGGCAGTGGTTTCTGGCAGTTCCTGCAGTTCGGAAGATCCAGCCGAGGAAGAGAGGCTCTCGTCGTGGAGGAAGGCTCGAGTCGCAGCACTACCCAGGGATGAAGCCAGCCGCAGTGTTGCCGAAACGGATTAAAAGGTACGCTCCTTTAAATTGTGGTTGTGGTGGACGGGTGCCTGGCTATCCGGTCTCAGAGTGCTTGGTACTGGCGATTCGACCAAGGCAGGTCCTGGAAGGTGATTGGCGAACTGGTTGGCCCCACCAGCTCAAGGGAAGAAGGCTCTTGCAGGTGAAGATCTTCTCGAGTCATTGAAGAAAAGTGGTGAGGATCTGCAGCAGGGCTTCAACGGTGGTTCAGTCGTTGCAGATGTCTTCGGCTTCTCTCCTCTTTGGATTTCTTAGGTCCAGTGGTGGCTTCTGTCTTCCAGTCCTCAGAGCCCTGCTTTTTTGCAGAAAACCCCCCATTCATACAGCCTAGCTGTCACTCAAACAGTGGGGTGGCTCCCCTGGCGGGATAACCCCCCAGCCTATCGGGGCAGAGTGGAGTGCGACTTGGGTTGCCTAGGTAATCCTGTCCAGGGTGCCTATCCCTCCCCCCCCCCACACACATCCTGTCTACCCTAGACTCAGTGGCGCCGAAAGGAGGGCTTTCCGTGCAGAAGCCCGCAAAAAGGACAAACGAAGGATCCGCGACCTGGGTTAGGATTACAGAGAAAGACACTAGAAAGAAATTGTATCAAAGATCTGGCAAAAAAACCCTACCGGATTAAAGTTAATAAAAAAAATAAACCAGCGGTTTGTTAGAGGCCATCAGAAAAAGTGGTTCACTCAAACAATGGGACAATCCCATAGGAAAATATTTGCGGTTGAATATTAATGGTAGTAACCATTGCCACCAGCCAGAAACTTTGGAGAGAGGGACTGGACGGTACCCTCTCGAAAATGAACACCAGGCAAAAACTATTAACCTTTCCCAGTACTTCCATAGTAAGATGGTTTGTACTGGTTTTGTTCATAACTATTGACTAGTAAAGTCAATGGGGACTTTACATGCCCTGGGAGACAGTAGTCAGTCCCAAGGTATGGAGTCTATGTTTAGGGGTCACTATGACACCCCTGTGTTACTGCACTGAGGGTGCTGTGTAACACACATACAACAAGATGATACTTATGAGGGTGAGAGAACCTCATAGACCATAAGCACAAAAAATAGCCTAGAACACATAGCAAAATACAACTAAGAGGGGGAAAGGAGCCTCACTCTTAGGAGTAAAAAAAATAAACCCGTGAAATCCAGCAAAGCTGCTGGGGGACTCTATAGGTAAGGGAAATTAGCCTAATCAGAGAATTCTCCCTAACATGCTTAAGGCAAATGCCATTTGTTAAAGTCCACATATCGGTAACATTTTAGTAACCTCTTCAACAGGTTTACTTTGAAAGATGTATTCTAATTAGAATTTTCTTTATAGGCAAAGCATTAATTATGCAATAAACCCTGATGGTTGGGGGTTTTACAGGGCCAGGTGCTTCACCTGCAGACCGGGCATTACATGTCACAGGAAAATCCTCCTGCGCTCAGGGTTTTATTGCTGTTAGCATCCAGGCATGTTTTACCAGGATACTAATATATTTTTTTTTCTTTCTTCATCTTGAGTAATAGCATGCTTGCCAATTCTCAAATTCATAAAAACTATAAACCAAGATGGCCAGCATGCGTTAGGGAGAAGGTAACTACACCTAGTCTCGTCTACCTTTCCATGGAGCCCATTTCTGCAACCGAAATGCACCAGGAACACTGAGTGTCAAGAGAATGGCAGTTAAGTGTTGCTGGGTTGGGGGTGGGTGAGGGATGTAGAAATTGGTGTTGAGAGGTGGTTTGGAAGGAGTTGAAGGGGAGTGCTGCATGCACTAACCTGCTCTCCTGGCAGAAACAATGGCATCTTCCAGCTTCCGTGTAGGCCCGAACAGGGGCTTTGCCACAAGTTCAAGATCCCATTCTGAGCTTTCTGATTAGCTGGCGTGCTAATATGTTGTAAAAATAACTTGGTGAAGTGCAGCCAAACAGTGTCAGCAATGCTTGGGAGAATTGAATGGTTGTTCTCAAACCTCAGTGGTGCTGCCACTGGTAGTGGTTGCAGCACTACTAAAACCTTAGTCTTTGGAGTTCTCATCTGACTCTCTCTGATTAGCATTCTTCTTTCGCCTATCTTTTCCCCCCTACCATCGCTGAAAAACATAAAGGTTCACTTCATCATTTAACATATACAACTTGGTTTGCATTAGCACATCAAGGTGACTTTCTTCCTGTAGATTCCTTGATGTGGCCTTATTGCTGTACATGAGGCTGAACCCTCATTCACACACTGCGCTTGAGGCCTGAAATGTGGCGCACATGTCCACAAGCTGTGCCACTACATTGTACCGCATGGCATTTTGTAACATGAATTTAACCTTCTCTTAGGGAGGCACCGTGTGTTCTCATGTAGCACACTTGTGTAGCACACTTGTTCAGGTGCTCTGCCCCAGCATATCAAGCTGTTTGAGTTACCTATCGTAGCAGATACAGCCTGGTCAGTGGGAGCGGTTAGAGGTGGTGGTGTAAGCAGATGAAGAAAAGCACACCAGAGAAGGGTCTGGTCTTTCCAAGGGTACAACCCCCTCCAAAGTAGGTTGAATGTTATCAAGTGTTTCACGCCCACTGGATGTGATGTTGGGGCGCTCTTGGGGTTAACTCTGGGTGGCACTCCTTTGTGGGGCACCGGCTGCTTGGAAAAACTGCCCGCTGCATTATCAGTCTGCCCACTGGAGTCTGCAAGTGCGCTCTTGTGTAGCCCGGGTTGGAAAAGTCCTGTCCGTGAGGACCAGGAATGCCCCTCTGCCCGTTCAAATTCCAAGGTCGGCGCAGCACTTTAGGTTGTTTCACATCCACAGAACGGGAGGTGTGTAACCGCTCTGTTGAACCTTCAGTGGACCCCACAGCCTTTCCCTATGGAATGTCAGACAGGAATCATTTATTATATTCATAGTCTCTGCATTGTACAAATGACTAAGGGTGCTTTGCATTGTGAAGAGCTTCTTAATAAAGCAGCAATCTTGTTTGATGCCTAGGCCACCCCTAATTGTTCACTGTTCGGACTGGAGGTATGAGGAAGTTGGGGAAGAAAATCTCCTATGCTAATCGTAAAAAAGAGTCTGATTACATTATGCATATTAACAGGGTCTGCAGTAGCAACCTTGTAGTCATGGACACGTTTAACTCATTTCAAAAGAAGCTATATTATATGCGTCAATATCATTATACGTGCTTCACAAAGAAGGAATGATGATGTGAGCTTGACCACGAGATGGGAAGAGTTTGGTATATACACCAGAGACTGGACCAGACAGTTAACAGACAGTATCCTAGTGTGCCTGGAAATCTTGTGCATTCTCACAGTGAGGTCTAAAGAGTCATGAGGAGAAGATGCACAGAGTGGGTGGGGAACAGAGATTGAGGAGGGTGTTGGAGCAGTGGCTGCTTGGAGTAGAGTAACAAGGGAATGAACCAGCCAGGTAAGGTATGCCGAGACCATGTATGGACTTGAAAACCAGCAGTTTCAATATGAACAGGGATCAATTTCTAACTGGGAACAAGCCAGCATTGAGGCATTGATGGGAAGTGGTAGAAGAGCGGGGAAGATTATAGAGGCTATGTGTGGTGAAACTGTATATTTTTATCAATAGTGCAGGATTTGAGAGCGAAGGACAAAGAGGAGGAGATCAAAGTTGCCATGGTAACTTAATACAAGAGTTGGTCAATTAGGCTTAGCGTAGTAATGGGTGAGATGATTGATTTTTTGGACTTTAAGCATGCTATTTCTGCCAACTGTGTATAAAGCAGTAATAAAAAGATGAGGGTGAAGAGAGCTTTCAAAGATAATCCCAAGATTGCGTGCCCTGGGGACTTTGGGGCAGGACAAGAGCAGGTTGGGGCAAAGAGATATGTAAGTGAAGAGGGGGAGAAGATAGTAATTTACTTTACTCTTGAAGGAATTAAGCATGCAATATTGATGTGACATCAGTTGTGGATGGCAGAAAGGCAGTCAGCAATGCATTCAGAGCGTGCAGGAGCTTTTGCCTAGCTAAGGAGATCGGGTTGTCCTCCATGAAGAGGTAATGGGAGAACCCAGACGAGGAGATAAGATGGCTAAGGGAGGAAGTGTAAATGGTAAAAAGTACCATGGGATGAAGGTGTGATGGGATAGGTACGAGGCACCAGAGCTGAGAGCAGTATCGAGGTATCGGAATAAGGATTTGATTAACAGGAGCTAAAAGCTTCTGGGTATCTGGCATCACAAAGTAAGCAGGCGCTACCTCTGGGAACCAGGAGCTATTCTATAGCATGCCACAAATTGAACTCCTACGTGAGAAGCAAACTATAACGTTTAGTCAATTCTGTATGACACATTATGCTTTAAAGGATCTACGCAATTATTTTGTTTGTGAAAATGTGTAATCCGAAAATTATGAATTGTTGTTTTTGTAAAGGAAAAAAATCTCACACATTGCCACTGCCTACCACCCCCCCCTCCCTCGATCTCCCTAACCCTTAATACTACCCTACTTACTTGTTCTCCTTCACTGCTACGCTCACACTGCGATGTGAGTTCCGCCTCCCCATTGAGAGGCAGAACCTTCCGCCGTAGGGTCCTTTTTCTGTTTTTCTTCTTTATTTTTTACACTTTGTCCCGCCGGTTTCCTTTAATGGGAGCTGGGGACACACCCACAGTAGCATATTGTTCATCAAGGGCAGCGGGGGACACTATGTAGCTCATGGTGTCAAACCGGCAAGTATCTACTAGGCTATAACCATGAGGTAAATAGTTCCCAGCAATTTTAGAACCCTAGGTAAATATGATATCAAGTGCAGCAAGAGTCTGAAGAAGGAAGTGGGTGGTGGCGTGGCAACTCACAAAGCTGGTCAGTGTCGTGGTCCGTAGCCATACTTTCATCACTATTGGAGAAAAGACACTTGTTTAAACATCCTGAAAAGTAGGAAAGACTTAGACTTTTCTTTGCCATATTCTATCCGGTGTTTGGGGAAAATGAATTTTGTTTTGCCATCCTGGAAGACTAGGGGAGACTTCTTCTTTGTTATGCTCCTAACAGTGTTGTGTTAAGAACATTTGTTTTTCCATCCTGAGGAGTGTATTCCTTAAGTCATTTGTACTGCATTTAAGAGTCTGGTCGTGGCACAGAATATTTTGGAACAGTTTTCCTGAAATAATCAAGTGTAAGGGAACCAACCCCTGGACACTACGATTGTTTTGGTTGAAGTTATATGATTGAGTTTTTACACATTTCTGTTGAGTTGAAATTTGAAACATTTACCTTGCATCTTTTGCATGTGTATGTTAATGTGAGGGTCAGATTTAGTTTTGACACATGGTCAGCCTGTTTAAGTTTCATATGAAGGGACATTCACGTTGGGATAGGGAAAGTTAGAATAAAATGGCTAGTGTTGAGAATATTGCTACTTTGTGTCTGCCTGTCATTTCTGACCCCAGGCTCTCCTTTAAGAATGAGCACGGATAAATAATGTTTCTGTGGAATGATCCCCTACCCGGAAATGTCCACAAACCTATGTTAGCGCTCTATCACACCAGAGAAGAAATATCAATTTGCATGTGTCTGGTAAAACCCAAATGGACTGTCCAGCACGGAAACGAAGGGCATACTTTAATTCTCCTTTGAACAAGAGTACCAATAGTAACCTCATAGACCTGTTTTTGCCTTGTTGGATGTCATCAGTGAGATGAGGCTGAGGTGCAGCATCGCTCTAGGCACAGACAGTCTTCCATTGCAGTATTACTCTTAGTAACTTATGGTGCTATCCAAACTTTTCCAGCATTCGCCAAAAGTGTGAGTCCATTCAAGAGATTATCTGCCGTGTTCATTCTCACAGGGCTTCCACACATTTGGTATTATAAAGATGCTTTTATTAGGGGTTCTCTCTGCAACACCTTTGAATATTCAAGCAAGCACGTGAATCTACTAATACACTAATGCTGCACAACTGTACAAGTAATCAGATTGTACTCATTTTAGTTACTCTTATACTACTACTGCTCTGACAGTGTTTCTTGTAAAAGCTGCAAGATACTGGAACCTATTTGAATCAATCCACTTATTCTGTTTAAATCTTTAGATGGCTATATTTGCTATACATTTAAATTACATTTGTTTTTACAACACTTGACATTTTCTTTTGGATTTAGGAATACGATGAACCAATTTTAAAGCACCTGCAAGATATTAAAGTGAAGTTCTCTGAACCAGGCGAACCTATGGTGAGTTTAAGCAGTAGTTGTCAATTGGATAGTATTCTTTATTTAATGTAATATATGAAATGTAACTAGGTCTTTTATAGCATGTCTTGGTTCTGCAATGGGGTTGGAGTTGGTGGCGAGTGGAATAGGCAAGATATGAAACATGAGGGGTCTGTGACAGAGAATCTGCATCAAAGATGGACTACAAACGTAACCTTTTCTCAGGATTTACATAAATTGCTAAAGTTAATTGGAATCTGAAAAATTGAACATGCACAAAAATATGCTTGATTATTCTTATGACGATAATTCTCTCAAGTCACTCAAGCTTCCGTTTCTCTTTCCACTGACTAGTGTCAGGGTGGCCTAGTACATATTCTAGTGGTTTGACATTCCGAAAGTCAAAACAAAAGTCCTCCAACTGTTCCTCAACTTCGGGTTTGTCTTTCTCCTGTGGATTGTTACGTCTGACCAGAGCAGTGGGCAAAAGACATTTTTAATTCTCAACAGGATTGCTCTGGTTCTCAACAAAAAAACGTCTCTTGTGTTTTCAAGCCAGTCTCTGTTTTTTCTGGTGTTCTATCTGACTATGTCTCGGGGTTGACTGTGGACCTGCTCTTTCCTTTCTTGGACTTTCTCTGTTTTGTATAGCTTGTGTAGGTCTGGAGATGATCTCCCGGGTTCTCTGGTTCAGAATGAAGTGCGATAGTTGGATTGGTGTGAAAAGACTTGATCTGGGTTAGTCTCCCACAAACCCAGAAACCTAGGCAGACATGCAACCAACTCTGAACTACTAGTGGCTTTCTTCTAGGGCACACATATACCCACCTCCCTTTCTTAGGGTCATGGCTCCATGGCCCAACAGTCTATCTTCTTTCTTCTCATCGATGCCCTGCTCCAAACTCGTACCTATAGGACTTCCTCTAATCCCCTCTCCTCCTACGTCTAGTTGTTTCACCAGCACCTCTATCCTGTTTAGCCACTTGTGCATTTCTTTACCTTCCCCATATTCCCCCGATTTAGAATCAGGAGTCACTTTTCTCCACTCTAATCTTTTTTTAAGCTTAATTTGATCTATGGTTTTCTCACTTTCCTCTTTTGGCCTCCTGGGGTTCCCCTTCTCCTCTCTTCTCAGTTGCCTCTCCCCTCTCCTTCTCCTCCTTTCCTTTTAGCTTAAAACCTCCATTTGTCAGCATCCCTCCAGTTGATGGTATTCTACCTCTTCTCACCTTTCCCCTCCTCTCTCAACTCTTGCTGGCAGTCTCCATCTCCTCCTAACAACTTTCATACTCCTCTGCTCCACCGACAACTGCTAACCACCTGCTGAAATTCATGATACTCCTTTTCTCTCATCCAGCCTGCGATAATCCCTCCATCTCCAAACACACTGTGACTAGCCCCTACTTCCTTATACTCTTGGCAGGCCAGTGATAGGCTACTTAATAAGGGTAGCGATATCACTTGTTTGGAAAACCTATTTGAGCCGTGTGAGCATGGTTATTTCTAGAGGGCTCTCTGCGGGTATGTGGGTAGCACAGTGGCTATGCATTACCTCAACAAGAGAGGGGGGTGTAGGGTCAATACCTCTGTGCAGGGAGGCAGTGCAGCTCTGGTTCTGGCCAATGAGCGAGGTATGTCAGTTTCGGCGACATCTAGCCGGCACAGAGAACATGATGGCGGACGATCTGAGCAGGCAAAGCGAGGTCTCCCACAAGTTGTAGTTGGCTCAGGAAGTCCTTCAAGAGATCTTTGCCCTTTGGGGAACCCCTCAGGTGGTCCTGTTTGTGACAGGAGCCAACCAGAAATGCGAAAGTTACTGGTCCAGGGAATTTCCTCCAAGAGGAGCTCTAGGAGACGTGTTCATCGTGGAGTGGCTCTTCCCGCTTCTGTGCGCGTTTCCGCCGATCCCAGTCATCCCTCAAGTTCTCAGGTGGTTGCGACGGTTTGGGACCCACATGATCCTCATTGCTACGGATTGGGCCAGGAGAGCTTTTTACCCAGACCTTCTAGATATGTCCACCTGTCCTGCAATGCGTCTTCCCCAAAGAGAGGATCTTCTCTCTCTCTCTCGAGAGAGAGAAAGGTCAGGTACTCCATCCTCCATCCAGAGGTCAACCTTCATGCATGGTTTCTGAGAGGCTGAGATGTAGGGATTGGGACCTCCCGGACAACGTGATGGAGGTGTGGCTTTCGGCCAGGCGACCCGTAACAAAGTCCCTGTACCGTTGGCGTAAGTTTTGCAACTGGTGCAGAGGAAAAAATATGGTTCATTTTCAGTGTTTGATTCCGGAGGTTCTCTCCTTCTTACTTTCTTTGGCCCACAGGGGTCTTCAGGTGGGCACCATTAAAGGTTATTTGTATTTATTTTATATAGCGCCTTAATCCAAGGGGCTTTACAGTTAACTACAAAAACACATCAAACATGGAAAAGTAAAAGCAATAACAGTAAACATGAATCAAACCAGAAAATCGGCATTTAGAAAAAATTGCATATGAGAAAGAAGAGGAGAGGGGGTGGGGAAGGAAGGAAGAGGGAGAAAGAGTAGTGAGTAAAGTGAGCAATAGGAAGAGAGGAGATCTTAGGAGAGAAGGGAACAGATAGAGAACAAGGAGAATAGTACTAGGAGGAGGGCAAGAAAGGAGAGAGGGGGGAAAGGTGTCAGGGAGGGGAATGAAGTGATTTCAATGAGGAGCAGAAGGAGGAATGGGTGGGGATGAAGCAGATAGAAAAAGGTAGGGAGTGTAAGGGGGCAAGGAGCTGAAAGGAGCGGAAACGAGAAGAGGCACAAGGGGTTGGGGGAACAAAGTAAGGAGATGATCCGCAGAACAAAGGGAGCAAGAGGGGGTGCAGAATGAGAGAGGAGAGGTAAGGAGGGGCAAGGTCGTGAAGAGATTTAAAGACGAGACAAAGGAAGTGAAATTTTAAGTTGGGAGTGGAAAGGAAGCCATCCTAGGTAAGAAAGTGAGTTGGAAATGGAGTTGTGGGGAGAGAGAAGAAAGAGGGTGCGTATGGCAGAGTGGTAAATGGATTTGAGGGGGACAAGATGGGAAGCGGGGAGACCAAAGAAGAGAGAAGAACAATAGAAAAGGCGAGAAAAGATGAGGGAGGAGAATAAAAGTTTGGTAGCATGGAAGGTGAGGGTGGGACGTACTTTACGGATGTTAGAGATGGTAGCGACATGCCCGAGAAGTGAGGGAGATATGATGAGTAAAGGAGAGGGAAGGTTATTTGGCAACACTGTCTATCTTTAAGCTCTCCTCAGAGGACTGTTCTTATTTTTAAATTCCACTGATCACTCAGTTTTTGAAAGAGCTCACAAATGTGTTCCCGCCGTCGCCATTTCAGGTGCGGTGTGGGACCTTAATTTGGTTCTAAACTTTCTGATGGGTGCTCCGTTTGAACCCTTGCACTCTTGCCCTTTAAGGTTGTTGACCCTTAACTGTTTTCTTAGTTGCAGTTACATCTGCTAGAAGAGTGAGTGAGTGAGTTGCAGGCAGTTTCTTTTAAGCCACCCTTTACTTTGTTCCAGAAGGACAGGGTTGACCTGAGAGTATGTCCGTCCTTTCTCCCTGAAGTTGTCTGAATTTCATTCGAGTCAGAAGGTGGTACTCTGCGCTTTCTACCCTCCTCCTCATCCTAGTAAGGAAGTGGAACAGCAAGTGAGCCACTCAGGATTTCTAGCTAACCTGAGAATCGGTCCAATTGGGTTTCTCCATGAGTTGAAATTGTATGAGACTTGGAGAGAATCTATCAGGTTTACTAAACTTCAGATCTGGATGAAGAATGTTAATTTATAATGCAATGATTGCTGATAAATTTTGAAATTGCAAGATCAGAAAATAACATTTGTTGTGGTCTCTTGCAAGACTAATGTCCTATCTTTTATTACTCTTATTTTATTTTTTATAAATTGACTGTATTTACTTTTATATTGTTGAAATGTGTGAATAATATATTGCAAAGTTGACTTTATTTAGCTGAATCAATAAAATAAAATAAGGAACGGCTGGTTGGATCCTAGAAGAGCCTTGAGCTTTTATCTATCCAGAATACTGGACACCGTTTAGGACAGGCTGTTTTGAAGCAGACCTTTGTCTAAGTGGATTATCCTCAATATTTCGGAATGCTACCGGTTGGCTGGTAAGGACCCTCCGGGGGGGGGGGGACGAGTGCCAGTGTAAAATATCTGACACGCTGCAACGTGATCTTCTACACACACATTTGTCAAGCATTACTCCCTGGATACTTCCCATACTCAGGATGTTGCCTTTGGTAAGGCAGTGCTGTATTCTCCCATTTAATTGGGTATGTCTAAATTCTTTTTCCTCCTCAAATCATTTTTACTGCTTTGGGAGTCTGTCGTAGATGAGGAATACGTTGGAGGACACAATCCATTCGAAGAACAAGTTACTTACCAAACTGGTAACGTTCTTTCGACTGGATGTTCCTCTAATCTATTTCTCATCGCCCTCCCAGCCTACCTCTCGCAAGAATTTCCTATCCCGTTGCAGCTTACGTCCCCCAAGGCTAAGTGCAGTCGGGGCTGTGTTCTCAACATGTGTGCCACACGTTGTGAGGGGGGGACATGAACTGAGGCTGCGGGAGCCGTGCATGCTACTTATAACATCTGATGACATCACCCTGGACTGAGGTTTCTGATGAACATCGACCCTCTGCCATTGACGCAAGGACGCCATCTGCCGAAAACATTTCCGAAGCAGCACGGCTGTGGACATCACATGTCATGGATGAGGAATACATTGGAGGAACACCCAGTCGAAAAAATGTTACCAGTTTTGGAAGTAACTTGTTCTTTTGAGATACCTTTTTAAATTTCTATATTTAATTTAACGTGCATATTGGTTAATTAAAACCTTATACACAAGAAATAGACATCATATACATTACATCTAAGAAATCCTCACAATAAAAACACCATAGATTCACATATTTCCATTTTCGACCCCACACAATTGAAATTCATCAACTATCGCATCATAAAATAGTTAAAAGCATTCTACAAAATACACAAACTAATTCATCATTATACCATTGTGAGGATTATTTTTCAAATATCTGCACCTACACATGTCAGTGGTTCCACTGCATAAATAACAGACCAAAATTGAACAGTGTATATCATTCTAATATAACAGACCAAGTCCCTATTCCTCTCATTATAACAATCCTGTAAGCAATTGCATGCTGTCTATTCATTTCGACTTAATGCTTGCAAAATCCACAAATTCTTTCTTCATAGGCTACAGAGGACCAGGCCCCTACATACTCAGAACAGGGTATTAGGTTAAATTGAAAGAGAAAAATCATGATTATGAAATTTTAATAAATAGAAAGGGTTTTGCTGGCTTAAAACCTTGGAAAGTATTTATTTTATTTATTGTGTGTGCATTTGTTAGACGCTTAAACAGTAAGTCAATTCTGTTTCAAAGTACCCACAGGGCAACAGGGAGGGAACATGGGATTGAAAAAAAAACTATGATTAAAGTGGAAGATGGAGATAGACCTACTATGCCTTGTGAGTATTCAGAACATGCAAGTGCAGCAAGAAGAGGGGAAAGGGGGGGTGAGGGTAAGTGCTAGAATGTCTGCTTGTGGGTGACGAGCAGAAGTGCATAGTATGGTAAGTGCTCTTGGGTAAAGAGTGCACACCTACAGAAATGAGGGTGCCAAGGCAAGTCCTGAGAGGTTGGCAGATGCTGGCGTGATTGGGTATGGGAAGCCTGGTCCCTGAGGGATACATAAGGGCCCTGGGCACCAATCACAGTGACTGAGATTTGCAGAGGAGGGGGCAAAGGAGAGGAGGAGGTGAAGAGGAAAGGTCCTGCTCAAGAGGGAGGGGGAGGTTCTTCCTTAACTGGGAGACCTGCTGAAGAAAGTGATTGTCCTCAGGCCCTCTGTTTAGCGAAACACTTTACACATAGAGAGTTGGTCCCAGAGGACCACAGAGGCCTGGTGGGAGAGTATTTAGTAAAAGAGTATAGATAGCATGGTCCCATGCCCCAGACAGCCTTGTGGGGGATGCCAAGGGATTTGAATTTAAACTGTGCCTCAACCAGGAGCCAGTGGAGAGTTTTTAGGGCAGAAGAGATGGGGTCTCTAGGCTTAAGTCCAAGGATGAGTCTTGCTGCCCTATTCTGGATTAACTGGAGGGGTCGTAAAGTGGAAGAAGGTAGATTCAGGAGAAGGCTATTGCAGTAGTGTATCCTAGAGAGAACAAGGGCTCGGGTAACATTGAGCTTCTGGGGGAAAGTGAGAAAAGGGAGAATTCCTTTGACAAGGAAGAGTTGAAAGTGCGACTTCTTGACAATTTCCTGGGTTTAAGGGAGAAAGGAGAGGAGTCAAAGATGACGCCCAAGGTTTTTGGCTTCAGAGGAAGGAGCAGGGGGAGAGCCCATAGAGGATGGCCAAAGTGAGGGGGGAAAAAGAGGGAGCAGGGTTCCCAATCAGAATGATCTGTCGTGCTGGCATTGACTCAGATCGTTGGAAGTACACCAGGACCAGTTTGCAGATAGGCAGTCGGGGATGATGGAAGATGCAAGTGGGTCAGCAGGATTTTTGAAAATAAATTGTGCGTCATCTGTGTAGCACTGGACGCTGGCAGAGACGGAGGAAATTACGAGTGCTAGCTGATCAAGATAAGTGTTGAGTCAGGGGGAGAGGTCTGAGCCCTGGGGGGGACACCACAATTTGAGAAGGAAGTAGGTGAGGAGAAGGTGTCTGCTGAAGGTTTAACGTTATTTACTATAGCATTCATATTGCTTCTTTTTACTTAATATCGCCAAATTGTTGGACCCATCCCTTTCATTGCCTTTCTTTTAAGTTGGACATGGAAACTGGGTATTTCCTTTTCTTCCTGTGGCATGCTCAAGTAAATCTCCTGCAACAACAAAAAAAACACATTAATGTAGATTGTAAACTCAACATGAGTTGATTTTTCTTTCTTATCCATAGTCGTAGCAATCATATCCATGAGACTTTCTTCTTTCTTCTGATTTCGCTTTTTCTTCATATATATTTTGCTACAACATATCTCCCACAGAGTAGTCGAAGAAACTAAACCCAGTTCACATATAATGGCTTCTACTGGGACCTTTTTAGGTAGACATAACACAGATCTCTATAATTTCCCATCCAGTTTGTTTAACCATGTCATGTATTTGGGCTCAAGGGCTTCAAAGGCATTTAAAATACCAGGCACTATACTACTTGTGTAGATCTCTTAAAAAAAAACACTCAATGGAGTAGCCCCCATTTCCTGCCAAGTAACTCCTAATGACATTTCATTTACTCAGCATCTTATCCTTTAGTATTTTTTCATAGTATGTTTTAAGATGTTTACTCCCTATCGGGATACCCATGTAGGGCTAGATATCGCTACTCCAAGTTCTTCTTTATCAAGCTTCCAATTATATATTTTCTTTGTTTTTGTACTTCAGCGCCCCAATTATCATCTTAGTTTTCTTCACATTAATACATCGATAATTAACAGCAAATATATGCAGTGCATTGAGCAATCTTTGCAGCCCTATTAGCGTCTTATCCATAATCACTATAATCAGCATATGTCGTCCATCTTATTTCTGTTACCAATTTTAGGGGGTGACAATGTACAATATTTAGAGATTCCTTCATATCAACTACATAGAAGTTATATAGTACCGGTGAGATAACACGACCTTGTTTCAACCCCATATTTAGTAATAACTGATGGGGTAATTATAGAACCCTTATCCAAACAAATCATCACAGAAATATCCTTATACATAGCTCTTACAAAATGCAGAACATTCGGACAAACTACCCAACTCTCCATTTTAACCCCATAGACTTTCCCTGTTGACACAGTCAAAGGCTCTGGAGTAATCAATATAGAATATGTACAAACTCTGACCCTTGTTATCAATCGTGTCAGACATGATTTGGTTCAATGAAAACATGATATCCAAAGAGCTAAAGCCGGCCCTAAAGCCTGTTTGCTGAGGAGATAATAAATGTTTTTCTCTAATCCAAGTGTTAATCATTTTCAACACAATTGTACAAAAGATCTTAAAACTTGAGTCTGACATTGCCAACAGAAGATCGTTGGCCAGATTAGGTCTTGCTCCCTTTTAAGAAAAATTGGTACTAGTGTTGCTTTACACCAACTTTCGGGAATTTTCCCACTTTGCGAAATCAATGTAAACTGTTTCATTAATAACTTTGCCCATTTAACTGGGTTTTGTTTAATGACTGCATTTGACAGCCCATCTGGCCCAGGGCCTCTAGAGGAATTCAGTTTAGTTATTATCTTCAAAATATCTTAATCAAATGAAGGTTCTAGCAAATTTCCCTTCCACAGGTTTGTACTCAACCGATGTTCGTTACACTCCACATAATAAAGTTGGCCAGCATACTTCATCCATTCTTCAACAGTAATCACATTCAAATCCTTACCATCTTACATTAAGTACTGTCTATACAAGTGCCAACATTTCTTGGAGATTGGTCTTACATAGTTTGAAGATCTTTCCCAATTATCAATTTTAATATCATACCTATGGGCCCTCAGACAATTAAGTTTCATGTGCAAAGTTCCTATCGGTTTGCCTTTTTGTTCTCGGTCTAAATCAGTATCTGTTTAATACTTTTTTTCTCATTATGAACATCTATTTTTTTTAATTGTATTAGGTTTATCAAATAACCTTTACAATGTTAGCACGTAAAAATAACAAAATATAATATCACATTCAATTTACATACACAATTTCTTCATAAAAACAAAATTAAACATGTAAAACCTTTCCTAGAGCCAAATTATTCTAAAAGAACTATTTCAAGTACAAGAATAGCATAAGATTAGGCTTTTAGACAAAGCAAACATTTCCTCAAAATACATAATTATTTCATATTCACTCAGAATTTCAACATCGCCTCAGTAGATTTTCTTCATTCATATACCGACTAGTAGTAGTTGTTCTTTAATTACCTCAAGGATATTAGTTAAACTAATAACTAAATTAGTACTTTTTCCACCCATTTATTTGTTCCATAGTGTGCTCCTGGAAGTATATGATCCTGAGTACCAATGACTCCCAAATTCATTTGTTCTCAGCAATTCAGAAATAGTGCAAAAAATTACCAAATGTTTTAGGGTCTCGACCGAATTTTGAACACCACAAAATCGACATTCCCCGCTTCTAATACCAAACCTTTCCTTATAGGAGGCCCAATTTTGCACACAATCAAGGGTGAGTAATTGGTCTGATCTAAAATGCAAATATAGGTCCCTTGCAGCCAAACCCGGGAATTGGAGAATGTAGGTTGGTAGATCACCCAATTTCCTACTGAAAAGTGCATATTCTTTATAGGATTTAAAGTTTCCGATCTGACTGAAGGCACCAACAAAGTAATTGGAATTTCTGCTTATTAGAAGGTAAACATGCTATGAGGTCTTTCTTTGATACAGTAACAAGTTCCAAAATTTCGTCCATTTTTTTTTTTTACAAATTTAGATAAGGACGGTACTGACCCTGAGACAATCATGATGTTTAGGTCCTCATAAAGCGATTTTTTTCGGGGGAGAAAACATCTTTCTATAATTATTCAACAATCTCCAGTTCCTTTTGCCTGAAAGTGGTAAGAGACCTAATTCATGACAGATTATATCATTAGGAATTGCTTTTGCCAGCCCTAGAACCTTTTTTCCACAATTTCCCCTGAGCAGTATCTAACAGGTCGTCGATCTCTGCAGTACAGATATCAAAACAGTAGAGGATAACTGGTTCGGTTTTTAACAAGTAAAATTGAATGATTGGAAGTATAGAAAAGGTGCAATATTTTCAAAAATAATACACATCTGAGCAGTTAAAGGATTTAGCGTGTCACATAACCTTTTCCACCATTTAATTGTATTCTGATCCGTTAAGGAGTATCCCAGGTATCTAACTCTCGTCACTTCTTGGAGGTTGACCATACCAATAGACCAGTTAAATCTTTGTATTTTTTTCTTCCCACTGGAAAAGATTAGAATCTGAGATTTTGTCTGATTAACCTTCAAATTGAGGGATTATGCAAACTCATAAAAAATGCAACTAATTCTGCAACCCAGACGGAGTTCTGTCCAACAAAAGGATGTCATCTGCAAAACTGATGCAGTTTATTTTTAAATGGTCTAAACATGCAGGATAGCTGTTTAAATCCTTTGAGTACCAATCTAGATCTGAGAGATACAAATTAAATAAAACTACTGCTAAAGAGCAGCCCTGTTTAATCCCAACTTCAGTTTCAATGGGTTCAGTAAGTGTGCCAAGTTTATTCAAACGGACCCTGTAAGTGGTCCTGGTATGCAAAAGTGCAATAAGTGAAACTATGTGAGCCGGAATTCCAAAAAGGATCATTTTTTTTCTCACAACCTTTCTCTGATCACGATATCAAACGCTGCACTCAAATCGAGTGCAGCCATATAAATTGCCCCTGTGTGTTTGCACTTAGTTTGGCACTGCAAGAGAGAAACAATTGTAGCATTAAGTGAGCAACCCATAGACTTCCTAAATCCAATTTGGAATTTAGAAAGAGTATTGTGCTTGAATAAAAAGTCCTGTAAATCTTTTAGGATTAGTTGGGAGAATACCTTAGAAGATGCATCTGTAAGCGCAATTGGTCTATAGTTTGATGGCTCGTTAATACTACCTTTTTTATAGACTGATACAATTATTGCAGAGCACCACGAGCCAGGGATCTGCTTAGTTACGAGTATAATGTCAAATCTGTTCTTTAGGATCAGTGCCCATAAGTCCGGATCTGTTTTTATTAAGCAGGGCAGGATCCCATCAGGGCCAGATGCTTTTGAATCCTTTAATTTCGCTATAGCTTCGACAATGTCCTCCATAGACCAAGGGCAGCACTCAAGGATAAATTCAGAAAAATCCTGATGGCGTTTTGTTTGAAAAGTTTGTGGAAGTTCAAATTTCTCTGTGAAATAGTCTTCCCAAGTAGAGGCTAATATAGCTAGTTTGTTAGAAACTTGGTTAGGGGCATTAAGAGTTCTGAGAAGAGTCCAGATCTTCTGTGTATCGTGCATAAAGATATTGTGCATCATGCATTGATTATCCTTTAGAGCAATATCATGTCTAAGTTTTCTAATTTGATTTTTGTATAACAAAATAATGCGTTTTTTCAATTTTATATTGCTCCGATCCTAACTCTAGTTTAAACATGTCATAGGTTAGCATTTTTATTTATTTTTAATTGATGTATTTGTAAGTTGAAGGCATGTCTATGCTCCATAGGGGTGCGAGTCAGCTTTGCGCTCAGAGCAATAGTAGTTAGATGCATATGGATACAGCTATTCAGTTTCCTCTCCATCTCCATATCCAGACCAGTGAAGTACTGCCCATAGGTAGTAAAAAGAGGATACTCCCTAATATATTTGAGTAGTTTCGTACAAGTGAACGGATTACATCTAATGGATATACCAGGTCTGTCAATCTCTATAATTTGCAGTGTCGAATTGGATGCATAACGCCAGTTGGAAATACTTAGTCCTAAAGAGATCGCTGAGTGGTCACCAAACCTAGGTCAGTAATTTGCACTAACTGACAAACCTTAAGTATGGATGTTGAAATAAAAAAGTGATCTGTATAAGAACTGAGACCCCCTTGCCTCCAGGTAGAGGGATTTAAACCCAATTGAGGAGGGACCAGTTGAATATCCCATCCCAAAAACCCATTTCTGTCCATTCTTAATTGATGGCGGAAGCTTATTGTTCATACTCCCATTAAGTGCCTTGGTAATAAAGCAGGTGGAGTTGAAATCCCCTCCTATTACAATCCCAACATTATTGTTTTTAACAAATATACCTTCAAGCAGTACATCTAGCGTGTTTTCCATTTGTTCCCATGAAGTAGTTGACCTATTCCATTATATGCATAGAATAACAATGACTATATCTGTTAGTACGTGAGGGTTAAGTTGTAGTACCAACACAGACACATCCTCATGGAGTCATTCGTTATCAAATTTGCATATATTTTTAACCATCACAGCTAATCCTCTAGAGGGTCGCCCCTTTAATCCTTTAGTGGCTGGATAGGTGTTGTATCAGCCATAACCTATAACATCAAAAGGGGCAGTATGCATGGTCTCTTGAAGGAGGATTACCTCTGGGCAGTTTGTTTCATCATTCTTACCAAATCACCATAAAAAATGTGCTAACCCACAGCTGTTCCATGACATTATAGAAAAGGGTTTCTCGTTACGCTAATGTCTCCGATTTTCCTTTTATAGATGGCATTTCAGTGGAATTTGCTACAGTGGTGATACCGCTAAGCGCAGCTGCTAGTGCAAGTATTTGCTTTATTGTGTCCGCATTGAGGTTCATCTGGGGACCATTCAGCTTTATCTCAGTGTTTGCGCCCTCCTTTACGAGAGGTGTTACCAAGAAAGTCCTGGCATCCTTTTCGTTCTGGAATATGAAGGTAACAAGGCCTATCGCAGCAAAATTCTCCCTCTGATCCCAAACCATCTTTGTGATGATCAAAGATTGGAAACCACATATCATATGATGATTGTAGTTTGTAGCCAAACGGATCCATTCTATATCATCAGAGTGTAGGGTTCTTAGAGTGGGAATCGCTTGGAAGGATTTTAGCATAAATGTTCTATTGAGACTGGTCCTACCGTTGATTGCAACATCGCTTTCCCATCCCATAATGATAGGCATCACTGAGGCTAGGTTTTTCACAAAGATTGAATTCTCAATTCCAAACTCCACTTTCCTCTTTTCCTTGCTCACTCATTGCGGTGCCTTTTCTTTATTGCCCATTGAGATAGAATTTCGATCAGGATTACTACAGGACGGGGTATTCTGCGTTTGTCCGGAGGATAGGGAGCCAGCATCCTGAGATCCCTCCTCTTCTCCATCGATACCCTCCACCACCTCTTCCATTCCTTATTTAGCACTTCCAACTAATGCAATCATCTGAGCCACACCATTTTGCACATCCAATCGACTAATAGGGCTTCTAATATCCACACATTTAGGGCGATTCTTGTTATTCTTAACAATTGTTTTCTTATTTTTCACTGGGTAAAATTGTGATAGAGCTGTTTGGACTCCTAAAGAACCTGCTCCTATAGGTTCAATTCATCCCCTTCTCTGACTGACAACTAGTCTCTTCGGGCACGTAGGGTCCAGCCTGACTGGGGATAACTGACTGTTTAGACTTCCGTAAACACTTTTTTGCCATTTGCAATCTGTTTCCAGTGCCCTCTGAGAACAGATCCAAATGTACCTTCCTCATCAAGTTGGCGTAGATCAAAGCCGTTATCATCCTGTCTTCAGATTTACTAATTTGACCTTTACATCATTTTTCTTTGTTATTTACACTGTTAACCTTTTTGTTACTAGCATTTCTCTTTTTTGCTCTAGCAATTATTCTCTTTTCTCTTCGTGTTAATACCACAATCTGATTACCAGTCTCTTCTTCAGAAGCTGAATCATTCGTAGTTTCACACAATTCCTTCATAGCACCATCAGAGAGATCAATCAAGTCTAATAACACTGTAGCACTGCCACCCCCACCCCCCTTCTCTGACAGAGTCAGGTTTCTGTCTTGGCGATGCTAAAATCCCCAATGGATCCGTTTTTCTAGAAATGATAGCTTCCTTGATAGCCTCTATATCGGACTTTATTTGCTGTATTGCAATACCAACAGCGCCTTCAGAGTCTAATTCGGAAGTTATCGACTTGGTATCTGAGCAGGTCTTGTTGGCCACCGGTATGGCTGCCATTTCAGCAAACTATTTTATTTCCACATTTACCATTCTAGCGTCACCTGGGGTTTGTCATATCAGTCATAGGGACTTACTTCTTGTGGTCCACCACTAATGCAGACGCAGCTTGGCACGTGAATAGCATTCGCTCCACTTTATTGATTTTACATAGGCGTTCCGTCATAGTAGATCTTAGGTTCCCCAATTCACAATGTGTCAACTCATGGCCCTTATCTAGAATATCTAAAATTCTAGATAAAACTGGGAAATCGGCCCCAAACCCAACAACAGCATGAAGATCAATCTCCATCATGGGTAACATGCTCACAATGTCTCTCTCTGGGAAGGATCTCTGTCGTTAATTCAAACATATTGATTTGTTCTGTAGAATTTGTAAATTAATTAATCTGGGCTAGAGGAATGTTAATGTGTGTAATGGTTCTTCTCTCTTTCTAATTCACTATGCCATTTATTTTTGCGCAACTCAGCATCATTAATACCACAAGAGAATGAGTTGGCACCCTGATTTTGCTGCGGGGGAAGACTAAACATATGTACATCCTCCCTTACAAACAATAATTTAGACACTGGGGTAGATGGTCCTAAAGAGAATCTCATCCTCTCTCCTTCTTCCGCCTCTATATCTGGACCTAGTATAGAGCAATCATTCAGCCCTCCAAATTTGGTCTGAGTAATTCCACTTTGATCTACTTTTTTACTTAACCACTCTTCATCCTCAACATCAATCTTATTAGTAATATTGGTAATGGTAGTGTCATTAACGTCCTTTACATTGAACTTGATAGGGGAGGATTATAGATTTCTAGATACCCTTCCCTTTAAATTTACATCATTGCAAACAGCAGCAGTATCTACCCCCATTCACACATGTGGACTGAGGTACAGAGACCAGGCTAGATTCATTGCATTCAAAGTTGACAACCTCCCCCTGTGGGTCTGTCTGAATCCCCAAGTCTTCATTAAGGGACATTTCATTCAACATTTCCACACTAGTCCTTGCTGGACTGTGTGCTCCCTTAAGTTTTCTACCACTTCTTAGACCATTCACCATATTGCCGGGCACACAACTGTGAGCCCAATATCAGGAGAGAAAGCTAAATCTATACCAAACAGTGATGGGAAATTCTGATGCAGTGGTAACACTTAAATTGGCTGAGGGTGAAGTACCCAAAATATTGTCAAAAAAGAAGCTGACATATTGTTTGTTGCTAACTCAAATCAGTAGATGTCACAACCAGAAACATTCAACCCGGTTTAACAATCTAAAAGCATGGTATTGGTCATATATACATTTGAAAATACAATGCTTACTCGAGGGGGCCGGCACCGCGCACCAGCCACACAGCCACTTACTATGGCACTTCCGATGCACGCGTGCCTCACTAGATATAGGAAATGAGGAGCGGATGTTGGCGGGCAGGCGAGGCGGAGCCACAGAAGGAAAACTGCAGAGAAAGAGAATAAACTGCAGTAAGTAACCAAGAAAAATACGTTGAATGCCGCAGTTACTATCAACAAATGTCACTAATAGATTTCATTTACTTGGTTAGTGTAGTCCAGTGCCGTGTTATGGCAAGGTAGCAAAACAGATGGCTTCCTCTTGAGGATGGCAATTCTCCACTCGAAGGCAGCAGGAAAGCAAGTCCAACAGTGTAGCACAGCCTGACAGCCA
Organism: Ambystoma mexicanum; assembly: GCF_040938575.1. NCBI lineage: Eukaryota > Metazoa > Chordata > Amphibia > Caudata > Ambystomatidae > Ambystoma > Ambystoma mexicanum. The sequence goes on along the minus strand of NC_090934.1, from coordinate 983,988,164 downwards.
CTTATTATGGCACTTGCCATGCCATCTATTATTGTGTTGCTTCCCTGTGTGTTGTGTAATGCTAATTCTATTCATGGCCATCGGTATCATATCCATCTGCCCTAATTGTTCGATCTCCAGGGATTCAGTAGCAAGAGAGTTAAACATATTATCACATTTAGCCAGGTTTCTATCTGTCCATACAATCCTGTCACCTCCTGCTGAGACCTGGACTTGCATTCTTTCCATTTTTTCATATTGCTTTTTGTTATAATTCACGTAGTGTATATTTTAGCACTGTATGGTCAACTAGATAGCCAGCTTTACCATTGGTCCTACTATTTTCCTGTTTTTTTTCATCCATAATGATAGGGTGTAGATGGGATAATCCACAAGTTTGAAACCATTCTAGCCATTTTATTCCATTTGATATTTGAATGGAGAAGGAGCAGTATTTTCCACCTCTACCCAATTCTATAGGTGCGACCACATAAAATTTACCACATAATTTCTTCCACTTCTCCAGCATTGGATCTTTCATGGATTCACATGCTTTGAATATTCCCCGTCGTCAGGCTGGGAATCCCCGGTACATTATATAGACCCTTTCCCGTAGGAAAACTTTTTCGACGCTTATGCGTCCTATCCACCTCGTTTTGTATCATGCGTGCCCGTGCCGTCAGGACGTCATGATATAAATACAGGCCCCGCCCCCGCGCTCCCTCAGATTTCAACCGTCTTTCAAAGCAGTGGGATCTTCGTGTTACTACTAGTGATAACTAGATTGTTTTTTTGTCTGTTTCGCGTAAGCGAAGTTCAAATCTGGAGAATTATGTCTGGAAAGGCGTTATTTCGCCCATGTGCAACCTGTGGCCTCAAAAAGGTTTATGAAGGAGACGGCCACATGGACTGTATCTACTGTCTCCACCCGCACCACACGGCGGATACATGTGAGATATGCCAGGGTTTCTCCCAAAAAACCCTTAAGGACCGTAAAAGAAGGCTGGTCGACTGGCTTAATGACGGAGCGGGTGCCTACCCGGCTTCGGAAGTTGGCTCCACGGCCTCCAGGAGCAAGTCGGAGCCTCCATCGAAGAAGGTGCGGCCAGCAGAAATTCGCCCTGAGGACAAGCATAAGGGGAAACATGCTGGATCCTCCTCATCTCATAAAAAGCCCTCCTCCTCCTCATCATCTAAGACGGAGAGGCTGGCGCTGTCTAAATCCTCCTCAGGGGACCGTCCCAGGTCTTCCGTGAGTCGAGAAGCTTCAGCCGGGAAGTCGGCATCAAAATCGACAACGAAGTCTAAAGGCTCGACGACGACGACTTCCTCGTCGACCTCGGTGTCATTGACGATGCCTATTACCGTTCAAGCAGCAGCGGTTGGGATTCCTTCGTCGACGGAAACTCAGTCTATGGCTTGGCTGCCTGAGGTCTATGACCCGATCCCCCCTGAGGTCTTACTGCAGCCAGACACGGCCTGCTCGGCGGAAGGGGAAGGTGACATGGTTCTGCAGCCATTGGATTTAGGCTTACGGCCTTCCACGTCGACGACGACGGCGACGAGTGCGAGCGGGGGTATGGTACCTATATCATCCACGTTGCTGAACCCCCAGACAGTTTTGTCTCTGGATGTGCTTAATACTCTTCAGAAGCTACTACAGCGGCTGGATACCCAGTTCCCTCAACCTGGGACGTCATCGTCACTTCTGTCTGTACCTTCCGTCGACGAGCAAACTTGTACGGCTCGCTCGTCGACGAATCACCCATCGGCTCCCCAGGCGGTAAAAGATCGTCCTCGAGCTCAGGAGGAGGGTGAGTTGTCGGAGTCCGACTCTATACATGATGACTCTGGGTCAGACATCTCCCTGTCACCGTCGAGGGACCCGACATGGAATTCGGATGTAGAATTGGAGTCTACGAGGAGCCAGACACAGCCATCTCCCCCTGATGATGTGGGAGCCTTCCATGCAATGATGGGGAAAGCGTGTTCCGAATTCGGCTTGATTCCTGAGGAGCAGAGGAAAGACTGTTTCCTTTTTGACCATATGGGTCAAAGGAGAAAATCGGTATTTGCCATCCCAATCCTTGACCACGTGTGGCAAGAAGGTCTCAAAACGATGCGCCATCCGTTCTCGGAACCAGCCATAAAGGGACGGATCGAGAAAAAGTTTAAAGCTCCGGAGTCCACTCCAAAATGTCTAACATCACAGCCTTTGTCTGACTCGGTGGTGTCGGCGGCAGCAGCTAGGAAGGCCAGGGTCCAGCAAAAATGTTCAACGCCACCGGAAAGCGAGGCTAGGAGGCAGGACGCATTTGGAAAGAAGGTGCTCTCGGTCGGAGCGACGACAGTAAGAGCAGCCAATTCCTTAGCGATCGTGTCACGATATGATAGGGAAATGTGGCACAAATTAGCCCCTATCCTAGAACACCTGCCAGACGAACACCGAAAAGCAGCTATGTTACTGGTGCGGGACGGCGAGGAGGCCTCGAACCACGCTATTAATATCGCAGTGGACCTAGCAGAGTCTGGTTTCAAACAAATCAACCATGGAGTAGTGCTTCGTCGACAAGCGTGGCTCAAATGTACTACTTTCCGTCCTGAAGTACAGTACAAAGTCCTGGACATGCCATGCGAAGGGGAGCACCTGTTTGGCGAAAAGGTTGATGAAGCGCTGAAAGGGATGAAAGAAGACACGGATACTGCTAGGTCCCTCGGCGCCCTTCAAACGGGTAGAAATTTTCGCTCTTTTCGCCCTTTCAGAGGTGCTTCTGGAAACTCCCGCTTTGGAGCCTCGAGGGACCGTGGATTTAACAGGCCCTCGTACTCTTCACAAGGGTTCAGACGAGCGTCCCAGTCGGCACGTGGAAGCAGGGACTATCAAGCCTCCAGGCGGCGAGGCTCAGGTCCGTCGTCAACGAAGAACAAGCAAACCAGCAACCAATGACGGCCTTCGGAACGTCCTGGGGGGTCGAGTCTCTCATCACTTCGACCGATGGAAATGCATCACCAAAGATCGATGGGTCCTAGACACGATTCGCATGGGTCATGCGCTGCAATTCAAAGACAAGCCTCCGCGTCTTCCTCCTTTATTCTCGACACAGCCCCACCTCCAAATCCTACGACAAGAGGCGGAGCTTATGTTGCGAAAAGGGGCGGTAGAGAGAGTTCCTGTGGCACAGGAAGGCCAAGGAGTTTATTCCAGGTTCTTTGTTGTCAAAAAGCCAAACGGCAAATGGAGGCCCATTCTCGACCTGAGGGTACTCAACAAGTGGCTAAAGAGCCAAAAATTCAAAATGCTAAAACTCCAAGAGGTTATCAGATCGGTGCAACCCATGGACTATCTCTCTTCACTAGACCTTCAGGATGCTTATTTTCACATCCCAATACGCCCACGACACAGGAGATATTTAAGATTCGTCGTCGGGAGAAAGCATTTTCAGTTCAAGGTCCTCCCGTTCGGGCTCAAGTCCTCCCCCAGGACGTTCACCAAGTGCTTGGCCCCTATAGCGGCCCATTTAAGGAAGGATGGTCATCATGTCTATCCATATCTAGACGACTGGCTAATCAGAGGGTCATCCAAGGAACAAACACGAGACAGTCTACGAGCCACAATGTCCATCTTACAGGAACTGGGCTTCGCAATAAACTTCAACAAGTCCTCAGTAGAGCCTTCGAGGACCTTGGTCTTTCTAGGAGCGGAGTTTCATACGCACACAAGCCTGGTGAAACCATCCAGCGAAAGAATTCAGAAACTTCAAAACAAGGCGTCGGAATGGAGCGGCGGTACCAGAGTCTCTGTGCGCAAGTACATGTCCCTGCTAGGGACCATGTCGTCCTGCATTCCGTTAATAAACAACTGCCGTCTGTTTATGAGGCCTTGCCAGGAATTTCTAGCGGACCGTTGGGCACAGAGCAGAGGTCGCTGGTCCGACAGACTGGTCGTCGACGAACAACTAGTTCAAGCACTCGGCTGGTGGAAAGTGTCTACTCACCTAACGAGAGGGATGCCTCTACTGGAACCAGAGTTCCAAAAGACGGTGGTGACGGATGCATCGCTGAGCGGATGGGGAGCTCATCTGGATATGTTACAGGTACAAGGCCAGTGGTCTTTGCAGGAGTCCTCCCTGCATATCAACCTGCTAGAACTGAGAGCAGTGCGATGGGCTCTGAAGTCTTTTCTTCCGCAACTGAGGGACTCGGTGGTGCGTGTCATGACGGACAACACCACTACGATGTTCTACTTGAGGAAACAAGGAGGGACACGTTCCAGGTCCCTATCGACAGAGGCACAGAAAATCTGGCATTGGGCCCTTCAACACAACATACAAATCTTAGCATTTCACCTACCAGGAGTGAAAAACGTGGAAGCCGATGCCCTCAGCAGAGAAATGAACGAAGTTCACGAATGGGTGCTGAACGACCAACAACTTCAACAAGTATTCAAGGAATGGGGACACCCTTCCATAGACCTGTTTGCAACGAAGAACAACAAGAAATGCCATCAGTACGCAAGCAGATGGCCTCAGCAGGGCTCACTGGGGGATGCGTTCTCATTCCCATGGACGAACAAATTCCTGTACGCATTTCCTCCTTTTCCCCTTGTCAGGAGGACGTTGCAATGGATCCTCAGGTACCCATGTCGGGTAATTCTGGTGGCCCCATACTGGGCCAGACAAGTGTGGTTTTCAGACCTACTACACTTAGCGGCGGCGGAACCGATGAGATTCCAGAAGACCCCCGACCTTCTGTCTCGACAGGAGGGTGTCGTTTGGCATCACGACCCGGACAGCCTCAAGTTGACGGCCTGGCTCCTGACTTCGCCGAATTTGGTCGGCTAACGATTCCGGAGGACTGTCGACGTATCCTGCAAGCGGCAAGAGCACCTTCCACAAACGCCTCATACGCGTACAAATGGAAAAGGTTCTGTCAATGGTGTGAGGATCAACCAGGTTTGGCCCCGCAATCGATTAGGCCGGAACAGCTCCTTCCATACTTGCTGTTATTAGCTCAAATGGGCCTGTCGGTGTCGTCAATAAAAGTACACCTAGCAGCCATTTCCAGGTTTACTCGTCGACGGCACTCGGCACCATTGTTCAGCGACCGCCTGATTAAGCACTTCCTTAAAGGCCTCTTTCGGAGTTTCCCTCCAGAGAAGAAATTTCCACCGGAGTGGAGCCTCAATCTGATCTTAACGTCTCTTATGAAACCTCCGTTTGAGCCAATGTCATCATCGTCTCTGAAGTTTCTGTCGTGGAAATTGGCCTTCCTGGTGGCCATCACTTCAGCCCGACGTATCTCAGAAGTTCAGGCTCTAATGGTGGACCCACCATACTTACGATTTTTCAAGACCAAGGTAGTCCTAGCCACTAACCCACAGTTCATACCAAAAGCTCCTTCGGTGTTTCATAAACACTCTTCTATCGTGTTGCCTACGTTTTTTCCGGAGCCATGCTCGGGAGCGGAGCGCATGCTACACACATTGGATGTAAAAAGGGCTCTCAAGTTTTATCTTCATCGTACGCAACCGTTCAGAGAAACGAGACAGCTGTTTGTGGCCTATGGGTTGGGTGCTAGAGGAAAAGCCATTTCAAAGCAAGGACTTTCAAGATGGGTGTCATCTACCATCTCGTACTGCCATTCCAAGGCAGGGAAGCCTCTTCTACGACGGCCAAGAGCTCATTCAACTAGAGCAGCGGCATCGTCGACGGCACTGTGGGCCGGAGTCCCTCTAGGGGACATCTGCATGGCGGCTACCTGGGCGACTACACACACCTTTACCCGCCATTACTGCCTGTCGCAGCAACATGCCGAAGACACCCGGATGGGACAGGCGGTGCTTCGACACCTATTCCAGTAAGGTAAGCCCCGGCTGCGGGGTGGCATCCTGTGGAATTTATGACTGTATGTGGTCCGTTTTTTCCCTATGTAAACTATTACTGATGTATACATAATCTTAGGGAACGGCCTTTTGCGAAGAATGTATAGGGGTTTGCATGCACACCTCCTCTTGGGGGTAGTACTGCTATGTAATCTATTCAAAGCATGTGAATCCATGAAAGATCCAATGCTGGAGAAGGGAATAGTTTCTTACCTGTAACTCCATTTCTCCAGCATTGGTATCTTTCATGGATTCACATGCGCCCACCTGCCTCCCCTGATCATGCAAACCGGTTCCCCCACTACTTTGGGGGCCGAAATCTGAGGGAGCGCGGGGGCGGGGCCTGTATTTATATCATGACGTCCTGACGGCACGGGCACGCATGATACAAAACGAGGTGGATAGGACGCATAAGCGTCGAAAAAGTTTTCCTACGGGAAAGGGTCTATATAATGTACCGGGGATTCCCAGCCTGACGACGGGGAATATTCAAAGCATGTGAATCCATGAAAGATACCAATGCTGGAGAAATGGAGTTACAGGTAAGAAACTATTCCCTGCTCTGCTATATTAAAGGCAATGTCACAGTAGGAATTGAAATATTTTACCACCATAATTTCAGAATTGGGAGACTCCCCTCCCCCTCCGATCCAACCTTCAACGGTGTCGGATCACTTTAGCCACTGACTTTATGTAGGACCCACCAGGATGTGAATACACATTGATCAGAAATTCATCAAGCGTTCCTATATTTCCAGCAATTGCACACAGCACAAAAGGTGAACTCTCAAATCTATCATACCCCTTAACCACCACAGGGCATTTTGCTCCAAAACACTGGGCACTTTGCTCCAATACAGAGCCCTCCAACCGGGCGTTGACTTTTGATAACTGCAGGTCTCACAAGTACATTGTAGCCATTAATCAAAATAGTGCCACTTAAACAGCTCTCCTGAAATGCAAAGACGTTGCAGTTGTATATAAATTGCTTACCATCAGTATGTAAAGAGGAGCAGAACGCCCTAGTGTTCCAGGAGATAACTACAGGTGCATACATTTTCCCTGTTTCTCAGTGCTCATGAAAATATGTGCTATCTGGGATCCACATATCCCTACTCGCTTTACTCTCTTGTTTAACTGTGTTCATTCTTTTCTTTCCTCTATGGCCCGGCCATAAATTACAAATCTAGTTACCTGAGACTTTATTAAAAATAACAATTGTGTAGCCCTTCCTCAATAATGGTTCTGAATGTACTTCTAATAAGCTCAAAAATAATGGGTGAGAGAAACTGGGCAATCGCCCAGTTGTCCTGACTTCCTAATTCGGGCAGTATTACTGTTTTAATGTCTGTCAATTATATACCTCAGAGTTGTGGAACAGTATGTAGCAATTTTAATATCTAATTCCAAATTAAGTAGTGGCTCTCCTCAGATGTGTTAATCTCCAACATTCTTCATTGTTTTACCCAGTTTGAGAACATTACCTTTGCCTGCCTCATTTCCAGGCGGATCTAATTCATAACAATCGTTATTGATATTACACACAGCTAAACTTTCCATTTCACCATAATAAATCGCTTTTGCAATGGAGGGCAGTCCTACTATCATCTTATTTGTAGTTATATTTACATAACTCACTTGTCTTCCTGATGTTACTTCTCTAACTGGTCTATCTACTGTATGTATCTCTGGTATTATAACATTCCTGTTATCCTTCTCTGTGCCCTTCAACCATTTATACATCAGTGCCTCCTTATCTGGCGTCTGCCCTTTTAAAAAGTTTTCATTGGATTGAATCCTTATATCAAACCTATTGCCTTTTAGTTACACATACAACATCCTTCTTTTGCATCTCAGCCAGTGATGCACAGTTTTTTAGTGGAGTTTAAATTAGCAGCGGTACCATGTTTACACTTTTTTCTTGACTTTTTTAATTATGCTTCCGACTGGAGTGCTTTCTGCTCCCATACGAAGAACCTTCCTCACTACAGAGTTAATCGGGTTCTCTGAACTGCCACCAGATATTTGTTCCTCTCAAGATAATGTCATGCACATCCCCCAAATCATCCTCTGCTAAAGCAGTGCATACATCACTGTGTCTTCATATTGACTTTCATTAGCCTGTTTATCCACCATCCGATTTATCTTTTTTTTAAACTTTTTTTTATTGTATATGGTTTTGTTAAACCTTTACAAAAGAATTTACAGTAAGTAAAAAAGATTCACGATAATGATAAAGTAAAATGATCAGCAGAGCAAAAAAAGTAGCCACACAGCAATTTGAGCGTAAAACAGTTCCTTAAAAAAGGGAATAACCAAGAAGTCACATCCTTAGAATCTTTAAAAGAAGTAGACATTTTCTACCTGTATTAATAAAAAGAAAAAAAAACAGAGGAGACCTACAGTACAGGAGGCAGCAAAAGTGTTTAACCCCACAGTTATCTAGGGCAATCCAAATGAAGATTGAAGATAAATCCAGAAAGCGCCACTCCCCCTCGCATATTTTGTATACATACACAGCGTTACCACGCGAGGTCAGTAGATTGCCCAGAGTACATATCCTTCAGTAAGCTTAAACAAGAGTCTCTTAGGATATTAATTAGAGTACAGTGAAGGATGAGGTGTTAAGCTGTTTCAGGTACTAGATAACAGAATCTGCATAGACTATCCTGCACCTTAATTTGGTTTCTTCTCAGCAAAGTATCTAAAGTAGAAAGGATATTCCAGCGTAATCTTAACAAGAGATCAATGTAATCTATTTGGAAACCTAGTGAGAATCTCAGAAAGGGAACCACTTTTCTTATGTTTGTGTGATAAGTGGTTCATTGATGTATATGAGTGAAAACGGTCTACAGTAAGAGACCAAGCGTAGTCCAGCAACTTCTTTTTGGTTTTCATTGTATTGGTAATTAGTTGCTCCAAATCAGAATCGACACTTTGGAGGATCATTTCACACGAGTGGCAGAATTTGGTTAGAAAACCCGAGAACTTGGTATTGCATCCAACCAATTCATATAGCGTATTAGGTAATGGAGCCTTGATTTCTGCATATAGCGTGAACATCCTCCAATGCACAAAAGACTTTAAGGAGATGTATCCTAATTCATACCGAATTGCAGTAAGGGGAACCGCATTCGGTATGCAGAGGACCCGTCTCCAGATTGCCCCTTCAATAGCATTCAGTTTGGCCACAGTTAACTCCATGCATAATTCTAAGCCATATGTCAGTTTGGGGGCTATCTTCCCTTCAAAGAAGAGGGCTGGTTTTATGGAGCATCGCCCATATTTGCGGTCTATTTTTAAGATCTGATTTTCCAATGGATTAGCTTTATTAAGAAGCACATCAAGCTGCCCTCTCGACCCCCTATATGCACCAACATGGTAGCCCAGATAGATTAGGCTGCTAGAGGTGACCACCCTTGCCCCCTCCAAATTCCAAGAATGGCTTGGGTTCTTATGTGTTCCTTTGAAGAGTGCAAGGAGTTTAGTCTTGGGGGCATTAATAATAACCAGACCATTAATCTTGGCATAGTTAGCAAAATTATCCAAGAGGCGTTGGAGGCCCACCTTGGTTGAATCGAATAACAACTTGTCTGCATAGGCCCGCCATATGATCTTACTGCAGCCCATTCTTGGGGCCCACAATCCCTCCTGGTGCAAATGTTCAGCTGCATCAGACACGCATTGATCGAAGTCCCAAGGAGCCAGAATACACCCCTGTCTGACCCCACAGTGTGTGTGGACAATAGTTGATATATGGCCCTTTTGATTCAGGTGAATTCTAATGACAGATTTTTTATAGACCCCTTCCAGCAAACTCAGTAGGCCCCTCGGTAGACCCCATAATGCAAGCTTGCACCACAGCCTTTGGCGATCAACAGTCGAAGGCTGCCGAGAGGTCCACTGAAGCCATAGAAATGTGGCCCTTGTCCTTACTCCAAGCAGCGTCCTGAATGCATTTGACCACAATGCCATTGATATTAGTAGAGTGGAATTTGCGAAAGCCTGTCTGGAAGGGGCTAAGTGGGTGACAGCTTTTTTCCCAATCTTTAAGATGAGAGAGAGAAGTAGGGCAGAGAAGATTTTACAATCTGCGTCAATCAAGGCAATAGGCCGATAGTTCTTTGGGTCAGACCTACTGCCACACTTAAAGATTGGTATAACATGTGCTAGCGACCAGGATTCCGGGGAGACCACAGATTGTAAAATATCCTTAAATTCATAGTACCGTAGATTGGCCCATAGGTTTGGGTCTGACTTAAAGGTATTGTTAGTTAGCCCGTTGAGGCTGCTCGATCTTTTACATTTTAAGATTAGGCCCAGGACAGTGTCGATCTCAAGGGGGCGGCGGGCTCCCATTTAACAATAGGGCCTGTTGGTATACTGTCTTTTGTGTTCTCTACCCGCATAGATGGCTTAGGGGCAAATCTATTACCATAGAAGTCAAACCATGCTTGTTCCAGAATCATGTTTAATTGGGAAAAGACCGAATGAGAGCTTGTTCATTCACAATAGCCCAGAAGGGTCCCACATTAGACCTGATGAGGCTCTGCAGCATTAGTTCAGCGTCTTGTTGCAGAAGACTATGTTTAAGGGTTTTGCACAGATTTTTATAAGATTGTTTAATCTTTCTAATGCTCCCAAATAATGTTGCCCCATCAAGGTTCAATGACCCAAGGCTCCTAATCTGTTTTTGCATGGTAGTCTTGGCCAGGGCCAAGTCATGATTGTAACAATGAGAATGCCGAGAAGCAGGGATGGCTCTAGCAGACCGTTGACCTAGCTTACATACCGCTACCTGCACAATTGACATAATGCCCGGTGTTTTGAATGTATCCCTTTTCCACTCAAAAGTAGTTTGATTGAGTAGGGCCCTTGAGTTTTGATTTAGGGTCTCAATGTTTTTGGTGTCCATCTAACAGCATATCCAAATGGGCTAGGTACAACCTGTAGCTGAGTCTGGAATATCCCATTAGGGAGATTTAACTTAAAGACAGCCATTAGGACTCCATGATCACTCCAATTGTTCATATTGATTTCGAACGATCTACATCTTTTACTCAGATAGTCATCCACAAAGTTCTCCAGCATGGGGTCTGGCATGGATTCACATGCTCATGAATATTCCCCGTTGTTAGGCCGGGAATCCTCGGTATAGACAAAATCAGTATCAGTTTAGTTTCTGATCTGCCTTTCTCAGTAGTAGCCAATCACTGGTCTCTGGGACAAACTGCCCCCAGCCAATGACTGCCCTCTCCCTAAGCCCCGCCCCTGGCAGCCATCCTCAGATTTGGTAGCACGTGAAGTGGCAGTATGACCAAGTGAAGAGCCGCAGAGGGGTAGGCGGGAGGGTTCGCATGTGAATCCATGCCAGACCCATGCTGGAGAACAACAGTTACAGGTAAGTAACTTGTTCCATATAATCCAGCATGGAGGTAGAATCTCCACGTAGCCAGGTATGCCAAGTAGTGTCTTCAATATGGGCTTCAGGGTGCCCAACCAAGGCAGTAACCCTACGTTACCCAGACCCACATACCATGCGAAACCCACTCGTTTTTTCCTGAAACAGCCCAGTGTCTCCATATTCATCTCACAAATTTCCCAGGCAGGCATTTCAAATTTACATTCACAGTTAAGATCCCCCGCAAGCAAAACATGCCCAATACCATTAGTAGAGGACCATTCAGATATGGCATGGGAGATAGTTGTAACAAAACATCGACCGGTGACATGCTGCTATGCCAGTAGATATTTATAATTAGCTTCAGGTCGCCATTCCTGGTTGAAAGAACCACCCCCAGAGCCAAGGCCCAAAAGAGCAGTACCCTTGAGGCCTAAGCAGTTAACCACAGTAATCAGAAGACCTCCTGGCGGTCTGCCCCCAAGTTCTGTCTGGCCAACTGGTCATAGATTTGATAACCATCTAGATATGGGTCATCCAGTTCTCTTGTAAGCATACAATATTGGCGTCTCTCAGATGCAACACACAGTCCGGATTAGTGAACAAGTGGGGAATTACCTCTAGAATTCCACGACTTAAAACATAAATCAGGACTTCCGCTCAGATTAATCGCAGCAGTAGATTGACTAGGGGGCAAGTTTCTGCCACAGGGTCGATATAGTGGCCCAATCAACATCTGATTCCTGTTTTTTTTTTTTTTTACAGATTTCATTACTTCCGCCACTCCCTGGAGGCCCTGCAAGGGATCAGCAGAGAATTTAGCCTTTAACTGATCTGTGATTAACTCTAGCTTCTCTGGTTCCCATGATAATCTGGATTCAACTTCGAAGCCCAAATCCCTCAGGTGGCCAGTCTGGGTAAGGATAAGTTCCTTGACTAAAAGAGAGGAGAGGAGAGGAATTACAAACTTATATCACAACACTCTGTCCGGGATGGCCACCCTAGCTGTGTCCTTGGAGGAAATCAGAGTAAGAGCAGGTATTTGTGCAAATATAGTCAGAACATTGGATCTGTATAAGTAGATTGGTACTTCCAGATCCAACAGACTCTTTATTCTGATTAAATTAAGTTTTCTCCCAGTAGGAGTATTGTTACGTGTGTGGCCCTGCAGGGTGGTCAAAAGGTGTCTTGAAGGCCCTTTTTGACCCATACCTTGTGTATTGGGCATATCAAGCTGAGGGATTCTGCTCAGTGGTTTATGAAGCCGTTCTACCAAATCTCTTATTCCTGAGGAAATAGATGGATAGAGGGTTGCTGGTGGGATGTTTTCCTCTTGTAGTTCCCCCATCCAGACCCAATATCTAGAGAGGGTAGAGTATTGTCAGAGTAATTTGGTTTCTCCTTGGAGATAACAGTACGCTGTAGAGGGCCCCATATAGATGGCAGAGGTTGCGGGCCACATTTCTCATTGCAGAAGACACTTAGAACATTTATAGCGCATTTAGACTGCCCAACTGAGGATAATAAAAGGTCCCTAGAGGGGAAAGGGCTAAAACCCTGTGACATGAGTGGGTCTGTTGGTATAGCCCCTTGGTCAAGAGTTTTGGTTTTCCCAGAGCCACAGCCCCATCGCGAAGACAAGATTTCCGACAGGGCATGAGCCAATGGCTGCTGAAAATCATCAAATTTAGGGACCTTGGATGTCTCCAAGGGCATCTCATGTTTGCGCACTTGCGCAGCACATGGGACCTGGGCTTTGGTGAAGGTAAACATGTCAGTTTGGACAGTTGGTTCCACCAGCTTGGTTTTCAATGCAGCAGCAAGGTTCACCCCCGGTGCCCCACTGGGATGAGCCCTAATTTTGGTTTAAATGGGGAATCTACCAATGTTTTAGTAAACACCAGGCTGGGGCGCTTCATTGCAAATTTGCGCTTAATCTCGATTTGCGTTGGAGGGGGGCTTTTTTAGGGGGCAGCGGTCTCAGAAATTCTGCACAGGGCTGAAACACCAGCCTCAGGTGAAACATGTTCAACAATAGCATTCATATTGGGAGAATTTACTGGTAAGTTAACAGTTGGAAGGGAAGGGATAGCCCTGGTCGGAGAGTAGACGAGGCCCTCTTCATTGCATGGGACCAGAATTGGTCCCTTAAGAGGGACGTCGGGGGAGGCTGAGCTGTCCGTTATCTCAATTATCTCAAACTCCACAAGAATTTCTGTGCCAATGCAGTCAATTTTGAGGTTCACTTCCGCTATTAATCTTTGAGAGTTTTTTAGTTCTGCCCATATATTGTCGTACAATTCGACGAATCGGCTATGCACCATATTTGAGGTGGACACGGTATGGTGGGTTAGTCAAAGGCGCTCATCCAGGTCTTTAAGGGTATGGTGTAGTCTTGGGGATTCCTCGTGCTCCTGGTTATCCCCCCAACTGCATGCATCCTCTGAGGGGGTGGCTTTGGCAGCATCCATCCCATCAATGATGATTTTAAGCGCAGTTGGTGTAGCTTGGGTAAGACCACCACTGGACTGTTTCACCGCAATAAGGCAAATCCATTGCTTTATCTGCGCACTCAATTATGCTAATGTCAGTAATATTGTTATGCCCACCAAAAAAAACTTGAGTAGTCGTAGCCGAATAGTCCAACATAGCGTTACCTCTAAATGCTTTGGGTAGTTTATATTCAATACTTCTAGAGGTCGCTTTCAGGATATAATTATCCATCAATGTTTGTCCCAATATTGGCTCAATTGGTTTTCGGTGTTTAGGAGTATTGGAATAGGATTTTCCAGTAGGGATGGCAGGTATAGTAAAGGCACCCATGATGTCGGCGTTATGTACCATAGCTTTATGGGTAGGAGCAGGGTGGGACTGCTCGTTGTAACTTGAGGGCATTTGCTGGGCCATAGAAAAAAGATGAGAAGCCCTCTTTTGGATCCACTCCCATGTTCCCTACCAAGGGATTGGACGAGGGAGGCAGCACACAGAGGGAAGTAGAGCTCATTGGTTGGCCTAGGGTAGGAGACCATCTCTTCACCCCATCAAGGGGCATATGGATGTTGCCCAGGGGATCCGGCAAAATGGCATCCAATTGCAAAGGCATTCCTTTTTGGCTTCGTAGGCCAGCCCACATACCGATCACCAGATAGTCAATCAGGTAAGCCTTGGGACGGGAAGAAAAAATGAGGAAATAAGCGCTAGACCCTGATCAAAGGACTCATAATGAATGAATAAATAAATAAATAAATACAAGCCTCGCAGTCTCTGGGAGAAACGTTTAAATTGAAAGCAAACCCGCCGTTGATTCGTGGAGCGCAAGTCAAGGACCCAAGTCCTGCCTTTGGTCAGCCACCAGGAGACCTTCCCCCATAGACAGAGTAGTTAAATACGGAAAATACAGTCACACAAACTCAAGCGTTGCGCAGATCTCATGTGCCAGGATGTGGTATCTGATTTACACAACCATTTCAGCCTAAAAAGAGGGCAAAATGTACCTGAACAGTAGATCGCCAGAGCCAGCAGGAGCCATGAGGAACACGAAGAACACACTGCGTGCTCCGCGTGTGTGACAGTATTGAAGTCCAGCCTCCTGGCTGTAAAACAGCAAGTGTATAAATACTCCTAGCAGATTCACACAGCTCGAGAGAATTTTGCAAAGTTTCCTGCAGAACATGAACACACTGCGCATTCTTTTATGCAGCACAATATCAACAATTTTAGCCACTACCATATTCAGTTCCCGATGTTCCTTCACAAGGGAGGAGCAAAGCCCAAATACTGCATCCAAAGTCACCAATAGCCTCCAATTTGTTCACTGTCCCTCCCTGTATGGTTCCCGAAACTTCCCATGGACTATTCTCATCACTTATAGCTGATGCATCTGTACCAGAGTACCGGTTTTTCGAAATCCTGTGTTCCCGATAGATTACATCCAATAATGTTGTCCCTGTTATCCAGAACCACCATGCCCAATACATTCACAGGCAGCGATGGAATCCCTAAAGATTGCAGTCTAAATTCCTTGTATATGTTAAGCAGTGAATTATTCACCATAGAGCTATTGCTTAAGGTTATTGCTCCTTCATCATTCGAACCCTCAATAGTCTCTTCCCTTTCGTTTACCTGGGGTGCAGTCAAATATCCTGTAATTTTAGTTTTTTCCATTAACGGCTTCTCTTTTCCTTCCTTACATAATCCCACTGTATTTGGTCTACCAAGTTCCGTTCCCCTTTTCTTACTTTGAACACATCAATGAAGAAGGAGAACTTGTGGAATCCACACGTTATGTAAGAGAAGTTTGGGACCCATTGTTTATGGCTAACAATACCAACTGAAGTAGGGGCAATCCTTCTGAGTTACCACTGATGGTAAAACCCAGTAACAATGGCAGACAAATAGTCACAATTTGGTCAACTCACCAGCGCCTCGCCCCTCACTCCAAACTGCCTGTCACTTAGCCTTCACTTCCCCTTTGTGCGCATTTCGTGCTATTTTAAGGTTTTATGGGATGTGATCCCAAGGAGACTCCAACCCAAGCAGAGCACCGTGCTCCCAGGCTTGGATGAGATATCGGAACAGCCGAGCTGAGCTTCTAGCAGCAGTGGAATACAGAGGAACTTGAATCCCACACGGCGTGTCAATAAGCAAGCAATTGTACGATTGTTTGCAGACACTATGAGTGTGAGACACTAACCACATCGAGTGTTAATTTGGTGGAGAATACAGGGATTACGCTTCGATGGCCCTGAGCCAACTGGCCTGTAGTAAATCCGGCTGGGAGAAAACAATACTTCGATGGAGAAAGGGAAACAACTACAAATTATAACAACATTGTAACCAGGAAGGAACTTTGTCCTTGGCGCAGCCCTGCCACTACTGCATAAAGAGACTAGATTTGAAGCCAACACACCTTGGAAGTGGCTTTCCGAGAAACACACTTGGTCTACAGAAATTTGACACACTGTAAAGCGAAAGAAATTACCCCTTGAACATTGGACAACAGCCAATTCACACCAACTTGAATTCGTTTTGCATTAAGAACTGTTTGTTTGTAATATTTATGTCCTGATGAGGTGCACCAGACGGAAACTGTATAGGCTACTCTGGTCGCCCGAAACTCAAGTCGACAACACCATAGAGCCCACTCCTCCCATAGTTGGCTCTAACTTGGGTTTACATAGACAAAATGTGGTAATTGATGTGTTTTCAAGAGAAACCACCTTTGAACATTTACCCTGTTTTTTATTCTTAAAATATTGTTAACTAGGCACTTTGAGAAATTAAGGTACTAACCCGAATAGATGGGATGTTCTGAGTTACAGAACAGAATTATCAGGATTGCTATTTTTGCACGAGTGGTGTTTTGTATGTATGGGGGTGAAATTGGTTTTTAATTGATGTGATATTGATGTATTTGATGCGTTTCTTTGTAAATGTTTTCCATGATTATTGTATGATCACATAAACAAAATAAATGAATTCTGACATGTTGTATTTTGTCTAGAACATACACCTCTTAAATAGGGTTATTGCTTTGGAAGGTATTATGTGGCATTTTTACGCATGAATTGTACAAATCGGCAATAGGAGGGTGTGTACTTATCTACGGATAATTGCAGCCTTGTATGGGAGCTGAGCACCAAAGGCAGAGTGAGGGATACATAAATCACAAGCTGTCTCGTATTGTCAGGAAAAAGCTGACAGTCACTGCTTAATTGTCACTTACCTTTCACTTCCTCCCTTCTCTTATTTGAGATATAGTCTATGAAACATTTTGGGTCCTCTAAACCATTTGCTGGCTTCATTGTTGTTTTTTCTTTTCCTTTGTGGTCAGAGGTATTTACACTAAAGTTCCTCTGCCACTACAACCCTTTTTCTTGTCTGCTGCCCTTGGTAACATAAATAGCTACTAGGGCAGGGGTGATTTCTAAGCCTCCCATTCTGGTCCCAGGATGATTCAGTCACCCTGAAAGTTGTGAATTGGGCTGGTGGCAGCTGTGATTTAGCTCAGTCTTTAAGAGGTTAGTATTATTGTGCACCTATCTTGTAGGCTTTGGGATAGTAATGAGGTTAAGCCCTGCTCACATCCATTTTGTTGTGGACTATTCCTTTGTCCTTGTGGACTACAAGGCATGGCCATATTCGGAGCCCCCAGACAACCGTGCATCGAGTTTAAACTGGTTTTGAGTTGTTCAAAGCCCACTAGATGACTTCTCAATCCACATCCATTGGGGATGGGGGCAGAATCTTATGTGGGGGTTTGTGCTGGCTTAATTTGCTGGCCATCCAAACCTGTGCTGTAATTGGAGGGCTGGCTTGGCCAGCTCCTGAGTGAATATATCATCAGTGAGAGGCCCTGTGCATTCCTGAGATATGCACTTGATTTCTAAGAAGACCTGTCGAAGATGGGCTGCTGCTGTGGAGGACCTGGTGTGGCCATTCTGGATGGACACTGGCTCCTTCTGGCCTTGCTCCGGATTGCTTCTTGGCTGGTGTATCCCATCCTGGGCTCTTCCTTTTCTTCCTTCAGTTCTCCTGTCTGCTTGTGCTGGCTGGATAGTTTCCTGGCCTTTGCTCTGTAAATTCCTACTTGATCAAGTGTCCCAAGGTTGTGAATTTTCCTGGCTTGCAAGCCGGATGCATTGCTGGTACTTTGCCACAGCTACATCCTGGTGCACACTGAATCTCCTCTTGCGTGCTGCTGCTTTCTATCCCCTTGAGCTGTCCTGAAACTTTTGTTTGGCTCCTATGTCACCCTGTCTCTGTTTTGAATGCTCTGCTTCTGCCTTGAAGATGCCAAGTCTATTTCCAGTGGCTTTGTGCTCCTTATTCAACCAGATCTCCCTGGCTTGTGGCTTTTCAAAATCTGTGTTGTAAATAATCATCAACACATAATCACGTGTTGTCCCCTTTGGCTGGCTGCCCCTTCTGCTTCATATTTTGGGGAAAAGAACTTGCCTTACTTTTTCGCATAGCCCCTGCCAGCCTATTGGGTTTATCTGATTGTTCTCTATGGAAAACCTCCTGGAAACTCAGGAAAGTCCCCTAAAGTAACTAGCAAGTACTTCACCTGGGCAGTGTCCGTTTTCCTGGACCCCCCTGAAATATCCAGCACAGTTTGGTATTTTTTAAGGGTACGGTCCATTTTAGAATAATTTCTGAATAATAAGTCACTTCTGTTTATGTATATCGTGCTGCAGGCATCGGGCGCATAAGAAGACTAAAGACAAAACTTGAAGCACAAGACTGGTTTAGAAAGGAGGGGAAAGACATGGGCTACAGATTGTGTTCGCTTTGTCTTTTAGTAAAATTGTAAATAATGTATCATTATGTATCACTTTTTTTGTGCAGGTCTTTACATACACTGGGGCCTGTTTGGGCTAAGTGCATGGTGTTACCCACGTGTTTTAACTTTTTTCCCCCTCCCCTTATCTACAGTAATGTGTGCCGGCCGTGTAGGTTTATTCTGATCGACTAGGTGAGGGGTAGCAAAAGAACACTGTTCATCCTATGTTGTGGCTATATTCCCTTGACTATCGGGCAGTTATTCTTATACTGGTTTAGGGAATGGGAATGGTCTTGTCCAAGCCTATTTACTGTTTTTAAGATATACAGTGTAAATCTTGTGTAATCTCTTGCTGTACTTATTGATCTGCATATATTTTGTGTAATACCGTAATAAAGATTGTATGTGTTTCTCAGTATATCAATGTAATCTATTGGGTCTAATTGTACTTAGCTCCCAGCCCATTCCCTCCTAAGAGTGAATCCTCACTGCTCTGTTACCCATTGGGAGAGTTATTGTCTCAGTCTTACCTATTAGGAAATTTCTCTTCGCACCCATCAACAGAGGGCTGTGGGAAAGTCCTCCCAACAATGTGCCTCCTGCATTGGGAGAAAAATCCATGCCTTGTGCATATGTTATCAGCTTTATAGCCATGCTGTTCAGGAGTTAAACCTTTTGCCAAAAATATCATTTAGCAGGTTGACAGATGACCTCTGGCTTCTGGCAAACCTATTCAAACTCAATATTTAACTATAGAACATAAACCCCCCCAAAATGACCAGGAATCTAAATCCTCACTTGGGGAGAGGTCGCTCTGACATCACTAAACCGCACCCTTCAAGCAGCACCATCCCTGACAATGCAAGCATGACACAGAGCTGGAGGCATTTCAGACTACCTACTTGCTGCCAGGAGAAACCTCAAGATTGAGACTCTCTCTTTTTCCATGGCCGCATGAGGGAGACTCAAAACATACAGCATGGGGGCCAGAGACCTGAGGTGACAGTTGAGTTTCCATTACCAGTAAAAATCTTTTTCTGTTTGCTATGAACATGTTTGTGTAAATGATGGCTTTGGGTGGGGCAAGAGTTTGAATCCAGACAGCACGGGTGGGACATCAGACGATCTGCAAATCAGGTGGATTTATGAAAATGCACTTAAAAGTCAGGAAAGTAATCCTGGTGCGAGAAGGTACCTTGCGTGACTTGCATAAGAAAGCCTTTCCCATGAGAGGGGCAAAGCCACAGGCCAAAGCTTTCTTGTATCTTCTGATACCTTTCCAATCTTCCCATGGCATACACCTGTTTCCAACAAGCTGCATACAAAACATTGATTGCTTCCATCCAGGGGTATGCAGTAGTCTTAATAGCTATAGCCACCTGAACGTGTATCAAGAGAGCAGACTCTACGAATGACCATTGAGTATAAGCAGGCCCCTCAGAAGTGCTTGTGCCCAAGAGAATGGTAATGTGGACCACAATTCTCCATCATGGATATCTTAATTGAATTGGTAAACACTAAATTATCTCTGCCCCTTTTATAAAAATAACTTAAAAGCATATTAAAAATTGGTAAATCAATATGAAATGAAAGACTGCCTTTCTGGACAATTGACTTCTAGTTTTCCCTTATTAAAAGCATATGCAGGGTTGTTCGTTACACAGCTTTCCCTAAAGACTACAAACATAGAGGCAGCCATGGGTAGTTTAGTTATATCTGAAAAGGTGAGATCTGGAACAATGAATTATCAGTAGCTTTGAATTATTAACTCATAAATGAAAAGCTATTTTTTATCTGGATTTCTAGAATTTCATAGACGATACAAACGATAGCACAATGCAATTATTCATAAAAAAATTAAATTCATTCAACCCACCCAACAAATTAAATCCATCCATGTACACAGATAATCTGTACATTCCATAAAACTGTGTACAAAAATCATTACATCATCGAGGAAAATTGTAAATGAAACAATAAAACCAAAGGAAAATATTTTGAAAAAATGTATCATTTGAGATGTAGACAGGAGAATGCTAATGGCTCAATCTTGCCAATGTTGACATCTTGCTACTCCAAAAGAAAGCACCGACTGGTTTCGATGTTGACAAAAAAATTCTAGAATGTCTTCATCAGGGGGATTAATAGTCTAGGTCGTCTAAATCACATACCACCAGTTAAATTAAGCACCAGGCACAAATGACACATTCGGAAGCCTTAGCAATGTCTGGGTCTCCAGTACAGACAGCCTGAAAATCAACAAGATAGGAATTGATCCTCATGACAATTATGCCATCGGGGAGCCCCCGCCACTCAAGTTAACACTGGATTTGATAGAAGCGAGCCAACAGCTATTCGAGGCAGATGGCCAGTGGAGAAAGTGCTGCCGCTGCTAAGCTGCCAGACACTTCCGCAGTGGTGTTAAAATGGAATGAGATCAGCATGCTCCTATTGCATTGTAATCGCCTCACACCGAAGCTTTTCCATTCACTTCTGGACATGGGTAGTTTGCCATGTAGACAGATAAAACGGCACTGTTGCTTTAAGGCTGGACACTGCTTCGATCCTATTATGCACCCTTATGGCAGTTGGAAACATTTTTTTTTCCGACCATGAGGAAAGACCAAGAAACACCCGCTTAGTAACGCTTTTTGAACAAAAATCTCCTTTCATGTGATAATCGACTTTCACTCGACATCGGCAGTTGGCTCCCTGCTAGAAGCCTTTTTCTGTGGAACATGCATGTTTTTGATGCCTTTTTCCTCTCTCATCTGTAGATTGTCACTTTTTGACAAATGTGCTTAGGGTGGGGGTACAAAATCAGAAAAGGACTGTGCTTTAGGAATTGTCTGCCTTCCTTATAGGTATTTGGCCCTCTTTCTCAAAACATTTCAAATAAGACCCTAAAAGGCAGGGAGGGGATAGTACAGTTCAAGCCCAATAGGAGAGAGCCAGAGCCAAGACTGAATGGTTAGTCTTCTATTGCCCCCATAAAGCCTTAGTGATCTTCCAGACATGACCGCTCTAATAAAATAACCCTTTGACACCCTGGGGTGTTCCTCAGAAGTGTCTCATTCATTGTGGCCATCATGGACACTGCTCGATGTTGAGGGACAAATCTGAGGGGGCGGGTACACTGTCTTCATCTCCCAGTATGCTCTCGTGTAGATAACCTCTCCTCTGACCATTTTGCCACCTAAGGTGCCTTCACTGCAAAGGGTTCAAAGACATCCCTTCCACGGTCTACCATCTTGATGGCACATTATTTGCTGGCGAGTCCTTAATTTCTGACATTGAAACATTCCATTTTGAAACATTCCATCTCAATGTTGACACACTTTTTGTCGTCATTGAAAGACAGAAGTCTTCAGAATTTCTAAAAACATTAAGAAAAGCAAAGGAAACCTGAAGTTCAATCAGAAGAGCTTTCGGCTCATCTCAAGACACTTCCTCCACCCAGGCCTGGTCATCCTGTGGGATATCCTAACCCTACAACTTCTTCAGACTGGTCAGATCTGTCCCTTAGGACTCTGGGTTCCCATCCTAAAAGAGTTTCTCTAACACAGGACATCACCTTTTATGGACGTTTAAAAAAGGGCGGCATTGAAGCTAAGTATTCCTATTACAGACCGCAGGCAAGAATCTCCATTGTGTTCTCTTTACAGCCAAGGAAATCTTCCAGACCTCTCATCCCTTTGTTTCTAGGTATGCTATAACCCATCATGGAATATGTTCAGACTCCTGCAACTATGTACATAAAGAAACATGGGACAAGAAATGCAGAGCCCCATACTCTGACCCCTTATTTCTGTGGAAAAAGACATTCCCATGGACTACTTAATTGTGCCTGCAGCTAGGAGAGACTCTCCTGCATCTTCCTATTCTTCCTCATCTGCCCCTCTAGATAAGAAGAGCAGAAGGTTAGATTCATGTGGCATAAAGATATGTTCCACCGCAAGGAATAACATAAGAGCCATCCCTTCATAGGTAGATACCGTCAATAGATGCGGAGTGTCTGTTGTCAAGGCTTTACATTGAGATGTTACTCCTGGGCAAGCCTTATAGGTCTAAAGGTTCTACAGCATAAAACTTTGAATCTAGCATTCTCTGGCTCTTCCCTGTTTGACCCTCCTGAAGAATAGGTCAGCAGACTGAAGACTGAGTCTGAGACACTAAACTCTGTAGGACTGGATCCTTAAACACGTTTACTCATATGTCCCGGCCCCCTTTCCTCCATTCTTAGGGTCGTCCCACAACATGGCAGTGCTACCAGAACCTTTGGCAGCCTAAAGTTTAGCTTCCCCTTAAAATTTAGTACAGCGCATGGCTTTGGGCGTGGGAACGCCCCTCCATCTAGCGCCTCGCCTTAGTCGCTTTTTTTGCACAGACGGTGTCAGACCTGGCAGCCAGCACAGAGCCTTTTTTTTGCTTTCCGATTGCGCCCCTTCTTTGTCAATCTTATTTAACCTTCCTTCGGTGCCTCGCCTCTCCTGGCACATGTCGGCTGCAGGAGGATTTATGTCCTTTGTGCGATCGCTCGCTCCCGTCCTCAGACCCTCATGCAATCTGTCTCGAGTGCCTGGGGACAGACCACCGCTGGGACACATGCGCGGCTTGCAGTACTTTGTCACAGGGCATTGAAGAATTTGGTCACAGCGGTGAAGGGAGATTTTCCAAACCTCTCCTCTGACGCACCTTTGGGACTTCATATCCAGGACCTCTAAACAGTACAAGGTAGGCCCTCTGTTCAGCACGGCTCCTCAGCGCACAACACCTTCCCAGGAGTTCCCACAGGCAAGGGTTCCTCTGATTAAGGTTCTGGCATGCCGAAGGTCTCTAAGGCTACCGGTTTGCAAAGCCGAGGGGCTCAGGGGCCCTATCGGGCAGTCCTCGGAAGGGCAATCAAGTTAGTCTTCGACCCCAAGGGGTAAAGGATCGTTGGGTGCTACCTCCAAGAATCAGTCCTCAACAGTATCCAGCATGACTACCGGCACAGGTGCCGAGGATGTGCAGCTTACGGGAGCTCGATTCAAGGTCATGAATTGGGGCATTACAACTACCGACCGAGGGCTCAGCGCCTGCCAGAGTGATCTGAGGTCAATGCTTCTGCTTTGTGTGCAAGACCCAAGCTGTATCCTCCCATGTCTGAACCCTCATGTGACTCGGGGCCTTTGTGCCCTGCCACCCAGGACATGGTACAAGGTTCCAAAATGGGGGATAGGCACGTGACGGAGCCTGCTAGGCACAGCAGGCATTTTGGATTCGACTCGGGGCGGCACGTGCACTCTTCCCCTATGTGCCTTGCAAGAAGATTCAAGTCCCCATCTTTCTGGAAGCGGCAGCAGACTTTATGGTACAAGCAGCTGTTCTCCTAAGGGGTACATCTACCCATCGCAGCCTTACAGCTACACGCCTGTGACGTCAGGAGCAGAGACCCAGCGCCTCGGAAGGCCGGGCCCCTAGGGAACCGGCGACTAGTGAGGACTGCTTCTTCGAACGCTACCTCCTCCTCATGCGTTCCCCCTCAGATGACGGGGCTCCTGAAGAATATGCTGAAGGAGGTGATCCTGCAGCTAGTGCCTTACCGGCCACCACCTCTGGGTTCTGCGCCTGTTCCTCCAGCTCTTTTGATGCCAGTGCCTCTGCCTCCCCGGTCTAGGCCCTACCGGTGGTTCAGACCCCTCCACCTCCTCCTGTACCACCAACTCCTCCTCCTCCTCACCGGCCACTGGACCCGTCTTCAGCTCTGGACTTAGGGGTACCCCGCCGGCACCTTTGTTCCAGGGCCCAGACTCGGTCTGTAAAAAGTGGTGGGGGATGATGACTGCGAGAAGCCTTGGACGATGAACCCTCTGCATCCTTTAAGGCCATTCATGACCTCCTTCAAGGCCTGGCAGAGTTCTTGGGGGGGGTGGGAGGGGACTCTGCCTGAGGAAGCCCCCCAGGAGTCGGCTTTGCTAGCTGAGGTGTTGGGCAAGCGCACCACGATCCGGCTTGGCATCCCTCTCCAGAAGGAGGTCCTGCAGGTAGCGAGAAAAATCTGGGAGAAGCCCAGGGTCAACGCCCAAACAAACAAGAAGTTGGACAGCAGGTTCAGGCTGACGGATAGGGAGTTAATCCTCATATCCTCCCAACCGCAACTGCGTTCTTCAGTCGTAGCTGCAGCCTCACTATATTCTAAACCATAGTCTTTGTTGTCTTCCTCCATGGGATTCATATGCAGTTGTCTTTCCAAACGCAATTCTGTCATTTCAGGACTGCATCTGCAGCAAGCCAACAGTGACACGCTTGTAGCCGCAGGAACTCGGGAAGTTTCGGCCTGACCTCCCTTTGGAGAGGCAAGCCTCCTTCATGGCCGGTCTGGCAGATGCCCGGGCTGGTGCGCAGAACCTCATGGAGTCTTCATCGCGCACATTGACACGGCGAGCAGAGGGCTATGCCTGGGTATCGAGATGAGGATGACAGGATGATGCATGCCATGAAGTTTGCATCTGACGTGCAAGCGCAGATCCTAGTGGATATTCATCAACTGGAGTTCTCCCTCAACAAGAGGAAGCCACAGTTGTCCCCCTTCCAGGATTTGGTCTTCCTAGGGGTGAGTTGGAGCACCATCTTTCAGTGGAAGTTTCCCACGCCCAAGGGGCTCCTCTCCCTTCGCAAGGCGATGGGACACTTTCTGGCCAGCTCAACCACCTCGACATGGTGGTTCCAGCACCTTCTCGGGCTGATGCCCTTCTGCGTGCTCACTGTACAGCACACTTGCCTCAAGCTCCGTTTGGCTGTGAATTGCGATCAGGAGAGGGGGGGTCTCAATCAGACAGGATCCCAATACTCCTGCCGGTCTTCGCTGGTGGTTGATGGGCAGCAACAACCTGAGCCTACCCTGCTGGTGATGATGAACTCCTCTCTTTTAGGCTGGTGGCTACCCTGGAGGGCTACACGATTCATTGCACATGGTCCAGGGCGGAAACCCTGCTGCATATCAATCTGCTCGAGCTCAGGGCAGTGGGACTGGCCCTCATGGCGTTTCTGCCCCTCATCAAGGACATGCCTTTTCTGGTCACTACGAACAATTATAAATTTTTTTTTTACTTGAACGAGCAGGGCGGCACCCTTTCCCATCCCCCTCCTCTCTGCATGGAGGCAGTATTGATCTGGGAATGGGCCCTTATGGAGGGGGTGTGTGGATATCAGCAGTCCACCTTCCGGGGGGACAGCATTGCGGAAGCAGACCTGCCACGCCGCTTGGGGCTCAACATCTACAAGTGGAAGTTGCACACCAACTCCTTGTTGCCCTTCTTCCAGCATCGATGGTTCACGGACCTTGTCTTGTTTACATCTGGATCTTGACTGGATCACCGATCTTAATTGTAACACCGCCATAAGTGCCAATTATGCCTGCGCCTGGTCTGACCATCACACTATCATCTTCCACATACCTGCGACCAACCTGCACACCATTCCTACGATAGCTCCTGCTGTCCCCACAAGGAACAAGAAAGACATCACCAGGGATAAACTACTCCCACTCATCCTTCCCATCTTGAATGACTGCGCGTACCATTACAATTACCCCAATGTCCTAGTAGATATCTTCAATCAAACACTGCTTCAAGCCATTGACAATATAGCACCGCTCAAATTACGGAAAGCTAAACAACAAGCCCACCTGAACTCCTGGTTCACCCCGCAGTTACGAACCTTACGTAAAGAAAAACGTAAAGCTGAATCACTTTGGAAGAGCCACCCATGTGACTCGAACAAAGAGCGCCTCATTATCACCACCTACAACTACAAGGATGCAATCCTACAAGCCAAAAAGGAGACTTACAATTTATGTATCTCCCAAGCGGAATCCAACACCAAGGAGCTATTTAAAATCCTTAGAGTTGGAATCCCCTTCCCCTGCTCCGGATACTTGCATTAAGATAGCAATTGGTGCAACAACATCCAAAACGCTCTCCTCAACAAGATCACCACCTTGCAATCAAAAATTAACGCCAAACAAACCACCTTACTCACTAACCCCCCTACCAAACCTTCCACAACCCCCACAACTTCCTTCTCTCACACCCCCTTTAGCTTCACCCCACTCACCAGCTTCGAGGTCGAAAACATCATTCGCAACTTAAAACCATCTAACTGCCAAGGTCCTGCCCAGCACCTATTATTAAGGAAGCGGCACATGACCTTGCTCCTTTTTAGAACCACCTTCATGAACTCCTCTTTCTTAACTGGTACGGTACCCAATAACTTAAAGGACGCATGGGTTATCCCTCTCCTGAAAAAACCGACCCTGAAACTCCAACCGACTACAGACCTATCACTACTGTACCGTTCTTACTCAAGATACTTGACAGAGCAGCTTACCTGCAGATTCAGAACTATTTGGAAACTAACAACCTCCTTGGCTCAAGACAATCAGGCTTCAGACCTAAACACGGGACTGAAACGGCTCTATTAGACCTCAAAACCCAAATTGAGGACATCAAAGACAACAGTAAACTGGCCCTTCTACTGGACCTTTCTGCGGCCTTCGATTTGGTCAATCACCAAATACTATGTCGGCATCTGAAATCCGCTGCCCACTTCTCCGACAATGTATCCAACTGGATCAGGTCATTCCTTGACAATAGACACATGAGGGTTTTCTCTCCGTCCTCATCGGCTGATCCACACCAGTCCCTTGTGGAGTGCCTCAAGGGTCTTGTGTTTCCCCTACTCTCTACAATGTCTTCACCAAACCACTATTTGATGTGCTTGACTATAATTACGCCGATGACACCCAGATACTCATACCCATCACTGGTGACTACATTGCCGACTCCAAAGCCCTCAATGACATCTATCCTGCCATCCAAGCATGGATGGCCCAACACGAATTGTGCCTCAACGATGACAAGAGTGAGCTTCTCATCTTAGGTACGCAACAGAGACCCAACAAACTGAGCTCTCTGTTTGGTTCCTTTAACATTGACGGTAACTCAATGAAAGTTTCCAAAGTTACTAAAACTTTGGGTATTTATCTGGACTCCTCCTTGACTCTCACTAGGCAAACCAATGCAGTAGCTTCCGCATCTGCTTACACCTGCAAATTGATCTGCTTGTCGCCCTTTCCTTACCACTCAGAACTGCATCACCTTGGCCTGGACCTTGGTTATGTCCAAACTGGACCAATGCAATGCTCTGTACCAAGGCACTAACCAGGGTAACCTTAATAAACTTCAGATTACCCAAAATAATGCCATCAGAGCGGCCCTCAATATCCCTCGTTCTGCTCACATCTCGGAAACCAGGAAGAAACTCAATTGGCTTTCAGTCGCCCAAAGAATCTCACTTAAAGCACTAGCCCTCACATGCAAATGTGTAAACCAACAGGCACCAGCGTACCTTGCCTCACGATTTTCACAGCATATTCCATCGCAAGTACTCAGATCTGCACAATCCCAAGGTCTTGCGATCCCTAGATTCAAGCTCCAATCTGCTGGGGATGCCAGCTTTCCAGTCCTGGCGGCCAAGCTTTGGAACACCGTACCTCTCTCTATCAGAACCCTACCCTCATTCAACCTATTTAAGCACAAAGCAAAGCTCTGGCTAGCCACATCTCACTAACAACCATTCTTCTGATCATGACTGGCCCACTGGGTCCCTGTTCTGCTCTGCTCCTTCACTACTGCTCTGTTTGCTACCTTGAATTGTAACGTCATTTGTATTTTGGTTACAATTTATTGTAACCACTGTAACTATACGTCAAGCCTGTAATGTTCTTCTAAGATATGCGCCTGGTTGCCCTTGGGCCTGGTCTGCGCTATATAAATAATACAAATACAAGTCTCTTCTGAACTCCAAGTGCCCCCAGTTTGCTTTGTGGGCAGGACAGGGGGTCTCTGGGAAATGCCGTACAGGTCTGTTGGCACGGCCGCAGGTGTTATGCATTTCCCCCCTCTGCTCCAGCAGACCCTCCTCAAGTTCTGGGCTTTGGTGGGCTGCAGTTGTGCTCCAAGAGCCCCGTCCACCTACCGATTCCCAAAAAGGGGCTTCCTGACGCAGCAGGGCGGGGCAGTAGAACATCCGGACCTGGCCAGGCTGACGCTGGCTGTCTGCTACGTGACCAGCTAAGGCTTAAGCATGCACAATTTTCGCATGACAACTGGGCCATCATTCAACAGACCAGGAGGCCCTCTTCTCGGTTGCAGTATAAGAGTAAATGGACTAGGTTCTGCCATTGGGTTGTGACTAGGGTCTGTATCCCGTCACCTGTCCCCTGGATGACGTAATTACTTTTTCAGCACACCTAGCTCGTTGGGGAGTTCAGGTAGATACTTACCGCACTTATTTGGCAGCCATCAGGGCTTACAAGAATTCACCCGAGCATGTTTTCAGCGGCCAGCCCAATGGTTAAGACTCACTTCAAGGGGTTGGCCAGGTTTTTTCCTCCGGTGTATAAGCCACATTTGGTCTGGACCTCAATGTGGTTCTTGCAGCTTTGCAGCACAAACCCTTTGAGCCCATGGCCTCTGGGGACATCCAGCTGGTAACGCTAAAGATGGTTCTACTGGTAGCTCCCACCTCTGCCCTCCAGGTCAGTGAGCTGCAGGTGTTGTCTTTGTGCAAGCTCTTCACCACTTTTCACCCAAACGTCTTGCCCAAGGTGGGGTCTCTGTTTTATCTAAATCGGGAGATCTGCCTGCCAGTGTTCTTCCTCAACCTGCAGTCAGAGGCAGAGAGAGGGCCCTACCTTCCTTGCACCTCAAGAGTCCTCAAGTTTTACTTCTTCCGGACAAAATCCTTCAGGAAGTCTTAGCCATTGCTTGTCACATTTGGGGGCTCCTCCCCTGGCACTCATGCTTCATAGGCTCCCATCGCCTGTTGGATGGTTCAAGCCATTTCTTAGGCGTACATGGCCATGGACAAACCAGTTCCTGTGGGGATTCATGCCCATGCAGTCAGATCTGATGCCATGGACGTCACATTTCAGAAACATGCTTTTTGGGATGTCCGCAAGGCTGCTACTTGGCCCACTCCGTCGGCCATCTGTATCACCATTCCCTGGATACCAGCTCCAGGCGCGATGCAGAGTTCGGACGTTTCTGAAGAACCGTTTTGATTCGTCCTAGATATGAGGAAGGTTGTCGCTGCTCACCCTATCGTCTTGTTCGGTGGAATCACCCACAATGATGGAGGAAAGGGGATGCGGCGAATGAGTAATAAAAATTACTCACTGTAGTGACTAGAGCACTCATAGTCCTTAGTCCCCTTTCCTCCATATGCCCCACCCACCTTCCCCCGCTTGTATGCCAGGGGCTAATATGTAATAACTGTAGCCAGGTGTCCAAGTGTGCAATGTGTTCAAAAGGGACTGAGGTGAGGTGCCAGAGAGTGGGGCCTCGGCAGGACGTTCCCATGCCAGAGGGTGCGTGCTGTACTAAATTTAAAGGGGAGCTGCGTTTTTTGCTGCCCAAGGTTCCTGTAGCATCCCCAAATTGGGGGACGCCCACAAGGATGGAGGAAAGGGGACGATGGACAAGGAGTACTCTAGTCACTACAGTGAGTAACTTTTTGCCACTCTTATTGGAGGAAATACTACCAACACAGAGGGCACTCAGCCACCACATTTACAACAAAGACCCCAATATTCATCAAAGCATGAGAGCGGGCGCTAGCTGGTGGCAATGAAACCAGCCAAGCATATGGCACTGGCAAAACAACTCTGGAACATGCTCCACCCTTGAGCATCTGGATGGGAGAAAGGATTTTTTATCATGTGTGCACTTAGTAAAATCTGACACAAGAACATTGGGTGCTCAGAATTGTACGGAAAGGTTCTCAATTTTCAGGGCCTCTTCTATCTATTTCTCCAAAACCAAGCACAATACATAACCATCACTGCCTGGTGACCAACCGAAAATGACCCAAAGAATGAAAAATAGCATTTTCTGCTACTTGGTAAAGGAAAAAGACACATCACAAATGAGTACAATTATGTACTTTGAAAGATTGTGAGTGTGTTCGAATTGGGAAGAAACAAGAGATGACGATAAAAAAATGTTGCTACGAAAGAAAACGAAATTTGTGGTTTGATGGAAATATTGGCTGATATCAGCCCGAGACTTGGTGAGGGCAATCTCTTTTTCGATACTAGGTGGACATTGTTGGTTATGTTAAGTCTAAGTGTGATCAATGGAACTACTTGTGATAGATTGCAGTGCTGTGGTCCATAATGAACTTGACTGGACCTCAGTCAACAAATAACAACATGCCCAGATATTACAGGGTAATTTACATGCAATTACTGAAGGTAAATTTGAAATTACTCCACACCTGGAACATTGACAATGAAATGTGGGATAATTCCTATAAATGACCCATCGAGAAATGAAAACCTATTGCATTAAATAATGCTCAAAAGCTTTTCATGGTTGTATATTTGCTAAAACCTGCTACTAGGCGGTAGGACAGAAATTGAGGACTGTCTCAGATGAAAAACACAGATTCGATAAAACTGAAGGCAAATGAGGCCATCATGAAACCGTTTGGAAACCTAACATGAAGGAATAAGATGAATCTGAAGACTATATGGTTAAGCTCTAAATGCTAATTAAAAACAATTTTATATTGTGACTGGGTCAGGGGTTTGACCCTGTCGGTCAGAACAGGGACCCCTACCAGGGTTTTTACCAATCCGACCACAGAGGTGGATTAAGGGAGTTTGGGAGAGCCCCAGTCTTTTCCGTCCCTGCTTGTGCTTTGTTGAATGAATCTGGTGCCACAGTCAATCACACAGTATCCTGAAATTTCGATGCTTGCCCGAGCTTTTCTCATTTCATAAATACTAGAACTAGCATGCTGAATCCCACCATAGACCGAAAGAAACCGGTTTTCCAACTACCGCCTCCATTTACGGAACCCCGCACTGTGCCGATTCAAAAGTACTGACCGCAGTGTATGAGGACCGCAGTGTATGAGGACCGCAGTGTATGTGGACCGCATAGCAAACACTGAACTATCCAGAGCTAATACCATACTTTGATAATGAATGAGAAAAGATTGTGGACCTAACTGGGCTTATAAAGACTTGCAGTGTGAAAACACATCATAGGGCGAATAAGTAGACATAGGTTGGCTCTTCGGTGTAAATGTGACAGCAGTGCAAATGATGGGGTGGGAGAAGGCCAGAAACAGGACAGAAAGAACCTCAAAAACAGGTAAATGAAAGACTTGGCAGTGTTTGTTTGGGTGAGGTCAGGAGGAGAGGTGGACGAGAGCCCATTCATAAGACGGATGGTGAAGCGGAGGGTTAGTTTGTGGCAGAGACTGTTACAGGTGACGTGTTGGTAATGTGAGAGTGAGGCTCTGAGTGTTTGGTGGATTGTATTTGGGATAAACTTGTTGGTTGAGTGAGAGAGAGCAGTGAGAGGAATAGGAGAATATGGAGGGTTTGGGAGAGAGAAAGCAGTGGATATTGGAGGGACAGATGCAGGAAGCGGGTGGAGAGTGAAAAGAGTTGAGCGGTAGAAGAGCAAGAATAGAACAGAATGAGGAGTACCCTGAATAAATCTACAGGAATGGAGCAGGCCTGAGCAAGTGGAGAGGGAGAGAAATGGGGCCTCTTGACGCAACATACTGAGGAAATATTCCATAATCCGATCCTGGGAGTGTTAGAATGGGGAACCTCAGAGGGAACCAAATGGAGAAGGGTTCGCCTTTAGGCCCTCACATTAGCTACTTGTCATACAGTATGGGTCACTGATCACTAATTGATTACCTCAGGTTAAAGGTTCTCTACGCAGCTAGGGATTTGGGAGCTCACGAGAAGACTGAAGAGTAAAGCCCACTAGTGCGCCCCAAACACCTATTAGTCTGATGGAATACCTTATCCTGTGTTTAAAAATCCTGGAACCATGCTTTGGATTCTGGGTGTGAGGCTGTTCATGACAATTTACAACAGGACAATATGTGCATATCAAGACTGAAAGAATGTTAGGCTGGACTTACATAGGAAAACAGGATGACAGTAATAACTTGGAAGGAGGTACAAAGCGTGTTTTTACAACCAGCAACTAAATAAAAGCCCAGATTTAGATGAAGTCCCCAATGATATGCTTAAATGAATTACGAGCTGTAGGTGCCATTATTGACAGTTCTATTTAATGCCATTCTAAATACGGGTTGTTATCCTTCCAGCTGGAGAACAGGTAAAATTGTCCATGTCTATGAAAGTGGAGATCCTTCTATTGTCCTTTAAAACTCTTAGAAGTGTCTTCTGAACTTTTCGGGAGGGTTATTTATATACACCTTCTTGATTCAATAAATGAAAACGATAGGTTTTCTGAAACCCAACTGGATTTCAGGGAAGGATTGTCCTAAAATGAACCTCAACAAATGTACTTGGGAAGGGCACAATAGTACACCTTGCTTTTATGGACTAAACATCTGCATTTGTCCAATTCAGTAAGGTCCTTGTTAAGACAACATTGATGTATATGTGGATCCCAATGGACCTATTAGCCATACTAATAAAGCTACATCGAGAATGTGGCATGGTTAAGATATGAAACTGAAGGGGAGATTATGCAGGCAATTGATGTGGGGAAAGGAGTGTACACCATGAGTGTGTTTTTGCTCCTGTTTTTTTTTTTTAATCTCTGAACAAGTTTGCTAAGGTAGCTACTTTGAAAATATAATTCCAGCTATCACAGAACATAGAGACTAGGAGACTTCCAATCGTCAGTTATACTAGCAACGTGGTGCTAATTACATGAACCTTTAATGCACTGCAGAGTTTAGTCTGTGCATATCTGAAATGTATGAAGAGAAGGGGGTTGATAATACCAGCAAATCTAATGTATTAACTATTGGTTGAAAAAAAGTGCAAAGCCATACTTTCAAATGCTATGTAAATTGACTCTTGCCCTCCTTTGACCATCTTTGATTGTGATTCAAAAAGAACGGACTGTGGTGCGATATTAAAGTGAGACTTTGAAGGCGTCTCAGGATAAACAGAAAAGAGAATTGGTATGGTGGAGGTGTACAGTTTTGCTCAACATCTCAAAATCTGTAAAATTACCCAATAGACAATATGTTACTGGTGTATGGTAATGTCTTTGCCAATTGGGTGTTATAGTGCAGGGATTTGGGGTTTTGTGGATGCAAAGAAGTTGCAAATGGAGCAAACTCTGCTCTCGTCAATTGCTTGGGGGTTCCACCACACCTTCTTGCTAGTATGTCCTGCCCGCAGTACTTCATGCTCCCACCTTTCCAGCTCAGTTCCGCCCCAGAAGAAGTACTGCCTGGGAAAGGTTTGTTGGTTGGGTAGGATATCTCCTACTAGTCCTTGGGATCAAGATAGAGACCACCTGACCCAATTGTCATGGTTAGTAGAGGTGCTTGCAAATGCCACAGCGTCTTCTTTGACTTGATTATGCCGAGAACAAGTAGCTATCCGAACCATAGTGCTTCAGAACTGTATTTTCTAGGACATGTCCTACCCTCACAAGGGGGCGCCATCTTGAAAAGTGAGTGATGTACTTTGATACTCAGTTACGCAAGTGATTTTACTGACAGTCACCCATATTCGCCACTTTGTGAGTCGCCTTCACACCAGTATGGAGGCTTCACTTTACGTTTCGGTCTTGGATCAAGGGTCTACTCGGACCTCTGGGTGCATCTATCGGTCAGATTTGACTCCTAGTGCTAATCTTCATGTAAGTTTGTCTCCATTATCGAGCATGCACCACCTGCTCTGAAATCTGACTGCCCAAGTGCTTTTCTGTCATGCTACTGAAGGCATAATGTGGTATGATATGCCTGGGTGTGATGTTTGTTCCCCTAAAGACGTATGCAATGAGACTGGAATGAAGGTCTCATAGGAGGGAATTGCGGGGAAAAGTCTGGAATTCAAAATGTTATGTACTCCCCTAGCACACTGCTGCATTATAATATTGAGTAGGAACTGCAAACTGCCATATCCAAACAACTGTTTCTTGCCATTGCGAGTCGAGGCTTTACTGTGCATGTTCTTGCAATGAAGGCCTTTGGCCTAGTGTATAGATAGCTTGCCTTCATCTCTCACTTGTGACATATTTCTTTTTTGGCATAGGTAGGCATAGTTTAGGCAGCCTCATTCTTCGGAAAAGTGGCTTTAGCAGATGGAAGTTATCATGTAAGCCCTCGAAGCATATTCAGCTCCACTAAATGTATCACTTCATGCTGTCCTTTGTGATAACACTGTCTTAACGTGCGAGAACGCAGCTGGTATCTAAGACTTGTATAGTGGGGTTTTGTTCCCTGCTTGTAATATTGTTTCAGTTAGAGTCCCTGCCCTGACTGGACCTCGCTTTCCATAGAAAGGCATGCGTTTCTTTGGGTATAAGAGAACGGTTCGTGGACAGGGGTGGGGAGGGGTTCAGTTCTCACTTGTGTTGAAGTCTCATACTAACATTGGTTTCGTGTTGTCCTGCTGTTTTTTTTTTAACTAACACACTGTTCATCAATCCACCAGAATAGTCTGCCATTTTTTCCACAACAACAGTATGGCACTAAATAATTCAATTTAGACAGTCCAGGATAAAAATTATCATAGGGCTTAATAACACACTTTGGAAAATGAATCTAACAGGTAGTATTATCGCACAACTCTGATACAAATATATACAAACACCATAGGTTCAAATATACATCAGATAAGTGATTTCAGCAAAGCAGGGTCAGTCTGAAAAAACCAAACTCCTAACCGTCGTGTTGCCCCCCACCCCCCTTTATGGGCAAGCATGCTCTCCGGTATTCAGACAATCTTTGAAAATCTCCTATTGGGGTTGTGGATCACTATACCCCCCTCCCCCTTGACTGCATTCCTATCAGGCCCTATGTGCACTGTGATACTTACACAAATAACAAATAACATTAAGACACAAAGAAAACACAGAGAATTGATTCAATTTATAACAATGGGATACATTTATTTATATACACACAGCTAAGCATAATGCATGACCATGCAGGCAGTTCTAATGCTATGTCTAATTTGCACCTTTTATACTTCTGGCGCAAAGCTACCATGCAGTAACTTTGTAAGCCTTTGCTGCAAGTGTGTGGTTCTAATGCAATCTAATGCAAGCGCTAGTCATCCATCACCTTCATGGGCAAATCCACACCATCAATCCACACTCACTCTAGACAATCCCCTGTCTGGTTTTACCCTTCACCCTTTATGTGAGTGTCTGTGTGTGTCTGTGTGTCTGTCTGTTCCATCAGTTTAGCCAAGGCCAAAACCATACTTCCCATTCTGCATGTGCCAGGTCAGTCAGTGTCTGCCTCTCAAGATCTGGTCACTCGAACTCCCAAGCTCTCAATCTCATCAGAGCCTCATCACCATCTCCCACCAACAGCCAGCAACCCCTCTGTGGCTCTCTCCAACTCTCTGGCAACTCTCCTTCAGCAATCATCAACTGGAACTCCCCGCAACTCTCTGGCTCTCCCGAACTCCCTCAAACTAGTTCCAGCAAACAACTTCCGCTCTCCTCCGCTCCTCCCCAACAACTCTCTCGGGCAGACTCAACTCTTCAGTCTCCCCCCAAAAACTCTCTCGTGCAGACTTCTCTCTTGCAGACTAACCTTGTGCAGACCCACTCCATCCAATTCTAGCCTCCTTGGTTATAGTCTTCCATGACGCACCATATTTCTATAATTACTTGCATTCTAAGAATGTCTCTTTCGGCGTATAGCAAAATGCCTGCCTGTCTCCTTGCGCGTTACTTGTCTCGGCATGTCCTGTAACTGCGTGTCAAAGTGACATTGGAACATCATATCTTTCTTTCATGGCCATTCTGTGTGCGAAAAACCATCTATTCCCTCTATTCACTGTTCATACCCATTCTCTCCTTCACTGTAGGCTTCACTCTGTATTACAAAATGCACTCTTAGGCCCCGTCCCTCTCATGCATAAGCACTCCCTCCATCTCTCCATGTCACTCCCTTCATGGCCCCAACCCTCGTTGTTCTCTCCGCGAAGCACACCAGCCAAGCTGATGAGCTTCCTAGGCCATCTCTACTAGGACAAGGGTCCATGTTATCTGTACTCTCTGCCAATGTTTACAAAACAATTCTCCACACTGAGCCCAGTGTCTTTCTCCATCAGCAAATGGATTCAAATGCCACCCTAATGCTTTCTAGCGTTTGATTTCTCTCACAATACAAGCACTACATAATGCAAACTCATTCTAAATACATACTCTACATACATACATGCATGACAGTCTCTAAATGTGTCTCTACAAAGCATAACGATGTGTGAATGGCTTTGCGTGCATTTCAAATATGACTGTGTGTGGTGCAAGCAATGCATTTTCTCTCTCAGCCTAAGCGCTATATCTAATGCAAACATAGATGCATAGCAAATCACAAAACATCATCTTTACATGTCAAATATACGGTGTCTCTAAAACACTACATGGCACTTCAAATATATGCAAGTGTCATTCTATTTCAAATGGCAAAGTGGCAGCATGTTTCTCTCGTAATGGAAAGCAAAATATGCAAACATATCAATCTAAAAGCATATTGCAAATGCATACAAAGGTGATAGTCTAATATGTGGATAGTGTCTACTTCAGCAATGTACTATGGATAGCTAAACAGAATGCAATAATAGAATGATTCCATAGCAAAGATTCTAATGATTCTAACAGTGAGTCTAATAATGGATAATGGTTCTTCTACAGATAGTACCTATTCTTCTAATGGGTGTTATGATTTCTAATAATAACAATTCCAGGCTTCTCATTTCATCCAATTCCACAGCAGGTACTTAATTAAGATGCAGTAAATGGTGGGAAGCAAATCACAAGCCAATATCCTAACTTGAGAAGTCCAAACCCTAAGATGAATGTGGCCTTGTGCCCAAAAGTCACGGGCGCCACACAATCATTCTTTGCATTATGCTTTTGCTGTAGGAAGGATTGAATGGGCTTGTGGTGGTGTGGTTTTCAAACTATTTCAAAGTGTTTACCACAATTTTACCAGACGTGAATAAGAGATCTCCTTTCATCCAGACAGAAGCCTAACCCAGGGGAAGCATACTCGACTCTGGTTCGCCAACCAAAGGTGAGTGGAATGGAGATGGGAAACAAAGGGACTGGTTCTCAATGTTATCCTATGGAGGACATGCACACTGATGCTTAATTACTCCCGACTCCGCTTTTCACAAATTTCTTTGTGGATTGCCTGATAGTGGCTGTTGGGTCGATCTTCCACTATCGGTTCCAGTGAGAGGATGCAAGATGCAACCCCTTTTGGTGAAGGAATGCAGAATCCAATGTTGCAGGTCCCTTATGGATACTTAGCGGGATGGAGGAAGAGTTCCAGCGACGATCATGCACTCGGGTGATGGCAAGTGTCCTTCCAGTCGCAGTCTCGGCAGCTGCTCCAGCACAGTTTCACTTAAAGGTGGAAAGCTGATATTCGCAGAGAAGGCTACTTTTGGCACAAGCTGGCGACAACCAAAGTCTTGGACTTCATTTCAGAATGACGGCTGTTCTGGTGAGGTAGCCCATGAGCGAGAGCTGGTCAGCCCACCGGGTAGTCCAGGGACACTTTCAATGGCTCTCAAGGGCTGGAGCTTCAGGAAAGCCTCACAATGAGTTAGTCCCACTAGTCAAGGGCTGTAGCACCGCTCTGGGTCTTCAGAGATCAGTCAGAGTAGCAAGTCTTGTCTAATCAGTTTCCTCATAAAATGTGAGCAGAAAAGCAAGAGAAGTGAAG
The DNA here is from genome assembly GCF_040938575.1 of Ambystoma mexicanum. Lineage (NCBI taxonomy): Eukaryota > Metazoa > Chordata > Amphibia > Caudata > Ambystomatidae > Ambystoma > Ambystoma mexicanum. The sequence continues at coordinate 983,949,860 of NC_090934.1, read as the reverse complement.
CTGATGGGGTTACTTCCCTTCACAAAGTCAGGGCAGGATTTAAACAGAACAAAAAGAATGGGGTTCCATCGGAAACTAAGGAGTGAAAGTTGCAAAAAGAAAATCTTTCATAACATTCACCCGTAAGAAGATAAGGCAGAAATCCTCGCCCAATTCTACTATATCTGAAAGGGTCTGGTATTCAGAGACCTCTGTAAGGATGCAGAAGGAGGAGACTGACACGCAGGTGGTATAAACCTTTATTACACCAGAAAATAAAGAGAAAACCTACCTCTCCCCGATTCTAAGAGGGATTGCCCTGCCTTAAAGGATAGTTCCGGGACTTTTTTTTTATTGTCCCTACGGTTCGGCCATGTGTTTTTAAGCATAACTCGGTAGATCGTAGAAAACTTTCCTATGGACCTTACCTGACTTTTCGTCCATTAACGCACATGAAATCAGCCGCCATTTTCTGATAATCCTATCATTTCCCCCCATCGCCCTGGCTCACCTGCTTTTGCGGCACTAAATCAAATCCCCCGCCCCTGAAACAGACTTTATCAAAACATTCATATTCCCCGCCTCTATCCGTGACGTGACTGAGCTGCGTAGGCAAACGCGCCCAGGCGTCTTCTACGCGACTCCACACAGAACCCGGAAATCAACACAGATGAGCTCACACAACACAGCGCGCCACAATTGGGAATATGAAAGTGTACTTTTAAATTAAACCGCAAGATTGTAAATTTGGTAAAGTACATTTATTTGACATCAAATGTTTTGAGAATATTCAGCGATTTTCATTTTTATTTGCTCACGTTCCAAAAAGTTCGTTTTGAGGCACGCGATGTTACTTTGCTGTACACAGGGTCTTAGATCATCTCACAATACAGCGCCACAATTCGGAATATGAAACTGTGGTTTAAAAGCAAACGGCAAGATTGTACATTTGGCAAAGTACATTTATTTGACATCAAATGTTTTGAGAATATTCAGCGATTTGCATTTTTCTTTGCTCTCGATCCAAAATAGTTCGTCTTGAGGCAAGCGATGTTCGTGTGCAGTACACAGGGTGTTGGTTTACGATAAAATAAGCTCTTCGGTCGCACTGATAATCGCATGGCTGTTCCAACAACGAGGCACTAGGCCACCACAACGGTCTGTATGTTGCATCTAGCCGTTAGTACCGCGTAAGGGCATACTTGTACTTGGCGATCGTCCCATAAAATGGTCAGGGTGGTAAGGTTGTTCACGCGGAGAAGCAACTGGCGGTTATAAAAGCCATCCGCCGGTGTCTGGTACTCGTGACACATACAATAATGAAGGATGTACCTGTTTTAAAAACATAAAAAATGAAATTAGTCTCAACATCAGATCTTTATTAAAATTATTCATTTTATATATTAGGTCGGGAAATTATTTCATAGCTAGGACAGTGCAACTGGGTATTATGCGTCAAGGGGGGGCTGTAGGATACTGAGACAGTCCCCCAGTGCAGGGGTTGACAGGGAGGCAGCGCAGGTGGAGAGTGGAAGGGCCCAGGACCGAGGTCGCAGACAGTGGACCAGTTGTAGCAGGGGAGAGGGAGAGAGAAAGCAGAAGCAAAGAGGAAGGGTGTGAGGTGCTTCCGTAAAAGGAGATGGTTCTCCTCAAGATAGTGCGCGGTACAAAACAATATGCCACATAGAACGAACAAGTACAACTTAACCCGTCTTTAAAGCTACTGTATAGTAATTAAATTGCGGTATAAACTCATCTAAAGAGTTACTTACATTATATTTGCATTTTCCATTGTGTCTGTGCGTAGGGCAGCCCCGAAATACCACTCCTTCTATGCCGACGTTATGTCTTCTAATGAACGAACATGAAATGGCTTTCGTTTCTGAAATTATATTCATTATCGTTTCTTACGTTATTGCCCCACACCCCCAAAAAGAGGTCTTTCGGGATGGTCCCGGCCTGTCAAGGTCAAATAACAATAGAACCTTATACTGAGTCGTGGGCCATTCCGGCACCCGAGCAAAAAATCAAAGCAGCTGACCGTCACTTTGAACGAGCACACATTCCTAGTTAGCTACATTCAGTGTAAGGCCATCTCACAGGACTTGAAATTTACACTCCATCTTTGCATTTTGTCTGCGTGCATTTGCGGCCCCAGAGAACCATAAATACGGAGACATTCTATATTTTTTGAAAAATGATTTATATTACTGTTTGGTTTAATTTAATGCGCAAATGAACAAGGTTGGATAGACACATTGCATGTACATTGAGCAATCACTTTTATTTACACAATACATAGTTACACATATTCAATGGGCCTGCAACATGAGGAGACTCCAGAGCAAAGTCACAGGTGACACCCGGGTGGTTCGCACAACTGCACGGTGAAGGGAGGGGCAACGGTGGAGAGACACATTGCATGTACACTGAGCAATCACTTTTATTTACACATTACATAGATACACATATATTCAATGGGCCTGCGACATGAGGAGACTCGAGAGAACAGACAATCAAATTACAATCATTTAAACCGTGATGTGTATTTCTCAATGAGCTCTTCTTTAGGTGGACATGGAACAGAGGCAATGTTGGGTGGCAATGCAGTTGTCCCCTGCACAGGTTCGTTCACAACTCCATGTATGTGCCTATCTAGGACATCAACAATAAGTCTCTCAAAGTCATATTGCATATCCTCAAACACTGGTTTGATAACCCATTGTTTACTTCTTTTAGTGAAGGCCTTATTGTAGCGAAGCGTCCCTAAAGTTCCGGTCGTCCTACTTTGTTGACGGCCAACATTATGGTTATGTGCCAAGACTGCTAGAAGAGTCCGATTTATCATGCCCTCCATGCCAAAATGCAATCGTTTTGGCCTGTACTTTAGGCACATATTGTGGAACACCTCCAAATCTCCTGTGTGGCAGAATTCCGTGAGTCCCCTCAAATCTCTTGTTATAGTTTTATCAAATACAATCTTTTCAATGGCTTTGTGAGTGGGTGATGAAGGAATCAACCACTTCTTCTTCCGTGCCTCCTCTGTGGACAAATGGCCATGTTCACAATTGTGGAAATGTTGGTTTGTGTTCCAGCGGTGAATGTTGCTACAGTGTAGCATTACTGACCGCCGTTTTTCCAGTAGAATTTCCAACGACCCTCCACATGTTTCTGAGCTCCACCAAAGATGGTTGCTGATTGACTTGGACCACTGTGAAATACCTTGCATATCTTTTTTTTTACCTGCAGCCGACATTTTTTTATTGATTGTTTTTGCAAGATGCCAAACGTCAAATTGGTGATTTATATTTTTGTACTCTTCTCTCATTGTCTTGGCAATTGAAACGTGTCTGTCCGTGGCTATCAGGTCGATCACCATTCCCCGCGATTGTAGTTCTTGCAATGATGCTACAAAGCCAACTTTCTCCATGGCCACTGAGGATGTACTTTGTGACACCTGCACGACCACCGAACTCACAATTTTCTTACTTTCCATGTCCTGAAAGTGGTAGGTGCAGTACTTGGCTGAAAATCCTGGGCTGTCGCACTGTCCATCACCGGCTAGCCTGAACCGTTTGCCCGCGAATGTACTATCAATAGACATTTTTTCCATTCTCCAAGCTTCGCTAATGGCTGGAAATAGATAATCGGTTTGGTATTTGTAGAACTGGGTTTTCGCAATGAAATGGATTCCCACAAACTGAAAGAAAGACTCTAATTTTTTAAAACTTGAACCACTAAAAAGTGCAGCCGCTGCACAAAGTAGATTGCCTGCTGGCAGTTGCCCCAGCATGGGTTGTGCAGACCATGAGAAAGGATGATATTTTGTACAGGTGGCATGTATTTTAAGGTTAGTGCCTCGAATTGCACGAGTCACATTAATCAATGGCTCCACACATACTTCCCCACCAACCGAATGCCCACATTTCATCCGAATAATAATATCAATCAAACAACTATCGAATACAATGAATTTGGCCTCTTTCCTTATACTGTCACTCTGCATCCCAGCTGGTTCGGCCTGTAACGTTGAGGACATGTCACTCACATGAAAGGTAGAATCTCTGATATCGTCTTCCGCTATGTTCAGTGATATTGATGGTGTTTCATTGTCGTCCACTTCATTCTCTTCCATTGCAACATCTGTTCCTTCTCCGGCGATGGGTGAATAAAACAATTTCTTCAACTTTCTTGCGGTCTTAGTTTTTGCGGGTGTGGATTCTGTGAATTGATCTCCGACTGCATCCGAACTACCAGGAGGACATTCACTATCAATGGCTGGATGTGGTATAGCTCCGTTGTCAATCACTTCATATTCTTCCCATTGGCACGATGCGTCTCAAGTCCCTGCCAAAAGGTTTGACAAGCAACATCTCTCGTTCGCTTCACTGTCTGTGTAGATCTAGTTCGTACACCCACTCGCAACTAGAGGACAGATTGGAAAAGGGATGTTCAGTTTAAACACAACTTACAGTATTGAACTATTAACAGTGAAAAACAACATAATATAGTGACCAGGACACTAACCTTCTTTTGCTTTCTTTTCTTTGAAACTTTCTTGCCTCGAACTTCAACATCAGGACGCTGTTGCTCCGACTCGTGTGTGCATGTCTCCACTTCCTCTTGCGCTGCAACGACTACATTTTTATGATAAGCACATCCATCACGCACTGACGCTCCATCGACTCCCTGAAACATAGAACTTTCATTAGTATGTATAATAATATCGAAAACACAAAAAGTACTTGGGGACCAATACCCACGTACATCTCAATAGCAAAACACGAATGAACGCTTTGTGTAGAACGACAATTATTCACGCATTGTTGATCTAGTTAGATGGAACTGTCAAGATCCATACCTCGGGCTCCTCATAGACTTCCATTGATGATATTATTGAAGATGATGCTTCAGTAACTCCCTGAAACACAGTAATTGCATTAGTATGGTTTTCTATTTTGTTAAAAAGAACATAAACTTTGTGCAGGCGTCAACGGCTCATCTAAATAGACCTGCACAAATGATCAGTTGTCTAAAATAAATAATGGATATGTAAATATGATTCGATTTGCTTGATCGTTGGAAGTGTCACCACCCAGAGATCTGCATCAACTACTAGGGGTGATGTTCTTGTAGAAGAAGCTCCGTCATCTCCCTGAAACATAGTACTTGCGTTAATAAAGAAGGAAGTATAGCGAATGTAATCACGTCATATGATTTCGCTTGATCGAACTGTCAGTATCCATACCTCGAAATGCATAAGAACATCAAGGGACGATGTAACTGCGGTGCACACTTCTGCAAGCTTTTGCGCCGACCCCGTAACTGCATGCTCCCCCTTCTTCTTGGACTAATGCTCCATCGACTCCCTGAAACATAGGACTTTCATTAGTAATGTACACAATATTGAAAAAAGAAGACACATAGGAGGGTGACGACAGAAGGACATATCAATGGCTAAAAACGAAAGAAACATTGTGTGTAACAATCACGCTACATGAATGCAAGATCTGATGATCTCCATCGATGGAACTGTCCGGAAACGTACCTCGAGCATCTGAGTGACATCAACGGTTGTCGTCAATGCGTTGGACTCCTCAGCATCTCCCTGAAAGACAGTACTTGCATTATTTTGGATAACAATAATTATAACTGAAAACAAAGACTAGAGGACGAGTACAAGGGTGTACCATTAGGTAAAATAATTACACAATAAATTAAAACTATTGATTTACATGCCTAAAACAAGTCAGTGGCAGAATAGCTAAGTAAGATTACCCGATAGGCGCTTGAAGTGGCTGATGACTGCAATAACGACACGGATGGAGAATCTTCCGCCTTCATATTGAGTGGACACATAAATGGGGAAATTATTGTTAGCTAATGCTACACACTACCGCAAGGCCGAGAGATAAATACGTAAACTTGACTCACCAGTGGAGGGATGTGGACGAATAGAGTGGGAATAGCGGTTGAGAGCAATTTTCGCCTCGCTCGCGGTGTGTTCTTCTTTATTAGCAATGATGTGGAGTACATGTCTGAGCTAAAGTGCCTGCTGCAGATGCGGTATCGATCACCCCTCTTGTCCGCAAAGACTTCTAGGACTCTACTTTCAAGCTCAGACGGTGGATGTCCGCAATATCGGACCCATTCTCTTATCTGATCTATTGTTTTAGGGAAAACATGCATTATAGTACCTTCAGATTTATTATGGGTCTTCGAAGGGCAACCGCCAATGGAACAGGCAGGCATTGTGGAAAGTTCTGAAAAGTAAAGATCAACAATTCTCTATGAATACCAATGTGTTAAAAAATTAAATGACACATAAAAGGTTCAATGCTAGGTTTGTTTTGGTTCTTGGAACTATACACGTTATTCACATGCGGATAATTATTTGAATAACTTTAAAAAAATAGAAAGATAATTTGACTAAACTCAGAACATGTGACTAGTTCCTTGCATGTACTGTCTTGAACGAAAAGAAATTGGACGCAAAATGATTATGGTACATGGCCTTACCTTGACGAACAAACAGTTAGATGCAGGGATCAGAGTAGTTTCTTGTCGTAGAACAGGGAGCAGTTCACAGGTTGCAAACTGACGAGTTTCCTCGAAGTGGTCACGGAAGTTCACAGAGACGAAGAGCAGATAACCAGCACCTTCACGGGTTGACTAGCAAAGTGCAAAGAAGTTCTCATTAGAAATATGAAGTGGGTTATAAAGAATTCGAAACAGGGGTGTGTTTGTGAATGAATGACGTGTATATGTCGTGGCATTATGCGGTTTGCAGGGGGCCGTCCAGCGTGAAGGGGGATGCTTGGCAGGAGACACGGGGTCTGGAGGTAGACATGGGAACAACCCATGCTCTATAGACCACTTTGAAGTGTACATGGTCTTTGGCACCTCTTGGCCTTTATCGCACCCTGACAGCTCCACTTGGCAGCACAAGTACCCCGGTGCGAACTGCCTTTGATAGGGCGGGGGGGGGGGGTGGATTAGGGCGGTGGTCGTGCAGACAAGACTCGTTTGCCGCAGGGCCTCACCAAGGAGAGGCCATCTAACTGCTTGTAAGAGGCAGGCTACAGGATCTAGTACATGGAAGGCAGGGGGGTGAGTTTATAAATACCTCACCCTCCCAGGAGAATATATGGGTGCAGTTCACCCTGGAGACCCTGGATGCCTAGGCAGTTAGTCAGCAGCAGGCTGGCCTGTGGTGGCATGGCGGCACGGGCCAGAGGGGGTCATCTCTGTACCCGGTGCCCAAAAGGATGATTTATTATGATCAACCATATTGATTATTTACCTATAACCATGTTTTGTATTAATAAAATCCAACGGCCTTCCTTTTATTGCCAACGCTTGAACAAAGTGGTGTGGTAAGTATTTTTGGGGGAGGAGGCAAGGCCGGGAGGCTTGATGCCAACCCGCAAAATAACATATGTATGTCTGCTGCATATGGGTTCAACGGTTATGTGGATTGAAGGTGGGCGGCCAGCGTGAGGGAGGATGCTGGCCGGAGACATGTGGTGTGACAAGACAAGGCACAGGAAGACTATTCAATGGAGACACACTAGATTCATTTAAAAAATCAAAACAACCATTGTTAAAATATATGTTGGGTTTTATTTTAGATCTTAATTTGAATTGAACATAAATAATAAACATTACACATTGTAAAGTTCCGGTTGCAGCACATCCAGGGAAAATCCGCGGTATTGTCCACTGTCGCTGGGGAAATGTCTAATGGCAAGTACCGCACAGGCAGGTATTACTCTCCGAATGCGGTGTCCGAGACTCACGTGAAGCCACCAAGTGAAGCAACGATAGGCCACCAGCCTGTACCACCTGTGAAAACGAAAGATGCAAACTGTATTAAAATGACAAAACTTTCTTATCACTGTCGATTCAGGTAAAAAATGTCATTCTGCTTTGAAAAAAAATCTATCTAGAAAATGAACAATATGGAACCAATTTACATGCATTCGAATGATATGTAGATGTCATTTTATATGTGGGAGACGACCATGACATAGTAGTGGCATCACTGACATCAAAACCAGAGTATACTTACTCGTTACTCGGATTACGCGGACGAACAGTGCCGCGAAGTTCGTGCATAAGCACCATCATCATCCTCAACACGGTCCATGAGAGGCAGGCTTCCCTGAACTCTGGCAGCTCGGTGATGCATTGCGGACTTGGCTCGCCTTCCGAAATGTAGGCCAAGCACCCGGAATTTTCACGGCAGCAGCAGTTCTCCTCCTCAGTTGGCATTAGCTCGCACCGATTGCACGTGCACCAGGTGGAGACGTCGTCCATGCGACATGGTCCAGGCTCTTCATCCGTTGACTGGTCCTCCCAACTGCCGTCCGAATCCCCATCGTTTTCGCGTGCTTGCCTTTCCAGTAGTTCTTGCTCGGTGTACTCGGGCTCGTACATATACGGCATTATTGTAGCCATTGTGTGGTAAAGAAAGTAAAATAATTTACAGAGATGGTACAGGTGTTCACAAGGCCTAGAAGCGGCGAAGGTAGCTGACCAGAGCACAGAAACGAGTCACAGAATACTCAAAGTAACACAGAGTAATGGAATCGAAAATCTGCTGCTGTGTGTTGTGAAACAGTGTTTTTATACTTATTGAGGAAAGAGGCGTCCTGCCATTTCCATGGCGACACTTCATTAGCTGAGGCACAGCGATTGTTGACACGAAAGTGCTTTGGCGTTGGGAAATGGGCGGTACGCATCTGCTGATGTCAGGCTCAGGGGCGGGGGATTTGATTTAGTGCCGCAAAAGCAGGTGAGCCAGGGCGATGGGGGAAATGATAGGATTATCAGAAAATGGCGGCTGATTTCGAGTGCTTTAATGGACGAAAAGTCGGGTAAGGTCCATAGGAAAGTTTTCTACGATCTACCGAGTTATGCTTAAAAACACATGGCCGAACCGTAGGGACAATATAAAAAAGGTCCCGGAACTATCCTTTAACTAAACACTAACGATTCGGTCAGGATGTCAGTCGAAATTATATGGTCCACGGTCCTTTGTCAAAACCTATTTCCGTCCCTTACACTCTTAACTAAACTGGAAAATGCGTCTCTTCTTGGTCTAGAAGAACGACTCGTTCTTGTCAAAGGATCCCAGTTCCAGTTGTTAGGTGGGATCTTTACCTGAGGGAATGACTCCCTTCCCCAGATCTCATTCTCTCTCGAAGACACAACAAAAGTTCCAATTTGCAATGTCTACAACATTCATGTTCAGTTCAACTCAAAAGGGTACAGTTCCAGTGTAAACATCAACATTCCTTATTGCCCATAGTTGTGCAGACCTGGTCCACTAACCTGCCGGGTATTGCCACGAGAAAGATGCAAGTGAGGCTCTTCTCCTGTTCACGGTGCAGGTCCCAGACCCGATTCTCTTCACTAGATCTGGGTTTTGGTATGCCCGGTTCACTTTTACGGAATAAATAGACTAACTTTTGCCACTAATTGGCGCAGAGTCTTGGAGTTTTTCTCTTCTTTTTACTCTAAGCTAACGGGTTAGGCTTTATACCTTTACACTCCAGAGAACTGCGACACCTTGTCACATGGTGATATATTACAACATTAACCAATTCCCTTTTTTATAATTGGTATACTGTGATCACCAAGATATCATTGTGATTGAGTCGCCCAGCAGACCAGCTGTGTAAAAAGCCGAATTTTCTTTATCTAGCACACTCAGCCATGTTCTGAGGAGGATTGAGGTAGCATTGGAGCTGATGAATCTTCTTAAGGAATATAAAAAAGGAAGTACCACATAACACAGAGACATCACACCAACAGCTTGAGAGACAATTGACAGGCGTTTGATAATTAACATTTCAGGGCATCATCCTCTAGTGCATCTGGGAGAGGTGTTGGACAGAATGCTGCCTGAAGTTGAAGCTGAGGGACAGAACTGCATCTTATGACACTAATCATCTATCCAATGAATATCCTGTTCTGATGATGCAGACCAAATTCACTTGTAAGAAAACTGCAGAGAAAATATCTGCCAATGGGGAGACGATTTGGAGTATGAAAGGGATTAAAGTCCAGCAGATCCGATTTAAATAGGGGAGTTTGCTCCACATCGCCTCCTGGATGTCCATTCTTATTAACTACCATTCGAGTGGATTGTGTCCTCAACGCATTCCTCATCTTAGATGTATTGCATCCAGATTTAGCTGCTTCATAAAAAAATGTTGGCAGGGGGCGCCGTGCGTCGATGTCATAGAGTCGATGGTCCCTCGAAGGCCTCCGTCGAGGGTGACGTCATCAGGTATACAAGTAGCACGCGTGTGGCGCCCGTTGGCCTCAGTTCCGTTTTTCTTCCGTACACGTTGGTTCGGAGATTCGACGCACGTAGAGTTCTGTGACGCAGTGATTATTACTGATAGATGTCGATATGTCTTCGTCATCGACTACGACCCCGAGATCGGGTTTCAAAAAGTGCAAATTTCGCAGTTTGAAAATGTCTATCACAGACATGCACCCAGAATGTTTGTGGTGTCTCAGGGAAGGCCACGACATGGCGGCCTGTACGAAAGTCAGGCGATTACAGGGAAGGCCTTGCGAGAGAGGAGAGGAAAATGACAGGTAGGTCGTAAATCCAACCGCAAAGCCTCTAGCGTCGAGTCGAGATCCCTTGAGGAGAAGTCTCCTCGACGCGAAAGGCATCGGTCCAGGTCCCGAAGTGATTTGCATTGCTCGTCGTCTCTGACAAAAAAATCGAAGAAAAGATGCCCAGGTCCCCCTCCACCTCGTCCTCGTACGAATCCCCAAAAAGGATGAAATGCCCCACTAAACGTCCTTACTCTGAAGAGTGAGAAGCATTCAGAGTCAAAATGATGGAGGTGTTCGAAAAAGCGAAGCCTCGGTCCGCGTCTTCTTCGGAAGCTGGCCGGGAGTGTCATTGCTCCGACAATCGTGCGCCCTCGAGCCCGGGTGATCGAAGAAGGAAGGATAGAGTACCTTCCAGGACGCTGAGTGAGAAAGAGCGCTCAAGTCGAGTCGACCGCTCTAGATCACCGCCGTCTGAAACCCAATGCACCTCGAAGGGCAAATCTTCAGAGAGCGCCTGGACGCCCTCGAACCCGGCACTGTCGACGTCGACCCCGAAGCCCTCGGCGCCAAAGGCTCCGGTTCAGCCAGAAAAGGGGAAAGAGAAGGCTGCAAAGCCTGTAATGCCTTCAGGACCCACTAACACACCTCTCCCAGAAAAGTTTTTAAACCTCTTCCTAGGAAGGAATTTTTCAAGTCCCTGACCTCAATTTTTGAGGAACACGAGAGATCTGATGAGTAGAGTGTACCCTTTGAACTGGAATATGGCACCCTAAACGTCCCAGAATGCCTGATTTTGGAAGAAAGTAGGATGAGGGACCTGTTGGAATCCTTACATAATGCAAGTGGCATTGATACATCTCCTCAAACAGACTTTGGCAGACCAGTTGTAGGAGAGCATGCCAGTCCCTCATACCGTCCACTAATGACAAAAGTGGTTGATTATGTAGTTCTGGGCTAGACCACCAACCCAATTCATCCAGGATGATTTGACTGATCTTTTGGACCATGGTCCCACCGAACATCCAATACTAACCTTTCATGTAGCCTTGCAAAATAGGGTGACCACGAATTGGGGGACTCTGGATTCTATTTCTCCAGTGAATAAATCCCTTACTTCCAAATATCGCCCTGCCAGTAACGACCCCGGCTATCTGTCTAAACATCCCACTCCTGAGAGTCTGGTGGTACAGGCAGCCACAGCTTCAAACAAAATGGTGTACCCCGCTATCCCTCCAGACACGGACGATAAGCGTGTGGATGGCTGGGCTTGCAAAGTATTTTCAGCAGGGAGTATAGCATTAAACTCAGCCAACTCCACATGTGCCTTGGCAAAGTTTTCGTACACTCTGTGGGAGTGCATTGCAATGGCGGCGGAGCACATACCAGAAGGGGACAAAAGGGTAGGTTTCCTAGCCATTGTTAAAGATGGAAAGGAGGCCATGCAGGAGTCCCTTCAATCTGGACTGGACATTGCAGATAGTGTGAGCAGGTCCATGGGCACTAGCACGGTAATACGCAGATTTGCGTGGTTACGGAAGTCTGGTTTCGCACCAGACGTACAGAACCGCCTTCTGAACATGCCCTTTGATGGGGTCTCACCTTTTTGGCAGCAAGGCTGATGAGAGCCTTGAGAGGTTGCAGACCTCAAAAGCAGCTGCCAAGTCTTTAGGAGCTGCTATTAGGCAACCTCAGCCATTTCGTGCGCCAGGACAATCTTGGAGGGGACGATCCTATCGTTATTATACCTCATACGGGAAGACGAGAGGAATGGCCAGTCAAAGGGGCCAAAGAAAAGCCACTCGTGGTGGACGAGGAAAACGTGCAAAGCCAGCTCAAGCTGCAGCCTCTTTGCATCAGCGGCTGCAGCAACCGCCACAAAACCACTTTGAGGACTTGCATCACAAGACACAGGTGGGAGGCAGGCTGTCGCAGCATCTGCAAGAATGGCGAGCCATTACTTCAGATGTTTGGGCTCTAGAAATAATAGCCCAAGGTTACTGCCTTCCTTTTCTAATGCAACCTCAAAACAATCCACCAGGGAGACACCCTTTTGAAGTCTTCAGACCCGCTCCTACAGCAGGAAGTTCTAACCCTGCTGGAGAAAGGTGCTATAGAGCCAGTACCTGTAGCGGAGAGAAACAAGGGATGGTACTCCCCACATTATTTGATTCCCAAATAGGACGGAGGACTGAGACCCATCTTGGACTTAAGAAACTTGAACAAATTCCTCAGGGAGGACAAGTTCAAGATGTCACTCTTTCTCAGATCCTTCAGGCCCTTCAACTTCAGGATTGGTTGGTGTTATTGGACCTCTAGGATGCTTATTGTCATGTGCCGATTCATCTCAAGCACAGAAAAGACCTGAGGTTCGTAGTTGGCGACTCACAATATGAGTTTCGAGTTCTGCCATTAGGATTGACCTCTGCCCCGAGGGTTTTCACCAAGTTAATGGTAGTGGTGGCAGCGCACCTCAGGAGAGGGGAGATTCACGTCTACCCCTACCTGGACGATTGGTTGATCAGGGCACGTTCTGCCGAACAAGCGCTGGATCATCTGAAAGTCACCTGCCACTTCCTCCACAAACTGGGCTTCACCCTCAATTTCAAGAAGTCAAAAATGACACCTACCCAACAGCTCCAATACTTAGGGACTATATTAGACACATCCTTGGGAAAGAGCTTGCCTCCCAAGTCGAGGGCTCAAGACATTCTTCACATGGTTTCCAAATTCCAAAATGCCCAAAATCTCAAGGCCTATGACTTCTTAAGGTTATTCGGTCTCATGGCATCCTGCAGCTTCCTAGTGCCAGAGGCACGCCTGAGGATGAGATCCCTTCAATGGGCTCTAAAGACTCAATGGTCCCAGTTCTCAGGTCAAATTATGGATTTTCTTCAGATTCCGAACAAAGTTCGGCAGGATCTTCTGTAGTGGACTTGCACACAGAATATCCTAAAAGGAGAGCATTTTTGGCAACCATGGCCGGAGATTACAGTAGTGACGGACGCCTCACTCATGGGGTGGGGAGCTTATGCCAACGATCTGACAATCGGCGGTCGCTGGTCTCCATCAGAGTCCAAACTACACATCAACCTTTTAGAGCTGAGCGCAATCAGACTAGCGCTAAATGCTTTTCTACCGTCTGTCAGAGGAAAACATTTCTCGATAATGGCGGCCAACACAGTGGCCATGCGTTATCTAAACAAAAGCAGAGGTTTAGGTTCACTACCTTTGTGCAGCGAGGCAATGCAGCTCTGGTATTGGGCGATTCAAGAAGGAATCTCCTTAACGGCATTTCTAGCCGGAGAGGAGAATGACAGCAGACACTCTGAACAGGCAGAGCATGGTGTCACACGAGTGGGAACTGGCTCAGGAAGTCATTCAAGAGATCTTTGCCCTTTGGAGAACCCCTCAAGTAGACTTATTTGCGACCAGAATCAACCAGAAGTGCGAAAGGTATTGCTTAAGGGAATTTCCCCCGAGAGTAGCCGTAAGGGACGCGTTCGTGGTGGAATGGAATTTCCCACTATTATCCGCGTTCCCTCAGATTCCCGTAATTCCCAGGTCATCAGGAGACTGAGAAGGTTTGGAAACCGCATGATCCTAATTGCCCCGGATTGGGCCAGGAGAACGTGGTACCCGGACCTTCCAGACATGTCCATCTGTCCCCCGGTACGTCTTCCTCAGAGAGAGGACCTTCTCTCACAAATGGAAGGTCAGGTTCTCCATCCAGAGGTCCAGATTCTCAACCTTCACGCTTGGTATCTGAAAGGCTGAGATACAAGGATTGGGACCTTCTTGATGACGTCATGGAGGTGTTGCTTTCGGCAAGAAGGCCAGCAACAAAATCTCTAAACCATTGCCGTTGGAAAAAGTTTTGCAACTGGTGCAGAGAAAAGAATGTTGATCATTTTCTATGTTCTATTCCGAAGTACTGTCCTTCCTCTTGTCCCCAGCCACATACAGGTCTAAATGTTGGGACCATTAAAGGTTACCTTGCAGTGCTTTCCATCTTCAAGCGCTTGTCGGAAGAATGCTCCTATTTCAAAATTCCTTTAGTAGTACAATTCTTAAAAGGACTCGCCTATGTGTTTCCTCCTTAACCTTTCCAAGTACCGATTTGGGATCTTAATCTGGTTCTAAAATTCTTAATGTGTGCCCCTTTTGAGCCCTTGCACACTTGTCCATTAAGATTGCTGACATGGAAAACTGCTTTCCTAGTTGCTTTAACATCTGCAAGAAGAGTGAGTGAATTGCAGGCACTGTCTTCTGGGCCACCCTATACTGTGTTCCATAGGGGCAGAGTGGTATTAAGGGTTAAACCCTAATTTTTACCTAAAGTTGTGTCCGATTTTCATTTAAATCAGAAAATAGTTCTACCCGCATTTTACCCTCCACCTCATCCTAGCAAGGAGGAGGAAAGATTGCACGGGTTGGTCCTGAGAAGAGCTCTAAGCTTTTACATCTCTAGGCTTTCCAAACTTAGAGTGGATAATCAACTGTTCATTGGCTACACCGGAAGGAAATTGGGTCAATTGGTGTCAAAACAAACCATATCATGTTGGATTGTGCTTTTCATTTCAGAATACTACAGATGCGCAGAGAAAGACCCACCAGAAGGCTTAAGGGCCCATTCCAGCAGAGGCATCGCCTCTTCGACAGCTCTTCAGAGAGTGTTCCATTAAGATCCATTTGTGAAGCAGCAACTTGGTCTTTGCTGGATGCTTCCCCGTCTAAGGAGCTGAATTTTGGTAAAGCAGTAAAGCAGTACTATATTCAGCCATTTAAGGGCATCAAAAAAAATCTACGCCCTCCTCCAAAGAATTTGTCCATACTGCTTTGTGAGTCTATCTAAGATGAGGAATACGTTGGAGGACACAATCCACTCGAAGAACAATTTACTTACCAACTGGTAAAGTTCTTTTGATTGGATGTTCCTCCAACGTATTCCTAAGCCTACCCCGCTGTAGATTTTTACAGGTTATTGCAACTTCAACTCTCGCTGATACCGGACTACCGGCACAATCTACACAGAACAAAAGTGAGGGGGGAAAAACAGAACTGAGGCCAACGGGCGCCATGCGTGCTACTTGTATACCCGATGACGTCACCCTCGACGGAGGCCTTCGAGGGACCATCACCGCACGGCGCCCCCTGCCAAAAATGTTTTCCGAAGCAGCTAAAGCTGGATGGAATCCATCTAAGATGGGGAATACGTTGGAGGAACATCCAATCGAAAGAACGTTACCAGTTGATAAGTAACTTGTTCTTCTCTATATCTGAAGAAAACAACACTCGAATGAGGGTGGAAGATCATAAAGGCACGCCACCCATTAGAACAGTTTTGAATCTGTCAATTCCTCTAGAGATGTTAGGAACTGAAACCTGTAACCCTGACAAAATAATGCCGGACCCCAGGAAAACCAACAAGAGTGCTAAGAAGAAAACCTTAAAGTAATTATATGTGCCCTGTGACAAGACCCAAAGATTTAAATTGCAAGTAACTGTAACTGTGACTGGGCAGAACATAATCGCCAAATTGCACTCTGGAAGCCAAGGAAATGTTTACCGCGAAATCCTAATTACATAAACTGAAGAAAACTAAATAACTGCATTCATGTTTGTAGGGAATATTTGTACATGGCCAAGACGTTAGTGGAAAAAAATCATGGGCGATGATGGAGGATATAGTAAGCCAGGGGTTACCAGAAGCCCTGCTCTTGGGAACAGACTTCTCTGAATTCAGCCTGTAGTTTGGTTATGCATGCTAGAAGAACTCTTGGAAGAGAAGACCCCCACCTTTAAAGAATTGCATATACAAAAACGCAAACTCCAAGCCATTTGGAGGCACACACCGTCAGCTGAGAACAAAACCCTACTTACCAACTTTGCCAAGAAATATAAGAAGGAAATCATCCAAACTAAAAGACACCTTTAACGAGAGAATTAGTAAAGCTAACTCTAACTCCAAAGAACTCTTCTCTATTCTCTGGGAAATGGAAAACCCAATTGCTCCTACAGACAATGTCCCCAAGGACAAATTATGGTGCACCAGCATCCAAAATGCCTTAGCAAACAAAATCACAACCCTACAATCTAAAATTGCAACAGAAAAAGCCTCCTTGAGCTCCACTGGAACACACACCACACTCTTGACAGATACACCCAGTACAACCACACAAAGTAATTGCAAACCATTCAGGTTTACCAACATATCCATACTGGAAACTGAAAAGGTTATATTATCCCTGAAACCCTTGAACTGTCAAGGTGATAGTTGCCCTGCCAAGTTATCAAAGACGCAGCCAGAGATTTAGCACCTTTCATCGCTAAACTAATCAACGCCTCCTTTAGTTCCAGTACTGTACCCACAAACCTCAAATAATCCTGGGTACTACCTCTCCTCAACAAAACAGACCCTTGGCCAAGCCATAACTATCAAATATAGGCCTATTACCACGGTCCCATTTCTCCTTAAAATTGACACAGTAGCCTACCTCCAGATTCAAAAAGATCTGGAGGTAAACCACTACTAGGATTGTGTCAATCTGGTTTTAGACCACTACATGGCACTGAAACGTCCCTAATTGACCTTAAGACACAAATCGACGAGTTGAAGGACAATGTTAAAACGGCTATGCTCCTCCTCCTTGACCTATCGGCGGCTTTTGACCTGGTGGATCATGCAGTGTTATGCAATCATCTAGCGTCTGCTGCCCATTTCTCAAGTGAAGCTACAGCCTGGGTACAATCCTTCCTAGCTAACCGTACGATGAGTGTTCTCCCCCTTCGCTTCAGCAGGCCCAATACACATCACCTGTGGCGTCCCACAAGGTTCATGTGTCTCCCCCACAATGTACAATATCTTCAGTAAGCCACTCTTTGACAAACTCGACAGATTGGGGGTAACCTATACTAATTACGCGGACGATACGCAGATCCTCATACCACTATCTGGCAACTTTGTCGAAGACGCAGCTCTAGTAAACAAGATTTACCTCCTCATTCAGGCATGGATGGCCTCCCACGGCCTCTGCCTGAATGACGACCAAACAGAGATTCTGATCTTGGGTTCTGACACCAACCTTAAAAAAACTCAGCCCTAACTATCTTGCTTTCAACATAGATGGCAATATAATCAAGGAGGCAACTGAGGTAAAAACACTAGGTTTCTACCTTGATTCCACCTTATCTCTAAAAAAACAAGTTAACACCCTTGCCTCCTCTACAGCATATACCTTTAAATTAATTAGGACATGCAGACCCTACCTATCCAAAACCAATAAAACTGTCATTAACAAAATGCAAATATTGCAAAATGCTCTTGGAGCAGCCCTAGACATGCCTCGCAAGGCGCACATCTCTAACTTCAGGAAAGACCAGCACTGGTTAAAAATCAGCGATAGAGTTCTTCTCAAGATGTTTTCTCTCACCCACAAAGGACTAAACAATACGGCACCCCCTTACATTTCGACCAGACTAACCAGAAAATCCTCCAGTTAACATACCAGAGCCGCTAACCATCTCTTACTAGAAAATCCTAGATTTAGGGGACAAAAGCAGGCGGAGCACGCTTCCATGTTAAAGCTGCCCAAGCCTGGAACGCACTTCACATTGCAGTAAGAGCAAATCTACCTTACTCTAGATTTCGATGCAAGGTAAAAGGCTGGCTGTGGACCAATGACAACTAACAAAACTGAATCTGTGCACTAGGCCCAGGTCCACTACACCCTTCTGCCCTGACACTTCTGTAATTTGGATTACAGACCATATCATTGCTTACTTGGGCTGCGAGATACCCCTTGTTACCCCTTGTTATTTTGCATGTCCTTCACTGTATTTGGTATTATGTAATTCTGTATATATGTACTGAAAATATGGTAAAATGACATGTATTGTATTAGCTGCTTTTTTCCACTGTATGTAACCAAAGCTTAAGTAATCTTGTACTGTTGCGCCTGGCTACCCCTGGGTTTGGAGCGCATTATCAAATAATAAACATAAACATAATTAAAAAGTCTATAAGGCAAAGTTTCCCACACAGGTAGAACAGGCATTTAGTCAAACTACTGGCCTATATATCTAACAAAATATGGAAAAAGGGGGTTCCTGGCTACCTTGCAATTCTAATTTTTTTAAAGTAGATTCTCCACACTCTTTGCGGTTTAACCAGTGCAGGTTTATTTATTAAGTGTGGACTCATAGTCCTAGTAGTGGTCAGCTGTCACGTGTTTCGACCTTGTAGGTCTTTATCAAGGCTATTGGTGGGTCTGGCTCCGGGTGCGGTCCCGTATGTGGTCTATGCGGGTCCTGTGTGTTGAGACTCAGTCTTCGGGACACCAAGGGTAGTTCCTCAGGTCTTAGGGTTCCCTTCCCCAAGACCTGAATTTCATTATCACAAACAGGTGGGCAGCTTGGCTGTTCTTTGGTCCCTTGGCCCATTAAGTTTGATTTCCTTTCTTCGTATAATGGGGTTAACTTCAAGATTGTATTGGATTCTCATTTCCTCTATATGTTCATACCATTTATAATTATTAGTTAATTCAGAATTCAACATGTACTTACTTGGTTTAACTTGAAGGTTCCATTCTGCAACCTGCAGTGGTTTTGCTTAATTAAACAATTCCATTCACTTATGGGTTCAACATGTAGGAATTTAGTTTATTATAAAGTTCATATTCAGTTTGGTATTCAGTAGGCATTGGTTTGGCTTCCGGTTTAGTTTCATTCAGCTTGCTGTGTAACTTCCCACAGACTTTTGAAACTGTTCTTCTTTGAGAGCACTCCGATCGAAAGTACCGCAATGGAAAGGTTCAGTCATTTGCGCACCAGGTTTCTCATCTAATAACTCAACGGCCTCTTTAGTAGATATCCTTGCAGCGTGGAGCACACAAACTGCAGCTTCTGCTGTCAGGGGTCCAACCCCAAACCCTGCCCCTTAGACACTCCTGTACTGGTTTCTTGATACAGAGGAACGAGCACTTTGAATGACAGGAAAAGGGGCAGCCTCTCCACATGGCTCCCTTTTCGTTCTACAGTCCGCTCCACGGAGACGCAGCTCCCACGCCACACTTTCTAAGAACACTTCTTGCAGTCCCTAGTGTGTCTGCCTACTGCAGACAATCGAACGTTCTGGAGCAATTCCCTTCCAGTGGCTTGCCGCTCTTCCAACAAGGCCTCCCTGCTGCTCTGCTCTGTGTTGCGTTTCCCCTCCTCATTTTATACACCTGCAACCCTTTTAACAGGTTGCAGGTGTGCTTTCTCAATTAGACTTGTCTCACCACGATTAAGGGGACATGCCTGACCTTGCAGGCATCTTCTTTGGCCCAGTACAAAAGTGGGGAAATGGTAGTGTTCATTACTCTCAGCTGCCTCTTCCTCGTCTCAGTACTGTCGAGTGTCACAAGAGTTGAACTGAGGGGAGCTGACTTACAATAAAGTTTGGGGGAGGGTTTGGTTGGTCGTCAATAGGGAAAGGGGGATACCAAGTATTGCCTGATGGCACCCCATTCCCAATCCTCAAAGACCCTCTACCCAGGTAATCCTTACTCGCTTCTCCGCCTTCGGGATCCAAAAGCGAGGGCCTTTCCCTGGCCACCTGCATAGAGGATCCAAGGGGAGTGGAAGTGAGAATACCCTTGGGTTTCTCACACAATGCTCTAGGATAGGAAAAGCTAGGGGGAGCCAGAGAGAAATGGTTGGTAAATGTGACAATGTCCATGCCAGCATTACAGCCGCCCCCCCACCCCCCTTTCCTGAACTCTTACAGAGCAACTAGTTCAAAACTACCAGATCACAAAAGGGTATTCAGAACTATATCTCCTAAGATGTATCGGATTTTCAAATCCGAAACTCGGAACTGGCTCGGGAATGCCTTTCATGGATTTAGAAAGATATGCTACAGGGAAACTCTAGCACACCCAGAGGGGACCCCTCTGTCAACAGGTGCAGATTTTTAAAGATAAAACACCTAACTCATGCCACCTTCTCACAGCAGCCGTGTTTATAAGGAGTGTTCTTCCTCTCTCTCTCTCTCCCTCCCCTGCAGCTGCCGTATTTAAAGAGAAATGCTTCCACCCCCCCTCAAAGGAAACATGATTTTCCAAGTTGATGGCTTTTTAGAGGTTTTCTTTTCCCTTGTAATGGCCTTTCAAAACTAAAAACTGATTACTTGAAGATTTCCCTCCCCGCTGGCTATTGTCGATTTCCAATTAATTTGCAAATTTGCCTCACCCAGTAAGATGACGGTGAGGGCTTTAAAACTGAAGTAAAGAAGCATGGACAGTGTCTCTAGGCTGGCAGTCTCTGGGCTTGGAGCTGAGGAGAGGAGTTTAAGAAAGCCGGAGAGCACCAAACAAGGGAGCCCCTTGAGTCCAAAAGAAGGGTGTACTCCAGTGAGTGGATGACGAGCACCTTGAATGGCATAAGAGTAATGTGTTGCAGTGATTGGTAGAGTAGCCCCTGAACCACAGAAGAAGTGTGCACGCCTGTGTGGAAGAGGTGAGCCCCTTGAGATGAGGAGACACACAGATAACCCAAGAGCAATGAGGGTGAGAAGTAGTAAAAGTGTGGCTTTGATCCCCACAGGAAGGATTGTGTAAAAATGAGTACCCCAGAGGAGAGGTGTGTGTGGGTGAGAGAAAGGAGAGCCCTGCAAGCCTAGAAGAGGGGTTGCTACAGTGCGAGAGTAAGAGTGACTGATCACCAGGGGAGGGAATGTCTTACACTTGCACAACCTTGAATGCACTAGGCCTTTTAAGATCGCTTGTCCTGTCTCCCCTCCATAGCTTTGTTGTGCTTGAAATACTTGTGCATAGGTGCATTATTGACAACCTATCATCAATCACTCTGAATGTTGATAGGGCTTGTGCGTGAGTTTAGTTTTCTGTATGTCCTCCCCCCGCTCCTCCCCCTCATTCTCTCCACACTTTGTCTTGCACTTGTACTATCTGACAAGTCGTTGGTTCTTGTATGGCGGCTTATTGGTTGTATGCTCCCGTCCCGCCCCCCCTTCTCTCCTTCCCTCCTGTCGTGCACTTGCACTAGTAGAAATGCCTCAGGCCTAGTATGCTAGTTATTTTTTGTTAGATCATTCGACAATTTCAAGGTCCAAGAAGGACTACTGTATTCCTTTGTTTCCCTTCCCGCCTTGAAGCGCTTTGAAGCACTTCACTTGTGTATAAGCGCTTTACAAATAAAGGATTACAAAGGAGGAGAGCACCTTTGAGCAGGAAGAGGGGAGTAAGTAACTGAGAGGAGAGCCCCAGTAAGGGGAGGACTCTTTGCACTCTTGGCAAAGGTGTCACGGCTCGCTCCCTTCGCTCCCGTTCCCGCCACTTGGGGGCATGTTTTGGGGCTTCTTCCCTACTGGACGTTTCTTCCGAACCTTATGCTACAGTGTCCTGATGAATTGGGAGCGCTAAAACCTTATTTCCCAAATTACTTCCCTTCCGGATCCATTCCAGGTTTTTGGCAGCCAGCATGCTACTGCTACTTTAATCAAATGACTATGCTTCCCAGAATGCCTGGCTCACTGCCTCACCTCCCCCCTTGCAGGACAAGGCTGGGTGGAGGATAGGCAACACCTGTGGCTGCAGGTGCAGCAGGCGACACGCCTGAGGGGTGTGCTCGTTAAGCAGCTTTAAAAGCCTCAGTCTGCTTCAGTCCAGTGCTGGTCATTGTTGCAGCGTTCCTGTCTTGACTGGTCCCTTGTTCCTGGTTCCTAGTTTTTGGGCCCAGTTTCTAGTTAGTGTTTCTTGTTCCTTGTCCTGGAATTCGTATTTGTATGCCTAATTGATTTCTGCCTTTTGGAAATCCCTTTCTCCCTTTCTCTGTCTGCAGGCAGCCTTTCTCTGAGCTTTCCTTTTGCTGTAGCCCAATTGCCTGTGTCACTGTTTCCTAGAAATTGTCCTTTGCTCCTGAAAGACTTGTTGCATTAATCTTTCCTTTACAGGTTTAGTTTCCTGCCTTTTCACCTTGGATGAGTGGGAACGTTTCCCTTTTGATATCGTTTTCACTGCTCCTGATCCTTGCCTTCTATTGGGATCCATGCCATGTTTTCCTTTACACTTTTACATTTATTTCCTATTTTATTATTAGGTGTGGGAAGCTGTTGTAACTAGCTCCTGTGTGATTATCTTTTGTTTTCCACACTGTACTATTCCTTCTTGCCTCTTGACTTGGGCTTAGGTATTTAGTCATCCTCACTCTTTGCCTTTACTGCCTTCTGGGTTCTTGTTTGATTTACAGGGTTGTGGGTTAGTACTGACTTTTGAGTGGTCTTTCCGGTCCTCGTGAATACGGACATCCAAGTGGTCTTTCCGGTCTTCGTGAGTACTGGCATTCATGTGGTCATTCCGGTCCTTGTGAGTACTGTTTCCAAATTCTTTATTCAGTACCGTCTAGAGTGTCAGCTTACAGATTCTGTTCCTGCTTGCCCTCTACGTGGGCTTAGCGCTGTCAGTATCTGTAATAGCATAGTGGGTAAGGAGTTTGCCGACTTTCCTTTCAGTCATAAGGAGGTTCTAAGTGCTTACCCTACATTCCTTTTCATATAGTGGTATACACGAGTCTTGGGTATTGAATGCACGTTGTTATATTCAAGGTTGTTTACTGTGTATTTTGTACACATTTCCCCTGCCATATCCATCGCCTTCTTCCTTTCCTGACAAAAGGGAGGTAGCCCTAAAATCCAGAGGCGCTTTGCCATCCACAGAAGAAAGGATAAAAACTGAACTTTAGCGGGAGACCTCCATGTCTTGAAATTTGAGTGCCTTTTTATTTGCTTTCCTTCATACATTATACTGCTTTCAAGACAATAGTCCTATGTACTCGTATGCCCCATCCCTTTTCCTCCATCCTTGTGGGCATCCCAAACATGGGGATGGTACCAGAGCCTTGGGCAGTGAAAAAATGAGCTTCCCCTTTAAATGTAGTACAGTGCGCATGGGCACGCCCCGCTGAGGCCCTGCCCTCCGGCGCCTCACCTCTGTCCCTTTTTCCAAAAGGACGATTTCGGACCTGGCAGCCAGCACAGAGTAATTTTTGGTGCTTTCCGCGTTCTCCCTGTTTGTTTTTTCAATTCATATTGAACTTCCCTCGCACCCCCCAACCCCTTGCGCATGTCAGCTGCAGGAGGATTCACAAGTTGTGCCTCATACAGCCGCTCATTCTCGGCTTCACACCCCCATGCACTCTGTCTTGAGTGTTTGGGGCCCGAACACTGCTGAGACTCATGTGTGGCCTGCAGCGCTCTTGGTCACAGAGCATTGAAGAATCGGTTGTTGCGTTGGAGGGAGATCTTGCACACTTCCCTGCCCCGCCTTAAGGACTTAGTCTCCAGGATATCTTGTCAAAACAAGGTAGGCCATCTGTTCAGCACGGCTGCACAGTGCCTACACTCCTTCCCCCAGATCAGGGTTCCCCCAGATCAGGGTTCCCCAGATTCAGGTTCTGGCAGGCACAAGGCCTCTAAGGCTACCAGCTCCAAAGCTCTTCTTGGTGCTGCGGGGACATACGTGATGCCGTCCTGGCTGCCGGCTCTCAAGCTGGGGGACTCAGGGGCCCTACCATGCTGTCCTCCGAAGGGCGATCAGGTATGTCCTTTTCTTCTACCCCACGGGGCAACGGAACGACAATCCAGCATGACTACCGGCACAGGTGCTGGGTGTGTCGAGCCCTACCGCAGCTTGCTCCGAGGTAGTGAGTCACAGGGTTACGACTACTGGTCGTCCGGCTGAGGTCTCAGCACCTTCAAGAGTGATCTGAGGTAGACGTCTCTGCTTCGGGTGGAAGACCCAAGATTTATCCTCCCATGTCTGAGGTCTCTCTTGGCTCAGGGCCTTAACACTCCTCGACTCCCCGCCCAGGGCATGGCGCAAGGCTTGAAAATAGCCGAGTGGCACGTAGCGGAGCCTACCAGGTAGGTGGACATCTTGGAAACAGATCAGGGCCTGCCAGTCCTTCCGCCCATCAAATGGACCTTGCAGGACAATCCCAGTCCTCTTCCCGCTGGAAGCGCCAGTGGATACTACGGTAAAGGCTTTTGGTCTGCTCAGGGATACATCTACCCATCACAGCCATACGGCTACACGCACTAGGCGCATCAGCGCTTTGACCAGGCGCATAGTCCCAGTGCCTCGGAGGGTTGGGCCCCTAGGGACTCAGTGACTTGTAAGGAGTGCTGCTTCGGGCACTTCCTCTTGCATTCTCCTCAGATGAAGGGCTCTCCTGAAGGACATTGTGAAGGAGGTCATCCCGCAGGTGGTGACGCCCTGGCCCCCTCTGAGTGGTACTCCTGTGCCTCTTGCGCTCCCGGTTCAGGTCCCTCCACCGGTTCAGGCCCTTCCGGTCATTCTGACCCCTTGGACGACACCTGCACCACAAACGCCTTCCCTCAACAGCTGTTGGACCTGTCTGCAGATCCGGACTTGGGGGTTATGGGGAAGGCTGGGCGGTGAAACCCCACTAGCACCTGTGTCCCAGGGCCTGGATTCCCCTTTAAATGTGAAAAAGGACTTTTTTCACTCGTCGACCGATGACGAGTTGACAAAGAAGAAAACCTCCACTCAAACAGCCAACTTTTTGGCCATCCTGACGAAACCAGGTCCGAAATCCTTCCCTCAGTCCACCGGGTTCAAGCCCCACGCTTTCTCTGTATTTAATGGGTTCCAGGACCGTAGTACACAGAGGCGTGACAGGCTGCCCATCAACAACCGGAGGAAGCAGCAGAGGACGTTGCATGGGTTTTTCTACTCGCACTCCTCAGCGCCAGCCTCTGATACCAAAAAGCAGTGATGTCAAGGTCTGGGGGACACAGCCCGCCTGTGGGGAGCCATTTGGCTCTGTTCCAGGACACCTGGAAGCTTCTGTTCAGCAATCCGTGGATCTTATCCATAGTCTCCACGGGCTTCAGTCTTCCTCTTCCTTTGCCTCTACCATCCTCACCTCCTCTACGTCAGATCGGAACCCCAGCTCTTTTACAGGATGTGCTTTCGTTCTTGTAGATGCAGGCAATAGAACGGGTTCCTCTTGTAGACAGGGGCTTCGGTTACAATTCCAGGATTTATGCAGTACCCAAGAACAATAATGCTGGCCTGAGGGGTGGGTAGTCCTGGACCTGTCCTTTCTAAATCTGTTTTTACCGCTGGAATGCTTCAAGATGATTACTCCTGCGCACATAGCTGAGTCTCTTGGTGTAGGAGACTGGCTGTGTTTCCTGGACCTCAAGGATGCATACCTGCATGTTGCCATCTACCAGCTGCATCTGATGTTTCTGCGATTCACAATTGTCGTTCCACTTCCAGTACAAGGTGCTGCCTTTCGGCCTGAACTCTGCACCTCGTATCTTTACGAAGTTGATGAACGCAGTGGCAGGCCTTCTCCACTTGGAGGGCCACCATCTGTCCCCCTACTTGGACTGGCTGGTGAGGGCGGGTAAACCTAAGGGGTGGTGCACTCCTCTCAAAGATTGGTGAATATCCTTCATCAACTGGGGTTCTCCCTCAACCAGAGGAAGTCAGTTGTGCCCATCGCAGGAGCAGGTCTTCCTAGGGGTCTGTTGAAACTCTACCTTTCAGCAGGTGTTCCCTATGCCAGTAAGGCTTTTGCCTCTCTGAAAGGAGTTGGGGCACTTTCTGTCCAAAAAGACCACCTTCGCAAGGTGGTTCCAGCACATTCTGGGCCTGGTGGTCTCCTGCGTGCTCCCTGTGCAGCACGCTCGCCTCAAGATGAGGTGCCTCCAGCTCCACCTGGCAGCCAATTGGGATCAGGAGACTGGGTCTCAGTCGGACAGGATCCCTATACCACTGCTCCTTCTGCCCGATCTTTGCTGGTGGCTTTATGGAGGGCAATGTTTCCGTGGGAATCCCCTTCGCCCAACCAGAGCCTAGCCTGGTTGTTTCTGCACATCGTACCGTCAATCTTCAAGATCCACAAATCCTACAGAGGCTGTTCCCAGACCTACAGTAGCAGAGGACCACGTCGCTGTCACCTGCAGGGCAAGACGCCGGCACCGAAGCAAGCATGAACCAACCGGTAAATTGGGTCCCCACCTGCGCATCTGGTGGGAGGCCGGCTGACTAAGTTTGTCAGTGAGTGGAGAAATATCACCACCGACAGATGGGTGATGGACACTCTCGCCCAAGGACACACCCTGAGTTTCAACACAGGTGTCTGTGGATCCCACCAGTTGCCCAGTGGGAGCAGCACATCCCTCAACTCCTGGAAGAGGTACAGGCCATGCTGCGAAAAGGTGCGATGGAGCTAGTTCCCCAACGGCTCTGAGGCTCTGGAGTCTATTTGAGATACTTTTTGTTCAGAAAGAAGACTGGGTCTGAAGGCCCATCCTAGACCTACGATGTTTCAACAAATATCTAAAGTCCCAATAGTTCAGGATGGTCACGCTGCAACACGTTCTCGGCCAATTGGAAAAAGGAGACTTCTTGATGTTAGACCTGCAGGATGCCCATTTCCACATCCCCATCCCCATTCACAAGAAACATTGATTGTTTCTACGTTTCGTTGTGAAGGGACAGCACTACCCATTAAAAGCTCTACATTTCAGCTTGAAGTTGGCCCCCAGGGTGTTCGCGAAGTGTCTGGTTCCGGTGGCGGCCGGTCTGCGTCTACAGGGCATACACGTACCTGAAAGGTTGATTCGCGCCTGCTCGAGGGAGCTGGCCGACTGGCACACGGAGAGGATCGTCCGGTTACTGACGGATCTGGGATTCTCTGTCAACTTTCTGAGGTTCTGCTCAACGCCATCTCAAAACGCGCTGCTCGTAGGCGCCAGACTCAATACAGTGTCTTGCCTGGCATCACCCTCGGAGGAGAAGATGACAGCCATTCAAGGGAAGATGCAACAGCTGTCGTCGACAAAAACTGCCACAATGCGGACCATCAAGTCGTTACTGGGCATGATGTCCTGCATCTACCTCGTCCGTTGCAAATGCGACCTCTACAGGAAGTCCTGGATGGGCGCTGTATTCAGGTGTCCGGAAGCTTCACGGACAAGATACCTCTCGACAATGAGTTCCATTGGGCGATGGGATGGTGAGGCGTCTGCTCCAACATCGCAAGGGAATGGGATTCCAAAAACCCCCATACCAGGAGACGGTCACCACGGACGCTTCCCTGGAGGGCTGGGGAGCCCACACTGAAAGTATACATGCTAGAGGCCTGTGGCTGCGAGAGGAGAAAGATCTCCATATCGACATCCTGGAGATACGGGCAGTTTTCTGGTCCCTCATGTCGTTCCTTCCAGCAGAGTGCGCAGAGTGGTGAGAACCTTCATGGACGACACCACCACCATGTTCGGGGGAAATAAAGAAGGGAGCACTCGATCCCTGGTGCTCTCCAAGGAAGTGCAGGACTTGTGGCGCTGGGCTGTTGGACAAGGGATGTTCCTCGTCCCTCTTCACCTAGTGGGAGTTGGGAACACCTTGGTAGACTCCCTCAGAAGGAAATTGCACGTCTGCCACAAGTGGGAGTTTCAGCAGGACCAGGTGTGCAGCATCTTCGCCACGTGGGGCAGGCCGCAGATTGATCCATTTGCGACGGCGGCGAGCTCCAAATGCCAGAAGTTTGCTAGCAGATTCGACCAACCGAGGAGCCTGGGGGACTTGTTTCTGCATCTTGTGGGAAGTTGTTAATATCTGCGGTTCCTCTGTTGCCTCTCCTGCTACAAGTCATCAACACACTCAAGCAGTGCCAGTGCTGGATGATGCTCATCACCCTGGCGTGGGCGAGGCAGATTTGGTATCTAGACCTTCTCAGCCTGTCAGCATCTCCTTTGGTCAAGCTGCCAGTGGTTCCGGATCTTCTCACCAGAGAAGGAGGCACAAATCTTTCACCAGGATCGCTAAACCTGAGGGCTTGGCTCCTGTAGCCCTACAGTTTGGAGGTTATGAGTTGCCTTCGAACTGCATGGAGGTCCTTGCCAAGGCCAGGGCGTCGTCGACTTTGGAGTGCTACGTCACAAGTGGAAGTATTTCACTACGTGGTGTCGGTCTCAGAAGATTAACACTCTGAGGGTCATGGCCCTGCATATTCTTCTATACTTTCTATCCTTGGCCAAGGCCGGTCTGGCGCACACCTCTATCAAGATACATCTGGCAGCCATCGCCTGCTACACCAAGTCTCCAGTTTGATCTCATTGACTCGCCAAGGAGTTCCTTAAAGGGCTATTTCAATCTTTCCTGCCGGGGAAAAGGCTTGTGCCCCGGCTTGGAAGTTCAACATGGTGCTGACGAGACTCATGGGGGACCCCTTTCGAGTCTATGCATCAGGCCCCCTCAAATTTTTCTTGTGGGAAATGGCTTTCCTTGTGGCCATCACCTCCGCCAGGAGGGTGGGTGAGATCCAGGCCTTTGTCACTGGCTGAAAGGGCCTTGCACTCGTTGGACGTTGCTCGTGTCCTGAAGTTCTACGTTGACATGCACAAGTTTTCGGGAAAGGCTTCTCACCTGTTCATGAACTTTGGTCCTGTGAACCATGGGAAGGCCTTGTCCAAGGCTTCCATCTCAAGGTGGCTCTCCGGCTGCATCATTCATTGTCATCGGTTTGTTGAACCGACCGCTGCCTGAGAGCCCACTCCACCTGAGTGATCGCTGCGACAACAGACTTCCTCTCTGGTGTGCCCCTGCTGGACATCTGCATGGCAGCTATGTGGAAATCCACACACACCTTCACGAAAAGCTACTGCGTCGACAGGGATTCCAGAGAGGAGTCCAGGGTTGGCCAAGCAATGCTACGCAACCTGTTTGTTTGAGGGGAGTCTGTTCCCGAGGTAAGAGTAATTGCTTCTGTTGAGCCTTGCCACCGCCTGTGGTTGTGTAATGTTGTACTGCTATGTATTGCTTATACATGAGCATGTGAATCCATGCCAGACCCCATGCTGGAGAAGAAACAAGTTACTTACCTGTAACTATTGTTCTCGAACATGGGTCTGGCATGAATTCACATGCAAACCCTCCCTCCATCCGCTCTGCGGCTCTTCTTGGTCATACTGCCACTTTACGTGCTTGCCAAATAAGAAGGCAGCCAGACGAGGGGCTTAGGGAGAGAACTGTCATTGGATGTGGGCAGTATGGGCCAGAGGACAGAGATCGGTTCGAAGGAGTAATACAGTTTGTAAGTGAAGGCGAAACTGCTTACTCTTTTACTGAGGATCCCCCAGGCTGATAAGGTGGAATATTTATGAGCATGTGAATCCATGCCAGAGCCATGCTGGAGAACAATAGTTACAGGTAAGTAACTTGTCCCTTAGCTGCGGTGGATGTGAAGCTCGAACCTCCAGCTTTTGTGCGTTTGAATTTCTACTGAAGACGGTGTGCATAGGGTGTTCTGGTGGGCCTTGGGAGAGCCATGGGGATTTTCCGAGAAAGGTAAGGTGCAGCAGCGTTGGAAATGCACTTGTGTGTGATAGACATTGGGAGCCAGTGTATGGCCCTTCTTGCAGCAGAGATGTTTTCAAGTTTGGGAATGTTGAGAGCTGCTCAAAGTGCATTGTTCTGGATGATCTGCAGCTTCTGGAGGTTGTGTGACGATTTGCCTGCGAACAGTACATTACAGCAGTCGAGTACTGTAGCCAATGACTCCTCGTGCAATGGTTGGGCAACTGTCCGAGGATGATAAGGGTCTGGATGCTTTTTTTTTTTTTCTTCAGTTTTGTCGTGTAGGCCGCGGAAGAGGCAATGGCGTTAACTTGGCGAGTCAGTGAGAGCGGCATCAAGGTAGACACCCAGCGTCTTCAATGAGGTAGAGACTGGGATCTGAATGAGTCAATGTTGAATGCAGCATTTTGGGCTTTGAGCTTTTTCAACACTGCTTACGGCCCTACAAGAAGGATCTCTGTCTTTAAATATTAAGACAAAGGCCTGAATGGTTGTGTAGCCAGCATTAAGGGTGCTAGTATCTTCAGAGTAGTTTCCAGAAAAGGGTGGAGCATGTGTCTCATCGGCACTGTTGGTGTAGGATATGCCGATAGTCAAGAAGGTCAAAAAGAGGTTTGGTGAAGATATATTATAGAGACTGGGAGAGGAACAAGACCCTTGAGGTACACCACAGGGGATCGGAGCCGGCAGAGGACTGGCGTTCTCAGCAAACTCTCATTGATCTTCCCTCTAGAAAGGCAGCAATCCATGGTGTAGCTTCAGGCAAGAAATTAGCAGAAGTGGTTAGATGATGGCCGAGGATTTTGTGGTTGACCAAATAGTACGCTGCCGACACATCAAGAAGGCAGAGGCCAGGCTTCCCATCATCCCTGATCTCATGAAGCTGGTTCTTAAGGTCAAGAAGTGCTGATTCTCTACCATGGCCTGGACGGAAGCTGGACTGGCGCATTCCCAGGATTTGGCTAACTTCCAAATAGTGCTAAATTTGAATGTAAACTGCTCTGTCCAGCATTTTCAGTAGGAAAGGCACAGTAGTGATAGGCCGGTAATTATTTGAGACCGCAGGGTCAAGGGGGGAGTTTTTTTTATATAACAAGTGGAGAACCCAGGCTTCCTTAAGGCTTGAGGGCACTATTCCTGCAGCGAAGGAAGCATTCATGAAGGTCGTGATAAAGGGTGCCATGACTTCAGAGCAGTCCTTAATGAGAGTGGCGGTGCATATGTTGCCTTTGCGCCTAAAGGGTTACAGGCTCTTTAAGATAGCTAGGACTTCAGCTCTGAGACCTTATTAAAGCAAAACAGAGGGGGGACCTGACTAGTGGCCATGGGTGAAATGGCCGTGGCATGTTGTGATGGTTTCAAAGTAGCTCGTTTTACGAGGATTTTTTGTGTAGTGTGTTTTGTTGAGCATAGCATTTTGTATGTTGGTGTACAATGCTTCGTCCTTAGTAAAAGAGGGAATGGCAGGGCTGCAGGGACTTCAAGTTAGTAGAGTATGGTGAAAATAGTGTTAGATTTTGCATTGGCGATTCTAGAATTAAAGGTAGCGGATTTAGCGTGAATGATCGCTTGTTTCTACAACTTGGATGCCTTAGTGAACACCAACCTTAGAAAATCAGATGGTGACTTTTTCCAGTTTCATTCAGCAATCAGTTTTTTAGTTCTTAGTCATTAGTTCTAGGGGATCCGGAGTGACCCATGAGTTTATATGTCCAGCAGGTTTGTCTTTGCGGAGAGCCAGGGGGGGCAATGGTATCCACTGCAGTTGTCACAGCCATGGCGTAGAGATCAGCAAGTACGTTGGGGTTATTGGAGTGAGGTTGTTCTTGTGTTAACGTCTTGAGCAGGTGTAAGATGCAATCTTTTGTATGTTTACGAGAGCTACGGGCCAATGCAAGTGGCAAGGTGAGTTTGTTGTGCTTGTTTTGTGGGATGGTGAAGGCAATAATGTGGTCGTCAGTCCACGGGCAGAGAGTTGGAGCAGATTGTAACCTGGCAATTAAGGGCTGCTATCCAATCCAGTGTACAACCTTTGGTGTGGGTGGGAGTTCTAATACAAAGCCTGAAGCCCAGTGAATCTAGTGATTTGGCAAGTGAGGACCAGAGTTAGGTTGCTGAGAGGATCATTTTGGACATGGATTTGATATTGGCTCCCAGAATATGTAGGTGGTCTTTGTAGAAGGTTTGTATTGGGCCCCGAGGGAAGTAGATAACATGGATAGAGATATTGTTTGTAGGTGAGGTTGTCAATTTAATCGAGAGGATGTCGCATTTCTCCTCCAGAGAGGTGTTGATTAGCCTTATGGGAAGGGAGTCTTTTGCCTGTGGGTACTGCTCGTGAAGGGGTTGGGCTGGAGACAGCACGTTGACATGTTTCTGTGATGGCCAGGGCATCTAAATTAAGTCTAGTGAAGAGGTCATTGATGTCAAGTGTGTGGGCTGGTAGGGAGCACAGTTGAGCGATGGTGTGGAGGCATCAGGAAGTAGACGCAGACAACCGATTCAAAATTGGATCTCAAAAGCTTTATTTAACTTAACTTTCAGGATGGAATAAGGACTAACTTGCCCTATGCTAAGGTGGGATTTCCCTACCTAAAGAAAACTAAGGATGATCTGTATTAGTAAGTCCAAGTCAAAAACTTGTCTGTGTCCAAAGCCTATACTTGCCCTCACAATTAACTGTATACAATGTGTAGGGATATCAGCATCAAAAGGTGTTGAAAAATAAAGTTTCAAGCTTCTTCCAGCTCTTGGCTTGTAATCAGCTTGCCCTTCCCCAAGTTCAAAACCGTTGACAAGATGTTGTTCCCTTCCCCATGAGTACAGTTCTTCCAGCTTTATCAAACACATCTCCTTGAGATACTTCCCAACTCTTTTATCAGTACTTTTCACTAGTTCACATAGGTAAGTCTGTTTCTTGACTTCAAAAATCACATAAACTGCTGTTGTAATACACAGGATACGTTCATTGGCTTTTTTCATAAAGGGGGGCTCTCAGGCTAGGCGCAGTTGTCGGACCATAGGGTCCACCCATTATGCGTCACGCAACAGATACCCCTTATTTGCTTTCCATCAACAATTGTCCACTGCGTTCCTTTAACAGAGAGGCTTGTTTCTTTCCAACAATTTACTGTGGGTTGGTTGGCCACCATGCACTTTGTTAAACTTTCTGTATTCTTCTGGCTTTTGCCAATACAGGTTACCTCTTAACCTGCAGTTCCTTGAACTCTTTTAGTGCTGGTCAATGCTTGGTTTCTTATTTCATACCCTTTTTGATATTCTCTTGGCTTTGCCAACACTTATATATCAAACAATTCCTTCCGTGGTATCTGTTGCTTGCACCACCTTGCTATCATTCCATTCACAAGTATTCATAATTTGCTTTTGCTTTGTGCGACATTCAAACGTGCTTAAAATGTCTCAATTTGATGGATATTTAAGATTACTTGTTTCGGCATCCAAAAGTGTTCATTATAACTTTGTTAGTTCTCTATCCAAAAAGCATTTGTTTTAAGTTCCTGGATCGGCCGGGTATAAGTGTTTCCCTGTTTCTCCAGCATGGGGTCTGGCATGGATTCACATGCTCATGAATATTCCCCGTCAGGCCAGGAATCCTCGGTATAGAAAAAAATCAGTATCAGTTTCGTTTCTGATCTGTCTTTCTTAGTAGTAACCAATCACTGGTCTCTGGGTCATACTGCCCCCAGCCAATGACTGCCCTCTCCCTAAGCCCCGCCTCTGGCAGCCATCCTAAGATTTTTACTGCACACTCGTATTGGGAGTCCTCGTGCTGTAGCTCTCGAGCTTTTACTGCGTTTTCGCGCTTTTTCAGGAGATTTTTCTCATCTGGGGATTGCTTTCAGAGTTTTCTACGCCCCTCAAGGGTGAAGATTTCTTAGAGTTACGCTTTTGTAGTATTCCAGAAGTTCCGAGACCTACCCCGGACATGGCCCAGGAGAAAGGAAGCTTGACGCCCGGGAAGCTGTTCAGGACCTGCCCTGGATGCCAGCTTCAGAATGTTTTCAAGGATGACGAGCATTCGTTATGCCTCTACTGTCTCCATGAGGACAAGACGCACACAGAGAAGGACTGTGCGTTTTGTGTGAACATGTCGGAGCGGACCATGAAGGATCGCCACCTCCGTCTCGCCAACTGGCTGGAAGGGAAGAGCCCGTCAAGCGAGAAGAAGAAAAAGAAGTCTGAGCGGTCTTCTAAGTCCTGTGAGGGCGCCCCGGCGACAGGGGCCCAACAAAAGGCCAAGCACTGCGAGTCCGCGGGCACCGGGAGCATTGAACGGTCGGGCTCCTTGGCTGCCAGACAGGGCGCATCCTCCCCGGCGCCATCAACCACGAGCCAATGCTCTGGCTCGGGTAAGAGGAAGTCTGAGAACCCGGTGAAGCTTCTGGAGAGGCCCCGGTCGATCTCGAAGATTCCGGCAGAGGGGGAGCGCAGCTCGGACCCTCCCCCCAAGGTGAAGGCCCCAGGCGTACAGGTGGTGACGATGGCCTTAATTCACCCTGCTAAGACCTCGATTGAGGATGTTGCAGCGGCCCTGGCTCAGCCTGTGGAGGCTACGCCAGTGGAGGCGACCTCAGGACCCAGAGTCTCCCTGCCACCGCGGAGGGAGTCGTCTTTCAGGCCCATTGAGAAGACCCCCACGAAGTCCTCATTGGAAAAGGTGGGGGAGGGGCAGGTGGCCATCGTGGATACGGACACGACCTCTGAAGAAGAGCTCATCGAAGTCGTGGAAGAGGCACAGCCCATCGGGAGGGATCCCGACGAGGGTGACGACAAGAGCGACGGTGTCGCCGACGAGGTTCCTCAAGAGCCCTTGCGCCCGTCGTTTCCGGTGCCACATGACACTTCGGCAACCATTTTGTCAGCGATTCAGTCCTTATGCTCGGAGATAAGGACAAGGTTGCCCCTCCCCCCGACGGAGGCACTTGAGCCAGACCCGACGGGGGAACCGGAGCCGGGACCTTCGGAAAGTCCACCGCATAAGAAGAGGACGTATCCTACGCCACCTCTCCCACCTCTGCGGCCTGCTCTGCCTTCCCCCCGGTCTACTACCCACGGGGATGATACAGGCACGGACACGGCTATGACAGGTACAGATGACGGAGGCGACGACGGGACGTGTCCCCCGTCGCCCCCTGCTCGGGTGTCCCCGCCTGACGAGATTGAATCCTTTCATGCCATGGTTTCCAGGGCATCCAAGCTCTTCCAGCTCTGCCCAGAAGAGAACGAAGGGTTCCTTTACCAACGGTGCGAGGCTAAAAGGAAGACGGTCCTCGCCGTACCACTTCTTGATGACATCTGGGATGAGAGGCTCGCCGTCCTCAAGAACCCTGCCACGGCGCCGGCAAAGAGGGACCGGTACGAGAAGAAGTACCGGGTCCCCGACGCTGCCCCCTTGTGCCTTCGGGCGCAACCTACCCCGGATTCGGTCGTCTCGGCGGCAGAAAAGAAGAAAGCTGTGGGGGCATCGGCCTCGACATCAACTTCCCCGCCAGACGGCGAGGGCAGGAAGCTGGACACGATGGGACGACGGGTCATCTCATCCGCAGCGACGACTATCAAGGCGGTGAACGCCCTGGCTATCGTAGCCCGCTACGACAGGGAGTTGTGGTCCAAAATCGCCCCTCTGTTGGACTTCCTTCCGGACGCCAAAAGGGCTGAGGTCCTTGAAATCCTACAGGAAGGTGAGATTGCTTCGGACCATGCCATCACGGTGGCAACGGACATCGCCGACACCGGTTTCCGTCAGTTGGACAACGGCGTTTGCCTGAGATGAGGATGGCTCAAGGTGACGGATTTCCGCCAGGACGTACAAACCAAAGTTTTGGACATGCCCTTCGATGGGAACAACCTGTTTGGGAAGGCGGTTGATGAGTCCCTTCAGGCCATCAAGACAGACACAGACTGCCCGGGCACTGGGAGTGCTCCAACGACGACGGCCGTCCTTTCGGAGCCACGGAGGTAGAGAAGGTGCCTCCAAGGGACCCGGCAGTGGCTCCTCCACGTAACGCCAAGCTGCTAGATCTTCATCCCAGGAAGCCTACAGGGGACGCGGCAAGTCAGGTGGTGCCCGTCGCCGTCGTCGACAGGGAGGTCAAGGAGGCAAGGCGGTCTCCAAACAAGATTGAACCGACCGTGGGGTCGGGCCCCCGCCGAAGCACACCAGTGGGAGGCCGGCTGGCGAGGTTCGTTAGCGTGTGGGAGTCCATCTCCACTGACCGTTGGGTGCTGGAGCCCTGGCCCACGGGCACGACCTCGAGTTTCAGAAGAAGTGCCCTCGTGTTCCACCCATGGCCAGGAAGTAAAATCATGTCCCTCAACTACTGTTGGAAGTAAGGGCGATGCTCAAGAAAGGTGCCATCGAGCTCGTCCCAAAGAGGCTTCGGGGCTCTGGAGTTTACTCAAGGTACTTCCTCGTAAAAAAAGACAGGAGGATGGCGCCCCATCCTGGACCTGTGACGACTGAACAAGTACATCAAGGCACAGAAGTTCCGGATGGTCACCCTCCAGCATGTGCTGGGACAGCTGGAGGAGGGCGATTTCCTGTCGTCGTTGGACTTGGAGGTTGCGTACTTCCACATCCCCATTCTAAAAAGACACCGTAAGCTCCTCAGGTTCGTGGTCCAAGGGCGGCACTATCAGTTCAAGGCCCTCCCGTTCGGATTGAAGTCGGCACCCAGAGTGTTCACCAAGTGCCTCGCACCGGTGGCGGCGCGGCTGCGCCTACAGGGGATCCACGTCTACCCCTACCTGGATGACTGGCTCATCCTGGCAAGGACAAGGGAGCTCGCCGTGGAGTACACTGCGAAGACAGTCCAGCTGCTCACGGACCTGGGATTCTCCATCAACTTTCCAAAATCCCACCTGGTTCAGTCGCAAGTCGCCCTGTTTCTGGGAGCCAAGCTCGACAAGTGGCGCGGCTGGCCTCGCCGTCGGAGGAAAGGACCAGGACCATTCTGGGTAAGGTGCAGCGTCTGCTGGCCATGGACATGGCCAGGGTAAGATCTATCAAGTCCCTCCTCGGGATTATGTCCTCCTGCATTTATCTGGTGCGCCTTTGCAGGCTTCGGATGCGCCCCTTAAAAGAGTTCCTCGACACCCGCTGGGTCCAGTTGACGGGCAGCTTCGAGGACAGGATCCCTCAACGAGACGTTCCGTCAGGCGATCCGGTGGTGGGGTACCCGCTCTCATCTGTCGGCGGGCAGACTTTCAGACCCCAGCTCACCAGGTGACTGTGATGGCGGATGCCTCCCTGGAAGGTTGGGGAGCGCACTCCAGAGATCTTCACGCGAGAGGCCTTTGGCTCCCGGAGGAGAAGTCACTCCACATCAACATCTTGGAGCTCCGCGCAGTGTTCTGGGCCCTCAGGTCTTTTCCGTCCCTCAAGGGCAAGGTGGTGAGGATCTTCACCGACAACACCACCACGATGTTCTACATCTGGAAGCAGAGCGGAACCAGATCCCCTGCCCTATCCAAGGAAGCCCAGGATCTGTGGCATTGGGCTGTCGCCCAAGGGATGTTTCTGTTGCCTTTTCATCTGGCAGGAATAAAAAACACCATTGCCGACTCACTGAGCAGAGAGCTGCGCTCGTGCCACGAGTGGGAACTATGCCAAGATCAAGTGAATCGACTCTTCCGACGATGGGGCGAACCCCAGATCGATCTCTTTGCGACAGCGACGAATTCCAAGTGCCGGAGGTTTGCCAGCAGGTTCCCCCAGCCGAGGAGCATGGGCGATGCTTTCCCGGTCCCCTGGGATGGCCTATTTCTTTATGCGTTCCCTCCGCTGCCGTTGCTGCTCCGACTCATCAACCAGCTCAAGAGGTCCCGGTGCAGGATGATCCTCGTCGCACCGGCGTGGCCGAGACAGATCTGGTTCCCGGACCTTCTGGACTTGTCAACGTCCACACCAGTCGAGCTGCCGACGGACGCAGATCTTCTCTCCAGAGAAGGAGGCGCCATTCTTCACCACAACCCGGAGTCGCTCCCCTGCCCCGGCGTGGGAGCTCAACGTGGTGCTGACCAGGCTCATGGGGGCCCCATTTGAGCCTATGCTTTCGGCACCGTTGAAGTTTGTCGTGGAAGACGGCGTTTCTCGTGGCCATCATCTCCGCACAACGAGTAGGAGGGATCCAGGCCCTATCTTGCAAGCCGCCATACTTGACGTTTCACGACACAAGGGTGGTGCTGAGGACGCACCCCTCCTTCATGCCCAGGTGCCGTCAGACTTCCACCTCAACAAACCCTCTGTGTTGCCAGTTTTCTTCCCGTCTCCTTCGTTGCCGGCTGAAAGGACTCTGCACTCGCTGGATGAAGCTAGAGCGCTGAAGTTCTACGTGGACCGCACGAAGAGTTTTTGGAAGACATCACAGCTGTTTGTGAACTTTGGGGCTGTGAATCAAGGGAAGGCTCTCTCGAAGACTTCCATATTCAGATGGCTCTCTGGCTGCATCATGCACTGTCACCGGTTGGCAAACCGACCGCTGCCCTGCCGTCCAAGAGCCCATTCGACCAGAGCGATCGCAGCTACCACGGCGTTCCTGTCTGGTGTGCCCCTGCTGGACATCTGCAGGGCTGCGACGTGGAGGTCGACGCACACCTTCACGAGATTCTACTGCGTCGATCGGGACTCCAGGAATGAGTCCAGGGTCGGCCAAGCAGTGCTGCGCAACCTGTTCGCTTAAGGTGAGCCTGGTGAGGAGGTAAGAGATGCTTAATGTTGAGTTGTTGTATTGCTTAATGTTGAGCCTGTTGCCACCTCCCATGGTTGTGCATGTGTGTACTGCTATGTATTCTCTTATTCATGAGCATGTGAATCCATGCCAGACCCCATGCTGGAAAAGGAACAAGTTACTTACCTGTAACTGTTGTTCTCCAGCATGGGTCTGGCATGGATTCACATGTGAACCCTCCCGCCTACCCCTCTGCGGCTCTTCACTTGGTTATACTGCCACTTTACGTGCTACCAAATCTGAGGATGGCTGCCAGAGGCGGGCCTTAGGGAGAGGGCAGTCATTGGCTGGGTGTAGTATGACCCAGGGACCAGTGATTGGTTACTACTAAGAAAGACAAACCAGAAACGAAACTGATACTGATTTTTTCTATACCGAGGATTCCCGGCCTGACGACGGGGAATATTCATGAGCATGTGAATCCATGCCAGACCCATGCTGGAGAACAAAAGTTACAGGTGAGTAACTTGTTCCTTCCACTCAAGAGTTGTATGTGCCAGCTCCTTCCAGCTTCTCTGGTTTCCAATACCTCTGCTCTTCCCTCGCAGAGTATTTGGATAGCACTGCTTGCTCTCCGGGAGTCCCACGGCGACAAGCTTTTTTCGGCGCCAGACATCGCCTGCTGTGAGCACCCGACAAGGAGTGCTTGCAGGATTCCTCGACCCTTTCGCGGCCAGGCTCGGCATTCCGCTCCCCTGCTTGACACCACACTTCACCTGTGTCTCCTGATCCTCTCTCTCAGCTTGCTTTCTCCAGCCTACTTTTCTCCTTCTCCATTGATCTGTTGGGCCAGGCCTCTTATACCTATTGTGAAAGTTAAATGACCACAGGTGTGGGTCGACAAGTTCAATTGCCTGACCATGATGAAATCCGTTAGGTGGGCTTGCCTGTTTGTTCCACCTGCATACCTCCATAGCCATCTTTTTTGTCTCAGTACCAGAGTGATGTTTGGGAAGGTTTGAATTAAAGGAAGTGTTCATAACTCTGTCTCTTTCTTGTCTTGGTACTTGACTGATATGTGTCTGCATTAACAATAGAAGGTTTACAGTAGCCTACAAAGGCTTGGGGGAATAGAATGTTCAGTCTGAAAAGGTAATGGGGGTGGGGATTTTTTCTGTGCTTTGTAAAAAAAAAAAAAGAAAAACAATCAGGGCATTCTAGATTTTTTTTTTCAGGGTTTTCTACATTTTTTCAGCAGGGTTTTCTACATTTTGTTTCATGGCTTTGTATATTTTTTTTATGGGCTTTGTACAAAAATATCTGGGCTTTGTCTATTTTTTCTGGGCTTTGCACATTTTTGGGGGTATGTAAAAAAAGAAAATCTGAGCTTTCTACAAAAATACAAACATTTCTGGGCTTTGTCCATTTTTATTCTGGGCTTTGTCCATTTTTTTTTTTTTTGGGCTTTGCCCATTATGGTCTACATTTCTTTCAGGGCTGTGGATCGGGTCCGTTCTGGAGGCACCCAGGGTATGTGTTGTGCAGGATTGCTCTCTGTGTCAGGCATTTTTTGTCTACATGGTGCGAGTGAGCGATCGTAAGAAAACTGCACGTCCTCAGACGGAGATTGCTATTCCGACACTCAACTGTTGGATCAGTGGTCAGGCGGTGGGTATGATCTGCGAGGTGAGTCTTGCAGTGAATGATTTTGCTGCGATGGTGCCGTGTGCCAGGGCACGTTAGAAGAGTCGCGACCAAGGGAGTCCTGGGGATGATATGAGGTCTGACAAGTGAACATCGGTTATACGCCAGCCAGTGACTAAGTTCAGGTGAATGTGGGGTAGATTCTCTGGTTGTCAATGGGGGAGCATATGCAGATATTGTGCCGGAGCATGTCAGTTTCACAAGGGACTCTAACATTTAATTGGTGCACTAGTAGCATTCCTGTTTAACGGACTGGCAGGGTTAACCTTACCTTAACCCAGTGTATTTTCAGAGTAGCTTGCCGCGCAAGGGCATTCAATCCCTTATTTGCTGGAATATGGAAGGGAGTGGGAGTAGGCATTGAGATGAATTTAGCACATGTTAGCCAGATGAACAAGCCTTTAGTGTGAGGGGGCATATAATTCACAACCCAGTGGCTAATAGAACAGGATTTGCTTGGCTTACCTTCCGCAAATGGTGTGCTCGGAACAAAGGGTCAATGTTTCAGAAGCGGCTTGGGATAGAATGCACAGGGTACAGCGGAAACCGACTGAGATGGTCAGTGGCCTTAAAGACTGGCCTTGCTGTTGCTGGATGTGGAAGGCAGTCTGGAGCATGTTGATGTTGCATTCGGCGGAGGAGGCTATCGTGGCCTGTGCTTCGGTAACACTGAGCATAATGGGCCCTAATGAATGCTGGTGGCTGCTGCGTCTGGGGGCCGGGGGGGCTGCAGTTCTTCTACTCCCGCTGAAACAGCCAGTGGCATTAAATACTGGCCTTGATGACTATCTGGCTGGCTGCCAAGGACAGTTTTCTATGGGCCACTGCCCAATCATGTTTCTTGCTGTGGAAGGCAGTCTGGAGCATGTTGATGTTGCATTCTGCGGGGGTAGCCGTCAGTCTAGAAATCTAATTTGAGACCGCAAACGCATTTTGGTGGCCGTGGGCCAACCGTCTCATGCGCGATACGACAGAATATAGGTTTTCGACTTTGCCAATGAACGGCCATTTTGATGCAACAAGAATCGCCATTTTGTTTTCTAACCATTGCTTTCTGTTCCTATTGCTTCGCAGTATATTTTCCGCTTAGACTGCTCGACTGTGGAACATTGTTGTCTGTATATGAAAAGGACAAGGCCACAGGGCCGAGAGGATAACAAGAGTTTCGCTGAAACACAAAGGTAGGCAGCGCCAGGAAGAATGCCCGGCTCCCTCCTTAATGTAGCCTTGAAGCAGAGCCGCAGGGCATTTAATCATTTCACAGCTGCCAGCCAGTCTCGTTATATGGTAGAATATGTTAGAATAATACCGCTAAAGGCTTGAATTATGCTTTTCTAATGGCCCCCCTTTGCTGAGCCCGCTGAGAGCATGTCGGCTCCCAGGACACTAATAGCACCTGATAGATAGCAAGGTCTGGAATGCAACTCCCTCTGTATGTAGTTTGCTTCCAAGAACACAAGTGCCATGCTCTATTCAAAAACCTACGCACTCACGAATTGCAAATTGTTACTAGAATAGATGTTTGAAGGTGTCATAGTGGTCGGAGATGCCCATCATCACACCAAGTTCAAAGAAACCCAATGAAGAGGGGTGTTATACATGTCATAGCTGATTGTTTGATATGCGTTTTGTATATATGTAACTGATGTACGTAATTCACTCTCTTGCGTCCCTTGAGGTCTAGAGATACACGTCGCGGGCGTGAGAACCGAGTTGGCCAACTGAGACTTTTGCTTTGCAATAAAACCCTAGCTTTGGGAATACAACCTCGTGTCTGGCGTCTCTATCGTGTGTGGTGACCCGCCTTGTTTCCATAGACGTCAGGGTGCCCTAGGGGCCCCCTAGTGGCTTGTGCTTCAATGAGGGCCCAGGAGAATGCTGGAGACTGCAGCGGCCCCAAGGGGGTCTGCAGTGCTTATCTATAATATGAACCTCCTTAAGGAGTGGAGCGAAATTCCTGTAGAAGCCAAAAGCCAAAATAGTGGTACTGTCTAGTCTCTTTACCGAAGAGGTAAAACAAAATACCTTGGTTCCTTCCCACTTACCATAGACTCGAACACGATTTACAAGACTATTTGGGACAGTTTCCAGATGCCTTTAAAAATGAACCTGGAAGAGTAAAATGTTTTTTTCTTTACATCCGTACACCCCCATGGAAGGTTGTCCATTTAAAACCATACCGGATCCCTAAAGCAAGAAAGATATAGTCCTAGATGAAGTGGAGAAGATGTGGAACTCTCTTATTGAACCATCCCAGAGTCCTTGGTCCTGCCTAATAGTACTCGTTGCCAAGCCAGATCAATCATGGAGGTTCTGTATTGACTTCAGAAAGGTGAACGCGGTATCCCAATACAACAGTTATCCTATGCCCAGGATAGATGATCTGTTTGATCGATTGGGAGCTGCCCACGATTGATCTGACAAAAGGATACTGGCAAGTAACCGTTAATCCAGAGGACAAGGAGGAAACAGCCTTCTCCACCCCTCTTGGACTATTGGCCTACTCCAGTTCAAAGTAACGCCTTTTGGACTTCACAGAGCTCCAGTCACATTTTCTTCAGCCATACTCCACTTTCTGTGGAGTTTATATCGATGATATAATCGGTCATAGTAGGACGTGGGAAGAACACTATCTATGTCTAGGCATCAGAGCTTTAGGGAGGACCGGCCTTAATGCAAATCCCCAAGTCTCTTCGCACAGTCAGCAGTTGAGTGTCTTGAATTTTTTTTAGGGAATGGCCTTGTTCAAGCCCAAAGTGAAAAGGTAAAAGCTGTTCAGGAAACCACCATTCCTAAAACCAAGAATGATCCGAGTCTTTTTAGGGTCAGTGGGGGGGTATTCTAGATGTTTCATCCCCGGTTATTCTATCACTTTTAGACACATTTAGACTGGTCACTCATTCTCGATTAACATGGATGAGCCTCTGCAAAGACATCACTGCACCAGTCATGCGCTGGTTCTTAGATGTGTGCAGCCTTATTGTTTCACGGTAGGACATCGAAAAGGAAGAGATCAGTAGAGCGTAGACTTCCTTTCCCAATAGATGTTGCGAGAACCAGCAGTAGTAGGGGGAAGGGTATCTGATGTCCTTACTCCTTTCCCGGCTGTAGCCTCTTCCCATGTAGCATGGTGGTGGCGGCCGCTACCTGATCCTGACCCTGGGGTTGGCTATAGGAGAGAGGACCACATTGGGGGAGGGCGGGCGACACAACATCAGATGACATGGTATCCCCTTTTCCTTTTAGGGATGCTTCCTCCATTCCTCATGCCTTGACGGCATATTGTGATGACTCCCTTCAACTACCCAGAGGGCCTAATGTTGGCACCTTCCAGTGTTCTGTACAGAAAATACCAAGAACTGTCCATCATTCTCATCCATGTGAAAGTATTAGGACGAGGAGGCTGAATGCAACAATGAGGATTAGTAAGGACAAGAAGCGCAGGACGTACTCTAGTGCCCACGAGCGTATGATAGGTGCCGGGACATTTAAAAACCCGAAAGCATCAAGGAGGGAGACACCGCTTTGGGGAAGTTTTGCCCTCTCGGTGCTGACTGAGGGACTGCTAAACTGCAGAGGGGACCGTGGAGCCAG
This sequence comes from Ambystoma mexicanum, assembly GCF_040938575.1. Classification (NCBI taxonomy): domain Eukaryota; kingdom Metazoa; phylum Chordata; class Amphibia; order Caudata; family Ambystomatidae; genus Ambystoma; species Ambystoma mexicanum. Next base: position 983,905,921 of record NC_090934.1, on the reverse strand, counting down.
CCGGCTCAGGTAGAAGACCAAAGCAGGAGGACTGCAGGTGACTGTTTTCTGTGTGGACACCGCAAGAGGAAGGAGCAGTATCCGTGCTGCCTGAACACAGAGAAGCATTTGGCAGGCAAGCCGGACCCACAAAGGGTGTAGAAGACCCCAATCAAAGCCGGTGAGCCCATGAGTCCGTGAAGTAGAGGCATGACATGAACTGCTGCTTCCCATTTACTGCAAGGGAACCAAAGGATGCGACAGACAGCCAGTGAGTCCTCGGGAGGGAAACTGGGACACCAGGGCCTTCAGCAATATTACCAAGTACAAATGAAAGCAAGTGAAGTGAATAAAACTGAACATAAGACCTAATATTTCCAATGGAAGAAAAATAGAATGAACGTGAGAAAGTAAAGTTTGCAAGTGTGTAAAGTGAATCACTTGAGAAAGCCCTGGCAGGAGAGTATACCGGGCAAAGCCAAGCTTGTGAATGAAGTTAAATTAAAGTGAAGAGGAACCTGGCAGCGGAGTATACCAGGTATCATACAAAGTTGGGACCCCATCCAAGTTGTTTTGCATAAAAGTTGTTTTTGTTGACCAGAGAACAAGGTCCTTAGGAGTTCAAAGTGTCTTGAAGAGAAACCTGGGAAACAGAACCAACCCCTAGATCTGTGAGCTTTATCCATTAGGAACGTTTGTGTTGATGTTGCATCTTCCCTTTTGAGTTTGAACATTTGTGCACTTTCAGGGTGAAAGACATTACCCTTGACACCTTAAAGTTACTTTTGCAATGTGAAGGCCAGAATAGGATTTCAGACACCGGCCATTTTGCTTTGGACATCTTCACACCGGACAGACCCTTAGTTTTGGTTGAGTTACGCGTAGAGCAGGGACACTGAGGCATTTTCTAACCCTCTTATTATTTGAATAAAAGTCTATAACAAACAGAACTCCTCTGTGTCTGCATCTCATTCCTGGTTCATCACACTCCCTACATTATGTAACTGACACATGTGACTTTGTTCGACAAATTGTCTAGCTCTTTCACGTTACCCACTGCTCCCATCTGAGCAGGCAAAGCCACAGCTTCAGGCTTTCCATCCTGCGAGTACCATACTACCATTTTCATCCATGACACACCCCAATTTTTTCCCAAGCTGTAGGTTCCTTGTGAAGGTAGCAAGACTGTGTGCAGAAGTTCTTGAAGAGATTCTGTGGAAATTGGTGAATACTGGGAGACTAATGCAAAGGTATTTTCAGAAATGGGAGTGTGACACTTTCTTGTGCTGCACCCTTTGCAGTCTGATCGGTTGCATTTGTTCCTTTTGCCTCCCAGGAGTTCTTTGCTTGATGGGCTCTGCAGTGGATGACTGCAATTTTGAGGGCTAACCGGTTGTGTAGAAAGGCTGTTACTTCCTCTGCACTTTTAATGGGGCTACCTGATGATGTAAGATAGCCTCTTTCCCTCCAGATCACCCTAAAATTGTGGCATACATCAACGCCGTACCAGCTGTCTGTATAGATATTGAAATGATCCAACTTAGACGCTGCTGCCATTTCTTCTATTATCTATGACCAGATCACGCCAGAACTGGAATTATTTTCGGCATTGCCAGTTGCCTCTCATATAGTCAAGGCATTTGTTGTCATAACCAAGGAGCTGGGCAGTCATTTCTATTTCTCTGCAATGTGCACGATGGTGAAAAAGCGGACTTCAAAACAGAACTTGTGGTATGACGGGACTGTTGTAAGGCCAAGGGGGAGGTGATCAGGTGTGCAAAGCAGGTACAGATGTGTGGGGAGGGGTACAAAAGCAATCAGCAATCTGAGATGGCAGGAGCACATACAAAAACCTGGTAAAGGTGAAAAGGGCGGCCTAAATGGATGACTTGTCGGGGAAAAAATGCTTCTTGCAATTAGACAAAATGATGCACGCAGTTTTTGGGTGCTCCTAGGAAAAGGCTTATCTGGAGGGATGAATTTCTGAGGCTGTATGGTATGATTATTTCAGGAACCTCTACCAAGAGACCAGGGCCTTTTTGACACCAGGGTCATTCGATGTTATGATGGGTACAATGGTGGAAGTTGCGCCACTGGAATTTACTGATACAGATGTTGAAAGTGCCTTACCCAGTTAGAAAGCAGGCAAAGCACCAACTGTGACAGAGTACCAGTGGATATTTTCCTCGCTGAACGGGGGTTATGGGTCACCTTTCTCTGTAAAGTCTTTTACTGCGCTGATGTCGAATAAGTTCTCTTCATTATGGACTAGGACAGAGATTGTACCCATCCATAAGAAGGGGTCTTGCGATGATCCAGGCAACTACTGTTCGATATCCCTGCTTGAAGCAGGTGGGAAGATCTTCGCCAGATGTGTGTTGTTACCTAGAAGCTTGGACTGAAGATAACATGCATCAGCTCCAGGCAGGTTTTCAAAGCTTCATCAGTGCTATCGATCAGTGCCTTTAAAATTATTGGACACATTTGCCAATCTCAGGATCCCCTGCACAGCGTTTGACCGTGTCCCCAGGAGTCATCTGTGGAGGATGCTGTTGGACCTTAATATCCCAGTCACCTTGTTGAGGGCTATCCAAATGCTGCATAAGAACCACCAGGCTGTGGTTAGATGTAATTTGGATGGTTCTACTACTAAGGCCCTGGACAAACAGATGGTCATCGGTCAGGGGTGTTTTCTGGCCCCTAAGCCCTCTTGCCTATTTGTTAATGGGGTAATCCATGATTTGCTTAATGTCCCCTCGGATTACCCTAAATTGGCAGGTAAGAGCGTTCCACTCGTTATTTGCAGATGATGCAATACTGTCTCTCACACCAGCGGGCCTGAAATAACTGTTCAGTATCTTTGAGCAGTTGTATGACTATTGGCCTGGCAATTAATGATCAAAAATCTAAGGTGATGGTGTTGAAGCGTGCGAGGGCGGAGAAAACATTGGGGCAGGGATATCCTTGGACAGACATGCCATTGAACCATTATATGCCTATGATTATCTTGGCCTGAGGGTTACTGTTGACTGCAAATGGAATGCCTTTATAGATGGAGCGGCTGTGTCCTTGGCACGATCTAGTGGTGTACTTTGAAGATTAGCCAGGGAATCGGGGAGTGGGGCATGCAGCGTCATGTTGGAGGCATACAAACTTGGACCCGGCAGGCCTCCCTATATGGGGCTGTGCTTTGGGGTGCAAAATATGGTGTGGATTGGGTCTGTTTGCAAGTCCAGCCCAGTATTATTTTGGGTTAGGGTCTGGCTTACCCCAAGGCTGGCCAAATTCAAAGAGGCGCTTCTGGATATTCTGTTCCAAAATGGTGTGAGCTCCTTATCTTGGCTTGTCCACATTAAAGAGGAGCTATAGAAGTTGAGCCTCCAGATATATTGGGACAATCCCAGCTGCGCGACCTGTAGTACAAATTTGCTACAAAAAGGCATGTCCAAATCAGGTGGAACATGATGTGAGGAACAGGGCTATCAACTCTGCCTCGGTCAGCACTTACTGGCTGATGAAGTGAAATATCAGCTTCTAATCCTACCTAGAAGACATGACTTTGAATCTGATGAGAACACTTTATATCAAGATGCGACTTGAAATCCTACCATTGGCTACTGTCCATATGAATGGTATAATGGTCATGCACCAGCATGTCACCATTGCAAGATGCGAAGACGCAAAGAGAATGCCTTATCCATTTTTTGCTAATTTGCCCCTTGTATATGGCCATTTGGAAAAGGTATTTACAGCTGATTTCTTAACGAAGTATGTTAAATCTACAGTACATGCTGTAAATATATGCTATCTGACAGGTTATGGCTTAGTAGTTCATACTGTGGCAAATTACCTGCTAAAATGCCTGTGTCCCTTATGAGTCTCCCCGGGGTCAGGCCCTCCTTTTGTCCAGTCTTCCCCCTCTCACCGTTCCTACCAGCACTTTACCTCAGGGCCCCCCTCCCCTGACTAGCCTTCTTAGGCCGGTTCTCCCCCCCATCACTCCCTCTACATTACCCTTACCCCTTACTCCTCTTGGCACATGCCTAGCCCCTGGGTCTTCTCCCTACCCTATCCCTTGTCCTCACCCTGTACTTGATACTGCACTTGCAAAATCCGAATGTCACAAGGCCTAGTAGGACTGTTATTGTTTCTCCCCCCCTCCCCACTTCTTGTATTGGGGCACCTGGAAACACTTTCTGCTCTATGGGCGCCATACAAATGCTTAATAAAAGAACTACATAAGAGCCTGGAACAGGTATAGTATCCTGTCTCTTGTTAGCGGAGTGTAGTTGATTAGCTATTCTGACAGCAGTTTACAGTAGCTTCTGGAATATTTGTATGATGGGTGGGGGAATCTTATTATGATGGTTGAAGACAGTGTCCAGTTTTAATGTCGACTGCAAAAAGTCGAATGCAAAAATGTGGAAAAAAAATTCAAGTGTTTTTTTTATTTGTATGTTTTTTTTGGGGTCTAGCTATTAAAAATAAACAGGGGTTTGGGGGGGAACCCCACATTTAAAAAAAAAAACACATTTGACATTTTTTTGCGACATTTTTGCAGTCGACATTTTCACTATAAATCATCGAAGAGGATGTGCTAGCATCGCCTAGGAAGCTTTAGTCGGCTCGTTATAATTTTAAAAGCCCTTACAGGACTCTGGATTTGTCTCCTGCACTGGGTTTATTCTTTTAAGGGATTTTTACATTAATTATATATTTGAATTTGGTAATTGCTCGACTTAAATAAGTTTCATATTGTTCATGTGTAATTGTATGTCTTCTGCATTACGTTTTAGTGCGGTGCTGTGCTTTTATGACGAGGCTAAATTGAAATTGGTATTGACACATTTTCCTGATGCAAACTCTAGTGAACGCTATCAATATTCTTACGTCCTGTCCCCTTTCCTCCATACTGTATGGGCGTCCTTTCCAAGGGATGGGAGACGTAACCTTTTTCACCAGAAAAAACCTTTTTCCCCCATTAAATTTAGAGGCGCACGGGGTGCGGCCCAGGGAACATGCGCTGCCCTGACTCTGCCCTCTGGTGCCACATCTCAGTCCCCTTTTCCGCATCAACGGGAACGGGCCGAATTCACCAGCGCTCCTGGGTTTGGCTTTGGCCATGTAATTCCACGCATGGATACTTCTTTGTCTTTTTTGTCTTTCCTATCATTCAGGTACTCTGTACTCGGGTGTCGCGCTTCTCCCCGGCGCATGTCGACTTCTACATGGTTCAGTAGGTGTATATCCTGGAAAAGGCTCTTCCCAAATTCAGATCACCACGCCCTCTGCCTAAGTTGCCTTGGCCCAGACCACACTTGGCAATCATGTTCGGTGTGTGAATCGCTGTCCTTGAAGGTGCTGAAGAACAGACTAGCAAGGTGGAGGGAGCTCTTCCAGAGGTAGCCTCCAGAGGATCTCCAGAACTTCATGAAGCATCGAACCAGGCCCAAGCAAGGGTCGATATTCTCCATCGCACCCCGCAAGGGAGACTCCTTCCTGGAGACTCTCCCGCGTGGGAGGCACCGGTCAGGTCCTTCTACCGGCACGTGCACCGAGGCTGCTTCAGCTACCGGCCTTTGTGTCGAGGGATCCTCGCATCGTCCCAGGTGCAGTGTTCAGGGACCGGAAGGTTCTTTTACCGGCACCTTGGCCGAGGGGCTACGCCCTAATACTGGCAATATGTCCAAGGGGGTGCTTAAACACAGCTCTACCGACCCCCGGGTCGAGGGTGTCACACCCACCAGGTCTAGGCCCGAGGAGCAGGGTAGGCCTCGTGATCCACACGCAAGAGTCTTGTACGAGGCTGGGCCCAGCGGGCTGAGCACTACGTCGCAGGCACGTGGCAGGCAGCTCAACAAAATGGCGCCGCGCCGGAAAGAGGCACCCGTCTGACGCCATTCCAGGAATTTGGCGAAGAACAAGTGTCAAGGTGGCACTGGCCTCAACCAGGTACGTGGCCTACAGTCTACCCCTCAGTTGCGCAGGGCGGCTTTCCCTGGCGTCCGTATGGAAAGGGTACGGAGTATCTCCAGCAGCCCCCCCGCTACTCCGTCGTCACCCCCTGCCACCTCTTTGAGGAGGTGCTCTTCGAGAAGTTACTCCGCCCCATGAAGTCACCTTAGATGGGGGATATCATCAAAGACCCACCAGGGAAATCATTCCTGCCGTGCTAATGGCACCACAGACGCCTCCATCAGGCCCCGGTGCAGCCGTTGGCCCTGGAGCCAGTTCTGTAACCTCCGCCGCCACCTCAGCCTCCGGATGCAGTCTCTGTACCCCAACCTCTGCTCTGGCGCCAACTACTACTCCTCCTCCTCCAGATACGCAGGATATGGATGAGGAGGATCCGGACACGTCATCCTCAGCCAGGGCCTACCACGAACATCTTGCTGGTTTGATGGAGCACCTGGGCCTCCCCCAACCCGAGGTCTAGCAGCAGGCAGAGGGGGCTCTGGCTGAAGTTCTCACGCAACACCCATCTGCCAAATCGGGGATTCCTATGCAGACCGATGTAGTCTCCCTGGCCAAGAAGGTCTGGCTCAAGCCCCACTCGGCACAGCCGGTCAGTCGACGCCTGGACACCAAGTACAGGCAGGTGGAGGGGGATACAGTTTTGCTTTCGGCCCATCCTCAGCCACACTCTTCGGTGATCGCTGCGGCATCACTTTACTCCAAGCCTCAGTCTTCCTCGTTCTCCTCCTCTGTGGTGCTGCTAGGCAAGGAGGAGAAGATCTTGGAAACATATGGCAAGAAACTCTATTCCAATGCCTCTTTACATCTACATCAGGCCAACACTGATTCCATGCTGGCTACCACCAACTAGAGATTATGGCGGGAAATTGTGGACTTGCTCCCGGAACTCGCCACCCAGAGCCAATCGCGCTTTAAGCCGGGGCTATCTGAAGCCAAGCTGGTGGCGCATGACCTAATGGAATCCACAGTGGCTCATATCGATACCTCAGGCCATGCCATCTGTATTGCCACGAACATGAGAAGAACAGCCTGGCTCCGGGCAACAAAATTCAACCCGGATGACCAGGAGCGCATTCTAGATCTACCATTTGAGGGGGGGGACCCTCTTCCACTCCTCTACGGATGAGGAGCTGGACAAAAGAAAAACAGCTCACAAAGTCTTTATACATCCTTACAAAGACCATGCCCAAATCATACACCCAATCTCAGCAGCGCTCGGAAAGGGGTCGTACATATGGAGGGTTCTGCAGCTTCCAGGAACGCAGATACAGGCAACCAGACTGCTCGCCATCTCAGAGCCGGCACAAGCAACAAAAGGGGTGTGGGTGACGAGTAAGGGCTTTTTCCAGTCCCTCTCCTCAGCGACAGCCTCAGAGGGAAAGGAAGCATGACACAACCCTTCGGGTCCACGTGTTTCCTGTGGGAGGGGGTAGACTTGCTCTCAATACACATTTCTGGTGCCAGAATTTCGCGGACCCCTGGATCCTCTTCGTAGTATCCACAGGGTACCGCCTTCCTATCCCAGCCTCTCCTCCCTCCTCCCCTCCCCTCCCACAGGTTGGGACAAACACTTTTGGCAGAGATCCGGTTGCTAGTAGAGAGCCAGGCAGTGGAGTAAGTTCCAGCCTCCCAGCGAGGCTTGGGCTTTTACTCCAGGATTTTGACCCCTTAGAAGAACTAGGTGGGCCTGAGAGTTGTGCTAGACATTTCCACCCTCGACCTCGCCTTACCCCTGCAAAAAATTCAAGATGGTTATGCCAGCTTTTATAGCGGACCCATTGGACAGGGGAGACTGTCCCGATTTGGCTGCCCCATTTTTTCTTTCCTACGGTTCAGGATCATGGCCTACCATTTTCAATACAAGGTCCTTCCTTTAGGCCTCAACGTGGCCCCCGGGGTCTTTACCAGACTCATGAATGCTGTGGCGGCCCTCCTCAGAGTGCAGGGTCTCCCTATCTACACATAACTCGAATACTGGCTCGTAAGGGCTACCACTCTTCCCATGCCCTGATGAACCCACTACACGATCTGGGCTTCTCGCTCAATGTCAAGAAGTCTCAGCTGCAGCCCACGTAGACTCTGACCTTCCTGGGCCTCATCTGGGACACGTGCCCCGAGAAGGTCTTCCGTCGGAGGAAAAAATCTCGGCCATCAAGAGGGCCACCGCCCACTTCCTCAGCAGAGCTGTGACCTCACGAGACTAAGGATGAGGATGATTCAGCTGCACTTCGTGGCCTCATGGAACCAGGAGAGGGGCTCTCAATCTGAGATGATCAACGTCCCTCCATCTCTCCACCCGCACCTAACATGGTGGTCAGGGACTGCAAACTACAGAGGAGCAAGCACTTTCGGCCGCCCTCCCCGCAGGCCACCATCACCACAGACTCCTCGCCTGAGAGCTGGGGAGCCACCCTGGAAAGCCTCAGTCCACGGCACCTGGATTCAACGGGATCAGGAATACCACATTAATTGGTTGGAGCTGAACATCATCTGGCTAGCGCTCAGAGCATTCCTACCACTTCTCAGGGGCAAGGTTGTCGTTATCCAGGCAGACAACTCGACCAGCATGTACTACGTCAACAAGCAGGGAGGCACCAGATCCCCTTCTCTGTGCAGACCGGCGATCAGTATGTGGGAGTGGGCCCTAGAAAACAACATTTACCTCACTGCAGTCCACTTCCCGGGGGAATCCAACCTGGAAGCGGACAGGCTCAGCAGGCTGAGAGCAGACAATTAAGAGTGGCAGGTAAACAACCTCATTCTTCAGGAGATCTTCCACGGGTGGGGTCACCCCCAGGTGGATCTCTTTGGCACTTGGCACAACAAGAAGTATCCCCAGTTTGCATCCTGGCAAGGTCAGGGCTCCGGCGCTCTGGGCGAAGCATTTCACCTCCAGTGGACAGTCATGAAAGCCTACGCCTTTCCGCTGACTCCCCTGATCAACAGGGTAATTTGCAAAATCAAGGAGTCTCGCCGACTCCTCATTATTCTGATAGCTCCATGGTGGCCGGCCAGGCCATGGATTTTGGAGCTTCTCAGCCTCTCGGAGGTGCCCCTGATTCACCTTTCGACAGGCCCAGCGCATCTTCTGGCGTATCAGGGGGGCAGTCTCATCCACCCTGCCCCAGGGAAACTAGTCCTCTGAGCGTGGTACCTGAACAGGTAACGCTTCGGCACCTTAGCCTCTCACAGGCCAATCTGCAGATCATACAGGGCGCCAGGAGCAGAGCCACCAGGGCCCAGTACAAAAGCAAATGGACCAGATTCTGCCACTGGGCAGACTCCAAGGGTATCGACCCCTTGGATTGCACTTTGGACGACGTGCTTTCGGCGCACCTCGCTCATTCAGGCGTGCAGGTGGACACCTGCTGCACATACCTTGCAGCCATTGGGGCTTACAGGAACTCGGAGGAGGGCATTTTCTCCTCCTCCAACCCTATAGTCAAGAAACAGCTGACTGGTCTCGCTAGGCTCTACCCGCCTATCAAGAGAATGCACCCTTTGTGGGACCTTAACATAGTCTTAGGCGCCCTGGCGTATAAACCGTTCGAGCCAATGGCGTCCGTTGACATCAGGCTGGTCACCATCAAGACAGCCTTACTAGTCGGTCTTACCTCGGCTCGCAGAGTCAACAAGATCCAGGCGCTGGTCGCCTCTGAACCATATACCACCTTTCACAAAGACAAGGTAGTCATGCGGACGCACCTGGCATTTCTGCCGAATGTTCCATCTGCATTTCACATGAACGAAGCCTTCCTACGTTCTTTGCCGATCCCAGGGATGAAACACAGAATGCTGCACTGCCTGGATGTCAGGCGTGCCCTAAGATTCAAGGTCTTCCACAAGTCGGACACCCTGTTTCTTTTTCACAGGCTCAAGACCAGGCTATCAGGCTTCGAAGACTTCCATATTCCACTTGATGGTCTCTGCCATCAACGAAGCGTATGGGGGCCAGCACAAGCCATTCCGGCCAGCGCCATGTCCCTTGGCTAGTCATAAGCAGCGCATCCACTTGGGCCTCTCTCTCGGCTTTCTGTAAGCATTACTGTTTGGATGCCGGCTCTAGATTTGATTTCTCAGGAACCTATTTGCTTAAGGAGGGACTCCTTTCCACCCTGGGGCTACATTCTGTTGTAATCGCCCATACAGTATGGAGGAAAGGGGACAGGATGTGAGAGTAATTATAAGTTACTCACCTTAGTGACTAACATACTCTTAGTCCATAGTCCCCTTTCCTCCATATGTCCCACCATCCTCCCTCCTAATAATACTGGTGTCACTAGGCAATGTTAAATCTATTGTTTACGCGTCAATGGGGACTGAGGTGTGTCGCCGGAGGGCAGAGTCAGGGCAGCGCATGCTCCCTGGGCCGCACCCCCGCACGCCTCTAAATTTAAAGGGAAGTAGGTTTTCTGGGGAAAATGATTCTGTCTCCCGTCCCTTGGAAGGGACGCCCATACAGTATGGAGGGAAGGGGACTATGGTGACTTACTTATAATTTCTGCCACCTGTGCAGAACATGTTATGTTGGTGAAATGTTTAGAGCGCACATACACCACAAAGGCACCTTGGCGCTAAGAAGCATAGCAGTAGGAAGTCTTTCCACCTATCTAAAAATGGAGCGTTTTATGAGAGCGCCGGAACTGAAGAGGAGTCCCTCACCTTCCGCATTTCTGTGTGCAGCGCGTTCCAGAGCTTTTCCGGCTGCAACCGGAAAAGCACGGCCACCCAATCCGGGCTCGCCGGGTTTTCGGGATGATCACAAGATTGGCTGTTTCGGAACAAAGCGCCCGAGAGGGGATGTAGGTGAGTTAATTTTGTCCTGGAAGAAGTCGGGCCAAAATAGTAATAGGATAGTCTCTATGAACTTGGCAGAGGGTCTTCAACATAATCCTATCCACCACCAGGAGCCAATGGAGAGCACGGAGCACCAGAGTAATATTGGCTCCATATGGGGATTCTGTGGCCACGCTTGCTGCCATATTCTGAAAACGTTGAAGTCCTTGGAGAAGGCCCATCTTCTGAGCCAGATGGAGGGTGTTACAGTAGTCAATACGACTAGTGATCAGTGAGTCCACCACCTGGGGACACAAAGCCCCAGGCAAATAGGGGAGTATTTTAAGAAGAGGTTTTAACAAGAAAAAAACCTGTTTTACAGATGGCACTGACTTGAGCTGCCATCGATAGCGAAGAAAGAAAGAGTGAGTAACACCTAAATTCTTCACTGAAGCCACCGCAGTAGGGGGATCTCCAGAGCAGGCAGTCAATAAGAGGAAGCCCTAGAAGGAGAGCCCATCACCTCAGTCTTATCCCTGTTCATTTTAAACCAGTTGCCATCCATCCCTTCACAGCTAACAGGCACTCTCACAGCCTTGACGACACTTCAGCCTTTTCAACATGGGGCAACAATGTGGCATGCTTCTAGCACAGTGAAACATGTTATGTCCTCCCACTTTATAACCGCATTACCCAACCAAACCTCTTGTCGATCACCCTTCTTTGAGCCAACCTATCTACAAAAAGGGATAGGTCTGCATGGAGAAAACATTGGTTTTATTTTATTTTTTATCGAATTAGCGGAATTAATCAACTTTTCAATTGAAAGTATCATCAACAGATTAATAATAATATTGGAACAATTTAGCATCAACATAACCTGAAATACATGATTACAGACATTGCAATATAAAACACAATCATAAAACACAATCGCAGAAAGATGCCTATTTACAATCGATGTAACATAATGGCACATCTTATAATTATCATTGGAACAAGGCTTCTTTCAGCCCAGTTTGGGGGCATTAAATTCACATATGGCGGTCAAAGGCCAATACATGAATGAATTCATGTGATCCAACACAATCAAATTGAATTTACTCTTGCAACAAAAGGTATATTACTTAAGAATGAGTAGCATTGCCAATTCCAATAGCTGTGGTTCATAGCCGCAATCACATCTCGACAATATTTCGAACCAACATTGTTACTTTCCTAATGATTGCTGTCAAACGCTTTGTTTTCCCCCGTTCATTTAGATAACTAAGTTAACAATTAGTCAAGCAGTTCCAAGACAGTATACGCTTGTAATTAATCATTCAGTGCTAATGCTGAAAGAAAGTTTACTGACAAGAGTTACAGCCGGTTTATAGTCATAATCTCGAATACAAATATGTCGAAAGTCATAATGTCGAAAAAATAAAGTCGAAAACAAAAATGTCGAATTTTTTTTTTTTGTTGATTTTTATTCGAAATGGGGGGTTCCCCCCCCAACCCCCTTTTTTAATTTTTTTTTTATGTTTTACCCCTTTTTTTTACCACCGGAACCCCAAAAAAACATGTAAATTAAAAAAAAAAAACAATTCGACATTTTTGTTTTCGACATTATTGTAATTCGACATTTTGTTTTCGAGATGATGACTGGACACCGTTACAGCCATCTCATGTCAGGATTCAAAGAACTCTGATACTTATGTTTGCTGAATCTTTTTTTTTTTTGGTTGTCTTTCTGCTACCAAGGCAATACAATAAATTACAAGATGTTCTAGTGTTTCATTGCATGCTGACTCTCTGCAGAAACAGATATTTTTGCTGGCTTGTAGTCATTTTTTGGTCGATCGGCTAAAAGATCACAAGTAGGTCAAAGGTTCAATCTGAATCAGTGGATGGAAGATCTGATAGTGGGAGATAATGATTTCCTTAAATGATTCCATCACCCAGAATTGTTTTGCTAAATGTTTATAGGTTAAATAGAGTCTCCTCGTCTCTATCATATCTTCTTGATATATTTTCAATTTAGCACGATCTGGATTAGAGACAAGGACTTCAATGGTGTCATCGGCATTAGCCAAAATTCGATAGATGCTCATGGTCCAAGATTTGGTAAATTTATGATTAGAGAAATACACATAATCAGCGTTCTAAACACTGTACCTGAATTTGAGTACATGAGACTTTTCCTGCACACAGTCGCCAGTGATGCAATGCATTCAACGATACATTGCCCAATTCCTAGCGTAACCATGCTACCGGGTTACATTGTGGGAGTTGCAAGGCTTGTCTCCAGTATTTGCCCTCAAGTTTATCAAAAAAGGATTTTGGCAAACATACTTCTCAAATCCATGCCGTATAAAAGGACCAGTGTAACTTTATTTGTATAATACGTCATGGGTGGATTTATGGAAAACTTGCAATATTCATGCATAATGATTTTTGTCTGTGATGCAGCTGATGTTAATTAACGGTACAGATACAGGAGGTGGCTTCTGTTTTGCATTTCTTGATCTATAATCATCCCCAGATATGTGTAATGAGATACTATGTCGAGACGAGCGTTGTTAATCGTCTACAACATTTTACCTCGAGTAGATCTCTTTGGGATACATGCTCATACCCGAGTCTTTTGGAGATCAATCACCAATTGATTTTCCTCAAACTAATGTGCCAGGGCGTTCAATAAGCTCTGAAGGCCTATCACCGCTTTTGAGATAAGGACTAAGTCATTAGCTTAAAACAATGCTTTGATTGATACTCCCTTTAATTTAGGAGAATCCTGATATGTTTTCAAATTCTTCCCTGACATGTATGAAGAAGTTAGAGGGCTGAAGCAAGGATACATCCCTGCTTCAGCCCTCTCGAAGTGTGAATTGATGATGAAAGTAACCCCTCAGTCATTCTTATTTAACTGAGGTATTGGAATGGAGAGCATAAATTATATCACACAGGGTAGGAGGACAGCCTGCTTTCTTAAGTTTGGACATAAGAAGGACTCGTTAAACAGAGTCAAATGCCGAATGGAGATCAACAAATGTGAGGTAGATCGGTTGTTTCGTCAATTGGGTTTGTACCTTGATCGCATTACGACACAATAGATTGATTCCAGTCCCTATACCAGCTACAAAGCCCGTCTGATTTGGATCACGTTGATGGTGAGCCTCGGTCCATGCATTAAATTCTCGTAGTACCAAGCGAGCAAAGACTTTGCCGGGGGCATCCAATAAAACTATGGGCCTCTAGTTGGTTGGGGATGAACGATCACCTTTCTTGAAAATCAGGACAATCACTGATTTGCACACCGAAGTTGGAATTGTGCGTTTCGTGTCTATGTCCTGAAAGATGTTATACAGGATGATAGCCCAATTGCCAGGGTTTGCCATGAACATGACATTGCTTAGCCCATCAGGACCCATTGCCCTTGAACCACTTGATTTTTTAAAAATGAGATCTTCTATAATTTCAATAGATTGATGTAAATTCCATGATTGCAATGGCAGCTGAGAACGTACCATGTAATCGAATTCTGCATCGGCATACAAGGTGGTATAATGTTGTAACCACTGATGTATTTGTTTGGCTACTTATCTGCATATTATGTTTAATATTATTCAGTAATTGCCAGATTTGTGCTGTGCTCTTGCTGTACAAAGATTCAAGCATGGCTTCACTATCACACTAATACAGTACTCTTCTTCCTCTAATCCAATGGTGATACCTGCATTTAGCTGATTTTAGAGCTATAAATCTCTCCACTATCAGCAATTTTAGGATGGCTTTATTTTCTTTCCAACAATCTGCTCTTCTTGCCCTTACCTCAGGATCAAAGCAGTGTTTATGTTGAAATGCTTTAGATCCGTCTATCATCAATGACCACGTAGTGATCCAAAATGGCTGTGTATTGACTAGTGGAGCTACTCATATCTTGCTGTAGCAGTTTCTTGTTCAATAATTGCAAATTAACTTCACACCAACGAAAGCATGTTTTGGTGGCATTATTGGTTAAAACCGGCTTATACCATTGCACTGTCGGGACTTTTGGGTCAAGATCCCAGGTCCATGTCGAGGAGAGCATGTTATGGTCACTTTGGGATTGGTGCACAATTTCAAATGTATCTACTACTGCAAATAGATGGTTATCGATTTAATCGATAATGCTTTGCGAATTTCCTCTTAACCATATACTCTGAGGTGAAACATCACCTATCGATCCATTAACCATTCTAAAATTTCGTTCAGACATAAGTGTTGGTCATCTAGTCGCATCGGAATATCTTGCTTTGTGCCTGAAATTAATGCAATCCAAATTAAGATCTCCAAAGATTATTGTGGGAGATATGTTGGCAGTCATTAGAATGATATCTAGCAGTGATATTAGTGCTTTATAGAAACTCGTCTACTATGCCTACTGGATTCCTGTATATATTCAACAGGGCTATTTTACGATTGGAGCAATTTATTTCAACCATTTGTAAAAAATGATTTGGTGCTGCCCAAGGTTGAATTGAGGCCAGAACTTTTTTTTTACAGCTGCGAGTAGTCCAGATGTTGGTCTACCTCTTATTGAAGGCTTCACCGGTAGTAAAATGATGTGGTGGTCATCCCATATTGGTGTTGTCGTTTGCCAGGTTTCCTGGAGGGCTAAGATGTCGAATTTGTTTATGTAGATATCCTTCGATGATTGTAAATGTGTATGACCGCGAGTGTTCCAACTGGCCAATTGTATTTGTTTTTTCGTCTTTTCTACTAATGGTTACGCCTTGCCATTTTGTTGCAATGGCTGATTTCCAGCATGTTCAGAATTTATGCAATTTATGATAGGCTGTTCTCTAATTGAGACATATTTTTGATCATTGGGTTTTGTGCTATAATGAAACCCAGCCTGAAGAGATCCATCTTTGCCCTCCACACTGCGTTCAGGACCACACCAGAGGTGATCCAGGCTCTCACCATGGATAAATTCACCTCTCAAAAATTCAACCTTTTCTATATCCAGGGAAGCAACATCTCCTAATGCAGGGACATCCACAAAGATGTTCAAGATACTAGATCTGCAAAGGCCATATCTATTAAATGCACAACATTTCTTGATCAATGAATGGGCATGCCATATGATATATTTTATAGGTGCAGAGCGGCACAACAGCTCTTTTTTTTTTTTTTTTTTTTTTCGGTTTATTACAAACCTTTAAAAATATTTTACAAACACACAATAGTACACTTCATCAGTAAAAGAACTGTCCATTGACAATCCCTTAGCCATCCCTTAGCACTCACTTAGCAATACTCCTGCCAAGAGCACAGCCAACTATGCAAAACATTGATCTCCTTGTGCTTCCACTGACAATGAGTTCAATCGATTTTCAATTACCATCAGAAATCGGGTTAATGGTAATATCAGCTTCCTGTCACATCCTTGAAACATATAGGCCCACCAATCGTCCGCACAACGGGACGGATAGATTGCTCCCCAAGTGGCCAGATGGATTGTCCTTTCAGAGCGGAGGTTGGTGCAAAATAGGACCAAGTGCTTTAAGGTTTCCTTGTCTTTGGAACATATCCTACACGTCAGCTCTTCTTTATTGGTCACGCTATTTGCCGTGTTACCAGAAAGTGGCCTACCAGTAGTTGGTGGTTGACCACAAGGATTATGGGAAGGTCAAAGATCAACAATATTTGCATCCCACCACTGCATGGGGTTTCTGTGACATTCCTCCCCGATGGACTCCTGGTAATGTTTTCAGATACCCAACGGCATCAGATTTCTGCAGATTCAAAGTTTGATCTTTAAGACCTTCAGCCAGATATGCATCTACTGCCTCTTTGATATCATACCTCTTTCCTCGAGGTTAGATCATGATTAGTCTGAGATTTGTTTATTTCTGTTGTGGCTCGATTTACTACATGTGGTTGCACTGTATTTGCCGAACGCTTTGGGAGATCTTGTTCTATGACTGCAATAAGGTCATTTAGGGGTTTGTGCATTAGAGAGTATTCTCCATTTTGTTCCTCCTGAATAATTGAGGGTGTGTCATTTTTGGCTGTCATCTCATTGCCTGATAACTGCACATTTACGTCCTCTGTGGGGCTCTTTAATGCTCTACAGATGGCCCAAATTAATGTTTTGGCGCTCTTAATGCTAGAGGACTTAGTGCCCGCATATTTTGGGATTTTTTTTCTTTTTTGTTGTCTCTAATTCCACCAATTTTGATTTGGTCTTTCATGTATACTTTTTTTGCGGATTTGATCCCTTTTCAGTGAATATATCAAAATGATTCAATGTTGTGTTAACCAATTGCAAGGAACCATTTTGGTCCACACTAACCCACGAATCATTCATTTGTACAGCTGACAGATGTATAAGGTCCTCTCCTAAAGGTTTGATTACTTAATCAAACTGGGGAAAAGAAGAGGAGTGCATCTTTCTCCTGTTATTTGCAAGTCTGACAGACAGTGCTGGACATAATTTTTCTTAGTCAGGTAAAATTATATTTCTTGTTCTAAGTTGCATTTCACACACAATCCAGTCTGAAATCAATCGGATTTGTGCCGATTGTTGCATAATTTTAACATCTAAAGACTCAAAAAGTTTAAATAAACTTGCGATTGTTGTATTGACCACTGAAAGCGTGATCTGAAGCAACGCGCTCTGATTTACATGTGTTTGGGGTGATCGTTTTTCTGATAGCATACGCCCTTCACAGTGTTGGTTGTGCATATGACACACAATGAACTGAGTCCATTGAGCATCTATCATAATAGATTGGAGAGGAGGTCTTGTTCCTAGTGTGTGACAATTCACACACACTCGCATGAATGGATGTCTGACATCAATTGGCTTAGATTCGAACCCTCAGGAACTTCCTCTGAGACAATTGGATCCACTACTGTCCCTCGCCGAGGGGAGTTAACTACTCCTAATATTGTCAAATCAGAAATCATGTGTGCAGTTTTAATGATTCTCCGTATATTGAGATTAGTAATGTTAGTAATATTGGAGGGGGCGCCTATGGGCAGCATAGGCCTCTTATTAATAGAGGCCCTGTGAGTGTGTTGAATCATCTGCTGTTCTGTTTGAGCAGATTGTGAAGGCATCACAGGTGTACACTCTGGACGAATGGAACAAAAATCACGGATGTCCGTGTTTGACGGTGTGCACCCATTAGCTGTCACTGGCGTTAGAACGATTGCCTTTTGCAAGGTTTTTCATTGAGTTTGAATACCCTCAGCAACCGCCGGAACCTGGGGCGTGTTTAGATGTTAAGGCATACTTTTTTTTTATAACATATTCTATTCTTTTATCATTTTAATATCACAAAACATACATTATTCAAACTAACATTTGGCCTGAACTGACTGTTGAAATGACTCCTAGTCATACAAAGAAAAAGGAAGGAAAAGAAATTCGGGCCTTACAATGTCCACTGTATCTCACGCAATATGCCTAACAAACTCTTTTGTACACAGCGCTTTATCATCTTTTTGTGCAGGTTGGTGTGGTTATTAAACTTCCTCCCATCTATTCCATATTTTGTCCGCTTTTTTCGGACATCCCCAGGTCGTATATACTCTCCGTTCCATTGCGATACAGATGTTCACGTCTGTGACGCATTGTTTGTATTGTGGAGTCGTTTCCGAGCCCCACAGTTTTGCGATGTTCCTTTTGATTATTACAGAGGTCGTTGACAAGAACAGTTTCTCGTATTTGGATGATTCTCCCTCTTCCTCCACCCTGAGTAGAAGCAGCTTTGGATCCCTGTGTATCACCCTTCTCAGTACCCGTGAGTTCATCACAGCACTTCTGCCAGTATTGCTGAATACAGTTGCAATCCCACAGTATGTGGAAGAAGGTTCCCTCCTCCCTTTTACAGCGTAGACAGTGTGGGTCCGTGGTCTACCCCCCAACGGTATAGTGCCACCCTCGGATAGTAGATCCTATGCAGTATTTTGAGCTGTTTGAGTCTGGCTGAGATAGCTACCTCCCGAGGGTACATGAGGGCCGTTACCCAGTCCTCCAGTTGTAAAATCCCAATATCTCTTTCCCATTTGAACTTCAGACTGGTTACTTTGGTAGTGGCAAAGGAGGTAATTATGTTGTACATACTAGATGTGACTTTAGTCTTGATGCTTGCCTGGACTGTTTCTTTCAAGAGGGGTGTTTTCAGCCATGTCCTCCAGTGCCGGGAGGTGAGTTTGTAGTCCATGTTGCATCTGTGTGTATTGGTAGCGTTCGGTGCTTGGGAGATGAAAACGGGACTCTAGAGTTTCAAAGTGCACTAATTTGCCCTCCCCGATGATGTCATCCACTGTCTTTATCCCATGCTGTAGCCAGCTACGCCACCTCAGAAGTTTGTTTACCTCAGGCAGGTTCCCATTGTCCGATAGTGGTTGCAGTGGGGTGATTTTCCTATCCCATCCCATGAATCTGTGTGTATCTTTCCAGACTTGGGAAATGTGTGATAGCATGGTCTGGGGGGTCGAGTTGCGCACTGTCTTGTAGAGTTCGGTCTGAGGCCTATCGCGCCCCTCTGTGCTCCCTAGTCTAATGTGTGGCAGTGCGCTATCCCCGTGTAATAAGTCATTGACCACTGCCATTTGGCTAGCCAAGTAATAGGACTGTAGACGTGGGAGTCCAATTCCCCCTTCCCAGATCGAGCGCTGAAAAAGTACCTAGCGCTACGCGCGAGTGTCCGTTGCACCACAGGAGTTTCCTAAGTGCGATATTAAGGCATACTTGACTTTAAAGAATAGGGGCGTGCTGGGATACGCTATTTTCTCCTGTTTGAGGGGCCCATTCTCTTGTTAAATACCTCAAAAAATGGACTTACCAATTAGCAGTTACCAACTCTCAATTATCAGCACGAGTCGCCTGTTCGCCGCTTCGTTGCTGCAGCAAAGCAGTGCTTCCAAGGTGCTTCACACAGGTGCGCGCAATAGATTTTCTGCGTGACTCCCAAAAGGGAAGGAGCCATGTGTAGTAATCCACGAAAAACGTCCACATTTTCCAATTACTATAGTCAGAATCCACTTCCAGAACGAAGTCCACAGAAGCAGCACGAGCAGCAAAGCGATACTTCCAAGGTGCTTCACACAGGTTCTAATTTAAATCTCTGCAATGTAGAGAACTGCATTACATGGCCGCACTGCAACTTTTTAAACCAGTGCGTATAAGCAGCTATTGTACAAAGTTTGTCAGTCATTCAGGAGCGAACAGTAACCACAGTATTTATAATTGCCAGACAATCCTGTTCATAAAGGTAATCACACAGTGCACCAAGGGATGCAACATTAAAGACATTAAAGTCAGATGCTCTTTCCACTTTAACTTGGTAATTATTGCATCAGGCTTCCACTTATCTTAGTTTCCTGTCCTATGACGTGTGTACAGCTGTGCAGCATGCACTGAATGAGGCCCTCTAACAGCGACGCCTCAGTGCAAAATATTTGTTCTGCTTTATTGAACTAACAAGATGCAACAACCACCCAAAGACATGCTGATAGGGCGGCCATGACATGATTTAAGGCTGTTTAAGGCTGCAATAGACCAGTGGTCTTATCTTAAGCCCAGGTTCTTGCAACATCACTCCTTCATTTAATTATTTTAATTTTATTGAATGTATATAGGGCTCTTTGCAAAAAGCACTGATACAAATAAGATACTACACAAACAATGTAATCAAATGAACAATGCAATGCAATTTAAGAACAGTATAGGGCAAGAAGTTAAGATTCAGTTATTAGAAAGCAAGTAAGAAATCTGCTTTGAGATCGGACTGAAAAATGCAAAGAAGCGCAAACAGAGGGAGAGTTTTCCAGTGTTTGGGTGCAAGAAGGTTAAACCACCGTAAACAAGAAGTTGCATTTGGAGGCTTAGGAACAGTAAAAAGAAACTGATTCTGGGAACAAAGAGCTGGAGTAGGGGAAAATAATGAGACCAGTGAAGAAAGATAACGCTGAGCAAGAACGTGGATACATTATTGAGGATTACCATCTACACAGGCTGCGCTTAATAACTATACAGAAACCACTGGATGTGGTAAATTTGCACAAAAAAAGGATGGGGAAGTGGTCACAAATATGTGCAGCTGGTTTTTTATTCAGAGGAAAACTTGTACATTCACAGAAAAAGTGACACACATCCAATGTGTTGGTTCTCTCAAAATTTGAACACAGTATACACCTGTGTATACACCGTTGAGTTTGAACAATTGTAAGAGAAAGGGTTTATACTTGAGACATAGTATATTGCCATGTAATGTCTAAACACATTGTTGAAGCAGGCTATATGCCAGGTAGCGATAACCAACCTGAATTACTACAATTGCGAAAAAATGCTTTATGCAAACGAAGTGCCCTTAATACTAAAGAAATGCCAACACGTGTTTCAACCAAAAAGGCCGTCCTCAGGGCATACAAATACATATGGAGCTTGATAATTAGTTCAAAGACAACTAAAGTAGGGGGTAGTGGGTCAAAGCAAAAAAGAGAAAGAAGAAACGGGAGAGAAGAAAAAATAAATAAAAACATAACGTTGGGATAATGCGTGCAGTTAGTTCCTCTATTAGTATAGTAGTAAAATCAAGTCATACCTTGTTGTGATTGTGCTTAGTTAATTCTTGGTTATGCTTGTGATAGTTGAGGAATGAGCAATTCTCAAAAGCGTAGCTGGCCAGGTCTGTAGACTGTAAAGCCATAAAGCAAAATAGTGCATATTTAGCCTAAAAATCCTGCACTAACAGTTTATTAAATAGTAATCGCGTATAATTTGTAAAAAGTATAAAGGTTATATTTACCGATCTTACAGTCAAGCCGTAATTGTTGCTCGACTGGTGTGCCGCGGATGCAGCAGAAATGAAGTGTAGCGCACGTGTTTAACGTGCTTTCCTTTTAATACCGGCCGTAATCTACAAGATAATCATAACAGCGTGTTTACGTGATTTGGGAATAGACATGCTGAATCAACTTCGCACGAAAGAAAAGTAAGGGGCAGCCCTGGCTTACCGGCATAGGCTCCTGATGTTCGTGTGCACAATGGCGGGTTGTTTCTCCAATGCTGAAGGCATCGGCAGTGACCGGGGGTTACTATAGTAACCGCCACAGAATAGGTCAGGTGACATAGTCACGTGACCCAGTTGCTTGGAAACAGCTTCCAAGCCGGAAATAGTGGAAATGCTCATTTGTTGTGCGTTTACTTTGCAGAGATGTACGAACCGCATTCGCCAATAGTAATATGGATGCCTGATAAGATCCGACACTCAATTCTCAACATGACATGAGACATGGAAACGAACATTGTCCGTACAGTATACGTGCAAGAAATGCGATAAGGAAGCTTGATATATGCATGTATTTGGAACCTGGGCGGTTCACTGTAAGGATATATATTAACAATTTTGCATACCACAATTAGCTGGTATGATACCAGAAAGATCATGATTTGTAGGCCAATAGTAATTAGAGGTGTCGACAGGCATTTAATTACCAGTTAAGAAATGACGATAGATGGAATCTGAAGTTGGTTCATTAGACTATGTATAGACGCCTCGGGCATTGCCGGTAAGCCCTCTTAAAGATCATAGGCTAGATAGCATATGTTTAACATTAGCTTAAAATTCTCGAAATTACCTCTGGGTTCCCATGGTAACATGACCCATTCCGGCTGGACGGGTGATGCATGACCACTGTAACTGAATAGTTAAATCATGAGCAAGTGCAAAGGTCAAATTCAACTGGCTGAATCTAAGTATGAAAATATCATGTGCGATGGAATTAATGGAACTAATATAAAATATGAGCCTGTTGGAAATATTCAGTAAAGGTCAGAACATTCAATATCATACAATCTAAAAGAACACCATCATTGGTACGAAATGGCAAAAATACCCTTGCAATTGGTAAATACTTGGCGTACAACTAGTCGCAACATCATATACTGAGCAAACAGTTTCTGTCTCTAAATCCATTAAAAATAGTCACATTGCTGAGTACACCAAATGCGGTTGATTGGTCAAATCTGTAAGTACTATCAATATTAGCTAAACTTGTAACGGATAGGTTCAAAGTTGTCATTTAAGGTAAGTTCTGAAAACTCCTGACATTGGTAAATTGTGCATATATGATCCTTGATGTCTGTTACCTAGAGGAACCCAAGGTATCGGAACAGTATGCAACCAATTGGATTTTCTCAATTTAAAGAAACACATTGAGTTTGTGGTCTTGGTTCAAGCCAAGTGACAGGCAGCGTAGTTTGCAAATCATTCTTGCTTCCTGCTGTCGTAGGGTCAATTCTCTGTTGCCACCTCTCTGCTGTTGTTTGATCTGTTTAAGTCCAATAAATTTAATATCCTTGGAGTTGTCCAGTTGATGATGCTTCTGCCAGTGGAAACCCAATGGGAGTCTGATATCCTGACTGCTGAGGTTATTAAGATGTTCTCGAATCCTAAAGGGAACTTCTCTAATCGTGCTGCCAATATAGATTTTCTGACATACACATTGAATACCATAAATGACATATTTTGCACGGCAATTGATAAAGTCAAGTATTTTGGTTTGAAGTCCATTATGACAGCTGAAGGTTTTTGTGGGTGCTAAGGCATGATGGCAAAAGTTACATGACCCACACTTATAGAAGCCTGCTGGTTTTGAGCTTGCAGTGAGCCAATTATCCCGTCCAATTGGGTCAGGTTTAAGGGAAGAGGGACTGAGAATATTCCTCAATGTAGTTGCCTTTGTGAAGATAATGTTTGGTCGATCAGTAATGTACGATGTCAAATCAGGATCTAAATGTAAGATGGGAAAAAGATGAGAAGCAGGAAGACCAAGAAAGAAAGATGTGTGTTAGTCAGTATGAGAGGAAACAAGTCAGAGAAGAAGAAACTTAGTAGCATATAAAGAAAGATGAGGTTCAGCACGAGGAATGTTGCACAGAGCATAGAGACGGGATCGAGCAATAGCAGAAATATATAAGGAGAAAAAGAGAAGGGTCAAAGATTACACCTATATTATGAGCAGAAGACGAAAGCGGTACAGAGGAAGGTGGAAATAAGACATGGGAGCAAGGGTAGGAGGAATTGTAGTAGCGGGAAAGGAAAGAACATCTGCCTTGAAGGGATTGAGATGAAGAAAGTGAGACATTCTGTTTTGAACTGTGGAAAGACACAGTGGAATGCGAAGTGACATCAAAGGAAGAGAAGGAAAAGATGTTCTTTTGAAAATCAAATCTTTATAATTTTTGCATTTTAGATCCATCAACAATATCACCATCTTGTACAACATGAGTTACATTTACCCCCCCCACACACACTTTTTCTCCCCCCGTATGCAGTTCAACTAGACTGTTACTTCCCCACAACTGGGAATTGCCTACTAATTCACACATTACCCCCAGGGATACGCTATCGACTGTATTTATTGAAGGGCAGCCATGTCCCTTCTATGTCTCTTCTCGTCTGAGATGTCAGGTATTCCATGTCATAGATAGACCTTGCTTTTTGGACCCACTCCTTCTCTGTGGGCATACTCCCCCTCTTCCACTGTTGAGCTATGCAGAATCTCACCGCCACCAGCAGGGTGTTGACCATGTAACCCTCCTCCACTCCCTCTGCCCCCTTCTCACACCCCAAACAGCAGTAAACTGGATTCCAGGGGTCTATCTATTCCATCTAGTCCCTTTAACCACCCCAGCATCTCTTTCTAAAATGTCTGGATGACTGGGCATTTCCCCCACATATGACAGTAGTCCCCCTTTGTGCTCCCACAGCGCCAGCAGTGAGCATCCACCCCGGGTACATTTTCGCTAG
The DNA here is from genome assembly GCF_040938575.1 of Ambystoma mexicanum. NCBI lineage: Eukaryota > Metazoa > Chordata > Amphibia > Caudata > Ambystomatidae > Ambystoma > Ambystoma mexicanum. The sequence continues at coordinate 983,881,394 of NC_090934.1, read as the reverse complement.
TGTCGCTGGCAGATTGTGCCATCTATGCAATAGTTTGAATGCCTGCATTTGAATGGATTATGTCCTCCATCGTATTCCACATCTTTGACATGTAATATCCACAGCTGTGTACTTCTGAAACTTTTTCGGCAGAGGGCGTCCTGCGTCAATGGCATCAGGTCAATGTCCCTCGAAGGTCTCCGTTGAGGCGACGTCACCGGATGTTATAAATAGGACGCATGGCGCCCATAGCCTCAGTTCCATTTTTTCCGCAAACGTGTTTGCTTCAGTGACGCCGCCCGCCTCGTGTATTCCTCATGAATGTCTTCTTCTTCTACCCCTCTGACTCTGCTGTCTGGCTTCAAGGCCTTCCGGGACTGCAAGTCTAAGATGTCGATTAACGACTCGCATCGCATTTATTTGTGGTGCTTGGGCGAAAGTCACGACACCAACGACTGTTCCAAATCCAAATGCCAGTCACTGACTGCTAAGGCCTTGAAGAAGCGTAAGGGAAAGCTTCAGGTAGGTAGAGGTTCTAAACTCAGTAAGTCCTGTAAATCTTAAGTCCAAGGGTATGTCCACCGACAAATCGAGGGGTGACTCTCCGCGTCGGAAGGAGTCCCGGGGGGTCTCAGTCCCGGGATGGTTCCCATCATTCATCCTCCTCGTCTCTGCATTCTAGGAAGCGCCGTCACTGGTCGCCTTTCCCGTCGTCCTCGGAGGATGGAGCCGCAAGAAAAGTGGCTTGTCCAACAATGTCTTCGACTCTGGAGTAATGGGCTGCCTTCAGTGAGCAGATGTTGGCGATTTTCCAATTGTAGGGCACAGTTTCGTCCGTGCCTTCTAATGAAGCCGGCAAGGAATGGTCTTGATCTGTGGCTTGTGCGCCTTCAGGCATGGGTCCTCGGCGCGATGCTCATGAGGAACCTTCGAGGTCCTGTTCGGACACGGCTCAGAATGGTCGCAAGAGACTTGCTTCCAGGTCTAGGTCCTCGTCCCCAGCGAGACCGCAGAAACCTGCTAAGGGCTTGAGGTCTGCGTTAACTCAATCAGCGCTGTGTCCGTCGGATACTGATGTTGAAGCTTTGCCTTCGTACCAGCCCTCGGCACCGTTGTCAACGGCATCGGCGCTCTCGACTCCTTCGGGGCCTTTTGGCCAGGATTTGCCGTTGGAGGTCCCTGGTACGGTGGATCCTCCAAGGAAGGCTAATTCTAAGTCTGGAAGGCCTGTTAGGGACTCCAGACCCTCGGCTGTCTCGAAACAGGACTTTTACCTCCCTCTGGATGACCTCTATGAGGAGGAGGAGAGGTCCGATTTAGATTTTGACCCTGTTGAGCCTGATGGCGCTCCTGTCTTTTCAAGGGATAGTCAATTGGAAGAGTTAAGGCAATCTCTTCATTATGCTAGTGGCCTAGACACTTCTCCTGAGGTGGAATTTGGCAGGCCTGAGCCTGGGGCTCATGCTGAGTCATCCTACAGGAGACTGATGGCTAGGGCCACAGAATATCTTGGTTCGTCCACTCCTCCTGAAGCTTTTGTTCAGGATGACTTGATGGATAGTTTAGATCAAGGTCCGTCCTCTGACCCAGTGTTAACTTTTCATTTGACCTTGCAGAGAAGGGTGGCGGCTGCTTGGCAGACCCCGGAATCTCTTCCGGCAGTCTACAAATCATTAACTAAAAAAAAAAAAAAAAACCTTCCGGTTACGACCCTAGCTACCTTTCATCTTACCCCACTCGCAAGAGTTTGGTGGTTCAGACGGCTACGGCCACCACGAAGCAGGCGGCGTACCCTACCATCCCTCCTGATATGGACGACAAACGCTTCGACAGTTGGGCATGCAAGGTGTTTTCTGCGGGGAGAACGGCGCTGAAATCGGCCAACTCCACTTGTGCCTTAGTAAGATTTTCACACTCTGTGGAATTGTGTTTCTCTTGCGGCTTAGCATATTCCCGAGGGGGAAGTAAGGGAAGGGTTCCTTGCACTCTTGCAAGATGGCAAGGATGCCATGTGTGAGTCCCTTCAGTCGGATTTTGACACCGCCGACAGCGTTAGCCTGTCCATGGCTGCGAACACCGTTATACGCAGATTTGCGAGGTTGCGCAAGTCGGGTTTTGCCCCGGATGTGCAAGCCCGTCTTTTCAACATGCTTTTTGAAGGCGCGCATTTGTTTGCCAGCAAGGCTGACTAGAGCCTTGAGAGGTTGTAGACCTCCAAAGCTGCGGCAAAATCTTTAAACGCAGCTGTCCGTCAACCTGCGCATTTTCGTCCTAGGGGATAGCAGTGGAGGGGAGGTTCTTTTCGTTACTACTTGGGAGAACGAGGGGAGCCGCCAGTCAAAGGGGTCAGCGTAAGGGTACCCATGGTGGTCAGGGAAATAGAGGTGCCAAAGACGCTCCAAAACAGTCATGAGGCCAAGTCCCATGAATTTCCGGTTGGGGGCAGACTGTCTCAGCAGCTCGAAGAATGGCGAGCTATTACTTCGGATGTGTGGGTTCTGGATACAATAGCCCTCGGCTACTGCCTTCCCTTCCTACAGCGGCCTCACAACAATCCACTGTGGAATCTCTTTTTGAAGCTTCCAGATCCGCTCCTTGTGCAGGAAATCTTGACACTGCTAGAGAAAGGTGCTATAGAACTGGTGTCTGTAGTGGAGCGGAACGAGGGATGGTATTCCCCATATTTTTTGTTTCCAAAGAAAGACTGCGGATCGAGACCGATCCTGGATTTGTTGGTTGAACAAATTTCTCAGGAATTTAAGTTCAGGATGGTCACTCTTTCTCAAGTCCTCCAGGCCCTTCAACTTCAGGTTTGGTGGTTGTCTCTGGACCCTACAGGATGCTTACTTTCATGTGACTCACACTTTGTTTTGGGTAGTGCCATTCGGATTGAGCTCCGCCCGAGGGTCTTAACCAAGCTCATGGTGGTGGTGGCAGCGTATCTCGGGCGAGGGGCGATTCAGGGATACCCCTACCTGGACGACTGGCTGATCTGTGCGCGTTCTCCTGAGCAAACATTGGATCATCTCGGTCTCACCTGCCGCTCCCTCCACAAGCGGGGCTTCTCCCTCAATTTCAAGAAGTCGCATCTGACAACTTCCCAACAGCTACAGTACATCAGGGCTGTGTTGGACACATCCTTGGGGAAGTGCTTGCCTCCCAAGCTAAGGGCTCATCACATTGTGCAGATGGTGGACAGGTTTCAACATGCCCAGAGTCTCCCGGCTTTGGAAATATTATGGTTGCTCGGCCCCATGGCATCCTGCAATTTTCTGGTGCCAGAGGCCAGGCTGAGGATGAGATCCCTGCAATGGGTCCTCAAAATGCAGTGGTCGCAGTTCTCAGGCAAGATATTGGATCCTGTTCAGATTTCAATCTCGGTCTTCCAGGATCTTCTGTGGTGGGCAACGAGGGGAACCTGATGAAGGGGGAGCCGTTTTGGCAACCGTGGCCGGAGATGACTGTAGTGACGGACGCTTCCCTCACAGGATGGGGAGTTCATGCCGACGACTTGACCACCACCAGCGGTTGTTGGTCTCCGTCAGAGTCTAAACTCCACATCAATCTGTTATAGCTGAGGGCCATTAGGCTGGCCCTGAAGGCTTTTCTACCGTCTCTGCGGGGCAAGAGTGTCCTGATCATGGCAGACAACACAGTGGCCATGCATTATCTCAACAAAAAAGGGCGGTAGTGTCACTCCCATTGAGCAGAGGCAATGCAGCTCTGGTTCTGGGCAATCCAGCACAAATTTTTGCTCTCGGCAGTTCATCTGGCCAGAGAAGAAAATGTGGTGGTGGATGCTCTGCGCAGGCAGAGCACAATCTCTCACGAGTGGGAGTTGGCTCAGGAAGTCCTTCTGGAGATCTCTGCCCTTTGGGGAACACCACAAGTGGATCTCTTCGCCACCAGGGCCAACCGGAAGTGCGAGGGATTCTGCTCAAGGAAATTTCCTCCGAGAGGAGCCTTAGAAGACATAGTGGATTGGTCATTCCCACTGCTATACATGTTTCCTCCAGTCCCCGTCATTCCTCAAGTGTTAAGAAGTTTTCGGATTGGGCCAGGAGAGCGTGATACCCGGACCTTCTAGAAATGGCCATCTGCCCTCAACACCGTCTTCCCTACCGAGAGGATCTGCTCTCTCGCGTGCGCGAGGGGGAGGGTAGGCTCAGGTTCTCCATCCAGAGGTCAGGACTCTCAACCTTCACACTTGGTATCTGAAAGGTTGAGGTATAAGGATTGGGACCTCCCGGATGACGTGATGGAGGTGTTGCTTTCGGCCAGGAGGCTAGCAACAAAATCCTTGTACCATTATTTTATTTATTTGTATAGCGCTAAAGCCTGCAGGCATCAGAGCGCATTCCAAAGAGACAGGACAGGTGATTACAAAAAAAACGGGACAACAATAGACACACAAAAGATCATATCATAGGGAGCTGAGAGGTGTCGTTAATCCAGTTTATTTAAAGAGTAGTGTCTTTAACTTCTTTCTGAAGAGTATGTACTTGGCTTCTAATTTCAAAGATGCGGGCAGTTCATTCCATTTATGGATGCTTCTGTTTGGAAAGGCCTTGCCCAGGCCGTTTTGCTTTTTAGCTGGGGTTGTCTGGAGAAGACCTTTGTTGGAGAATCTTAAATTTCTAGATGGTTCATGCCACTTGAAGTGTTTTTTCAAGTACGCTGGGGCTTTGCCATACAAACATCGGTGGACCATTGTGAGGGATTTAAAAGTAATTCTCTCCTCCATGGGCAGCCAGTGTATGTCTTTCCTATCGCCTGTGATGTGTTCCCTTCTTGGCCTACCCGTGATTGTCCTAACGGCATTATTCTGAATTACCTGGCATTGCTTCAGGCATTTCATATTTGCTCCCAGAAGCAAGGAGTTGCCATAGTCCAGTCTAGACAATATAGTTGCTCTGGCTATGGTAATGCTATTTTTCTGGTTGAGCAATGGTCTAATTTTTCTTAGGAGTTTTTGATGGTATTGGCAGTTCCTTTTTAAGTATGCTGTGTGGGCCTCTGCTCCTAGTGAAGCTTGTAGGTAGACTCCTAGCGTCTTTACTTTCTCGGATATTTGGATTTGGGCACTTTTTAAACTGAATGCGGAGTATGAAGGAGGTAGTTTTTTCCTGGCGTGTGTGGAACCAAAGATCATTAGTTCCGTTTTGGTCCCATTGAAACACATCCAGTTGTCTTTCATCCAGCTCTCGACGATGTTGTATATGGTTGTACGTTTTTCACTGTCTTGTTTATAGTCTCCACTAAGTGCGAAGACCAATTTTGCATCGTCGCCAAATTAGTGAAGAATATTCCCAGTTGAGTCAGCATGGTACATAGGCATTGCATATACAGGTTAAACACTAGGGGAGAGAAACTAGCTCTCTGCGAGACTCCGCAGTGTACCGGTTTGGTTCCGGAGGCCTTATTTCTCCAGACAATCCTGGATTGTCTGTCTTGTAGAAATGATGTACACCATTGCTGTTGGTGTAGGTTTTGCGACTGGTGCAGAGGACATGTTGATCCTTTTCAGTGTTCCATTCCTTTGGTTTTGTCTTTCTTACTTTCTTTGAAACACAGCGGCCTTCAAGTGGGTACCATTAGAGGTTACCTGGCAGCGCTGTCCGTCTTCAAGCGCTCATCTGAAGAATGTTCTTACTTTAAGATTCCTTTTGATTTCCCAATTTCTGAAAGGGCTCACTGTGTTCCCACCGTCCCCTTTCCAGGTGCCGGTTTGGGATCTGAATTTGGTTTTGAAATTCCTGATGGGTGCTCTGTTTGAACCTTTACACTATTGTCCTTTTAGATTGTCTTTCAAGACGGTGTTCTTGGTTGCGGTTACTTCCGCTCAGAGAGTGAGTGAATTGCAGGCACTTTCATCTAAGCCACCCCTTACTGTGTTCCACAAGGATAGGGTTGTACTGACGGTACTTCCTTCCTTTCTACCTAAGGTAGTGTCTGAATTTCATTTAAGCCAGAAAGTGGTTCTTCTCTTTCTATCCTCCTCCTCCTGGTAAGGAAGAGGAGCGGCTCCATAGGTTGGATCCTAGGAGCTCTGAGCTTTTATATTTCTAGAATGCCCAGGGTCAGAGTGGACAATCAACTCTTTGTGGGATGTGCTGGACACCGATTAGGCCAGGTTGTTGCCAAACAGACCTTGTCCAGGTGGATTATCCTCACCATTACTGAAGGTTACCAATTGGTGGGTAAGGACCCTCCTGAAGGGTTGCGAGCTCATTCTACTAGGGGTGTGGTTTTTCCACAGCCCTACAACGGGGAGTTCCTATTAGGAATATTTGTGATGCAGCTACATGGGCTTCTATCCACACCTTTGTTAAACATTTTTCCCTGGATACGATCCATGGTCAAGATATGGCCTTTGGTAAGGCGGTTCTTTATTCCGCCATCTGATTGGGTACTCTAAATTCTTTTCCCTCCTCCATTTTCTGGTACTGCTTTGGGAGTCTGTCAAAGATGTGGAATACGTTGGAGGACACAATCCATTCGAAGAACAAGTTACTTATCAACTGGTAACATTCTTTCGATTGGATGTTCCTCAACGTATTCCACATCACCCTCCCATCCTGCCCTTCTGGAGAATTTACTATGCAATTACAGCTTACGTTTCCGCAAGGCTATGTGCAGTCAAGCAGGCATTGGATATATGCATGTCACGTTATGGAGGAAAAAACATAAACTGAGGCTACGGGCGCCGTGTGTTCTATTTATAACATCCGGTGACTTCGCCTCGACGGAGGCCTTTGAGGGACATCGACCCGACGCCATCGACGCAGGATGCCCGCTGCCGAAAAAGTTTCCAAAGTAAACAGCTGTGGACATTACATGTCAAAGATGTGGAAGACGTTGGAGGAACATCCAATCAAAAGAACTTTACCAGTTGGTAAGTAACTTGTTCTTCTATATTACAGGGATAATATGCACGTTTAACCCCTCTGCACATTTTACCCCACAGCTGGCCGGTTAGGGCAATTCCCAGGTCTTCCTACCACTTCTCCTGTGCTGGAAATATATGTATGGGTTTGCCCCTCCTCAGTTCCCTGTACAGCCTGGATATCCTTCCTTCGGTATTGGTTTCTTGAAACAAGACCTTTTCTAAGAGTGTACGTTCTCGGGATAGATTAACTCCACATGTAGGTTTCGCCAGGACCCCCTTCATTTACAGCCAATCCTCCAGTCTGGTTAATTTCATACATTCTCCCTCTTCCCACAACTGTCCTGCCCTGGAGAGCCCCGCCTCGTACCACCGTTGGAACCTCAGAGTCTGTGATGTGATTTTGTATAGGCGGTGCCCAGATTCAGCTAAGGGGAGAGGGCCAAGTCGACAACCATTGGGTGGCCCTTCTCTCGTGCCAGATTGACCAGAACACTTCTAAGATGGGATGTGTCAATACTCGCCTAGGCTTTGTGGAACTCGCATCCACACGCTCAGCGTTGCCGGCCGTAGGATGGCATTGTCCATATTGACCAACTTCTTTGTGCTGTGGTCCAGGTGGTCCACAAACTGGGCCGCTCTGTAGTATGCTCCCAGGTCCGGGAATCCTACTTCACCGCCATCTTTTGCTAACGAAAGCACCCTGTGCACTACCTGGGGTTTAGCTCATGCCCAGAGAAACCGTAAGAGGGCCTTCTGAACTGTGGCCAGGAAGTGGGTCGCACTGTCGCGGGGAGCATTTGGAAGAGGAACAGCAGTTTGGTGAGGACCGTCCTATTGATACAGTTCAGCCATGCCATCCTGGATGGGCCATTCCTACCCCAACAAAGCAGGTCCTCCTTTATCTTCCACAAGGGGGCGGGAATTGATCTTTCCAATTAGGTTCCCGCGTAATTTCTATCCCCAAGTAGCGAAAGCCCTCCTGCTGCGTCCAAAATCCCCATTTACCTACACAGTCGATGTCCACATGACCCAGTTTTCCATTAAGAATGCCACTGATTTGGAGAGTTTGACCTGGAACCCTGACAGTTCCCCTTATTCCTTCAGCCCATTTAGGAGGGCCGGCACTGATGACTGCGGGTTAGTGAGTTAGAGCAGCGCATCGTCCGCAAAGAGGCTTGCTGTATACTCTTTTCCACCTATGTGAACTCCGGCAATGTCTCTGGACTGTATCAGGCTTATTACCCAAGATTCCATCACCAGGGCATACAGCAATGGGGACAGGGGGCACCCCTGTCTTGTCCGTCTGTGGAGCACCATCGTCCTAGACATGTTCCCTTTAACCGTGACTCTTGCCCTTGGGGAGTGATGTAGGACTCTGATCCATCCCATCTACCGCTCTCCCATTCCTATCTCCTCTAGCACCCCTTCCATGAAAGACCGGTTCACCCTATGGGACTCCTTTTCGGCGTCAACTGAGGAGATCCGGGGCCCCCTCTCTTTGCCTGATCTGTTCATATAGGATATGTAGGGTCTTTCTTAAATTATCAGATCCTTGCCTATTTTCAATGAACCCTGTCTGGACTGGGTGTATGAGGCCAGGGTGGTGTACCTCCAAATGGGACCCCAGAATCCTTGTGAAAATCTTTGCATCTATGTTGAGCAAATATATGGGCCTATGTGAGGTGCAGTCCGCATTGTCCTTGCCCTGCTTTGGGATCACTATTATGAGCGCCTCCCAGAAGGTCTGGGTATGTCCTCTGCCTGTTTTATGGGGTTAAGGACTTTTGCCAAAGGCCCTGCTAGGGGTCTTGAAACTGTGTATAAAGCCTGCTGTGTAGCCATCTTCCCTGGGTGCCTTTCCCCTTTTCAACTGACCTCTTCTTGTGTTATTTCCGCTTCGAGCATGTATTTCCTCACTGTCGTGAGGCGGGGGATTGGAGCCTGCCCTGGTATTCCTTGATCTCCCTTCCTTGAGGATTTACTGGTTGGGAGTACAGTGCTTCATAGAAGTCTGCAAAGCGGTCTGGGATGTGGTCCTCAGATCTGAGTGTCACCCCGTTCTCGTCCTTTAACCGGTGGACCCTCCTGTCTCCCCTACGTTACTTGACTCTATTTGCCAGCAGAAGCCCCAAATGATCACCCCCTTCATAGAACCTTTGTTTGGTGTATCTCATCTTCTTTGGTACTTCCCCCATCAAGAGTGAGTGTAATTCTTGCCTCTTGTCCCGCATTGTATCCAGTAAATAGTCTGTCTACTCCCAGTCTTGTCAACCTTGTCCTCATGTCTCTTAACGGTTCCTGTTTCTTCCTCTCCATCAGCGCCCTTTCCCTCTTTTTTTTCAGGCCCCATCCGCTATTGAGTAAGCTCCTCACTGTCACCTTGGCTGCCTTCCAATCCGTCTTTGACCTTGTATCCCGTGTCGTTTAATGCAAATTATTGGGGGTTTTCTGTCTGGAGGAAGTCCCTGAATACTGGGTCCTTAAGGAGGCCATTGTTGCACCTCCAGCGTGGGCGGCCCTGCCTCCCTTCTTCCAACCACCAGTCTGTTGTAACCATCTCATGGTCCAACCATGTCACTGTTTCCACCTTTGGTGATGGCACTGTGGCCTCCTGCTCATTTGGAAACAGGAGGTTGATCCTGGTATATGTGTGGTGTGGGGGTGAGACGGTGTACCCTCCCGCCTGGGGGAAGTTGGACCTCCATACATCTACCCAAAAAGTGGTCTTCCAGTGGTTGGGTGAATGCTTTATGATCCTTTCCTTTCGCTTTAATTTTGTTTCCCCCTGCTGACCAACAGTCTGCCAGGTCCACTATTGGGTTGAAGTCCCCCCACCATTAGCATACCCTCCTTCCATTCCTCGAGCTCCAAGAATACCATGCGCAGGAATGCCAACTGGTGTCCATTTGGACCATATATGCAAGCTAGGGTGATTAATCATCTCTCCACCCGCCCTTTCACTGCCACCAATCTACCAACAAAGCCCCTCTTTAACCTGCACATCCCTTACTTGCATAGCTCTTGATAGGAAAATCCCCACTCCCTCCTTTTTACTTGTCTTATGAGAGGCCCAGATGGTCTGTCCCACCGCTAGTCACTTGAGTGGCCGTTCCTCCCCCCGCCTGTAGTGTGTTTCGTGTAAGAATAGCACCGCTATGTTGGCTTTGCAGAGCACATTCAACGTGAGTGACCTTTTGTTCGGGGAGTTCCATCCCTTTATATTCAGCGTTGCCACTTTCCTGTTAACCATCTCCCCTTCTTTGCATCCTCTCTGTGCATTCACCCATGGTTTGACAATTCCCCTGGTTTAGTTGTGTAATTGTACTGCATTTCCACATGTCCCCTCGTATATTCATTCCCTTTCCCCACTAATGATGTAGGTTCTGCTTGTGTTGCTAATTCCCCTGTGTCCCCCTCCTCCCATTCCCCCCCGCCTCTCCCTGTCCCCGTCGAGGCATTCAGCCTCCCGTTGTCAAGTATCTGGGCATTATGGCTTAACCACCATGGTAGTGGTCCCTGTCCTGCTCTCTTCTTAAAGTTTTTCAACCTCTCCCAATAGCGCAACATTATGCGCTGCTGCCTGGTGTGCGGCCCCTTTAACAAGTCCACGTCCCCCCCCCCTATCCCCTGATACCAGGTCTGTGCTTCGCCGATTTCCTCCCCCCCATTAGACAACTCACAGTAACATGGCAACGGCCAAAAACTCTTCCTTCTCAACTATATGTACTGCACCACTCCTGTGCTTCGCCTTCCCTCGTCCTCCATAAGCACAACTTTAAACTATATAACAGAGTCTTGCACCCTGGGCTCCTTCATCCTCCTGGGTTGATCAACTAGCATCAAAGCAACTTGTGTCCCCCCTTCAGGTAGTCTCAAGTCTGGAAGGCAGTGTGTTGATCTTCTGAAATGTCCAGGTCCTCTGTGTTTTACACCTTCCATGAGCCAACTTTGGGTTTTAAGATCATGTCTTTTGGATGGCTCAACCTCTCCTCCTTCCCCCTGTTAATTCTGAGGGTGTCCTATTAAGTCCTCTGTGGCCCTCCTTGATGTCCTCCCTGTGCACCAGCTGATCTCTCTCCCCCCAGATTGAATATGAGTGCAAGGGGTTATCCTCTTTTTCCTGGTTCCACTATGATAAAGGGCCACATTTCTTGCGTCTCAAGAGGGTTTGTGCTGAGAGGCCCTGAGAGATAGTCACTGCAGAGTTCTCGCAATCGATAACCCTCAATCTTCTTACTTTGTCCAAGATATCGGCCTTGTGTTGGTAATAGTGCCGCTTTGAAAGCTCTGATCGGGGTCCTCTGGCGCCATCTCCCGCCCTGTGGACTCTGTCCAAAGCCAATTGTTCACCTTCTTTGGTTCCTAGGACCATCCCAATTATTTCTTGAATTTTTCTTTCAAGTCCATCCTCGGATTCCCCCTCTTTTTCTTACTGTACAAAAAAGCAGAGGTGGTTGTGCCTCTCACGGTTCTCTTTATCGTCCACTTTGAGCACTAGGTCTAACTCTGCTTTCAGTGTCCTAGAGGCAGACCTCTCTCTGGGATTCCAGCACCCCTGCCATGGCTTGATTCGTTTGCACCCCTTCCAATTGTTCTTCCCAGATGACTACCTTTGCAGATAGGTCTGCCACTTTCACCCCAATGTCTGTGCTCATTCTGCGGATTTCCTCTAGTATCATTTGAATGTCACTTTTTATGGTCCCATTTTCCCTGGCACATGGGTTAGTTCCTCCCTCCGCCTTTGCTGCCGCCATGACCCCTCCACCTAGGTACTGGAACTTTGATATGGCTGTCTTCTCGCTCATTCACTTGGGGGTGGGGGGGAAATCTAGTGTTGTGGGGCTACCTCTGTGGCTTTGCCTCCTTGCTTCTTTGTTCTTTCTGTGCCCCGGGAGGTGCTCTTACTACACCGGAGTGTGGCAGGATTTGGGGAGACCTTTTCTCTCGACTCTGTTTCCAGTGTCCTCTTTACTGCACTTTTACTGAGTACTGTCCGGTACTGACCTCACCATGTTGCAGGTTCCACCAGAGACTTGATTGGCGTTGCATGTGTCCCCTGAGGCAGGGGCGGGGGGCGAGAGGGCTGTCTCTCCCCCTGGTTTTTCCTTGTTGCTTAAGTCTTCATGGACCTCCCCGCACCCTTTCCTGGCCTCACTGCTAGGGACCTGTGCAGTGCTGGGGACGCCTGGGTCCCCTCTGTCTAGTTAGGGGCTATTGCCAGGCTGCTTGTGTTGCCTCTGGGATGTCTGTGGCTGCCCACTGTGTGCCCCTGTGACTCTCAGCCCTCGCACACCGCCTCCAAGGTGTCCGGGGGGGGGGGGCATTTCCCTCCTGCTACTCCTCCCCTCTCGCCGCGCTGCTCTCTGGCTTCTCCGAAGCTGGTCCACTATGCGGCCACTTGTTAATGTTCTCTGGGGGAGCGCCTGGGGCCCTCTGCTTAGCGCTTCTTTTCCGTGCCACTACGGCTCCTCCCAGCAAGTGGACTCCCTGCTGTGGCCATGGGTCACTGCGCCGCCATTGGCCTGTCTGTCTGCCTTCTCTCCCTCTACCAGGCGGGCTGCCACTTTGGAAGCGTCTTGGGCACCTCCGGGTGCACAGCTCTCTCCTATGGCTGGGGTGTGCTGCTGCTGTTGCGCTGCCCGGGGACCCCTATGGCATGTGTCCTGGGGCTCACAATCCGTCACAAAATCACTTTTGCGTAGGACAGGGACCAGAGCGACTTAATCAGGCATCCATATTCCCGGCGCCCCATGGTGGCCTCCATGAAAAGATTTGTGTGTTGTTTGCATAAAGATGAGAAGAAAGATTACAGGAAGAGATAAGAGTGAAAAGTGGGGCAGTATAAAGTGAAAAAAGATGGGGACCAAGAACACACCTTTAGGGAACGCCATAGAGAAGAGGATGCAGAGAGGAAGTGTGTCCAGCCCACGTTAGAGTAAGACCGCTGAGAAAGGTAAGAATGAATTTATTGAAGGACAGAACCAGATAGACCAAAGGTGGAGAAGAAGAAATGAGTGAACAACAGTATCAAACGCAGCAGAGGTCTAAGAGTAAGAATAGAATAAGATTTAGAATGACAAGCCGTGAGAAGAGCAGTCTCTCTGGAGTGGGAGGGTCGAAATCCAGATTGAAGAAAGGTTAAAAGGGAGTGTAAAATAAGATAAGTGGATACTTGAGCATAAGCAGAGTGCTCAGCGCGCTCAAGATGTTTAGATAGCAATGGAAACATCGAAATTGGTTGAAAATTAGCGGGACTAGGATCCAAGGACGACTTTAAGATTGGACGGTTAAGTGCATGCTTAAAGAGAGAAGGAAAACAGGAGTTAGAGAAGGAGGAAATAATACGAGAAGTAAGATGAGGGAGAAGATGGGGATACATTTGAGGATGAGGGTAGAGGGAAGAGGATGCAGTAGGATGAGCATGAACAAGGAGAACAAAAGTGTTAGAAAGAAGAGAAAAAGAGGATAGAGAATAGGAAGATTGAATTGCAGGAAAGGGGGCAGGAGGAGGTGAGGAGTTCTATGTGAAAATGTCCCCAGGAAAATTGAGTCATTTGAAAATGTAGCCAGCAAAAAATAATTTAAAAAAAGTCATTCAGTACAATCAATGGAAGTTTGAAAATGTCACCAAAAAGCTATTTATAACTGGACAAAAGTAAAAGGCTGTAACCCTAGCAATGACCCAAACCTTTAATAAAACCTCCACCTTCATCTTAACTACATTCCCAATCCACCAACTCTGACTACCCTGAACTCCTACAGAACACAAATGCTTCAGCACGCTAGAGCATTTTAATTGCATGTTACTCAATACAAAATCAATGGAAAAGATAGTGAACCTAACTTTTACCACATCACCAACTTGCAACAAATTACATAGCCCTCACCCTAACCCAAACCCTTGCTTCAATCCTAACCTTAACCTTGCACTTATTGAAACTCTTAACACTTACCCTAATGCATACATTGCTCTTGCCCCCCATCCTTCTTATCCCCTTCTTTAACACTTAACCAAACTATTACTCTATTATCCCTAGCCTTATCTTAACCCCTACCCTAACACTTAATCTAAACTTACGGCTAACCAAACCCCAACATTACCAGTGCTTCAGCTACCATCCTGACCCTAACTTCAATTCTAATTCCAACCAAACTATTTACGCTAACCCTAAACCCTGTCCTTACCCTAACACCTATCTTAACCATAAACCAGGCAATTGCAAGACCACAAAACCTTCCTTAACATTTACCCTAGCAGCACTACATTTTTGGATACCTTTCAGCCAGTTTATTTTTTATTTTTTTACTACATTTTGCTTGCTAACATTTTCACTGCGGAGGTATTTTCACCACAACTTTATCCACTGACTACATTTTGTCTGGCAACATTTTCACTGGATACAGGGGAGGTAGCGGAAGTAATAAAGGAGAAACTGAGAGTAGCTTTTTTGGATGTAAAGTAGTTAGCAAAGCCAACGGATTAAATTAGATGAGAAGAGGTTTAGGGGACAGAATTGTATGAAGAAGTTGATAAAGACGGCGAGGATGATTAGAAAGAGAAATAGTACATTGTGAAAAGTAAGATTCAGTAGCCGCAAAAAAGCACGATCATAAGTGGAGTGCAAAAAGGAAAGTATAGAGCGGTCAAAGGAAGAACAAGACTTTTTCCAGCTGCGTTCAGCCTTGCGTAGACGGCACCAGAATGAAGAAAGATCAGGAGTGAGCCAAGGGTTTGACGATTCATGAGTAGCTGAAAAAGGGCGAGATAGGCAGAATCAAGTGTGGAATGAAGAGTACTAGTAGCATCCTCAGGAGAAACAGAGGCGAAAGTAGAAATAAATGGAAGACAAGAATTTAATAAAGGAACAAATGAGTTAGAGTTAAAGGACCAGAGACTGCAGCGAGTATAAATGGGTATAGAAGAGCGATATGTTGGTGGAATAGGAGGAGGAGGAAGAGAAAAGGAAAGTAGAAAATGATCACAAGAGTAAAAAGGGTGAGTAGATGCACAGTCTGAACAAAAAAACTAAGATCAAGACTAGAGCCAGAATGATGGGAGGGAGGTGAGGGGGGAAAAGGTATAAGTTGTATTAATCAATAAGCGATAGCAGTGAAGAATAGGTAGAAGTAGTAGAGAGGGAGATTAAAATCTCCAAGAAGAAAGAAAGAAGGGAAGATGGAAGATTGAGATGATCAGCGAAGTCAGCAGATGGGACAGGAGGCCGAAAAACAAGTGTAACAGATAATCAAATGAAGTAAAGATCGGAAGGTCGGAAGGGGGGTGGTAAAACAGGGCAAGAAAAATTTAAGAGAATCCCAGTGCCCCAACACACCCAGAAGGACAAGGGAGTGTGAGGAAAATAGGGTAGAAGGATGAAAAAGCACTGGAATAACAGTATTATCCGGTTTAATCTAGATTTCAGTGAGACAAAGAGAATGCCACTCCTGTAGCAAGCCCACTTTGGCTGCAGTAGAGGATAAAGGGGCTGTCATAAGCTTAACATTTTGAAATGCCAGTTAACATTTTAGTGTCCAGTTTATTAATGTAGGGGCGTCCCCCTACAGTGACTCTTGCAAGGGCTCGACCAAAAGTACGTATTCCAAGGAATATTGCCAATTCTTTTTTTGTGGATGTGGGTGGCAGAGCTGCAACTGATTTTAGTCGTTCAGGATCAAGACTTTTGTCCTGCTTTAAGAATGTATCCCAAATATTTCAATTGTTCTTTGCAAAACTGTAACATCCGTTTAAAGGCTAAGTGACCATTGTGTGCCAATTCAGTTAATAGGTGCACAGTATGTATGATCTTTTTTTTTTTAATCAAAACTTTAATTCATGAATATTCTCATGTACAATAGCTTAGCATTAGCACAGACTGTTGTAGTTCGGTTCCGTACCATCTAATATCCTTGCATAGTAACTTCAACAAAAACTCCCAGCCCGCCCTCTCCCACTGCTCCCCCCTACCAGAACTGGGAGATTTCCCCACCCCTCCTCGGTATCTTCTCTTCTTTGGCTCAGTCCTCTTCCTCTTGTAGTATTCCATGTGTCCTTAGCTTCTTTGGGATGACCAGACTTTGCTAAATTTTCCCAACATGCCTCGTATTATCCCTGTCATTTTCTCCACATCCACAGTGTCCCAGATTACATAGTATAATGGATGGTAGTTCCTTCTGCTTCCATTGTTTCGCTATGCAGCGCTTCACACTTGTCAATCAATTTGCCCATAATGTTCTAGATCTCCCTCCCAGTCGCTGCTCCCCACCCGGTAGGGTGTTCAGGAGTGCCATAGCTCCATCTAGTTCCACATCCACTCCTAGTATCTCGACCACCTTTGATTTCACCTCCTGCCAGAAGTGTTTGAGCTGCGGCATCCCCTCCAGATTTGTTTCGCTAGATCCTCTTCCCCACAACCCCTCCAGCATAGTGCTGATGTTGCTCTGTAGCTCTGTACATTTTGTGGAGTTTTTCTGGGGTGTAGTACCATTGGTGTAGCAACTTGTATTGTAGCTTGCAATGTTGTTCCAAGGTATATGGGCTGTACCATCTGTTTAAGGCTTTACCCCCATTCCTTATCCGTGAATACTCTACCCAGTGCCCTCTCCCACTTGCCCCTCATTGCCAAGATCTCCCACTCCGCTTTGTCCGATAGAATCTTAGAGATGGCCGAGATCAATCCCTTATTGTTTTCTGTGGTAGACATTAACTTTTCCCATTCTGTCTGTTCCTTTGTGACCCCTTCCATTATTGTGGGGGCCCCCGCCCAGTGTTTTAGATGCTGGTAAGCAAATGGGTCCCCCTTCGCCAAGTCAAACTCCCTACAGCAACTAAAAGACCGGAGTTGGTTTCCCTCGTATAGTTCTCTGAGGTCCCCTCAACGTTCCCGCTATCCATCTTTTGAACCTGTTGCAGTCCATTCCCGGCGGAAAAGTGAGATTTTGAAAGTTAGGGGTTTGCGGCGATGGCCACGGCGCTTGTTAAAATTTCCTGTTTATTTGGTTCCAGATTGATGGGGTGTTCTTGTTATTGGTTTTTCCATAAGCACTCCTGGTATGTCCTCCCTTCTCATCCATGGCATTTTCCACAGGAGTTATCTCGCCTTGTTCATGCCCACCCAGTGTTTTTGATTATTCTCACTCCCCCATTCCACCATTGCTCGCAATTGCACATGCCAGGAGGTACTTCAGCACATTAGGGTAGCTCACCCCCCCTTGATCCTTACTTCTAAATAGGGTTCTCCTCCCTATGAGGTGCCTCCCATTCCAGATGAAGCCCATAATATTCTCCTGGATCTTTCATCATCTTTCCCGGCAGGAGCAAGGGGGATCGCCTTGAAGAGATCCAGCAGGCGGGGTGAGTATATACATTTTAACAATGGCGATCCTCCCAACCCATGATACGTACAACCCTTTCCACCTTGAAAGGTCTGCTCTTATTTGTGTCACTAGCGTTGGGTAGTTCTCCCCAACTATTTGTTTTATATTGGCCGTTGGATTTACCCCCAGATACCTAACCGGGCCCATCCCCCACTTGAATGGGGTGTTGCTCTCTAGGCGTTCTCGCTTTTTCTCCCCAATCAATAAGTTTAATATCTCTGACTTTGAGTAGTTCACTTAGAACCTGGACACCTCAGAGAAGTCCTGCATCTCTCCCATTTTTTCGCTGGTAGTGATGTCTGCGGTTTGGTGACCATCAGGACCACAACGTCAGCGAACAGGCTAATTTTGTGGTGTTTTTGCCCATCTAACCGCCTGCACATCCCTGTTCTCTCTTATCCACTGCGCAAAGGGCTCCATCACTAGGGCGAACAGCAACGGGGCACATAGGAACCCCTGCTTTGTACCCCGTCTAATTGCGAACAAGTTGGTTAGCCCCATTCACTTGGTCCTTAGCCTGGGGATTCTGATAGTTTGCTTGAACCATCCTCAGGAAGTTCGGTCCCACCACCACCTTTCTCAGCGTCTGGGCCATGAAATCCCTGTTGACGCGGTCCAATGCCTTCTCGGCATCTAACATTAGTAAGCAGGTGGGTGTGGAGTTCCCCCCCACCCCCACTTCGTGGTTTTATCAATTATGTGTAAGACCCTCCTTATATTGTCGAACGTGTTTCGGCCATGGATGAACCCTGATTGGTCCTGTGCAATTAGGCCCGGGAGGACCCCTTGTAACCTAGCTGCCAACACCCTTGTATATAGTTTTGATTTATATTAATAAGTGCAATCGGGCGATATGAGGAGCATAGGTGCAGGTTCATTCCTGGCTTCGGAACAAGAGTGAGCTGCGCCATTTTCATAGATAGTGGGATCTCTCCCCACACCCCCTTCCTGAAAATCATTAAACACCTCTGACAGGCCTTTGGGATAGCAGCTGGTGAAATGTTGTGTAGAACGCTGACGTTGGCCCATCCTCCCCCAGCCTTTTATGCAGTTTTAGGCATAGTATTGCACCTTTTCCCACATTATAGGCTCTTCCAGCTACTCTTTTTGCTCGGGGGACAATCGTCCTTTCCATTCCGCCAGGTATGCTTCCTGCTCCTCCCCATTTAATCGCTCCTCCCCATAAAGATGGGCAAAGAATTCCTGCACTATACTACTTTTGCCTTTTTCCGTTCCTACTAGTTTGCCCCTTGTATCCTCCAAGATAGTTATGAATGCCCTCTGTTCTTTAGCCCTTATCTGTCTTGCCAATACTGTCCCTACTTTATTCCCATGCTCATAGAATGTCTGCCTGCCCCTCAGGAGGGTGTTTCCACTGATCTTTTAGTTAGCTGCTTAAGTTCCCCCTCTCATTTGCCAGTTGCCTAGCTACCTTAATTATTTATTTGCCTTTTTAAAGCGCTCACACAGCCTGCGGGCATAGAGGCGCTGTTACAGGAATTGTCTTTTTTCCAGTTGCGTAATTGTTGTTTTTATTTTTGTGTATTTATAACGCGCTTAAATATCCAGAGGTTTCTACGAGCGGATCCGGGGATCGAACCTGTGTTTCTTCGTATCGTCTTTCTTCCAAGGCGAACACGTTGCCCCTGAGCTATCCTCCCGGGAGCTATCCTTGTTGGACCCCCTCTCCTTGTAGATTGTCTTCAGTTCCTGTATCTCTTTTTCTAGACCTATCTCGGTTTCCCGCCTCACTTCGCTTAATCGCTTCAATGCCTCTGAGGTGTTTAAATACATCCCACCACTCACCCTGTGTGCCCCTCTTCCCTCCCGTCCCTCTCTATGAATCTACGTATCTCCTTTTCTACCTGCTGCCTTATCCCGTGGTCCCCGAGGAAGTATTCTCCTAGCCTCCATCCCTTGCATCAGCCTCAGCTGTCCCCTCCTTCCCATTCCAATATGACTGGTACATGGTCTGAGGTAGTCATGTTCCCTATGTGTGCCCTTTTAGCTGTTTGCACCACCCATCGTGTTGCCATGAGGTAATCAATTCGGGAGTACGTCTTGTGGACGTGTGAGTAGTAGGAATAGTCTTTCCTGTGGTTGGTGTGCCCGCCATACACCGGTGAGGCCCATTTCCTCCAACTACTCTGTCACTTGTTTGGACAGTATGCCTGTTGCATGGCCCCTTGGCCCTCTAAATCTATCCATAATCTGGCCTGCTGCTAGAATGTAATCCCTGGCTATCAACTCCCCTTCCCCCAAATCTACTCCTCTCCCCCAGGAACCCTTCTTGCCCATGATTGGGTGCATATACAGATGCCCATGAATACGTTTAGCATCCCATCTTCCCCTTTGCCAGGACAAACCTTCCCTCTGAGTCACGTTTCACCTTGGCCTCTTCAATCCGCAGTGACTTGTGGAAGAGGACCGCTACCCCTGCCCGTTTGCTTCCTGCAGTTGGATGGTATTGGAGAGGGCTGTCCCTGCTGCAGAGGCAACATTAATTTCCCTTCATCAAATGTGTCTCCTGGAGGCAAACGATGCCTGCTCCCCCTTTATTGATTTTCTGCAGGACTGTGACCCTTTTGTTTGGGCTATTCAGCCTCCTTACTTCCACAAGTCTAACCTATACATTTGTTCTTACTAGTAGTTGTTCATTTGTTCTCGGACGCCTCTTTTCCCGAACAAGCCCTGCTTTTACCCCACTTTCCCTGGTTGCCCCCTAGACTGGTTGTCTATCCTCAACTCATAACTGTCGCTGGATCCACTGTCCAGGTTTTTGACGTGACCCTTCCCCATATATGAGCATTGTGTGATACTTGCTCCCCCGCCCATTCTTGATTTTCTCCCAAACCCTGCCTTAGTCTTTACCGTAGACCTGCAGGACGCCCCGGTGTACATCTCTCCTGGGTTTCATTGTCACTTCATGCCTTCTTCCCCTTTTTCGTGCTCCATCACTGAGAATTATACTGCTCCGCTCCTGACATTTCCCCTTGCTGATTCTCTGCATTGTTCCCTTTAGTTTCTCGTGGGCACATCCCCAGCGCCCTCAGTCTCTCCTCTACCTGCAGGACAGTCTTTTCCTCCTTCCCCACGCGAAACTGCAGCTATCTTGGGAAAAGCCATCAGTCTCTCATTTTCATCTTATTCAGTTACTTTGTGAGTGGTTTAAACAGGCATCTCCTTGCTAATGTGGACTGACATAGGTCATCATATAGCTGGATTTCACAACCTCTCAAGCTGTATTCTCCCCTTTTCTCTGACCACACCCATTAGCCATGTGTTATCTTTGTAACTGTACATTTTCACTAGGATGTTCCGTGGCCTTGCCCCTCGGTCCACTCTGCTGTTGCCCACTCTGTATGCTCTTTGTATCTCAATGTTTTGGCCGTTTTCTTCTGCTCCTAGGATCGTAAACATCTCCCGAATACAGCCCTTCAGATCGGAGCCCTCAGCCCCTTCTTTAAGGCCCTTGGCCCTTGACTCGGATATTATCCGTGACCTGTTTTCCAGGTCTTGCACTTCTCCTCCAAGGCCCTTATCCTTTCATCTGCTCCTTTTGCCTACTGTGTCAGTTCGGTACTTTTCTTTCCAGATCTGATACTTGACCCTCTATTTCAATCACTCGATCGCCTAGTGAGTCAAGTTCTCTGCAGTTTCCTGTGATCGCTTGCAAGAGGTCCTCCCTTATACTAGCTCCCGCTGCCTTAACTGTCTGTCAGATCCCCTTTGAAATTGGCCAGGGCTGCAAGCAGATCCTCCTTGGTGAGCGCCATCTCCTAGTCATTGGGCACTGTCTGGTTTCCGAAGTGCAGCTTTGACTGCATATGTCCCCTCTGGCGTCCCTCCTGGGTTTGCACTCCATGTGTAGTGCTCTTCTTTTTCGGTCCCATCAACATTCTCCTTTAGCTCATTGTTCAGCTTCGCCTAGGGTTTCTCATCTGGTCTTCCTCCTCCCTGGCCTTCCGTGGGCCTGGGTAGTCCCCCCACCAGCTTTGGATACCCCCTCACTTGGCCTTAGTTTCCTTGATCAGCCCGTCTTGTTGTGGGCCCTCTCTGTTCCACCCCTGTTGGCACTCCTCCTTGTTGCTTGCTCTAGCCACGTGGTTCTCCGCCAGGCTATGGGTAGCCGCTCTGAGCCATGTCACCTCCACTGTGGTGTCAACTTATTATTGTCTTTGCCTCCTCCTGCTGCCACTTGGATTGCCCCTTGCTTTTGATTGCCAAGGTGAGGGGAGTTAACTAATTTTCTAGTTCACCCAGCACCCCCCCCCCCCCCCAGTTGGCCTGTGAGGAGCCAGAGAAATGCCCAGTGTCCCTGGCCGCTCCTCACCGGTGTTAAACTGTTCCTACTGCTCTTTCCGGGTTGCTTCTGCCAGCAATCACAGAGCCTCGGGTTCCTTTTCACAATGCCTCCATGTCGCCCAGATGCACACTCGCCTGGTGTCCTGTTAACTCTTTGGCTCTATTCCCTCTCCCGGTGTCCCTCGGCGGCGCTCTTCTGTCCCTCACCTTCACGATGAAGACTCTGCTACTCCTCTCAGCTGCTCACTGTCCCAGGGTCTTCTGGTGTCCCACAAGCCTTTTTCCCCAGCTCCGCGTGTCCCTCGGTGGCGGCGCTCTTCATGTCCTTTCCTACTCATTTTGAGATCTGTTCTGGTATCGCCCCGGACCCTTCGTGGTCTTCGCCTTGCTTTTCGGGGTGATCTGGTTCCTCGCAGAGTATTCAGCGCCTGCTGGTCCCAGCTTGCCGTCTCGTTTCAGTTACTGGTGTGGTGAGGTTTGATGGTATGACTTCTTCACCAGTGCTGCCTATAGCGCACCATCTCCATAAGCCTACGTCCCGTCCCCTTTCCTCCATACTTGTGGGACATCTCTCCGTCCTGTGGGACGGGACCGGAGCACTTTGTAAAAAAGCCTCCAAATTTTTCCAAAAATGTGTCCTTCCTCTTTCCTGCGCGGGGCCCTGCACGCAGCCGTAACACTGCCCACCTTGGCTCTGCCCCGGGCATCGCCCCTCAGTCCTTTTCTCCGCTCGATCGGGGCCGGACGCACTTGCATCCTCGGAAGATTTTCTTCCCTGTTTTCCTCTATGGCTCTCACTAGCGTTGTTCTTCTAGTCTGTCTTTTAAATTAGACTTTCCAGACTGTTGTTCGTGTCATCGTCGCTTTGCGAGGGCGGATCCCCATCCTCTGTTTAGAGTGTTTGGGTCCGGAACACCATTGGGACTCCTGTTTTTACTGTGACTCCCTTTCGGTCCGGGCTCTTCAACGTCGGTTGGAACGTTGGGAGGAGGTGTTCCGACGCACTCCTCCATCTCATTTTCAGGCGTTCATCGATGAGAAGAAGAAACGCTCGTTAAGTTCTTTACTTTTCAGAGCACCCCGGCCGGGGGATACCTTCCCGGGGTTCCTCTTGAGCCGGGAGGGGCGTTGATCGCTCTGTCACCGGGGTTCTCCTTGAAGTGCCTGTCTGGCCTAATAATTCTACTGGAGTTTTCTCTGAGGGTCTCCGTAAGGCGCCTGTGTACACCGGAGTAACTTCCGAGGCCCCTCCTGTGGGGGCTGTGTGTAGACCCAGTTCTGCTGAGTCACAGGGTACCGGAGCTTGCTCTGAGGCCTCTTTCGGCTTCCCTCAAAAACAAGACCGGGGTGCGCCTCGAGGCCTTGGCTGGGCTTGTGTTTACCGAACGGATGTTCGAGGCCTGTGCCGATAAGGCTGTTACCGGGCCTAGGCCTGAGGTCCCTCGTACAGAGGCTAAGGCTACCAACAGTTCTGAGGGGCCGGGCAGGGCCCTGTCGGTGAAAGCGGTTTCTCACCGTTCCCGAACTTGTGGTGATACCAGATCTGTTGAGGGGGCAAAGAAGCAAGGTTCTTCTTTTACCGGCAATGCCAAGGTCCTTCCTTCGAAGGCTCAGTTGGCGGTTGGTATGTCTCAGAAACATTCCAGGCCTCATAGTACCAGCTCTGCCGAGGTTCCTTATGTTAAGGCTAAAATTAAGACCCCTGATCCATCGACGGGGATCCCTGCCTCACCTTCTCACGTGCCGCAGTTCCCCTCAGATGAAGACAAAATGGTGGCTGTTCCCGCCACGACCACGGCGGCCATTTTAGGTACTACCCCTACAACTACGCCATCGGCCTCTGGTGTAGGGTTCGGTCCTTTGGGTGAACCTAAGGTCACTTGTGCGTATCCTTACCGGCCCGTTTATGATTGGAACGCCCGGATGCCTCTTCTGCACAATGTTTTGTTGCCTGCAGGGGCGGCCTCTTTGATTTATGTGGATACGTTGGGGGAGGGCCCGGCGTTGCACCCTTCTCCGTTACGTCCCTGGATTTGTCCACCTCATGAGAGGCCTCCTCAGGTTCCGAAGCAATCTCCTGAGGACGCTTTTTTCGGTAAATTTCAAGCGCTTATGTGTACCGATCCCATGAGGGAGTATTTGAAAGGGCTTTTTAAGGAAATTTGTCCACCAGCGTCCCCGGCTCCACCCGTTCCTCTGGTCGTTGCTCCGGCGCCTCCTTTGCCCGTGGTGCCTGCCCCTGCTCTTCCGCCTTTGCCACTGTTGTCCCCAGTGGACAAGGCAGTGCCTGACACGGTTCAGCAGGATCCTGACCTGTCAAATGACCCTTAAGGCGAGCAGGACAACGAGGACCTTCCCCGCTCTGTTAGAGCTTTTCATGACCGGATACTGGACATGAATTTCTTAGATGTCCCGGTTCCCGAGGCACCTGCTCCACAGGAGGGCGTGCTTTCTGGGGCCTTCACCCTGTCTCCTTTTGGAGCATACTGGCCTTTTCCTGCAGAAGGATGTTTTGGCCGAGGTCCGAAGAGTCTGGGAGAAGCCACACTCGGGACTTTTTGTCAATAAAAAGATTGACGCGAGGTACAGGCTGCACTCTTCGGAGGAAGTGGCCTTGTCGTCTTGTCCTCCTCCCTCCTCCACAGTGGTGGCTACGGCCACGTTGCAGTCCAGACCTGCAGCATCCTCTTCCGCGACGGCTACTCAGGTCTTGGGAAAGGAGGACAAGCTCCTGGACTCCCTAGGGAGGAAAATCTTTGCCAATTCGGCCTTGCAGCTCAGGCAGGCCAATGCCGAATTGATTTTGGCGGGAGCTAACATGCGGATGTAGAAAGGTCTGTCGGAGTTTGAGGAGCACATTCCGGTCGAGAAGTTGGAAGATTTCAGAGGTGGCCTTTCCGATGCCAGGGTCTTGGCCCAGGATCTCTTGGAGGCTGCGGTTCATCACGTAGACACCTCGGCTCGGGGCATGATGCTCGGGGTTGATACCTCGAGGCAAGCGTGGTTGCATGCCACTATGTTTTCGAAGGAAGTGCAAGACAAAGTATTGGACCTTCCATTCGATGGTAAGGAGCTTTTTCATTCTTCTACTGATGTAGAGTTCACCAAAACCAAGGATAGCACTCAGACGGCTAAATCATTGTCTGTTCTGGTTAAAGCTCCTTTCAAACCTCAGAGACCGTTACCGCAGAGTCGACCTTCTTCTGGTTTCAGGGGCTTCCTCGACTGCAAATCGCGCAGAGTGGATACTCCTGCGGGGAATAACCGCCGTAGACAACAGCGTACGTGGTATTTCTCCCGCTCCTCAGCCTCCTCATCAGTTTCAGATGGCACCGATAAACCTGCCAAATGAGGTTTTTCCGTGCTCGCACGAGACCCTGGTGGGAGGACGCATTGCGTCTCATTGGGAGGCGTGGCAGACCATCACAGAAGACAGATTGGTCTTGTCAGTCACTCGGGCGGGCTTCCGCTTACCTTTACCCCCTACCCCACCCTTCAACCCTCCTTTTCAGCTGTCGGGCTCACCCTCCCTCAAGGCCGAGGTTCAGAAACTTCTGCTCCTCAGAGCTGTGGAACCCGTTCCCCTTGGGGAGCGAGGGGAGGGCTTCTACTCCCGGCTGTTTATGGTGCCCAAACCCAACCAGGCTGGCCTGCGCACCATCCTAGACGTTTCCCAGTTCAATCTTTCCTTACCCCAAGAGAAATTCAAGATGATCACGCCCGGCCAGATTCGCTCCTCGTTGCAGGTGGGCGATTGGCTCAGCGTGGTGGACCTTCAGGATGCGTACATGCATATCCTGATTTGGGCTCCACACAGGAGGTACCTCTGTTTCTCTTTGGGAGAGAAGCACTTCCAGTTTCGGGTGCTTCCTTTTGGCCTCAGCTCAGTGCCGCATGTCTTCACGAAGATGTCGGTGATTGAGGCCTATCTTCGTCTTCAGGGTATCCATGTGTATCCTTATTTGGACGATTGGCTTTTACGCAGCCCTTGTCCGCTGGTGGCAGCGGGCAACCTCCAGTCTCTCCTTCAGCTCCTGTTCCATCTTGGGCTGTCGGTGAACTGGCGGAAATCCTCCATGACGGTCTCTCAGGACCTGATTTTTCTGGGTTTTCGTTGGAACACGATCGACTGCAAAGTATACCTGACTGGAGACAGAATGGCGGATCTGTTGGCCACGTGTCAGATGTTTGCGCAGTCGGGAGAGTATGTCGGCCTGGTGGTTCCAGAGGCTTCTGGGCCTCATGGCTTCGTGCGTGCTGGCACTTCCTCTTGCTCGTCTCAAAATGAGACCGACCCAGATGGCCCTTCGGAATTCATGGCGTCAGGGGGTGGACCCAGACTCCATGCGGATAATGATTCCGGATTCCATGAGAGTGGACGGTGGTCATCTCTCAGCAATCTGTCTAATCTGTCTAGGGGTGCGGGGTTTCAGGACCCGGTCCACATGGTGACTATCACGACGGACTCCTCCCTCCTCGGGTGGGGTGCGACGTTAGATCTCCTTCAGGTCTTGGACCTCTGGTCGCCTCAGGCCAAGCTCCTGCACATAAATCATTTGGAGCTTCTGGCGATTTTCTTGGCGCTCAGGGCGTTCAGACCGGTCATTGTCAACAAAGTGGTCCGCATAAGAAGGGACAATGTGGTGTCAATGTATTACATCAACAAGCAGGGGGGAACAAAGTCCCCCCCCCCCCCCCTCGTGGACCTGTCCATCCAGATTTGGGAGTGGGCCGTGATTCATGGTGTCTGGCTGCTTGCAGTGCACATCCTGGGCCAGCTGAATGTCACAGCAGATGCTCTCAGCCGGCGGACAGTGGTCCGCTACGAGTGGGAGTTGAAGGCGGAGGTCCTCTCAGGGATTTTCTCGCGCTGGGGCACACCGCAGCTGGACCTCTTTGCGACGGCGGCGAACAAGAAGCTTCCTCTGTATGCCTCCAGAGGGGGGCTGGGAGCCTCCTCTCTGGGGGATGCCCTAGAGATTCCATGGCACAACATGAGAGCTTACGCCTTCCCGCCTGTGCCTCTAGTTCACCGGGCAATTTGGAAGTTGAAGAACTCGGTGAACTGTTCTCTTCTACTGATAGCCCCGTGGTGGCTGGCCAGGTTTTGGTTCTCAGAACTCCAACACCTGTCGGTTTATCCGCCGATCAGGTTACTGGTAACTCCCGATCTTCTCCACCAGGGGGAGCAGCAGCTGTGGCACTCCTCCCCACAATCGCTCAGATTGGCGGCATGGTGCCTGAGTTCAGGTCTTTAGAGCATCTGAATTTGTCTGCGGATAACATGCGTATTAGCCAGGCAGCCAGAAAACCCTCAACCAGATCTCAGTACAAGAGTAAATGGCTCAGGTTCTGTCATTGGTGTCGAGAGAAGAAATTGGATCCAAGGGGGGGCCACGGTTGACACAGTGTTGTCCTTCGTGTCCTCCCTAGCAGAGTCAGGGGTTCATGTTCTGTCATGCAGGACTTACCTTTCAGCGGTCTCCGCTTATCTTTCTATGGATCAGTGTTCGTATTCTCTGACTAACCCAGTGGTAAAGAGGCATTTCGCTGGTTTAACACGCCTTTACCCTCCAGTTCGTAATCCGCACCCGCCATGGGACCTGAATGTTGTCCTGATGGCGCTGTGCCATAAACCCTTTGAGCCGATGGCTACTGTGGACTTCAAGTACTTGTCTTGGAAAGTGTCCTTTTTGGTTGCTGTCACATCGGCAAGGAGAGTGAGTGAACTCCAGGCATTGTCGGTGGAGCATCCTTTCTTGGTCTTTCACAAGGACAAGGTAGTCCTTCGAACTAATCCGGCTTTTCTACCGAAGATAGTGACCGAATTCCATTTGAATCAATCGATCTCCCTACCGGTCTTTTTTCCGAACTCTGCCTCTGAGGCGGAGAGGGTTCTACGCTGTCTTGATGTCCGAAGAGCTCTTAAGTTCTACCTGGATAGGACTTCCGAGGTTAGAAGTTCTTTTCAACTTTTTATGACTTTCGGCAACCCTCAAGGCAAGCAGGCATCTAAGGCAACGATTTCTAAGTGGATTGCCGCCTGCATCATGGAGTCTTTCACTGTCCAAAAGCTGAAACCTCCTAAAGATATTCATGCACACCTGGTGCGGGGCAAGGCAGCTGCGGTTGCTTTTCAGAAGTATGTTCCCTGGGAGTCCATCGGTAGGGCAGCTACTTGGGCCTCTCCATCTGCTTTCTGCAAGCATTACTGCCTTGATATGAGTTCTAGAGCTGATGCTCAGTTTGGTCAGGCTGTGCTGAAGAACCTTTTTCAGTAAGGGGGTATTTCCATCCACCCGTAGTTCCTGTAAGGAGTGCTTGGGAATCTCCCACAAGTATGGAGGAAAGGGGACGGGACGTAGGAGTATTACCAGGTTACTCACCGTAGTGACTACCTTACTCCTAGTCCATAGTCCCCTTTCCTCCATACGCCCGCCCGCCGTCCCCTCTAATAAGGTTCCTCTGTATTGGTAGTGGGTCTCTGAGCTGGCAAAGAAAAGGACTGAGGGGCGATGCGTGGGGCGGAGCCAAGGTGGGCGGGGTTACGGCCGCGTGCCGGGCCCCACGCAGGAAAGAGAGGAAGGACACATTTTTGGAAAAATGTGGATGCTTTTTACAAAGTGCTCCGGTCCCGTCCCACAAGACGGAGAGATGTCCCACAAGTATGGAGGAAAGGGGACTATGGACTAGGAGTAAGGTGGTCACTATGGTGAGTAACCTGGTAATTTTTCTTCCTGGACTCTCACTGTCGCTTCGCCTGCTGTCATCCGCGGCCTGGGTTTCCATGGTTCTATGGTGCTCCCCTTTTGGCTAGTTAGTAGCCCCCAGGTTCCTTTGATCAGCGGGGTCTCCTTTTTGTTATAAGATGCAGGTTCTTTCACTGGCAATCCCGGGCAGGGACAGAGCTAGTTTCTCGCACGTCGGCTCAGCCCGCATTCTTAGCCACGCCCCGATCTTGATCTCTTTTGAAGTGGAGCAAAGTAATACATTGTTGCTATACTGGACCAGGGCTGCAAACCCAGTGAATGCATTTTCTGACAAATCGTGGCGAGAATTTGAGAGAAGACAGTGGGTGCATGTATGAATCCTTCGGGCATGCTTGTCCAACTGAATTTGAAGCCTCTAAAGGAAAATCAATACTAGGAGTCTTGGTGCAAGGGCACGCTGAAGAACAAAGAGCGTAAGTCAAAGGAGTGTAATGGGGGTGGTATTCGCTTTAATGGTGGCGAGAAAAGTAGCTGGGTTTGGCGTCTCTGGAGCCATAGGTTCTACAGTGGCATTAATAGGGGATAATTTGTGAACGAGACACTATTTGTTGGAGCTTGGTTTTTTGACCGCTAGAATTGGAGTGCTAACTGGAGAGAAGTCCTTCAAAACAATGATGCTGTGTCGGATAAGGAGGTTGATGACCGGTATGAGACTCTTTTTGGCCTCATGTTTCATCTGTTATGGATGAATCTTGGGCAGCACCTTTAAAGGCTGGGCTGAAGCCTCCCTCGTTTTATTCGGTAGCCCATAAATGTGCGGCAATCTTTCAAATGTTGCAAATAGTCAATGGAGGATAACGTGGAGGATGTATCTGCTGATACAGGCTGAAACGAATCTAGGGAGTTTGTCACTTCTCGCCAAAGGGGAGCCTCCCACTGTGATGCTAGGGAGGTGATCCTGCTCTGCAAGACCCTCGCTAGCGGTATGGGCAAGTGGGACCTCACTGAGGGAGACTCCCTCTTTGGGGCCATTCCCCGTGATCCCATACAAGGTTCGAACAGATGTGCGAAACACAACCACCTTTAGAAGATTGGCTGAAGACTAACAATGTATGCTCACATCCAAGCCTGCGTCTCTGCTGCATCAAACAACTCGGCTCTCTCCTGGTCTCGTCTACTCAACTTCTCCTACTTGGAGACTTCAACATCCACCTGGATGCCTCTGGTCCTTCCTCTGGATTCTTTTGCAGACGTTTGCAAATCTCTCTAACTCTCTATTCTCCCCTCTGGCCCGACTCACTCTGCAGGGTACACTCTGTATGTTCTGATCCCCTCAGGTCTTCCCCTTTCTATCCCTCTCAACACTCCTCTCCCCTGGAATGATCACTTTCTTCTTTTCTTCCAGCTCACCCACTCTACCCCTTAGGCCAAAGCAACTCCAGCACTGCCACCCACCTTCTCAGTCATCCGACCCATGAAGCGCGTGTCAGTTGAGGCTTTCGCTGCCACTTTCTCACACCCCTTCCCCCTTTGGCTGACTCCCACCCTGACATAGCCCTCTACATGCTATATCTGATACACTCGATGTTACTGCCCCTGTCATGAGAATCCGCATGAAGCCCAAAGCCAAGTGCAACTCCTGGTACGACTCAGACCTAGTCACCCTCATACGCAACTGCTGGGTGGCCGAGAGGAAATGGCATGCTTCTGGTACATCCTCTGACAAACTGGCCTGCCGCCTGCTCCAAAGGCAATAGCGGCTCTGTGTCCTCACCAAGAAGAGAGCTCACATCCAAGTCCGCCTCTCTGCGGCATCTAACAACTCGGCTGAACTCTTTAAAATCTGCAAGGAACTGGCCAATCCTGCCGCAGTCTCTACCTCTCCTGTCCCCTCCCAGGCCCTCTGCACAGCGTTGGCTTCTCATTTCATCTCTAAAACTCGGGGCATCCTGTCCTCCCTCTCTCTCTCTCTCTCTCTCTCTCTCTCTCTCTCTCTCTCTCTCTCTCTCTCTCTCTCTCTCTCTCTCTCTCTCTCTCTCTCTCTCCCCTCTCCCCTCTCCCCTCTCCCTTTACTCCCTGCCCTTCCTCTGGCCCTTCTTCAGCCACCTCTCCTCCCTCCCTCTCTTTCCTCTGTTTTCCCCAGACAAGGTTTCTAGACAAGTCTGATCTATGAAAGTCTTGTCAAAACAGCTTCATCCCTGTTCCTCCAAACCACCAAGGACCACATTGACTCCCTTACTCCTGCTCTGGCCGACCTCTGCAACCACTCCTTCGCCACTTGAGTCTTCCCTTCCCCCCCTGAAGCACTCACTTGTAAGAAACTCTCTGCCGACCCGTCCTGCCCAGCTAACTAACGCCAGTCTCCATCACTCCTTTCCTGGGCAAACTCTTGGAAAGGTTGGCCATCTCCCAGCTTAATCTTCACACTGAATCTGTTGGTTGTATCCATGATCATCAGTCTGGCTTCAGAGCTGCCAGAAGCACGGAAACTGGATTCCTGAACATCCGTGAAGGCCTGCCCTCCAACCTTGATTCGAACACCCCATGTGTCGTCCTCTTACTTGATCTCTGCTCTGCCTTTGACACTGTTAACCATGCCATCCTGCTCAACCATCTTTGATTACTTGGGTATCACCGGTCAGGTCCTGGTGTGGCAGACTTCTTTCCTCTCTGATCGACCCTCCCAGGTTCAACATGGGTCCTTCCTCTCCTCTATTTCTATCTCTATCTGTGGTGTTCCCCAGGGGTCTAACCTCGCTCCCTGGCTGTTCAACCAATACCTGCCACTTCTTGGCCACCGCATTGTTGCGCTCTGCCCCAATTTCCAGTGCTATGCGGATGACACCTAGCTCATTTTCAGGCTACTCTCAGCCACCTCTTCTCCCTCTCTCATCTCGGACTGTCCCCCATCCAGGAGTGGTGTGCCGCCAATGATCTCTGCCTTAATGCTAGTAAGACCGAGATTCTCCTCATCGGCACACCCACTCCCTCCTTGCCTGCCACTCTCTGGCCGGCCTCTCTTGGCCCTCTTCCTTCTCCTACCTGTGAGGCTAAAAACCTCAAGGCCATCTTCGACTCTACACTCTCCTTCTCTCCTCACATATCTGACGTCTCTAAGAAGTCACACTACCAGCTGCACCTCCTCAGAGATATTCTTCCTTTCCTCTCCTTCCCCCAGAAGCTCAATGTCTCCTGACCTCTGTTTGTCTCTAGGCTGGACTATTGCAACAGCCTCTTTCTAAATCTGCCTGCTTCTACTCTCCGCCCTCTGCAACTCATCCAGAGCAGGACTGCAAGACTTGTCCTTGTCCTCAAGCCCAGGGATCGTATCTCTCCTGGACTGAAATCTCTGCACTGGCTCCCAGTGGCTGCGAGGATTAAGTTCAAAACTCTCTGCATTGTCCACAAGGCTTTCTGGGGCCTGTAGCCTCATTACCTCCAAATCTCTCTTCCTAAATATCTTCCTTCTCAAGCTCTTCGCTCATCCTCCTCCAACTCCCTCAGGGTCAGTCGCTTCTCCAAGCAAACGAGTTGGTGGTAGATATCTTTCTTCGGCTGGGGCCTCACTCTGGAACAGCTTCCCGCTCTCCCTGAAACTTGAAGAGAATCATCTCCGGTTCCGGAAGCACCTCAAAACCTTTCTCTTTGCTTCCGCGTTTTCTCCTTCTCTCCCCTGCTGACTTCCTGGCTGAAACTGAATCTGCACTGGTTACCTGGCGACCCTCTATTCTTATGCCCAGGTCCCCTTACCCGCCAGTCGCACACCTGCACTGCCTTCCTGGCAACACCCACACTTGGACTGTTTTCTGTATCCCTCCAGTCCCACTACCAGCACTTGACACCTGATGTCTGCACCTACCCCTACACTTGCCAACAGCTGGCCGTACTTTGACTTATTTATTCTGTTATCTCATGTACTGCACTGTCCCTTCCCCCTTCTCATGCATTAGCGCGATCTGAATATCACCTGGCCTAGTAGGATCGTTGTCTGTCTTCCCTCTGTTCCCTATCCGTTGCCTCATCGCGCATTGAAACACTTGTGTATAGGTGCATTATAAATACCATATCATGTATCATATCCTCAAGAGAGAATCTGTCACTTCAAGAAAATAACGCCAATTGACTGCAATGACGATACTGAAAATAGAGGCCATGCAGAACAAGAAGGAACGAGAGGCACGGACACCAGCAAGGGAGGGCCGCTGGAAATGCAAGACTTGGGGCTGAGCCAAGCAGAGTCGCAGAGCCCTCAAAGTTCAGAACTG
This sequence comes from Ambystoma mexicanum, assembly GCF_040938575.1. Taxonomy (NCBI): domain Eukaryota; kingdom Metazoa; phylum Chordata; class Amphibia; order Caudata; family Ambystomatidae; genus Ambystoma; species Ambystoma mexicanum. Next base: position 983,848,872 of record NC_090934.1, on the reverse strand, counting down.
CTTTGCGGTAGAGAGATATGCTGAAACACCAGCGTATAGAGGCGAAGAGAAGCCAAGGCAATGGGAACCCTGATTTCGGTGGTGGTGTGGACAAGGATCCTTTGTGTTGGGCAGGCTGCCCCATCAACAGTGCTGACACCATCTAGCAGAGAGTGCAGCAACCTTTCCGGGCATCGGAAGAAGTACCGGGGCTCTGAGTGGAGTGAGAGAAGCACGCCGTTGAATGAGCCGGCAAAGAAGTGGCAGGAAAGAAACGGTCCAGAGCGACTGCAGGCCCCAGAGACATTCCCCAGTAAGGACAGAGGTAACTGGAGGCTGCAGGGGATTAGTTATCATTTGAAAGTGACTCGTCCCAGTGAAATTGATGAAACTGAAAATGCAGGATTGATGAACATGAATTATTCTAGTCTGAGAAAAAGAATTGCGAGTGGTCCTGAGAAAGAGGTAATTCAAACTGGGATAAAGTTACAATAGGAAGAGGGAATGAGGCACACTTAAGCAAGAAAGCTTGAGTATAGCCTGCCCATGAGAAAATACTACAAAATAAAGGCAAGAGAAGACTGAGATAAAAGAAACAGACGGTATATCACTTAGGAGAGAATATCTTAACATAATACAGAAAGCCAAACAGCCTAGAGCCAAAAACAGACCAAAGTTCAAGAAAGGATTTATGGAGGACAGTAAATCAAGATGGAAGAAAAAACCAATGTATTGTGAGCGAATTACCAGACCTGGTACGGAAGATGACCAGAGACTTGATATTGAGAGGAACTCTGAAAGTTAAATAAGATCATTACACCATCAGGAGAAGGGAGTCATTTTCCTGACCATAATTTTAGATTAGTGGTAGGGTCAGTTAAGGTTAGAGTTTGGACTGCAGACTGTTATTTTTGACATTGTCTGAAAACTGATGTGCACCTTAGTTATTCATATATGTATTTCATACCCACTAGTGTTAAGGACAGATAGGCCTTATTCTATAATAAACATATATTGGAAATGTCATCAGTCTGTGTCCTTCTGATGCACCACAAGGCTTACAGTAGTGTTTCACCTTAGTGCTCAGACATCGAGCTAAAATGCCAGGCTGAGGGACTGAGGTACAAGGATTTGGATCCCTGCTGGGCTTCAGTGATGCTATATGCTAAGCGCCCATCCACCAAGGTAATCTATGCCTTTCTCTAGCTGGACTTTCGCTGCGCCACCTGACTTAGCCCAGACGAACACATTAAGGTACGAATATACTGTCACGTTTGGACAATCTGCGATATGAACCACTATCCTCAGTGGGTGTCTCCACCATTTTGAACCAAGAAGACCCATCTTACCATTTGAGGTAAACATTTGTTCCCTCAACGGCGCATTGAATGCCACAAAGATATCTATACCCATGATGGATTATCTTACTTACCCTTGCAATGGATAAGTCTTTGATAGAGACCCCAGGACTACCATCCATTCCATCACACGTCCTGATGAAGGCCTGCTCATAAACCTGCACTACACAGCTCTTCGAGGCCGAAACACCTTTGTGTCGACGACATCACCATTTAAACAGTGCACATTTGAAGCATTGTTAATGTGCTTTTTGTATATATGTGGGTTTGTTTGTTCCTGTGACTGCACAATTGAAATGATCAACCAATAGTAGCAGTTTTCCGTTGTTATTGCATTGAGATCCAGCCTGTCTTACTGGATCATACCTATATGTATTGTTTTTTCTAAATATCTCTGGGTACTCTATCCCCACCAACATTATCCAGATGTCATTAAAATACATTTTGTGAAAAGAAATGCAGTAAGAAAGGACTGTTAAATTTGTTATAATGTTGGAACTGTGTGACCTCTCACCTTGAGGGGCCAGTATTCTGCCAATTGTTCTAACCAACTGCTTTCTCTCCTAATTGTTGGTTGCCTTTATTAAGTGATCTGTGTGACATTTAACCAGAGTATAGTTGATGCACTTTAATGATATCTGATAATGTTTTTACCACTTTAGAACTGTATATATTTGCCATTGTAGATTCACTGAGCACAAAGTGAGTTATTGTGATAGTGTACATAACCTTGAATATTAATTATATAAAGACTGTTTTAACTAATACAGTATGTGGACATTCCTTTGTGGGGGCTTGGGGACTACACTGTACTTAAGAACCAGCCTGCATCACCTCCTGAGTGGCTAGGACTTGATTGCTCGATAACAATACCAATAATAGAGAATCTTGGCGGGGGTCCTCTGTGCCTCTCCTCTGCCATATAGAGAGCAGAAGTACAGACCCCCCTCCAGTCTTTACAACTTGTTCTAGAGTTATGTTTTTATCTAAATCTGTGTGTATCATTGGTACTGTCCAAGCTATTAGGCACTTCTATCCATTTTCAAAAGAACGCCTGCTCAAGCTCTTATGTCGGAGTGACCCGTTTGCCTACAGTTTCTTAAGGGTGTTCTTAATACTTACTCCCCCAGAAATATTTGTTGTATATCTCTCCTTTGTTCTTAAATGTATTTCTTACTTTTTTTTTGATGTGGCCCAGTTTGACTCTATGCACTCATGTTCTTTGCCTTGTCTCATTTAATGTGCCAGTTTTAGTGTTGTTCGATTCTTAAGTAAGCTTCTTTGAGCAGCAAGTCCTATCTATATCATTGCATTTCTTGCGGGTTTCCAAGGAGTAAGTTATTTTGCAAGTAGAATAATACTTGTTTTTTTTCTTAAGTGAGTGTCAGAAGTCCACTTGCAGCAGATATCACTTGCCATTGCTTCTCCCGCCCCACCACTATCACCTCATTGATCTAAGATGTAGGAGCACTATCGTCACTTGGAACACAAAATGGTTCAGGTTTTTCCTCTCCAGACCTATTTACCGATTGGATTGGCAGCTTTATATAGGGGTATGTGGGACCAAAGAGACGGAAGGCAATACCAAAACAGGATTATATGCCAACTTCACGAAAGGGCAGTAGTTTCTTCTGCTCTGCAGAGGAAAGGTGTTCCTTTTTGGGACATTTGCCATGCAACTACTTGGTCCTCACTACACACTTTCACTAAGCATTGTTTAGACCCCTTGGCTTGGGAGGACGTAAGAGGTGACATATTGCTTCTAAACCTTTTCCCTGTGTGATCACATCATCATACTGTTCCATGTCTCTATTTTGTTTGTAGCATGGCTTGGTAAATCTTTCATCAGACAAATAATCTGTTAGAGGAATGCATCCATAAGAATACATTACTTACATTTAGTATTATTTCAAATGGATTGTGTCCTTCCAGGTATATATATCTTTACCTTCAGCTTTGCTGCTTCGGAAAAATGTTTCTCTCTCCACCAGAGGGCGGTCCCCTCGAGGCCGCCGCGTCTGTCCCTTGGCGGCATCCGTCGAGAACCAACGTCATCCGCTATATAAATGCCTCAAGCGCGCCCGTTGGCCTTAGTTCCGTTTTTCTGTTGGCTTCGCTTCGGATCGTTACAAACGGCGCTTCAGTTTTACGTGAGAAAATGTCTTCATTGAATCCTTCCACATCGAAGACGGGATTTAAGAAATGCCAGAAATGTGGGAAGAAAATGTTGACTGATCCACATAGAAAATTGCCTCTGGTGCCTCGGTTCCGACCATCGTATTGATGACTGTGGTTCTTGTAAGTCGATGACCCATAAGGCCTTAAAAGAACGAAGAGGTAAACTGGCGATGGGGAAGGGTTCATCAAAGTCTGCTTCGATGGGGAGAAAAGGCCATAAAAAGTATAGGTCGAGGAGCAGGTCTGGGAAGTCTTCTTCGTCCTCCAAAAAGGCGGGAAAAAAATACGGCACTGATCTCCCTCTTCTTCTTCCTCGACGTCATCGAGGAAGTAATAACATACCCTTCAAAACATGTCTCTCCAAGAAAATGGGAAGCATTTAGAGTTTCTATGTTAAACATTTTTGATAACGCGGCCCAGACCCCCTCAAAAAAGGCTAAAGAAGACCATGCCCCTGTTCACTAGAAACTTGACAATGGAAGATCTAAAACAAGGAAATCAGACAGAAAATTGTCAAGGTTGTCATCCAGGGATTCTTTCCAGAAACCTCATGTTAAAAAAAACTACCAGTGCACAAAACGGAGGTAGAAGGAAACAAAATGGCGTCAGACTCTCATGGGTCATCGAGGTCGGTATCGAACGCCCTCGAAGCCATCAAAGGTAGTCGAGTACAAGGTGTCGACGACTCAATCTAAAAAGGGCATGTCGAGTATAAAGTAGACATTATTGAAGGCTCCTTCGACAGTGTCGATGGTCTCCACAAATACTTTGACGATTCCTTCAAGGGTATCGAAAGCTACCTCGACAATATTGAAGGTTGTTGCTACAACATCAACGTTTTTGTCGATGCCCACACCTATACCAATGGAAATACCTATACCACCTGAAAAGGTTTTTCATCCTGCGAGTAGACATGATTTCTTTAGTACCATGTCATCCATATATGAGGGAGAGTCATCAGCAGATGAAGAGGATTCTCCTGCTGGTGTTAAATTCGGCACAAGATCAGTCCCTGAGGAACTAGTTGACCCTAAATCTAAGATACAAGATTTGCATGAATGCTTGCAATCAGCAAGTTGTCTGAATACCTCTCCAGAGTACGAATTTGAAAAACCTGACCCAGCAGAACGTGCTGATGCGGGCTACAGGAAATTAATGAGAAGAGTCACTGAATTCATGGGATAGGGTAGAAATGTGCCTGTCTATCAAGATGATGACATGACTGATATCCTTTCAGGAGGACCTCAGCAATACCCCATACTTCCCTTTCATATAGTCTTACAAAGGAGAGTTAATTCTGCATGGGAACATCCTGAAGCCATTCCAGCAGTTAATAAAACGTTTGTGTCAAAATATAGACCCTGTAATTCTGACCCGGAGTACTTAAGCAAACACCCATCTCCGGAAAGTCTGGTAGTTCAAGCAGCTACCTTTACTAGAAATGCTGCATACCCCTCAATTCCCCCAGATATGGATGATAAAAAGGTGGATGCATGGTCCAGGAAGATTTTTACGTGAAGGAGCATGGCTTTAAAATCCACTAATGTAACTTGCACCCTTTTAAGGTTCACATATACCCTGTGGGACAGTATGTCAGCGGCAGCTGAACACATCCCAGAAGGTGAGGAACGTGATGGATTCCTAGCCATAATAAGGTATGGAAAGGAGGCTTCGGGAGAATGCCTTCTATCAGGTTTGGACACAGCTGACAGTATCAGTAGGTCCATGGCATCTAGCACGGTGCTACATAGATTTGCGTGGCTAAGAAAGTCAGGTTTTGCACCAGATGTGCAATCCAGGCTTCTTAATATGCCATTTGACGGCTCAAGGTTGTTTGGCAGCAAGGCGGATAAAAGTTTGGAGAAGCTGCAGACCTCCAAAGCGGCAGCAAAATCACTCAGCGCCGCTATAAGACAACCTCAACAACGCCCCTACACAGGCTCATCTTCCTGGAGGGGTCGTCCTTTTGATTTTATTCCTCAATTGGAAGAGGAAGTGGACAGGCCAGTCGGAGAGGTCAAAGAAAATGTCCTCAGGGGCGAGGAAAAGGTGCTAGACCTGCCCCAGCAGCAGCATCTGTCCCTTCAGCCGCTGCTCCAGCTGCCGCAAAACCACTCTGAGGTTTTGACCCACAAGACCCTAGTGGGAGGCAGGATTACACAGCATCTGGAAGAATGGCAGGGCATTACTTCAGATGCTTGAACACTGGAAACAGTATCCCAAGGTTACTGCCTCCCTTTTCAAAAGAAACCTCAGGATCACCCACTGGGATACAACTCGGTCAAACATCCAGATCCGCTCCTGTTGCAGGAAGTTTTAACCCTGCTACAGAAAGGTGCAATAGAACATGTACCTGTAGCCGAAAGGAACAAGGGTTGGTATTCCCCATATTTCCTCATTCCAAAGAAAGGCAGAGGACTGAGACCCATCTTGGACTTGAGAAACTTGAACAAGTTCCTAAGGAAGTACAAGTTCAAGATGGTCACACTCTCCCAGATCCTTCAGGCTCTCCAACTCCAGGATTGGTTGGTATCATTGGACCTTCAAGATGCTAACTTTCATGTGCCAATCCATCTCAAACACAGAAAGTACCTGAGGTTTGTGATTGGCAATTCTCACTATCAGTTTCGAGTTCTGCCATTCGGGTTGACCTCTGCCCAAGAGTTTTCACCAAGTTGATGGCGGTGGTGGCAGCAAGTCTCAGGAGAGGGGGGTTTCATGTCTACCCCTATCTGGAGGATTGGATGATCAGGGCATGTTCTCCAGAACAAGCCCATGGTCATCTTTCCAAGACTTGTCACTTCCTTCACAAACTATGGTTTTCTCTGAATTTAAAAAAGTCGAACATGATACCATCATGGAAACTCCAGTTTATCGGAGCTGTACTGGATACTTGCTCGGGCAAAGCCTCGCCTCCCGAAGAGAGAGCTCGCCACATTCTGTAGATGGTATTACATTTCCAGAATGCCAAGTATCTACCAGCCTTTTTCTCAGATTGCTCGGCCTTATGGAATCCTGCATTTTTCTAGTGCCAGAAGCCAGATTGAAAATGATATCCCTTCAATGGGCTCTCGGAACTGAATGGGCACAATTCTCAGGGGAAATGTCAGATCTATTGCAAGTTCCAACCAAAGTAGCACAGGATCTACAATGGTGGGCTTGCAGGGAACATATCCTCAAGGGAGAATCTTTTTGGCAATCATGGCCCAAGATAACAGTAGTGATGGACGCCTCACTCACAGGATGGGGAGCCCACACCAATGATTTGACAATCAGCGGTCGCTGGTCTGCATCGGAGTCCAAACTACACATTAACCTATTGGAGCTGAGGGCAATCAGACTAACGCTGAAGGCTATCCTGCCCTCTGTATGGGGAAAGAATGTCCTGATAATGGCAGAAAACAAGGTGGCCATGTACTACCTCAACAAGAGAGGAGGAGTAGGGTCACTACCCCTGTGCAGAGAGACAATGCAGCTCTGGTTTTGGGCAATACAAGAAGGGATCTCTCTATCAGAAGTTCATCCAGCCGGAGAGCAAAACACAGCGGCGTATGCTCTGAGCAGGCAGAGCACAGTCTCACACGAGTGGGAGCTAGCTCAGGAAGTCTTTCAAGAGATCTTCGCCCTTTGGGGAACACCCCAAGTGGTTCTGTTTGCAACCGGTGCCAACTGGAAGTGCGGACTGTACTGCTCGAGGGAATTTCCCCCGAGAGGAGCTCTAGGGGATGCGTTCGTGGTGGATTGGGAGTTTCCACTTCAGTACACATTCCCTCTAGTCCCTGTGATCCCTCAAGTAATCAGGAGGTTGAGAAAGTCCAGGAAAACCATGATCCTAATTGCCCCGGATTGGGCTAGGAGAACGTGGAACCCGGACCTTCTGGACATGTCCATCTGTCCTCCAATACGTCTTCCATAAAGAGAGGATCTTCTCTCGCGAGAGGAAGGTCATGTTCTTCATCCAGAGGTCAACACACTCAACCTCACGCATGGCTTCTGAGAGGTTGAGATATAAGGATTGGGACCTTTCGGATGACATGATGGAGATCTTGCTTTCGGCCAGAAGGCCAGCAACCACAACTTTGCATCGATGTCGCTGGAACAAGTTCAGTAACTGGTGCAGGGAAAAGGATGTGGACATGTTTCAATGTAATATTCCCACAATATTATCTTTTCTATTACACTAAGCTAATGTGGGGCTCCAGGTTGGTACGATAAAGGGATACTTAGCAGGGCTTTCCATTTTTAAGCGCTCCTCAGAGGAAGTCTTATTTTAAGATACCTTTTAATAATTTAATTCTTGAAAGGTCTAAATAATGTGTTTCCACCAATACCTTTTCAAGTTCCTGTGTGGGATTTAAACTTAGTTCTGAAATTCCTCACATGCATTCTATTTGAGCCTTTACACTCTTGTCTACTAAGGCTCCTTACTTTGAAAACAATACTTTTTGTAGCATTGACATCTGCCCGCAGGGTAAGTGAGTTACAGGCGCTTTCTAGCGGTCATCCTCACACCATCTTTTATAAAGACAAAGTAGTACTCAGAGTAAAACCATCTTTTTTGCCAAAAATTGTTTCAGATTTTCACCTGTTACAAAAAATAACGTTGCCTACTTTCTACCCTCCTCACGCAAGTAAGGAAGAGGAACAGCTAGATAGACTAGATCCCAGAAGAGCTCTTAGCTACTATATTTCAAGATTGGCAAAAATACGTCAGTGTGATCAACTTTTTGTGGGATCCACTGGCCACAAATTAGGACTTGCTGTAACTAAACAAACATTATCTAGATGGATAATTTTGGCTCTAACAGAATGTTATAGATTGGCTGAGAAAGAACCACCAGATAGGCTGAGGGCTCATTCGACCAGGGGTATGGAAACTGCATACGTTTATAAAACATTATGCTCTATACTCGACTTCTTCTCAAGGCCTGTTTTCTAAATCTGTACTCCATTTTGTACATGACTAGAACAATTCTGTACTTCCACCTCCAACACAAAACTGAATTGGGAGTCTAGCTAAGATGAGGAATACGTGGGAGGACACAATCCATTCGAAGAACAAGTTACTTACCAACTGTAACGTTCTTTCGATTGGATATTCCTCCCACATATTCCTCATCGACCTTCCCTGCCAACCCCACAGTACAGTTTACGTGATTTAAACTCTAAATTCTTTTAAGGCTTGGGTCAAAAGAGGCACGCCATTAACTACAGTCCATTGGCTACAATATATGAAAAAACAGAACTGAGGCCAACGGACGCACTCGAGGCATTGGTACAGCGGATGACGTCGGTGCTCGAAGGATGCCGCCGAGGGACATCGACGCCGTGGCCGCGAGGGGTGCACCCTCTGGTGGGGAGAGAGAGAATTATTTCCGAAGCAGCAAAGCTGAAGTTAAGGATATATCTAAGATGAGGAATACGTGGGAGGAACATCCAATTGAAAGAACTTTACAGTTGGTTGGTAACTTGTTTGCCTGGTGGAAACAGTGATACCTCCCACAGATTTCTCATTGCCCACCTTCTTGACCCATTAAATTCTGCCCTCTTATAGACAATTTTGAAGTTATCTTCAGGAATTGTCTTTACTATAGACTGTTCTGCCTTTCCTCAAAGGAGCCTCGGGTCAAATATCAGAACTGAAGGATATGGGGCCAGTGGGTGCAAGACTATATGGGTATGACACCACTTCAGGTGCATGGCGTTACCATGAAATAGTGATGAAGCCCAACTCTTAGCCACCTGGAGACTGGCAAACCTTCCAGAGCAAACTGTTCCTGAAACATCTTTCATAAGATGAGTAATCATTCATAGTATCAATCAGAAAGAACATAAAGCAAATCATGTGTTCTAACATCTTGTTTGTCTTTCACAGAATGACCTTGAAGCAGCTATAAAATAAATGTTACATACTCTTACGTCCCAGACCCCTTCCTCCATACTGCATGGGGCATCCCTTCCAATGGACGGGAGACCAACTTGTTCACCAGAAAAAACAGTCTTCCCCTTTAATTTTAGAGGCGCGCGAGGGGTATGGCCCTGCCAGCATGCGCTGCCATCACTCTGCCCGCTGGTGTCGCACCTCAGTTCCCTTTTCCGTGTCGACGGGAACGGTCCAAATTCACCAGCACTCCTGGGTTTGGCTTCTGCCATGTAGTCTTTTTTGTCTTTCTTTTCATTCAGGTACTCGGTCCTCCGGCGTCGCGCTCTTCCCCGGCACATGTTGACTTCCACAGGGCTCAGCAGGTGTCCATCCTGCAACGGTCTCTTCCCAACTTCAGACCCCCACGCCCTCTGCCTACGTTGCCTTAGCCCAGACCACGGTTGGTAAACTTGTACAGCGTGCAACGCCCTGTTATCGAAATCACTGAAGAACAGACTTGCCAGGTGGAGGGAGCTCTTCCAGAAGTCGCTCCCCGAGGATCTCAAGAACTTTGTAAAACATCGAGCCAGACCCAAGGTAGGTCCTCTATTTTCCATTGCACTCCGCGAGAGAGACTCCTTTCCAGGGACTCGCTCGCTCTGGAGGGACCGCTCAGGTCCTTCTACCAGCACGTGCACCGAGGCTGCTCCAGCTACCGGCCTGCCGGCTGAAGGATACTCAGATCCTCCCGGTGACAGTGCTGAGGGACCGGAAGGTTCTTTGAACTGGGTCTCCACCCTTTTACCAGCATTATGTCTGAGGGGCCACGCCCTATTACCAGCAATACCACAGAGGGGACGCCTAAACGCAGCTCTACCGGCCCACAGGCCGAGGGTATTGCACCTACCGGGCCCCCGAGGAGCAGGGTAGGCCTCGCGATCCACACTCAAGAGTCTTGGAGGAGGCTGGGCCCAGCGAGCCAAGCAACACGACGCAGGCACGTTGCAGGCAGCTCGACAAAATGGCCGCCACGCCATACATCGGCACCCATCTGACGTCACTCCAGGAGTTTGGCAAAGAACGAGTTTCAAGGTGAGGCTGGCCTCAACCAGGTACGTGGCCTCCAGCCTATACTTCATTTGCGCAGGGCAGGTTCCCACTGTATCCTTACGGGTAGGATATGCAGCGGCTCCAGCAGCCTATCTCCTATAACCTCCTCCTGCCTGTGAAGAAGGGTTCTTAGAGAGGTTCCTCAGGCTCATTAAGTCACCTCGGATGGGGTTTATCCTCAGGGACGTGCTCCCTACGATGTTACTGGCACCACAGGCTCCTCTTCCAGCACCCCAGCCCGAGCGCAGCCTCTGCCTCTGGCTCCCCAACCGATTCCCCAGGCGGTTCTGTACCATCTTCCGCCTCAGGCTGCGGCCCCTGTACCCCAGCCTCCGGCTCCCGCCACTCCTCGACCTACACAGGATCCTCCTGACCCACATGATACAGATGAGGAGGAGGATCCTGACGCACCATCCTCAGCCAGGGCCCTCCACAAATGTCTTGCAGGGCTGGCGGAGTACCTGGGCGTACCCCAACCTGAGATTGAGCAGCCGGCAAAGGGGGGTTCTGGCTGAAGTCCTCACGGAACGTCCCTCTGCCAAAACGGGAATTCCACTGCTGACCGATGTAGTCTCCCTGGCCGAAAAAGGGTTGGCTCAAGCCCCACTCTGTTCAGCCAGTCAATCGACACCTGGACGCCAAGTACAGGCAGATGGAGGGGGATCCACTCTTGCCATCGGCCCATCCTCAGCCACACTCCTCGGTGATCGCTGCAGCATCACTATACTCCAAGCCTCAGTCAGCCTCAGCGTCCTCCGTGTTGACGCTACTAGGCAAGGAGGAGAAGATCTTGGAGGCGTAGGGGAAGAAGCTGTATTCAAACGCTTCCTTACATCTTCGTCACGCCAACACCGATGCCATGCTGGTGGCCGCTAACCAAACGTTATGGCCGGAAATCCCTACGCACAGCCAGTCACATTTTAGGGTGGGACTGGCTGAGGCAAAGCTGATGGCGCAGGACCTCTTGGAATCCACTGTGGCCCATATTGACACCTCTGGCCATGCCAACTGTATCTCCACGGACATAAGGACGACAGCCTGGCTCTGGATAACGAAATTCAACCCGGATGTCCAGGAATACATATTAGATCTGCCGTTCAAGGGATGGGGTGGGGGGCCTTTTCCACTTCGCCACGGACGAGGAGCTGGGGGGGGGAGGGGGGAGTAAGGGCTTTTTCCAGTCCCCCTCCTCCACGACAGCCTCTGAGGGAAAGAAGGCATGACGTGCCCCTCCGGGTCTCTGTGTCTCCAGTGGGGGGCAAGCTTGCTCTCCATGCACATTTATGGCGCCAGAATTGCACGGACCCCTGGATCCTCTCCGTAGTATCCACAGGGTACCGGCTACCCAGCCCAGCCTCTCCTCCCTCTTACCCTCCAAGTTGGGACAGCAACTCTTCTGGCGGAAGTCCGGTTGCTCAGAGAGCCAGGCAGTGGAGGAAGTCCCAGCCTCCGAGCGAGGCTTAGGCTTTTACTCCAGGATTTTTGCCATTCAGAAGAAGAACCAGGCAGGCCTGAGAGTTGTGCTGGACCTTTCTACCCTCAACCTCTCCTTGCCTCTACAAAAAATTCAAGATGGTTACGCCAGCTTTTATAGCGGAGACATTGGACAGGGGAGACTAGATGTGCTCCCTGGATCTGAAGGACACGTACCTACACGTCCCGATTTAGCAGCCACATCGTTCTTTCGTACGGTTCAGGATCATGGGCTACCATTTCCAATACAAGGTCCTCCCTTTTGGCCTCAACTTGGCCCCCAGGGTCTTTACCAGGCTCATGAATACGGTGGATGCTCTTCTCCCAGTGCAGGGCCTCCACATATACCCATACCTCAATGACTGGCTCGCCAGGGCTATATCTACGGAAGCAGTTCGACACTCTTCCCATGCCCTTTTGAACACACTGCACAATTTGGGCTTCTCGCTCAATCTCAAGAAGTCGGAGCTGCAGCCCACGCAGACTGACATTCTTGGGCCTCATCTGGGACACGTGCTCCGAGAAGGTATTTGTCGGAGGTCAAGATCTCGGCCATCAAGAGGGCCACCCCCCACTTCCTCAGCAGAGAGGTGACCTTGGCATGGTGGTACCAGCATCTCCTGGGTATCTTGGCGGCGGTCCTATTAGCCGTTCCACAGACGAGATTGAGGATAAGGAGGATTCAGCTGCACTTTGTGGTCTCATGGAACCAGGAGCGGGGCTCTCAATCCGAGATGATCAATGTTCCTCCAGCTCTCCACCCGGACCTAACCTTGTGGTCCAGGTACTGCAACCTATGGACGGGCAATTCCTTTCGGACAACCACCCCGCAGGCCACCAACACCACAGACTCCTCGCTAGAGGCCTGGGGAGCCACCCTGGACGAATTCTCGATCCACGCACACGGACTCGACAGGAGCAGTAATACCACATCAATTGGTTAGAGCTAAATGCCATCTGGCTAGCGCTAGGAGCATTTCTTCCACTTTTCAGGGGCAAGGTTGTCCTCATCCTGACAGACCACTCGATTAGTATGTATTACGTCAACAAGCAGGGAGGCACCAGATCTCCTCCTCTGTGCAGATTGGCAATCAGCATGTGGGAGTCGGCCCTGGAAATCAACATCTACCTCACGGCAGTCCACCTCCCGGGGGAATACAACCTGGAGGCGACCGACTCAGCAGGTTGGGAGTGGACAATTGCAAGTGGCAGCTAAACAACCTCGTTACTCAGGAGATCTTCAACAGGTGGGGTCATCCCCAGGTGGATCTCTTTGCCAACTGGCACAACTAGAAGTGCCCTCAGTTCGCCTCCTGGCAGGGACAGGGCCCCGGCTTCCTGGGTGACGCATTTCAGCTTCAGTGGAACGGCATGACGGCTTACGCCTTCTCGCCCATTCTTCTGATTCACAGAGTGATTTGCAAGATCAAGGAGTCTCGCCAGCTCAACATCATTCTAATAGCTCCATGGTGGCTGGCCAGGCCATGGTTTTTAGAGCTGCTCAGATTCTCAGAGATGCCGCTCATTTACCTCCCGACCGGGCCCAGCACATCTTCTGGTGCAGCAGGAGGGCAGGGTCACCCACCATGTGCCTCCGAACCTAGCCCTCACAGTGTGGTGCCTGAGCAGGTAATGCTGCGGCACCTCAGCCTCTCACAGGCGACTCTGGAAATCATACCAGGGGCAAGGAGCAATGCTACCAGGGCCCAGTATAAAAACAAATGGACCAAGTACTGCCACTGGGCAGACGCCAAGGAAATCGACCCCACCCCCCCTGCCCCCTGGCATGTACTTTGAGCGACATGCTCTCCACCTAGGCGTACCTCGCCCACTCTGGTGTGCAGGTGGACACCTGCCGTATATACCTCGCAGCCATCGGGGCTTACAGGAACTTGGCGGAGGGGGGGGGGGGTCATCTCCTCCAACCTGATCGTCAAGAAGTATTTGACAGGGCTTGCTAGGCTCTATCCGCCCATCCAAGAGGCTGCACCCCGTGTGGGACCTTAACATAGTCTTGGGCTCCCTGGCGCACAAACCGTTTGAGCCAATGGCATCCGCGGACATCAGGCTGGTCACAATCAAGACGGCCTTGATAGTCATCCGCCGCTCATAGAGTCAACGAAATCCAGGCACTGGTCGCCTCGGTACCATAAACTACCGTTCACAGGGACAAAGTAGTCCTGCGGACACACCCAGAATTTATGCCTAAGGTGCCGTCTACTTTACACTTGAACGAGGAAATAGTCCTTCTTACGTTCTTTGCCGATCCTAAGGACGAAGCACAGAGTGTTGCACTGCCTGGATGTCAAGTGTGACCTGAAATACTGCTTGGACATGACCAAGGGCTTCCGCAAAGCTGACACCCTGTTAGCCTGTTCTTGAGCCTGCGAAAGTGACAGTCTGGTCTCCAAGGCCTCCAGATCCTGCTGAATGGTCTCGGCCATCAAAGAAGCGTACGAGGGCCAGCACAAGCCGCTTCCGGCCAACATGCACGCCCACGCAGTCGGGGCCAAGGCAATGGCTGTCACATTTTGGCTACATGTCCCTTTGCAAGTCATAAGCAGGCCAGCCACTTGGCCCGCTCCCTCGGCTTTCTGCAAGCATTACTGTTTGGATGCCGGCTCTAGATATGATGCAGCTTTCGGACAGACGGTTCTCAGGAACCTATTTGCTTAAGGAGGATCTCCTCTCCACGCTGGGGCTACATTCCGGTGTAATCGCCCATGCAGTATGGACGAAAGGGAATGGGACACAAAAGTAATTATAAGTTACTTTAGTCCTTAGTACCCTTTCCTCCATACGTCCTCCCCCTAGTACTGATGTCATTAGGCAATGTTAAATCTATTGTCGACACGTCAATGGGGACTGAGTTGTGGGGCCTCAGGGTGCAGTCAGGGCAGCGCATGCTCCCAGGGCTGCACCCCAGCGTGCCTCTAAATTTAAGGGGGAAGAAGGTTTTTTCTAGTGAAAAAGGTTCCGTCTCCCGTCCCTTGGAAGGGACGCCCATGCAGTATGGAGGAAAGGGGACTAAGGACTAAGAGTAAGTTAGTCACTACAGTGAGTAACTTATCATTTCTTTGGCATCCTGTTCAGTATGTTGTAGGTTTTTGCTTTGACAACCAATGCTTGGAATTCTTGAATCTACTTTTAATTATTTTTTAAACTGTCCTTTCACTGAAATGTGCCATAGAAGAAAATGTTTACTCTTTCTTTTTGATTGTCCACGGAAGACATTATTGTGAACTTGATTCACACAGAATTCCTCCTTTTTTCACTTTGTGTCAATGTAATACTGTGTTTTTGTAAAATGGTTTTCCAGTTTTAGTAGAAAGCAAGCTTCTGATGCCTAATGTTTCACAACTGTTTACTGTGGCATATAAAAGCAAGATCCAGGTAACTTTAGCAATCCAAGGCAATGAATACATTAATATGACCAGCGCCCGACCTACAAGTGAGGAATATAACTCGTATTGGAAACCTTATTTGCTAAAAATAAAATCGTATTTTACTCCTTTTGTTGTTTGTAAGGATGTAAATGCCATTGACCGACTGCTTCCGACCCCTACAATGCTGCAGTTTTATTAAGCCTTTTATGTTTTCTTTGAACATTCCTTCTTGCCACTTAGTAATAATTGTAGCTGGACATGTGTTTACATTTTATTTATGAATTTTGCATCCATAATCAATTGCATTATACCCTAAAAAGTGTTCTATTTCTTCAGTCTTTTTCATTAGAATTCCACTTTGGGTGTAATGAATACTTTACAAATTCTGTCCTGACGAAAACATACAAGATGAAGTCTGAGCCAGATGCTTTAGATCCTTTTTCATTTGAAGGTCCTGAAATAGTCGATTGTGATGGGTATGGAAAATCCGAATTTTGTACATTTTGTGATGTTGAGATCAAAACTATCCTGTAGCTACAATATGATTCATGTGAGTTATTGTTTTGGGAAAGGTTTTATTTTGCGATACAACCAAATGGTGCTGAGTAAATCACAGTAAACTGTTATAAAATTGTTTTAATATAAATTACAAGAATTAATACTTCACATTAGCATTCTGAAGTAACTTGAAGGACTATAACCACCATTTAACACTATACCAATGAAAAATACTAATAATGACCCGTTGGTTTCAGAGGTTGTGCTTGTGAATGTTTTTTGATTACATGTTTAGTTAGTACAAGTGCCACTGAAGGATGACCTGTCCTTTGTAGGATAGAATGCAGTGCCATCAGTGACATCAACTATTCACTGTGAAGGCATCATGAAGCAAGACACAGACAACAAATTCAAAGGTCAAACAAAAGGTATTTATTAACTTAAATGTCAGGACGTGTGTAAGGCCTAACTTGCCCTATGGTAAGATCGGATTTTCCTACCTAAAGAAACTAAGTCCAGTCCAAATCAGTAAGTTCAACTTAAGTCTGTCTGTGTCCAAAACTTATTCTTGCCCTCACAACTAAGCTATACAATATGTAGGGATATCGGCAACAACTAAATAGTGTTGAAAATAATGTTCTGAGCTTCTACCAGCTCTAGCCTTACTTTCCAGCCCCTTTTCCCCAAGTTCAAAGTAGTTCCAAAAAGCCTTGGGTTTCCTTTCTCCAAGTAGCCAACACGGTTCCAAAAAGGCCTCAGGGTTCCCTTTCCCAATGCTACAACACAGTTCCAAAAGTCTTAGGGTTCTCTTCCCCAAGAAGTCAGCTTGCCAATGTACAATCAGTTCAAGTCTCTTAATTCTCACAACATTGCAACAGCAGCCACAGAGGGCAGGAGCCCGCTGTAGCACCAGCGCCTGATCACCCAGGAGCAGTATCACTGCTTCAACTCGCGCACTACCTCTTCACTGTGGGTAAGGATTTATCCATAAAGTGCTCCCTGTGGCACCTGAAATTGCCACCTGCCAGCCTGTGTGACCATCCGCGTCGTTCTGATTTGCCCCAGTTCCTGAGCAGGCAGAGAACACAATGAGGAAGCCATTTAAAATGGCGGTGTTCATTCGTCGTTTCAGTTGTTTACTGGTTGCTTAGCAATGCGCTATCAGCTGATTGGCTGTATCACGGCTCCCACGCTACTTCCGTGACCAGAGGACACTGGAAAGCGATAGCCGGGTCAACGCACGAAGGACCACCACAAAGGACCGCTCCTGTCTTTGCCTGTCTTGCTGCATCGCAGCCGCAGGGTGCTACCCCATACCTGGTTGAACTCACCTCGAACTCTGACTCTACTGTCCTGCTGTAAGCTTGTAACCACTAATGTTATAACGTGGCTTCACTACGCCTTACCTCATGTGATTAGCCGTAACTTGTATAACGGTGTCTATTACTGTTCTCCACTGCCTCTTCTATTGTCACCAGTGCCTTCGTTAAAATCATAATATCTTATTGCATTACATATTACTAAAGCTTCTGCACCGGTCATCTTCCCATGCTGTGCGTGACCACGTGTGCCCACCTTGGCTTAGTGGCACCTGTAGAACGACTCAAACTTCCACTCCCACTAGTGCCATCGTTTTTACAGCCCCAGGATTCAGCCCCTTAGAGCTTAACTAGAAATGCCCAGCCTGCTGACCAACACCTATCCGCTTCATCAGCGCCTTTGTTGCCCAGCGCTCCATTAGCCTTTGTACTGCCTTGTTGCCCAATGTTCTATTAACCATTGCATTGCCTGGCTTCCCAGTGCATTAGTTGCCTCTGTACTGCCTGTTGCCCAGTGCAACAGTTGCCTTTGCATTGCCTTGTTGCCCAGTGTTCTTTTAACCTTTGTCTTACCCAAACCAAAGTACTCTGGTCCGCCTACTTATTCATTAAGATACATTGTCACCTTGTAATGGTCGCCACTTGACGCTTTCCCAGCACAAGCCAAGCCTGCACAGTGCAAGACCTAATTCACTGCACTGCAAACTAAAATCTGCCTTGTATTCCTGCCTGTCCTAATGATTGTGCTATATCAAGCAATTTGCCTCCTACTAATGCACCTTATATAACCTCACCAAGTCATTACAAATGCAGCCATACCTGTCTGATTAATGCCAGCATAACTCACGTTAGACAGTATATTGCATAACTTTGTGCCCTCTCGCCTTTTGTTTCTACTCATTGTCCTTATTTGCCATGTGATTGTGTTCATTTGCCCAGTACCATTTGAACTTGCTCATATTGCCCTGTGGCTTTAGCCTAAGTCCCAAAATTGATACTAACCTATACCTACCTGAAAGCGATTTTAGCCTATTCCTGAAAATGTAATTTAGCCTATTCCTGTGCAACTGATAGTAGCCTATTCCTGAAAGTGATTTTAGCCCACCCTGTGCATCTGATTTTAGCCCATTCTTGAAGTTTGATGTTAGCCTATTTTGGTGCAAGTGATATTAGACTATATCTGAAAGTAATGTTAGTCTACGCTATGATAATTTCACTACTACTGGAAACAGCCCTTCCCGTGGCTCACCAAATAGTCTATCGCATGATTACTTGTCCTAGCCAAGTCCATGAACGTGAGCATAATCCTTAGGACCCAGACCACCCAACTTCTATTTGGTCTACTCGCCTTAATGGCCTTTTCCTCATTGGCTACATGCCCACTTAAGGATAGAAATAAGAGACTTAGATCAAGATTGCCCTGCCTTTACGAACCCAAAACTAACTGTTCCAGCAGACGCCCCATACGTAATGCTGCCCAACCTACAGAACTATCTACTAAACGTGCACAGCAGAACAGTTCCAACAAACTGACTTCTGCACATCTCGCCACCACGCTGAAAACTCCTCCAAGAGTTAAGACACCTAAAACTAAACATCCCCTTACCACCCAACCTAAAAGTACCCTATCACTATCAGGGTCGTTTATCAATGCCAGATCCCTGGTGGCCCAAGCAGCTGATATTGCTAACGCCCAACCAATGAGAGCCTGGACCTGCTTGCCATAACTGAAACATGGCTTCACGAGGCAGCAGGACCCGCTCTTATGGTAGCCATACCAGATGTTTACCAGATACTCAGAGCTGATAGACCAAACGCCAGAGGCGGTGGTTTAGCTATTATTTCCAAAACTAATCTACCTATAAGACTTGCTACCTCTCCTTCTTACCAATCAAGTGAGATACTTGCAGCTAAACTCCCCCTATCTAATAACCGTACTCTTACTATCCACCTGGTATACAGAACACCAGGACCATTAGGAACTTTCGAGGATGACCTTACGTGCCTCCTAGCCAATAATACCAAAGACCATGCACAAATCCTGCTGCTGGGAGACTGCAACCTTGGCTTTAATGACACTGATGACAAACCTGCCCAATCAACCGCTGCACTACTTAAGGATCATGGGCTGACACAAAAAGCCCTCACCCCTACCCACATCAAAGGAAGGACTCTAGATTGGGTTGCCGATCTGAAATGTAATATTACCATCACCAACATTACCCCGCAATCTTGGACTGACCACTATCTAATTACCTTCTCGGCCACACTAGACCTCATTTGCCCCAAAACTATTGTTATTGCACCTCCACTCCCCACTCGAAGCAAAAAGGATATTGCAGCGGAAAAATTACTCCCAAATCTTCTCCCCACTATTAACAACATAGCCAGTAATACAGACCCTACCTTACTAGTGGACGCCTTCAACAGTGCTGTGACCAAGGCCTTGGACACTATTGCACCTGTCAAACTCTGTAAAGGTAGACAGAAATCACACCTTAATGCATGGTTCACACCCCAACTTAAAGAATTAAGACTCCAAAAAAGAACGCTTCAATCAACTTGGCGTCACTCCCCCGCTAACGAGAATAAAGCCAAGCTAACAAGCTCCAAACTGTACAAAAAGGAAATAATCAGCACAAAAAAGAATATATTTAACGACAGAATATCTAAGGCGAAATCGGACACCAAGGAACTATTTTCAATCCTTCGTGAAATGGAATCACCGATGCCACAGGCTGACAACACTCCCAAGGATAAGCCTTGGTGTACTGGCAGACAAAATGCTCTATCGAATAAAATCACCTCCCTCCAAATTAAAATCGCTAAAAAGGTTTCACTGCTCCTATCTGAGCAGCAACCCCCTCTAGTCACACTGGACAGTACCACCGTCCCCTTCAGCTTCAAGAAAGTTTCTATCGCTGAGACAGAAAAAATCATACTCTTGTTAAAACCCTCAAACTGCAAAGGAGACAACTGCCTGGCCCAAATTATAAAGGATGCAGTTAGAGACCTAGCCCCTTTCATCTCGAAGCTCATCAATGCCTCATTCAAGACGAACTCGGTGCCTAATCTAAAAGAATCTTGGGTGCTCCCACTGCTCAGAAAACAAACATTAGATCCCTCCATCCGACCAACTATAGACCCATCACTACATTCCCCTTCTTACTTAAAATTATCGATAGAGTATCTTACCTGCAAATACAGGACTACCTGGAAGTCAACCAACTATTAGGATCACGCCAGTCTGGCTTCTGCCCTCTCCATGGCACAGAAACAGCCTTAATAGACCTCGCAAGACCCACATTGAGTTGAAGGACAACGGGAAATCACCTATGCTACTCCTCCTTGAGCTATCTGCAGTTTTGACTTGGTGGACCAAGCAGTCTTATGCAACCACCTTAGGTTGACTGCCCATTTCTCAAGTGATGCCATAACCTGGGTTCAGTCCTTCCTATCTAACCGTACAATGAGTCTTCTCCCCATCAGCAGCTGCTGATCCCATACAAGTCTCCTGTGGCGTACCCCAGGGATCATGTGTTTCTCCTACCATGTTTAACATCTTTACTAAGCCCCTGTTCCACAAGTTGGATGGACTGGGCGTCACCTACACTAATTAGGCAGATGACACCCAGATGCTCATTCCCCTTTTGGGCAACTTTCTGGAGGACTCGGCCTCAGTAAATAAGACATACCTCCTCTTTCAGGCATGGATGGCATCCCACAGCCTATGCCTGAATGATGACCAAACGGAGCTACTGATCCTAGGTTCAGAGACAGCCATTAAAAAACTTAACCCCAGCTATGCCTCCTTCAACATTGACAATAACGTCATCAAAGTGATGCCTGCAGTTAAAACCCTAGGCTTCCACCTTAATGCTGCACTTTCCCTTAAGAAGCCAGTCAGCTTACTAGCATCATCAACAGCTTATACCTGTAAACTGATCCGTGCCTGCAGACCATTTCTCTCTGAAACCAGCTGCATTACTCTGGCCAATGCACTTATATCCAGATTGGACTATTGTAATGCCTTGTACGCGGGAGCCAATAAATACATTGACAAAATGCAAAGACTTCAAAATAAGGCCCTTAGAGCAGCTCTAAATATCCCCAACGGAGATCACATCTCTACATTTAGACGAGATGTCCACTGGCTTAAGATTAACGACAGGGTCCTCCTTAAAACATTCTGTCACGTCCAAATGTCTGAACAACATAGCTCCACCTTATCTCGTAGAAAGAATAAACAAGAGATTCACTGCCCGCCCACACCTTAGATCCCTAGATTTAAACGCACCATAGCTGGCGGCGCTAGCTTCCCGGTCATAGCTGTGCAATCCTGGAATGCACTCCCCTTAGATCTCAGAACAGACCAACCTTATTCCAAATTTAGACAAAGTCCTCACCTAGATACGAACTAACGATTCCTAAACCTGTTGCTATCGACTAAACCTATCTCTTCCTTTATTTATACCATGACTGCACTTGCTACCTAATGCCTGTTGGGCCATACCGCTCTCAATGTATCTGTTACTATTGCACCATTCGACTGTAATCACGTAACACCCCTATGTGATCACTAGTCTCTTGTAAACTGTGTCAGTAATTCTGTTATTTCCTGTATGTACTTACGCTATTTACTCTAAGCTTCAAGTATACTTGTAATGTTGCGCCCAGCTACCTGAGGGTTTGGTGCGCTTTAACAAATAAACCAGTTTTAGATCATCTTTATAATCCTTCAGGTTCAGTTGATACAGATTGCTCACTTTCCCATTCTCTTCAGCAATCTTGGTCACAAGTGAAGATTCTTTATCTGGACTTTCTTTGACTTTGCCAGACATGGTATCCTCTGTCTAGGCGCAGTTGTCTGACCACATGGTCCACTCATTACAGGTCACGCAACAGATTACCCTAGGTGTCTTGCCCACAGAGGTTTCCCTTTCACCACACCTGTGCTCTAGTTGGTATTCACTCTGAATTCTCCTTGCCAGTCTTTTGGGCTTTGCCATAGTGTGTTCTTCCACACATCTTACTCCATGGTGCTCACTCTTCGACCACCTTGCTTTCATAAACTTCATATTCATACGTGCCGTCCCCAGGGTTTGAAATTAAGATTCGATGAGCAGGAGCTAAATCCTACTCCTGGGTGTCGGGCATAACACAGTCGGCAGGAGCTTCCGCTGGGCAGCCAGGAGCAAGTATCAAGTGCACTGCGAATCGAACTTATACATGAGAGGCCCACTTTAACTTTGAGTCCATTATCTATGATTTAATTATTTTTATTTTATTTATTCGTTTGCTTTTTAGGCGCTTATACAGGAAATACATTCTGTTCCAAAACGCTGTTTCTAAATTTTTATATTTAAATGTGTACTAATGTCCCCTGATGCATCTGCTTTAACATTCTCAAATACTCAGTTAATGTTACATATGGATGTTTATAAGGCACCAGTTGGCCTGAGGAGCCAAAAGTAGCTGCCGGTCGCTGTTGCTTTCAAGTTAACCTGTCTTTTCTAAACTAGAAGCAAGAGCTAAATTGCTCCCAGCTCACCTCAATTTTAGAAGAAATGAGCTTCCCCTTTAAATGTAGAATAGTACCTGGGGGGCGGGCTCGAGCGTGGGAACACCCCGCTGAGGCCCTGCACCTCATTTTTTTTCCGCACAGACGGTGTCTTCCCTGGCAGCCAGCTTGGAGACCTTTTTATAGCTTTCTGCTTGCTTCTCCTTGCCTATTTCAATTCTTATTTCACTTCCCTTCGATGCCTCACCTCCCCGGCACATATCAGCTGCAGAAGGATTCACAAGATGCATCTCTTGTGACTGCTTGTTCCAGGTCTTGGATCCCCATTCACTCTGCCTTGAGTGCTTGGGGCCTGACCACCGCTGGGACTCATGTGTGGCTTGCTGCGCTCTTGGTCACAGGGCATTGAAGAATCGTCTGTCGTGGTGGAGCGAGATCTTCCACACTTCTCCTCCTCCCCACCTTAAGGACTTTGTCCCCGGGACCTCTCATCAAGACAAGACTTCTGTTCAGCATGGCTCCACAGCGCATAGACTCCTTCCCTGGGGTTCCCACAGATCGGGGTTCCTTGCATTCAGGTTCTTGCAGGCCAGAGGCTTCTGTGGCTACAGTCTACCAATGCGAAGGGCCCGGGGCTCTTCTGTGCTGTCCGAGGACAGACCTGAAGCCTTTCAGGCTACCAGCTCCCAAGCTTATGGGTCCAGGGGCCCCACCAGTGCCGAGGGCTCCCAGCCTACCAGAGCTCGCTCTGGGTTAGTCATCCAGGGTGTTTTGAATACAGGCCATCCAGCTGAAGGCTCAGCGCCTACCAGAGCGATCTGAGGTCGGTGCCTTGCTTTGGGTGCAAGACCCAAGCTTGTTTGAGGCCTCTCTTGTCTCAGGGTCTTCCTGCCCTCCTGCCCAGGGCGTGGCACAAGGCTTCAATATGGCGGAGCGGCACATGACAGAGCCTGCCAGGCAGGCAGCCATCTTGGATCAGCCTCGGGGCCCGCTAGTGCTTTCGCCCATCGAGTGGTCTTTGCAGGACGATGCCAGTCCCCTTCCCTCTGGAAGCAGCAGCGGATCCTACGGTGCAGGGTTCTGGTCCCCTCAGAGGTACATCTACCCATCACAACCCTACAGCTGCACATGTCTGCCCCCCCACACCCTACTGTATTAGAACCGCCTCCCCCTCAACAGCCGCTGGACTTGTCTGTGGCTCTGGACCTGGTGGGGACCCCTCCGGCACATGTGTCCCAGGGCCTGGATTCCCCTTTGCCTGTGAAAAGGGGGAGGGGGAATGATGACGAGGATGACGATGATTACGCCCAGGACGATGAGCCCTCAGCATCTGTTAAGGCCTTTCATGACTGCCTTCAGTGCTTGGTGGAGGTCTTGGGGGTCCTTCTTCCTGATGAAGCCCCCAAGAGTCGGGTGTGCTCACAGAGGTCTTGGGGAAATTCACCACGACCCCGTCTGGCATTCCACTCCAGAAGGATGTACTGCAGGTGGCTCAGAAGGTCTGGGAGAAGCCTGGTGCCAACGCCCAGATGAACAAGAAGTTGGACAATAGTTTTAGGTTGACGGATGGGGAGCAAATCCTCCTTGCCTTCCACCTGCAGCGCCATTCCTATGTGGTTGCTGCAGCCTCGTTATATTCCAAACCATCGTCTTCATCGATGGGACCCAACTCCAGTTACCTCTCCAAGGAGGACAAAGTCCTCGAGTAACTGCTGTTACTCCATCGCAGGTCTGCATCTGTGGCAGGCCAACTCGGATGCCCTCTTGGCCGCGGCGAACCAGAAGCTATGGTAGGATAATTTCTGCCTGACCTTGCTTCGGAACAAACTAGCCACCTTCAAGGCCGGTCTGGCAGATGACCGGGTCATTGCGCAGAACCTCCTGGAGGGCTCGGTCACCCACATCGACAAAGCCAGCAGAGGACTGTCTGGGGGTCCAGATGAGAAGGACGGCCTGGATGAACACCACTAAGTTTTCATCTGACGTGCAGGAGCAGATCCTAGATTTGCTCTTTGAGGGTGTGGACCTTTTTCATTCATCCACCTAAGACGAATTGACAAAGAAGAAAATCTCCACTCAAACCGCAAAGTCCTTGGCCATCCTGGCACAGCTGCGTCACAAATCCTTCCCTCAGTCACAGGGTAGGACAGAGTTCAAACCCCAAACTTTCTCTGTCTTCAAGGGTTTCATAGACCATGGTACGCAGAGGCCTGATAGATCGCCAAGCAACAACAGAAGGAAGCAGCATAGGACGTTGCATGTGTTTTTCCACTCCCCCCACCTCTGACATGAAGCAGGGACTTCGGGATCTGGAACACAGTTTGCCTGTGGGGGGCCGTTTGGCTTTGTTCCATGACACCTGCAAGCGTATTTTCAGCAGCCCGTGGATCCTATCTGTAGTCTCCACGTGCATCAGCCTTCCTCTTCCACTCCCATCCTCTCTTCCTCTTCGTCAGATCGTGTCCCTGGCTCTTTTACAGGAGGTCATTTTGCTCTTGGAGATGCAGGCGATGGAACCGGTACCTCTTGTAGACAGGAGCTTTGGTTACTAATCCAGGATTTTGTGGTACCCAAGAACAACCAGGCTGGCCTGAGGGTAGAGGTGGACATGCCCTTTCTAAATCTCTTTACCGCTGGAACTATTAAAGATGATTACTCCCGCACACATAGCAGAGTCTCTCTGAAGGGGTATGGATGTGTTCCCTGGACCTCAAGGATGCGTACCTGCATGTACCCATATATCAGCAGCATCAGACGGTTCTGCTCTTAATGATTATGTTGTACCACTTCCAGTACAAAGTGCTGCCCTTGGGCCTGAACTCAGCCCATTGTGTCTTCACGAAGTTGATGAATGCAGTAGAGGGGCCTTCTCCGCTTTGAAGGCCCTCATCTATACCCTTATCTGGATGACTGGTGGTGAGGGTGGGAGTCAGCCGAAGGGGTGGTGCACTCCTGCCAGACATTGGCAGATAGCCTTCATCAGTTGGGGTATCCCCTCAACCGGAGGAAGTTGTAGTTATGCCCGTCTCAGGAACTGGTATTTCTAAGGGTGTGTTGGAACTCTACCGTTCAGCGGGTGTTCCCCACCCCCGAGAGACTTCGGTCCTTCCCCAAAACGGTAACGCACTTTCTTGGAAACTCGTCCACTGTGGCATGGTGGTTCCAGCACATTCTGGGCCTGATGGCCTTCTGCGTGCTGACTGTGCAGCATGCCCATCTCAAGATGAGGCACTTCCAGCTCCACCTGGCGGACAACTGGGATCAGGAGACAGGGTCTCAGTCGGACAGGATTCCAATACTACCGCTCACTGTAAGGGAGAATTCTCTCTTTAGGCTGAATTTCCTAACCTAGTGAGTCCCCCAGCAGATTTGCTGGATTTCTGGAGTTTGTTTTTTTCTCCTGCCAAGAGTGAGACACTTTTTCTCCCACTCTTGGACATGGTTTATGGTGTTCCTTTGACTGTTAATGTGTTTTATGGGCTATGGGGTCCTTTACTCCATAGGGTCTCATGTGTTTTTACTATGTGTGTTACCCAGCACCATCTGTGCAGTGACACAGGGGTGTCATAGGGACACCCCACCATAGGCTCCATACCCTGGGACTGACTAATGTCTCCCAGGGCATGTAAAGTCACCATTGGCTTTACTAGTCCCAAATTATTAACAGAAACCCGTACAAACCATCATATTGTGGACGTTCTGGTCGGGGCAATTCGATTGCCCCGGGGTCTGTTAGTCGAGGGGGCACGTCTCCGTCCCCCCTGATCGAGTTTTGGCTGCTGGCAGTGGATACTACTTTTTACATTCGACCGCGAATATATCCCTATGGTATTTTCCCATTGTTCGAGGCTACCAACTTTAATTATTCAATTCTCATAGCCTCGAACATACTGCCGGTTTATATATTTAATATTAATCCGCCGGTTGGTATTTTTTGCTAGGCCTCGATTCTAAAATGGCGTTTGTGTTCTCTTCTGTGACTCCAATCCAAGTCGAGCCCTTTGTTCCACTTTTTGGCGGGCTTCTCCACAGAAGCCTCCAAAAGTGGTGCCACTCTGTCTGGGTACCACAGAGGGTGTAGGAGGGGGTTTACTCACCCTGGACTGAGTTACCTTGGTAACTCAAGTTGCACTCTTGTGTGATTGGCCCAAGTGGTGAGCCGGCCGGCTCACCACTTAGCATGTTTGATTGACAGCTAGGCTGAGTGAATGGGGCTGTGCTGCATAAAAGCAGGGCTTTGGGGACTGGAACTTCAGAAGTCGCCACAGGACCTGAGAATCCGACGAGGGAGAAGCTGACCCGACCTTCCACGACAACACCACCGTTGGAGCCCTGCGGAACCGACTCACCACTTCCCGACGACAGAGGAGATCTCCCGGCTGGAGAGGCTTCTTCCCCTGACTGGTGGGCACAACCAGTTTACCCACTTCTCACCGCACCCCAGACCGGCTTGTGGTCGAATTGCCCGTGCCAAGCACTCTGGCAACCGGATAGCCACTTACCACTGGACCGCGAACTACAGGACCGCCCCTTTTACCAGAGAACTCCGTGGCTGGTTTCTTCCCTGGCAGTGCAATGGAATCCTGTCTTCCTCCCCGATGAGATCCTCTCTTCCCCCGGACGAAGCACCGACTTGCATCCGCTGCCAGGAACAACTGCCCCCGCTGGAGTATTCTCCCCACTTTAAGGGACCGTGTCCGCCAGACCTCCCTTTGTAAAGATTGCTACAAGATAATAATAACCCCTTAACCTTCTGGACTGGGCTGGCCGCCTTGACCTTCAAACTGGTCCCTTCCTGGGCAAGCTCCTGGAGAAACTGGCCATCTCCCAGCTTAACCTCCATGCTGAATCTGTTGGTAATCTTCATGACCATCAATCCGGCTTCAGAGCGGCCAGAAGCACGGAAACTGCTCTCCTGAACATCCGTGAGGACCTGCTCCTGAACCTCGATTCCAACACTCCCTGTGTTCTCATTCTGCTCGATCTCTCCTCTGCCTTTGACACTGTCAACCATGCCATCCTGCTCAACCGTCTCCGTGATAACCTGGGTATCACTGGTCAGGCTCTGGCATGGCTGACCTCTTTCCTTTCCGGTCGACCCTCCCAGGTCCAAATGGGCTCCTTCCTCTCTGACATCTTTTTCTCCACCTGTGGTGTCCCCCGGGGATCCAACCTCTCTCCCTGGCTTTTCAACCAGTATCTGGCACTCCTTGCCCACCGCATCGCCACTCTCTGCCCCTACTTCCAGTGCTATGCGGACGATACCCAGCTCATTTTCAGGCTACCCTCGGCCTCCTCCTCTCCTTCCCTCATCTCCGACTGTCTGTCTGCTATCCAGGAATGGTGTGCCGCCAACGACCTCTGCCTTAACGCCAGTAAGACTGAGATTCTACTCATCGGCACACCCACTCCCTCCTTCCCTGCAGCTCTCTGGACGGCCTCCCTTGGCCCCCTTCCTGCCCCTACCTGCAAGGCTAAAAACCTTGGGGTCATCTTCGACTCCACACTCCTTCTCTCCTCATATATCTGACGTCTCTAAGAAGTCACACTACCGGCTGCACCTCCTCAGAGGTATTCTTCCCTTCCTCTCCTTCCCCCAGAAGCTCACTGTCTCCCGAGCCCTGGTTCTCTCAAGGCTGGACTACTGTAACAGCCTCTATCTTAATCTGCCTGCCTCCACTCTCCGCCCTCTGCAACTTATCCAGAACAGAACTGCGAGACTTGTCCTTGGCCTCAAGCCCAGGGACCGTATCTCTCCAGGACTGAAATCTCTTCACTGGCTCCCAGTGGCTGCGAGGATTAAGTTCAAAACCCTCTGCATTGTCCACAAGGCCTTCTGGGGCCTGGGGCCTAAATACCTTCAACTCTCTCTTCCTAAATATCTTCCTTCACGAGCCCTTCGCTCATCCGTCTCCAACTCCCTCATGGTCAGCCGCTTCTCGAAGCAACGAGCTGGGGGCAGATCTCTCTCCGCAGCAGGGGCCTCCCTCTGGAACAGCCTTCCTGCCTCCCTGAAACTTGAGGAGAACCATCTCCGGTTCCGGAAGCACCTCAAAACCTTCCTCTTCGCTTCTGCCTTCTCTCTCCCTCTCCCCTGCTAAACCTGCTTAACTCCCCACTGAATTCTGCACTATACCTGCATATGGGCCACTCTCAGCGACCTCGGTCCAGGGCCCAGCCACTCTCCACTTGCACTGCCTCCCTGGCTCCCCCTGCACTGCGGGACTGTCACTGTATCCCTACAGCCCCCTTCCCAGCTCTGCACTTACCTCGCACTTGCCACCAGCTGGCCCTTTTTATTTATTATTTATTTACGCTACTTACCTTGTACTGCACTTTCCCCCCCACCTCCTCCCCCTGCACTTTCTCCTTTTCCCCTTCCTCTGCACTTGCGCGATCTGAATGACACCTTGCCTAGTAGGATCGTTTGTCTGTCTTCCCCTTGTTTCCCTCCCTCCCTGCCTCGTCGCGCCTTGAAACACTTGTGTATAGGCGCGTTACAAATACCTTATCATATTGTCATGATCTCTGCTTCCAAAAGGTCAGGGTTTTCCCAACTCCCTTGGAAGCAGATCCATAACCCAGGTTCCAAGTGCCAACCAGTCCCAATTGGGACCTTTTGGACCCAGTCCTGGCGCCAGTGGCACCAGGCTCATAAATATGCCCAGTCCCAGCGCTGGAAGCGCCGGGCTCATAATGCTTGGGTGGACTTACCTTCAGCAGACCATGCTGCTTACTTGCCTGCCAGTTGAGCCTCTGATCCTCTTCTGTTTGGAACTACTTTTCCTGTTGGGTGGGGCTGGAGCCACTCCCTAGATTCAGAACACTGGAACTCTTCTGGAAGGCAGGAACTCTTTTCTTACCAGGAACTCTTTTCTTAGGCGTGGCTGTGGAAGGAGACACCTAAGCACTACAGGAGGCTATTTAAACCACACCCGGTGGATGAATCTTGCTTTGCGTTATTCTGCAACCTCTGCAGCAGAACGCTCATCGTGTCTTCTGCATCCGGTCCTGGGCCTAAGGAAAAAGGCTTACCATCCTGAATCCAGTCTTCAGCAACACCTATAAAGACAAGAAAGAACAGGTTAGCATTCCGGCATCTGAAAGGCAAAGGCTTACCATCCTGAATCCAGTCTTCAGCAACACCTATAAAGACAAGAAAGAACAGGTTAGCATTCCGGCATCTGAAAGGCGAAATCTTACCTACTCTTCGTGCGCTCCGGAGGTCTTCACACTGCATTCCGGCATCTGAAAGACAAAAGCTTACCAACTCTTCGCACGCTCCGGAGGCCTTCGGCGCTGCATCCCGCATCTGAAAGACAAAACAAGGTGCGTTTAAAGACATTGGGGAACTTTAATACTCACGTGCCATTACTCCTTTCCACATCTAATCCAGTGGGTATTCCGGCACCCTGCAGCCGCTCCGAACTCGTACCTGCAAAATAAAAAGACAGTTAGAGCGCATCGTGAAGCAGGCAACAAGCGCTTACTTACGTGCTTCCAGGCGCTTCTATTCATCACACGGGCTCCATCTTCAACTCACTTCAGCCTGTCATCCCCCATCGCCGGAACCCTGCAAAACAAGAGACATCATTACTAAAGACTTTAAAGACATTTGAATGACTCGAAACTTACCGTTCGTGCAGTAAACGACGGACAGCAGTCCTCTGAAGTCAAGAGGCCTGCGCTACCTATCCAGTGAAGAAACTGGTTACAGCACCCTGCCCCGAGGCAGATGGAGAGCTCGGCATTCACTTACCTAAGGTGAGAGCGTTAACCTTTGGGGGTCTACAGGAGAGGAGAAGAGGAAAGAGATAGGGACACCCCAATAACCCCAGTTCATTAACCCCATATTTTCTATCTGCAGACATCTTACTCTACACGTCAGGCATACAGTGCACAGAGGTCCAGCCCAAAGAGTCAACCGGGTGCTACACATCACCTTTGAAGATACGGTAGTCGCCCAGTCAAGACCGGCGCCTCTGCGAGAATCAGGTGAGCGTTACACATATCATATCATTTCTTTGGTCCAACTCTTTTTGAACCTTTTGAAGACTTTTTGTGCACTGCAACTGTGTGACCTTGGACACATTTTGTTTGATCCTCTTAAAGTGGATCCGGCCTACTGACTCTAAACTCAGTGTTACTTTGCCTTCCTCTCTTGTTGTGTTCTTGAAAAAGTGTTGGGATCTGTTTCAATTTATTCTCTGCTTTTCTCTCCCTTTTAAAACAAATTATTAGAGTGAAATCTACGTTAAGCGCTCACCGCTGTCTGAAAATAAGTGGGGCTTTGCTTAAGACTTGTCTAATATTCTTCTAAGGGAGTGTATATCTTTTAGTGACCGTGTTTTTGAATTGCTTACTATTAGTGCCTGTGTGTTTTTCTAGATGTGGTTTTAAATAAATAACTATATCTCTTTTACCCCAAGCCCTGGTCAGTGTTTACTTGTTCTACTGTGTTCTTTTGACCTATTGTGAATACTCTGTATACTGCCTAACTCTTCTTGAGGGAAGTCTGACTGCTCAGCCACAGCTACCAAGTGAATCTGTGTGGTACAGACTGCTACCAAGTGGGTTTACTGCCAAACACCTGTAGTCTTAAATCTTTTGCAATGGTCCCAGAGAGAACTGCACAGGTTTCTGCCTAACACTCCTGTTGCCTGATCTTCGCTGGTGGCTGATGAATGGCAATATTACAGTGAGAGTCCCCTTTACCCGACCAGAGTTTAGTCTGTTGGTAATGACAGACTCCTCTCTTTCAGGCTGGGGGGGGCAGCTCTGAAGGGGTATGCGTTTCATGGAGCATGGTCCAGAACGGAAGCCCTCCCACATGTTAATCTGCTGGAACTCGGGGCAGATGGCCTGACCTTCAAAGCGTTTTTGCCCCTAGTTGGGGTCAAGTCAGTTCTGGTCAGGACAGACAATTCTACTACAATGTTTTACCTGAACAAGCACGGTGGCACCCGTCGTCCCCAGACCCACTCCTTTGCAAGGAGGCAGTTTCAATCTGGGAATGGGCCCTTACAAAGAGATCTGGATTTCTGCAGACCACCTGCCTGCGGACAGCAATGCAGAAGCGGATCAGCTGAGTCTCTTGGGGTTCAACACCTACAAGTGGGGGTTGCACAACAACTCCTTGCTGCCCCTGTTCCGGCACGGGGGTTCGCAGACCTGGACTTGTTCACCTCTCCCCTGAATGCCAAGTGGCCCCAGTTAGACTCATAGGCAGGTCAGTGGTCACTGCAGACGCCTTCCAGATCTGCTTGCACGGCTGCAGGTATTGTGAACTTCCACCCACCGCTCTGCTCCAGCGGACCCTCTGCAAGTTCCGGCCTTCGGTGGGCTGCAGCCTCATCCGGTTGACCCAATGGCCTTCGAGACTCTAGTTTTTGGATCTGCTGCATTGGTGCTCCCAGGGTCCCTCCATTTTCCATTCTCCAGCAGGTGCTTCCTGACGCAGCATGGCAGAGCAGTGGAGCATCCGGACCTGGCCAAACTGGGCCTGTCTCCTGATGAGCGGAATCTTCAGCATGCTCAATTTTCAGATGACAACTGTGGACATCATTCAGCAGGCCAGGATGCCCTTGACTCAAACCCAGTCCTCTGCATGACGTACTGGCTTTTTCAACACATCTGGCTCATTCAGGAGGATACTTGCTGCATGTATTTGGGGGCTGTTGTGGCTTCCAAGAATTCCCCAGAGCATGTGTTTTTGGCAGCCAACCCAATGGTTAAGCCACAGCTTATGGAGTTGTCTAGGATTTTTCCTCAGGTGCCTAGGCGCACCCAGCCTGGGAACTCAATGTGAACTCATTGTGGTTCTTGCAGCTTTGCAACACAAGCCTTTTGGGCAGATGGCCTTTCTGGACATTCGCTTGGTGACACTTAAGAACGTTTTATTGGTGGCTCTCAGCTCTGCACGCATGGTTAGTGAGTTGTAGACGTCTGCTAGCGAGCCCTTCACCACGTTCCACAACGACATGGTCATCTTGCACACTCACCCAAACGTCTTGCCCAAGGTGGTCTCTCCATTCCATCTGAATCAAGAGATCTGCCTGCCGGTGGTGTTCCCGATCCCACAGTCTGAGGCAGAGTGTGCCCTAGATTCCTTGGGTTCTCAAGTTTTATCTCTCTCGGACTAAATCCTTTCGGAAGTCTGAAGCATTGTTTGTGACTTTAGGGGGGCTCCTTCACCGGCTGTCAGGCTTACAGCTTCCATCACCTGGTGGATGGTCAAGGCTATTTCAGAGGCCTTCACAACCACGGGCAAACCTGTTCCCGAGGGGATTCATGCCCATGCGGTCAGAGCCAAGACAACGGTTGGCGCTTTTCGGAGACCACCTTGGGATGTCATCAGCAAGGTGGCTACTTGGGCCACGCCGTCGGCCTTCTGTAAACACTATTCACTGGACACCAGCTCCAGACGTGGTGCAAAGTTTGGTCAGCTGGTTCTGAAGAACCTTTTCACCCCATCCTAGATATGGGGCAGGTTGTCACAGCTCCACCCTATGTTCTTGTTCGGTGAAATCACCCACAAGACTAAAGGGAAGGGGACGAGACGTATGAGTAATTGAAGTTACTCACTATAGTACTCGTAGTCCTCTTTCCTCCATACGTTATACCCACCTTCGCCCCTGCTAGTATGCCATTGACTAGCCAGGTATCTAAGCATCAGATCAAAGGGAACTGAGGTTAGGAGATGGCGGACGGGCCCTCAGCTGGGCGTTTTCATGCCCAAAGCTGTGCCCTACGCACTATTCTAAATTTAAAGGAGAAGCACATTTTCTTGCTGCCAAAGGTTCCAGTACCATCCCCATGCTGAAGGACGCCCTACAAGGATGGAAGAAAGAGACTATGAACTAGGAGTACTCTAGTCACTACAGTGAGTAACTTCAATTAAGTTTTCGCCACTTGCTTTTCACTTTATTCATGTTTCATTCTTTGCCTTTTATAAACTTCATTGTGTTTCACACCTGTTTCCATTTCATTCGTGGGTTGCTCAAAGCGTTTTTTTAGTGCTGTATACAATGATACATGCTTCTCATTTAAGTTCCTTCTCTTCAAGACTCCGCTTTTGTTTCCTAACATTTAAAAACCCCTTGCTTTTGGTTCACGGTCACTTGCATGTACATTTTCTTTCAACCGGCATCACCATATGCCTCGCAGTAGTCTCAGGAGCACCCGGTACGAGTGGCGCTGTTTCACTCACTGTTCTCTCTCGCTCTATTCTCAGCTCTGCCCACACTTTTCTCCGTGTGTGCGAGCAGCGCTCGCAGGCTATATGAGTCTTACTGTGGGTTGCCGCTAGCTCTGCCTCTCTTTCGCAGACACTATCGATGACGGGCAGAACTTGCAAATCCTCCTTGCCCCACAGCTTCAGCTTGTCGACAGGAAACGCTGGTGTCCTGACCTACCGTCAGGACCCTCCTCTGCAGCATTCTTCTTTGCAGGAATTCAACCCCCTCAGGCCTGTCTCCTGCTAGTTTCCTTTTCCTTGCTGTCGGCTCCACCTTTTATGCACATATGACCCATTAACAGGTTGCAGGTGCGAGCCCTTGTGCTCAATTGCCTGACTCCTGTTACTGGTGTTCTCTGGACATGCCCGACCCTCGCAATATTTTTAGGTCTCTTCCTTGTCCCAGTACTAGAGTGGTGTAACTGAATGTTGGTGCATACAACTCCTAGTTGCTTCTTAGTCCCAGTACTAGAGTGGTATGACTGAGGAGAAATAAAAGGAAGTGATTGGCAACAACCTATGAAGGTAGGGATGAGGGTAAGATTTGTTCTTGCAAGGGAAAGGGGATACCGTGTTTTGCCTGTAGACGGCCTTTCCCCAATCCTCAAGGACCCTCTATCCAGGTGAGCCTCCCTCGCATCTCCAACCCGAGGGTCAGTATCCAAGAGCAATGGCCTTTCCCTGGCCACCTGAGAAGAGGATCCAAGGGGAGTATGTGTGAGGATGCCCTCAGTAAATTAAGATTATTTTTTGTTAGTGGATCAGTTATACAGTTCAAAAACTGCAATTAAGAGTAAATTATTGCGCACCGGTTTTCTTTACAAGTAAAATTCAGAGACAGTAGTTTACACATGAACAATCCCTTGTTCATAGAACTCCCCGCCCCCCCCCCCCCCCCAAGCAGACTGTTTTCAGAGGATCTTCAATTTATGATTTCACAATAAATAGCATTGTGTATACCACTAGTTAATGAGAGAAAAAGGTGTAAACATTTTGTTCTTGCGCTTGCACTGTTTCAATTTGTGTGGTAAAAACTACTCATACACTTGTGATTAGTTCCTCAGCATTTGTTTATTTCTTTGCTCATAAGATACTTCCCCACTTTTGCCATTGAGTTGTCTTCATTCAATTGTGTTTGATGCAATTTTGGTGGGTTGCTTGTCACCCAAATTTCCTTTCCTCATTCATATTTTGCACTTTAATTCATTGCATTGTCATCATTCAATGTGTACAGTGGTAGTAAATTTCATTTCTCCTTTTTTGCCTGTCCCAAAACACGTTTCCCCGTCGTGACGGTTCTTCAGGGGATCTGTTGACTATATACTTTAAAGCTCTGAGTGGATCAGAATAGAAATGTTATTCTCTAAATTCGTTTTTGTGATGTGTTCATATAGTCATTGTATTCTGCAAAAGAAGATGAAGATAGCGGCCCCATTAGGGGTTAACTTAAGGTGACTTCAAGACATATTATGGGATAGTCTAATAGGGATACTTACTTGAACTCTAGTAGCTGAACATTCTGAATGCAATTTTTATGTTGGATGGAGGCTGTGAGCTTAAGATAAAAAGCTTCCCGTATGATTTACATGTGATTTCCTAATCCATTGCTACATACTAATGTTGTGTATGGCATTAGTAATACAGTATGAATCATCATAGATTTCCTTTTGTGGAAATATAGTACCCACCTACGATTGTGCTGGTTCCTGCATTACTAATATTCGCTTAGCATTTTATCTTTCACTTACCTTTGTTTCTCTGCCTCGCGTCTGGTGCTGCAGTGCGATTGCCGGTTTTTCCTAGATTGCGGTAGTGTTGCTTTTATAGAGTGCGCAGACGTCACTGCGTACGGCGCAATTACTCACGAAAGGCTGCCATCTTGAGTTGGGATGTATTTTGCTATGCGTTATATATGTATGTTTGCGTTTACTGCTCATTCTAAATGGCAGTGCTAATTACATTCTTTGTGCTTATGATTTGAAAACAAACATTTTGCATCTCATACCTGTTGAAAGCAAAAGGTAAATAGTTTAATGAATTACGTGTTTGTTTTTGTTCCAAAACGGTGGATATCTTCACTATTTGTTAATATGTATACGATAGGAGCTGAGGTCCAAATTGTGTTTTTACAATTGGAGGCCAGATTATTTTATGTAGGTCTCTATTCACCCTACGTAATGAAACCTTTGTGTGATGGTGTTCATTTATGGCTACTTTACAGCTTCATTTGGTGTGGGTTCCCATATTGTACATCGCTTGTTGTTTAAGGCTTGTATACATTCATATTTACATTGTTTAGACAGAATGATTGCTAAGGTGTTATTGTTTTTCAAAAAATGATGCATCTCCTGATCAATGTTAAGACCAGTATAGCTGGCATCCATGGTACATATCCAAAATGATTCACGTTTGCACAATAGCTTTTCCATACTGCCCCCTCTTGGTGGGGTTAATAGCCTTTCTATCCCGAAACACTTTATCTCGGCAATGTCTGTTGGCCGATGATGGTCCTGAAAATGTATCACTATCTGTGATCTTGTATCTTTGTTAGTTATCGCTCTGAGGTGTTCTCCAATTCTGGTTTTGAGTTTTCCAATTGTGAGGAGCTGGAGGACGGGCCGTCAGTTGGGCATTTTGATGCCCGAAGCTGCGCCCTGTGCGCTATTCTAAATTTAAAGAAGAAGCGCATTTTCTTGCTGCCAAAGGTTCCAGTACCATCCCCATGCTGAGGGTTGCCCTACAAGGATGGAGGAAAGAGACTATGAACTAGGAGTACTATAGTCACTACAGTGAGTATCTTCAATTAAGTTTTCATCACTTGCTTTTCACTTTGTTCATAATGTTTCATTCGAATGGATTGTGGCCTCCGCCATATTTTTCATCTTAGATGAATCCTTACCTTCAGTTTTGCTGCATCGGAATTGTTTTCTCTCTCTCCACCAGAGGGCGCTCCACTCGAGGCTGTGGCATCGATGTCCCTCGGTGGCATCCGTCGAGTGCTGACGTCATCCGCTGTATAAATGCCTCAAGCGTGCCTGTTGGCCTAGTTCCGTTTTTCCGTTAGCTTTGCTTCCGATTGGTATAAACGGCACTTCAGTTCGTACGATAATGTCGTCTTCATCGAACCCTTCCACACTGAAGGCTGGATTTAAGAAATGGCAGAAATGTGGGAGAAAGATGTCGCTAACTGATCCCCATCGGAATTGCCTCTGGTGCTTCGGTTCCGACCACCGTATAGATGACTGCGGTTCCTGTCAGTTGATGCCCCATAAGGCCTTAAAAGAACGAAGAGGTAAACTGGCGGCGGGGGGGGAGGGGAATCCTCAAAGTTTTCTTCGAGAGGCCTCTAAAAAGGTGAAGAAAAGACAACACCGGTCTCCCTCTTCCTCTTCCTCAACATCGTCTGAGGAAGTCATAACATGTCCGTCGAGACATGTCTCCCCTAGAAAGTGGGAAGCTTTGAGACATTCATGTTAAAACATTTTAAGATCTCAGCCCAGACCGCCTCAAAAAAGTCTAACGAAGACCATTCCCCTGCTCACAAAAATGACGACAGGGGAAGATGTAAGATGAGAAAATCCGGCAAAAAATTGTCGAGGGTGTCATCCAGGGAGTCTTCCCAGACACCTCATAGAAAAAACCTACCGGTGCATAAATCGGAGGTAGAACTCAAGAAAATGGCATTGGACTCTCATACGTCATCAAAGTCTTAATCTAAAACATCCTTGAAGCCTCTGTCGATGACGCAACCTAAAAAGGTTACATCAAGTGCACAGTCAACGGTATCGAAGGCTCCTTCGACGGGGTCGACGATTCCATTGAAGGCATCGACAATTACCTTGACAATATCGAAGGTAATGGCTACAACATCGATGCTTTAGTCGACGTCTACTTCCATTCCAATGGCAAAATTGACACCAATGTTAAAGCCTATACCACCTGAAAAGGTGTTTCACCCAGAAAGCAGGCATGATTTATTTAGGACCATGTCATCCATATACGAAGGAGAGTTCTCAGCAGAAAAAGAAGTTTCACCTGCTGGTGTTAAATTTGGTACAAGACAAGTCCCTGAGGAGTTAGTTGACCCTCAATCTAAGATACAAGACCTATGAGTGCTTGCAGTCAGCAAGTGGTCTGGATACTTCTCCAGGATATCTTTTTGAAAAACCTGACCCAGCAGAACATGCTGATGCAGGTTACACAAAATTGATGTACAGGGTAACTGAATTCATGGGATGGGGTAGAAATTCACCTGTCTATCAAGATGATGACATGACTGACATCCTTTCAGGAGGACCTCAGCAAGACCCCATACTTCCTTTTCATGTACCCTTACAAAGGAAGGTTAATACTGCCTGGGAAAACCCTGGAACTATTCCGGCATTAAAAAAGAAATGTGTCAAAATATAGACCCTGTACTTCAGATCCAGAATACTTAAGTAAGCACCCATCTCCAGAATGTCTGGTAGTTCAAGCAGCTAACTCTACTAGAAATGCTGCATACCCTACAATTGGCCCTGATAGAGATGATAAAAAGGTTGATGCATGTTCCAGAAAGATTTTTACGTCAGGGAGCATGGCTTTAAAATCCACAAATGTAACGTGCACCCTTGCAAGATTTACGTATACCCTGTGGGACTGCATGTCAGCGGCAGCTGAACACATCCCGGAAGGTGAGGAACGTGATGGGTTCCTATCCATAGTAAGGGATGGAAAGGAGGCTTCGGGGGAATGCCTTCAATCAGGTTTAGACACAGCTGACGGTATCAGTAGGTCCATGGCGTCTCGCACGGTGCTACGTTGACTTGCGTGGCTAAGAAAGTCAGGTTTTGCACCGGATGTGCAATCCAGGCTTCTTAAATGTCATTTGACTGCTCAAGGTTGTTTGGCAGCAAGGCGGATGAAAGTTTGGAGAAGCTGCAGACCTCCAAAGCGGCGGCAAAATCACACTGTGCCACTATACGACAACCTCAGCAACGCCCCTACACAGGCTCATCTTCCTGGAGGGGGTCGTCCCTTTCGATTTTATTCCTCATTTGGGAAAGGAAGGGGACAGGCCAGTCAGAGAGGTCAAAGAACATTTCCTCGGGGGTGAGGAAAAGGTGCTAGATCTGCCCCAGCAGCGGCATCTGCTGCAAAACCACTAAGGTTTTGACCCACAAGACCCCAGTGGGAGGCATAATCTCACAGCATCTGAAATAATGGCGGGGCATTACTTCAGATGCTTGGGCACTGGAAACAGTATCCCAAGGTTACTGCCTTCCTTTTCAAAAGAAACCTCAGAATCACCCACCGGGTGTCATGATTCCTGCCCCTCATGAACCCAGCCCTCCAAGATTTCAGGCTGGAGCCAGGCCACAATCACCTACATGGCCCTTAGGGTATCTCCATCCCTCCAAAGACCCACTTGGAGTCAGACTTGGCGCTTGTGGCACCAGACTCACTCCCATAGGATAACATTGGGGATTGGACTTGTAGTGCATTGATGGGGACAAGATGGATGCCCCCACGTATTTCGGTTCCAAGAACTGCATGAGCAGTCTAGTCTTTTGGGTGTGGTTCAGCCCAGAGACACTTGGGATATCCAGAGACTATTTAAGCCACGCCCAGGCTGAGAAACATGCTTTGCGTTTTCTGCACCTGCAGCTTGACACTCACCGTGTTCGGATCGGTCTCCAGTAGGCCTGCATCTTTCTACAAGAACACCGTTAGGAACAGCCTTACCTTGCGGCGTTTCTGTCCATCATTCATCGCTCCTTTTGTTCTGCGGGCATCTTCGGCGGTGTCATTCCCATCCCGGCACGCCGCTTCCTGAGGAAAAGGGAGAACAACAGAAAAAGGCATTAGTAAGCATTCAGCAAATCTTCGCTTATTTTTTAAAGACTGTACGAGCTTCAAACGCTTACCTGAATCCCAGCTGCTCTGGGGGAACTCTGTCTCCGGAACTTCTCATCCATCTGCAAGAGGGAAAAGACACTCCAGGTTAGCGTGGAAACATCTAGAGGCGCCGCATACTGCGCTTACTCACCGCATTTCTTCATAATAACCGGCATCCACGCTGAAAACGTCGTGGCACCTAAAAGACACAGAAAAATAACTCAGTTCAATACAAATACGAAAGGGTCGCATAGCGCATAGCGCTCTCACTCACCTTCAGCGCTACTCCTCTCAGCAGCATGTCGCCATCCCCGGACGCCGGCCATCATCTAAGGAAGGAAAGGAACGAAGTTAGAGAACTGTTCAAAAGACTCATTATACTTACCTGTCGGACTCTTGCCAGTGAAGTAACTAGGCAGCAACGAGCCCGCATCAATCAACGCACCCCACGCTGAAAGCAGGACGGATAGCACACTTTCCAAGAAAACAAGGTGAGCTGTGGATCAAAGGGAAGGGTTGGACCACGGGGAAGAAGGGGTTCAAGCACACAGAGACAATAGGGAGTTAAACTCTACCAATCCTGTGTTTCAGGCCCAGTCTCCAGTCGAGTAGATTCCAGGGAAGGGTTCGAGGTCGTAAGTGGTCAGAACAG
This sequence comes from Ambystoma mexicanum, assembly GCF_040938575.1. Classification (NCBI taxonomy): domain Eukaryota; kingdom Metazoa; phylum Chordata; class Amphibia; order Caudata; family Ambystomatidae; genus Ambystoma; species Ambystoma mexicanum. The sequence continues at coordinate 983,808,422 of NC_090934.1, read as the reverse complement.
GCTGAGTGACGTCCCCGTGGATACCAGGTGAGGGTTACACCGGGATACAACTGTCAAACATCCAGATCTGCTCCTCTTGCAGGAAGTTTTAACCCTGCTGCAGAAAGGTGCAATAGAACATGTAGCTGTCATGATCCCCGGCAAGCTCAGGGCTCCGACTGGTAATACAGGGAGCTTTTGGGTCAAGAAGCTGGCTGCTTGGCGCAGGCACAGGATGCCGTCAGTACATTAGTTACAAGTGCCCCATCCAAAATGGCCTTTAAGGTTGGCCTATTCAGTAGTATCCAACATGGCCTCTAGAGGGACATGATACAAGCTTCCTTGGTGGTCTAGTGGTGCTGGGTGGGCCCAGGGCTATATAAACCCCGCCCTGGGCCCCACCCAGAGCTTAGCGTTTTCCCCGGCTGCTAGCGTGACGCTTGCCAGCCGTAGACCTGACTTTCCAGCTTCGTAAGTGAAGACGCCGTGAATGTAACCCTGCACGGCGTGATCTGCACAACTTGTCAAGATAACCAGTTCTGCTCTGCACCTCGATCCTGTAATAAGATCCTGGAACTACGCGAGGTGAGATTCCAGTTTGTTACCTGCTAACGTCGTGTTCTTCGGGTGCGGCTGCATCCATCCAGCAATCCACCGCCGGCGCATGTGTTCTTCGGGTGCGGCTGCATCCATCCAGCAATCCACCGCCGGCGCATCAGGCGTTCCACCGCTCCTGTGGACAAAGACAAACGTAAGTGGAGCATAAATACCACGCCTGCCCACCATTAACCTATTACTTACCTGGATATCCCTCAGCAGTTGTACCCGCGACGTCCTCACGCTGCTGTTAACCCCTCCAGAACATTTAAAACCTGGGGAAGAAAACAAGAGAAGAGGGGGAAAGACTAATCAGTAAGCACATTGACCCACAACCTCGTGGGTGGGCGCCTTCAGCACCAAAGGACTACTCTAAGGTGGTTTTGTCGTGCCGCAGCCGGCCTGGGCACCCATCACCACAGTGAAGAAACTGATTGCTACTGCTACAAAATCCAGTGAAGGAACTGGGTTGCATCTGCAAAGAGACTGGGAGTGACATTTCACACACCTGGAGGTGCATCGCAATAGAGCCAAGACTCATTATCCAGGCCACTCCTGCCTCTCTGGCCACTGGGTGATTTAACCTGCAGTGGGCAGAGTGGAGGGAGTGTTTTGGACATCATCCGGAGGTATACACAGACCGGACCAGAACCCGCCGACAGACCGGACCAGGCACTCCTGCAGGGCCCCAGAGGTAAGCGTTACAGTAGCTGAGAGGAGCAAGGGTTGGTATTCCCCATATTTCCTTGTTAGGGAGAATTCTCTGTTTAGGCTGAATTTCCTAACCTAGTGAGTCCCCCAGCAGCTTTGCTGGATTTTTGAGGTTTATTTTCTTCTCCTGCCAAGAGTGGGATTCTTTTTACCCTCACTCTTGGACATGGTTTGAGTGTATTCCTGTGACTTGTAATGTGCTTATGGGCTTTGGGGTATTTTTCCCCATATGCTATCATTGGTTTTTGTATGTGTGTTACACAGCACCCTCAGTGCAGTAACACAGGGGTGTCATAGTGACCCCCAAACATAGACTCCATACCCTGGGACTGACTACTGTCTCCCTGGGCGTGTAAAGTCACCATTGACTTTACTAGTCTTAAATTATGAACAGAACCACTACAAACCATCATACTGTGGAAGTACTGGTAGGGGCAATTAGATTGCCCCTGGGTCTGTTTGTTGCGGGGGTACTGTCCCGTCCCCCCTCGCAGAGTTTCTGGCTGGTGGCAGTGGATACCACGGAAATATTCCACCGGAATATTTCCCAATGGGATTTCCCATTGATTTTAATGCACCACTTTTTGGTGCAATGTTAAAGATACCGCCGGTTTATTTATTTAATATTAATTCACCGGTTGGGATTTTTTGCCAGAACTCGCCGCCAAAATGGCGTCTGGGTTCAATTCAGTAACCCTGAACCCGAGTCGAGCCTTTGTTCCACTTTTGGCGGGCTTCCTCACAGAAGCCCTCCAAATGGTGCCACTCTGTCTGGGGTCAACAGGATGTGTGGGAGGGGGGATTAGGCACTCTGGACTGAGTTGCCTTGGCAACTCAAGTCGCACTCTTGTGTGATTGGCCCAGTGGTGAGCCCCCCGGCTCACCACTTGGCATGTTTGAGTGACAGCTAGGACTGGTGAATGGGGGTTTGCTGCATAAAAGTAGGGCTTTGGGGACTGGAACTTCAGAAGTCGCCACAGGACCTAAGAAGCCGAAGAGGGAGAAGCTGAGCCGACCTGCCACGACAACACCACCGGTGGAGGCCTGCGGAACCGTCTCACCACTTCCCAACGACAGAGATCATCTCCAGTCCGGAGAGTCTTCTTCCCTTGACTGGTGGGGACAACCAGTTTTTGCCTTCTTTTCGCCTCCCTGGAGCATCTCGTGGCTGCCTTGCCTGTGTCAAGCACCCCGGCAACCGGAATACCACTTTTTACCTCTACCGCGAAAACTCCACGGCTGGTTTCTTCCCTGGTAGTGCAACTACCTTCAGCCTTCCTCCACGTCGAGATCTGCTCTTCCTCTGGACGATGCCGCGACTTGCACCCACTACCAGGAACAACTGCCACCGCTGGAGGATCCTTTCCATTTTGAAGGTACTGTGTTCCGCCCGGCTTCCCCTGCCACCGATTGTACGGGGTAGATTTAGCCCTCGGCTCTCGAACCTGGGTTAGCCTGGGACACCCTAACTAAACTTTTCTAAGCTTAACAGAACTTTTCTACTCACCTGTAAAGATCTTTTGAGACTTTGTGACATTGTGTGATCTTGGGCATATTTGGCCTGGCTCTCCCTAAAGTGGGCCTGGCACTGAACTTCCTTGCTCCTCAATAGACTGCCTTCTCTAATACTTACTGTGGTTACCTGAAAAGTGTTTTACTGTATTGCTTTCTTAATTCTGCCTTTTCCCTCCCTTTTTAAACAATTTGTTGTGGTGCCATCTAACGTTAAGCTCTCACCTCTGTCTGGAAATAAGTGGTGTTGACTAAGACTTGTCCAACAAATAACTAGGGATGTACATATAGTAATTAGGACTGTGTTTTGAATTTACTTAGCTTTTTCTGTGCTAGTGTAATTTTACAAGTGTTTTAAATAAATAATTAGATACTTTTACACAAGCTCTGGTCAGTGTTTGCTTGTGCTACTGTGCCTCTGTACCTATTCTGTATGCTCTGTATACTGCCTAACTCTTCTTGAGGGAAGTCTGACTGCTCAGCCACAGCTACCAAGTGAATCTGTGTGGTACAGACTGCTACCAAGTGGGTTTACTGCCAAACGCCTGTAGTCTTAAATCTTTTGCAGTGGTCCCAGAGGGAACTGCACAGGTTTCTGCCTAACATTCCTCATACCAAAGGAGGACGTAGGACTGAGACCCATCTTGGACTTGAGAAGCTTGAACAAGTTCCTCAGGGTGGACAAGTTCAAAATGGTCACACTTTCTCAGATCCTTCAGCCTATCCAACTCCAGGATTGGTTGGTATCATTGGAACTTCAGGATGCTTACTTTCATGTGCCAGTCCATCTCGAGCACAGAAGGTACCTGAGGTTCGCGATTGGCATTTCTCACTATCAGTTTTGAGTTCTGCCATTCGAGTTGGCCTCCGCCCAAGAGTTTTCACCTAGTTGATGGCGTTGGTGTCAGCAAGTCTCAGGAGAGGGGGCATTCACATCTACCCCTATCTGGACGATTGGATGATCAGGGCACGTTCTCCAGAACAAGTCCAGGGACAACTGTCCAAGACTTGCCACTTCACAAACTAGGGTTTTCTTTGAATTTAAAAAAGTCAAACATGATGCCATCAGAAACTCCAGTTTATCGGAGCAGTCCTGGATACTTGTTTGGACAAAGCCTCGCCTCCCGAAGAGAGAGCTCACCACATTCTGCAGATGGTAATAACATTTCAGAATGCCCAGTATCTACTGGCCTTCAATTTTCTCAGATTGCTCGGTCTCATGGCATCCTGCATTGTTCTGGTGCCAGAAGCCAGATTGAGGATGAGATCCCTTCAATGGACCCTCAGGGCTCAATGGTCCCAATTTTAAGGGGAAATGTCAGATCTATTGAAAGTACCAATCGGAGTAGCACACGATCTACAATGTTGGGCTTGCAGGGAACATATCCTCAAGGGAGAATCTTTTTGGCAACCATGGCCGGGGATAACAGTAGTAACGGACGCCTCAGTGGGTGGGGAGCTCACACCAACGAGTTGACAATCAGCGGTTGTTGGTCTCCATTGGAGTCCAAACTACACATCAACCTATTGGAGCTGAAGGCCTTCTTGCCCTCTCCACGGGGGTAAGAAGGTCCGATAATGAAACGGCCATGTACTACCTCAACAAGAGAGGAGGAGTAGGGTCACTGCCACTGTGCAGAGAAGCAATGCAGCTCTAGTTCTGTGCAATACAAGAGGGGATCTCTCTGTCGGCAGTTCACCTAGCCAGAGAGCAAAACACAGCGGTGGACGCTTTGAGTAGGCGAAGCAGAGTCTCCCACGAGTGGGAACTAACTCAGGAAGTCCTTCAAGAGATATTCGCCCTTTGGGGAACCCCACAAGTGGATCTGTTCGTGACCAGTGTCAACAGGAAGTGCGAACTGTACTGCTCAAGGGAATTTCCTCCAAGAAGAGCTCTAGGGGACGCATTCGTGGTGGAATGGGAGTTTCCAATTCTGTATGAATTTCCTCCAGTCCCTGTGATCCCTCAGGTAATCGGGAGGTTGAGAAAGTTCAGGAAAACCATGATCCTAATTGCCCCAGATTGGGCCAAGAGAACGTGGTACCCGGACCTTCTGGACATGTCCATCTGCCCTCCAATACGTCTTCCGAAAAGAGAGGATCTTCTCTCACAAGAGGAAGGTCACGTTCTCCATCCAGAGGTCGGCACACTCAACCTTCACGCATGGCTTCTGAGAGGTTGAGATACAAGGGTTGGGACGTTCCGGATGACGTCATGGAGATCTTGCTTTCGGCCAAAAGGCCAGCAATTAAATCTCTGTACCAGTGTCGTTGGAACAAGTTCAGTAACTGGTGCAGAGAAAAGAATGTGGTCCCGTTTCAATGTAATATTCCCACAATATTGCCTTTTCTGTTACACTTGGCTAATCTGGGGCTCCAGTTTGGTACGATAAAGATATTTAGCAGCGCTATCCATTTTTAAGCGCTCCTCAGAGGAAGAATCTTACTTTAAGATACCTTTTTAATAACTCAATTCTTAAAAGGTCTAAATAATGTGTTTCCTCCAATACCAAGTTCCTGTTTGGGATTTAAACTTGGTACTAAAGTTCCTCACATGCATTCCATTTGAGCCTTTACATTCCAGTCCATTAAGGCTCCTTACTCTAAAAACAATACTTATTGTGGCAATGACATCAGCCCGCAGGGTAAGAGTTGCAGGCACTTTCTAGTGGTCCTCCTCACACTATCTGTTATAAAGATAAAGTAGTCATTAGAGTAAAACCCTCTTTCTTGCCAAAAATTGTCTCAGATTTTCACCTTTCACAAAAAATAACACTTCCTACTTTCTACCCTCCTCCTCACACAAGTAAGGAAGAGAAACAGCTACATAGATTAGTTCCTAGAAGAGCTCTTTGCTTATATATCTCAAGATTTGCAAAACTATGCCAGTGTGATCAGCTTTTTGTGGGATACAGTGGCCTTAAATTGGGACTAGCTGTAACTAAGAAAACATCTAGATGGATAATTTTGGCTATAACTGAATTTTATAGATTGGCTGGGAAAGATCCTCCAGATGGGCTGAGGGCTCATTCAACCAGGGGCATGGCAACTTTAACAGCACTTCAAAGGGGTGTCCCTGTGCAAGATATTTACGCAGCAGTCACATGGTCATCCATGCACACTTTTATAAAACATTATGCTCTAGATTCGAAATCTTCACAAGGAGGTCTATTCGCTAAATCAGTAATTCATTCTGTACATGACTAAAATTTCTGTACTCACCTCCAATACAAAACTGCTTTGGGAGTCTATCTAAGATGAGAAATACGTGGGAGGACACAATCCATTTGAAGAACAAGTTACTTAACATTCTTTCAATTGGATGTTCCTCCCACGTATTCCTCATCGACCCTCCCAGCCTACCCCACAGTACAGTTTGTGATTTACACTCTAAATTCTTTTAAGGCTTGGGTCAAAAGAGGCACGCCATTGAATACAATCCGTTGGTTATAATATACGAAAAAACAGCACTGAGGCCAATGGGCGCTCTCGAGGCATATATTCAGCGGATGACGTTGGCACTCGACGGATGGCGCCGAGGCACATCGATGCTGCAGCCTTGAGTGGAGCGCTCTCTGGTGGAGAGAGAAAACATTTCCGAAGCAGCAAAGCTGAAGGGAAGGATATATCTAAGATGAGGAATACATGGAAGGAACATCCAATCGAAAGAACGTTACAGTTGGTAAGTAACTTGTTCTTCTTTGCCTTTCATAAACTTTGTGTGTTTCACACCTGTTTCCATTTCATTCGTGTGTTTCTTACAGCGTTTTTTAGTGCAGTATTCAAAGATGCATGCTTCTCATTTAAGTTCCTTCACTTTAAGTTTCAATGTTTGTTCCTAGCATATAAAAACCCAGTGCCTTTGGTTCACGGTGCTTGCAGATACATTTCCTTTCAACTCTGCCCAAACTTCTCTGCGTGTGTGCGAGCAGCACTCACCTACTACGAATCTTGCTGTGGGTTGACGGTAGCTCTGCCTCTCTCTCTCGCAGACACCATCGGTGACGGGCCGACCTTGTGAATCCTCCTTGCCCCAAAGCTCCAGCTTCTCGACAGCAAACGTTGGCATCCTGACCTGTCAGGACCCTCCCCGGCAGCATATTTCTTTGCAGGAATTTAATCCCCTCAGGCCTCTCTCTCCCAGCCCGTGTCTCTCCTGCTGGTTTCCTCTTCTTTGCTGTCGGCTCCACTTTGTATGCACCTTTGACCCTTTAACAGGTTGCAGGTGCAAGCCCTTGTGTTCAAATGCCTGACTCCTGTTACTGGTGTTCTCTGGACATGCCGGACCCTCTCAATATTTTCTAGGTCTCTTCCTCGTTTCAGTACCAGAGTGGTGTAACTGAATATTAGTGTGTACAACTCGTAGTCACCTCTTCTTCTTCGTCCCAGTACTAGAGTGGTATGACTGAGGAGAAATAAAAGGAGGTGATTGGCAACAAGCTATGAAGGTAGGGGTGAGGTTGAGTTTTGCTTTCACAAGGGAAAGGGGATACCATGTCTCGCCTGCAGACACCCTGTCCCCAATCCTCAAGCACCCTCCACCCAGGTGATCTTTCCTCGCATCTCCAACCCGAGGGTCAGGATCCAAGAGCAATGGCCTTTCCCTGGCCACCTGAGAAGAGGATCCAAGGGGAGTAGGTGTGAGGATGCCCTCAGTAAATTAAGATTATTTTTTGTTAGTGGATCAGTTATACAGTTCAAAAACTGCAATTAAGTGTAAATTATTGTGCACCGGTGTTCCTTACAAGTCAAATTCAGAGGCAGTAGTTTACACATGAACAATCCCTTTACACCATCCACCCACAACTCCTGATTTCTGAGGGAAAAGGGGTTAGTTACCTTGGCTCCTGACCTCCACCTAACTGAAGCCAGCATTGTCATCTATTCCTGCGTAGTAGACAACCATTTGCTGATATCAGCCCATGCCTGACTCATCCTTGCAGAGGCTCTACATATCTGCAGCTCATTCCCCATTGCCCACCGACTACTTGGCAGCTCACCATTTGGTACACATCAGACCTGATCTGTGCCTATTTTAGCAGGGAGCCACAAGGAACAGTGCAAACATCTTCACAGGCCAATGAGTAAGCCCTGCATATTGGAATGCTACTTACGAACCCAGGCCTTTCTCTGCCACCAGGCAAACCATATTGAACATTCTCATACGCTCGCAGCCTCACCTCCCTGCCACAGCACTACCTTTTCATTGTAGTGCCCCTCCACTGGCGCACCAGCTTCATCTCTAGTGGCTTTGCGCTGTATCCCTGGAGTTCCTGCCTTGATCTCTCTGAACTAGCTCTTCTTGTGGCAGCCGTTACGTGCAACTTTCATGGGCGAGATGTTCTGTTTGCCAAGCAACTGATTAGTTACAGGCTCATTGTTGTGGACCACCATAAGGTCCCTTCGTGAAACTTTCAAGCGGTTTCGTGGCTGCCGAATGCTTGCAAGTCCCAACAGCTTCACTGTGAAGTCTGTAATGACAAAAACGTACAAGTTTCCTTTCTCAAACTGTTTAGAACTGCTGGCCTCCGTTCTCAAGGCACGTTTCAGGGTGACTTCCTCCCTGCCCGTAACCTTTGCTTCATTGATCAATCACAGGTACAGAGAGAACAAGAAAGAAAGGAGTAAAATGTTTGCTGTCTTCCCATGCTATTGCCATTGTCGCAGGCCTTGTTAGATGGACATTGAGGCTTGGGGCATTTATAGTTGTATTTATCTCCTTTGGTCTTTCAGTACTCAGACCATTGTGTTTTACCAATACAATTGCGATTGCTATTCAGATCTTACATCATGTCCATACAGCCTGTCCTTGCAGTTCCTGCTAAGGCCTAGCCTGTCACACAGCACACATGTCTATCATATTCATGGCAAATCGACATTCCATTGCTGTAGATTGTCCTTCAAAGAACCATGCACGTGTTTATGGGAGTACTATTTAATCCTGGCACACAATTCAACACACTCACTGATCTATTTAATCACTGGTTTGTACACCGGACAGCTATTTGCACAACATGCACACATTCTTCACCAATACTGTTGTAGATACACACACTGCATGCCGCTATACGTATATGCCTGGCTTTTGCATGCAGCACACACGCATTGCATGCAACCCTTCATCTGAGCTCAGTTATCCAACATTGGATCTTTCATAGATGAACATGCTGTGAATATTCGTCAGGCTGGGGAATCCTTGGTAACATAGAGCAGTTAAAACTTTTTTTTTTTTAAAACACTTTTTATTAAAAATTTTAAACAAAACTGATCACAGCCCCTGAAGATAACCGATCTTCCCCCTACCACCTCCCCCCACATTCAAGTATCCAGGTTATACCCTCCAGGCCTGCATCTTTCCCATGGTTGACAGCAGACGAGCAGTTTAAACTTAAACTAAAAACTGTCACTTTTGTGCACTAGTACAGACTTTTTATGTCCTACTGCCCACAACCAATATGAACACCTCCCTTAACTTCTTCCCTCGGTCATCTTCTGATTCTTTACCACACGTTAGTGTAAGGAGTCCTCATTTATTCTGTTTTCTAATATTCTTCAAAAAACGTGACACTTAAATCATTTTCGACAAAAGATTTCCTCTTTTTCTACGTCTTCTTGACCGGCGTGGCCGCGATGTTGCTAGGTCCATGGACCGTTCTGTTATCTTCTAATTATCATCTGCGCAGTTGGGCCAACCTCATGGCCAAGTCCACATTGAAGAGCCTGTTCAAGGCCTGTGCCCGCTGCTGATGGAAAAATGTCTACGTGGAAGATCAGCCCGACGACTGCCTCTACTGCCTTCGCCATAACTACGTCATCCAGGATTGTGCAATTTGCCAGTCGTTCTCCAACAAGCCGCTGAGAGATCCTCACTGTCGTCTCATCAGAGCCATACAGAGCCATGCCTCACTACCGCAGTGCAGAACAGCCCGGCGAAACCACCTATACTAAGAGGTCTAGGTTGCATGAGGTCCACAACACCAGCAAGAAGAAGCACAAGGAAACCTCGGACTACGAGCCCGTATCTTTGCACAAGGACCGGTCTTTGACAAAATTCAGTGCCCAGGTGGTGTCTACAGATTAGTGCAGTCAAGGCCTTTTCCATCGCCCCAAGGACGAAACCCCATCAGCCAAGTCCACTTGTAAGTCTAGTGGCCACTCTGTCTTCTGCAGCAAAACCTACCCCATCAACATATTTGCTTTCGGCACAGAGTAAGTCATCGTCAACACCAAAGCCATCAACAACACCAAAGCCATCAATGCTGTCCATCGGCTGTCCATCAGCACCCCCGATGAGACCGTCAACGGTGTCGGGAAGAATTGGGGCTTCTCACAGGATCACCACCACTTCTTCATGTGAAGGTGCAGAGCAACAGGAAGAAGAGGCTGTCATGTCACCTTCTTCCCCATCGCGCAGGACACCACCTCCTATAAGGCAGTATAGTTCTCCATGGTTGAGGGAAGCCTAATCAGACTGCCAGCTTTGCCACCACTGCACACATCTCCGGCAGGGGATGACTTGCGTCCGATGCAGCCAGCACCATTGTTGCCTCCCCCTAGAGATATGTCAGACATTTTATCCACCGTAACCATACTGGTGTCAACCTTGAAACAGGGGCTGCCTGCACCAGTTCCAGTACTGCCTCGACGGCCTCAAGCCGATGTTCTTGGACCATACAGGGAAGCTGACCCTCCACCACAGGAAGGGTAAACCCCAGTCAAGGCCACCGCAACTGTCGGATACAGAGTCAGATGGATCCTGACCCACTTGCAAGACATGGTTTCCACACATTCATCCCACACTGACGATTTTGACATGGCTGATGGGAATCCGGATGATATTCCAATCAGGGATTCACCCGCTGATGAGGTTAGGGGCCTTCCTCACGCTTATGGCCAGGACGGCCAAGATGTTCAGCCTTACCCTGGAGGAGTAGCGCAAACGAAGTGTAATCTATCAACGCGCAGGAAGTCTATCATATCCATCCCACAGTTGGAGGATGGCCTGGTCATTTTCTCTCATCCCGCTATGGCCCCAGCAAAGAAGGACCACTTCAACAAAAAGTATATGGCACCGGAGAGCGCTCCTGCCTGTCTCCGCATCCAACCTACACCAGACTCTGTTGTCTCATCTGCCGCAGGGAAAAGGTCAGCTAACCCATCTTCCCCCTGCTCCGTTCCCTGGGACAAGGAAGGCAATGGCGTCGATGCCTTCGCAAAGGAAACGATTACCACCAAAGCCACGACTATAATGGTGGCAAATGCAATGGCCATACTCGAATGTTATGATCGCGAGTTGTGGTACAAGATCGGTCATATATTAGAGTTTCTGCCAGATGACAAGAAATGGTAGGCTATGGAAATCTTCCATGAGGGTGAATTTGCATCGGACCATGCCATCATGGTCTCAGTGGACATCGCTGATACTGGTTTCCACCAGGTTGGAAATGGAGCGGTACTTCGCAGACAAGGTTGGCTCAAAGCCACAGGTTTTTGACCTGATGTCTAGTCCTGGTTGTGGATATGCCCTTTGACGGTAAAGACCTATTCAGGGAAAAAGGTAGATGAGACTTTACAATCCATTAAAACAGACATTGAGCCTGCTCGTTCCCTGGGCATGCTGCAGCAAAGTCACCAGTCCTTTCGCTCTGGGAAAGGCCGTTATGGTAGAACTTCGTGGGATAACCGCTCCTCTTACCAGTCTTCATCGTCCTACAAAACACGATACTTGGGACCAGTATAGTAAGTGGCCCCAACCGTATAGAGATCTGCAGCGCTGGCGGGTCTCCTCCCAATCTAGGGGCCAGTCTGGCAAACAACCATGACCAGCCCAGGGCCCGGTCTTCTGCTTCAGCACCCCAGTAGGAGGAAGACTGTCAAGATTTGTTGAAGAATGGGGAAACATCACAACTGAGGAATGGGTGCTATCCCTTCTGCAGTAGGGCCACTTGCTGGAGTTTGTAGACTATCCACCGGACATTCCCCTCGCAACACCACCTGCTACAGGAAGTGCGAGCTCTGCTACAGAAAGGGGCAGTGGAGAAGGTGCCGAATTACAAAAGTGGGCACAGAAGTCTACTCCAGCTGCTTCTTGGTAAGGAAAAAGTCACTACACAACAAGTCAGGGGGTTGGAGACCCATATAAGGGTGCTCAACAAGTTCCTAAAGGCACAAATGTTCTTTATGGGTGACACTGCAACAGGTTCTGTCCCAGCTACAGCAAGACGTTTTCTTGGCGTCCCTCGCCCTCAGACGCTTATTCTCACATCCCTATTCTCCCCTCTCACCGGCGCTACCTACGCTTCTTGGTGGCATGAGTGCATTTTCAATTCAAGGCCCTTTCCTTCGGCATACGTTCTGCTCCACAGGTATTTAGCAAGTGCCTTGCACCAGTGGTGGCACACATTCGGCTTAGGGGCATCCACGTATACCCATATCTAGACGACTTTTTTGTGAGAGCCCTCCTACCCGCTGGCAGAAGTCAACACCACAGCCACCATCATATGTCTGCAGCCTTTGTTTCTTCATAAAATTCCCAAAGTCACACCTGATGCCATCAGAACAGGCACTCTATCTCGGAACTATACTTGACACTCAGACCTGCACCGCCAGGCCTTCGGACAAACTGGTGGTGGCTCTCATGGAGCAGGTGCGCTGAATCAGCACTGTCCAAGTGACCCCAGTATGCACTTATAAGTCTGTGATGGGGATGTCATCATACATCCCGTTGATCACTCACTACAGGTTATGCATGCAGCCGGTGCAGGTATTCCTGGATGCATGTTTGGATTCAAGCCTCTGGGTCCTCGGAAGACTGCATCCTTCTCACCCAGGTTTTTAGGCGTAGCCCTCACTGGTGGTGGTTGAAGGAACATGTGGTGAAGGGTGCTCCTTTCAGGTTGCTGGACCATCAGGCCACCATTAAGATATATGCTTCACTGGAAGGCTGGAGCACCCACTGTCAGGATCAAGTCACAAGAGGCCTATGACCCAGAGAGGGTTAAGAGCCTGCACATCAACCTGCTGGAGTTGCCAGTGATTTTTCTGGGCCCTGAAGTCTTTCCTCCCCCTCCTGGAGGGGAAGGTGGTAAGGATTTACACCGATGATACAACATCAGTGTTTTATGTCTGCAAGCAAGGAGAATCCAGGTCCCCACAGCTTTCAAAGGAGGCCCGAGCTCCCTGGCATTGGGTGTTACTGCGCAACATGTTTACCCTCCACCTGCCGGGGATTCATAACCCTCTGGCGGACTCCCTCAGCAGGGAGTTGCACTCTTGCCACGAGTGGAAGCTGCACAAGGATCAACTTCAACTGTTGTTCCAGACGTGGGGCACTCCGGAGATCGACCTTTTTGCCACCTACGACAACAGTCGGTGCAAGACCTTCACCAGCCGATTCCTCTATCCGGAGAGCTTGGCAGATGCCTTTGCGTTTCCATGGGAGGGAAAGTTCCTGTATGCATTTCCCCTGATTCTGCTGGTGGCTATAGACTGTATCGGTGCCCCTGTATGGCCGAGACAGTTTTGGTGCTCCAACCGCTTCGCCCTCTTGTCAGCAGCTCCCCTCAGGCTGCACCCACACCAGATGTTCTTGTCCAGGAACCAGGGTGTGGTGCTGCACCACGACCCAGCCTCACTCAGACGGCCTGGCTCCTGTGTTCTTAGAATTTGGAACTCTGTCCCTTTCACAAGACTGCCAAGAAGTCCTGGCCCGAGCTAGAGCTCTGTCCACCTTGAAGTGATACAAGAACAAGTGGAAACTTTTCAGGTGTGGTGCAGGAACCATCACTTGCAGCCCCAGACAGACCAGCCAGAAGATCTTTTACCTGATCTGTAGTCCTGGGCTCGGTCAGGCTTGACGCATTCTTCCATCAAAGTGCACCTGCTGCAATTACCAGGTATAAGTGCTCTGCAGGGATGTAATCCCTGTGGTCACACCGGCTGGTGAAGGAATTCTTATGTGGGCTGTTCTGGACTTTTCCCCCTGTCCGTCGCCCAGCTCCAGCGTTGGAACTGAATGTGCTACTCGCAAGGCACATGAGGCTGCCTTTCGAGCCTATACACCAGGCATCCATTAATCATCTTCCCTGGAAAACCGCTCTGTTGGTGGCCAGAACATTGGCCAGGCGAGTGGGAGAAATCAGGCGTTTTCCTGCAAACCTCCTTATTTGATGTTCACAAGGTCAAGGCTATTCTAAGGTGCCATCCTCTTTCCCTCTCACTCAACAGGTTGTTCAGCCTGTGCTCGTCGGCATGCCTACGACTCTATCGGAGCGAACAGTGCATACGCTGTATGTTGTATGTGCCCTCAAATACTGTGTGGCGCGTACTAAGTCAGTCAGTTCTACAGATCAATTGGTTGTGGTGTTTGGACCTTCTGGGCTTGGGAAAGCTTTGTCAAAGTCCTCCATTTCAAGGTGGATTTCAGCCTGCATTTCCTTCTGCCAACCACAGACCGGCACGCTGCTTCCCGGCAGGCCCCAGGGTCACGCCACCAGAGCGGTGGTTGCGACCACTGCTTTCCTGTTTGGGATACCGCTGCCTACATCTGCTGTGGAGCCACATGGAGGGTCTGTGCATACATTCTCCAGGTTCTACTGTGTCGACAGATTCTGATGAATAGTCTAGTTGTGCTGAGAGCTTGCCTCCACCTGTATATATTGTTTTAATACTGCTTTGTAATCTATTCAAAGCATGTGATCTATGAAAGACCCAATGCTGGAGAAGGAATTAGTTACCTGTAACTCCATTTCTCCAGCATTGGTATATTTCATAGATTCACATGCGATCCTCCCGCCTTCCCCTCATGGCTCTTATTTTGGCTCTTACTGCCACTCACGTACGCCTGCCAAATCTGAAGATGGCTGACTCGTGAGGAGTTAAGGGAGGTGTTCCTATTGGCTGTGGGCAGTATGACCCACAATGACTGTTATAGAGAACAAAAGTGACTGAAAGTTTTCTGTTTAAGTTTAAACTGCTCCTTTACCGAGGATTTCCAGCCTGATGGGTAATATTCACAGCATGTGAATCTATGAAAGATACCAATACTGGAGAACCGGAGTTAACAGGTTAGCAGCTAATTCCTTTTTGCACATTTGTTATTGGACTTGACATCACCCTATGCCAGCAGCAATAAAATTCTCTAAGCGATTCCTCGATAACGCTTCATTCTTTGTCTCCTCTGATTAATTGATGACATTTGCTTTCTACATGATGATTGTCTCATCTGATCTTTGTGGCATCTGATTGATGATCGTTTCTAACATTTGAAAGGCGTTTATATTCATAGATCATCTTGTCACAGCTGTTATGCAGGATTAATCATTTGCTATTTGTGATGCCCGATTTCATTTATTTTTGTTCTCTGCTTTACCTTGCTTTATGTGCTTTCCCTGCATCTGCACATCTTTTTTTTTTCTTTATCTAATATCTAGTTCGAGGGGATTGGGTCCTCCGACGTATTCCATATCTATGACAGGTAATGTCCACAGCTGTGCTGATTCGGAAAATCTTCGGAGCCTGCGTCCTGCGTCGATGACGCTAATGCGCCGTCCCTGAGGACCACCTCCGACGGCCGACATCACCCGATGTGATAAGTAGGACGCACGACGCCCGTAGCTCGTTTTTTCCGCCCACGTGTTCGCTTTGTGAATTTCGGTACGCCTCGACTCTTTGGAGTTTGCTGTATTCTTCTCGGTTCGTTTTTGTGAAAACCTTTTCGTGACGATGTCTACTTCGTCCAAACCCGCGTCCGGGCTTCAAGAAATGCGGGGACTGTGGGTCCAAGATGTCGGTCACGGACTTGCACGACGCCTGCCTCTGGTGCCTCGGTGAGGCCCACGATACGGACAACTGTGTCAACTGCCAGTCGCTCACGGCCAAGGCCTTGCGGGAGCGCAAGAAGCTGAAGGTAGGTCGGGTGTCTAAGCCCCGGAAGTCGAGGTCTACGGGGCTTTCGACGGATGACTCGAGAGGCAACTCTCCATGTCATTGTCGGAAGCACAGTGGGTCTCCTTCCAGGAGTCGGTCTCGCCACTCCTCTGCCTCTTCGAGGCATTCCCAGAAGCGCCGGCATCGGTCGCCTTCCCCGTCCTCTTCCGAGGACTCCGCCCATCGGAGGGTCGCTTATCCCACCATGCAAGCGACACCGGAGGAATTGGCTTCCTTCACGAAGCAGATGTTAGCGATTCTTGAATCGCAGGGCACCGGTCCGTCCGCGCCTCCGAGTGGGGTCGGTCGGCACCGGTCGAGAGACACCGCTCGTACGCCTTCGGGCTCGGGTGGTCGGCACGTCTCGCGGGAAAGGTCCCGCTCGGACAAGGGTAGCCGTTCTCGCCATGCCCGTTCCAGGTCCCGGTCCTCGACGCGCTTGAGACTGCGTGATCCTGTGCCGTCTTCGAAGAAGACATAGACACATGTGGCGCCGAGGTCGTCGACGATTTCTCTCGAGGCTCCCCCTCCGAGGGGGTCGTCGGCGCCTAGGTCGTCGAGAGACACGCTCGGAGCTCCGGCTTCGAGGCCTGTGTCAACGCCGTCGATGCTGGCTGCACTGCAGCTGACATCGATGCCGATTCTCTCGACGCCGACTCGTTCGGCGCCCTCAACGCCTTTCGAGGGGGTGGTGTCGGAGGGGCCCTGTGGCACGGGCTTAGCCCCTAGAAAGGCTCTGGCTAAGGTCAGGCATAGCTTTGGTCCCTCCCCTCCTGCTTTAAACGGAGGGGGAGAGGGCCGAGAGGCGAAGCCGAGCAGGGAAGGCCGTGAGGAAAGGCCTCCCATGCTCTTGTCTGCTCTGCTGCGAGGATAACTGCAGACGGATCAGCTGGGAGCTGAACGAATCGAATTTGGAACATCCGTGTGTTCCATACACAGTGCCATTCGCCGCGTGCTCCACGGCTCTACATTCACTCGAAATGGCGTCCATGGTTGCCCTGGACGCCATCGAAACAAAGAAGCCAGCCGACATCACCGCCGCTGGCCCGAGCTCCCATTTGCTGCCTCTCTGCCTGCCCCTCCTGCTTTAAACGGAGTGGAAGAGGGCCGAGCAGGGAAGGCCGTGAGGAAAGGCCTCTCATGCTCTTGTGTCTGCTCTTTGCTGCTAGTCTGCCGCCTGCCCTAAATCTATGCCGCATCTCGGAGGTAAGAGTCAGAACTATAACTCACCTCGCTCATACCCATGCCTTCATACTAGATGCTTCAGATTACGCACCCGCACGCTGCAGCCCACTCAACTCCCATCCCCTCGCCACGAACACCCGCAATGCCCGGCTATGCTCACGCACCTTGCCGCCCTTGCCATATGTGATCACAGCTAAACTCGTCCGCCCAAAGCCTACAGCTTCTATGAACACAGACAATATAGCCGATAATAAAGTACTATATCACGCCCATGTGTGCCACCCCCAAACAAAATGTGTTACCACCTGTGTCGACCACCACTGAAAATGAGCCCCCCAGTGTAAAATCTGTGGTTTGCAATTCTTCTACCACCATTTTGAATGCTACTGTGCCAAATGTGCTACCACCTGTGTTACCACCTGTGTCCATTTCCCCCCCCCTCCCAGCCACTACGGAACCCCATCTTAAATGCGCCATGGTTAACGCTAGGTCCATCAATGCCCACGCTTTAGACATCCACGACCTCCTAACCACCCTTGACCTCGATCTGCTCATGATCTCAGAAACATGGCTACACGAGGCATCCGGCCCGGCATTCGCCCTCGCACTACCAACTGGATATTCCATCACTAGACAAGATAGTCTATCCAAAGGTTTAGGTGTAGCAATTATTGCCAAAGACTGCCTTTCTATCAGGAAGGTAGAGAAATCCCTGCACAACAGTGACTACCTCCAAGTCAAAATTAACCTATCTCCCCAATGTACTATTGCTGTCCACATTGTCTACCGCCCCCCAGGCCCAACAGGTGACTTCCAAGCCTCTCTCATCCACCTCCTCTCTGACAACCTTAAACAATCAAAAGCCATTGTCTTTGGGGATGTTAACCTAGGTCTCCTGGACAGGAACGATCCAGCAGCCAAATCCCTTGACTCAGCCCTCAAGGCTCTGGGCTACAATAACACCATCTTTAGCCCAACCCAAACCCAGGGCAGAACCCTTGACTGGATTGCGCAACATAACTGCCCACTCATCACTGGAAACTCTCCCACCCCATGGTCAGACCACCACATCATCACCTTTAGCATCCTCACCACCTGCTCCACCCCCCCCCCCCCAACCACTGCCACCCTGCCTTGCCAGAAGCTCCCGCCAACTCGGTAAGGAGAGGCTACTGCCTTTCCTCCAAGGCCCAGCCTTCAGACCCCCTTTCTCCACAGACCCAGAAACACTCACAACAGCCTATGAAGTTGCCATCAAAGCAGCCATTAACTCCATTGCCCCCCTTAAACCCTGTAAGTCCAAACCCACCACCCATTCCAACTCCTGGTTCACCCCGGACCTCCTCGCACTCCGCATTGAAAAAAGGCTGCTCTCACTCAGTGGCAAATGTCTCACTCTGACAAAGACAAGATGACTTTTAAATCATGCTCCACTAGATATAAAAAAGCAATCACCCTAGCTAAGGCCAAATCCTTTGAATCCAGAATCTCTGAAGCCCAATCCAGCACTAAAGAAATGTTTGCCATTTTTAGGGAGCTAGAGACACCCACGCCTGCCCCCCAGAACTTCACCAAAGACCAGGCCTGGTGTGATGATATACAAGCAGCCATGTAAAATAAATTGAGCCTGCTCCAAAACAAAATACTAGCCACTAAGCAAGCCCTACCCAACACCCACACACACCCCTGGCCCACCACCAGCCCCAGACCCCCCCCCCCCACCCATTCTAGAAAAAGACATCACCAACATAATGAGGAACATCAAACCCTCCAATTGCAAAGGTGATGCATGCCCAGCCACCATTATTAAAGACTGTGCTGAAGCGTTCGCTCCCTTCTTTACAGCCTTTGTAAACGCCTCCGTTGCTACAGGGAAAGTCCCTGCCTCCCTCAAGGAAGCCTGGGAACGCCCTCTCTTAAAAAAAAAAATAATAAACTCTCGACCCCACCTCCCCCAACAACTATAGACCCATCACCACTGTCCCCTTCCTCCTCCAAAATACTGGACAAAGCAGCCTACCTGCAGGTTCAACACTTCATTGAAGAGAACAAACTCCTAGGACTCCGCCAATCAGGCTTCCGCCTCAGACACAGGAATGAAACCGCCCTACTTGACCTGAAAAACCAAATGGACGATGCCAGGGACATGGGCAAACCAGCACTTCTCTTACTTCTTGACCTATCCGCGGATTTCGACCTCGTGGATCATGACGTCCTATTTCACCACCTCTCCTCTACTGCCAAATTTTCCCCTGAAGCCACAGCATGGATCACTTCCTTCCTACAAGACAGAACCATGCAAGTATTCTCGGACCTAGCATCCGCCTCACCAACGATCATACTCTGCGGTGTGCCCCAAGGCTCCTGCCTCTCACCCACCCTCTACAACATCTTCACACGACCCCTTTTTCTCATCCTCGATGCCATGGGCATTTCATACACTACGCCGCTGAAACACAGATCCTCCTCACCCTCACTGGCAACTATGACGCTGACTCCATGACCCTCAACAACCTCTACAACACCATCCAAGCCTGGATGGCAGACAATCGACTATGCCTCAACTCAAACAAGACTGAACTCCTCCTGGTAGGCTCACCCGACACGCTGAAAAATCTAGACTCCCAATTCAGTCATTTCACCATAGACTCCATAAAAATACCTGTCTCAGAATCAGTCAAAACCCTTGGTGTCTACTTGGATTACAACCTATCCATGGATAAACAAGTCAACGCTATAGCCTCTGCAGCTGCATATCATGCCAAACTAATCAACGCAGACAGGCCCTTTCTCTCCAAAGAGAACTGCACTAACATAGCCAGAGCCATCACTGGATCTAGGCTTGACTATTGTAATGTACTCTTTCTAGGCACCTCCAACAAAAACCTAGAGAGGTTAAAAATCATACAGAATAGTGCTCTCCGGGCAGCTCAAGGCATTGCCAAAAGAGAACACATCTCGGAAGCCAGAAAACTAGCACACTGGCTCCCAATAAAAGAAAGGATCATATTCAAGACTGACACTGACCCACAAGTGCATTCACCTTACTGCCCCCGACTACCTCTCCCAAAGGATCCACCCCGTCTCATCTACGAGGCCAACCAGATCACCATATACTAACATGCTCCCTGTGCCATTAGTAAAAAAAAAAGCCAGAGCGGGTGGATCCAGCTTCCCATATCTCGCACCCACTCACTGGAACGCCTTACCTCCCACAATCCGAGGTGAGGCCTCCCTCAGCAACTTCCGCAAAACCATGAAAACCATCTTATTCACATAAGATGCCTCGCACCAGTTGAATACATCTCATGTTCCTAATGCATAATCTGTATTGTAATGATTAACCGTACCAACTAAAATATCAGCTCTATGCCTTGTGGAAGTCATGATGTACCACTGAATGCCTCTTTGTAACCAAGCTCTTGCAAGTAACAGCGCCTCAATGCCCATGGGTTACTTGCGCGCTATATAAATATAAATAAATAAATGTGTCTTCCTCTCACTGCCTGGAGTACATTTCAGAGGGTGATGAAAGCTTGGTTCCGGTTACGGTACCAGATGAGCTTCTCTCGGGCCATAGCCAGTTTGATGACCTGAGGCAGTCACTGCATGATGCCAGTGGACTGGACACCTCTCCGGAGGTGGAGTTTTGTAGGCCAGAGCCTGGCACTCAAGCTGATTCTTCATACCGGCGACTTATGTCTCGTGTCACTGAGTAATTGGGATGGTCAGCTCCCCCAGGGGAGTTCGTTCAGGATGATCTCACGGACATCCTTGATCTTGGTCCCCACACTGACCCGATACTGCTGTTTCATATGGCTCTGCAGAGAAGGGTGGTGGCGGGTTGGACTGCTCCGGAGTGTTTCCCGGCAGTGGGCAAGTCTTTGTCGCAAAAATACCGTCCAGCCAGTAGCGACCCCTGCTACTTGTCCAGGCACCCCACTCCGGAGAGTTTGGTGGTGCAGACGGCTACGGCCCCGGCAAAGCAGGCGTCGTATCCTACCATCCCTCCGGATAGGGACGACAAACGTTTTGACGGCTGGGCAAAGAAAGTGTTTTCTTCAGGGGGTATGGCGCTTCAGGCGGCCAACTCCATATGTGACTTGTCTCGTTTCCCACACACTATGTGCAACTGTGTTGCATTAGCGGCTGAACATATTCCTGAAGGGGACGAATGGGATGGTTTCCTTGCTATGGTTCAGGATGGCAAGGATGCCATGTGTGAGGCTGTTCAGTCGGGTTTGGACATGGCAGATTGTGTCAGCCGGTCCATGGCGGCGATCACCGTAATACGCAGGTTTGCATGGTTGTGGAAGTCTGGGGTCGCTCCTGATGTGCAGTCCCGGCTCCTCAACATGCCCTTTGACGGTGAACATCTTTTTGGCAGCAAGGCTGACAAGAGCCTTGAGAGGTTGCAGACCTCCAAAGCTGCAGCAAAGTCGTTGGGCGCTGCAGTTCGACAACCTCCGCCTTTTCGTCCTAGGGGACAACAATGGAGGGGAGGTTCCTTTCGCTATTACTGGTCCTTCAGTAAAGCAAGAGGAGCTAGCAGTCAAAGAGGCCACCGTAAGAGTGCCAGAGGTGGAAAACAGGGTACTCGAGGTGCCAAGGCTGCTCGGGCAGTTGCCTCTTTGCCCTCGGGCAATGCCGCAGCCGCTACCACTCAGTCATGAGGCCAGGTCCCATGGTTCGCCGGATGGGGGAAGGCTGGCGCAGCATCTTGTAGAGTGGCGTGCCATTACTTCAGATGTGTGGGTTCTGGAGATCATAACCCACGGCTACTGTCTTCCCTTTCGGCAGAGGCCTCACGACAATCCACCGGGGAACCTCTCTTTGCAGAGTCCGTATCTGCTCCTTGCGCAGGAAATTCAAGCCCTGCTGGAGAAAGGGGCCATAGAACTGGTGCCTGTAGCGGAGAGGAACAAGGGATGGTATTCCCCTTATTTTTTGATTTCGAAGAAAGACGGGGGGGGGGGGGATTGAGACCCATCATGGACTTGCGCGGTTTGAACAAACTACTCAGGAAGGACAAGTTCAAGATGGTTACTCTCTCTCAAGTCCTCCAGGCCCTTCAGCTTCAGGACTGGTTGGTGTCTCTCGACCTAAAGGATGCTTACTTCCATGTGCCGATCCATCCCAAGCACAAGAAGTACCTGAGGTTCGCGGTTGGCGACTCGCCCTTTCAGTTTCGGGTCCTGCCGTTCGGATTGACCTCCGCCCCGAGGGTTTTCACCAAGCTCATGGTGGTGGTGGCAGCGCATCCCAGGCAAGGGGGGGATTCACGTCTACCCCTACCTGGACGATTGGTTGATCAGGGGGAGCTCTCCCGAGCAAGTCCTGGATCATCTGTCTGTCACCTGCCACTCCCTTCACAGGCTGGGCTTCTCCCTCAATTTAAAGAAGTCCCATTTGACGCCAACACAGCAGCTCCAGTACATCGGAGCAGTGCTCGACACTTCCCTGGGGCAGTGTTTTCCTCCCCAGGTGAGGGCTCTTCACATTCAGCAGATGGTGCACAAGTTTCAGCATGCCCAGACGCTCCCAGCGTTCGAGTTCTTGAGGTTGCTCGGCCTCATGGCAGCCTGCATTCTTCTGGTGCCAGAGGCTCGCCTGCGGATGAGATCTTTGCAGTGGGCACTCAAGATGCAATGGTCGCAGTCCTCCGGCAGGATGTCGGACCCGGTTCAGGTGCCGCCCTCGGTCGCCCGGGTCCTTCTGTGGTGGGCCGTCAAAGGCAACTTGATGAAGGGGGCTCCATTTTGGCTTCCTTGGCCGGAGGTGATGATCGTGACGGATGCATCCCTCACGGGATGGGGAGCTCATGCCAACGAGCTGACAGTCAGCGGTCGTTGGTCTACGTCGGAGTCCAGACACCATATCAATCTGTTGGAGCTGAGGGCCGTCAGGCTAGCCCTGAAGGCTTTTCTGCCGACTGTGCGAGGAAAGAATGTCCTGATCCTGACGGACAACACAGTGGCCATGCATTACCTCAACAAAAAGGGGGGCGGCAAGGTCACTTCCTCTGTGCAGGGAGGCGATGCAGCTCGAGTTCTGGGCCATCCAGCAAGACGTTTTCGATCTTGGCAGTTCATCTGGCCGGAGACGAAAACGTGATGGCGGACGCTCTGAGCAGGTAGAGCACGATCTCTCACGAGTGGGAGTTGGCTCAGGAGATTCTCCTGGAGATCTTCGCCCTTTGGGGGACCCCTCAAGTGGATCTCTTTGCCTCCAGTGTCAACCGGAAGTGCGAGAGGTTCTGCTTGTGGGAATTTCCTCCAAAAGGAGCCTTAGGAGACGTGTTTGTGGTGGAGTGGTCATTCCCGCTGCTGTATGCGTTTCCTCCAGTCTCCGTCATCCCGCCAGTGCTGCGGAGGTTATGGAAGTTCGGTTCCCGGATGATCCTCATTGCTCCGGCGTGGGCTCGGAGGACGTGGTACCCGGACCTTCTCGACTTGTCCATCTGCCCTCCACGTCGTCTTCCCTACCGAGACGATCTGCTCTCACGGGAGGGGCGTCAGGTTCTCCATCCAGAGGTCAGATCCCTCAACCTTCACGCTTGGCTTCTGAAAGGTTGAGGTATAAGGATTGGGACCTCCCTGAAGACGTGATGAAGGTGTTGCTCTCGGCCCGACGGCCAGCAACAAAGTCTCTGTACCATTGGCGTAAGTTCTGCGACTGGTGCAGAGTTCAGAATGTGGATCCTTTTGCATGCGACATCCCCATGGTTCTGTCCTCTTTGCTTTCTTTGGCCCACAGGGGCTTGCAAGTGGGTACCATTAAAGGTTACCTGGCAGCGCTGTCCATCTTTAAGAGCTCGTCTAAAGAGTGTTCCTACTTTAAAATCCCTTTAATTTCACAGTTTCTGAAAGGACTCACTAATGTGTTCCCTCCGTCACCTTTCCTGGTGCCCGGTTGGGATTTAAACCTTGTTCTTAAGTTTCTTATGGGTGCTCCGTTTGAGCCTTTGCATACTTGTCCTTTGAGGCTGTTAACTCTGAAAACTGTGTTTTTGGTTGCGGTTACTTCCGCTCGCAGAGTGAGTGAGTTACAGGCACTTTCAGTTAAGCCACCCTTGACTGTATTTCACAAGGATAGGGTTGTCCTTAGAGTTCGTCCTCCTTTTCTTCCGAAGGTGGTTTCGGAATTTCATTTGGCCCAGAAGGTTGTTCTTCCGGCATTCTATCCTCCTCTGCATCCTGGTAAGGAAGAGGAGAGGCTCCATAGGCTTGATCCTAGGAGAGCTTTAAGCTTTTATGTTTCACGCATGTCCCGGGTCAGAGTGGACATTCAACTCTTCATTGGTTACGCTGGAAAGCGTTTGGGACAGGCTGTGATGAAACAGACTTTGTCTCGCTGGATTATTTTGGCCATCTCGGAATGTTACCGCTTGGCGGGTAAGGACCCGCCGGCTGGCTTGCGGGCCCATTCTATCAGGGGTATGGCTGCATCTACTGCCCTGCAGAGGGGTGTTCCTATTCGCAACATCTGTGATGCAGCCACCTGGGCTTCTGTACATATATTTGTACGTCACTATTCCCTTGATTCCATCCGAGGACAGGATCTGGCCTTTGGCAAGGCGGTCCTTTGCTCTGCTATTTGATTGGCAATTCTAAATTTTGATTCTAAATTCTTTCCCTCCTCCTTCCTCTGGTACTGCTTTGAGAGTCTGTCATAGATATGGAATACTTCGGAGGACCCAATCCCCTCGAAGAACAAGTTACTTTCTTACCTGGTAACGTTCTTTCGATGGGATGGTCCGACGATGTATTCCATATCGCTCCCTCCCTGCCTTCCCCGCTGCAGAATTTCTTTTGCGATTGCAGCTTACGTTCCGCAAGGCTTTGTGTCTGACTGGCAGTTGACTAATGTCACACGTTCTGGGGGAAAAAACTACAACTGAGGCTACGGGCGTCGTGCGTCCTACTTATCACATCGGATGAAGTCGGACATCGGAGGAGGTCCTTGACGACGGCGCGTCGACATCATCGACGCAGGATGCAGACGCCAAAAAAAGTTTCCGAAGCAGCACAGCTGTGGTGATTACCTGTCATAGATATGGAATATGTCGTCGGACCATCCCATCGAAAGAACGTTACCAGGTAAGAAAGTAACCTGTTCTTCTTGGGGAGAACAGTTTGCCTTGGAACGATTTCAGCTATTTCTTCATGTGCAATTAGCGAGAACGGAATCGGCTCCAAATTGGCCAGAGAAAGCAGCACCAGGGGTCTTATTGGATTTTCACATGAAGTAGTACATGGCTGACTACTCGAAGAGTCAGTCGCTTCTGGTACGATAGAACTTGCAATCTGGCATGTAGAGTCAACAGACACACTGGAGACTTCATTAGCGATGTCTTGATGCACTTGGGCACTAGTCAGGGTAGGCAAAGTCAAATTCAAGCTCGATAATTTTGACGTGCCCGGAACATCATGCAATGCTAATTTTTTTACCTTGGGGCCAACCGCGGACTTCTCAGGCAGCGCAGTCCAAGGATTTAACATGCAGCGCTGCTGCAGCGTCTTGCGACGAGTCTGTGGGTCGCTTAAAAGGGACACTTTCTGTGGAACAACCATACCGGCGTTCCGTCCCTGGTCGTCCAGGCGACCTGCTCGTACCGGGCGAACTGGGCAAACTGGACTCTGCCAGACTCCGCTCCGCGCGGCAAAAGTGTTTTTAAACACAACAGTGAAGGTAGTGAAGGTAGAAACAGGACTGTAGTCGCTGCAGCTCCTCTCAGGCACAGGCACCGGCACACACAAGCGGGTCTGGGCAATCTGGACTCTGCCGGACTCAGCTTTCTCTGCCTTTAAAAATAATTGAAATTGAGATGGGATGGAGATGGACTTTGGGATGATGCGCTTGAACAGCAGTTGATGCCGCACCTCCTCCTGTTCAATGTGTGTGCCCCTCTTGTGCCTTTTCTTACTACATCATCTTTGTTTTCAGTATTGCCGGGTGGTCGTTGAGGGACGTCAGGTCTGCTCGGGCACTACCAGGGCAAGGCTGTGAAGTATTATGAGGGAGCACACTCGCCCCTCACCCAATCAGGAGGCAGCTGGGCGTATGCCTGGGTCTTAGATGCCCACCAATGATCCATCACCACCGCCATCCCGCTTTGCAGTTTTGGGATGCTCATCACCTTGGTGAAGCCGGCGTTAGCCCCCAGATATGTTGATCCTGTGGACCTGAAACCTAAGGAACATTGTATATGAGGTTTTATGTGAAAGTTAGATGTCTCATCTATACAGGCCAAAGCATGCACATATTTGTTCCATACTGCCCTACAACTATCATTTGTATTGTGACTAAATCCCCCTCAAACTTCACTAATCCCTCTGCTCGACACTGTACCATTTACCATCATGAAAGACTGATCCCTGTATCCTCATTAATGGCCTTGTGCGGCACCATGGAATATCATGCCCGGATGAATTTCTGCAGTGCACTCTGCTGTGAGTCATGAACCGCTGCTTTCCCTTTCCTTGCACTGTTTATATATTCTAGTATTATGTGCTTGGTAGCCTCATTTTTGGACATTGTCCCTAGCTGTATATAATTATCTGATATACATTTTCCCCTTTATCGACTGAATGGACACTGTCCCTTAAAAAGACCACAAGTTTTACACAATGACAGGTGCATTATGAACCCCTTCTCCCCCACTGTCACTTCTTGCAGCAAGTAAAGCACGCGCGTTCCTGTGATCTGTGGGATGAGAGAGGGCACACAACAAGTGTTGTTAGTTCCTTCTTGCACCACAGTCATACCACACATTGCCAGATACTATGTCCTGCCTTCCCCAATGCCATCATGAAACACATCTGCATTAAATACACTTCTTTTTATTTGTTCATTATTTTTCATAGTGCTGTCTGACCCTCTGTATAACAAATCAGAGAAAAGAGACAGAAGACAAAGAAAAAGCCAGAACAAACAATGGCACATTATTTTTCTGCCTTCCATTATTACCAACACTACTGCGAGGCAAGTAATTCACCTCCTCCACAGGTCTCCTGTAAAATCAAATAGCAGTGCTGTGGCATGCAATGTGCTGTGGACAGTCTGCCTCTCATCTCTACTGTCTGCATAAAACCTCAGTGAGTCAGCGGAGTGGACACAGAGTCTGAAGCAGAGTCTTAGTGTCTTGGGGTTGCGGGGGCGCACGGACTCATGAGTGCCCCCTCGTGTATAACAGTACATTACCTTATACCGTTTCATCATCTTTTTTGACAATGAGAACTCTTTCCCCTACTCTGCAAGATGGACACCCGCAAAAAAGTGGTGAACCAACAGAGGCGGGCCCCTTGACCCACAAAAAACTGCAGCTACAACAGCGGAAGACGTCCGTTAACAAGCCGACAAGCAGCCAAGGTGAATCTGACGGCGGTGCGAATTGTAACAACATAGACTCTCCTTGTCCGCTCCAAAATGTCTTGCTAAGGCCTAATTTGTCTGAGGTTGACTGTGCTCCCACTAAAGCGTTGACAGTGGTTGCAAATTCTGGGGGGACACATAGCCAGCACTGCAGACAGTCGCCAATACACGTGAGCTCGACGTGCAAGCTAATGCCGCTGCTGATGCTGCCCTCACAAGATTGAAACATGATACACTTCCACTCAACTCGTTAATCACATCTGAAAACGCAACCACCTCCCCTGGCAAAAAACAGCGACACGCTGCTGGAGCTTACTGACTCCGAACCATTGGAATCCAGCAAATCTGTCAACCTGTCTTTGTTCTAACATTGTCCAAAACGACCCAGACCAACCTTATAAAAGTCTAAGTACTCACTCTGAGAAAGACAACATATACATTTCAGGGAAAGCCAAGCCTGCATCGCCACATAATCAGGCCGACCAAGCTTATGTCACTTACGAGACAGAGGCGAGGAAATCTGCCCAATAGTTCCCATTGCATGCAATTTCGATCCAACCAAGGTGCTTAACGCTGCTTGCATGGCACCCAACACAGAAAGTTACAGTGGCAACCAAACTTTCGAGCGAGCAAACAGCGATATTACCTTAAAGCAAAAAATACCCATGAGCGTTAAAAACGTCATGAATGAAAATGCCAAGGATTGCTGTTGAGGAATCCGTCTGCTGGTCGCACAGATTTTCGGGGTATGCGAACGATTGTGACACTTGACTTTCTGAAAAAAGCAACAGTGATTCCCGGGTGTTAAATGCCCCCACTGGAACAAGAGGATCTAATGTTGGTCCGCTTAGATTTCATTTTGCAGATGCTGCCGCAAGGGAGGTCAGGCTTGCGGCACGGCTAATGGCCCACTTTTTAAACATAAAATCATCGATATCATGCAGCACTAACCCTTTTACTAACAGACCGGAGGACTTTGATGTTCACCATTGTCAGTCATCACCCTCCTCTGATAACCCCTTTATCTTCAAGAGCGGAATTGAGACAAGCATCGAACACTTATTTTCCCACACAAATCAGCTGACTTAACTAAATTGGTAAGCAAACTGCACGCATTATCTTGCTTGCCTTATTAAAGTACTCTAAAGAATAGGAGACACTTTGAATGAGGCCATCCTTTCTCCCAAAGGTTATCTCAGAATGTAATTAAAGGCACAACAACAAACTTCAATTTTTGTTCCCACCTAATAATTCGAAAGAGGAAGAATGGTTAAATTGCTTTGATCCGAAGTAGGCACTTAGCTTTTAAATTCCCAGGACAGGAGACATATGTGAAGACAATTAACGATTAATGGCTTTTGCTGGAGCCCGATTGAGTGAAGCCATGTCTAAACAATTTCACGTTGGAGCATTCTATGAATCTGAGTTCTGCTCTGATTGGGAAGGAGGCGCTAGAGGGTCTATGAGAACATTCTCCAGATGGTGTGGCGGCTCGAATTAGAAATGTGGTAAACTGTGACTAGGGCTTCACTATATACTTTTGTAAAGCACTATTGCTTTGACTCAAATTATGTTATTTTTGTGTAAAGTCTTTTACTTCTACTAATGGTCTAAACTGCCATGGTAGTTTGATGAGGAATCTGTGCATGGGCACAAACCATCGGAAGAAAAATATGTATGTACTTTTGGTCATGTCTTTCTGACTGTTTCTCCTCCCACCTTTTCTTCCTTTTGCACCCCCATCCTGTCCCACATATAGGGAGCTTGTCCAGTTTTCAAAGATTATTTTATGTTTACCAGCTCTGCCGAACACTCGGGATGGGAGGGTGGTAGAACGAAGGCCATAAGACGTATAGTGCTTTATAGATTGTGTTGATAGTGTCCCTTACGTACCTTTGGAGTTGAACTGTTCATGCAAGTTGATGCCTAGCTACTCTACACCTGCAGCTGTGAAAGGTTTCGGAGGACTGCTGCCACTGCAGGATGTATATCAAATAGGAGGAATCTGTGGGAGTAGCATTCATCACAAAGAATATTACCAGTGGGAAATGATTTGCTCAACTTGAAGACGTAGGCATAAAATGCAACGTTTCTAATGGATATAGTCCTCCCAGAGGTTCCTCATTTTTAGATATATTCTTGCAGCTTTAGCTGGATCACATGAAAATCTTTGCACCAGCACGGACTCCCGTGGACATCTGTGCCGGGTCAGGGGAGTGCCTCAACACAGCCACTCCTCTACACCAGTCGTGCCATCAAAATCCCCTTATAGCCTGCCCGTGACATCAATTCCTTTTATTTTGCACTCTTCACAGAACATCAGCTTGTTTTTGATCAGAAAACCTGTTCAAAATCAACATACAATGTCAACTCTTAAACCCTCTTGGCTTAAGCATTGTGCAAAATGCTGTGCGAAAAAGTTGGTTATCAATCCACACTGCATAGGTTTGTGGCGATTAGATGTTGACCATGACATTAAAGTACAACCTCTTTAAAGCGCAAATCATTGCAGGGCAGGAGCTTGGAGGGTGCCTAGAAAAGAGCTGTCGGAGAGACTTAAAAAGAGGAGCCAAAAAATAAGAAGCTCTCCCACCCAAAGCGAACACCATCATTCCTCATCCTCTTCTTAAAAAAAAAAAAAAAACAAAAGAAATGCTGTAGGGACGACTCCTGGGATTCTTCGCCAATCGGAGTTGGGCAGGTAAGATGTCCTTCTAAAACTGCTGCAGAGCAATGGAAGCAGTTTGGGCGCCAAATGATGGAAGGATTTGTAAAAGCAACTCAGTCGACTCCTGCACTGCAAACGCGTACGGGGGCATCAAACCAAGATGTTAAGATTTCTGATGAGGGTGAGGGAGGGGTGTGAGACTAGTATGGCAGCTAGGGAGTCACTTAGGGCTTTATCGAAATGTCTGTTATAGCTGGGGGACTTCTAAACGAGCAGGTTGAGCAAAGGGTTGATGATGAATTTTACTAGGAGTGATTCAGAGTCTGCCCTGCATGCCTGCTCCTCTGAGTGTGATGCAGGTAGGTGAGGTTTATAGAGGATAGCAATTCCACCTGCTCTGCTAACTCTGCTGTGGGTGATGAGATTGTATTCAGGGCTAATGCCTTGTGTGCGATTGGACGGAAATAATCAGTAAACCAGGTTTCTGTGATGAACAGCACATCTGGGCTTTCAGTAGTGATGAAGTCAAATATGCGGTCAGTTTTTGGTGACATAACTGGCGTTGATGAGAATGCAGGAGTGTGTGGAAGGAGGGCAGGGGTGGTTTGCCCTTCGGAGTGCCTGCTGGGAGGTGCAGAGTGGTTGGGCAGGTAATTGAGGGGATTCACCAATGGAGGTCTGACAGGAGGGTGGGGAGTGAATGGGTTGGAGGGGTGCCTATAGAAATAGGGTGATGTGTGGGGTTTTGTGAAAAGTCAGGGAAGCTGGGGTGGGGGTTACCTTTGGCTGCGCTCCATAGGGGGGTATATGTGCTCATAGCGGAGCACATTGGTGAGTGGTGTTAGTGCGAGAGGGGGTCGGAGAGTGGAGTTTGAGTGGGCGGGACATGTGAGGTTTGAGATGGTGTCGGGTTGCTGAGGGGAGTGTGTGCTAAAGGCGTTGTTTATATGTAAGAGGGACCTTACTGGATTGGGGAAGATGGGGGATGAAGGAGCTATATGGGTGGGAGATGTGGGTAGGGATGAAGGGAGTAGGTATTGTGAGGCATGCAAAGATGGAATTGTGTGGGTGTTGCAGGTTCTGTGTTTGAAGGGATTTTTGGCTGCCTGTGGAGTGTGTGATGGTGTTGACAGGTCTGCCGAAGAGGGGGTGCTGGCATGGTATGCTCGGGTGGCACTTAGGCATGGGAAAGCTGAGGTTGTGGGGGATCTCGATGGTAAGGGGGCGAGGGAGGGCAGTGTTGGGTGGGGTATGAGGAGTGTTGGGTTTTTGGCACAGAGTTGTGTTCCCCCAGTAGGTTGCGTGGGGATGTTGGAAAGGGGTGATTGATTGGGTGGGAGTAGTTTGGTTAGTATGGTATGTTAGGATGATGGCGGGGGGGGCATTCTGCTGATTTTTTTTGTTGTACCAGTGTGCCCCTCAGGTCTGTCAGTCGGCATGATATATTCCTATATTTAATTAAAGCATTTCAGGGCTCTATTCTAATTTCAGCTAGATGCATGGTAGGCGACACTCAGATATGCAGCTAGATGCAAGACCGGCTACTGTGTTTAGCTCAATGGCGTCATCACTGATTTCCCGGCAGTGACCTCCTCCCATGTGGCCAGGGCACTGTAGCCGCTACCTGAACCTGACCCTTGGGGTTGCTTTATTAGGAAGGCTCACATGGGGGAGACAACCTCTGTGGAGATGTCATGGCTTCATCGGGTGAGACATGGTATCTCCCATTTATTCCTGAAAATAACCCCCCCATATCGAATACCCTCATGACCTATTGTTAAACTCCCACTTCTTCTCCCATGAAGAATAGGGAAATTACTCTCCCCAATTCACCCTACTAATCATCTAAGAATCATTCACCATGTAAGACTACTAACAATATCTTCCGAACCAATTCCAAAATCTGGATTTCATTTCCCTAAATGACCAAAGTACTAGGACGGCGATCACGACTAAGAAGAATTGGGCAATGCGGAATGAGGAAAGTACCAAGCACTGTGATCTTTCTAGTGTTTACTCATACACACCTGTGTCTGCGAAGTTTAAAAGGCAAGTGAAGCAGAACATCAAGGTCTGCTGCTGGCGGGAGAGAACTGTCTCTCCTTCAGGTTGAGGATACCGAAGCACGAGTACTGGCGTGGTGGAGCCTGGTGGCTCACCAGCGAAGAAGGTGGCTGCAGAAAGAGGAAGACATGCTGTGGCAATGCCAGTAACCGTTGAGGGACTATTGATCGTTCGCAGTTGATCGAGAAGAATAGCGTTTCCTTACCGGAGCCCAGAGTTAAGCTGACGCTGGACGTGGAAGATGCGGGACTCCAAGAAACCAGGCATAGGAGGTCGCGAGGAGGAAGCAGATGACATTGCTTCTCTGGTTGACTGCAGGAGCATGACAATGCCAGCGAACATCGGTGAGTCTTCCAAAAGGCTGTTGGGCCCCCCGGGGCGTATCGGCAGATATGCCAAACGTAAGTGAATGAACAGCAAGCAGGTGAGTGAGAAAGATAGAATGTATTTGACATTAAAAGGGAAATCCAATTTCAAATAAAACCCTTAAAATCAGATAAATCAAATTGTGCAAACGGAGGAAAACCCAAGACCGGTTTATATATCTGGAAGACATATTTGCAAACAAAATGTGTGTTTAACTATGGAAAATGTCAAGAAGCCCATGTGAATAGAAGAAGCCCTGGCAGGAGAGTATACCAGGCAACCAGAACGTTGTGTTTTAATAATAGTGAAAGTACTCTGTTGTTTACCAAAGAGGCCATTAGAAGGAACACCAGGACTATGAAAGTATTGTATGAACAGGATGTTCAACAGGGATACAATTGCAAAGACAAGTCTTTTTCCTCAACATTGTTGAGAGGCAAGAAAGGTACAAGGAACTGTTCAACATGAATATTGAGAGAACCAAGAGGAATCCAGGGGAAATGAACCATCCTCTGAAGCAAGTACCTATATCCTTGCAGAACATTTATTTTGAAAGCCAGTTTTTCTTTTTGTCAACACTTTCTCATACCTTCCAAGGGTCGAGACCTTTTCTGTTTTACCGTAGATTTGAGTTTTAGTGTGAGGGTCAGAATTGAACTTGGACACAGGACAGTTTTCATTTTGGACATTCTGACGCAGGCAAACCCTTAGTTTTGTTTCAGTTAGGGAAATTCCTCTTAGAGCAGGGTCAGAGGCATTTTTGCACCCATTTTATTTTCAAGTAAAAGTCTTTAACCAAAAACATGGCTAACTTGTGTCAGAGTTTAATTCCGGACGACTCCGACTACACTCAAATATTCAGCTAGATGCAAGAAGAGCTACACCCACAGGCTGTATCACTAGGATAAACAGCTATGTTTTAATGTTCACCTAGATAGAACAGTGGTAATTCAGGGTAGTGTAGTTAAGTTAGTGACAAGTGTCACGTACATTATTTTCTAAGCAAACAAAACGTCGTACATTTTGGTTGCTGTAGACGGCTTTATAGGTTTGTCTTGGGCTTCCACAAGCAAACAGGGGATGGAAGCTGTCCTCTGCCTTTGGCCCTTTGCCTGCTGCCCATGCAAGGTGGCTCTGGGGTAATCCGCTATAGATGCTTCCTGTAGGCTTCCAGCCAATCGGGCTGGGTGGGCGTGTGCAGGGTGGAGTACGGGGTGAGGCAGGGGAAACATGGATACAGGAAGAAGGACTTGCTCGGGTGCTGATGGCGCAGTAACATGGGAACAAAAACCAGCCTAGAAAGATGCTTGAGGTATGTTCAAGGGGTATCATACCATGTCATCCCTCAATTCTGATTAAACATTTACTGCGCTTTAGTGCCATCCAAAAATTATTGACTTATTCTGACCATGACAGATCATTCATACATTTCATTCCCCGCACTGCTTCGCAGTGCATTAAAGCAATGTGTGCCGCGGTATGTAGATTCCTTTGCATTTCGTTCCTGCGCCACATCACATTTCACTTGGTTGACAAGGGGCATCATGGAAATGCCCTTTTTATTTCATGTATGCGCTGCAGTTCAGTGAACAAATGCGCAGTGCCTTGACAATTTCATGCACTTAAGGAGACACGTGGCGGTTCGGCAATTACTATTCATTTTTATTTTTACTGCCGCCCAGTTTGTCATTTAACGAAAGTAAATGTCATCAGTGGCTGTGCTTTCACTTTCTATCTTCTTGCTATGCGGCATCACTATACTGAATTTTTACAGACAGTCATTTGTGATTACATCTGTAAGTACATAATGATTCTTCAAAGGCAGAAAGCATTGCGATTCATGTTTTAACATGCAAGATGTGATTCCTTAAAAAATAAAAAAAGTGATCATTTACTTTCATTTTTTGTGTTCAGTATTTGTCTCCAAATGTATTACTCTGCCGGTCAGTACATCTGGGAACAATTGTATTTTATGAATGCGTGCGGGCGCATTTAACTACAAATTCATTATCCATCAAATGAAGTGCAGTGTAACGTAGCGTGTCGTTTGACAGAGGATTATACACGCTACAGCTTTCTACTGGCAACTAGGCGTCTCCGTTCTCCCACTGTGAATAAAGTCGGCATTTTTTAAGCCGACATTTTCAGCGGCGCATTGTTCACATAGCCAGTTCAAGGCCTTTCCAGCTCTCGGGAATGTCTGCACAGGACGCGGAAGGTGGTGAAAAAGAAGCAGGGTAAGATGCTAAATGCTTCCTGGAGCCTTTAAACCAATCAGGGGTGTGTGGGTGTGTGCAGGGTGGAGGACAGGGGGGGGCAAATGAAACACAGGGACAACGGAAGAAGGGCTGGCTCGAACGCTGATGGCGTGGGAAAACAAACTAGAAAAAGGCTTCAGTTATGTTCATGACCTAACCAAATCTCAGGACTGTGATATGTTGAGTATGGCTAAAACATTGTACCTAGGTAGGGCAGTTTGGATCTAGCAAATCCCCACGGAGAGGCAAAGTAAATTTGCTTTTCAGTGAATCAGTGAAGGAATGGGGGGGAAGAAATTAGTTATGGGTGTGAGGCAGCTCACTGACTTTAGAGTATTGTATTGCGGCAAAGCGTGCATTACATGTCGGACGATAATGCAAACCTCGATGAGAATTGTATTTCGAGAGGTAAGGTATTTGTGAGTATGCCTCAGAAAAATCTTATCAATGCTAAGTTTCTTTGTTTTATGATGCGTTTCCAAACTGTGACTTCCCACTTTTCTGTTGGTTCATTTAATATATTAGATTTTGTATGGTCTAAAAAAAGATATCTTATGTTTTCTTTAGGTGCACAATTGAATGGAAGAAAGGAAAAAATGTTACAGTTAAAACAATAAAGAAGAAACAGAAACATAAGGGTAGAGGGACTGTTCGTACAATTACTAAACAAGTTGCAAATGATTCCTTTTTTAATTTCTTCAGTCCAGTGAAAGGTAAGGTTCACGTTTCACAATTTTTTGCAGCAAAAAATGTTTTATTGTATTATACTATTACATTTTAGTACAACCAATTGTCCATTGTGAGTTGGTTAATCAAATGACATGGCACCTGTTAATCCACTGTAGTTAAAGAATTCAAGACCAGTTATTGAAATGGTAGCCCAATTCCTCACTCCACCCACCCAAAGACACACTATCCCACTAAAGTATTATCCTTTTGAGTTTACTTTATTTTATGTACTACTACGTTCCGTCCCCTTCCCTCCATACTGTATGGGCATCCCTCGCTAGGGACGGGAGACAGAACCTTTTTCACCAGAAAAATCATCTTCCCCTTTAAATTTAGATGCATGCTGGGCACTCCTCAGTCCTCTTTTCTGCGTCGACGAGAACAGGCCACTTTCACCAGCGCTCCTGGGTTAGGCCTCCGTCCTTGTAATTCCACACGCTTCCCCGGAGAAGTATTCTCTTTTTCTTATTCTCTTCTAATTGTTGGGTACTGCTCTGTCCTCTGGTGCCACTCTCCTCCCCGACGCATGTCGACAATGGCAGGCTTCAGCAGGTGTCTAGCCTGCGGCGGTCCCTTCCGAACGTCTGACCCTCATGCTCTCTGTCTCTGGTGCCTTGACCCAGACCACAGTTGGGAAGGCTGTAGTGCGTGCAACATCTGGACTCGCGCGCTGAAGAATCGACTAGCCAGGTGGCAGGAGCTCTTCGAAAGATCGCCTCCAAAGGACCTTAAAGCATATGTGAAACTGAAGACCAGGCCCAAGGTAGGTGCCCTGTTCTCTGCACCCTGCAAGGGCAACTCCTTCTCTGGGAAGTGCCCAAATGAGAGGGACCTTTCAGGCCCTAAAACCAGCAGGAATACTGAGGCTGCCCCAGCTAACGGCCTACGGCTAAGAGGGGTCGCAAGATCCTACCGGTACTAATGAGGGGCCACAAGGCTCTAATACTGGGTCCCAACCCAAGAGGCTACGTCCTAGTACTGGACCCATGTCTGAGGGGGGCGCCTCGACCTGAGGTACAGGGAAGGTCGCAACCAAAGCTGCTCAGTGTACTGGTGGAGGCCAGATCTAGCTCAGCAAGCACCATGACTCTGGCACGGGGTGCAGAGCAAGACAAAATGGCCCCCGGGCCAGACAAAATAGTGGATCAGCAAGCACCCTTCCCCTTCGGAGATCAGGCAGGGGAGCACGCTTCTAGGTGGGATTGGACATCACCTGTCAACTGCTCCACATCCTATCCCTCCACTTCTCTGGGTAGGTACGCATCGCCCAACTTCGCCTCACGGCCTGACCCTTACACCTATCCCATTAGGCACACATCCTGCGTGTGAAGACAGTTTCTTCAAGAAGTTCCTTGCCCTCATGAGATCACCACAGATGGGTACCATCCTCAGGGATGTAATCGAGGACATGCTCCCTCCTGTACAGCTACAAGCACCCACTGCAGTACCGCCCCTGGGTCCGACTCAATCCCCTTAGCAGCCTCCGGCATTGATAATCAGCACACCACAGCTGCCTGCGTCCAGCATTCCTTCGGCTCCCCCAGATTGGCATGACACAACAGTGGACACAGACGTGGAGGAAGACCTGGACACCCCATCAGCCAAAGCATTTCATGAGGCTGGCTGGTCTGGCAAAGTACCTAGGCATCCCGCAGCCACAAGTTGTACAACCTGAAGCGGGAGTACTGGCAGAGGTACTTATGTTGCGTCCTCCTACTAGAACTGGAATTCCACTTCAAAAGGATGTCGAAGCCTTAGCCGAAAAAGGCTGGCTCATGCCACACTCTACCCATCCTACCAACAAGCGTCTCGACGCGAAGGACAGGCAAACGGAAGGGGATTCCCTCCTATTGTCGGCACACCGCCACCAGCACTCCTCAGTGATAGTGGCAGGATCACTCGGCGGCTTCGACGTCTGCACTTATGGGCAAGGAGGACTAGGAGTAGGTTAGTCACTTTGGTGAGTAACGTATACTTTATGGGATATTTGAAGAACCACAATTTTCCTAGAAGCAATCTGTTGGTACTCGAGTTTTACTGAGTTAAGAGCCTTACTCGCTTCAACTATTTATTATTTTGTGCCAGAATAGCAGGCACTAGTCTGGATTGCAGATGGTGCAGAGTTTGAGTTGTCACCCTAAACTGAGAAGGCCCAGGCACCTTTTCTAACTCGAGGTATGGAATAAATGCGTTTGATGCGGATCATAGTCTGTGGATTGTTACTAATACTCTTTAAAGGGAGGAAAGGGTAGGCTAAAGGGATGCCAAGGACCTGCGTTTGGACACTGCCATAAATGTAATCATTTTGTTGACTGAGCTAGTAGTATGATCAGTGGAGGGTTCTTAAGCTCTTAAAGTGGTTGGAGTGAATAGCTATAGTAATTTTTAGAGTAGAATTTCCTTTTTGGGGTGCCCTGAACCTTTCGCTTGCTTATGTAATTTTTCAGACTTTTATTTTGGGGCCAAGGGTATTTCTACATAAGTAGCATTGCAACCCAAGCCTTTTTCTGGTGTGCTGCCCTTGGTACCCCTACTAGGGCTGGGTTGCCTTTTAAGCGCCCATTTTGGTCCCAGGATCACTGTCACCCTGAAAATGGGTTGTGGAGTATACTAGTGGCAGCTGTGATTTAGCTTCATCTTTGGCTACACCAGGGTTGTAGCCACTTTTACCACATTAGTATCCCAATTCACCTTTATGGTAGTATGAGAAACCTGAAGGTGTCTTCCAGACTAGTCCCCGGGGCCAACGCTATTGGATCCAGTTCCTGGGGGTGGACCAGTGCTGGAGGATCACCTGGATAAGGGTTCCTCAGGGAGTTGAGGTGTGACACCGACTGGTGAGACGCTGTATCACCCTTCTTCCAACACCTTTTCCCCATCCTACCACTTAGGATACTCAAGACTCTCTACCCCTGCCCCCTTTTCTGACACAACCACTTTCTAACACAACAAAAAAAACATACTGACTAATACTAGAGCCGTTTACCTGATTTGTCCCAACACAAGGGTTAGGTAAAGTCAGGCAATTGACCAGAAACACACATCTGACGCCCCTTTCTCACAGGGATAAAAGGTTGAACACGAGAGCACTCTATGAGCAAGGCAAACTGCACGATGAAAAAGCTATCCCAGGGCGGCAGTTCAAGAGGAGGAAAAAAGCAGCGAGAACCGAAGGGCAGACGAGAGAAGCGACCTTGCCCTTTCCCACCCAGACCCACAAAGCCTCTGTGAAAGGAATCCTAAGACCGGGAACAATAGCTAGCGTGTGTTGCAGCAGATGTCAAAAGTACACAGAGACCTCCTACACTGATCAGGGCAGGGAGAGACGCTTGCAACCGTGGTACCGGCCTTGACTCCAGAAGCAAGAAAAGCCCAGCGGTTCATCACAGCCGGTGAGTCGAAGGGAGGACCAATAAACCGAACTGTGTTGAACGAAAGTTGCGAATGGCAAATTAAGGGGAAAACCAGCTGCACATGGGTGCTCACTCGATAGACTCTGGTTGATTCCCCTATTGTTGAAACTACTGATACCAGAAGGTCCTAGGAGAGCCACAAGGAAAAGGTCAAAGTGGTCACACAGCGGTCTAGCAAAAACCCCTGTACAGTCAAAAGTCATTGACAGGCACATAATTGGGAAGCTAAGGGAGACGAATCCTGCATAGTGAGAGAGGAAAAGGAGCTGTGTGGTAGGCAAGAGTGAACCAGACCGAGAGATGTCCACAGTAGATTGTTTAAAAGGACATTAAGATTTGTGAATGCAAAAGAAGAAATCTTGTGAATAAAAGCTGTAGTGAACCCGACAGAGGGAGGGTGCTATTTGAGAGGTATCTGAGCCTGGAGGAGGGGGGGATCCAGGGGTGACAAGCCATCACCCACCGTACATACAGAAAGGAGATCCTCAGCGGCAACAGACTTTTTGGTAGAAAAGAGACTTAACCACCGAAAAGCTTGATGCCTGAGAAACTGAACTGTAGTCACATGCTGGGAAAGCTCGAGCGTGTGCTACGCTCAGGAATCCTGCCTTGTCCCATGCTCAAAACGTGGCTTTAACATACTGACTTATCATTTGTGAACTGAGTTTGGCTGAGTTTTGCAGTCTGTGGCTGTTGGTCTATCTTTACTTCCCATTGAGCAGAAGCAGGAGCCTTTCTACAAAAACCTTCCTGCAATGCGGAGCCTTTGCAGAGTTTTGCATTCCCAGATAGTCTGTGGCAGGATGGGACTAGGGCGAATGGTTCCGATGACGCAACAAACCGAAGCAGCTCTTCACCCCTCTGAGCGAACTGGCCAGACTGTGGAGTCGTCGCTGTCACCCAAGACATCGAGGGCCCCAGGGCGATGCCTTTCATCGTAGAACGGCATGGTGAGTGTTGGCGGTGAGGCTGTCACCGACATTAACATCGACTTTAATGCTGCTGTCAACACTGGCTTTTATGTGTAATCAGCCGCATACGTGGGGCGGGGGTTGGGGACCTAACACCCTGCAGTGCACTCCTTGCCTGTTCAACATCGAGGTGGAGGTTATCGCTAGCACAGGGCAATACATTGACAACTTCAAGGAGGCGTCTTTAAGTTCAGACGTCCGGGAGGCGTCGGTAGAGAAGGAGTGCACTCACCCGCTTACAAGTGACTCCCCTAACACTTTGTCTACTGTCCACAACAGCACAGACCTTACGGTTTTGCAGGAACCTATCTACAATAATAAAGAAGCTGAGGTGGCGGCCGTTCCCTCCAACACCTTAAGTTTAGCAACAAACAATAGACCTTTGTGGTCCCTCAACTGTTATGACGCCTCACCCTCTGAGGAACACAGTGAACTTGATGACACCCTATCAGCTCCCAACTTCTCTGTCTCTGCCTTCTGAGGCTTTGACAGACAAGGATTGCTTGCCAGTACCCCCTCAGCTTACCATCTCCCCAACCAGCCGATTGAGCCAGTGGCACTACCTCTGTACCATCGACCAGGGCGAAAAGCACCCCACCGCCCTTGCTGCCTTTTGCAAGTGAAGGCAGTCCCCACAGGCAGAATGAAACATCAACTTCATTAGGACTTGGTGGCGAAGAGCCTTACACAACGTCACACAGCACCCCTAAGCAACTAGTGGTTACCACTAAAAAAAACTCAACTCTAGCTTTCCAAAGGCCGGGCAGTTCCCACTGCCACCCTTACCACCTGACCGAGAAGAACTAAGGAAAAAGCCCAACAACCCAACTCAGGACCCTCTAGACAGGCTGGCTTCAAAAAACAAACCTGGGCCTACAAAAGGCGACAGACCGACCAACTCCAACATTTTCACACTAAAGTCAATCTGGCATCCTACTGGGCTGACCTCAGGAAATCTGTTGGCCAACCAAAGATTTTTTTTAATCGGAATTCTTACCTCGAATTCAGCACAAACAGCACCAAAAACAGCACAACTTCACCAACACAGTTAAAGTAACAAACGGAGGGGAGGGCCGAGGTGTTGGACTGTGTGATGCTTGAAAGCATGAGAAAGTTAGTCTGGAGCCCTTATTCAAGGTCTTCATCAGTCGACCAGGGAAGCTAGCTGTGCCCTCAAGGGGGACTGGGGTCCATATACAACACTACTGAGTTGCAAATGCCCCATAGCGCAACTCAAGAAAGAGGCCCACTTGATGCTAGCTTGTGCAATTCGGATGCTACAAAACTGTCGCTTCACCTCAGAGAATTAATTACAAGACTTCAAGTAAAAGACCAAGTCTGTCCATAAACCACCAACTGTGAGTTCACGGAGGACGAAGAGCCTAATCTGCTCAACAAGTCAACATTAATGTTGACAAATAAACAAGACACAAGACAACATTGGAGTAAGTCCCAATAAAGGGACTACCCAAGGCCTGGATGCAAACATTATAGCGACCGGAACTATCACAATGGCTCCTTTCATGAAACTTTGCGAAGGCCTGACCTATCAACTTAAGGACAACACACCACGGCTCTAGTGATGCTACATTCTTAAATATTATTCATGGAAGTCTTCCTGACAGCCTTGCAGAAGAACTTGGCCAGCAATGCAATGCAGACCACGAACATATTACATAGCATTCTCAACCCTGTCCTCATAGAAAGACAAACACTGATTAGAATGATCTCTGCTCGACACAGGACCTTGAAAGGAAACAAATAGGAATACCAACTTAGATCCATCAGACACACTGATGGTCCCGAGTAAGAGCCCACCCCTCGTATCTGATCTTGAGGCCAACAACACCCAAAGCACTTTGACCAGGGAGTACAAGGCCCCCAGAGGCAGCGGAGACTGCACAGCGAGTCGTTCGAAACTGATCACAACTCCGCAAGACAAGGAAACTCTGCAGGGAAACCATGACATCAAGGTAGCAATGGCCCAGGACAGAAATTAGTGTTATTGAGGTAGAACCTGACAAACTCAGCCTGTCGGTTGATCCTGAGCCATCTAGCGCTGCCACTACGTCACCTGTTTTGGACTGCATTGGACCTTCACCCAATGAGGTAACTGCATCTGCAACAGAATTACTTATTTACCAAGAAGGCTGAGGCAGTGAAATTAAGTTCAGTGAAAGCTACTTTAACATCTACCAGAGCCACTGAATGGAAGAGGGTTACATTGGGAAGAAAAACACAAACAAAAGATGTAACGTCTAAAACAAAAAAAACACAAAAGCTCCACCTAAACCAAGATTTAACAAAAGCAAATTGTTTGCTAGAAACCTAACTCTACCTGGCCTTACGGGCCAACATCTGACCAGGAACCCTCTAAGAAGCATGTGAGAACGGGGCCTGACCCAGTGGATAACAAACTCCCACACCAGGTTCCCGCCCGTCTTCCCCTTTCACCTTCAAGTAATAGAGTATTTACTGGATCTCTCTACTTGCACAATGTCAGACAATGAAGAAGCTGAAGGGGACGACAGTTCTACCATCTCTTGCACTCGAGTCCAAACACAGCAAGCTCAAAGCACTGGTCCCCAACTGGTGGAAGTATATAATGTGGACTCAAACAGTGGCCCGCAATACGAAATGGAAAGCATTTCTGAGCACGCAAGACAACACAATCATACACCAGCTGCCCCTCCAAGGGACGGTTTACTGCGACAGGAACCTTGCAAATCCATGAATTCAGAAATGGATGAATTGGTGAAGTTTTGTGGTAAACCGGGCCCGCTCTTTCTAACTATGCAATTAAAAAGAAAGCAGCATTTGTTGCGCGATCAGAGCTCTGGAGCAATTGCCCCAGCCTAGAAACTACAAATTCCTACGGTCTGGTGTCCAAAGTCGTTGGCCTTGAAGCAGTCACTGAGAAAGAGAAACTA
The DNA here is from genome assembly GCF_040938575.1 of Ambystoma mexicanum. Lineage (NCBI taxonomy): Eukaryota > Metazoa > Chordata > Amphibia > Caudata > Ambystomatidae > Ambystoma > Ambystoma mexicanum. The sequence goes on along the minus strand of NC_090934.1, from coordinate 983,765,738 downwards.
GACTACATGTCATTCATTGGGAAAAACCAGTTAAATTTACCTAGCTTGGTTCTTGCCGAAAAATGTACAGTTAGGACAGTCACCAGATGATGACAAACCCAGAGAAATGAAGAAAGGGGGAATCTGATTGAACTCCCAAACAGTAAAACAAGCGCTTTCAAAACCCTGGAACAAAAAAGAAAGGCCCTCTGTCAAGGTGGCGATCTTTTCAGACTGGATAGCCACGACAAAAGAAATACCCTGGGAAACCGGCACCTCGCTGCAACCGAAAAGCCTCAAGAAACGCGTACAGAGAGGGGTCCTGCCTTTTTCTCGAACGTATTCTTCACATCAAGGATGTCTTGATAATGAACCAAGCCAATGTGTTGAGACTGCTGCACCATATTTCATCGCTCAGACGGATTACAACTACAGTGTTGAAAATAGACTTCCCCGAAAAGGACCGACTGGACATGGTGATCATTCACCTGCCCTCAAACTTCATAAAAAAAACAACTACTAGACGAGACTTTGCATCTACCAAGGATGGGCTTTGACTGAAGAGAGTTTACCATAAACAACGGTATTGGGCAAGAGGGAGGAAAAGGGAGACTGGGAGTCCCAACCTCAGACGAAGTTGGAAGATAATCGGTGCTCTGGGATCAGGAATGGCAGTCCGAGACGCAACCTCTCAACACTCAACCAGGGGTGTGTTCAAACAATAGTGACTTATCCGTCACCATCACGGTTGAGAGCTCCCAGGCAAGCTCCAGCAGCCTCTCACACAAAGCACCCAAGAGGATCTCGACTGACGAAGAGAACTAGTGTTGGTTGGCTGAAGCTGTGGCATCCTAATCTAGTATATCATAAAAGGCCAGGAAAAAAGCAAGATCTTGCCGTCGGAAGTTGGAACACATGAGGTTTCAGACACCTGCAAGTCGGGGAGTACTAGAACACTGATCTGTTTGCGGGAAACATGGATGAAGAGCGTGCCTACCTTGCCAGGATACAGGATCTACCTCTGCCCGGCAGTCGAGGGGCTGAAGGGTCGACCGATGTCTGGCTTATTGATAGCATTGAAGCATGTGGCCAACTGGCAAGCACTGAACTTATAGAATTATAGCCCTTCTTAGGATCAAGGTGAGCGGGGTCTGAGACAACTAAATCCAAAATAATGATAGTATTCAATCTCTATTGGCACACGTCCGCACCAGAGGCTGCTTTATTTTCATCAACAATTGTGGACCTTCTGGATAGATCCAGAGAAACATGGTTTGACCCCCACATAATCCTTTGTGGCGATTTAAACATCTGTTTCGACTATAACAAGTGCCTCATTAAGAACACAAGTATAGACGGAGGTTGAATCTAGAGGCCTGACATGGCGGGAGGACTGGTTACTAAGAAACATGGATATACTAAATGGAAACGCCAAGAGCGAGACTCCAGCTAAAGTAACATGGAAAAATGGTCTGGGACTCCAGATTCTAGACTACATTTTCATCTCACGCAACATACAGAAATACGCGAAATACTTTGAAGTTTTGGAAACCTGGCAAAGTGACCACAACATACTGAAGTTAACGTGTTAGGCCATGAACTAGAGGGTGACTGAAAATTACTCCACCAGATTCGTAGTAGCTCCTCAGAGATTATCTAACCCGAGAGAATTGAACTGCTGATTAACAGACTTCAAGCTCAGCTGAACCAAGACAAGGATGTTCCAAGTGAGCATGCCTTGGACTACCACCGAGCTGATGTTAGATTTTGTGGAACACAGGAACAAAGTCCAGAAAAGTTCATTCTCACCACTGCACACGGTTTGGGGGTGTTTGATCGTATGAAAAGTGATTGTGGCAAACTGATTGAAAAAAAACAGCCTGCATGCGATCACTTTTCATATGAACAAATGCGCTTAAATAGACCCACCCAGCACCCTCCACCCACCACCGCCTTCCCTAGTTATCTCTTTCCTGCCTGCCTGGTGCAGTACAGCCCTGCAATGCCCTGCAATCCCTCTAATGCTGGTCGGGAATCCACGGTAAAGAAAAAATCAGTATCGGTTTCGTTTCTGATCTGTCTTTCTCAGTAGTAACCAATCACTGGTCTCTGAGTCATACTGCCCCCAGCCAATGACTGCCCTCTCCCTAAGCCCCGCCTCTGGCAGCCATCCTCAGATTTTTACCACACGCTTAAGTGTTGGGAGTCCTCGTGTTTAGCTCTCGAGCTTTTGCTGCGTTTTCACGCTTTTTTCAAAGAGAATTTCTCATTTTTCGGTCAAATAGAGCCTCAAGCTCCACCGTCTCTACATCCGATTAACGGGGATCCATGTCGGATTTTTCTACGCCCCTCCAGGGTGAAGATTTCGTCGAGTTACACTTCTTGGAGGAGTCCAGGAGTTTCTGCGGCCTACCCGAACATGGCCCAGGAGAAAGGAAGCTTGATGCCCGGAAAGCTGTTCAGGGTTTGCCCTGAATGCCAGCTGCAGAATGTGTTCAAGGAGGACGAGCACTCGAAATGTCTCTACTTCCTTCATGAGGACAAAACACACGTGGAGAACGACTGTGCGTTTTGCAGGAACATGTCGGAATGGACCATCAGGGACCGACACCTTCGTCTCTCCAACTGGCTGGAAGGAAAGAGCCCGTCGGGTGAGAAGAAGTAGTCCGAGCGGTCTTCTAAGTCCTGTGAGGGCGCCCCGGCGACAGGGGCCCAACAGAAGGCAAAGCACCGCGAGTCCGCGGGCACCGGGAGCACCGAACGGTAGGGCTCCTCGGCTGCCAGGCAGGGTGCATCCTCTCCAGCGCCATCAACCAGGAGCCAACGCTCTGGCTCAGGGAAGAGGAAGGCCGAGAACCCGGGGAAGCTTCTGGAGAGGCCCCAGTCGAGCTCGAAGGATCCGGCCGAGGGGGAGCGAGGCGGTGACCCTCCCCCCCAAGGTGAAGGCCATGGGCCCGCAAAAGGTGGTGAAGGCCTTGATTCACCCGGCCAAGGCCTCTATCGAGGAAGTCGCGGCGGCCCTGGCGCAGCCTGTGGAGGCTACATCAGTGGAGGCGACCTCGGGGCTCAGAGTCTCCCTGCCTCTGCGGAGGGATACCTCTTTCAGACCCATCGAAAAAACCCCCGTGAAGACCCCGGCGGAAAAAGAGGGTGGGGCGGTCGGTGGCCATTGTGGACACGGACACAGCATCCGAGGAGGAGCTGGTAGAAGTCTTAGAGGGCCTCGACGAGGGCGTCGAAGAGGCCCGTTCTCACGGAGGGATCCCGACGAAGGTAATGACGAGAGCGACGGTGGCACCGGCGAGGGTCCTAGTCACCTGTCGTTTCCGGAGCCGCAGGACAACTCGGCGGCCATTTTGTTGGCAATACAATCCTTATGGTCGGAGAGAAGGATGAGATTGCCCTTACCACCGATGGAGGAACCGGAACCAGGCTCGACGGAGGAGCCAGAGCCAGGCCTGGCAGGAAGCCCCCCGAACAAGAGAAGACCGATCCATCCAGCCCCGCCTTTTCAGCCCTCGTGGACTACTCAACCTTTGCCCACGTCCCTTGTCCCTGGGGATGACACGGGAACGGACACGGCCACGATGGGTACCGATGACGGGACGGAGCTCCCATCGCCCCCAGCCCAGCCCAGGCCTCCCCGCCCGACGAGATTGGATCTTTCCATGCTATGATCGCCAGGGCATCCGAGTTTTTTCAGCTCTGCCCCGAAGAGAAGAAGGTAGGTTTCCTTTATCAACGGCGCAAGGCCAAGAGGAAAACCGTCCTCGCCGTGCCTCTGCTGGATGACATCTGGGACGAGGGTCTCACCCTTCTCAAGAACCCATCTACGACGCCTGCCAAGAGGGATCGGTACGAGAAGAAGTACCGGGTCCCCGACGCGGCCCCTTTGTGCCTTAGGGCACAACTGACCCCTGACTCGGTCGTGTCAGCAGCGGCCAAGAAGAAAGCGGGGGGAGGGGGGACATTGGCCTCAACGTCAACTTCCCCGCCAGACGGCGAAGGAAAGAAGCTGGATGCAATGGGACGAGTTATCTCGTCGGCGGCAACAACGATTAAGGCGGCCAACGCCCTCGCGATTGTGGCCCGCTACGACAGGGAGTTATGGTACAAGATCACCCCCCTGTTGGACTTCGTACCGGACGACAAGTGGGCCGAGGCCCTGGAGATCTTGCAAGAAGGCGAAGTGGCGTCGGACCACTCCATTACGGTGGCAAAGGACATTGCCGACACCGGTTTCCGCCAGCTAGGCAACAGCCTTTGCCATAGTCGACGAGGGTGGCTCAAGGCGATGGAATTTACGCCAGGACGTACAAGCCAAGGTTTTGGACATGCCGTTCGACAGGAACAATCTGTTTGGGAAAACAGTGGATGAGTCCCTCCAAGCCATCAAGGTGGACACGGAGACACCTAAAGCCCTAGGTGTTCTCCGGCAACGAAGGCCGTCCTTTCAGAGCACCGGAGGCAAGCAAGGTGCCTCCAAGAGATTCGCGATGGCTCCTCTACGCACCGCCAAGTGGCCCGCTCCTCCTATAGAAGACAAGGGAAGTCGGGTGGACCCCGCCGTCGTCGCCAGGGAGGGCAAGGCGTCCTCCAAGCAAGATTGAACCGACCGTGGTGTCGGGCCCCCACCGAAGCACCCCGGTGGGAGCAGGCTGGCGTAGTTCGTCAGCGTGTGGGAGTCCATCTCCACCGACCGTTGGGTGCTGGATGCCCTGGCCCAGGGGCACGCCCTCGAATTTCTAAAGTGCCCCCGCATTCCACCCGTGGCCAGGAAGGAAAATCACGTCCCTCAACTGCTATTGGAGGTAAGGGCGATGCTCAAAAAAGGTGCCATTGAGCTCGTCCCGAAGAGACTCCGGAGTATACTCAAGGTACTTCCTTGTGAAAAAGAAGACATTCTGGACCTGCGACGACTGAACAAGTACATCAAGGCACAGAAGTTCCGGATGGTCACCCTCCAGCACGTGCTGGGACAGCTGGAGGAAGGCGATTTCCTGTCATTGTTGGATTAGGAGGATGCATACTTTTACATCCCCATTTTAAAAGGACACCGAAAGTTCCTCAGGTTCGTGGTCCAAGGGCGGCACTACCAGTTCAAGGCCCTCCCGTTTGGACTGAAATCGGCACCCATGGTTTTCACGAAGTGTCTCGCTCCAGTGGCGGTGTGGCTGCGCCTACAGGTGATCCACCTCTACCCCTACCTGGACGATTGGCTCATCTGCGCAAGGACAAGGGTGCTCGCTGTGGAACACACAGCGAAGACCGTCCAGTTACTCACAAACCTGGGTTTCTCCATCAACTTCCCCAAGTCCCACCTGGTCCCCTCACAAGTCGCACGGTTTCTAGGAGCCAAGCTCGACACAGTGGCGCGTATGGCCTCACCGTCGGAGGAAAGGACAAAGGCCATCCTAGGCAAGGTGCAGCGTCTGCTGGCCACGGACGTGGCCAAGGTGAGGTCCATCAAGTCCCTCTTCGGGATGATATCCTCTTGCATATATCTCGTGCGCCTGTGCAGGCTTCGGATGCGCCCTCTACAGGAGTTCCTCGACGCCCGCTGGATACAAGCAACGGGCAGCTTCGAAGACCGGAACCCTCTCAACGAGACCTTCCCTCGAGCGCGGGTGCCCCCCCCACCGGATCGCTCATCTGGCGGCAGGAACAGATTTTCAGACCCCCGCCCACCAGGTGACAGTGACGACAGATGCCTCCCTGGAGGCGTGGGGAGCGCACACCGGAGATCTTCACGCGAGAGGCCTTTGGCTCCCGGAGGAGAAGCCGCTCCACATCAACATCCTGGAGCTCCGGGCAGTATTCTGGGCCCTCAGGTCCTTTCTCCCGTCCCTCAAGCGCAAGGTTGTGAGGATCTTCACCGACAACACCACCACAATGTTTTACATCCGGAAGCAGGGCGGAACCAGGTCCCCAGCCCTATCCAAGGAAGCCAAGGATCTGTGGCATTGGCCCGTTGCTCTAGGGATGTTTCTGGTGCCGTTTCATCTGGCAGGGATAAAAAAACACCATCGCCGACTCACTCAGCAGAGAGGTGCGCTTGTGCCACGAGTGGGAACTACGCCAAGACCAAGTGGACCGACTCTTTCAGTGATGGGGCAAACCCCAGACCGACCTGTTTGCGATGGCGACAAAATCCAAGTGCCAGAGGTTAGCCAGCAGGTTTCCCCAACCGAGGAGCATCGGCGATGCTTTCTCTTTCCCCTGGGACGGCCTGTTCCTATATGCGTTCCCTCCGTTGCCGTTGCTGCTCCGACTCGTCAACCAGCTCAAGAAATCCCAGTGCAGGATGATCCTCGTTGCACCGGCGTGGCCGAGACGGATCTGGTTCGCGGACCTCCTGGACTTGTCGGCATCCCCACCAGTCAAGCTGTCGACGGACGCAGATCTTCTCTCCAGAGAAGGAGGCGCCATTCTTCATCACGACCCAGAGTCTCTGAACTTGCAGGCCTGGCTCCTGCAGCACTAGAGTTTGGAGGGTACGATATCCCAGCCGACTGCAGAGAGGTTCTTGCGAAGGCCAGGGCGTCCTGAACTCTCAGGTGCTACGGACATAAGTGGAAGAGATTCTCTATCTGTTGCCAGGCACAGAAAATTAACCCTCTGCGGATTACGGCCCCTCAAGTATTGCCGTACCTACTGTCGCTAGCCAAAGCTGGATTATCTCACGCTTCAATCAAGATACACCTGGCGATTTCCCTATACACCAGGACTACAGGGCGGTCATCACTGTGGTCTCATCGCCTGGTTAAGGAATTTATGAAAGGACTGTTTCAATCATTCCCGCCGGTGAAGGCACCAGCCCCGGCGTGGGAGCTCAACGTGGTGCTGACCAGGCTCATGGGTCTGCCATTCGAGCTGTTGCATTCGGCCCTGTTGAAGTTTGTCGTGGAAAACAGCGTTCCTGGTGACCATCACCTCTGCACGACGCGTGGTAGAGATCCAGGCGCTCTCCTGCAAGCCTCCATACCTGACCTTTCACGATACGAGGGTAGTGCTGAGGACGCACCCCTCCTTCATGCCCAAGGTGCCGTCTGACTTCCATCTCAACGAGCCCTTGGTGTTACCAGTCTTTTTCCCGTCGCTTTCGTCGCCGGCCGAGAGGACTTTGCACTCGCTGGATGTGGCTAGAGCGCTGAAGTTCTACGTGGACCGCACAGAGTTTTCGGAGGACATCACAGCTGTTTGTGAACTTTGGACCTGTGTACCAAGGGAAGGCTCTCTCGAAGGCTTCGATTGCCAGATGGCTCTCCGGCTGCATCATGCACCGTCATCGGTTGGCAAACCGACTGTTGCCTGGCCGTCCGAGAGCCCATTCAACCAGAGCTATCGCTGCTACCACAGCGTTCTAGTCTGGTGTGCCCCTGCTGGACATTTGCAGGGCTGCTACGTGGAGGTCGACGCACACCTTCACGAGATTCTACTGCGTCGACCGGGATTCCAGGGAGGAGTCCAGGGTCGGCCAAGCAGTGCTGCGCAACCTGTTTGCCTAAGGTGAGCCTGGTGAGGAGGTAAGAAATACTTAATGTTGAGTTTTGATGTAATGCTTAATGTTGAGCCTTGCCACCTCCCGTGGTTGTGCATGTGTATACTGCTATGTATTCTTTTATTCATGAGCATGTGAATCCATGCCAGACCCCATGCTGGAGAAGGAACATGTTACTTACCTGTAACTGTTGATCTCCAGCATGGGTCTGGCATGGATTCATATGCGAACCGTCCCTCCTTCCCATCTGCGACTCTTCACTTGGTCATACTGCCACTTTACGTGCTACCAAATCTGAGGATGGCTGCCAGAGGCGGGGCTTAGGGAGAGGGCAGTCATTGGCTGGGGGCAGTATGGCCCAGAGACCAGTGATTGGTAACTACTGAGAAAGACAGATCAGAAACAAAACTGATACTGATTATTTCTTTACCGAGGATTCCCGGCCTGACGAGGAATATTCATGAGCATGTGAATCTATGCCAGACCCATGCTGGAGAACAACAGTTACAGGTAAGTAACTTGTTTCCTCCTCCCTATAAGCTAACCATCGGTGGTAATCGCCCATGCAGTATGGAGGAAAGGGGACGGGACGTAGGAGTAATTACAAGTTACTCACCGTAGTGACTAACCTACTCCTAGTCCATAGTTTCCTTTCCTCCATACGACGCTCGATCCTCCCCCATAGAAAAGAGCATAGTTAGGTAGTAGATTAATCTGGCCAACATGTAAAAGGGGACTCGGGTGTGCTGCCACAGGGTGGCGTCGGTGGAGCGCATGCTCCTGGTGCCACACCTCTATGTGCACCTACATTTAAAGGGGAAACGCTTTTGTGTGAAAAAGCGATCCCTTCCCATCCCTAGCGAGGGACGCCCATGCAGTATGGAGGAAAGGGGGGACTATGACTACGTTTGTCACTACGGTGAGTAACTTGTAATTTATACATTAAACATTGCCCACCCCCTGAACTCCATCTAGGTGCAAAAACACTGTATACCCTCAAAATTCATCCAAGTGCAATACATTACCCACCATCAGATACATAAAATATGAGAATTGGCCAAACAATCTCAATGCCACTCATTGTTCACCCCCAAATCCATCCAATTCCAGTTAATGGCCTACCCTCAAGGTCTGTCCAAGTGAGATGCATTGCCCACCTTCAAAGCAGTTTAAGAACATTTCCTGGCCCACTCTGAGTTCTTCCAAGTTAGAGGTACTGGATGCCCCCTTCATTCCTCTGGGCTCCCTTCCTTGGCTAAACTGAGGGAACGGAGGACAGTGGCTCGGGGGAGAGAATGAGTAAAAGGCTCAGGAGACAGAGTGGCTGAATGGAAATTAACAGTTACTCACTGTAGTGACTAACGTACTTAGTCCATATTCCCCTTTCCTCCATACTGTATGGGCGTCCCTGGCAAGGGACGGGAGATGAAACTTTTTTCACCAGAAAACATCTTCCCCTTTAAATTTAGAGGCAAGGCCCTGGGAGCATGTGCTCACCTGACTTGGCCCACCGACGCCACTCCTCAGTCCCCATTGACGTGTTGACAGCGATAGGCATTGCCTAATGACACAAGTATTAGGGAGGAGGATGGTGGGACATATGGAGGAAAGGGGACTGTGAACTAAGAGCGTGTTAGTCACTACGTTGAGTAACTGTTAATTCTCCAGCATTGGATCTTTCATAGATTCAGATGCTTGAATATTCCCCGTCGTCAGACTGGGAATCCTCGGTGATAAATTAAATAATAATAATAATTTTTTATATATATATATATATTTCTGAGGCTTTGTACATAGCCCATTATAGCCTATGAGCCACTTCATTGTGTAGTCCCTCCACCTCACGTTGGTCCTTTATGGCCCCAGCCAATGAGGTGGCAGGGCTTAAGCTCCACCCCCGGCAGCCATCTTCAGATTTTTCACCGCAGTCTATCAGACACAGGGAATCCTCAAGCTCTCTGAGCTTTCTCAAATTCTTTCTACTTTTGTGTGGAATATATTTGTAAAATATATTCCATCTTGTTCCCCTTCTTAGGGGCTTTCTTTCCAATTAACCTTGGTGGCAAAACTTGTTGTTTTCCTCTCAAAATCGTCGACTGAACTTCTCTTCAGAAATGGAGGCACCTCAGGCTGTCAGGAAGCCTTCCCTGTTCAGGGACTGCACGAGGTGCAAGAAGAAATTGGTTTACTGCAAGGACCCCCACAAGCATTGCATTTATTGTCTGTACCCACATGACATTAAAAAATGCGAGATTTGTAAAACCTTTTCCACTAAGACCCTTCATGACAGGCATAGAAGACTCCTTTCATACCTGGAATCCAGGGATCAATCATCGGACGAAGAGTCTGTCAGAACAGCTCCTGTCCAATCCAGCATTCCATCTGAGAGGCAAACTTCAAAGAGAAGGGCCTCTTCAGTGGAAAGGAGTTCCTCTCCCAAATCCAAAAAGAGGAAGCTGGAATTGATACCCTTTCTGCCTCCAGTTGACCTGTCAAGCCAGAAAAAGTCAGCAAAATCTGCCTCCAGAGGTAAGGAGGAGTTTGCAAAAAACGGGAGGGGCAGTCGTCGGCGGATAAACCGCCCACGAATGAAGGGAAAGGTAAAGGCCCGTCATCGGCCATACCGTCGACGAAACCAGCATCGACGACGACGACGCTTAAGACATCGTCGACAGTTAGATAATCATCATCGGACATGTCGACCGCGAAGCAATCGTCGACGAGCAAGAAACACCCCTCGTCCACGAAGCATTCCTCCATGACGCAGTCGTCCACGGAATACACTCCACATTCGTCAACGAAGCCCTCGTCGACGGGAAAAGGTCAGTCGACAGCGAAGCCTCCGTCGACGGGACAATCTCAGTCGTCGACGGGAAAATCTCAGTCGGCGGCAAAGCCCTCGTCGACGGGAAAATCTCAGTCGTCGACGAGGATAACATCATCCATAACGCCTTCAGAGGCACCGCAAATTTCGGCAGTTACAGAGGAATTACTGCCTCTCACTCTTGAAGCTCCTGTCATTACAAGCAATATCATTGAGAAGAATACTGTAACTGAACCTCCGGTGCAGCAATTTTCTCCTTTGGGGCACATGGCAGAACTTCCGGATATAGTTCTTCAGGAAGAATTCTCTGATGCGGAAGTGGTGGAAGAGTCCATCGGTCCCTTACCGAAACAATACAGCCCTCCTTGGCACCCGTCCACGGGAGAATCCGAATATCCTCATGACCCGGTGCTCATGTTATCCGTGCAGAGGATTGTAGAAGAATTTTACAGATGGCAAAGGGAGAAGCAAATTCCGATTAATCCCATTCCTAGAGAGTCATCCCCGATTCCAGGCACATCGGGTTGCTCTCCTTACAGGAGTAGACCGCAAAAACGGATGAGATCACCTGCTCGAAGACCGAGGAGCAGCACCCACAGTGCTTCACCTACAAGAGTCCCGTCACCACAGTCATCGCACAGACCGCGATCGCCAGACGTAGATCCCACCATGGTACCGTCCACCATCTCGGTATCAGACTGGCAGGAGGATCCTTTTGGTGAATTTTCGGAACCAGAAGAAGGAGAAATAACTCAGGAGCCAGATGCACCCAGTGATTGGGATGACTACGTCGTCGAGAAGCCCAGGAGGAGAGACTCGCCGGGCAAGGCCTCACCACCGGATGATCTCGTCTCTTTCCACACCATAATAGGTAAAGCCGCAGAACTGTTTAAAATTCAGGTTTCTTCGGAGGAAAGGCAATCAGTGCTCTATGAGCACAGGCACAAACGAAGGAGGACAGTGACCACAATTCCCCTCCTCGATACCATCTGGGATTCCGGATCCAAGATCCTATCTACGCCCTTATCGACTCCGGTGTTGGTGTCCAGGCCAGAAAAGAAATATAAAGCTCCGGATTCGGCACCGCTTTGTTTAAGGGGTCATACGAAACCGGACTCAGTTATTACAGTGGCGGCCAGAAAGAAACTCGCCAACCCCTCCTCACCGTTGTCGGCCCCACCGGATAAGGACGGACGTAAATTGGAAGCCATGGGCAGGAAAGTGTCATCTTCTGCATCACTTACAATCAGAGCCGGTAACGCACTGGCCATGACCGCAAGATTCGATCGCGAGCTTTGGCTCCGCATGTCTAACTTGGCGAAACAATTACCACCGGAGTTCCAGGAGGAGGCAAAATCCATAATCGCGGATGGTGAAGCAACATCGGATCACATGATCGACGCAGCAGTTGATGTGGCCGAATCAGGCTTCAGGCAGATGGCGCACGGCACAGTGCTCAGAAGGCAGGCCTGGATGAAGGCTACTAACTTTAGAACTGAAGTCCAGGCGCAGATTCTAGACATGCCATTTGATGGCCAAGATCTATTTGGGAAAAAGATAGACGACCATTTGAAGGCAATCAAGACAGACACTGACACAGCCAGAGCCATCAGTTCTTTAAAGGACAAAAGTAAGGACCATCGGTCTTTTCGTCCCTTTAGAGGTTCATCTTCCAAGTTCAGGGGATACAGTCGTTCCTCCTATGGTCAAAAAGCACAAGGCGGCACGTACCAAGCCAATAAATATCAGTCATCCAACAGATACGCCCATAGAGGCAGACGTGGCTCCGCCCAAGGGAAGTCGCAAGGCAAGCAGAACTGACGACCAATCCCCCCCCCCCCCTTCGCCACGCCCCGGTGGGGGGAAGGGTGAGCCAGTTTTTCCAGCGCTGGCGGTCAATTACATCGGACAAATGGGTGTTACAGGTGATCCGAAAGGGTCACACCTTGGAATTTCTGGACCAACCTCCTTCCCTGCCTCCAACTCCCCGCAGGGTGCATATGCTAAGACAGGTCATGTCCGAAGTGCAAAGACTGCTCCAGAAGGCAGCAGTAGAACCAGTACCCTATTCTCAGAGGGGAAAAGGTTTCTACTCCCGATTCTTCCTCGTCAGAAAGAAAAACGGTCAATGGAGGCCCATCTTGGACCTGAGGGCTCTCAACAAGTTCATCAAGCGCATAACTTTCAAGATGGTACCTCTACAAGGGGTGCTACCTTCGTTAAACAAGCACGACTTCTTGGCCACTTTAGACTTGGAGGATGCATACTTCCACATTCCGATCCATCCAGCACACAGGCAGTTCCTCAGGTTCACAGTGGGAGGGCTCCACTTTCAGTTTCAAGTGCTTCCGTTCGGTCTAAAATTGGCCTCAAGAGTTTTCACGAAATGCCTGGCACCGGTAGCGGCAAGTCTCAGGAGAGCAGGAACGGACGTTTTTCCATACCTGGACGATTGGCTGATAAAGGCAAGTTCAGCTGCAAAGGCTCGTTCGGCAGTGTCGAGGACGGTCAACCTCAAAAGAGTTAGGTTTCTCCATCAACCAGACAAAGTCCTGCCTCGTTCCCAGCAAGGTAGCCCTCTTCCTGGGAGCCGAGCTCGACTCCAGCATTCCCAGAGTGAGACCATCCACAGAGAGAATAGCAGCGATTCTATGCTTAACTTCGAACTTCCTACAGAAAGAGACAACATCTGTACGCTCTTACAAATCCCTATTGGGCATGATGTCATCATGCATATTCCTCATACCGAACTGCAGGCTTCGCATGAGGCCGGTTCAGGAAGCTCTGGACCACCAATGGAAACAAGCTTTCGGATGCTGGGAAGACTTTGTCCAGATTCCATCGACGTTGCACAAGGCCCTTCGATGGTGGAACGCTCTGAGGAATCTTCTACAGGGAATGCCGTTTCAAGCACCGACATCGACCCTCCTGCTGCGGACGGACGCTTCCTTATCAGGCTGGGGCGCTCATCTTGCGGACCTCCAAACCAAGGGATCTTGGTCGGCACAAGAGTCCCAGCTCCACATCAACGTGTTGGAGCTCAGGGCTGTAAGGTTGGCGCTGAAAGCCTTCCTACCGGTTATAGCTGGTCAAGTTCTTACGGTCCAGACAGACAACACGACCTCCATGCACTATACAAACAAGCAGGGAGGCACGAGGTCTCAGATTCTGTCGCAAGAAGCCCAACTGCTATGGGCATGGGCCTTGCGCCACGGGATACAGATCAGGGCAGAGCACCTTCCAGGAGTAGACAATGTCCTAGCGGACAGATTAAGCAGAGAATACACAGCTTCACACGAGTGGGAGTTGGACGACAGAGAAACCCGACGGATATTTGCCTTATGGGGCCATCCGCAGATCGACCTTTTTGCCACCAGGAACAACAAAAAATGCAAGAGATTTGCGTCAAGATACCCCGAGCACCAATCGCTGGGAGACTCGTTCTCAGTGGATTGGTCGGGGAAGCTCCTCTACGCCTTCCCACCCATTCCCCTCATGTCGAGGGTACTTCGCAGGGTGAAAGAACAGGATTGTTCCTTGATTCTTATTGCGCCCGATTGGGCACGGCAAGTCTGGTACCCGACGCTGAGACATCTATCCTGCAAAACCCCGATTCGTCTCAAATCACATCAATATCTACTGACACAACAGAACCGCAAGGTCCTCCACCACGACCCGAGGAGCCTGTCCCTCAAAGCATGGTTCCTGAGCAGCGTAAACTGATGCACCTAAAGTTACCATCAGAATGCTGGGATATCATCAGGGCCGCTAGAGCCCCGTCCACGCAACTCACCTACACCAGAAAATGATTAAGTTTTTAAATCATTGGTTTATTTTTTGAAAATAGTAATGTCATTATAATTATACTAATGCTCTTTTGTCTTTTTGTCTTTTGTCTCTCTGACTTTATCATTTGCTCTCCTTTGGGATATTATTTGACCTCTTCGTTGTATATGTTCCCTCCCTTGACTACCTCTGGAAATTAGGATTTATCTACTTAAGTTATACATTGGATTAATTGTTTGTAATAGACGCCCTGAAGACGACCTAGGAAGGTTGAAACACGTGTTGGCGTAATGTGTTTTTGGTATAATAGGCTCAATGTGTTTTTGGCATAATATGTTCTAATGCGTAAAGTACTCTGGAATATTAAGGTGCACTTAGCAATGAACAATTGATATTGCCAGATTGATGTAACGTGTTCTAAGTGATTTGTTTATCTATTGATATTAAAACCTGGAGCCCTACTTATCAACACTTACCAGGTGTGTCTCTAATCAATGAATATATTTCACAAATTGAACAAATCCACCTATCTAATGCCACAAGAGTGTGACAAATGCAAGATCAAGCGCAGTCTGTGAGGCTAGCAACTTTTTAAGTTACATGTTTTTCAAGGTGACAGTGGAAAATCACCAGTCTAACCACACGGCTGCAGCTGGTCCTATTTTTGACTTATCTTAGCGCGATTTGTGAATATCTCAAGGTTGCGCATCCACACATTTTCTTGGGCCACCTTTTCCACACTACTCACTTACTTACATATATATATATATATATATAATTTATCACCGAGGATTCCCAGTCTGACGACGGGGAATATTCAAGCATGTGAATCTATGAAAGATACCAATGCTGGAGAAATACAGTTACAGGTAAGTAACTAAGACTTACTTTGACGTCCGGTCCCCTTTCCTCCATACTGTATGGGTGATTACAAATTAATGTAGCCCCATGGTGGAGAGGAGCCCCTCCTTAAGAAAACAGGTTTCTTTACACCACCTGCCCGAATGCTGCGTCTGACCTAGAGGTGGTGTCCAAACAGTAGTGTTTACCGAAAGCCGAAGGGATGGCCCAGGAAGCTGCCCTGCAGATAACCTGGCACGGCACATGCCGTTGGAACGCGGTGGCTGTGGCCTTGGCTCTGACCGCATGTAAGTCAGCTGGCACTGGTGTGCACTGCCCCTCACAGGCGTCCTTGGTTTGGAGACCTGATAACCAGGCCTTGACCCACCGAAAGTGACAAATAAGCCGTCCGCTATTTCCTCGTTGAGATGGAAGGAGGTAGTCACCTTGGGTATGAAAGCTGGGTGTGTCCGCAGGACGACCTTGTCCCTGTGAAAAGTGGCGTAGGGTTCTGATGCCACCAGAGCCTGGATCTCGCTGACTCAGCAAGCTGAGGTGAGGCCCACGAGCAGAGCTGTCACTAGGATGACCAGCCTGATGACTGCAGACCCCATAGGCTCAAAAGGTTTGTGCGCTGAGGCACCCAACACAACCTTAAGGTCCCACACTGGGTGTGGCTTCTTTATAGGCGTGTGAAGCCTGAGGAGGCATGCCAGATGTCGCATGACCATTTACTCTTATATTGGCTCCTAGTAGCCTTGCTTCTAGCGCCCTGGATGATCTCTAGGCTAGCCTGAGATCGGCTTAAGTGTTTCAGCGTGACCTGCTCAGAAGCCACGCTACAAGGGCTAGCTTGTGAGGCGCAGTGTGAAGTACCCTGCCCCCTTGCTGGGACCGGAGAGGCGCTGGGCCGAGCAGTAGGTGAATGGGTGGTCTGGCCAAAAGTCTGAGGAGCTTGGAGAACCACGGTCTGGCCGGCCACCAGGGAGCTATCAAAATGATGCTGAGGTGCCGGGATTCCTTTATCTTGCAGATCACCCTGTGGACTAGGGGTGTGGGTGGGAAGGCATATGCCTTCCTGTCGTTCCATTGGATCTGGAATGCGTCGCCCAGGGAGTTGGAGCCCTGCCCCTACCAGGAGGCGAACAGTCAGCATTTCCTGTTGTCCCTGAAGGCAAAAAGATCCGCCTGGGGATGCCCATCCCCCTGAGGAAGATCTCCTTCAGTACCAGGGGTCGTTCAATTGCCACTTGCAATTGTCCACCCCCAGTCTGCTGAGCCTGTCTGCTTCCAGGTTGGATTCCACCGGGTGGTGGACAGCCATGAGGTAAATGTTTCTTTCTGGATAAGAGCTGTCTTGCCTTCGATTAGAGGGATAAAGGCCTTGACAGCCAACCCTATGGCCTTCAAGTCCGTAGTAACTGTGACCTGAGGGACCGGCTGCCGGAAGGGCTTGCCCTGCCACAGGTTGAAGTCTGCGGACCACCAGTGGAGGTCAGAGAGGAGAAAGGGCGGAATGTTGACTGGCTCCTCTTGGGAGCCCTTCTCCTTATTCCATGAGGCTTCGAAGTGCATCTGTAATCTCTGCATCAGTCTTGCGTGGGGCAGGGCCAAAAGGACCGCTGCCATAAGCTGCATTCAGTGTTGGTACCACCAGGCTGAGGTCATGGGCCTGGAGAAGAAGTGAGCTGTAGCTCTCTTGATGGCCGCGATCTTGTCCTTGGAGGGAAAGGCTCTCACAGATCTTCTGTCCCAGATGAGGCCCCAGAAGGTCAGGCTCTGCATGGGCTGCAGCCGAGACTTCTTGAGATTGATGGTGAACTCCAGGTCGTGGAGTGTGTTAATCCGTGCGGAGGCAGTATGCTGAACTGCTTCTGGAGAGGTGTACCGGATGAGCCAGTCATCCAGCAGGTATGGGAGACGTGGTGGCTCTGTGCCCTGAAGAGGGCTGCCACTGCATTCATCAACCTGGTAAATACCCTGGGAGCCGAGTTGAGGCCGAAAGGTAGCACCTTGTTTCGGAAATGGAAGCCCATGAGCACATCGTCTCCCCTGTCCAGTGCTTCTGCTATAAGAGCTGGCGTAACCATTTTGAATTTTTGCAGAGGGAGGGTGAGATTGAGGGTGGAAAGGTCCAACACAACTCTCGGACCAGCCTGGTGGTTCTTCTGTATGGCGAAAATCCTGGAATAAAAGCCTAAGCCTCACTGGAAGCTTGGGACTTCTTCCACAGCCTGGCTCTGGATGAGCGACCGGATCTCCGCCCGCAGAGTTGCTGTCCCCATCTGTGGGAGAGGAGAGGAGAGGAACCGGTAGATGGTACCCTGTGGAGAATACAGAGAGGATCCAGGGGTCCAAAAAAATTCTGGTGCCAAAATTGCACGTGAAAGACAAGCTTGCCACCCCCACCGGAGGCACGTTGCCCCAAAAGGGCGTGTCATGCCTTTTTTCCCCTCTGAGGCTGTTGGGAAGGAGGGGGATTGGAAATCCCCTCCCCCAGCCCCATTTTGTTGTTTCCTGCGATGCTGACTTAGAACGGTCTGGTTGTCTGGACCTCCGTTTCTGAAAGCCTTAGAGCCTGCAAAACGCCCACCCCTTGTCGGAGCGTCGCTGCGACTGGGTGTAGGCTTTGGGCGTGGCCTTTGTAAGAATAGATAAAGACTTTGAGGTTTGCAAGCTGTTATTCTTTTTATCTAATTCCTTATCCGTGGTGGAGTGGAAGAGGTCACTGCCCTTCGAAGGAAAGGTCCAATATGCGTTCGTGGACATCGGGATTAAACTTAGTAGCCCGGAGCCAGGCCGTTCTTCTCATGTCTGTGGCAATACAGATGGCCCGGGCAGAGTTATCGATGTGGGCCGTAGTGGACTCCATAATGCCCTGCACGACCAGCCTAGATTCTCCTAGTCCTGCCTTGAAGCGCGTTTGGCTCTGTGCCTGAAGTTCTGGGAGGAAGTCTGCAATTTCTCGCTAGTCTTTGCTTACCGGCTGCCAACATGGCATGTGCGTTGGCCTGCCACAGGTGCAAGAAGGCATTGGAGTACAGCTTCTTCCCGTAAGCCTCCAAGATCTTCTTGTTGCCTAGCAGTGCCGAGGACGAGATGGCCGAGGACTGAGGCTTGAAATAGTGACGTTGCAGCTATCACAGAAGTGGTTGAGGATGTGCTGAAAGCAAGAGTGGGTCCCCCCCTCCATCTGCCTGTACTTGGTGTCGTGACACCGATTGACCGGCCGGGCCGAGTGCGGCTTGAGCCACCCCTTCTTGGCCATGGAAACTACATCTTACTCTTACGTCCCGTCCCCGTAACATACTCTTAGTACTTAGTCCCCTTTACTCCATACTGCATGGGCGTCCCTTCCAAGGGACGAGAGACAGAACCTTTTTCACCAGAAAAACCTTCTTCCCCTTTAAATATAGAGGCGTGCGGGGGTGCGGCCCAGCGAGCATCCGCTGCCCTGAGTCCTAGCTCTGACCCCACACCTCAGTCCCTTTTTTCACATCGACGGTAACGGGCCGAATTCACCAATGCTCGTGCGTTTGGCTTCGGCCACGTAATTCCACGCGTGAATACTACTACTTTGTCTTTTTTGTCTTTTTATCATTTAGGTACTCTGTCCTCGGGCATCGTGCTCCTCTCCGGCGCATGTCTACTTCCGCAGGGTTCCGCAGGTGTCCATCCTGCAATGGGCTCTTTCGAACTTCAGACCCCCACGCTCTCTGCCTACGTTGCCTTGGCCCAGACCATGGTTGGCAAGCTTGTACAGCGTGTGACTCGCTGTCCTCGAAAGTGCTGAAGAACAGACTAGCTAGGTGGAGCGAGCTGTTCCAGAATTCTCCTCCAGAGGACCTCAAGAACTTCGTGAAACATCGAGCCGAGCCCAAGGTAGGCTGCTTTTCTCCATCGCATTCTGCAAAGGAGACTCCTTCCCAAGGAGACTGCTGCGTGGGAGGGACCGTCAGGTCCTTATACCAGCACAGGCACCGAGGCTGAAACATCGAGCCGAGCCCAAGGTAGGCTGCTTTTCTCCATCGCATACTGCAAAGGAGACTCCTTCCCAAGGAGACTGCTGCGTGGGAGGGACCGTCAGGTCCTTATACCAGCACAGGCACCGAGGCTGCTGCAGCTACCAGCCTTTGGGCCGAGGGATCCTTGGATCCTCCTGGTGGTAGTGTTGAGGGACCGGATGGTTCTTCCAAAGGGCTCTGCCCTAGTACCAGCAATACGTCCGAAGGGGCACCTAAACGCAGCTCTACAGACCCCCGGGTCGAGGGTTTCACACCTACAGGGCCGAGGCCTGAGGAGCGGGGTAGGCTTTGTGATCCACACTCAAGATTCTTGAAGGAGGCTGGGCCCATTGAGCTGAGCAACACATCGCAGGCACATGGCAGGCAGCGTGACAAAATGACTGCCGTGCCAGGCAGAGGCACCCGTCCAGCGCCATTCCAGGAATTCGGTCAAGGAGTGTCAAGGTGGGACTTGCCTCAACCAGGTACGTGGACTACAACCTAGCCCTCTTATGGGCAGGGCAGCTTCCCACTGCGTCCATATGGTCAGGGTATGCAGCAGCTCCCATCTACCACGTCAGTACACCCTGCCACCTCTAAGGCCAGTGAAGAGGGTTTCTTCGAGAGGTTCCTCAGCCTCATGAAGTCACCTCAGATGGGGGTTATCCTCAAGGACGCCATCAGGGAAGTCCTCCCTGCGATGCTAGCGGCACCACAAGTGCCTCCGCTGGCGCCCCTGCTCCTGGTGCAGCCGCTGCCTCCAGCAGCTCTGTACCAGCCTCAGCCTCCGGCCATGGCCCCTGTACCCCAGTCTCCAGCGCCAACTACTCCTCCACCTCTAGAGGATCCTCCTGATCCACAGGATACGGATGAGGAGGATCATCCCGATATGCCATCCTCAGCCAGGGCCTTCCACAAACATATTGCAGGACTGGCTGAGTATCTGGGCCTACCCTAACCAGAGGTAGAGCAGCTGGCAGAGGGGGTTCTGGCTGAGGTCCTCGTGCGACGCTCCTCTGCCAAAACAGGGATTCCACTGCAAACCGATGTAGTCTCCCTGGCCAAGAAGGGTTGGCTCAAGCCCTACTCGGCCCAGCTGGTCAATCAACGCCAGGACGCCAAGAACAGGCAGATGGAACGGGATACAATCTTGCTTTCGGCCCATCCTCAGCCACTCTACTCGGTGATCGCTGCAGCAGCACTATACTCCAAGCCTCAGTCGTCC
Organism: Ambystoma mexicanum; assembly: GCF_040938575.1. NCBI lineage: Eukaryota > Metazoa > Chordata > Amphibia > Caudata > Ambystomatidae > Ambystoma > Ambystoma mexicanum. Next base: position 983,745,579 of record NC_090934.1, on the reverse strand, counting down.
TCAGCCTCCTCTGTGGCACTGCCAGGCAAGGTGGAGAAGATCTTGGAGGCGTACGGCAAGAAACTCTATTCCAACGCTTCCTTGCATCTTCGTCAGGCCAACACAGACCCCATGCTGGCAGCCGCTAACCAACGATTATGGCAGGAAATTGCAGACTTTCTCCTGGAACTCCCTACGCAGTGCCAATCCTATTTTAATGCGGGGCTCGCTGAGGCCAAGCTGGTGGCGCAGGACCTCATGGAATCCACTGTGGCCCATATTGACACCTCTGGCCGTGCCATCTGTAGCGCCACGGACATGCGAAGGACAGCCTGGCTCCGGGCAACGCAATTCAACCCTGACGTTCAGGAACGGATACTAGATCTACCGTTCGGGTGGGAGGGGGCTTGACGAGAAGAAAAACAGCTCACAAACGGTCAAATCTTTATCCATCTTGACAAAGACCATGCCCAAGTCGTACACCCACCTTGAAACACAAGGGTGTTCCTGAACGAACTCAAGTAAAGGTATCATTTACATTAGCTATCAGTATTTATTCAACTGATAGCCTAAACAGCACAATATGTCAAATTGTCAGTATTTGATTTTCTGGTATCTCACCAATCAAAGTGACCCTATAAGAAGGGAATAGGTACGCTAATTTGAAAATAAAATTTCAGTTGTTTTATTGTTTGTAACAGAAATAGACCAATTTAATAAGTAAAAAAATAGAGCGACAAACACACATGAAGAATACAATTTACAGGAAAAAACAAAACTATTTGGTTGATTAGGTTAATGGAAACAAAGTCATACATTAATAAAATTAACAGGAGTAGGAGTACAACCCCACATCGGATTGTACACATGCAGACAACATATGGACACTAACGAAAAAGGGATCAATGATGACAAATAGCGATAGTTATTCATACAGTGTAACTAAGTATAGCAAAAGTATGAAAATTATTTAATATAAACAAAAAATGCAGAGATAGCTAATGAGAGTTAAACTATCCCTGGACAGCTCGCGGTCTCAGAACGGGCGCAAACAACAAAGCAGGGGTGGGGGGTGGCGGGGGGTAAGGGATTTTTCCAGTCCCCCCCTCCTCCGCAACAGCCTCTGAGGTAAAGAAGGCATGACACACCCCTTCAGGTCCACGTGTCTCCAGTGGGGGGCAGGCTTGCACTCCACGTGCATTTCCGGCACCAGAATTTCAGAGCCCTGGATCCTCTCCGTAGTATCCAAGGGGTACTGCATCCCTATCCCAGCCTCTCCTCCCTACTCCCCTCCACTCCCACAGGATGGGACAGCAACTCTTTTGGCAGAGATCTGGTCGCTTGTAGAGATGCAGGCAGTGGAGGAAGTCCCAGCCTCCCAGCAAGGCTTGGGCTTCTACGCCAGGATTTCAACCATTCAGAAGAAGAACCAGGCGGGCATGAGTATTGTGCTGGACAATTCCACCCTCAACCTCTCCTTACACCTGCAAAAATTCAAGATGGTTACGCCAGCTTTTATAGCAGCGACATTGTGCAAGGGATACTGGATGTGCTCCCTGGATCTGAAGGATGCGTACCTACACGTCCCAATTTGGCAGCCCCATCGTTCTTTCCTACAGTTCAGGATCAAGGGCTAACATTTTCAATACAAGGTCCTTCCCTTTGGCCTCAACTTGGCCCCCAGGGTCTTTACCAGGCACATTAATACAGTGGCTGTCTTCCTTAGAGCGCAGGGCCTCCACATCTACCCATACCTTGATGGCTGGCTCGTCAGGGCTTCATCTCCTGAAGCAGTTCACCACTCTTCCCATGCCCTTATGAACACTGCACGATCTGGGCTTCTCGCTCGAATCTCAAGAAGTCGCAGCTGCAGCCCACGCAGACTGACATTCTTGGGCCTCATCTGGGACACGTGCTCCGAGAAGGTGTTTCCGTCGGAGGACAAGATCTCGACCATCAAGAGGGCCACCAGCCACTTCCTCAGCAGAGAGATGACCTCAGCATAGTGGTACCAACATCTCCTCGGTCAATTGGCGGCGGTCCTATTAGCCGTCCCGCACACAAGATTGAGGATGAGGAGTGTAGGGCTATTCATGCGAAAAGAAAGTTTCATTGGGTAGTATGTAAATGCAGCCATTTCAGAGTAGGTGCAAGGCACAGCTTTTTAGCAATAAAAGCATTTAGCCAAACCAGCAAAATGGGTTTAGGTTTGGAAGCATTTAGTACGGTGTGCTGATATTTTAAAAATGTGCATATTTTACAATTGGGATGTCTTCATCTGTGTGGGACTGCAATAGAAAACATAATTAACTAATCCTATACTAATTTGCCTTAATAACATATGAACTGCCCCTCTAACATTGTAATGCAGTTCGTGAGCACAGTCATATTCATTCCATTTTTTCATGAAGAGCAAAAATATGTGCGATAGGAAGGTAAATGAAACATTTGCCTGAAGCTTTCATTGTTCTGGAGCAGAGTTTTTTACAAAACATTTTTGCACGATTGGTAGGAATGGGGAGGTGGTACAGCTGATGTCATCGGAGGATGACTTGCAGTTGATAGACTGGGAGACTTTATTTTAATGAGCAAAGTGAGGGGGGAGAGGTTGGAGCTGCCTGGGATTTGAAAGCGAACGGTGACTTCCAGGGATGGGAGATCCGTGGCTGCAGTCTTGAAGACAAGAGAGGGTGAGAGCTGTCTGGCTTTGAAGCACTCCGAGGCAGTGCAAGGCTGTGTTCCCGGGAGTTGCGTGAGGGAGATTCACATAGATAAAGCTCCGGTGGCAAGTGCTACAGAATTCACACATTTTGGTGAGTCGGCTCAAAGATGAGGAGCGTGAGAATGTATGAGATGCATTACACTTATTGAAAGACAGTGTAGTGAGTTAACTTTAAAAAGAAAAATATCATGTTTCTCTAAGCATGTTTGCACTGGCTTAGAAAATGATGCACACGGAGTTCATTTTGCAGTGTTTTATTTTGAATTTTTTTGATGCTTTTATTTCAAAAAGAATTGAATACAATTTTTTTATTTCTTCCATGTTGGCATCTTTACACTGTGTATAATTTCTAGAAGACGATGTTATGCCCGCTGTTGGTAAGCTGGATTGTGTATACCATAAATAGATTATAACAAAAAGCAAAGCTGGTGCAATTTTGTTTTTTTTTTTTGTCTCCCATGTTTACTGTGTTAGCGGAAAAAGTAAATGGGTAATTCTAGTGTTATACCAATGTGGGAAAGAATTTTGCTACCTCATTTACCACATGGGACAAGTTTGGGACAAGAGTAAATATATTCAAATAAGCAAGACAGAAGGTTGTATGCGTGAATGAGTCCTCCTTTGCATGCGGAAAAGAAGGCAGTGTCCTATAAGACACATATGTTACTGGATGTAAATAAGTCAGTAATACAAGCTACATACATTAGGTGGTATTCTGAATAAACTCACTGTGTTCCCTGAAAGCGTGATAGGTCTAGGGAAGTTCTCTACAGGCGACCAAGAGGTATCCCAATAGAGAGGAAAGGTTTGTTTTATCATGAGGCGATAGTATAAAAAAAAGATATGCTCACCACTATGCCACAAAAATAAGGTAATTCTAAAATACCACAAAAATAAGATACCATTAAAAGTTACCGCCAATATAAGCAAACACAATGATATCACCAAAATAAGGTAATACTGAACTACTCTTAATGGTAAGGCCAGTTTACTGAAAAATTACCATTGTAATTGTCTTTTGGGGCAAATCCAGAATTTTCCCCAAAAGACAAAACATAGGAGGATTCAGCTGCACTTCGCAGCCTCATGGAACCAGGAGCGGGGCTCTCAATCCGAGATGATCAACGTTCCTCCATCTTTCCACCCGGATTTAACATGGTGGTCCAGGGACTGCAACCTACAGACTGGCAAGCCTTTTCGGCCGCCCATCCCGCAGACCACCATCACCACTGATTCCTCGCTCGAGGACTGGGGAGCCGCCCTGGACGATCTCTCGGTCCATGGCACCTGGACTCGACAGGAGCAGGAATTCCACATCAATTGGCTAGAGCTGAGGAGCCATCTGGCTAGTGCTCAGGGCATTCCTACCACTTCTCAGTGGCAAGGTTGTCCTCATCCAGACAGACAACTCGACCAGCATGTACTATGTCAACAAGCAGGGAGGCACAAGATCCCCTCCTCTGTGCAGACTGGCAATCAGCATGTGTGAGTAGGCCCTGAAAAACATTTACCTCACAGCAGTCCACCGCCCAGGGGAATCCAACCTGGAAGCGGACAAGCTCAGCAGGCTGGGAGCGGACAATTACGAGTGGCAGCTAAACATTGTTATTCAGGAGATCTTCTACTGGTTGGGTCATCCCCAGGTAGATCTTTTTGCCACCTGGCACAACAAGAAGTGCCCTCAGTTCGCCTCCTGGCAGGGACAGTGCCGCGGCTCCCTGGGTGATGCATTTCGGCTTCAGTGGGACGGCATGAGTGCTTACGCCTTCCGTCCACTCCACTAATTCACAGAGTGATTTGCAAGATCAAAGAGTCTCACCAACTCGTCGTCATTCTAATAGCTCCATGGTGGTCAGCCAGGCCATGGTTTTCTGAGCTGCTCCGCCTCTCGGAGATGCCTCCGATTCACCTCCTGACGGGCCCAGCACATCTTCTGGCCCAGCAGGGGGGCAGGGTCATCCACCCCACGCCACAGAAACCAACCCTCACAGCGTGGTACCTGAGCAGGTAACGCTGCAGCACCCCAGCCTTTCTCAAGCTAATCTGGAAATCATTCAGGGCGCAAGGAGCAAGGCTACCAGGACCAAGGATAAACGTAAATGGATCAGAATCTGCCACTAGGTAGACTCCAGGAAATCAACCCCCTGGCGTGTACGTTGGATGATGTGCTCTACATCTCGGTGCACCTCGCCCACTCTGGCGTGCAGGTTGACACTTGTCGTGCATACCTCGCAGTCATTGGAGCCTACAGGAACTCGGAGGAGGGAATCTTCTTCTCCTCCTCCAATCCTATCATCAGGAAACATTTGACGGGACTCACAAGGCTCTACCCGCCCGTCAAGAGGCTGCACCAGGTGTGGTATCTCAACATAGTCTTGGGCGCCCTGGCGCACAAACCATTTGAGCCAATGGCGTCCCTGGACATCAAGCTGGTCGCCATCAAGACAGCCTTACTAGTCTGCCTCACCTCGGCTCGTAGAGTCAGCGAAAACCAGGCGCTGGTCGCCTCGGAACCATATACTAACTTTCACAAGGACAAAGTAGTCCTGCGGACACACCCAGCATTTCTGCCCAAGGTGCCGTCTGCTTTCCACTTGAACGAGGAAATAGTCCTTCCTTCGTTTTTTGCCGATCCCAAGGACAAAGCACATAGTGCTGCACTGCTTGGATGTCGGGCATTCTCTGAAATTTTACTTGGCCAGGACCAAGGGCTTAGGACGCCCTGTCCGTCACTTTCGGAGGCTGAAGACCAGGCTATCAGGCCTCCAAAGCTTACATACTCAGCTGGATGGTCTTGTCCATCAAAGAAGTGTACGAGGGCCAGCACAAGCCGCTTCCGGCCAACATGCACGCCCATGTAGTCAGGGCCAAGGCAACGGCCATCGCATTCCAGCGCCATGTCCCTTGGCAAGTCATAAGCAGGGCGGCCACTTGGGCCACCCTCTCGGCTTTCTGAAAGCATTACTGTTTGGATGCCGGCTCTAGATCGGATGCAGCTTTTGGACAGGCGGTTCTCAGGAACCTATTTGCTTAAGGAGGGTCTCCTCTCCACCCTGGGGCTACATTCAGTTGTAAACGCCCATGCAGTATAGAGGAAAGGGGACGGGACGTAAGAGTAATTATAAGTTACTCACCGTAGTAACTAACGTACTTAGTCCTTAGTCCCCTTTCCTCCATACGTTCCACTAACCTCCCCCCTTATACTAGTGTCATTAGACAATGTTAAATCTATTGTCAACGAGTCAATGGGGACTGAGGTGTGGCGCCAGAGGGCGGAGTCAGGGCAGCTCATGCTCCCAGGGCTGCACGCGCCTCTAAATTGAAACGGGAAGGTTTTTTTCTGGTGGAAAAAGGTTCCGCCTCTTATCCCTTGGAAGGGACGCCCATGCAGTATGGAGAAAAGGGGACTGCGTTAGTCACTACGGTGAGTAACTTATAATTTCGAAGGGGTTGTGTCCTCCGACGTATTCCTTATCTTGATGGATTACATTTCAGCTTGCTGGCCATGGATTTTTTTTCCAGTAGCGCGTGCTGCGAGTCGACGTCCCTCAAGCTGGTGTCCCTCGACAGCCTCCGTCTCGACGCCAACATCATCGTGCGTATAAATAGACTCACGCAGTGACCGTTGTTCAGTTCCTTTTTTCCGCGCTTCGTGGGCCTCGGAATCGTGTTGCTCAGTTCTTTCTTCAAGAAGATTCAACTCATTCTTCAAAGATATCATCTATATTTGATGGCTTCCTCATCCGAACCGTCGACCCCACGGTCCGGCTTCAAAAAGTGTCGTGATTGTGAGAAGAAAATGTCGTTGACGGATCCTCACATGATCTGTCTGTGGTGCCTGGGATCGGAGCATCACTGTTCGGAATGCGAGGACTGTAAGTCCATGACGGTGAAAGCCTTGAAGGAGCGTAAGGGGACGCTTGAAAAAGGTCAGACTCTTAAAACTTCTAATCCCTCAAAGGTTTCTTTGGCAGAGTCAAGACATTCGTCTCCTCACCATCACAGGAAACATTCCTGTTGAAGGTCTCGAAGCGGTTCCCATCAGTCTTCGAGATCGAAGCATTCTAAGAAGAGGCGTCGTAGATTTCCCTCTTCTTTGTCTTGTGTCTTCCCGGAAAGGGTCACCTGCCCCACGAAACACAGCTCTCCAGCCAAGTGGGAGGAATTCCGTAAAAAAATGCTTAGCGTCTTCGAGAAAGTGGCCTCAACCCCCCAGAGACGGCTAAAGATGATACCCTGGGTGAAAGACCCGAAAAATCAAACCGCCGCAAGTCGTTGCACCCGGCGAAAGAAACTACCCGAGAGCGTCATGAACCCTCGAGTACAGGCTGTAAATCTGCATCATCGATGCCGTCATCGAAGGTTTCTTCGACTCATAAATCTGCGTCATCAACGCCTTTGTCGAAGGGTCCGTCATCGCATAAATCGGTTGCATCGACACCGTCTTCGACGCCTATGTCGATGCCGATAAAAGACAGACCTACAGCTGTCACTACATCAGACAGTAAAGGTGTCCAGGACCTCGACCATTACCTCGAGGATTCCGTCGACAACCTCGACGACTCCGAGTATGATTCCGATCCTCTCGAGTACTTTGAGGCCTCTTATAACTTTTTCAACGCCATTTTCAGGTTTGTTGAAGCCTTTGACTCCCACATCGACAACTTCTGCGTTTTCTCAACCGGTGACAACCAATTTAGCCCCCTTTTCTCTAGAAATGGGTTTGAAACCATACCCTAGGTCTGATTACTTTAGAACTGTGTCCTCTGTATATGAGGAAGGGGAGGATTCCGACCATAAGAGACCTTTTGGTTTACAAAGGACCACAACACCTATACCAGAGGAATTTATCTCTGAAGAGAACAGGTTAAAAGATCTTCAAGACTCTTTACATGAAGCAAGTGGTTTAGATAAGTAGAGTTTGCCAAACCAGACCCTGGGGAGCATGCTGAAACCCCTTACAGGGTTCTGATGGCAAGAATAATAGAATTCATGGGGTGGTCTACACCTATACCTTCTTTTCAGCAGGATGACCTTACTGACATTTTAGTTAAAGGTTCACAGGAAGATCCTGTTGTTCCTTTGCATACTGCTCTGTAAAGAAAGATATCTGCTAATTGGGGAAACCCCTGAAGTTATCCCTGCAGTTAACAGGAAACTATCTGCCAAATACAGGGTATCTGCTACAGGTCCTGAATACTTGAGCAAACATCCAACTCCAGAGAGTTTGGCTGTACAAGCAGCAACTTCATCAAATAGTAAATCTGCATACCCTTCTATTCCACAGGACAGGGACGATAAAAGGTTTGATGCTATGTCAAAAAAAGTATTTTCGGCATGTAGCATGGCGCTTAAATCTATTAACGCCACTTGCACGCTTGCAAGATTGAGCCATAAATTTTGGGAGTGTGCTTCATCTGCGGCTGACTGTCTCCCGGAAGGAGAGGAAAGGGAAGCATTTTTAAACCTCATCAAAGATTGGAAAGATGCAATGTGCGAGTCCCTTCAAACTGGCATGGATTCTGCTGACCCTATCAGCAGGGCCATGGCGGCAAATACCACAATCTGCAGATTTGTGTGGTTGCGGAAGTCTGGTTTTGCCCCAGATGTACAAGCCAGACTTTTGAACACGCCCTTTGACAGCACTTCTTTATTTGGTAAGAAGGCTTTTTTTAAAAAACGTTTTTTATTAATTTTTAAAACGAACAATACAAGCCAAACTGGCAGCGTTTTTTGCGACAATCACATGAACATCAATTAGTCAAAACCACTGCTCCCCCAATCCCTCCCCCCCTCAAGAGCTTGTTTGTCCTTCACTTTCCGTATCTGCTACGTGTGGCAGGGTATCACCTCCTTCTGAGTCTGCAGAGTCCGTTATTGTTCCAAACAGTCCTGCTATTAATACTCTCCATGCCATCAGGGTACCCACTTTTTCTTCCCCACTCATGCTACATGCCTCCTGCCATACCACCGTTTCAGCCTCCGCCCATTTCTGCAATTCCCGCCACCATACCTCCAGCCGTGGCTTATGACACTGCTTCCAACCCATGGCAATACTCCGTTTTGCGAGAACATATGCCAAGTCCTTCAATTTCCCAACATGTTTAAGTTTCCGTGGTCTGGGAAACCCTCCCAACAGGCAGGCCCAGGCCGTATCTATAATAATCATGACCCCTTTGTCCGCTAGTTTTTGCGCCACTTCTCCCCAGAAACTCTCAATCACTGGGCAAGACCAAAACATGTGTCATATCAGCATTTTCCTTGTTGCATTTTGGGCATGCTTGTTGTCCCGCATTTCCGAACTTAGATATTCTCATTGGGGTCATATAAGCTCTGTGCGTTATATACAACTGTATTTGTTGTAATCTAGCATTTCTTGACACCTTATTGTGGTATCCCATAGCACGCTCCCACATCCCATCCTCCATCTGTGCTCCCACCTCAGTTTCCCAATCCAACCTCATGCGTCAACTCCTTCCCAACCCGGGTCATCACCATCTCATACAATCTAGAGATCTCATGTCCCCCTTCTGATATGTCATATATTGTCCCCATAGTGGCGTCTGGTTCCTCCGCCAATACAGTCTCAGGCCAGATTTTACGAATATTCTGCACCAGTCTTGGGTATGTGACATACTGGCCCCTATGCAAGCCCGCTTCTTCCCCTAGTCGTACAAAATCCCTAATGGTCCCCTCTTGCCAAATATCCCCCAATGTAACTAGCCCGACCGACTCCCAGTAGGTCCTGATAATCATCCTTAGTTGCTTGTCTTCCCCTGCCAAAGCAACCAACGGCACCTGCGGCGAACACTGGTACGGGTCCTCCATCATTCGGCATACTCTACGCCACATCTTCCACCCCAGCAACATCATTCCCGGGCGCTCCTTCATTTCTGAACTAGGCAGCCAAATAATTTCCTTCAGGTAAAACGGAGTACAGTAATGTCCAAACAGCCTAAATTCGGGAGTTGCCTCATCAGAGAGCCATTTGACCACATACTGCAACTGACCAGCTACATAATAGGCCACAAAATTAGGCAGCTTAATACCCCCCGCTCTCATGGAAATTCTGCAACTTCCATAGTGCCACTCTATACCGGGTGCCATGCCATAGGAAGTCTCTGCACATACTATTCAGTTTAGCAAAAAACTTCTTAGGTATCATATACGGAATATTGCTGAAAAAAAGAGCATAGGCAGTACCACCATTTTAAGCATCGCCCCCGTCCCATCATTGCCAACGGCAACTTCTCCCAAAACTTCATGCTTTTACGGATTTTTCCCACAGCCACCTTGGTGTTATGCAAATGTTCCTCCTTTACCGTGTGACACACCTCTATTCCTAGGTAGCGGAAGGAACCCAACCGCCCATGGTATTGGCAACACTGGCAACCGCTCCGGAAGGGTTCTCCTGTAGTCACCCAATGGGAATATGCTCCATTTTTGGGGGTTCACCGCTATGCCAGACAGTTCCGCATACCTTTCCATTACCTCCAGAATATATTGAAGATTTTCCTCCGGATATTTCAAATATAATAGCAAGTCGTCAGCATACAGGGATATTAGGGGTTTCTCTTCCCCTACCTTGATGCCTATCATGTCATATTGTTGCCAAAGGTATACTGCCAGGGGCTCCAGGACCAGAATATATAACATCGGGGACCAGGGGCACCCTTGTCTGGTGCCTCTGCTAAGTTGCCACCTCTCGGATATCACCGCTCCTGTACGAACCCTAGCTAGTGGCTCACTGTACAGCAACTTCGCCCACCTAATGTAGCCCGGCCCCATCCCGTACTCCCTCAGGGCCTCCAGCAACCACAATCACCTGACTGAATCGAAAGCTTTGACTGCATCTATGGACACAACTGCCATTTCACCCTCGCTCTTGTTCCCCCCCATTCAACGACCCGGTGGAGTCGCCTATGGTTGTGGGTTATATTCCTGTTGGGGACATAACCTGTTTGGTCTGGATGTATCAATTTACTTATAACTCTCCGCAATCTATTAGCCAGGACCGCCGTCAATATCTTGCCGTCCTGATTCAGCATTGACAAGGGTCTGTAAGAGCCACAGCTATGCCTGGGTGTGTTGGGCTTAGGGAGCAGTATTATGATCGCTTCTCTAAGCGATTCGGGCAACCGGCCCACCTCAAACGATTCATTGAGCATTTCTAGCATGGGGTGGGAGTACCTCCTCTCTATATGCTTTATAAAATTTGCTAGGAAGTCCGTCCGCACCCAGGGTCTTACTGGTGGGCAGCTGCCTCACTACCTCATCCAATTCCTCCAAAGTAATCGGTGCATCTAGCTCTTCTCGTTCTTCGGCACTAATCTTAGGTAATCCAATATCTCTTAAAGTTTCCCTTCTCTTCCCTGCCCCCCCCCCTCTGTCCTCATATAGTGCCCTGTAATAATCCAAAAATGCCTCATTGACTCCTTCTTGGGTGTCCGCTACCTCTCCATCCTCTCTGGTTATCGTCCTAATCGGGGGCCTAGGGGTTTCACTCTTGTATAGCCACGCCAAGAGGCAGCCCGTTTTATCCCCACCTGCATGCTGCCTCTCAACATACTTCTTATAGTTAAGGTTGCAGAGCCTTTCCCAAAGTTCCGCACACCGCTGCTGTACTTTAAGTACTAGCTCCGCATCCCCCCCCTCCACTGTTGAGTTCCCTTTCCAGTTCATCCTCAGCTCCCCCTAACTCCGTCAGGACCCCACCCTGCAGGCCCTTTGATTTAGCGATGGCAGCACCCCGCAACACCACCTTAAAGGCTTCCCAGAACGTGCCCGCCGAGTCCACACTGCCAGTGTTCTCTTCGAAATAATGTATAATCTCATCTCTGATGTCCTCTTTGAAGACCGGATCCTTGAGCGCCTCAGCACGAAGGCGCTACGTCGGTATCCACACCCTGGGGCGGCAGTACTGCCACCCCAGGACCAGAGGCGAGTGGTCCGACAGGACCCTCGCTTTGTATTCTATTTGGGTGGTCTCTACCACCACATCTGGCGTGGCAAAATAATAATCAAGTCTCGTATGCAGTTGTTGCGGGGCTGAGTGATGCGAATACTGCTCCCCATTAGGATGTTTCAGTCTCCAAACATCTGCCAGCCAGAAGTCGTCGAGCAGCCTCTGCAATGCCCTGGCTGCTGGGGTGAGCCTATCAATCTTATCAGATCTGTCTACCCTGGGGTTCAGCACACAATTAAAATCCGCCCCACCCACACACGTACCCAGGTTGTTAAAGAGTCCGAAAATATGCCATCGTGTTTTGATTGGGGGCATACGTATTTACAATGCACACCTCTTTATTCTCCACCAGCGCCTTCAATATAACAATCCTCCCCTCTGTATCCACCACCTCCTGTGTAAGCTGGAGCGGAACGTGCGGTGCCACCCAGACCAACACTCCCCTAGCGTAGGCAGAATACGAAGAACCCACTACAATACCTCTCCACTTCTTCCCCACCAGCTCCAACTTTTCCCGCGTCAGATGCGTCTCCTGCAACAGTGCAATATCAATCTTCTGTCTTTTCAAATACATCATGACCTTGTTCCTCTTGAGGTAACTATTGAGTCCCCTGACATTCCACGTTACGATCTTAAGATCCCCCATAGCTCATAAGTATCCCCCCCCCCCCCATCCGTGCAGCCAATCCCACCTACCCACGCGATACAGATACAACCCCCTAGCTCTTACTTGTAACTTCATATACAAACTCAAACTCCCCATAATTATGTACACCCCAAACTCTCCACTTCCCTCCCCACCCTCCGCCCATCCCTTCCCCAACACCACACTCCCCAACTGCTGCCCAGCTCCTTTCATGGAGCTCAGGCATCCCCACATCTAGCCCTGCAAGCACTAACCAATGCCCAGAGCTCAGTAGGGTGAAGCTGCCCTAATGGCCACTTAACTAAGGTTACTAAATGGGGTAAAGAGATCCGCTCTGCAAGGCTCCCCTAAAAAACAGCAATAGTCACAGTGCTCATAACATGTTGTTTAACGGTCTGGCCTTCTCTGCCTAAGGCCGCTCAAATGACTATAATCAAGTCCCAGAGTCCTATTCTGCGCCATCTTGTAGCACCCTCCTCGTGCACTACTTATCTCCTCCATCTCCTCTTCCCGTCCGAATGTCAGGCTCCTGGGGGTATCCCTGCGCGTCAGGCCATCCCATGGCGTCCTCCGGAGTCTCAAAAAACAAAGTCCTGTGTTTATGAAAAACTTTCAATTTCGCCAGATACAGCAACATGTATTTATGGCCCGCCTCTCTCAATCTCCGCTTTACCGTCCCAAAGTTCAAACGACTACGCTGCACCATCAGGGTGTAGTCCGGCTAGGCCGGTATGTTTGTCGCCCCTCGTTTAATCGTTCCATCCTTGCAGAAGTGTTCTAGTATCCTCTCCCGATCCCGCTAATTAAGGATTTTGGCAATTACTGGCCTAGGTGGGTTTCCCGGCGGCGGCTGAGTTTATGCGCACGTTCCACCGCGAATCCCTGAGATAAAGCTCCTCCGGGTATCTCCTGCAACAGCATAGATTCGATGAAGGTAAAAAGGCTTATGACAGCCTGGAGAAGTTACAAACATCCAAGGCAGCAGCAAAATCTCTTGGGGCTGCAATCTGACAGACTCTGAATCGCCCCTCAGGAACCTCCTGGAGGGGTAGGTCCTTTCGCTTTCACTCCGCATTCGGAAAAGGCAGAGGACAGCCAGCTGAAAGGGGCCAGAAATGATTCACCCGTGGTGGACGGGGAAAAGGTACAAAACCGCAGCAGCAGGTGCCGCTTTACCCTCGGCATCTGCGTCAGCTGCTTCTAAACCCCTCTGAGGTCTCCCCTCAGAAGACACCAGTAGGGGGCAGGTTAACTCATCTGGCAGAATGGCAGGCTATTACGTCAGATGCTTGGGCATTGGAAACAGTTGCCCAAGGATACTGCCTGCCCTTCCTACACACCCCTCAGTCATCCACCGTGGAACAACTCTTTGAAGTTTACAGACCCGCTCCTTATGTATGAGATTGTAGACCTGCTAGAGAAAGGTGCCATAGAACCGGTACCTGTAACGGAGAGGAACAAGGGTTGGTATTCTCCCTACTTCCTAGTACCAAAGAAGGACGGAGGACTGAGACCCATCTTGGACTTGAGGGAATTGAACAAATTCCTCAGGAAAGACAGATTCAAGATGGTAACCCTTTCTCAGATCCTCCAGGCCCTCCAGCTTCAGGACTGGTTGGTATCTCTGGACCTTCCGGATGCTTATTTCCATGTGCCAATCCATCTCAAAAACAGGAAATACCTGAGGTTCACAATTGGCAACTCACTTGTCAATTTCGAGTTCTGCCATTTGGGCTGACCTCCGCCCCAAGGGTCTTCACCAAGCTAATGTCTGTAGTGGCTGCAAGTCTAAGGAGCGAAGGGATCCACGTCTACCCCTACCTAGACGACTGGTTGATCAGAGCAGTATCTTCGGAACAAGCTCAGATCCAGCTAGATTATGTCTGCCACTTCCTTCACAAGCTGGGCTTCTCCCTCAACTTAAAGAAGTCTCAGATGATACCATCACAGAGACTCCAGTTCATTGGAGCAGTCCTGGATACTTCCCTGGGGAAAGCCTCGCCCCAGAGGTGAGGGCTCAAGATATTCTACAGATGGTCACCAAGTTTCAAAATGCCCAACGTCTACCAGTCTTCGACTTTTTGAGGTTGCTAGGCCTCATGGCATACTGCATTTTCGTAGTGCCAGGGGCTCGCCTGAGAATGAGATCCCTCCAGTGGGCACTAAGAACCCAATGGTCGCAATTCTCAGGAAGAATGTCAGATCTCCTTCAAGTCCCGGACAGAGTGGCTTGAGACCTTCAGTTTGGGCCTGTCGGGAGAACATATTGAAAGGAGAACACTTTTGGCAACCATGACCGGAGAGAACAGTAGTCACGGATGCCTCACTAGCAGGGTGGGAAGCCCATGCCAACGACTTGACAATCAGCAGTCGTTGGTCTCCATTGGACTCCAGACTACATAACAACCGGTTGGAGCTGAGAGCAATTAGACTAGCGCTGAAGGCTTTTCTGCCATCTGTACACGGGAAGAATGTCCTAATAATGACGGACAACACAGTGGCCATGCACTACCTCAACAAAAGAGGAGCCGTAGGATCACTGCCACTGTGCAGAGAGGCGAGGCAGCTCTGGTTTTGGGCAATTCAAGAAGGAATCTCTCTATCGGCAGTTCACTTAGCTGGAGAGAAGAACTTGACAGTGGACGCTCTGAGCAGGCAGAGCACAGTCTCCCACGAGTGGGAGCTAGCTCAGGAAGTCCTTCAAGAGATCTTCTCCCTTTGGGGAACCCCTCAAGTGGATCTGTTCGCCACCAGTATCAACAGGAAGTGCGATCAGTTTTGTTCAAGGGAATTTCCCCTGAGAGGCGCTCTAGGGGACGCGTTCGTAGTAGACTGGGAGTTTCTACTTCTATAGGCGTTTCCTCCAGTCCCTGTCATTCCTTAGATGATCAGGAGGTTGAGAAGATTCCGGAAGACTATGATCCTAATTGCCCCGGATTGGGCCAGGAGAACGTGGTACCCGGACCTTCTGGACATGTCCATCTACCCTCTGATTCGTCTTCCACAAAGAGAGGATCTTCTCTCTCAGAAGGGAGGTCAGGTTCTCCATCCAGACATTAGAACCCTCAACCTTCTTGCTTGGTTTCTGAAAGGTTGAGATACTAGGATTGGGACCTCCCGGATGACGTCATGGAGGTGTTGCTTTCAGCCAGAAGGCCAGCAACAAAGACTTTATACCGTTGCCGTTGGAACAGATTTTGCAGCTGTTGTAGAGAAAAGAATATCAAACCCTTTTCATGCAGTACACCAATGCTGTTATCTTTTTTGCTCTATTTGGCGAATTCGGGTCTTCAAGTTGGTACGATCAAGGGCTACCTCGCAGCGCTGTCAATCTTGAATCGCACTGCGGAGGAGCCATCCTATTTCAAATTACCCCTAGTAATGCAATTTCTGAAAGGGTTAACTAATGTCTATCCCCCAAGGCTGTTCCAAGTTCCCTTCTGGGACTTAAATCTAGAAATTTTCGAGCTGGTGTGCGTTAGGGAGAATTCTCTGTATTGGCTAATTTCCCAAACCTAGTGAGTCCCCCAGCAGATTTGCTGGATTTTTGGGGTTTATTTTTTTTCTTCTGCTAAGAGAGACTCTTTTTTTTTCTCCCACTCTTAGGCATGATTTGAGAATGTCCTTAGACTTTGTAATGTGTTTTATGGGCTATGGGGTCTTCTACTCCATAGGGCTTCATGTGTTTTTGGGGATGTGTTACACAGCACCCTCAGTGCAGTAACACAGGGGTGTCATAGTGACCCCCAAACATAGACTCCATACCCTGGGACTGACTACTGTCTCCCAGGGCAAGTAAAATCATCATTGACTTTACTAGTCTTAAATTGTGAACAGAACCAGTACAAACCATCATATTGTGGAAGTACTGGTAGGGGTAATTAGATTGCCCCTGGGTCTGTTTTTCGAGGGGGCACTGTGCAGTCCCCCCTCGTCGAGTTTCTGGCTGGTGGCAGTGGTTACCACGCAAAATATTCCACCGGAATATTTCCTATGGGATTTTCCCATTAATTTTAAACGCACCACTTTTTTGGTGCAATGTTTAAAGATACCGCCGGGTTATTTATTTAATATTTATTCCCCGGTTGGGTTTTTGTGCCAGGATTCGGTTTTAAAATGGCGTTTGTGTTCGCCTCTGTAACTCCAACCCAAGTCGAGCCCTTGGCTTCTGCACAGAAGCCTCCAAAAGTGGTGCCACTCTGTCTGGGGTCTACAGGATGTGTGGGAGGGGGGGAATAGGTACCCTGGACTGAGTTGCCTCGGCAACTCAAGTCACACTCTTGTGTGATTGGCCCAGACCACTTAGCATGTTTGAGTGACAGCTAGGACTGGTGGATGGGGGTTTTCTGCATAAAAGCAGGGCTTTGGGGACTGGAACTTCAGAAGTCGCCACAGGACCTAAAGAATCCGAAGAGGGAGAAGCTGAGCCGACCTGCAACAACCCCACCGGTGGAGCCCTGCTGAACCGCCTCACCACTTCCCGACGACGGAGAAGATCTTCATCCTGGAGAGTCTTCTTCCTTTGAACTGGTGGGGTTAACCAGTTCGCCCTCTTTTCGCCTTCCTGGATCGTCTCGTAGTCGAATCGCCCATGCCAAGCACCCCGGCGGCCGGAAAGCCACGCTTCACCACTACCGCGAAAAAGGGTAGTACCTTTTTAACCGAGAAACTCCGTGGCTGGTTTCTTCCCTGCCAGTGCAACGGCCTCCAGCTTTCCTCCACGTCGAGATCTTCTCTTCCCCTGGACGAAGCACCGACTTGCAACCGCTGCCAGGAACAACTGTCCCCGCTGGAGCTTTCTTACCATTTCAGGTACTGTGTCCCGCCTGGTCTCCCTTGCAACAGACTGTTCAAGGTGTCCCGTAAATCCTTGACACTCTATCCTGGGATGACCTGGGACCTGTTAACTAACTTTTCTGAACTGATCCAACTCCTTTTGAACTATTTGCAAAGACTTTTAAAGTGTACTTCAACTGCGTGATCTTGGGCACATTCTGCCTTGCTCTCTCCAAGAGTGGGCCTGGCCTATGAACTTTCTTGCTCTACAGTAGACTCTGCCTTTCGTGACTTAATGTGGTTCTGTTAAAAGTGTTGGTATTGTGTGCTTTCCTAATTCTGCCTTTTCCCTCCCTTTTTAAATAATTATTGGAGTGCCATCTTGGTTAAGCGCTCACCTCTGTGTTGATAATAAGTGGTGTTCTTTTCCTAAGACTTGTCGAATAATCAGGGAGGTGTATAGATTTCTAGTGACTGTTTGAACTTTCTTGACATATTAGTGCCAGTTATTTTTATAAGTGTGTTTCTAAATAAATAATTATATACTTTTATACCCAAACTCTGGTCAGTGTTTGCTTGTGCTACTGTATTTTTGTACCTAATGTGTATACTCTATATACTGCCTAACTCTTCTTGAGAGAGGTCTGACTGCTCAGCCACAGCTACAAGGTAAATCTGGGTGGTGCAGACTGCTACCAATTGGGTTTACTGCCAACGCCTGTAGTCTTAAACTGCACAGGTTTCTGCCTAACAGTGTCGAGGGACACCAGCTTGAGGGACGTCGACGTGCAGCGTCCTCTACTGGAAAACATTTCCGAGGCCAGCAAGCTGGTGTCCCTCGACAGCCTCCGTCTCGGCGCCGATGTCATCATGCGTATAAATAGACTCGCGCAGCGACCGTTGCTCAGTTCCGTTTTGAAGATTGAAATTAGCTTTGCAGAATTGGTTATTGACCTTGAAGGAGAGTAAGATGCAACTATAAGGGACGTTTTACTGTGGGGATGGATGGGAGGGGCGATAAAGAATACGTCGGAGGAACATCCCATCGAAAGAACGTTACAAGGTAAGAAGTAACTTGTTCTTCTGCATCGGAATCCCCATTTTGGTTGGGAATCTTAGGGTGAGGACTACTGCTAAGACCCCCCCTCCCCGGGCGGCTCTACCTCGGGCTGAGGAAGGCCCAAATACTCTGCCAATCCTGCAAGGCATTCGTGGAAGGCCCTGGCTGAAGATGGCGTGTCAGGGTGGTCCTCCTCCTCCTCCTCCTCCTCCTCCTTGTCTACCAGGCTTGGGGGAGGGGGGAGAAGGGGTGGGGTCTGGAGCCAGTGGAGGAGTGCTATCGCCGTGGGCTGCGGAGTGGAGACCGGAGCCGGTGGCTGCTGTGGAGGCTGGTGTGGAACCGCCTGTACTGTGGGAGGACGGGGAAGCCAGAATCGGAGAATCCTGCTGGGGCAGCGGCATTTGCGCTGTGGCCTTTGTCTCCGGCGCCATCAGAGGAATTACTATGGGTGCCAGTGGGGTGACCTGATGGAGAATGCCCCTGGTGGCATCCCGGAGGATGGCCCCCATCTGGGGAGTTCACATCAGCCCTAGGAACCTTTTGAAGAACCTGTCTTCGGAGGCTGAAGAGGTGGCAGGTGATATTGACGGCATGGCCAAGGGCAGCTGGGGCCAGGGCACACTCTGCCTGGGGTGCAGTGGAAGCCTGCGCAGTGCTGCTGATAAACTGTAGGCCACGCACCTGGCTGACACCAGTCCCACCTTGTGATTCTTTCACAAGGTGGGACTCGACTGCTCCGCAAGAGGGGTTATCGGATGAGCAGCCATCTTGTCTGGCGCGGTGGCCATGTTGTCGAGCTGCGTGCCACGTTCCGAAGTCGTGGTGCTTGGCTCGCTGGAACCAGCCCCATCCTAGACGCTTGGTGTTGTAACAAAAGGCCCATCCTGCACCTCAGGCTGTGACCAGGAAGGCATGTTGCCCTCGGCAGAGCTGCCGGTTGTGCTGCGTGAAGGCGCCTCCTCAGACATGATGCCGGTACTAAGGCGTTGCCCCTCGGGAGTAACCCTGATAAATGAACCTTGCGGTCCCTCAGCACAGACACTGGAAGGATCGTAGACCCCTTGGCCGTGAGGCCAGTAGCTGGACTAGCCTCTGTATGTGTACCGGTACTAGGTCATTGCCCCTTAGGAGTACTCGCGGTATTTCAGGCTGAGACCTGGTAGGTGTTTTACCCTCTGCGGATCTGCCTGTAGTACTGCGTATAGGCACCCCCTCGGACATGTTGCCGGTACTTGGCCCCTCGGGTGAAGACCCAATAAAAGAACCTTCCGGTCCCTCAGTACTGTCACCGGTCAGATCCACTGACCCCTCGGCCTACCGGCTGATAGCTGACTTAGCCTTGTTACTTGTGCTGGTATGAGGACCTGAGCGGTCTCACCCGCGCAGGCGAGTCCTTGGGAAAGAGGGGAAGGAGTCTCCCTTGCGGGGTGCGCTGGAAACGAGCAGCCCTACCTTGGGCTTGAAGACAATGTCTTTTAGGTCCGCTGGAGGCCGTCTCTGGAAGAGCTCCCTCCACCTGGCTAGTCTGCTCTTCAGAGTCCTTGGGGAGAGAGTCTTGTACACGGTATAAGCTTGCCAGCCGTGGTCTGGGCCAAGGCAACGTAGGCAGAGGGCGTGGCGGTCTTTGGTTGGAAAGCTTTGCAGTATGGACACCTGCTGAACCCTGTAGAAGTCCACATGCCCCCGGGTAGGAGCGTGACGCCCGAGGACAGAGTACCTAAATGATAAAAGGACAGTAGAGAATTATCCGTGCATGGAATTACATGGCCGAAGCCAAACCCAGGAGCGCTGGTGAATTTGGCTGTTCCCGTCGACGCAGAGAAGGGGACTGGGGAGTGGCACCTGTGGGCGGAGTCAGGCGAGCGCATGCTCCCAGGGCTGCGCCCCCGCACGCCTCTAAATTTAAAGGGGAAGATATTTTCTGGTGAAAAGGGTTCCATCTCGCGTCCCTCATGAGGGATGACCATACAGTATGGAGGAAAGGGGACAGGACATAAGAGTAAGGCCCTTAGCTCGGCGGGCAGGAGTGCCTTAAATGGTAGATTGTAAAGCAACAGGTAGTCGGAGTGTTTTCAATCATTGGGCTTTAACTGGCTTGTTTTAATTGTGCTAAAATGTTACTTCTTTTCATAACATTGTTCACTCTAAATTTATCTAAATAAATGTGTATATGAAAGAGCAATAATGTCGGATACATCTCAAAATGTCAAAGGATTAAAAGGTACATTTGACCTCCCAGCAAAACCACATGGACACCTTCGATATTAAAGTGCATTAGGATTTGTGGGTGTGAGTTGTGCATCCGTTGTTTGTTAAATCACCTTTTGATATCTCATCAATCTATTGTTCTGAGCCATAACTTGCAAAAAGAAAAAGCATTGTTAATCTAAAGACGGATTCATGATTATTCAGCAGAAATTTGGTGAACCTACAATGGGGCTGGTCAAAGCTAATATGTATGTCCTGGCAAATGTAAAGTGTAAGGCTTTTTTGTGCTGGGGCATTATAAAATATACTCTACCACTACATAATGGCTTTGTCAAGGCTTGTTTAACTGGTATTCCAGCCCACCTACTTTGTGTGTTTAAGTTCTTGCAGTAGTTGACTATTGAAATATTCTTTTTTGAGAACGTTATATGGTACTAGACCTGTAGTTTTTCTTATTCAACACTAAGTGTCATTTATTTTCTTTTTCTGTAGCATCTGGAGATGGTGAAGCCTTGGTAAGTTTTCAAAATGTCTTAATTACATGTCGAGAAGAACGTACAATTAAAACAACTGGTGTTCTATGTATTGCTGCATAACAAAACCATGTTTTTATTGTAGAACTATTTATCCCTTTAACTACTGAATACACATAGATTGATGGTATGTGATTTTGATTAAGAGCTTGTACGCAATACAAGTACAATATTAGGTGGGACTGATTATGGTGATTTCTTAAGCTCAAAAGGGGGATTTTGGTCCGCTACCCTTTGAATTAACTTTTAAAATGTAATTTTAGGTTTATAGGAATTTGCCTCAATATTAGGCTGTAGGTTTCACACCTTCAATTACATTGTCTATTGGCTTTGTGTTTTGATTTAATTGTGTTAAGTATTTTCTTTCATCACATTGTTTGATCGATTGGTTTAACTCAATTAAACATATTGTAATAACAAATAAATAGATCCATAACATCAAGTACATCTCAGAAGGCCTTTCTTTTCTATCTTTAGAAAAATAGCTTCCAAGGCATACATAAAACATCTCCATGAGTTAGATAATGCCTTATTTTCCAAATTCTCTTGCTTCTAAGCTACTCAAGTTGGATTTTGAAACACTTTCAAATCTAAAATTCTTTACTCGGTAGCCAGTTCCTAGCCTTCCGCTAATAGTCAAAACATATGATTGAATAATGGCTCTGAAACTCCAAAATATGGATGTATGGCAGTATCTGAGACTGCAAAAATTGAAATGAGACACAGAAGTGAAACAGCCACCCTCTGAGTTTCAAAATAAATGTCCACCACATCAGATACAGGTCATCAAGCAATGTGCTACTTTGCCTGTCAGCTACTTTTAGCGCACTGGACCACAAATTAAAAATGTTAATAGAACTAAAGGTATGATGCTGAAGTAGATGGTGAGCTTCTTAGCCGTCCGTACGTGGTTGTGTTAGAGGTTTTGTTAGATATTTACCCATTAGTGTATGGTCTGACGCACTGCTCTCGCCTTTCCTTTATGATACCTCGCTTCTGCCCCTTATAAGCATGAAGCAAGTAGAGTTTAACATATAATGTAATGTCTCCTTCTTATTTGGACTTTAAGCCATCTAAGACGTGTGGCTGACAAATGCTGGTTTCAGATCCGCATCTTTCTTCTGTCTTTTGCCATATAAGGACAAGGACACAGAGGAATATGAATTGCGCCGCTCAATGCATTTTAAAGCTGTGAGAAATGTGGCCATTGCTTTCCTGGCAATGACTGAAAACATAAAAACTTTGGGAAAGCCTTCTCTGTGGAAGAATCTGACCCTCATTTTAGTGCAGTAAGCCCCAGATCTGAGCACTCCAAGATTGAAGATGAGAAATGAGAAGAAGAACCAGCAGTTGACACCATTACTCCTGAAGTGAATCCTGGTCTTTGAGAATACACTTTTCTCCATGGAAGTGGCATGCAAAGTGTTAGGCAGAAACCTGTGCAGTTCCCTTAGGGACCACTGCAAAACGTTTAAGACTGCAGGTGTTGGCAGTAAACCCAATTGGTAGCAGTCTGTACCACCCAGATTTACCTGATAGCTGTGGCTGAGCAGTCAGACTCCCCTCAAGAAGAGTTGGGCAGTATATAGAGTATACACATTAGGTACAAAAATACAGTAGCACAAGCAAACACTGACCAGAGCTTTGGTATAAAAGTATATCATTATTTATTTAAAAACACTTGTAAAAATACACTGGCACTAATATGTCAAGCAAGTTCAAACACAGTCACTAGAAATATATACACCTCCCTGATTAATTATTTGACAAGTCTTAAGAAAAGAACACCACTTATTATCAACACAGAGGTGAGCGCTTAACCAAGATGGCACTCCAATAATTATTTTAAAAGGGAGAGAAAAGGCAGAAGTAGTAAAGCACACAATGCCAACACCTTTAACAGAACCACATTAAGTCAAGAAAGGCCTACTGTAGAGCAAAAAGTTCATAGGCCAGGCCCACTCTTGGAGAGAGCAAGACGGAATGTGCCCAAGATCACACAGTTGAAGTACACTTTAAAAGTCTTTGCAGATAGTTCAAAAAGGAGTTGGATCAGTTCAGAAAAGTTAGTTAACATGTCCCAGGTCACCCCAGGATAGAGAGTCAAGGATTTACGGGACACCTTGAACAGTCTGTTGCAAAGGAGACCAGGCGGGACACAGTACCTGAAATGGTGAGGAAGCTCCAGCGGGGGCAGTTGTTCCTGACAGCGGGTGCAAGTCAGTGCTTCGTCCAGGGGAAGAGAAGATCTCGACGTGGAGGAAAGCTGGAGGTTGTTGCACTGCCAGGGAAGAAACCAGACGCGGAGTGTCCCGGTTAAAAGGCACTACCCTTTATTTGCGGTAGTGGTGAAGCGTGGCTATCCGGTCGCTGAGGTGCTTGGCATGGGTGATTCGACCATGAGACGATCCAGGAAGGCGAAAAGAGGGCGAACTAGTTAACCCCACCAGCTCAAAGGAAGAAGACTCTCCAGGAAGATTATCTTCTCTGTCGTCGGGAAGTGGTGAGTCGGTTCAGCAGGTCTCCACCGGTCGTGTCGTTGTTGCAGGTCAGCTCAGCTTCTCCCTCTTCGGATTCTTTAGGTCCTGTGGCAACTTCTGAAGTTCCAGTCCCCAAAGCCCTGCTTTTATGCAGAAAACCCCCATTCATCAGTCCTAGCTGTCACTCAAACATGCTAAGTGGTGAGCCGGGAGGCTCACTACTGGGCCAATCACACAAGAGTGCAACTTGAGTTGCCGAGGCAACTCAGTCCAGGGAGCCTATTCCCCCCTCCCACACATCCTGTAGACCCAGACAGAGTGGCACCTCTTTTGGAGGCTTCTGTGCATAAGCCCACCAAAAGTGGAACAAAGGGCTCGACTTGGGTTGGAGTTACAGAGGCGAACACAAACGCCATTTTAAAACTGAGTCGTGGCAAAAAGACCCAACCGGGGAACAAATATTAAATAAATAACCCGGCGGTATCTTTAACATTGCACCAAAAAAGTGGTGCGTTTAAAATGAATGGGAAAATCCCATAGGAAATATTCCGGTGGAATATTTTGCGTGGTAACCACTGCCACCAGCCAGAAACTCGACGAGGGGGGACTGCCCAGTGCCCCCTCGAAAAACAGACCCAGGGGCAATCTAATTACCCCTACCAGTACTTCCACAATATGATGGTTTGTACTGGTTCTGTTCACAATTTCAGACTAGTAAAGTCAATGGTGACTTTACATGCCCTGGGAGACAGTAGTCAGTCACAGGGTGGAGTCTAAGTTTGGGGGTCACTATGACACCCCTGTGTTACTGCACTGAAGGTGCCGTGTAACACACTTACCAACAACACATGAAGCCCTAAGGAGTAAAATACCCCATAGCCCATATAACACATTACAAAGTCTAAGGACATTCTCAAATCATGCCTAAGAGTGGGAGAAAAAGAGTCTCACTCTTAGCAGGAGAAAAAAAAATAAACCCCAGAAATCCAGCAAAGCTGCTGGGGGGCTCACTAGGTTTGGGAAATTAGCCTATACAGAGAATTCTCCCTAACACTAAGTTGAGAATGGTGGAGTCTGATGACTATGCTCTACAGCCTTTTGAGGCAAGTGCAACTTTTACATCCCACATGGAGATCTTCAGGGTGGCTCTAATGCAGTTTTTGGGGTGGGCACCTGCACGTCTCTCAATGTGGCTGCTGACCCTGATGCTCCACATTAGGGCATCTATGGGCTTTCAATGTCTCACTACCGCAGAAAGAAAGGCACAGCGAGGGCCAGCTTCCTTTGTGCCATCAGCTTTTGCAGTGTCGTCCTCTCAGGGCTAATAGGCTCTTTCATAGATGATGCCTACATATTTATTTTATGCTTGTGACAGTGATGTATCAGGCGTTATATCTGCCGATGGACACGCATCTCTTTTGCGTTTTCAGGACATCTTTGAGAAGGATTATGAACACCTAATCTTAGACCAGCATCCTTGTGAGTAGCTAGAGTACAGGGACAATTGATACCACTTCATCAACCAGATCCTTTATTGTTGGAACAAGGGGTTTGCAGCATTCAGGTTTCACTCCTTAAACTCTGGTTGTGTAGGCGACCAGTGTCTGCTCGCACTCTGCTTCATTCCCCACTCTTCTCCTGGATAGAGAATCCAAAAAGTAGGTTCTTTTTGATGGGACCATCACCGCTGGAAACGCCTTATGGATCTTTGATGACATTTGCATTATGGCTGGCTATACATATTCACAGTGGGATGTAGTGAGTAAAGTAGGCAAGTGCTTGCCTCCAGATATGCAAGCACAATCTAACAATTTAAGCGTGACGGGATGGAAGATCGCAAATAAGCTGCTCTGTGCAGCATTGGATGGAACAGAATACGGGGCCTGTTTCATGGGTAAAGGAGCAGTTATTAGATGATACTGCTTGATAATGTTAGGTATTCAGGAAAAGGTTTTGGACATGCCCTTTGACTGGCTCAATCTTTTTGGGTCCTGTGCAGACAAGTGTCTGGGAAAGTTTAACACCACAACGGTGGCCTTTAAATATTCACGACTCGTCCCAATCGTCCTCCTTTTCACCAAGCAAGGGTTGCTATTGCCCCTGTTCTGGATGGTAAACTTCCAGTTGGGGGCAAGGTAATAGTTCTAGAAGTAAAGGGAGGCCATTACATCGGACCAATGGACCCTTCTGATCATGGCCCGAGGCCACCTCTTTTAATTGCTATGCAGACCATCACCAAACCCCAACCATTCCAGTTCTTCCTCCTGAACCGCTCCAATTGAATTTCTAAGGTGCTGCCGAAGAAAGGCGCATCTTCTACCATCAGGGCACATCTGGCAGAAAGCTGGTATTCCTGCCACTTACATGTCCCAATGAAAGATGGTTGTCCAAGACACATGCAGGATTTGGGACTTAGAAAAGGCAATCCTTGCTCAGATTCTCCAGCCTCTAATTGTAAGTGACCTGCAATATGCATACGTACATGTGAAGGTGGCAATGCAGTGTACAGGGGGGCCCATGTTCTCTTCCATATCCTTCCCTAACATTGGAAGTTCCTTTTGGTTTGTGCTGTGAGGCCCAGAAGGAGGGGACTGACACACAGGTGGCATGATGGTTGATATAAACATTTATCATCAATGAAAGTAAAGAGAAAACCTAACTTGCCCCATCTCAACAAAAATACTATGTTCTCGGTCAGTATGTCAGTGTAAATCAATACACCACTGTCTTGTGTCAAAAAGCCTACTTCTGTCCCTTACACGTATAACTGAGGTAGTGGATTTTTTTGGTCCAGTAGAATGACTCCCTTCTTCAGGTCTCAACCTCTTCCCAAAGCACAAAACAAAGTTCCAGGGTACAATGCCAAAAAGAATAACGTTCTCGATTCCAATTAAAAGGTAAAGTTCCAGTTCAAACATCAACATTCCTTACTGCCCAGAGTTGTTTCTTCACTATTGTGGTCCTGGAGAATGCCTTTCTTCTCCAGGTATCTTGTTCTCAGTGGTTTTCCCCAAACAAAGCCAGGCAGAATGGTCCCTTCCCCTGGAAACTCTTCACGATTTCACAATGCCAGGTGAATGGCATCATTCCCTTGGCCTTCCTTGGCTTTGTTCTCAGACTTTATTGGCTTTTTTTCACAGTTCACAATGTCAGAGGTAATGTCTCCTTTCCCCTGGCATTTCTCAGATATAAACTTGTTGGTGTGTGTCCCAGACCTGGGTTTCTTTGGTTGACTCACCTGCTAGCTACTGCCACGAAAGATAGCTAATGAGGAACATTTCCTCAGGTTGCAGGTCCCCAACCCAGTTTTCTCCTCTGTATTTTGTTCCTGCTATACCTGGTGCACTCCTGCCATTTACTATCATCTGGCAATTGTTTAAGATATTCTCCTTGACTATATTGAGGTACCCAACCCGGTTTTGAGGTTTCTCTTGACCCTTTCTTGCACCCGACAGCCCATGTGCCTTCTGGGAATCTGTGGTTCTTCTCTGTCGGTTGCGTGCTTCACTGTCTTGGTCGGCTTTTGACATTATTGTGCTGCTTCTGCAGGAGCTCCAGACCGGTTCTCTCTGGGCGGGTTGTGTGTTTCTCTACAACCGCGTGGCCCGATTACTGCTTCCACTCAGACCTCTGCTCTTCCAGTTCCTTTGTCTCCTAAGGCATGGCAGACCGGTTAGACGCCTCAGCTCCTTCACATTTGTCTCCCAGTAAGCAACAGCCCCTCTCTCTCCCACACTGGATGTCCCCAAGACTCACAGGTCCTCCTGGGAGGGTCTGAAAGAAAGGTAAGTCCTTCCTTTCTCTTTATGCCAAATGAGCGATGATGGCTAGAATACTCATTCAATTTCTTAGGAGAGCTCTTCGTTGTTTGTGCCTCTTCGTCATCTCAGTACCTGTCAAGAGGATCTTCTTTGAGTCATCTCTACTCTTCCTCCTCTCAGCAACTGTAGGGTATTCACTTTCCCTTGTATATATACATGGAAGTGTGTGGTATGGAAGTGAGGGACGAGAAGGTGGGCGTCATGAACTGAGGGGAGGCAAATGAAGTGGGCGGAGAGTGAGGGGTGTTGTACCGCGTTCTCCCTAGATGGTCATCCTTGTCCCTAGAAGGGGAGCCTCTCCCCATGAGATCCTCCCTCTGAGTACCACCCGTAGGGGGACTGTCGGGTAGCAACCTCACCTACCTTGCCTCATGGGAAGGGGCTCCCCTTCGGAGGGAAGTGACGACATCCAAGGATTCCTCACAGGAGTGAGCCTTGTCTTTGCACCTCCCAGAGTGTGACAAACTTCCAGACCACATCATCTCTCTTCTAAATGAATGCAGAACTCCTGGTTTGGATTTCCTTGAGGCTGCTAGGGCTCATGGTGATCTGCATCTTCATAGTTCCGGAAACCGGACTGTAGATTCGGTTGCTGGAGTGGTCCCTTGGGAGTCAATGGCCCTAGTCCTCATGGAGCAAGAAGAACATCCTCTTTGCAATCAAATCTAGTTGGTCATCCACAACCAATTTCCTTCTGGAGGCCCTGTTCTGGCCACAGTGGCAATGAGTCACCTGGGTAAAGGAAACTACCTTTATCGGTTAATGGAGCATCTCCAACTTGCTGAAATTCGGGCTAGTTAATTAGCACTGTGGTAATTCTTATCAGAGCCTTTACTGTTCAGATCCTCGGACCACACCATTGCCCTGCACTAAATCAACAATATGGGTGATGTGGGTTCACTCAAGCTGTGCGGGAGGCCATGCTCCTGCGGTTCTGCGTGATCAACAAGATGACACTGACTCAGTGCATCAACAGTTTGAATACTCGGGTGGACGTTTAGTCATCTGAAGAATCTCCAAGAATTGGGAGTTCGGGAGATGGAGGAGATCTCATTGTGGGGGCTTCCCCAGAACGACCTGATTTGATTGTCGGAACAGCAAGCAGAAAATCTTCCACTCCAAGAAACTCGCTTTGAAGAGTTGGTGGGTGCTCTAGGGGATGTACTGGTAATTTGCTGTGAATTCAACCTGGCGTATGCATTCCCTTAATTTCTACTGATAACTCTGGTGTTTCTGAAGTTGAAGCACAACAAACCCAACCACCAAAGTTCTTGATCCCTAGCTGTGCCTGGAGCCCCTGCAATCCAGTCATATTAGTTATGAGTCCATGCTCTCCTCGGGGTAATCCTTTGGGGGATGGTCTTGAAAGGTTACTTTACCTCAGTACCAGGACACGAAGTTTACATGCCTGGCTATTGAGATGTTGAGGTATCAGGACTGCAATGTCTGATGCTTCTGCTAGGTGTCTGTCCGAGTTCCCCCCCACACCCTCCATGCCTGTCTCTGGTGCAAGATCATATGTTTGTGCCATTATAGGAGTATTGATCCATTGTTCTGGCCCACCAACATGGAAATGAAATGTATTTTTCACTAGGTATTTCGGGGGAATTAATGTAGGAGCCATTCCAGGCCTTTTTCACCAGTCTGTCTTCAGGGCTCCTATTTATCTTTTTCAGTAGTTCTGCAATTTCCGAAGACAGACTAAATCATACGCTCTGAAACAGTTTGTTGTCCTTCTGTGATGTTTTAACTTTGCATTCATGTCCCTTCTGCCTACTTTAAAATGATGGTCCTCATTACAACTCTGCCGGTTTGGAAAAAATGGGTTATTATTTCCATATAACAGCACTTTTTCAGACCAGCAAAATACAAGTTTTTCGGTGTGGGGGTTGTCTGACTTAGCTAAGAGCTGGAGGTAAATCAGGCCCCCACTGGCAAAAAAACAATTGCTATTTCTGGCACCAGTTTTACCAGTGCCAGAAATACCAGGAATTCCCCCCCATGGAATGGGAAACTACCGGTATTCCCGCTGCCTGTAATATCCTGGTAAACACATAATATCAGGTGGCGGAAACAGTAATACTGTTTGATTGTATCCTTCTGGGCTTACTGGCGGGATACCACCTAACTTTTAATGACCTCACGTGTCCTTGACATTGTCTTGTAGGGTCTCAGACGTGTATGCCTTTTCATAGAGTTCCCCTTCTCTTTCTACTGTTTCAAGGGTTATGTTGAATCAAATCTTCATTTTTAACAAAGATGGTGTCTGACTGCAGCAATAAAATCACTGTCTAGTTTTTTTTCTGCCTCCCAAGATGTGGGAGAGATTTCACAGGATGGACCCTAATCAGGCCTTGAAGTTTTGTATTTTAGGGACTAATACGTTTACCATTGTCCAGTCTCATTTTGTAGGCGTTATTCATTGCAGAAAGGGGAAAACCATCTTCAAGCAGACCCTTTCACTATTGAAAGTTCTCCATATTAAAAGACTTCTGTGATGGCACTGGGGGAGGTTCCTTTGAGCCCATTCCGCCAGGTGGCACATTCTCCTTTTCAATGCCAGTTATCTGCCATGCAGCAACATGGGCCCCCCTGTATACTGCATTACCACCTTCACACTCTTGCAGCAGAGTTTGCCTGCTTGCCCTTTTCCACCTCAAGTTCTGGTTAAGTGTGGGGAATCTGTTGGAGGAATGTATCGATTAGAACAACGATGGATAGACAGTGAAGTCAACACTTACTACACCCCTTGTCTAAATGTTTTCTGAACAGCTGACGCTTGAAGGGGGATATCTTATCTGAGGAGGAATATGCAGAAGAAGGCAATCCATTGTAATAAATAATTCTGCAGATTCCTCCCTCCATCCTAGCCCTAAAAAAAAAAACCTGTGCTTGTAAAAGAATCAGATTGTGACAGTTCTGCCATCCCTTGCTGTTTTGACATAGGAAGAAATGTAGAACTGAGGAAAATGGCATGGTCAATTTCAGATATATACCGGTGACAACTTCTTCAGCGCAAATGGCACCAAGGTGCAGTGACTAAATCAACTGCAACCGTGCATGCATGCAATGCCACCAAGTGGCTTTTTGAAAATTTCCCATTCCAGACTACTTCTGAGGTAGATTTTCGGAAATGGTTAATCTGTGGAAGGAATACCCCATCTGTCATGGGTACAGGTCTGGGTCCCACATCTAGGCCTTTTTCCTTCTTGATTCGTGGGAACAAGGAAGATAGGCAGGCACAAGATGGACGAGAGCCTGGCAAGCCAGACATAATTTATCGTCCTCTCATTTCAGGGGCACCTTAATGCCAGTAATGTAGAATAGCACTTCCTGTTTCCTTTCAACATGGTTCTGGATAGCCCAATCAGAATTTATTTGCACACTCTAGTCTCTGGGTGTGGCTGCCTATATAAGCCATGCCCAGAGAACAATATGGGCTTCGTGTGCATTCTGTTTGCCTTTGGCACACGCTTACCTGTCCTGAACTCCTGAGACTTCGGCGAGCATTTTCCACGGTCCGGTGAAGCGCTCACTTGCATCGCGAGCTCCAGCATCTGCAGAAGAAGAAAGAAGAACCTGCATCTCCATACTCACCTCTCCGACGAACGCATGTGCAATTTCATCTTCGGTGATTCCAGCTGTCTTCACCTGGATGCGCAGACCCTCGAGTCTTCTCAGCTCCGCCTTTTCTTTGACACCTGCAGCAATCCAGCTCCTTAGCAACTCTGTATACCTGCGTAGGAGAAAAAGAACAAAGGTTAGGATTTGGTTGTGCAATTCATGCTCCGACCCGCTATCTCTTGCCAACCTCACCTGAGCTATCCACACTAGACCCAGTGCAGTAACTGGGAACCTGAATTTACCGACTTACCTGGCATAACGGATACTGAATCCAGGGAGTCAACAGTTTTTTAACCAGTGCAGTAACTGGTCTCCGTGGACAATTACCTGAAAGCGGCAATCGAGGGAATACAGACCTTATCTAAGTTGGCCGCATTCTTCCACTGCAATCTGCTCGCCGCAACCCCACAGCAGTACGGCAGAAACAGCAAACAGACACTCGCTGATTGAAGTAACCAGCTACAGGGTTCGGACCATAGCGCCCCTGCAGAGCAGGAAGGAGAGCCCACCATCTTAGTTTAAAAGGTGAGCCACGCCCTCTCCACACATTCACAGCTTTCCAAATCCTGGGAAAATATAAGAAGGGGTTCCGGTGGGGTATCACTTCCTAATCTTTCGCCCTTTTGTCGGGTATCCTCCTTATATTTTTCGGGTGGGACTGTAAGAAGTAGGTCTGGGACGGGCAGACTCCATCACTCCTGCAGAGACTCAGGTGAGCGTGACAGAACACAAAGCCATCCTTAAACCTCTCTGCCTGAGCCATGGAGACCTCGGAGGTAGATCAGCTGTCAGTTCTCCAGCATGGGGTCTGGCATGGATTCACATGCTCATGAAAATTCCCCGTCAGGCCGGGAATCCTCGGTAAAGAAAAAATCAGTAACAGTTTTGTTTCTGATCTGTCTTTCTCAGTAGTAACCAATCACTGGTCTCTGGGTCATACTGCCCCCAGCCAATGACTGCCCTCTCCCTAAGCCCCGCCTCTGGCAGCCATCGCCAGATTTTTACCACAGGCTCAAGTGATGGGAGTCCTCGTGTTTAGCTCTCGAGCTTTTGCTGCGTTTTCATGCTTTTTTCAAAGAGAATTTCTCATTTTTCGGACAAATGGAGCCTCAAGCTCCACCGTCTCTACATCCGATTAACGGGGATCTGTGTCGGATTTTTCTACGCCCCTCAAGGGTGAAGATTTCGTCGAGTTAGACTTCTTGGAGGAGTCCAGGAGTTTCTGCGGCCTACCCGAACATGGCCCAGGAGAAAGGAAGCTATACGCCCGGAACGCTGTTCAGGGTTTGCCCTGGATGCCAGCTGCAGATTGTGTTCAAGGAGGACAAGCACTCGAAATGACTCTACTGCCTTCATGAGGACAAAACGCACGCGGAGAAGGACTGTGCATTTTGCAGGAACATGTCGGACCGGACCATCAGGGACCGACGCCTTCGTCTCTCCAACTGGCTGGAAGAAAACAGCCCGTCAGGTGAGAAGAAGTCGTCCTAGCAGTCTTCTAAGTCCTGTGAGGGCGCCCCGGCGACGGGGGCCCAACAGAAGGCAAAGCACTGCAAGTCCGTGGGCACCGTAGAGCGCCGAACGGTCGGGCTCCTCGGCTGCCAGGCAGGGTGCATCCTCTCCAGCGCCATCAACCACTAGCCAACGCTCTGGCTCATGGAAGAGGAAGGCCGAGAACCCGGCAAAGCTTCTGGAGTGGCCCCGGTCAAGCTTGAAGGATCCGGCCGAGGGGGAGCGAGGCAGTGACCCTCCCCCCAAGGTGAAGGCCACAGGCCCACATAAGGTGGTAAAGGCCTTGATTCACCCGGCCAAGGCCTCTATCGAGGAAGTCGTGGCGGCCCTGGCGCAGCCTGTGGAGGCTACACCAGTGGAGGCGACCTCGGGGCCCAGAGTCTCCCTGCCTCCGCAGAGGGTAGTCTTTCAGACCCATCGAAAAGACCCCGGCGGAAAAAGGAGGGGGCCGGTGGCCATTGTGGACACAGACAGCATCCGAGGAGGAGCTGGTAGAAGTCTTAGATGGCCTCGACGAGGGCGTCGAAGAGGCCCGTTCCCACGGGAGGGATCCCAAAGAAGGTGACGGTGGCACCGGCGAGGGTCCTAGTCAGCCGTCGCTTCCGGAGCCGCAGGACAACTCGGCAGCCATTTTGTTGGCAATACAATCCTTATGTTCGGAGATAAGGACGAGATTGCCCTTACCACCGACGGAGGAACGGGAACCAGGCTCGACGGAGGATCCACAGCCAGACCCGGCGGGAAGCCCCCCCAAACGAGAGAAGACGGATCCATCCAGCCCTGCCTTTTCTGCCCTCGTGGCCTACTCAACCTTTGTCCACGTCCCCGGGGATGACACGGGAACGGACACGGCCATGACGGGTGCCGACGACGACGACGACGGCGGTGATGACGGGACAGAGCTCCCATCGCCCCCAGCCCGGGCCTCCCCGCCCGACGAGATCGGATATTTCCATGCAATGATCGCCAAGGCATCCGAGCTTTTTCAGCTCTGCCCCGAAGAAAGGAAGAAGGAAGGTTTCCTTTACCAACGGCGCGAGGCCAAGAGGAAAACAGTCCTCGCAGTGCTTCTGCTGGATGACATCTGGGACGAGGGTCTCACCCTTCTCAAGAACCCGTCTATGACGCCTGCCAAGAGGGATCGGTACGAGAAGTAGTACCGGGTCCCCGACGCGGCCCCTTTGTGCCTTAGGGCACAACCAACCCCTGCCTCGGTCGTCTCAGCGGCAGCCAAGAAGAAAGCGGAGGGGCATCGGCCTCAACGTCAACTTCCCCGCCGGACGGCGAAGGAAAGAAGCTGGACGCAATGGGACGATGAGTTATCTCGTCGGCGGCAACAACGATTAAGGCGGCCAACGCCCTCGCGATCGTGGCCCACTACGACAGGGAGCCATGGTACAAGATCGCCC